>NW_028227266.1:11065000-12265000 GCF_978045245.1 Mus caroli
ACTGAATACAGCAAAGAAAAGAGGTAGGAGTCACCAAGATGCAGGCCCAAATCAGAACTGCAGTTGCTAGAGTATCTCTGGTTCTCAGAGGGACGTCAGAGGCACAGCCAGGTTTGCAATATATTTCTAAGATAGTGATCACAATGTCAGACTGCTCAAGGGTGTACCTCCATCTATTTGAAACAGCAGACATCACACAGAGAATGCAAGACATTGGAAGAGCCCATGTGCTATGGGGCCAGTACCCAGGAGGCCTAGTGTTTCAGGGTTACAGGTCTTTAGAGCCATGCATCCCCACCAGAGGCATGGTGGCATTATGTGCTCCCAGAGAAAACCTGTCAGGGTATTTCAGGGCACTGCAATCCAATGACAGCCCTTCTTTAAATCAGGTATGTGAACTACATCATCCAGGTGCTGCTCCTCAAACCCTCCACAGCCCAACAAACACTGCAAACGAACCCTGCCCAGGTGGGATCGCAACAGGTTTCTTCAGAACCCAAAATGCTAAACACGAGGTCAAAGACACAACTCTGCCCCCAAGAAATGTTTTCCCTTGGGATAGGGGGTGGTTGGGGGACAGGTCTCCACCCAAGATTCACCTTCCCTATGAGGAGGAGACTAATCTATATTGCAGACAAACACGGGCCCCATGGCTGTAAACACCACGGGTAGCGGGGAGTCTGGAGAAAAGCGAAGGTCTTGGGAATCTGAAGCAACCCCCAATGACCATGGAGGTTGTCTGGGGCTGGTTCTCAAGGGCTACAGGGAGGTTGGCACACTGGGGTCCCCCGATGGATCCCCCTAGTCTCCAATTCAGACCCAAGAGAGGGCAGATCAGGTAAACTGGTGAGGGAATTCCGGTCCAATGAAGATTGTTTTTCAGCTGGGGCCTCAATGGCACTGGCTACAGCTTGCCTGTCCAAATTTGTGGCTTCCCTAGGGACCACAGCACCACAGTCCTTTCCCATTTCTCCACACATATCTCTCAGCCTGCAGAAAGCACACAAAAGTATCCACGGCAAAGCTCACCCTGGCCTCCCCACAGCTGCACCAAGATGCCACCTTGTCAGGGAAGCAGAGATCCAGTCCTTTCCTGCTCTGCGTTGAGAACTTCAGGCCAACATCAGCTTTCTTCTTCCTTTCTTCAATTTTAAACAAAGATCCGATCATGGGATGGGCTACTGGGCTCACAGAGGCTGTGGCACTGTCTCTAGGAAGCCAGGGTAGAACTTAAAAATGAGCCTATTTCATAGTGATGGGACTACCATGTGATAGGCCATGTGATAGTGGAAGCTGGCTCACGGAACCTCAAGACAAGAGGAGAGCTGAGTGACAGGGACAAATGGAGTCTCTGGCCCATGCAGACTAAGACAAGGACATATTGAAGAATTTCTGCCCTTGGCAGAGTTAGCCTCTATCCTCCCTTATTGAACCCAAAAATACATGCTAAAGTATTAACCACACTTTAGTTAGGGAACTAATATATTTATTTCTTGGGTCTACTTACAGAGTCTGGGATTGAAGTAAGTAATAAGAAAATGTCTGTCCTAAGAGCCTGGTTACCCTGTGTGAAGAGCAGGTTACTCATGTCCTCATATGTGGAGTCCCCCCCCCCTTTCTGTAAACCTGCCACACTGTCTAATCTCTAGCCCCACTGAGACTGTAAGATAATTAGAACAGCATTGCATCCAAATGCCTGGAAAATATAGAAGGGAGCAGCCTGCAGCCTCTAGGTCTCACCTCCCTCCCTGCTTCTATGAGGGAAAAGTCACAGTTAGTGAAGTCTTCTGGGTCCTTGCAGGTCCTTTCTGATGTTCTGAAGACAATGATTTCAGGGTGAATGTGGCCAGACACTGGGGTGCTGAGAGCCTGACCTGCTCTCTCACTGTGGCATGCCACTGTGGGACGTTCAAGTCAATGGAGGTTCAGTGGGCAGAGCAGGAGAAAGCATTGAGTAGCCTTAGCACACGCATTTCCTTTTGAGTGTAGCTAAGTCCGAGATTGGTGAATGGCAGGATACTCTCAGAGGATAAAGAGCTGGTAGCTCTTTTTCTTCATGCAATGGCACAAGACCTTGCAGATCCACCTTCTGCATGAATTCTGAAGGAGATCCTGGGCAAACCAAAAGGAGACTCAAATGCATCATCCAAAGGAGAGTTTGATTTGTCAACAACTTGGACACCTGTTTATCCAAGTGATCAGGAATGTCCACTTGTGACCAAATGGCCTCAGACTTGGGAGGTGATCCTGCATGTACTTAGTTCATGTCCACCACCATGAGCGGCAGGGAGACTTGGGGCTCCAAAATTCTACAGGCCTGTGGGTGGTTCACAGCTATAACATCAACAGGATCGACAGGGATCCCAGAGGCTCCAGAAGCTTGCTTGGAGAATCCTGTCCCTTTCGGAGTAGATTGAGGAGCCAAAAGCCTGAATGGGAAAAGGTACAGGGACTCTGAGTGCACCTTTGTGTAAGGACAGCTGTTGTGGCCTCTGCTCACCCGACTCCTGAGGGGTCCCGAATGGGAACGCCTCCGGGTTGAAGTGGGCTTCCCTTGATCCAGTGTGTAGGTCCCAGGGGTCAGCTCCTGCCCAGGGCAGGAGGTGAGCTTCAGGTGGTTCATAGCTCCAGGATCCCCTTGCTGTTTCCACAGCTCATAGCTCTCAGGCTGCAGGAGGCCTTCAAAGGCATCCATGGAGAAACTCACCCTGGCCTCCCCACAGCTGCACTGAGATGCCACCTTGCCATAGTCAATCCACCTTGGGGTGGCAAAATTGATGGCCTCTGCACAGTTGAAGCCATGGTTGAAGCCCGCGTGGTAGCCATAGGGAAAGGTGACCATGAACTCCCCAGCCTCCTGGGTGATGCGGCCAAAGGGGATGCCATTCTCCTTAAGCACAGTGGGTGAGATGAGCGCCACCTTGTGCCTCAGGAAGGCCTGGCAGCCCTTGGAGCTGCCAGGGAAGAGTTCCCTGGCCAGGCGCTCCAGGCGCCTGCCATGCTCAGGGGGCACAGCATACCAGGTCTTGGGCTGCCCAAAGTGTAGGTAGTTGATACTGTACAGGTCCATGTCCTCCGTGTGCCACGCAAAGGTGGTCTTCCACATGCCAAAGTACAGGTAGGGCGTGTTGACACCCTCAATCACTATGTCATGATCCTGCTTCAACACATCCAAAAGGTTTCCCAGGTGGCCCACGTTCCAATGTTGAGTGTTCTCACCAAACAGGGAGCCGCTGACGTCAGCACCATAAATCGGTGACCCAAACAGGCGATTCTTCCAGTATTTTCTCTCCAAATCTTCAAAATCCAGGTGTGGCGGGGTCTGGTACTTTTTGCTGTTGGCCAGCTCACGATACTCCCCCACTGTCATGCCTTTCTTCTTCTTATGGTATTGGGTGAACACGCCTGCCTGCCCAGAGACCACTTGCTGCAGGGGAGTGGGGATTGCCATAGCCATGGCATCCTCATAAGACAGCCTGCCTTTCCACTCCTTGGGTGGGATGACCTTGGCCAGTCCAGCTCGGTGTGCCCCTTGGGACTCCATGTAGGCAATGTATTTGTTGAAGTCTGAGAACTCTTCCATGTTTGGGCAGAAGGTCATGATTGTACAGCTTGGGTTCTGGGACCCATACTGCTCAGTGGTTGTCATGGCCACAGTAATTCAGGAGCTCAGCCTGGGGTCCTGACTGTCCTGGGGCCTTGGGCTTTTCAGAGGGACCTTTTAGTCTCTCTCTGTGTGTAAGTTTCCCCTGCCTTCCTGTTGGATTTTCTTCAGTCTCTTATCTGTCCGTAAGTTCTTTCTTTTATTCCTTCTTCTCTTTTCCTACGGTTTTGGTTTCCTGGTGGACAAGATAACATTTTAAAGATTAAATATGGCTCTCAGGAGACTTACAGGTATGAGCAGCCCCTTATCTATGTAGCAAGACCCTTCCAATCTCTATAATAAAAAGAAAAGACAAGAAAATGTAAGGAAAGAGAAGCCTTGCTGGCTTGATTTCCCAGGGCATCCTCTTCCTGCTCAGAACTTTTTACCTTGAAAAACAGCTTCTATGAAGCACAATCCCTGTACCACTCCTGGAGCACTGGGAGCACAGCCCTACCCCACTCCTGGAGCACTCACTTGATTCCCACACACACTTGGTCCCCTTAGTCACTGTATGGGAATAGGGGAGGCTCAGACCCCTTGCCTTCTTTTGTTGTTGTTTTGTTTTGTTTTTTGAGAAAGTGTTTCTCTGTGTAGCCCTGGCTGTCCAGGAACTCACTTTGTAGAGCAGGCTGGCCTCAAACTCAGATATCCACCTGCCTCTGCCTCCCAAGTGCTGGGATTAAAGGCGTGTACCACCACCTCTGGCTCTGCCCCTTGTCTTCTAATTGGAAGAAGACAGGATGGGAAATCTAGTCCCCCAGTGAGCATGTCCTCTGCCCCCCTGCCTGCTCTAAGCAGCCCCCAGGGAAGGGGGAAAGCTCCTCTCGCTGAGCCTGAAGGACAAAGCTCCACCTCTCTCTCTCTCTCTCTCTCTCATGATATACCTTTCCTTTTCTACCATTGACAAGTATAGCTGGAGAACACTCACTGTTCTCTGAGAGAAGTGGAAACATTTCCCCACAGGTTGGGTAGGCAAAGGGATTGTTGTCATATAACCCAGCCTGGACTGGCGCTTTCCCTTCTGCCCAACACTAGCCAACAAGACTTGAGATAATGTTCACTAGGTCCTCATTGAAGAAGGTACTTCAAAAAAAATTTTTTTTACTTTTGTCACCCAGTTGGCAACAGATCTTAGGTAAAACAGTTTTACAAATAAGTATACAAAAATATAACATTCTAAGTAGGTTCCAGTTACCATGAGAAGGTGTTTAATAGCAGAAATGATTGTGAGGAGACATTTTGCCCAAACTGAAAGCAAGCATCACCTGCTTTGATGACAAGATGCAATTAGATCTACACAGAGCCAGGAACACTTCCTGTCTTGCCATTTGTCCAAGAATATATCCTAGATGAAAGTCCTCTCTCCAAGGAACAATCACTGATGGATCATATAACAACGATTTTTGGGGAGATGGGCAAAATCCATCAGTGGTTTCTCAGGACCTATTCTTACACCATGTAAATGACTGCCTCCTAGTCTCTAAAACTGAACTAGATTATAAAAGGGTGACTGAGAAACTTCCACAAGAATTACTGACTTTGGGTTCCAGAATGCTGGGTTCCAGAATGCTGGGCAGAAAGCTCAACTTTGTACAACAGAGGCTGTGTGTCTTGGCTTCCAGCTGAAGGCTGGCAAAAGGCGGCTGTCTCAGAAGAAGATGGCTGCCAGCCTTTTGATTCTACCTCCAAAGACTAAAGACAGCTGTGAGTCTTTCTAGCTGTCTCAGAGTACCAGTTTTTTGGGGAATAACAACCCTTCTACATATAAGCCAGAGGGGGGAGAGCACGAAGCCACTATCCAGACCAAGGCCACAGAAAGAGGTATTACCCCAAAATGTTGCAAGGATTGGACACTGTTAGTCATAGAATGACCCATCTATCTAAGAGCTGAGATGTTATTCTCCCTACTCTAATGGAAACAAAAATAAAAAACAAACACCAGTTAATCTGGATCACAGCACTCCACAAATCAGCTGAGGCCTCTTCCGGAGAACAGAATTCTTACTGCCTAATGCCAGTGGGACCCAGTACCTGACCCTTCTCCTAGATGACTGTCATCGACCTTGCTACTCTCTTGCCCGCTAACAATCTGCAGGTGCTCATTTGTGAATGTCACGTGAGGGGAGGTAACATTAGGTACAAGGGTGCTGCAGTCCTTACTTTAACTGGAACTATTTGGGCCCAGGCCAGGCCAGGCATCTCAGCCCAGAGAGAAGAAGTGATTGATTTAATCCAGGCTCTCAGATAGAGAAAAGAAAGGCACACCACCTTATACACGGGACAGCTACTATGCTATTCCTGCCATACAAGTACCCATATGAATAGAGAAAGAGGGCTTCACAACAATGGGGGAAAAGGACATCAGAAAGATGATGTCAGTGAGTTACCAGGCCACTGAGCTGGCTCCTGACAAATGGCCCTAAGACCAGTGAGGCCTATTGAGATCCTGGTGACAAACCACTACCTGGTGCTGCCTGAGACTCCACAGCACAACCAAGAGGAAAATACTGGAAAAAGAAAAACAAAGGAGAGCTGCAGCCCAGACTGGCAGAGGACACCAGAGAGAATGATCATCCTCAAAATAACTGGTGAGACTCTAGTAACGGGCCTTCGCAAAGTTACTCATCTGGGGTCCACAAAACATGGTCTCTGTTTCTAGTCATACCTAGGCCAAAGAAGATGCAAGGAATGATGTCTCAGCCAGAAGCTGGGTCTGTCTGTCCTCTAGTAAATCCAAGATAGGAAGCCTATACCCCATCCCCACTCACTGAAAATGCTCACTAGCTGAGAAGATCCCCCAGGAACTTCTCATTTGCCCTCCCAGAACAGTGGGATCAGAAAATGGCCTGGCTTTCACAGCTAAAAACCTCTCAATTAAAAGCTGAAGTTTAGGCATACATTAAAATTCTCCTTTCTGGTATAGACCTTAAGAGTTTCTACCCAGGTTAAGATAAATAATCAGGACATTGATAGAAACTATTACAAAGAGTGGCTAGACCTTCTGCCTTTGCTTTGAGTCCATTGTGCTCCATGTAGAGAGAGATTTACTGCTAAAAGAAGTTCTCTTGAGAATACCTCAGTGGTACACTGGATCCCCAGCACCCAGTGTGCATGCCTGAAAGGTAATAAACTCTTTCTACAGGTTCAAACCCATCCCCAGATCTCGTCTCTAGTTGCTGCCCAATAGTAATTAGATCTAAGAGCCACATTCATGAGAAAGGAGCACAGATAACTCTCAGATGAAGCTGGCACACGAAAGCCAGAGACTGACCAGCATTTTCCAATGCTTTGTAGGATAATTGAATCTTACCAACTATTACCACTAGTCATTTTCTCACAAGAACAAATTTCCAAAAGTTGTGAAGAGAGATAGGACTTACCCAGCGCCAATGCAATGGAGACCTGGGAGAAGGCAATCCAGCACCAGAGAGCAGCTTTCTCCTGTAGGACTTGCTCCTCCTGTGAGCCTGGAGCCTCACGGCTTCTTCTTTTATAGCCATCAAGACCTGAGGCAATGAG
The DNA here is from genome assembly GCF_978045245.1 of Mus caroli. Taxonomy (NCBI): domain Eukaryota; kingdom Metazoa; phylum Chordata; class Mammalia; order Rodentia; family Muridae; genus Mus; species Mus caroli. The sequence goes on from NW_028227266.1 coordinate 11,072,166, forward strand.
TGCTTGCCCACCCTCTGGAGTCTCAACCTATCACTGCCTCTCAGCTGACATAGCCCCACCCAGATTCCTTTGAATGTAAACAATCCCAATGTGAGACATGCCAAACTAGGAATATGTTGAAGAAAGAATTCTATAATAGCAATATTGTAACACTAACTGCTCATAGAACCTATAAGACTTTTTTAGAATTCCTCACACTAACTGGGAGCACATGACAGAGCATGAGAGAAGTGAGACACAGAGAACATGTCTGTGCTCTTGCTGGACATGCTTTACCTCTGCCCCACCACCTCTAAACGTGAAATACACAAGAAAATAGCAGGGTCCTCAAGTTCTGAACACTTAGACAATGATAATTATTTAACCAGAAACTAGCACAAACACAGGAACGTGAATGCCTTTTTGCTAGGCATTGGGTTGCACGCCTTTAATCCCACTCTGCAGGCAGGGGCAGGAGGATCTATGAATTTGAGAATAGCCTGGTTTACAGAATCGGTTCCAGAACAGTCAGGATTACAAGGATAAACCTTATCTCAAAAAGACAGGGTGAGGGCAATGCATATATATTTCAACTTTTATCAGTATTGATACAAAAATATTTAAAGTCATAGAATCAGTATTGAGCACAAGTTTGCCCACAATGAAGCAGACGGAAAGATAATACTAAAAATATCCAAGTAAACAGAGCTTACTGGAACACACCTTTAATCCCAGAATTCTAGATTTAGATACCGCAGAGGGAGAGGAGAGGCAGAAAGAGGGGGGGGGGGGGGGACAGAGAGAGGCAGAGGCAGAGGCAGAGGGAGACAGAGACACTAGGCCTACAAAGTCAGTTTCAGGACAGTCAGGGCTGATACGTAGGAAATCCCATCTCAAAATCCAAACCAGGGAACAAATGAAAAAGGAGAAGCAATCCTACATGGAACTGCTATTGGATCTCGTGGGTATTTGCTCATCTGGAAATTACTAGTGGTCCCTAAGATTCAAACTGGGCCTGAATCCTAAGTAGACCTGTAAGTCAGTCACGGCTAACTGAACATTATTTACCTGATCTCCTATCATTTTTCCTTCTAACCATCTTTCCTAAACCTTTAAAGGGCTTTCCTGTCTGTGCTGCTCCCTCAAGATGGGAAGGCTCTGTCCTGAGAGCTGCATTCAATTCCTTTGTACTTTGCTAGTTTTGATAGTAATTCACCAGTTCCTCACGTTGAATGGCTGAACACTTGATTTCTCAACTAGCAGTGTAGTCCTGGAACTTACTGTTCAGCGGAATATGGCCTTGAACTCCCGATCTTCCAGCCACCCCAAGTGCTTTTGTTCCCATCACAGCTCAGAATTTTTTTTTTTGTTTACCTGTATTTGACTTTACTTGGAATTGTGATATTTACATTTCCTTGTGTTTACCTCAATTTCATCTCAGTATTTTCTTTGAATTATGTAAGGATTACTGGATTACTCTATATTTTCTTTAGGTTTTGAGCTTAAACTTTTTTGAAGATACTGAGGCACAGTAGCAAAGTCTGAAAAATCTCATGCCCTCAGGAAAACATAAGGCCAGGACGGCTGGTCACGCTTAGCCTCCCTAGCCTCAACACTACATAGGATTAAGAACCAACCAGACCATCAACAGCAAACTGGCAAACCTGTGACTAGGGAAGCCCTAATGTTTAAGCTAATATTAGATGATTTATAAGGGACCCACACTTGTGTAATGTCCGAAACCTTTAGTCCTGTGGTGTCCTTCTGGTGGCAGATTCCTGCTGTTCTCTTCGTGCAGTGCTCATCTGGACATCATCTCTGAGACTGTTTGTTTGGCAGGATACTGATGCTTTGACTAAATGAGCCTCTTCTGAAGCTTTCCAAACTAAAGAGAGAGGTTTATCAGGACTTAGAGTTATTAAAAGTTTCTGCGTCTGTTAAAACAAGTTAGATTCCTTACTGAAATGGTCCTACAAGTTTGGAGAGGCTTAGCCCTACCTCTCATTAGAAAAGAAGTCACGAGTAATTAGAAAACGTTTTGCCAGCCGGGCGGAGGTGGCGCACGCCTTTAATCCCAGCACTTGGAAGGCAGAGGCAGGCGGATTTCTGAGTTCGAGGCCAGCCTGGTCTACAAAGTGAGTTCCAGGACAGCCAGGGCTATACAGAGAAACCCTGTCTCGAAAAACCAAAAAAAAAAAAAAGAAAGAAAAAAAAAGAAAACATTTTGCCATGGTTGGAAAAAACCTCAAACGAAAAAGAGACAAAGATATAAATCAGACCATGGGTACCAGGCTCTGTTCTCTTGGTCCCCTGGTTAGCTTCTCTGCTATTGGTACTGGCTGAGTCTTTAATTCACATTCTGATTCATTAAGACTACTCATTCATTAGGACCAGAGAGGAATGTCAATTCCCAGACTTTAGCACAACTGATCCTTTGATTGAAGGACCATTTGTAAAACTCAACATGTAGACAGCACCATCTGTCAACATGGAAACAACAACCTTAAATAGCAAAGTTTATAGTTCTGGGGAAATCTCTAAATATTCTATCCTTGGATTTTAATTTCTACAGTTCTGCTTCCAGCTAATCATTCTTGTTAACGGGAGCATGTCAACAAATGTACTTAAAAACCTTACCCTGAGAAAGGCTTGGTGTTACACTGGGATTCCAAATATACATTGTGGTCATTGGCAGCTTAATAAAGGCTTCCTACTGGTTTAAACCCATGTCCTAGCATTCTCTTCTGGTGGACACTCCACAATAACTGAAAACCAGAGGTGATGTGTTTTGTCATGTGTATTTTATTCAGAAGAAATCACAAGCAGGACAACAGGTAAGCAGAATAGTGGAACCTGTTTTTAATAAATTCTGATATTATGAAATTAGCAGAGAAAGTAAGATAGTTTAAGGTGAATGGAAAGATAGTAAAACAAAGAAGAGAGTCCTGTCGAACTGAATAGAAAACTAGTCAGGTTTAAATACGAAGTTGGATGGTTAACATCAAAGGTAAGTAAAGGTATTTACAGAAGCTGAGGCAAAATAAAATGCAGCACGGTTTGGGAATGTACATCATTTGTCACAGTGGTTGGGTTTGAACCTTAGAACTGCACAAACTGGGTGTGGTGCTGCTTCCCTGCCATCCAGCCACTGGCTGGGGGGCAGCAGGACAGTCAGGAGTTCAAGGTTAAGGCTTTGGCTCCTGCACCAAATCTGAGGCCAGTTTGGGTTACCTGAGACTGTCAACATGAAAAATACAACCAGCATGAAGAGTACCAGGAAAATAAGCTGGGTGTGTATAGTTGACAAAGCTATTTAGTAGGTTGGTTTCTATGACCAGAGCTTGATAGGGCCACAGAGGTAATCTCCATGCCGGGTGAGAAGGAAGCCTTCAGAAAGCAGGGTGCAGGAGCAGGCCACCATTGTCCAGCACTAGGAACTCCAGGCTGGAGACCTCAGCCGAGTACAGAAAGCCTGGACTCCACAGCAAGACTCCAATTGCAAAAAATAAGAAACAACGAGGAGGGGAGAGCGGGGGAGCGAGGGAGAGAAAGAGAAACATGCCTGAGACTTGTGGTTAAGAAGAACTGGGTATGGTTGCACTCCCTCTAACCGCAGCACTTGGGAGATGGAGGTAAGAGGACCAGAAGTTCAAGGCCATCTCCTAGCTACATAGCCAATTGGAGGCCATCCTGGAAATACACTATACTCATTTTTTTTTTTAATCTCAATCCTTTTCTTTTCAAAACTGGGTTTCTCTGTGTAGCCCTGGCTGTCTTGGAACTCACAGAAGTCCACCTGCCTCTGCCTCAGGAATGCTGAGTTAAAGGCATATGCCACCATACCCAGCTGACATCCCGTCTTAAAAGCACAACAGAATTGTACAAAGAAAAGCATCCTTCCTTTGCTTTAGTGGAATTTATGGAACATTAACTTTCTCCTTTGCAGAACTATTATGAGACTGTGAAACCACCCTGCATGATGGTCAGGATTTGGATTTTCGTTTCTTTTCTTCAGAAGCCCCAAGTCTTAATATGTAGCTCACCCTTTAAACCCAGCTTGCATTTCAACTCATAATCCTCGTGCTTCTTCTTCCCAGTGCTAAAATTCAAAGGCCTTGGCAGCGACCGCTCAGTTTTAGTTTCTACCTCAGCACTCTATCTAGGTGCAGGAAGTTTGCCTCTGCATGTGTCCCTAGTGAGAGCTCTGATGCTCAGTAGACAGAAGAAAAAATGAGCCTCTCTTTTAACCCATTAAGTGTACTTAGAACAAATATTGACTTACATTTTCTTTTGTTTTTTGAGACAGGATATATGTATCCTTAGATGGAATTTACTTGTAGAGCAGGCTGGGCCGTTCATATGGGCCTGTCTCTGCTTCCTGAGAGCTGGGATCAAAGGCTTGAGCTCTCATACCCAGATAAATATTAGCATTTGCATAGGTGTATATGTGTGTGGGGTGGTGAAGATGTGTGTGTGTGTGTGTAAGGAAGTGTTTGTTTTGGATGGATGTCACTTTGTGGAAATGGTTCTTCATGCCACCACAGTTCTGAGGGTTGATATGTCTGTAGGCTTGTGAGCCAACTGCTTTAACCTGCTGGTCCATCTTTAGTCCCTCCTTAGATGTTACTATCAGACATATACATAGAGAGAAGGCCTGGAGCCACTTCATCCTGGAAGGCTGCACAGCACAGGGGGCCTTTCCAAGGCCCAGCTGTAGAAAAAGACAGGGTGAGAGCACCAAATTCTATGTGCAGAACCATCCCGAGCCAGAGACTGCCATGGAGCTTGGAGATTGTTCTCCTGGGACTAGAAGGAGTTCATTTGTGTCCAGGCATAGAGGGAAGAAGGCAGCTATGTGGGGGTGGTGTCTCATGACATCCATAGGAATTTGCTTCACAAGGAAATGAGAAGGCATTGGGCCAATGAGATGGCTAAGTGGGCAAAGATGCTTGCCACCGACTCTTTGCATTGAGTGGGATCTCTAGGGCCCCCACATGGTACATGGGAGAACCAACTCTAGCCAATATCCTCTGACATCCCCAGTTGCACCCTGACTCACACACTACCAGACATACAACACACTCACACACTTGTAAATAAAAATGAATGGCTTTCATGCAAATTGAAAGTGTGGTATGGGAGAAACAAAGAACTTGTTACTGCACAATGACTTATTTCCCTAGATTAGACATGACCATTTCAGGAGACAGAGTGTCGTCCCAGTGATCCACTATTTGAAACTTCAATATTAGAAATAAAGTCTAGGTGTAACCTTTTGGCTGCTTTGCTTTATTTGTGAAAGCTGGGTGAGACACTGTGTAAGACATCAACTTCGAGAGGTCATCTGAGACTCTCAAGTGGTTTTAATCTTTTTTGTGACTACTTTCTTTGTGAGGAGTAATCTAGTGGTCAAAAGTCAGATATTTTGCAAGAAATGGCAGAGGGGGAGGAAACTGTGAATGCTCTGCTGCCTCTAGAGTTGGCCTTGAGGATGGGAGATCAGTGCTGAGCAGCCTCAGCTGAATTTAGCTTGCAGAAACTCGACAGTAGTGGCCAATGAAACCTCAGCTGGAAGAGCAGGAGTTAGCAGTTATCCAGAGGCTTGCCAGGTTCTGGAAGTGCATGGTGTGTTTAGGAGTTAGAACTGACCAGGAGCTCTCTCAGGTATGGCCAATGTCCTGCAAACTCAGTCAAAACTATGAGGTAATGGACTTAGGGAGCATCCTTAGTGCAAGACAATGAACTATAAACCAGGACATAGGTTTAGGGGTCGGAGGTCAATACCCCTTCAGAAGCTGTCATAAGATGCTGTGGGCCAGGGTTCACAAGTCCTGAGTTGACTATTAAGTCTCCACTCACAGACTGGGGCTGAAGCTCTGGACTGGGGCTTGTGTCATCTGTGCCTGCTGGAAGTCGCCTCTTGACTGGAGCTCCATTGGAGGACTCCTGAACTCCTAGTTCACAAGGACGACGACCAAGACCACATCTTCCAGTTGATATGTGACCAGAAGAAGACAGACTCAGAGGATGTAGTGGGGCTCTGGCTGAGTCAGACTTCTGGACCTCATCACCTTTCACATCTGATGGTTGCCTGGAGGTGTGGCACACCTGCATGTTGCAAGGAACATTACTTGCTATAGGCAGAACAGAGCGTGAGACCTGGCGAAGCCGGAAACGCTTCAAGCCCCAACTTTTTCTTGGTGCTTTGGTCACCCACCGGGTGGTGAGCTCCTGACTGGTAGGTCCCATAGTCTCTGTGTGGTCCACAACTGCCTGATCTTTGCCACGTTTCCACAGTTCATATCGCTCAGGCTGCAAGATCCTCACAAAGGCATCCATGGAGAAACTCACCCTGGCCTCCCCACAGCTGCACTGAGATGCCACCTTGCCATAGTCAATCCATCTTGGGGTGGCAAAATTGATGGCCTCTGCACAGTTGAAGCCATGGTTGAAGCCCGCGTGGTAGCCATAGGGAAAGGTGACCATGAACTCCCCAGCCTCCTGGGTGATGCGGCCAAAGGGGATGCCATTCTCCTTAAGCACAGTGGGTGAGATGAGCGCCACCTTGTGCCTCAGGAAGGCCTGGCAGCCCTTGGAGCTGCCAGGGAAGAGTTCCCTGGCCAGGCGCTCCAGGCGCCTGCCATGCTCAGGGGGCACAGCATACCAGGTCTTGGGCTGCCCAAAGTGTAGGTAGTTGATACTGTACAGGTCCATGTCCTCCGTGTGCCACGCAAAGGTGGTCTTCCACATGCCAAAGTACAGGTAGGGCGTGTTGACACCCTCAATCACTATGCCACATTCCTGTTCCAATAGGTCTTGAATTGTTCCCAGGTGACCCACATTCCACTGTTGAGTCTTCCCATCAAACAGGGAGCCGCTGACGTCAGCACCATAAATCGGTGACTCATACAGGCGATTCTTCCAGTATTTTCTCTCCAAATCTTCAAAATCCAGGTGTGGCGGGGTCTGGTACTTTTTGCTGTTGGCCAGCTCACGATACTCCCCCACTGTCATGCCTTTCTTCTTCTTATGGTATTGGGTGAACACGCCTGCCTGCCCAGAGACCACTTGCTGCAGGGGAGTTGCTATCAAGATGTTGCTTATATTGTCATAAGACTGCCTGGCCCTCCATTCTTTTGGTGGGATGACCTTGGCCAGTCCAGCTCGGTGTGCCCCTTGGGACTCCATGTAAGCAATGTATTTGTCAAAATCATTAAACTCTTCTTTGGTTGGACGAAATATCATTATACTGCAATTTGGATTCTGAGTGCATGTGGACTTAGTCTTCATAGCTTCAATGTATACACCAAATTCCAATATAGGCACAGGATTGAGGAAGGGGATTTAAAAAATAAATAAAAAAGACTTGCTGTGGCTGTGATGGAGCCGAATCTCCTGACAGCCTCTGTGCATATGATGGGACTAACTTTTGTTAGGCTTGCTGACTAACCCAGAGCCAGCACTCAGGGCATCAGCTCAGTCAGGGAGCCTTGGTCTAATATGTCCCGTTGGAACCTGGTTCTTTCCTCTTGTTGGCTACTGGGTGCACAGACAGGGGTGCAGCAGAATCTCTTCCGGGATGTTACTAAGACACAATCTGAAAGAAAAAGGTTTGAAAATGTTTTTTTAAAAGCTCTTAGCGAAATTCAAATTAAACAGATCATTGTATAGTACTTGCAGAGCCTCCTTAGATGGCTGTTAGTGCCATGGTCTGAGAGCACTGGCGATAGTGTTTCTAATACCCATTCTGCAAGCATCCAACACTCACCAACAGTGGGATGGAGAAGTGCATTGCTATAATAACCTCTAACAGAAGACCATCAAGCGGGAAAGATGGGAACCAGTTTTATAAATTTGATATCAGGATTTTTCTAATTCAAGAGGATACCTATTACAAGATTCCATCTATTAAGATTGAGACAAGACAAAGAAATGTACGTTCAAAGTTCAAAGTCAGTGTTCAAAGTACACAGAGTGTGTATTTCTGTGAAAGAGATGTTTGTGGGAGGGAGCCCAAGGAGGAATTTGCAGGATGTGCAGTTGCTAATATGTTCTCAACCTAGATGCTACTTAATGCTTATCAGAGTGGCTTGTTGTGATCATTCATCTACCATGAGGATCTTTACAAACTTCTCTATATTAGCTTCAAATACTTTAGAGAAATGAGCACCAATGCCAGAAAGCATGAATACCTGGATTTGAAGGAAAGGGTGGTTAGAAATGAACCAAACATGCAGTTTAAAAAAATCTAGGTAACTAGAATATGAAGTGAAAATATGTTAAGAAAAAAGAAAATTAAATATGGGTCAGCTGTTTGCATAACTCACATTGTGTGATTTTATGGTCACATAAATGTTTTTGCATCACTGGTCTGACACAGCCCAGTACAGAATGGTGAAACTTTCTCTATGAGTAAGGGCTGCCCAGATATATAAGGAAAGTAAACGGGAGGGGTTCAGTCAGGTCAGAGCTTCTCCATGGCCACGTATCAGAAAGACAAAGTCTACAGAATGTAGAATGTAGATGGGAGAGCAAGCACATAATGATCCATCTATCCTAGATCAGAATCTATCAGAAAGAGCACTGAGGGCGGTGAGGGAGGAGGAGATGCCATTTCTAAGGCTAATCTTTTTTCCATCTGGTCAAACATTTCTGTTAGGGTGCTGGGAATGCTGAGGTAGAAGCATGGAATACCAAAAACTGATTTATAAATGAGCCACATCTTAAACTGAATACTTTTTTAAGCTTTGATATCTTCTCTAGTTTTTATTTTGTGCTCTTAATCACACTATTTCTCTCCTTTCGCAATCTCTCTCCTCATATCCTTAATTTTTCTACTCTACCTTTTCCTAACTAGATGAACTTGACCCTCATCTTCTTTTTCTGTCTCAACAAAATCCATCCCTTCTCATCTCCTGCAGTTCTTTGGGGATTTATCACGTCGACCTTCACTTGCCAAATGTTTATTGAAACAGTTTTCTATCCTACCCCTTGCAGCCTCACAGATCCATGGAATTGGCTCATCAGCAGCCCTGCTTTATGGCAATTGATGTGGAGATGATGATTTGAAAACCCATTGACTTGTGTCTTCAGTCTTAATTTCTATCTGGTTCTGCCTTGTCTTCCATACAATGTACTGAGGCCCAATGGCCCACAGAGTCCTGTCTCCTCTTGTTTGTACCCCATCTCTCCTGCTCTCCTCCCAGAAGAGACTACTCCTCTCCCAAGCTGGTCTCTGCACTTCAGCTCCTTCCCTTGGCAACCTCCCACCTTCAGTCCAGACTGCAGTCAGTTAAGCAAATACTATCACCATGTCCTTTATGAAGCTATCAGTCACCAGTATCTTTCTTGGTAAAGCTTATGACCTTCTTGACAAACTGACTTCCCCCACCGGATGCCACTCTGGGAGTGCCTTACTCATGCTGGTGTTTAGTAGTCATAGTCCTTGACCTCTATGTCACTATCCCTCTTCTCTAGACTTTATTTTGTTCCTTGGACCCACCACTACTACCCTCATACCATGTACGTGCAACCTTCTCTCATTGCTCAGGTCTCAATCTTAACTTTCCACCTAGCATGCTGTTGGCACTCATTGGTGCTGACATCTGTCCCTTTGTCTAACTCTCTGTCACAGCCCCTTTACTACTCATGCTCTCAACTTTGCTCATGTGTTGGATCTTCCACTGAGGATTTGAAAGTCAACTGTGAAGAACAAGTGGACCATTTCCCCTTGAAAGTAATTCTGGTGGACATCTTCATTTACACCAATGGTAACACAGCTCTACCAGTCACCTGACAGTTTTATCTCATTTCCTATCTAAATGGTCAGTAATTTCAAAGGCATCAACAGAGGCTACTGTGAGAGCCTGAGGCCAGCTTCATCAACATGAGGTCTCTTTGTGTTCTTACCCTCCCCATAAGAAACCTCAAGATGCAGCCTACTTAGTAAATTCCATAAGCCTTGAAGGTTGATTTCTACCAATACTCCATGTATCATGTAATAACTCCCCATCTTATTCCAAGTTTTTAATCTTAAAAATTATCTATAGGGCTAGAGAGATTGCTCCATGGGTAAAGTCCTTGCAGCACAAACACGAGGACCAGAGTCTCTATCTCAGGGCTTATGTACAAGTCAGTCATGGTACTGCGTCTGTAACCCTAGAGCTGAGGAGTGGGGACAGAGAAGAGATAGACTGGTGGGGAGTAGTCCATCCTAAATAACTAACTTCTGGTTCAGTGAGAGACCCTATCTCAAAATAATAATAATAATAATATGGAGAATGATAAAGACACCTGAGATGTACTACTGACCTCTACATAGGCACACAGGGACAAATGCACATCCATACAAATGTGCATACCCACATAATCATATACATATGATTTTTAAATTACTTTGATATATACAATCAAGTTTAAATATATAGGCAAATATTACATTCAAGAACATGGTCTTAAAAGAGATAATTTAAAAGGAAAGTTAAATTCAACACTGAGAATCTTTTCTCAAGACATAATAGAAATGCTTGCTGTTAACATAAGTCCCCGTTTCTAATTGAATATTCAATTAAATGTGGTTTGAGCTAGGCATATAGAGTTTTTTTAAACTACATTTTTAAATACTCTAGAAAGAATAAAGCAATGTCTCTGTATATAGTCTTAAGATGCTACATATCCAAAGGCAATACTGTGTTTTTACAAGTTTAATCATGCTCATGATAGAATTGCCCAGAATCTGCCAACTATTGTTACAGCAATCCTTCAGTACTGCAGCTAAATCTCAAATATTCACCTTCACAGTAAGTCTGGCCTCTGGCTTCTCTCAAGTAAAGAACAGTTGTCATGTAGACTTCATCTGATCTGTGGCAACCATAGTAACGGGAACCTTCACCCCAAAAGACTGGATGGTTCTGACAGCTGAAGAAAAGTAGTTAATCTCATCAGTATGTTAAAGAATAAATGATGTCTTAATCTGAAGAATCTCTGGAAATTAGAAAGCCATTGCTCTTCATCTTTTAAAAAACAGTGTCTCCAGTCAGCCAGCTTACTCAGTGGGTAAGGCACCTGCTGCCCAGACTGATGATCTGAGTTCACTCTCCAGGACCCAAAGGGTGATGTAGAGAACCCCAACCACAAGTTGTTCTCTAGCATCCACATGTGCACCATGGCACATTCTCCCTGAAACCCTCAACACAGAATAAACAAATAGTAACAATGCCTACATTTTGTGTGTGTGTGTGTTTTGAAGACAAAGTATTAATGGCCCTTTCCCCTACAGCCCTAGAACACGCTGTAAAGGAGTAATATATGTATTACATGCTATTTGCATGCTCCAAATCTACTGCTTTACATGGGGATTACTAGCACCTTGCCTCAAATATTATCCACCATTTCCTCATACAGCATCATTTTTTATTGACTATCATTCATCAATCATAATGCTTGTTAGCTGAGAAGTTCAGCTGAAAAAGTGGAAAAAGAATTATAGAAATGATTCACCTCTCCCCTCTCTGGACAATTATTGTTCACATGACCATAGTTACTACCTATCACTTACATGCAAATATTCACCTGTCTTCAAGAATCTGAAACAGCACACCCCGTAAAATATTGAAATTCCTCAGGTTGCATACATGTAAATGAAATGACAGTATGGATGATTTTAAGATCTTTAGCACATAGTGCCAATGCTTTTCTGTAACAAACTATTATTCCCCAATGTTGAGCAACCTTAGTCTTTAAAGCCTTTTACTACTTGGTGAAGTATAGCTCAAGTTATAATTTGCATATCTTGGGTCACCATGGAGATGAACGTTTTCAGTAGTGCTGGCCTTTGGAGCTGGTCATACTCACCCACTCTTGTTTGTCCACTCTTCATTAACAGTAGGGTGTTTCCATATTGTTTAGACAAACATTTTACATATTACTTGTACATAGTACACTGTAAGCCCTTTGTTAGATTTATTAATTTTTCTGCCTATTTGGCATAGCTTTTATAGTTCTTTAATTCCATTGAAGTTAAAATGTTTTATGTTACGTATTTTCTCATGTAAACACAAACACAAGTATTATCTTAATTTTATCTTTTTACGTGATTATTATAGCTTTTATTCTGCAGTTTTATTAGAGTTTATTAACTTTCAAACTTGCTTTTGTGGGTTCTGGTGTAGATGCCCCTTGTTTTTATACTTTCTGTAGTGAGTTTGGTCTGGCTTTCCCCTTTGGCCCATAGAAGCTTTCCTCCCGGTGTTTAGCTAGCCTGACAAACAAGGCTAGCTTTATGAAGTTTCTGAGCTACTTCTTTGAGGGCTTTCCCTGCCTGTCTCTCTCTGCAATACCTGTTAACTGGATGCTACCATGTCCATGGGTCAACCCCTTCTGATATTTTTATTTCTCCTAATTCTCTAGGTCTTTTAAATTGGTAAACTGAATCTTCTGAGTTTTTTTCCTCATCTTCACAAATCCGTATTTTTTCCTTTTGTTGAACTTTTGATTTTGCAGTAGGTCATTTCTGTTGCCTTAGTTTTTATTGTGTGGATTCCACTTTTTCATATTGATCTTGTTTCACAGATACACGAATTTTAATCTCTAAAAAACACTGCTTTTCAAGTTCTGTTCCTTGACATAGTCTCTTTGAAGAGGCTGCTTGTCTCTTAGTTTTGATCTCTCACATGCACATTTAAATTCTTCATCAGACACCTGACAGTCCTTAGTTGGTTACAGATCAGGAAACTGACTGGAAGTGAGCTCATTTTGGATGGTGATCACCTACATGGGGACCTGTTTATTTCCTCTAGGTTGGACATAGTCCACAGTGAAAGATCTCCTCGGGGAAACAGGTCTGGATTCTCCACCCAAAGGAAAACAGCAGCTCAAATTTCCACTATCTAACATTTTAAAATTCACTGCTGAGTAATCTCCAGTCCAGAATCTACCTTTACTCGTGCTGTAGAACATGAACTGTAGTCTTCTGCTCCATCTGCCTAATAATGTCCTAGATTTCAGAGAAAAGGTCTCATTTCCAGAGGTGCCTACTGCCATGACATCCATCCTAAACCCCTTAGGTCCTGCAGAGATAACTGTGTTGCTTGGCTTTCATGCTGATTTAGGACTCTTCTGCAGGATTTTATAAATCAGGATGTATTTCTACAACTAATCTGCTGCCTTATCTCCTTTTTTAAAAAGATTTTCTTCTACAAAAATTTTAATGGGTTATCATGGCTATAATTATGGCTTTAAATACACTTAAAACTCCCATTTTTAAGCTGGGCGTGGTGGCGCACACCTTTAATCCCAGCACTCAGGAGGCAGAGGCAGGAGGATTTCTGAGTTCAAGGCCAGCCTGGTCTACAAAGTGAGTTCCAGGACAGCCAGGGCTACACAGAGAAACCCTGTCTCAAAAAACCAAAAAAAAAAAAAAAAAACCAAAAAAAAAAAAAAACCTCTCATTTTGAGGTTTTATTATTGTCCCTTTATTTCTTTTCTTTTCTTTTCTTTTTTTTCAGTTTTAATTAAAATTTTTATTACATATTTTCTTCGTTTACATTTCAAATGCTATCCCCTTTCCTAGTATCCTCTCCAAAAAGTCCCCCTATACCCTCCCCTCACCCTGCTCCCAACCCACCCAATACTGCTTCCTGGCCCTGGCATTCCCTGTACTGGGGCATATATTCTATGTAATAACCAAGGGCCTCTCCTACCATTGATGACCGACTACACCATCCTATGCTACATATGCAACTAGAGACAGAAGCTCTGAAGGGTACTGGTTAGTTCATATTGTTGTTCCTCCTACAGGGTTGCAGACTCCTTGAGCTCCTTGGGTACTTTCTCTAGTTCCTTCATTGGGGTCCCTGTGTTCCATCCAAGAGATGACTGTGAGCATCCACTTCTGTATTTGTCTACTGGCATAGCCACAGAAAAGATAGCTATATCAGGGTCCTGTCAGCAAAATCTTGCTGGCATATGCTTGTGTCTGTGTTTGGTGGTTGTTTATGGGATGGACCCCCGGGTGGGGCCGTGTCTGGATGGTCCTTCCTTCCATCTCAGCTCCAAACTTTGTCTCTGTAACTACTTCCATGGGTATTTTGTTCCCCATTCTAAGGAGGAATGAAGTATCCACACTTTGGTCTTCCTTCTTCTTGAGTTTCATGTGTTTTGCAAATTGTATCTTGGGTATTCTAAGTTGCTGGGCTAATATCCACTTATAAGTGAGTGCATATCATGTGTGTTCTTTTGTGATTGGGTTACCTCACTCAGGATGATATCCTCCAGATCCATCCATTTGCCTAAGAATTTCATAAGTTCATTGTTTTTAATAGCTGAGTACTACTCCATTGTGTAAATGTACCACATTTTCTGTATCCATTCCTCTGTTGAGGGGCATCTGGGTTCTTTCCAGCTTCTGGCTATTATAAATAAGGCTGCTAAGAACATGGTGCAGCATGTATCCTTATTATAAGTTGGAACATCTTCTAGGTATATGCCCAGGAGAGGTATTGCTGGATCTTCCGGTAGTTCTATGTCCGATTTTCTGAGGAACCGCCAAACTGGTTTCCAGAGTGGTTGTACCACCTTGCAATCCCACCAGCAATGGAGGAGTGTCCCTCTTTCTCCACATCCTCACCAGCATCTGCTGTCACCTGAATTTTTGATCTTAGCCATTCTGACTGGTGTGAGGTGGAATCTCAGGGTTGTTTTGATTTGCATTTCCCTGATGATTAAGGATGTTGAACATTCTCAGCCATTCGGTATTCCTCAGATGAGAATTCTTTGTTTAGCTCTGTACCCTATTTTTTAATAGTGTTATTTGATTTTTCTGGAGTCTAACTTCTTGAGTTCTTTGTATATATTGGATGTTAGTCCCCTATTTATTATTGGAAAAGATCCTTTCCCAATCTGTTGGTGGCCTTTTTGTCTTATTGACAGTGACTTTTGCCTTACAGAAGCTTTACAATTTTATGAGGTCCCATTTTTCGATTCTCGATCTTACAGCACAAGCCATTGCTGTTCTGTTCAGGATTTTTTCTCTTGTACCCATATCTTCGAGGCTTTTCCCCACTTTCTCCTCTATAAATTTCAGTGTCTCTTGTTTTATGGAGTTCCTTGATCCACTTAGACTTGAGCTTTGTACAAGGAGATAAGAATGGGCCAATTGACATTCTTCTACACAATAACTGCCAGTTGAATCAGCACCATTTGTTGAAAACTCTTTTTTCCACTAGATGGTTTTAGCTCCCTTGTCAAAAATCAAGTGACCATAGGTGTGTGGGTTCATTTCTGGGTCTTTAATTTTACCATTGATCTGTCTGTCACTGTACCAGTACCATGCAGGGTTTTTTGTTGTTGTTGTTGTTGTTTTGTTTGTTTGTTTTTTTTATCACAATTGCTCTGTAGTACAGCTTGAGGTTAGGCATGGTGATTCCACCAGAGGTTCTATTATTGTTGAGAATAGTTTTTGCTATCCTAGGTTTTTTGTTAATCCAGATGAATTTGCAAATTTCTAACTCTGTGAAGAATTGAGTTGAAATTTTGATGGGGATTGCATTGAATCTGTAGATTGCTTTTGGCAGGATAGCCATTTTTTTTCTATATTAATCCTGCCAATCCATGAGCATGGGAGATCTTTCCATGTTCTGAGATCTTCTTCAATTTATTTCTTAGAGACTTGGAGTTCTTATCATACAGATCTTTCACTTCCTTAGTTAGAGTCACACCAAGATATTTTTTATTATTTGTGACTATTGTGAAGGGTGTTGTTTCCCTAATTTCTTCCTTAACCTATTTATCCTTTGTGTAGAGAAAGGCCACTGATTTGTTTGAGTTAATTTTATATCCAGCTACTTCACTGAAACTGTTTATCAGGTTTTGGAGTTCTCTGGTGGAATTTTTAGGATACTATCATATCATCTGCAAGTAGTGATATTTTGACTTCTTCCTTTCCAATTTGTATCTCCTTGATCTCCTTTTGTTGTCTAATTGCTCTGGCTAGGACTTAGAGTACTATATTGAATAGGTAGGGAGAAAGTGGGCAGCCATGTCTAGTTCCAGATTATAGTGGGATTGCTTCAAGCTTCTCTCCATTTAGTTTGATGTTGGCTACTGGTTTGGTGT
Source organism: Mus caroli (assembly GCF_978045245.1). NCBI lineage: Eukaryota > Metazoa > Chordata > Mammalia > Rodentia > Muridae > Mus > Mus caroli. Next base: position 11,088,258 of record NW_028227266.1, read on the forward strand.
ATATTGCTTTTACTATGTTTAGGTATGGGCCTTTAATTCCTGATCTTTTCAAGATTTTTATCATGAATGGGTGTTGGATTTTGTCAAATGCTTTCTCAGCATCTTTTATATAGTGGATTCGTTGACGGATTTCCATATATTAAACCATTCCTGCATCTCTGGGATGAAGCCTACTTGATCATGATGGATGATCGTTTTGATGTGTTCTTGGACTCAGTTTGCAAGAATTTTATTGAGCATTTTGCATTGATATTCATAAGAGAAATTGGTCTGAAGTTCTTTTTTTTTTTTTGTTGGGTCTCTGTGTGGTTTAGGTATCAGAGTAATTGTGGCTTCATAGAACTAATTGGGTAATGTCCCTTCTGTTTCTATTTTGTGGAATAGTTTGAGGAGAATTGGAATTAGGTCTTCTGTGAAGGTCTGATAGAACTCTGCACTAAACCTATCTGGTCCTGGGCTTTTTTTGGTTGGGAGACTATTAATGACTGCTTCTATTTCTTTAGGGGATATGGGGGTGTTTAGATCATTAATCTGATCCTGATTTAACTTTGGTACCTGGTATCTGTCTGGAAAATTGTCCATTTCATCCAGGTTTTCCAGTTTTATTGAGAATAGCCTTTTGTAGTAGGATCTGATGATGTTTTGGATTTCCTCATAACCTATTGTTATGTCTCCCTTTTCATTTCTGATTTTGTTAATTAGATACTGTCCCTGTGCCCTCTAGTTAGTCTGGCAAAGGGTTTAATCTCTTGTTGATTTTCTCAAAAAAAAAGAAAAAAAAAACAGCTCCTGGTTTGGGTGATTCTTTGTATAATTCTTTTTTTTTTCTTTTCTTTTTTTTTTTTGATTTTTAATATTTTTATTACATATTTTCCTCAATTACATTTCCAATGCTATCACAAAAGTCCCCCATAGCGCCCCCCACTTCCCTACCCACCCATTCCCATTCTTTTGGCCCTGGCATTCCCCTATATTGGGGCATATAAAGTTTGCAAGTCCAATGGGCCTCTCTTTCCATTGATGGCCGACTAGGCCATCTTTCGATACATATGCAGCTAGAGACAAGAGCTCCGGGGTTCTGGTTAGTACATCATGTTGTTCCAACAATAGGGTTGCAGATCCCTTTAGCTCCTTGGGTACTTTCTCTAGCTTCTCCATTGGGAGCCCTGTGATACATCCAATAGCTGACTGTGAACATCCACTCCTGTGTTTGCTAGGCCCCGGCATCGTCTCACAAGAGACAGCTATATTTGGGTCCTTTCAGCAAAATCTTGCTAGTGTATGCAATGGTGTCAGCGTTTAGAAGCTGATTATGGGATGGATCCCTGGATACGGCAGTCTCTAGATGGTCCATCCTTTCATCACAGCTCCAAACTTTGTCTCTGTAACTCCTTCCATGGGTGTTTTGTTCCCAATTCTAAGAAGGTGCACAGTGTCCACACTTTGGTCTTCATTCGTCTTGAGTTTCATTCGTTTATCAAATTGTATCTTATATCTTGGGTATCCTAAGTTTTGGGCTAATATCCACTTATCAGTGAATACATATTGTGTGAGTTCCTTTGTGATTGTGTTACCTCACTCAAGATGATGCCCTCCAGGTCCATCCATTTGGCTAGGAATTTCATAAATTCATTCTTTTTAATAGCTGAGTAGTACTCCATTGTGTAAATGTACCATAATTTCTGTATCCATTCCTCTGTTGAGGGACATCTGGGTTCTTTCCAGCTTCTGGCTATTATAAATAGGGCTGCTATGAACATAGTGGAGCATGTGTCCTTTTTACCGGTTGGGACATTTTCTGGATATATGCCCAGGAGAGGTATTGCTGGATCCTCCGGTAGTACTATGTCCAATTTTCTGAGGAACCGCCAGACTGATTTCCAGAGTGGTTGTACAAGCTTGCAATCCCACCAACAATGGAGGAGTGTTCCTCTTTCTCCACATCCTCGCCAGCATCTACTGTCACCGGAATTTTTGATCTTAGCCATTCTGACTGGTGTGAGGTGGAATCTCAGGGTTGTTTTGATTTGCATTTCCCTGATGATTAAGGATGTTGAACATTTTTTCAGGTGCTTCTCTGCCATTCGGTATTCCTCAGGTGAGAATTCTTTGTTCAGTTCTGAGCCCCATTTTTTAATGGGGTTATTTGAATTTCTGGAGTCCACCTTCTTGAGTTCTTTATATATATTGGATATTAGTCCCTTATCTGATTTAGGAGAGGTGAAGATCCTTTCCCAATCTGTTGGTGGTTTTTTTGTCTTATTGATGGTGTCTTTAGCCTTGCAGAAGCTTTGTAGTTTCATGAGGTCCCACTTGTCAATTCTCGATCTTACAGCACAAGCCATTACTGTTCTATTCAGGAATTTTTCCCCTGTGCCCATATCTTCAAGGCTTTTCCCCACTTTCTCCTCTATAAGTTTCAGTGTCTCTGGTTTTATGTGAAGTTCCTTGATCCACTTAGACTTGACCTTAGTACAAGGAGATAGGAATGGATCGATTTGCATTCTTCTACATGTTAACAACCAGTTGTGCCAGCACCATTTGTTGAAAATGCTGTCTTTCTTCCACTGGATGTTTTTAGCTCCCTTGTCGAAGATCAAGTGACCATAAGTGTGTGGGTTCATTTCTGGGTCTTCAATTCTATTCCATTGGTCTATTTGTCTGTCACTAAACCAGTACCATGCAGTTTTTATCACAATTGCTCTGTAGTAGAGCTTTAGGTCCGGCATGGTGATTCCACCAGAGGTTCTTTTATCCTTGAGAAGAGTTTTTGCTATCCTAGGTTTTTTGTTATTCCAGATGAATTTGCAGATTGCACTTTCTAATTCGTTGAAGAATTGATTTGGAATTTTGATGGGGATTGCATTGAATCTGTAGATTGCTTTTGGCAGGATAGCCATTTTTACAATGTTGATCCTGCCAATCCATGAGCATAGGAGATCTTTCCATCTTCTGAGATCTTCTATAATTTCTTTCTTCAGAGACTTGAAGTTTTTATCATACAGATCTTTCACTTCCTTAGTTAGAGTCACGCCAAGATATTTTATATTATTTGTGACTATTGAGAAGGGTGTTGTTTCCCTAATTTCTTTCTCAGCCTGTTTATTCTTTGTGTAGAGAAAGGCCATTGATTTGTTTGAGTTAATTTTATATCCAGCTACTTCACCGAAGCTGTTTATCAGGTTTAGGAGTTCTCTGGTGGAATTTTTAGGGTCACTTATATATACTATCATATCATCTGCAAAAAGTGATATTTTGACTTCATCTTTTCCAATTTGTATCCCTTTGATCTCCTTTTGTTGTCGAATTGCTCTGGCTAGGACTTCAAGTACAATGTTGAATAGGTATGGAGAAAGTGGACAGCCTTGTCTAGTCCCTGATTTTAGAGGGATTGCTTCAAGCTTCTCACCATTTACTTTGATGTTGGCTACTGGTTTGCTGTAGATTGCTTTTATCATGTTTAGGTATGGGCCTTGAATTCCTGATCTTTCCAAGACTTTTATCATGAATGGGTGTTGGATCTTGTCAAATGCTTTTTCCGCATCTAACGAGATGACCATGTGGTTTTTGTCTTTGAGTTTGTTTATATACTGGATTACGTTGATGGATTTCCGTATATTGAACCATCCCTGCATCCCTGGGATGAAGCTGACTTGGTCAGGATGGATGATTGTTTTGATGTGTTCTTGGATTCGGTTAGCAAGAACTTTATTGAGGATTTTTGCATCAATATTCATAAGGGATATTGGTCTGAAGTTTTCTATCTTTGTTGGGTCGTTTTGTGTTTTAGGTATCAGAGTAATTGTGGCTTCATAGAATGAGTTGGGTAGAGTACCTTCTGTTTCTATTTTGTGGAATAGTTTGTGAAGAACTGGGATTAGATCTTCTTTGAAGGTCTGATAGAACTCTGCACTAAACCCATCTGGTCCTGGGCTCTTTTTAGTTGGGAGACTATTAATGACTGCTTCTATTTCTTTGGGGGATATAGGGCTGTTTAGATCATTAACCTGATCTTGATTCAACTTTGGTACCTGGTATCTGTCTAGGAACTTCTCCATTTCATCCAGGTTCTCCAGTTTTGTTGAGTATAGCCTTTGGTAGAAGGATCTGATGGTGTTTTGGATGTCTTCAGGATCTGTTGTTATGTCTCCTTTTTCATTTCTGATTTTGTTAATTAGGATGCTTTCCCTGTGCCCTCTAGTGAGTCTGGCTAAGGGTTTATCTATCTTGTTGATTTTCTCAAAGAACCAGCTCCTTGATTGGTTGATTCTTTGAATAGTTTTTCTTGTTTCCACTTGGTTGATTTCACCCCTGAGTTTGATTATTTCCTGCCGTCTACTCCTCTTGGGTGAATTTGCTTCCTTTTGTTCTAGTGCTTTTAGGTGTGTTGTCAAGCTGCTAATGTGTGCTCTCTCTAGTTTCCTTTTGGAGGCACTCAGAGCTATGAGTTTTCCTCTTAGAAATGCTTTCATTGCGTCCCATAAGTTTGGGTATGTTGTGGCTTCATTTTCATTGAACTCTAAAAAGTCCTTAATTTCTTTCTTTATTCCTTCCTTGACCAAGGTATCATTGAGAAGAGTGTTGTTCAGTTTCCACGTGAAGGTTGGCTTTCTATTATTTATTTTGTTATTGAAGATCAGCCTTAGTCCATGGTGATCTGATAGGATGCATGGGACAATTTCAATATTTTTGTATCTGTTGAGGCCTGCTTTGTGACCAATTATGTGGTCAATTTTGGAGAAGGTACCATGAGGTGCTGAGAAGAAGGTATATCCTTTTGTTTTAGGATAGAATGTTCTGTAGATATCTGCCAGATCCATTTGATTCATAATTTCTCTTAGTTTCACTGTGTCCCTGTTTAGTTTCTGTTTCCATGATCTGTCCATTGGTGAAAGTGGTGTGTTGAAGTCTCCCACTATTATTGTATGAGGTGCAATGTGTGCTTTGAGATTTACTAAAGTTTCTTTAATGAATGTGGCTGCCTTTGCATTTGGAGCATAGATATTCAGGATTGATAGTTCCTCTTGGAGGATTTTACCTTTGATGAGTATGAAGTGTCCCTCCCTGTCTTTTTTAATGACTTTGGTTTGGAAGTCAATCTTATCAGATATTAGAATGGCTACTCCAGCTTGTTTCTTCATGCCATTTGCTTGGAAAATTGTTTTCCAGCCTTTCATTCTGAGGTAGTGTCTATCCTTTTCTCTGAGATGAGTTTCCTGTAAGCAGCAAAATGTTGGGTCTTGTTTGTGTAGCCAGTTTGTTAGTCTATGTCTTTTTATCGGGGAGTTGAGTCCATTGATATTAAGAGATATTAAGGAAAAGTAATTGTTGTTTCCTGTTATTATTGTTGTTAAAGTTGGCATTTTGTTCTTGTGGCTGTCTTCTTTTAGGTTTGTTGAGGGATTACCTTCTTGTTGTTTCTAGGGCGTGGTTCCTGTCCTTGTATTGGTTTTTTTCTGTTATTATCCTTTGAAGGGCTGGATTCGTGGAGAGATAATGTGTGAATTTGGTTTTGTCGTGGAATACTTTGGTTTCTCCATCTATGTTAATTGAGAGTTTGGCTGGGTATAGTAGCCTGGGCTGGAATTTGTGTTCTTTTAGTGTCTGTATAACATCCGTCCAGGATCTTCTGGCTTTCATAGTCTCTGGTGAAAAATCTGGTGTAATTCTGATAGGCTTGCCTTTATATGTTACTTGGCCTTTTTCTCTTACTGCTTTTAGTATTCTATCTTTATTTAGAGCATTTGTTGTTCTGATTATAATGTGTCGGGAGGTATTTCTTTTCTGGTCCAGTCTATTTGGAGTTCTGTAGGCTTCTTGTATGTTCATGGGCATCTCTTTCTTTAGATTTGGGAAGTTTTCTTCTATAATTTTGTTGAAGATGTTTGCTGGTCCTTTGAGTTGAAAATCTTCATTCTCATCCACTCCTATTATCCGTAGGTTTGGTCTTCTCATTGTGTCCTGTATTTCTTGGATGTTTTGAGTTAGGATCTTTTTGCATTTTACATTTTCCTTGATTGTTGTGCCGATGTTCTCTATGGAATCTTCTGCACCTGAGATTCTCTCTTCCATCTCTTGTATTCTGTTGCTGATGCTCGTATCTATGGTTCCAGATTTCTTTCCTAGGGTTTCTATCTCCAGTGTTGCCTCATTTTGGGTTTTCTTTATTGTGTCTACTTCCCTTTTTAGGTCTAGTATGGTTTTGTTCATTTCCATCATCTGTTTGGATGTGTTTTCCTGTTTTTCTGTAAGGACTTCTACCTGTTTGATTATGTTATCCTGTTTTTCTTTAAGGATTTGTAACTCTTTAGCAGTGTTCTCCTGCAATTCTTTAAGGGATTTTTGTGCTTCCTCTTTAGTGTCTTCTGCCTGTTTATCAGTGTTCTCCTGCATTTCTTTAAGTGTGTTATTAAAGTCCTTCTTGAAGTCCTCTATCATCATCAGGAGATATGCTTTTAAATCCGTGTCTAGCTTTTCCGGTGTGTTGGGGTGCCCTGGACTGGGTGAAGTGGGGGTGCTGGGTTCTGATGATGGTGAGTGGTCTTGGTTTCTGTTAGTAAGATTATTACGTTTACCTTTCGCCATCTGGTAATCTCTGGGGTTAGTTGTTATCGTTGTCACTGTTTAAAGATTGGAGTAGAAGCTGTGTTCCACTCACCAGCAGTCCCAAAATCCTGCGGCGGGGGTCGTGGGTAGCTGGCGGGTGTCAGGCAACCCTGCTCTCCTGCTACCCCGGCGCTCATCCGGCCGGATGAGGCCTGTGGCCCTACTCAGGCAGGTTTCTGCTTCCCTAACTAATGCAGTCTCAGGTCCCGCGCAATTGGATTGGAGCAGAAGCTGTGCTCCACTACCCGAAGTCTTAAGATCCTGTGGCGGGTGTTGTGGGTAGCTGGCGAGTGTCAGCCGACCCTGGGCCCCAGCTGCCCCGGTGCTTTTCTGACCGGAAGAGGGTTGTGGCCCTATGTAGGCCGGATTTCTCTCTCCCCAACCAGAGCAGTCTCAGGTCCCGCGTGATTGGACTGGAGCAGAAGCTGTGTTCCACTCACCAGCAGTCCCAAAATCCTGCGGCGGGGGTCGTGGGTAGCTGGCGGGTGTCAGGCAACCCTGCTCTCCCGCTACCCCGGCGCTGATCCGGCCAGATGAGGCCTGTGGCCCTACTCAGGCAGGTTTCTGCTTCCCTAACTAATGCAGTCTCAGGTCCCGAGCAATTGGATTGGAGCAGAAGCTGTGCTCCACTCACCAGAAGTCTTAAGATCCTGTGGCGGGTGTTGTGGGTAGCTGGCGAGTGTCCTGTATAATTCTTTTTGTTTCCACTTGATTTAGCTCTGAGTTTATTTCCTGCCAGTTACTCCTCTTGGGTGAATTTTCTTCCTTTTGTTCTACAGCTTTTAGGTGTGCTGTCAAGCTGCTAATGTGTGCTCTCTCTAGTTTCTTTTTGGCGGCACTCAGAGCTATGAGTTTTCCTCTTAGGTCTGCTTTCATTGTGTCCCATAAGTTTGGGTATTTTGTGGCTTCATTTTCATTAAACTCTAAAAGGTCTTTAATTTCTTTATTTCTTCCTTGACCAAGTTATGATTGAGTAGAGTGTTGTTCAGCTTCCACGTGAATGTTGGCTTTCTATTATTTATGTTGTTATTGAAGATTAGCCTTAGTCTGTGGTTATCTGATAGGATGCATGGGATAATTTCAGTATTTTTGTATCTGTTGAGGCCTGTTTTATGCCCAATTATATGATCAGTTTTGGAGAAGGTACCATGAGGTTCTGAGAAGAAGGTACACCCTTTTGTTTTAGGGATAAAATGTTCTGTAGATATCTGTTAAATCCATTTGGTTCATAACTTATGTTAGTCTCACTGTGTCTCTGTTTAGTTTCTGTTTCCAGGATCTGTCCATTGATGAGAATGGGGGTGTTGAAGTCTCCCACTATTATTGTGTGTGGTGCAATGTGTGCTTTGAGTTTTACTATAGTTTCTTTAATGAATGTGGATGTCCTTGCATTTGGAGCATAGATATTGAGAATTGAGAGTTCATCTTGGAAGATTTTACCTTTGATGAGTATAAAGTGCCCCTCCTTGTCTTTTTGATAACATTGGGTTGGAAGTTGATTTTATTCAATATTAGAATGGCTACTCAGCTTGTTTCTTCAGAGCACTTGCTTGGAAAATTGTTTTCCAGCCTTTTACTCTGAGGTAGTATAGTATCTGTCTTTGTCCCTGAGGTGATTTTCTTGTATGCAGCAAAATGTTGGGTCCTGTTTATGTAGACAGTCTGTTAATCTGTGTCTTTTTATTGGGGAATTGAATCCATTGATATTAAGAGATATTAAGGAAAAGTAATTGCTGCCTCCTGTTATATTTGTTGTTAGAATTGGGATTCTGTTCTTGCGGCTATCTTCTTTTAGATTTGTTGAAGGATTACTTTCTTGCTTTTTCTGGGGCATAGTTTCCCTCCTTGTGTTAGAGTTTTCCCTTTATTATTCTTTGAAGGGCTGGATTCGTGGAAAGATATTGTGTGAATTTGGTTTTGTCATGGATTATTTTGTTTTCTCCATCTATGGTAATTGAGAGTTTTGCTGGGTACAGTAGCCTGGGCTGGCATTTGTGTTTTCTTAGGTTCTGTATAACATCTGCCAAAGATGTTCTCGCTTTCATAGTCTCTGGTGAGAAGTCTGGTGTAATTCTGATAGTTCTGTCTTTATATGTTACTTGACTTTTTTCCCTTACTGCTTTTCATATTCTTTGTTTTGTGAATTTGGTGTTTTGACTATTATATGACGGGAGGAATTTCTTTTCTGGTCCAAATATAGAGTTCTGTAGGCCTCTTGTATGTTTATTGGCATGTCTTTTTTTAGGTTAGGGATGCTTTCATATTTTTATATATATATATATATATATATATATATATATATATATATATATATATATATACTGGCCCTTTGAGTTGGGAATATGTGCTCTCTTCTATACTGATTTTCCTTAGGTTTGGTCTTCTCATTGTGTCCTGGATTTCCTGGATGTTTTGAGTTAGGATCGTTTTTGCATTTTGCATTTTCTTGATTGTTGTGTCCATGTTTTCTATGAACTCTCCTGCACCTGAGATTCTCTCTTCCATCTCTTGTATTCTGTTGCTGATGCTCTCATCTATGGTTCCTGATTTCTTTCCTAGGATTTCTATCTCTAGAGTTGTCTCCCTGCGGGTTTTCTTTGTTTCTACTTCCATTTTAGATCTTAGATGGTTTTGTTCAATTCCATCACCTGTTTGGTTGTGTTTTCTTGTAATTCTTTAAGGTATTTTTGTGTTTCCTCTTTAAGGACTTCTACCTGTTTAGCAGTAATCCCTGTAATTCTTTAAGGGATTTTGTGCTTCCTCTTTAAGGACTTCTACCTGTTTAGCAGTGTTCTCCTGTATTTCTTTAAGTAAACTATTAATGCCCTTCTTAAAATCCTCTACCAGCATCATGAAATATGATTTTAAATCCAAATCTTGCTTTTTGGGTGTGTTAGGGTATTCAGAACTCGCTGTGATGAAAGTACTGGGTTCTGATCATGCAGAGTGGTCTTGGTTTCTGTTAGTAAGATTCTTATGTTTGCCTTTCGCCATCTGGTAATCTCTGGTGTTAGATGTTCTAGCTGTCTCTGACTGGAACTTGTTCCTTCTGTGATTCTGTTAGCCTCTCTCAGCACTCCCTACAGGCAAGCTCTCCTCCGGCAGGGAAGGTGTACAGAGGTCTGGTGCTCAGCTCTGCCTCCTGGCTGAGGATAAAGGCCCGAAGGGACTTTGTCCAGGAAGCTCTGTTGCTTCTGTGACCCGCCGCTCTCCTGCGTGGACTGATCTCTGAGAGACCCAGGATACAAGATGGCAATCTCGCCTGAGTCCTGGGGTCAGAGCCCTCCCTGGAGGCCAACTCTCCTCTCTGTCTTATCTCCTTTAATACCTTTGTAAGTCTGTCAAAATACAAATACTGCTACTGTCACCTCAAAAAGATTGGGCGAAATAAAAAAAAATGATGAGGCTTAATTTATTGTATTCACGGGCTCCATTTTCCATACTCCATGGTTACTATTCAGCAGATGCCTAATAAAAGTCACTTGACATGGGCACTCCTTAGAAGGCAGTGTTCTTGACAGGCAGCTTGTACCTCCAGTAGGCACTCACAGAAGGTGACGAACGTATAGCTTCCAGAGCTGTGTGTTACCCAAGTCATCTATATGTCTGCTCCACAAACCTCAGTGCTCCATTTCTTGTCAGGTACAAATCAAAAGCACAGCAAATCAGTGGCTTTTCCTGATTGTTTTTGTCTTTAAATGCCAGTATTTTCTGTGGACATTCAAGTTAGGAGTGTACAAGAAGTGTGCATATAGATAAATATACTCAGCAGGAAGGATTGGGCAAGATCAGTAAAGGTTATATTGTGACATAAATCCTAAATTGTGGGATTTGGCCATAAAATCCAGCAATATAACTCACATTATGACTTCAGTGTGGCCTATGATAAATTGGGCATGGCATTATTAACGTTGTTCTAGTTACTTTATTCGGCATGGAAACTGGGATGGTAGTGGTTGTATCCAGATACTTACAAAGAGCAGCAGAGGTTCTTAACTCCCCTAACACAACACTCAATGAATAAATTACCTTGAATTATAAGTTTTAGATCTGCTCCAAGTGAGTCTGTGAGTCTTGTGCATGACTTAACACCAACACATTCTCCCTTTGGTGTAAAGTATACTGGATTTTATAGCACACAACTGAGAGAAGCCCCATGCATACATCTCCTCTCCTTCACTCCTGCCCCTCAGACCCAACTGCTTGTGTATTTTAGGTATTTATTCTGTTCTTCCTGTGCTTTTAGGCTTTTTCAGTTTCAGATCCCATGAACGCCATCCTACAATCAATGTGGAATGTATTCTGTGATACTGCATCCCCGACTGGCCCTGAGCCCTCATCTCTTTATCACATTTCCTGCTTAAAATCTTGAATCTTTGCCACATAAAATTGATCAGAGCTGATTTGTATAGTGAACAATGACTGCAATACTACTTGTTTATAAATTTCCATTCTTTTTCCTTTTCTGTATATTCACTTCCTGATTCATTCCTAGAAATGTAAATCTAAATCCCAAAGCCAAGTAGGTCACTGAAGCAGAGTTCTCCTTTCAGAGATATTCTTCCTGGAGCCCCATGCTTGCTTGAAGCTGAACCAGTGGTCCTAGGTAGTTGGACAACCTGCATCCTGATGTCTTTCCTCCTCCGTCCTCCATGGGCTACCTCTCTATTATGTTAGGTCCCTCCGGCTCTTCCTGGCAGGCTCCATCCATTATACTCACTTGCTTTGGCAGGGAATATCCACTGGGAACATCCCTGGAAACTCCATAGAGATTAAAAGTCTCCAGAAGAAACACACCGGACTTTGAAGATGGCATCCAGGAAGAATATCCAACAACCTGCACTGGGCATTCATAAAACCTTTTCTTAGTAAAAACATAAAAGATGCTGAGGAAAAGCCATTTGTAACTAGAATTTAAGCCACTGTTGCCTCTGCAATCTCACCACAACCATAGCAGAGCTAGATGACAAAACTTATCTAGATCTTCCAAGGTTAGTGTCTACCATTTTTGCTGCAGTAGATACTATGCAATGAATTCTGGCTTCAGCTCTAAGTAAGGCAAAAATCATGTCAAAAGTTTCCTATGAAACATCAACCTTGGAGTTATTGGGTTGCTATGAACACCAAACCTGTTTGCCAAAGTTTGAAATCTGAACTTAACTTGTTTCTATGCTGCTGCTTTCATTTTGAGAATTCTGAAGACATTTTTCTACCGGTGTCTTTTCAAAAATCCAAGAGCAACCTTTTGCTAATCCTTCTATAAATTCTGTGTACACTTTGAGAATACTCCTCTGATCATTTTCAACATGTCTGTCAGGGTGTGAATGATGAATTTGATCTGCTGTAGGTATGCCTTTCATAAACTCCTGTTCTGCGTTGCTGCATTTCTTTCTCCCTCCATTTCTCCTTCTCTCCATGTGTATGTATAATCTATCATTTGGACACCAAGCCTCATAGCTGAGCCTTTCATTTTATTACCTGATTTTATTTTCAACAGTTTGTCGTTTTCTTTTAGCCAAGTCTCCCATCATTTTTTGGTTCCAGAAACTACTTTGGCTGTGTGAATGTTCACTGTAGATTAATTGCTGAAGACTTCTCTTCTCGCTGAAAGGGTTAAATTGTTTTGAAGTTCCATTTGCTCTCTGCACTGCATCTTTTCTCTCTGTATTCACGTTATGGGGATGTTCTGGTTTGCCTGTATCAGGTTAAATGGATTTAAGAAGAGGCACTGAGTTAAGAGCAGGCACTGTTGCTCCAATAGGAATCAGGAAACACCTGGCAATATCTAAAAGTGAGTCTAATTAAAAGACTTGAAATTTATACTTGTTTTGAGGTAGGACAGGGTTTCTCTACATAGCCTTGGCTGTCCTGGAAGTGCTGGGATTAAAAGTATGTGTCATTATGCCCAGGTAGGTTTTTAAATAAGTAACTGGGTCCCAGCAATTTGTGGTGTCTGAGAATTTTATTGGGATTTTTGTTGTTGTTGTTGTTGTTTGCTTGTTTGCTTTCTGAGACAGGGTTTTGCTGTGTGGAACTAGCTCTGCAGACCAGGCTGGCATTGAACTCACCATATCCAGTTCTTCTTCTTTTAAATAGATACACTAAAATAAAAAATAAGGTGTGGTAATTGATGCTGTAATCTCAGCATTCCAAAAGAGGCAAAAGGACCCTGAGATTGGGGTAACCCAGGCTAACTGGTGAGTTCCAAGGACAGGCAGGGCTACACTGTGAAGCCCTCTCTCAACTACACAGAGATCAGATGACTAACAAAGCCTTCAGTCCAACCAGTAAAAAATGGTAGCTTCTCCTTTATCATTTACTTCAGGCAGTTTTTAAAATTTTATTGAGACAGAATTTTCATGTTTAGGTGTCCACTTCAATGCTATTAAATGCTGGTTACATGTAGTGCTGTACAATCAGTCATCTCTGAAATCTAATTGTAAGGTTTATCAGTCACTCCAAAACACATGTTTCCATCCTCAGCCCATTCCCACTCACACCAGAGCAACTCTACTGTTTCAATTTCCTATTCCTGATATCAAACGTAAGTGAAACCTGTAATCTGTGGCCTTGTGTGCCTAGTTTCTTTTCTACTGCAAATTCTTGAGATTTGTGTTGTATTACATACCAGCATTTGGTTTCTTTTTATGACCAAATAGTGTTCTACAATGTACAGATAGACCACATTTTACTTCTCCATTCATCAGTTGATATAAATTTGGGTTTTTATCACTCTAAGGCTGTTAACAATGCTGTTATGAACATTCATATACATGTCTGTCTTGGATACCTAAAATTGCTGAACCAATTGACAGCTCTGTTTAACATTTTGAGAAATTATTACACTGTTTTCCAGAAATAACTACATTTTTTTTCTCCCACCAAAGTTATCAGGGTGTCAGTTGCATAGACAACCTCTCCAATTGTCTTCTCTCTTAGAAAAACTCCAGGGATATCCATCCTGGTTGTAACATGCACTTCCTTAGTAAGACTAGTTACATTGAGGATCTTTTCATAGGCTTATTGACCATTCTGCATATTTTTAAAGAAATTTCTGCTCAAATCTTTTGTTTTATTACTGAATTGTAAAAAAGTTCTTTTATCTTGAGTATGTCTTTTGAAGTGCATATGTTTTGATCTTTTGGAGGGGGTGTGCCTAGGACTATAATAGCTCAGTCTCCCAGCTGCTGGGATTACAGGAATGTGCTACAACACTCAGCAAAAATCTTAAAAAGTCCAATTTACCAATGTTAAATGTGTTGCCCAGCACTGGTGCTGTGCTGAGGCACTAATTACTGTCTTATCTGACATCATGAAGCAGTTGCTGTCTGGCTCGGATGCTTTAGTTGACCTTTAAGTCTATGGTCTCAATTGAAATTAATTCTTGTGTAGGAATCCAAATTCATTCTTTTGCACATGGATATCCAGTTACTTCAGCTCCATTTTGTTTTCTGAAGATTATTCATTTTTCCTTGAGTTGCCCTGAATTTTTTTTTAATCTGCCTATCATAAGAGCTTTGGGAATTTGTGTTCCACTGAATCTGTGCATGTCCGTGTCAATATAGTGACCCTGCTGGCCATCCTGAAAAGATACTGATACAACAGGTGTTTTTGTTTCTTCAGTGATCTAGGTGTACTTGTGAGTCAGCATCTTGGGCTGACCATTTTATCGATTTATCCCATTATTGTTCATGTACCAACATTTTTCACGTTTCAGCCTATGAATTATGATGGTAGTTAATACTTTAAAGTCAGTCGTCCAGCTGAACTACTTCTCCTGTTAACTTGTAACCTTTCAATGTTTGGATGGTCAGAAAATTCTGACCATTACCTTTTCACAAATACCTTACTACTGACCAACAACCTCTATTTTAATTATAGGTCACACATATTTTGGAAAACACTAAATGTAATTAAATTTATTATTTTTCCACTTACTTCTTTGTGTTTTGTTTAAGTAGTCTACCTTCTAGAAACCATGCATGTATCTTTTTATTTACTTATTTTTCTCAGTGGAAATCAGAAGAGGAAATACATCAGTCATAAATTTGGATAGCAATAGCTAATAGAACACAATTCAGAATTTGAAATTCCCCATAAATGGTCAGATGCTAATCCAATTAATCACAACATTTAGATTTTAAATATATCATAGATTACGGAGATTTTAGTTATAGATTTAATTTTCTGCTGGATTAATGTTTGTTTCTCATGGGACTCTTTCTAGTTTTCTGATATCTTTGCATTCTGACTCTTATGTAGATACAAATGAATAAAAAATTTGAAGCTATGATTCACATGTGAGAACATGTGGTCTTTGTCTTTCTGAGCCTGGGTAAGTCCACTTAATATATTTTCCAGTTCTATCCATTTTCCTGACAACAGCCTAATTCCGTGTTTCTTTACCGTTGAAAACTCCAATGTGTATATGTCCCACATTCTTATTATTAATTCATCTATTGATGGATGTGCAGGCCGATTTATTTTCCTAGCAATTCCTTTTTCTCACAGGCATAGATGAACAAGTAGCTTTTTAGATACTCAGTCCTTTGAGTGCCTAGAGATGGAATCACTGTGTCATATGGAAGCCCTAGGTTTAGGTTTTGAAATAAAATCTTCATATCTCATAGTGACTGTATCAGTTTGTACCCCATAAACAGTGAGTGATGGTCTCTCCCTCCCCGTCTCTCTCAGTCCTTTCCAGCAGTTTTGTTATTCTCCTGATAGCTATCCTGACATGGGGTGAGACCGAATCAGAGTAGTTTTAATCTGCACTTCCCAGATGGCTAAGGATGTTAAGCATTTTTGTTGTTGTGTGTTGTTGTGTGTTGTTGTGTGTGCTGAGTACTCTGTCAGATGTATAGTTGGCAGATGTCCTCCCATTCTGTAGGCTGCCTCTTCACTTACTAATTTTGCTGTACAGAGAGCCTTTTGATTTCTTCAAGTCCCATTTGCTGATAATTAATTGTCCCTATTTTCTGAGCTACTGGAGTCCTTCTCAGAAAGTTTGTACCTATTGCATATATGGTTTTGGGTTGGTTTGTTTGCTCTGTAGTATCTTCAGATTTTGGAGTTTAACAGTGTGGGTTTCAGTCCACGTATAGGTGATTTATATGGATCTAAAGGTGAGAGATAAGGATCTAGTTTTTATTCTAAATATGGAAATCCAGTTTCCCCAGTACCTCACTGAAGATAATGACTTTTCTATAATTAACACTTTTGCCAAAAATCATGGAACTTAGCTGTGTGTGTTCATGTCAAGAGTTTTTGTTGTTTGTTTCCTGCTACACTGATATACATCTCCATTTTTGTGTTGGCACCTTCTTTTTTGTTTTTGTTTGTTTTCCACACAGGTAAAATACTGTGTTTAGGAAAAACAAATCTGAATTTCTGGTCTTTGCATTTTCTTTTGCTTTGTTTTTAGAGGTGCCATTTCTTAATTTCCCATCTACTCCTTCCTTTGTACATACCTATATGACTCCTCTGCTTTATCTCTATACTACTTAACATTAAGAGTTGGCATACAAAATCTCACCATCTACAATCATCCTCTTTGCAAAATTTGGCTTGATTTACAATTATACTTGAGCAATTTTTCTAGAGTAAATTCAATTCACTCCTGATGCTCTGAATTAGTATTATAGTGAAATAACAAACAAACAAACGAAAATTGGAGCCATATTTCATTCAGCTCTTTGAGCATACTTTAACCATGAAAGTGATAGGTGATATCCTATTTCCTTACACTCTAAGAAGCTTTGGTGTGTGTGAGTGTGCGCAAAATACAAACATTTCTTGATTTTAGATTCCTTCTTAAATATTGTTTGTATTGTTTTAACTGAATATTGGGTTTACAATATTTCATATATATTATTATAGTTCTGTTGCTCATAACTGCTCTTTTTTGCTTTGGAACTTGACACAAGCCAAATTCTTGCTAACTAGACATATTCATTAATGTTGCCTGACATAGTAAAAATCCTACATTCATTGCAGATTATAATAAGAGTTGTTCTAAACTTTCATACTATCATATCCTACCATTTATCACCTAATCTGAGACCATTTTAAATATAAAGGAACCTAGGGATGACAGTATAAACCAGAATCTTATTGATACATCTAGTTAAAAAGCAATAGAAACACAGAATTATATTTTCCCAAATTGCAAAATACATTTTTTCAAGTATTATAAATCCTTCAGAAAGTTGACCAGAGTATGGCTTTTTTCCACAAGTGTCAAAATTTTAAAATATACAGAATATATTCTACTACTATAAAACAATGAAGTGAAATCAGAAAGTAATGACAAAAAAATTAGAAACCCCCAAATTTATAAACTGAAAATATGTTTTTAATAAACCCTTAATAAGAATGAACTAAAACGTTAAATGTGGAAATTCATCCTATATAAATGAGAATGAAACTACTACTTTTCAAACCTGTGGTATGCTGGTAAATAATATTAAAGAAAAGTTGAAAACCTTAATTAAAGAAATAGCTAAGGCAGGAGGCTAGGAAATTATATGAACTACACAGGCATCAATCTTACACAGGCATCAACCTAAAAATATTATTTTTTGAAAAAAAACTTTAAAAAACTAACTAACTAAATAAATAAATAAGACCAGAAAGCAATGAAATGCAAAACTATATAAAATAGAGTACAGAGAAACCCAAACTTTTGAGAATTTTAATAAGCTTGAAAAATCTTCAGTGAAAATGATAAAGAATAAAAGTATAAGCCACAAATACCCAGCTCTGGTGACAGAGGTCACTGCTGACAGATAGCCAGCTCTGGTGACAGAGGTCATCTGTGTAAAGGCTGGTGACACAAAAGAACTGAAAACAGAAAGAGAAAGAGAAAGCAGGAAGAAAAAAAAGAAATAAAGAGAATGGATAATTTTACTAATGCACATTTTAAATTAAAGGAATAGATTTCTAGAAAAATATAACAGACACAAGAAATGAGAAGATTGACTACATTCATAACCATCAAAGAAACTGAAGTAGCAGCCAAACTCTTAGAAACAAAATTCCAAACTCAAGATGGCTGTACCAGGGGATTTTACCAACCATTAAAACACAAATGTAATTCCAATCTTGGCAAACTTTCCCAGAGAGCAAAAGGTGTGCTTCCTAGTTTGTACCATGGCACAGATCCTAACGACGAGAAGAAAGAAAACAGTATCTCTTTTGAACACTGACACAAAAACTCTAAATAAAGTATGAGCACCCTGACTCGAAGACTAGGGGCACTGGTGGCTTACTCCAGCAAAAAACGATTAGGTAAAACCTTAAGTCTATTTATTACATCCTGACAGATTAAAAGGATCTCAGTGCAGAAGAGGTACTTGATCATTTGAAAATGTCTGCACATACACACTAGTGCTAGTCACGCTCTGGTCTGAGAAGCTTCTCTTTGAAGCAAGCAGCAATAACTGCAAGGACTTGTAACTAGTCCAGAACTGAGAGTAAATGGCTGTTGGATGCTCAGCCCTAGATCACCTATATCTCCCCTTCCAGGCTCAGAAAACATGGTGGAAGGGGCAGGAAGAATGGCAGACAGTCGCAGAGTATCAAAGAATAATCTTCAAGCATAATATGGCTTATACTCTTGAACTTAAAAGCTGTGATTACCTGTGCTGGACCTACACAAGATTGGATTTGTCAACATCCTGACAGAGAAGAGATCGGGACTCACAAGGTCCCATCCCTCTCTGAAGATCTATAGGTAATTAATGATTTCCAGGGGAAGGAAGACATGTTCTTCAGTGGTATAGCCACTGGTAAGAATCCCATGCTCCTGTAAGCAACCGTAGTGAAACTCACTGGGTCACAAAATAAAACAATAAGTAGATGTTAAAGTAGAAAAGAGATTAGTTGGGAAGTGGAAGTGGAATCAGTAGGAGGAGAAGAGGTGTGAACATGACCAAAATACACTATATGCATAGATGAAAATGTCATAATAAAACCTTCTATCAAATTTATGGCTTTAAACATAGTTTTCAACAACCTAAAATAGTAAGAAAAGTATCATAAAACATACCATTGCAAACCATCAAAACTGTACTCAACAGTAGTAAGTTAAAAGTTTTATCTTGCAGATCAAGAAAAAAATAAGGACGCCTGGGGTCAGAATCTTTATTCAACATTGTCCTGGAAGTTCTAACCAACACAAGGCAAAGAAAAAGGGAAGACAGAGTGAAAAGAGACTGGAAAAAAAAGAAACACATTATTATTATTGGTAGATAGTTTGTGTATAAAACTATTCAGAGTAAACCACTTGAATTAACAGAAGAGTTTGGTGAGTTCTCTGAATTTAAAATAGGTATATATAAAAATCAATTATACTTGTATACATCAGTTATAAATGATCCAACTTTAAGAATATCATTGACAATAGCATTAACTATTAATGAGAGCTTGTGGCATTTCTATGAGGCAGTAATGTAAATATATTCAGAGTAGTATCCTGATATACTTTTGAAAACAAAGATAATCTAAACAAATGAAAAGAGGAAAGACAGGGACAAAAAATGGAGCAGAGACTGAAGGAAGGGCCATTGGAGGACTGCCCACCTGGGGATCCATCCTGTCTGCAGACACCAAACCCTGACACTATTGCTGATGCCAAAAGGTGCTTGCTGACAGGAACCAGGTGTGGTTGTTCCCTGGGAGTTTCTGCCAGCAACTGACCAATGCAGATTCGGAAGTTTGGAGCCAACCATTAGACTGAGCTCAGGGGTCCCCGGTGAGCTCGCAGAAGGACAGGAGGAGCAGAGGGGAATTGCAATCCCATAGGAAGACCTGGCTGGACCACCTACTGCTCTCGAGGACTAGACCACCAACCAAGGAATGTACAGGGAGGGATCCATGGCTCCAGATATATATGTAGCGCAGGATGGCCTTGTTTGACATCAATGGGAGGGGAGGCCCTTGGTCTTGTAGTAGGGGGATGCTGGAGCAGTGGGATGGAAGTGGGTAGGTGTGTGGTACAGCACCCTCATATAGGCAAAGGGGAGGGGGGAGACAGCAGATGGAGGATGAGGAGTTGTGGAGGGTAAACAGGAAGGGGGATGTCATTTGAGATGTAAACGAATGGAATGATTAAATTAAAAAAGAAAAAATATATACTTCATTCCTAAATCTGAAGACTCACTACTATAAAAACATCAGTTCTTAAATTTGCAAATGTAATATTATTTCAGTTAAAATTCCAAGTGTAAAGAACTTGACAGTTAGCTCCTGAATATATGAAGGGCAAAGAGACCTTGGAACACAGGAAGAAGTAATAAGAATTGTTTAACTAGACGTCAAGACACCATCACATCATGAATAAAATGAATGCTTGGTGACCTGAGAAGTCTTTAGAAGGTACTAACAGAGAATATGAGTATGATTTCGAAGAACGAACATTCTCGAGTAAAAAACAGCATGCACTTAAGAAAAAGGAATCATAAATTAAATCCCCAAATGGAAGATTCCCATATATCAAAATCAGTATCAAATATTTTCAAATGAGAAGCTAAGAAGTAGGAAGTGGTATGTGCAGCATGAGTAAGAAGCAAGAATTACTACCCAAAGCACTAAAAACTCAAAAATCTGTAAGGAAGAGACAATCCAATAGGAAAGTAGTTAGATTTATAGAGTCCATTTTTACAGTTAAATTCCACACAGCCACACAGTGGGAGGGCAAAAGAAAAGGTGAGATTCATTTATACACTATTTAAATAGAGAGAGCTCATGGTGGACAAGCCTGAGTTCCTTTACATATTAATTCATGGGCATTTAGGCGGGGCTGGGGAGATTATTCAATCAGATTGCCTGAAGGACAACCCTAAACTCACACATAGGCTTGTGGTCACATGCTTACATTTCTTTACTAGGAAAAATAGTCACCTTTTTTTTTTTTTTTTTTTTTGAGCTATCAGGTTCATAGATGATGGATTTTAGTAGAAAGAGGGGAATGATTCAATTGGTAGAAATGAAGGGAGATTTGATTACAGTTGTAATTGGATTGGGGTAGCCTGACCTAACTAAAATTTTGATGCTATACATAAAGAAGCCTGCTCATCACGTGAGTTTTCACTTAAGAGACTATCTTCGGAAAGGAATTCCTTTCTCTGGGTCTTGTATGTTTTCTTTTAAAGTCCAGACTGGGGTAAGCAGAAGATAAGTTACCTTTCCTCTCTCAGACTGTGGATGTGTGCAGTAGAAGAGTGCTTACCCGTCACCTCACATACAGCAGAAAAGATACACAGATAAAACACAACCTTCTACAGCAGGACCTGAGCTCTTCCTATTAGAGCTCATTCATTCATCTGTTCACTCATTTATTTGCAAAAGTTTTACTAGGCAAATGCTAGTGATAATCAGTTTTAAATGTTTGGCCTTTAGCACTAAGCATGCCCTTATGGAACTTATTGCACATGTTCTGCATAGAGGTGGAGAGAAAGTAATTTTAACATAACACAAGACCACAAACATGCAGAATGCTGGAGACAAGAGTACAGGATGATAGAGGCCAGCAGGAGGAACAGCTCCAGCTTTAACCAGGGCTGTCACAGCTGGCTTTGTGAGTGAAGAGAGACTTTTGCTGGCCCCTGAGCTAAAGCTCTAGAGCAGAAATAGCTGTGTCCTAGCAAGAAGGTAGGTATGGTGTAAAGGCCTAAGGGTTGAGCCTCGGAGGCAAGCAGACTAGGACATGGAAACTTCTGCAACCCACTCTATGAATGGCTTGCCTTCTCCTGTCAGGGTAATGTGGTGCCACTGCATCTTCACTGTTTGACTGGGTGCCCTTTTTCTCAATCCCATTCAAATGTTTGTTTTTTCATAAATTGCTGGGAACACAATACTGAAATGTGATCATTGAAAAATTGAATCATATGTTTTTAAGATTTTATTTTATAAATATACACATATTTTATATAGATACATATTGTCTTGGTCAGGGTTTCTATCCCTGCAAAAACATCATAACCAGGAAGCAAGTTGGGGAGGAAATAGTTTATTCAGCTTACACTTCCACACTGCTGTACATCACCAAAGGAAGTCTGGACTGGAACTCAAGTAGGTCAGGAAACAGGAGCTGATGCAGAGGTCATGGAAGGGTGCTGCTTACTGGATTGCTTCTCCTGGCTTGTTCATCTTGCTTTCTTATAGAACCCAAGACTACCAGCCCAGATATGGTCCCACCCACAAGGGGCACTCCCCCTTAATCACTAATTGAGAAAATGTCTTACAGCTGGATCTCATGGAGGCATTTCCTCAACTGAAGCTCTTTTCTCTGTGATAACTCCAGCTTGTGTCAAGTTGACACAAAACCAATGAGTACAACTGACCCCTTGTCAAGTTGACACACAAACACATCACTATTAAGCCTCAACCCTTAGTTTCTTATTCATCCCCAAGATCTAAATAACTTTAAAAGCCACAAAGTCTCATGTGCAATTTTCTACATATTAAAATTTTCAATCACTTTAAAATATCCAATCACTTTTAAAATTCAAAGTCTTTTTACAATTAAGTCTCTTAACTGTGGGCTCCACTAAAATATCTTCTTCCTTCAAGAGGGAAAAAATATCAGGGCACAGTCACAATCAAAAGCAAAGTCAAACTCCAATTGTCCAATGTCTGGGATTCAACTCACAATCTTCTGGGCTCCTCCAAGGGCTTCGGTCACTTCTCCAGCCATGCCCTTTCTAGCACACACCTTGTCTTCTAGGCTCGAGCTGCCAGTATTCTACTGCTGCTGCTGTTCTTGGTGCTCATCTCATGGTACTGGCATTTCCAAAACACTGCTGTCTTCCACTGCAACTAGGCTTCACCAATAGCCTCTCATAGGCTCTCTTCATGGTGCCAAGCCTCAACTCCTTTGCATGACCCCTTCAAGTCTTGGGTCATCAATTGCAACTGAGACTGCACCTTCACCAATGGCCTTCTGTGGCTTTTCACAGTGCCGAGACTCAGCTGCTCTTCATGACCCCTTCATGCCTTCAAAACCAGTACCACCTGGGTAACTCTTACACATTACCAAGTCCAGCCACAGCACAAGGTTCAATCTTGGCTATTTCTGGAATACAGCCTCTATGCTCGCAGAAAACAGTTGCCAGATTTCACCTCAGTGATTCTGGCCTCTTCTTAATCACTGCTAATTTCTTAGCTCCAGCTAACCAGCATCAGTAGTCCCAGTAATACAAAGGTTTCATTTTATTGGTTCTGGAATCTTGTTAATCACAGCTGATTTTTCAGCCCCAGCTAACCAAAACCACAAATTCTTTACAACAAAAACAGGGCCCTGAAAAGAGTCTTTAATCTTCCCTCTGAAATTTCACAAGCCAGACCTCCATTGTCTGCACTGTTCTCAACATTATCTTCCAAGTTCCTACACAACATCCCACAGAGCTCTTAACACTGAATGGATCTTCTAGCCCAAACTTTCAAAGTCCTCCCATAGTCTTCCCAAAAACATGGTCAAGTTGTCACAGGAATACCCCCACTATGCTGGTACCAGCAGCCATAGAGCTCAAGTTGTAGAAAATCAAACTGAAGCCCTCATTATAAGGTTGGCTGAATTACAGTGAAAATTCAGGTCTCAGCCTCAGTGGGTGTCAGCAGTTATCGTAAGGGCATTAATTGGCAAAGAATGGGATCCTATAACTTGGGATGTGTGGGAAGACCCTGTTGAAGCTGAGAATTTTGAATCTTCAGATTCTCAAGGGTTTGCCTCACCTGAGGAAGTAGTACCCTCAGCCCCCCCCTTAAATAATGCCTTTCCCACATGAGGAAATTAATCTCTCAGAGTCTGATAAACCAGCAGTGACTTTCACTGCAGAAAACGCCAGACAATATTGATGTTTCTCAAGGCCTACCAATAGTTTCTTCTAGACCTATAACCAGACTCAAGCAAAACAGGGTCCTAGAGGGGAGGTAGAAGGTGTAGTCCATGAGGAAATGAACTATACTACTAAGGAGCTTAATGAGTTTGCTAATTCATTCAAGCAGAAGCCTGGGGAATGTGTGTAGGAATAGATTTTAAGGGTGTGGGATAATGGTGGAAGGAAGATAAAACTAGATCAGGCTGAATTTATTGGCATGGACCCTCTGGAGATTCTAGGTTTAATATGGAAGCTCACACAGCTAAAAAAGAGGTGGCAGAAGTTTGTTTAAATGGTTGGCTGAAGTTTATCAAAAGCCTGATATAATTCGGTGGCTTAGTGTTGACGAAGGGATTTTTAAGGCTTAGGGAAATTGCAATGCCAGAGTGGATATATTGTATAAAACCTAATCTTCCACAATGGGAAGGTCCAGAAGATATGCCCTTCACCAGCCCTATAAGACACAAACTGGTGAGAGGAGCACCAGCACATTTGAAGAGTTTTGTTCTTGCCCTTTTCCTTGTACCAGACCTTAGGGTTGGAGATGCTACTGTTCAATTAGATGAATTAAATTCTATGGGTTTAATTGGGCCCCAAAGTAATAAGGGCCAGGTGGCCGATTGAATCTCCAGAGACAATGTGATCATAGTTATTATAATAGACATTGTAGAGAAAACAATGTTTATAATGACATACCCCATAATGGTCAGCACAGGAGAGGTGAAATTTATTATTTTTTATTATTATTTTGGTTTTTTAAGACAGGGTTTCTCTGTGTAGCCCTAGTTGTCCTGGAACTCACTCTGTAGACCAGGCTGGCCTCTAACTCAGAAATCCTCCTGTCTCTGCCTCCCAAGTGCTGGGATTAAAGGTGTGTGCCACCACTTGCCCAGCTTGAGAGGTGAAATTTATAATGGCATGACTCATTTGGACCTTTGGTACTGGCTAATCAATCACGGTGTTTCCAGGATTGAAATAGATAGGAAGCCTACCGCATATCAGTTTGATCTGTATAAGCAGAAAAATTCTCAAACAAATGAAAGAAAGGCTACATTGGATCATGGCAGAAGGCATTCTCAGTCCACTCAGTGAATCAATTTCCAGACTTGAGCCAGTTTGCAGATCCAGGACCCCTTAAATGAAGGGGTGGCCAGGTTCCCCTGAGGAAGTATCTTGATAAGACACCTAAAAGTTTTGCTGTTAGCCTTTCTCCAGTCCTTCCCCAGAGGGACCTACAGCCTTTTATAAGGGTAACTGTACACTGGGGGAAAGGAAACAATAAGATTTTCTGGGGGTCTATTGGATACTGGTTCTGAGTTGACACCGATCCCAGGAGACCCCAAGAAACATTGTGGCCCTCCAGTTAAAGTAGGGGCTTATGGAGGACAGGTGATTAATGGAGTTTTGACTGATGTCTGACTTACAGTAAGTCTAGTAGGTCCCCAAACACATCCTGTGGTCATTTCCCCAGTTCCAGAATGGATAATTGGGATAGATATACTCAGAAATTAGCAGAATTCTCACATTGGTTCTCTGACCTGTGGAGTGAGGGCTATTATGGTTGGAAAGGCTAAATGGAAGCCTTTAGAGTTGCCTCTGCCAAAGAAAATAGTGAATCAAAAACAGTTTTGTATTCCTGGAGGAATTGCAGAAATTACTGCCACTATCAAGGACTTGAAAGATGCAGGGGTGATGATTCCCACCACATTTCCCTTTAACTCCTTTCTGGACAATGCAGAAGAGATATGGATCTTAGAGAATGACAGTTGACTATGGAAAACTAAATCAGTTAGTAACTCCAATTGCAGCTGCTGTGCCAGATGTAGTTTCATTACTTGAGTAAATTAACCCATCTCCTGGCACCTGGTATGTGGCTATTGATCTGGCAAATGCCTTCTTCTCAGTACCTGTCCATAAGGACCACCAGAAGCAATTTGCTTTTAGTTGGCAAGGCCAGCAGTATACTTTTACAGTTCTGCCTCAAGGAAATATTAACTTCCCTGCCCTGTGTCATAACTTAGAAGGAATCTTGATCATTTGTCTCTTCCACAAATTATCACATTGGTACACTATATTGATGACATTATGCTGATTGGACCAAGTGAGCAGGAAGTAGCAACCACTTTGGATTTGATGGTAACACATATGCATATCTGAGGATGGGAAATAAATCCAACCAAAATTCAAGGACCATCTACCTCAGTGAAATTCTTAGGAGTACAGAGGTGTGAGGCTTGCAGATATATTTCTTCTAAGGTGAAAGGTTATTTATTGCACCTGGCACCTCCCACCACCAAGAAAGAAGCACAATGTTTAGTAGGTCTATTTAGATTCTGGAGACAGCACATTCCTCACTTGGGTGTGTTACTTTGGCCTATTTACCAAGTGTCTCAGAAAGCTGCTAGCTTTGTGTGGAGGCCTAGAACAGAAGGCTCTTCTACTGGTCCAGGCTGCTGTGCAGGCTGCTCTACCACTTGGACCATATGATTCAGCAGACCGATGGTACTTGAGGTGTCAGTGGCAGATAGAGATGCTGTTTGGAGCCTCTGATGGGACCCTTTAGGTGAATCACAGAAGAAACCTTTGGGATTTTGGAGCAAAGCTCTACCATCATCTGCAGACAACTATTCTCCCTTTGAAAAACAGCTCTTGGCCTGCTATTGGGCCTTAGTGGAAACTCAATGTTTGACAATAGGACACCAAGTTACCATGGGACCTGAACTATTGATCATTAGCTGGGTGCTATCAGACCCTCCAAGTCATAAAGTAGGACATGCACTGCAACAGTCTATTATCAAATGGAAGTGGTATATATGTGATCCAGCCAGAGCAGGTCCTGGAGGTACAAGCAAGTCACATGGAGAAGTTGCTGAAATGCCTATGGTTTCTACTCCTGTTACTATGCCATCTGCTGTACAAGTATGTGCCTATAGCCTCATGGGGTGTGCCCTATGATCATCTGACTGAAGAAGAGAAGACTAGGACCTGGTTTACTGACAGCTCTGCACATTATGCAGGCCCCACTGAGAAGTGGACAGCTGCAGCATTAAAACCCCTTTCCGGGACAACCCTGAAAGATAAAGGTGAAGGAAAATCTCCACAGTGGGCACATGGTATTACAGTTTGTTTGGAAGAAGAAATGGCCAGATGTACGATTGGCTGGATGGTCAGGAACTGGGAAAGATCACAATTGGAAAACTGGTGAGAAAGACATCTGGGGAAGAAGAATGTGGATAGATCTCTCCAAATGGGCAAAGAATGTGAAGATATTTGTATCCCATGTAAATGCTCATCAAAAGGTGACTTTAGCTGAGGAGGAGTTCAATAATCAAGTGGATAGGATGACCCGTTCTATCAGCCTCTTTCCCCAGCCATCCCTGCCATTGCTCAATGGCAAAGTGGCCGTGGTGGCTGAGATGAAGGTTATGCTTGGGCTCAACAACACAGACTTCCACTCACCAAGGCTAACCTGGCTACAGCTGCTGCTGAATGCCAGATCTGCCAACAGCAGAAACCAACACTGAGCCCCAGATATGGCACCACTCCTGGAGGAGATCAGCCAGCAACCTGGCGGCAGGCTGTCTACAATGGACCACTTCCTCCACGGAAAGCACAATGTTTTGCTCTTACTGGAGTATATACTTATTCTGGTTATGGATTTGCCTTTCCTGCACATAATGCTTCTGCCAAAACCACCATCCGTGGACTCACAGGATGCCTTATCTATCAGCATGGTATTCCACACAGTATTGCTTCTGACCAAGGAACTCATTTCACAGCCAGAGAAGTGCAACAGTGGGCCTATGATCATGGAATTCACTGGTCTTACAATATTCCCCATCATCTTGAAGCAGCTGGTCTGATAGAAAGAAGGAATGGCCTTTTGAAGACACAGTTACAGCACCAATTAGGTGGTAACAGCATGGAAGGCTGGAGCAGAGTTCTTCAAAAGGCAGTATATGCTTTGAATCAGTATCTGATACGTGGTACAGTTTCTCCCATAGCCAGGATCCATGGGTCCAGGAATCAAGGGGAGGAAAAGGGAATAGTTCCACTCACTTCACTCCTAGTGACCCTCTAGAAATTTTGCTTCCTGTCCCCACAACTCTAGGTTCTGCTGGCCTAGAAGTTTTGGTTCCAGAGTCGGGGAGTGCTCCTACCAGTGAAAGAGGAAAATTACTGACCACCAGAACTCTCACCCCAGAGTACATTCTGAACTCTCACACCGGAGTCCAACCCCTCCCAACTAAGGACTGTGCCAGGGACATTTTTGAGATAAGGGTGTGAGTAAAAACCTCAGTTCCAATGAATCAAGTACATGGCCAAAGTGTGGGACGCGTTGCGAAAAGCACTTTGAAAAAAACCCTTGGCTGAATCTCTTAGTGACGTAAAACCTGTATTTTCCCTGCCCTGCTCCCCCCTTGCCTCCTTCCTATA
Organism: Mus caroli; assembly: GCF_978045245.1. Taxonomy (NCBI): domain Eukaryota; kingdom Metazoa; phylum Chordata; class Mammalia; order Rodentia; family Muridae; genus Mus; species Mus caroli. Next base: position 11,116,181 of record NW_028227266.1, read on the forward strand.
AAAGCTTGTGAAAAGTTTGGGCCGGTTGTCGAATCTCCTCTACACCATGCTGGGTGTGTGGGTTTCGACCCCAGAGCTCTAGTTCATGTATTTGCTTGCTGTTGCTTTATAGGGCTCTGGTTTATGTGCTTTTTATGTGCTTTCTTGTTGCTGCTGTATTAAATCTTACTCTCTACATCTTAAGTTTAGTCCCAGTGTCTTCTTGGGTGCGCGGCTGTCCCGAGGCTTGAGTGGGTGTCTCCCCTTGGGAGTCTTGGAGTCTTTCACCAGGAGCCACAACAAACATTCCATTGAACTGGAAGCTCAGACTCCCCCTCCCCCTGGTCATTTTGGGCTTCTTAATGCCCTTTAAACCAATAGGTTAAGAAAGGAATAACAGTGTTAGGGGTGATAGATCCCCTGATTACCATGGGGAAATTGGATTGTCCCTCAACAATGGAATAAGCAAGATTATGTCTGGAGGGCAGGAGATACTTTAGGGTGTCTTTTAGCACTACCGTGTCCTGTGATTAAAGTCAACAACAGCCTAATCCAAGCAGGATGACAAAGGACCCAGACCCATCAGGAATGAAGGTATGGGTCAATCCTCCAGGAAAAAAGCCAAGACCTACTGAGGTGCTTGCCAAGGGTGAAGGAAATACAGAATGGGTAGTAGAGGAAGGTAGTTATAAATACCAGCTAAGGCCACATAACCAGTTACAGAAACAAGGATTATAAAGTAATATGAATGTTTCTGTCTTATTTTGTTAAGAATACATATGTCTTTCTTCCAATTTCTTTAACATCAATTGAAATTTAAGTTGAGACAATAAGAGAATGTTCCCAAGGGACATTGCCCATTGTAAACTTACAAATGTGTTTGCAATTGTACAAGGGATAGTTATATCATGTTAGGCATATTCATGACCTTGTTATTGTTTCATGTAGACATGAGATATTATGTGTCTCATGAGGTTGACAAGGGGTGGATTGTAGTGCTATTCCTGGTTGTCAACTTGACTATATCTGGAGTGAACTACAATCCAGAATTGGAAGGCTCACCAGTGACCCTTATCTGGAGGCTGGGAGATAGAAGTTTCTGACCTGGATCTTGGCATGGAGATCTTTAGGCATACTGGTTATGAATTCCAGAAGATTAAAACAGGAAAATCTCTGAGTTCAAGGTCATCTGGGATTAAAGGAGTGGTGGCACACACCTTTAATCTGGGCTACATCTTCTGTTGGAGACTTACTTACATAAGGACATTGGAAGAAGTAAGATTTACTCTCTTTCTCTCTTTCGCCTGCTTGCCTGTGGGACTGAGCAAGTGCTAGATCCTTGGACCTCCATTCACAACTGCTGCAGACCATTGTTGGAAGTTGGACTACAGACTGTAAATCATCAACAAACCCCTTACTATATAAGACTACCCATAAGTTCTGTGGCTCTAGAGAACCCTGACTAATACACATGTTTTATTTTATATACATACACACACACATATAGTTGGTGGTGGTGGTTTGTTTTCAAGACAGGGCTTCTCTGTGTAGCCCAGACTGTCCTGGAAGTCACTCTGTAGACCAGGCTGGCCTCAGACTCACAGGGATCAAAGTGCCACTGTTTTGTGTGCATCTACTTGTGAGTATGCCCATGTGTGCGTGGATGCCCAGTGAAAAAGGTGAGAGATCACCTAGTGCTGGAAATACTGACAGCTGTAAGCTGCAAACATGGGTGCTGGGAACTTTCCTTGGGTATTCTACGAGAGCGGCACTCACTCATAAGCTCTGAGCCACTTCTCCAGCCTCAAGTTTACTTTCTGTTATGGTTGGAGTCGCTTTTTCCATAGTTTCTATTGGGTTGTTTACATTTTTTTTTTTTTACATTATATGTTTTAGTCACAGGAGTAGTACTGAGTATAAGACTTTTGTCTTCTAATCTGACATTTAGCTGTTGACTCTGTTCACATTTCCTACATATAACTTACTTATTTTGAGACAGAGTATCTCTACATAGCCATGGCTTTCCTGGAATTTACTATGTAGACCAGGCTGACTTCTAATTCAGAGATGCTTCTGCTTCCACCTCTCTAGTGCTGGGATTAAAGGTATGTGCCATCCAAGCCTGGCTCATGATTTTTTAAGACATGGTTCTGGACTGAGCCTCAGGTGTGCTAGGATCATAGGTATGGGTCACCACACCCAGTTTAAATTTAAAGTCAATGTGATTTTTAAATCACAAAGCCATAGGATGTTCTGTCTTCATCAAACTGTCCTTCCAAGCAGCAAGTACTATACTTTCTGAAATTTTCTTATGAGACTTTTAAGGGTTTCTTTTTATTATTATTCCTTTTGAGTGCTGGAATACTGTTTTTCTGTAACCTTTGAAGGTGGAATTCATACATTTTCCCCTTCATAAAGTCAATTTCACAATCACAAGTATTACATATAACATCTTACCAAACTATACACTACTTTTGCTATGTTAAAAATGAAGGTGCATATAAAGCTGGTGTGATCTATAAGAGTATAAGACAGAACATGTGTCACTAAGGCTTTGGGAATAGGACCCACATTACTAGGAATCATTTCTAGTGACACATGGGAAGTTAAGGTCAAAGCAACCTGACAGATAAGCCAAGCAAGAAATCCTTGTAAAGGGGATTCTATTTTCCAAAATTCAAAGACCATCTACTATAGGACTGGGGAGATGGTTCTGTTGAAGTGCTTGCTGCACAAGCAGAGGACTCATCAAGTTTTGACCCTAACAAAAGCTAGGTGTGGCCGAGAGCATCTGTCACATCCCAGGGATGGAAAGGCAGGCAGGAGGCTTCTGGGTAGTCAATGTAGCCTAACCCAATAGTCTGAGGTTTAGTGAGAGATTGTTTCCAGCACTAAGGTGAAGAACCACCAAGGAAAACCCCAACATGACCTCTTGCCTCCATGTGCACACGCACCAACAGCTCACACACAAGGTTGTCTACAGAAAGATGGGGAGGGAAAAGGCCTGATCCGAGAAGGAAAGGAGATGGCTAATTCTGTCAAATTGACTGGACCTAGAATCAAGTAAGAGGTAAGCTGACAGGACTACCTGTAAGGAATTTTCTTGATCAGATTATTTTATATTAATAGTATACATTAAATACGAAGAGCAGCTTCTGGTGGCAGCCAGATAAAAGGCAGCCCAAGGGAAAAGTCTGGGGTCCGCCAGCTTGTCTTCCACAGCACTGTCCAGTTCATCCCCCCTATTCTCAGGTTGCTGTCTACTTAATCCACCCTGCTGCTACCATTTTTTTGTTGTTGTTGTTGCTGATATCAGAATTCAGATTTTTCAGCCTTCCAATGTGGAATGAAGACCAGTGGCTCTCAAGGAATGAATCCTCCAGGCACCAGAATGGGACAGTCTTAAACTGCGGAGACGTGTAGTCTTGTGGACTGTGTGGCTTCTGAGTTCTCAATCTCTCCAGAGTCAACATCTGTACTATACCATGTACGCCAATCCAGTAAATCCAGGCTACTCTCTATTCACTGTCAGCTCTGTTCCTCTGCGAACCTTAGCTAATACAGACATCTCCCCAACTTCATTTCTTTGTCTTAAGTGCTTTCACTGTTTAAGTCAAAAGCTTTATGGTATCATTTTATTATTTACAGGTACTTAAAGTTAGTTTTTTTGTTTTGTTTTGCCTGTCTCATTAACACTTCCAGAATATTTTAATCAAATGCTTTTACTTTTGTGAACTAACTTTTTAATGCTAAACTGTAATGGCATCATCAAGTGTTTATTAATAATTCAAAAGTCAAATGGACTGTGGTGACTTATTGAGGAGTTGATAAAGTCAGCTGGAATATAAAAAGTAAGCATTTTCTGTCACCATCTTGCCACTGCAATTTCATTCCTGTATTTATAACATGTTAGTCATCCACTTAACTAGTATTTACTCAAGCCCTCTCATGTATGGTGTACTGCTCTATATGTAGAGACCACTAGTGAATAGAGGCAGGGTTACTGCTCTACTGGAATTTAGGTTCTAAAGTTAGTCAGACCGTAATAGTATTAGTAACAGCCAAATCTGACTCAACAAGTCACTTGCTAAGATAGTTCTAAGCACTTTACAACATGATGTAATTACCACGGTAACAATAAAAATAAATCACCCTTACTTTTTTTGCACAAGGGATGGAAGACAGGAGAGGAAAGATAATTTGCCCAACTGTACATAGCTAAGGAGGGCAGAACTGGGGTTAGAACCAAGAGAGCCTCATAGAAAATAGACACTTACTCTCAATACTTTGCCTCTGACCAAAAAGAAAAAAAGTGCCTGAGGTAATATAAACAAAGAGTAAAGCCAACTAGGGTTCAGCGTTATGGAAATATAGAACTGGGTGCCATAAAGACAATTTTGCAAGGGAGGAAGTGGGGACCAGTAGAGATGTCAGGGGAAACCTCACAGAGGAAGCAGCGCTAAGCTATGCCCTGAAGAACCGAGTTACAGGTGTCTTGGAGGCAGAGGTGAAGAACACAGTCCCAAGTCTTTAAAAACAGATGAATGCATACCTGAACTTAAGTTCAAAGCCAGCCTGAGCTGCACTGTAAGAGCTTGGCTCAAAACTCAAAAGAAACAATGGAATCCTGCCTTGTTGAAAGAAACAGAAATGTCCAGTTGAGTGTATCTTGAGTGTGGTGTACCTGTGACCAAAGGCAGGCAGGAGGCAGACTGTGTAAGTAAAAACAAGAGGGTGTTTTATCCTAAGTGTCAAAACCACTACCTGGTAATCTGAAAAAATCACTCTGTTTGTGCAAAACTAGGAAAGCCCCTATGAAAGCAATTACAAATCAAGAGGAAATGACAGTGGCCTGAAGGAGTGTGGTGACAAGCAAAGGAACTTCAGGGTAATTTTCACAATACTGGACAAGAGTGGCAGGTGAACAGGATGTGATGAGGGAAGGAAGAGGGGCTCCATCTTTGGGTTTGAGTCACTAATGAGATAGCAGTGTCCTTTGTGTGAGGCTCAGGGGAAAAATATGAAGCTTTTCACCTTCTACTGGGGGGCGGGGGGAGAGAAGGCACATTTGGGAGAGAGGGGGTTCTTTTCTAATTATCTTTCTTCATTTAAAAGTTCCAAAGGAAGGACTGAAAAGAACTGAAATGTTCAATTTTAGGAGACCCTTCCACTTGAGATAAACTGGAGAACAGAATCCTCTTTACCGAGCATCGGCCGTCCCCAAGATCTCAATGATGGGACACAAGACAACGTTGGCGAAGCCATCTTAATCCCATCTCGTGCTCCTCCTGGCAGTTAGGCCCTCTGCTCCATAAATTGTCACTATCGTAAACGCTCACAGCATCTCCCCTCACGCTACAACGCTTAATGCATATAGCTATATATCTACATATTTATATATCTTAACAAGCAATGCGACTATAACCCTTGCCTTCAAGGCTAGTGGTTTCGCAGGAATGGTACCTTTGGAAAGCGCGTGGCTGCCCCCGTACTTATTTGCGCCTTCTTCATATCCACTTAAGTGACAACTCTAGTCCCTAGGCTGCGGGGTCTACTGAGGAGCAGGAGCCGTTGGGTCGGTCAGTTGGCAAGCTCTCCTCACATCTCTCTTGCGAGACGCGGACCGGCTCCTGGCGCCTCCGTCCTCGCAGAACCGCAGCGAACGAGTCTGGGAGGGGGTCGGGAAAGGAAAAGACGCAAGAGAGATTAAGTAATTGGTTCGCAAAGGGAAAAGATGATATTTGGGGTCGACTATGAAGCACCGGTTTCAAACGCCCGCCCCCTAAGCTGCCTTGGCTCCGCCCCTAGGCAACGTCATTCCATCTTTTTCCCGTGTCTTTGCTGATTGGTCATTGCCTCAACCTGTAAGAGACGGTTTAAAAAAAAAAAAAAAAAAAAAACCACAACTCCGGAATTGCTTCCGGGTGTGGAGTTCGCGTCGTCTCCACAGCCATTGGAAGTGCGAAGGTTTTGCTTCCGGGTCTCAACCGAGACCCTGGTGTAATAACTGGAAGCTCTGCATTTTGTTTCCGGTCTTGGGCCTGGCGCCCCCAGCGCCGAGATTTCTGGGAGCTAAGGGTCGCATTGGTTCATGAGTGAGCTTCGGAAGGTGCTGCGTCGGATCCCTGCCAAAGTGAGCAGCCGGGCATGGTGGTTTGTGGTCCTTGTGTGGGTGGCACCGGGGAGCCCGGTCGCCGTCGCCGTGACGATCGTGCAGGGATGGCGGTCGGGAGCTGAAGCCGAGCCCGGGGCGGTCACCGGTGCAGCGCCTCCGACACTGAGAAAAGCAAAGGAGGGTGGGATGGGGGAGAAACTCCCACCTCCCACACGATCTGTGTGAGCAGCTGCTTAAGCTAACGGAGATTTAGTAGCCCTGCAGTTAGGCTGCAATTCTTATTTGACAGCTAAAAATGGCAAAAGGTTCTCTATTCGAACTCCCGATTCTTTTGCTTTCACCTCCCAAGCTCTGGAATCACAGGAGTCCCCCCGTCCCGTCCCGTCCCCCCCCAGCATACCCAGTTCAGGATGGGTTCTTGATATTTGGTTGGGTGGAGTTCCGATTTTCTGAGCATCGCATAAGTTACAGCCTTGATAAATGTTGCAGTAACTGCTTTAGAAGAAAATTGAGTCAACAGGATTCTGGGGTAATGTTGCCCATGTAAATGTCATTGGGGACTTTAAACAAATTCTAACATAATAAGTTTGCCTGTGACTTTAAAAGAAATTTGTTTTTTATTGGCCTCCTTGCTGTAGTGTGAGGTTTCTGATAGAACAGCAAATCTTGGCCTGACAGTTCCAGCAGTTCGGAGGCAGCCTTGGGTAGATTTCAGGAGGGTTCTAGGCCAGCTTGATCTACATTGTGAGTTCTAGTTCAGCCAGAGCTACATTGAGACCCTATCATTTAAAAAAAAAAGAAAAAGAAAGAATAAAATAAAATCTCAGAGAAGCTAGTGCTAGTGGGATAACATTTATTTTAAAAGCCACACTACACTGTTGTGCAAGATCTGACATCATGTATGGGAATCTCATAATACTATAGAAATGTTGGCATTCCACAAATGACAGAAACAAGCTAGAAGACTTGCCCAGGGCTACCCAGCCATAACAGAGGCACTAACTCAGATCTTCATAGTAATTATTTTTACTGAATAAGAGTTGCCTAGTAAACACCCTTAGTTTCATAATTCGGATTTTTAGGAACTTGTGTTGAAGCAAACTAAGCAATTTTGGGGAGAGTTTTGAGAAGGATTTAAGAATAGGTGTTTATGAGTGATCTGTAAAATGAAAGTATAACTTAAACTCACTTGTGCCGAAGACTAAAAGATGACAACAGCAGCCAGGCCAACTTTTGAACCTGCAAGAGGTGGGAGAGGAAAAGGAGAAGGGGATTTGAGCCAGCTCTCCAAGCAATATTCAAGCAGAGACCTTCCCTCTCATACAAAGATAAAGTACAGGTAAGAAGGCCTTCATCTGTCTTGTTCACAGAATGGGACCAAGCCTATATATATATATATATATGAATATGACTTATGGTCATGTCTAAGTTACAGTATTTAGGTTACTGATCTCCCAAGAGAAGTATTTCCAAAAAGTTTACAATAAAATTATGCCCTACAGGTAAAGTTGCTAGACAGTCTTCTAGCATAAGTTCCTATGAACCAGGAATCGCTATGTGTAGATGAAGCACTCATTAGTCATGATAATCACATCAGAGAAGACGGAGCTGTAGTGAATATGGAAGTGTTGCTCTAACAGCCCTTGAATTGGTGGACTGTTTTAAAAAGCCAAAGACATGGCTAGAGAGATTTCTCAGCAGTTAAGAGCACTGCTCTTCCAGAGGTCCTGAGTTCAATTCCGAGCAACCAGATGGTGGCTCACAACCATCTGAGGGGTCTGATGTCCTCTTCTGGTGAGTCTAAAGAGAGCAATGGTGTAGTCATATACATAAAATAAATACATCTTTTTTTTTTTTAAAGCCAAAGCCATTCTGTTGTAGGCAGTTGTGTGCTTCAGTTTGTTGTTCTAGGGATAAGGAGCAGCACCACGAGTGCATTAGCCCTCAGATTAGGATCTTGTCTTGTCTTCTTCCTTTTTGTTGTTAACAGACAGTTCCATTCTGGATTGTCTTAAATTGCTGAAGCTATATAGGTTGTTTTCCTTGACAAGTGAGGCCAACATTTTTGACGTGTTTTGTTTTGTTTTGTTTTTCCTACTTAAGACAAACCACACAGGATGCCCCTGAAGAGGTTCGCAACCGCGACTTTAGGAGAGAACTGGAAGAGAGAGAGCGAGCTGCTGCAAGAGACAAAAACAGGGACCGCCCAACTCGAGGTACCCATACTGTCCGTCATGTCTGTCTGAGTTGTGTGCAGAAACTGTGTGTATCCTGGTAATTGGAAATAAGTAGCATTTTTGTGAGCTGTATCTCTTTGATGGATGATTAGAGATGAGAATGAGGTTTGTTCCAGTCCCATCTTGTCATGCATTGATACTAGAAGAAATGGTGACCCGGAGTGTTTAAAGCCCATGGTTTCAGTGCCTATCTGTAGACTTGGGCTTTACAGCAGCTGGAACTGAGGCCTTCTGTCTGGGACTCCGCACGTAATTGAAGAGTTTTGAGAGAAGCATCAGTTATCCTTTTTGTGTTTCTACTACATGTGAGCATTGGGTAGGTCTCCTAAGATGCTGTGATCCGCATTCTCACTAATTCATTTCGTGTAAACCAACAAATATTTATCAAAGACTTACTTGCCAGGCACAGGCTGGATCCCGGGTGTCACTATGCTTTGCGTGGATTCTTTTGCCCAAAGGTTTCTAAAATGGCTTTTAAATTTTAGTACTTGGGCTGGAGAGATGACTCAGTGGTTAAGAGCACCACCTACTCTTCCAGAGGTTCTGAGTTCAATTCCCAGCAACCACATGGTGGCTCACAACCATCTGTAATGGGGTCTGGTACCTTCTTCCAGTGTGTTAAAAGAGAGCAATGGTGGTATACTCATTAAATAAATAAGTAAATAAATAAATAAAACCAATCTAGTACTTATTTCAGTATGCTAAATGTTTGTTTTCTTCAGAGCATACAACTTCCTCTTCAGTGTCAAAGAAGCCCCGCTTAGACCAGATTCCTGCTGCCAACCTTGATGCTGACGATCCTCTCACAGACGTATGTGTTTTAGTTTTGGGTTTGGGCTAGGGTTTTGTTTGTTTGTTTGTTTGTTTGCTTGCTTGCTTGTTTTAAGCCCGCTTAGTGCTAGAACTGTGGACCTCTGCCATTAGGCCCACCATATCATATTTTCCTGAAAAAACTTTAATACATTTTGGCTTTATGTTATTGAAATATATCCCTGACCTCAACTTTAAAACAGGAAGTATTCTATGTCAAACACTGTTAGGGCAGGTTTGATCTGGAGGGCTATGTGGAAGCAGGTTGTGAGAGTGGCTGCGCCCACCCCTGACAGCATTGTCAGTGGTGCGAGGGGTTAAGCTGCCTTGCTTTAACCACACGGAACACTGTGAGGATGAGTGCCCTCTGAACAGCACCACTGAGCATTGTACTTGGTACTGCCCTTTATTTCCCTTAGATATGATGCTCTGCTAGACACATAGTGCTCATAGGCCCCTTAGTGATTAGAGAGGTAGGTAGTCTAAGCAGATAGAGCATAAACAGCCACTGGGACACTACTGCCTTTTCAGCTGTATGTAGCTCAGGCTGGTCTACTAATCACAGCCTTCCTGCCTCGTACCTCAACCTTCTGAGTAGTCGACTACACCTGACTTCCGACTGCAACTGAGGAGCAGGCATGAGTGACCTTCCTTGAGTAGTATCTAATTGCGTATATATGTCAACAGTTAGAACTGACTGGTAGTTATTAAAATGAGAAGTCTTACAGTAAGTGAAATTCAGTTGTTCATTCCAAATATTTCTGTTGGAATCTTAGCACCCTTTTTGCAGTTGCTCTTGTTAACTTACTCATTTTGAGCTACATGAAACTACGTTAGCTCTTTAGGGTGAGACACTGAACATAGTACTGTGTTTTATTGTGAAGTGTACTTGTTTTACATTGGTACCATGTGAAAATCCTTTTTGACCATGTAAATATGAAAGGTACTTTATCAGGGGTTGACATTTTCGTAAGCATTCATAATTTGTTGTTGGGTTTTATTTATTATATTTCTAATGGTTATTGGTTTTAATTATGATACTTGGGTACTTTTCCCTTTAGGAAAATGTTGTTTCAAAGGCGTCGTAATTACAGTTTCCATGAGAAAGGTGAATAATGTATATTTTCTTTCTGGTATCCCGGGTCACCTTGACTTGTCCCAGGAGGAAGATGAGGATTTTGAAGAGGAGAGCGATGATGATGATACTGCAGCTCTTCTCGCAGAGCTAGAAAAGATCAAGAAGGAAAGAGCTGAAGAGCAGGCCAGGAAGGTAGTGTTGGCGGTCATACCACACCATCAAATTCTGTCATGTCTAAATGTTGGAACACGTGGGGATTTGTCTTCTTATAATGGCATTCTTGGTCCCCTAATTACGTAGGAAATTTTATAATGGCATTCTCGGTCCCCTAATTACATAGGAAATTTATTTCAGATAGTTCAGATAGAACTCTCATGCTCAGCTTGTTTAAAAGCAAATGAATAAATGTTTGATTTTCTAATTAACTGCCAGAATTAAAGATAGTCTACAGCAGTGGTTCTCAGCCTTCCTAAGGCTGCAACCCTTAACATAGTTCCTCATGTTATGGTGACCCCCCCCCAACCTTAAAATTAGTTAGTTGGTACTTCATAACTGAAATTTCACTAGTTATGAATCATAATGCACATATCTGTGTTTTCCAGTCATCATAGGCAACTCCTATGAAAGGGTTATTTGACCCCCAAGGAGTCATGATCCACGATTGAGAACCGCTGGTCTTCGTGGTTTATAGAGATTCTCTTCCTGTCTCCTGCCTTCTTTGAGGCATTTGTGTCTCAGAACAAATTAGTGAGATCTGTATAGTCCAGGGCAAGTCACCTAACTTGTTGCATATCCACAGTCTCTTCACCTACACAATGGGAAAAAAATAACATTGAACTCAAAGAAAGCTCAGGCAGGTTTTGCAGTTTGAGGCCAGCCTGAGCTACAGAGTGAGACTGCCTCAAGAACGTAGAGGGCATAGAGTGTCAGGTTTATAGAGCAGTGCGGAGGACGTGAGGGCTTTGTTCTAAAAGATTCATGGAGCACCTTCCTGTGTGCAGGATTGATTTCTTTTGGCAAAAGTAGAGAGGTTGGAAAAAGTTTAGACTGTTTCAGTAATCCTCATATGCAATGAAATGAACTATAATCTGCATGGTAAGCGCTAGAGAGATGGCTCAGTCATTAAGAACACTGGATGCTCTTGCAGAGGACCCAGGTTCAATTCCCAGCACCTACATGGTGGCTCACAACCATCTGTAACTCCAGTTCTCTGGGACCTAATGCTCCTTTCTGGTCTCCTCAGTCACCAAGCGTGTGTGATGCATAGACCTACCTGCAGTCAAAATACCACATAAAATAAACATTTAAAAAACATTGGAAATGAGAAAGGTAAGCAGAGGTTGGTAAAGCTGTAAGACGTCTGCTCTACTGCTGCTCCAGAGCAGTAGTGGACACAGTGCCTATATAAATAGGATGCCATATTCTCAAAAGTCCACTTCACAAGTGTGGGGCTGGCAGTGTAAGTTTGGCCCATAGGCTATCTGACATTAGCCTCCAAGCCTGGTAACTGAGTGGGGAAGGATTGGCTTTTCTTCCCAGTGCTGTGTCTTAAGTGTGAGTAAGCCTGCTCCTGGTGTTGTGGCATCTTTGGAAAAGGTCTGTTTTTTACATTTTATTTATTTTGCTGGATTCCGGGGTAGATGCATGCATATATGGAGATCAGAGGACAAGTTTGAAGACTCAGTTTTCCTTCCATGGTTTGGGAACTGAATTCAGGCTATGTGACTTACTGACAAGCACTGCTGTGTGCTGAGCCACCTCACTGCTTCCTTCCCTACCCGGCTATCAGTTTTCAGAAAGCTGTCTGATCCTAATTGTAATACAAAGTTCCTGACTTTAAGATCTCTGCAGTAACCTAAAAGGTTTTCCCCAAGAGTGATGTACTTATCACCTACTGGTGGTTTGTGCTGGTAAAAGTGAGATCCATTATTCACATTTGCATATTAAAATGAAGTATCAGGAGCCTATATGGAAAATAAGATTCATTTTAAAGTGACTTCTAAAGAGACTCTTCTTCTTGATCTATTATGTCATCGATTTCTGTTATCCCCAAAGCACAGCAAAGTGCGATTGATGTTTGATTTAAGTTGTGTTAACAGAGAACTACAAAAATTACAAGTAAGAATTTTAGAAATTTTGTGTTTCTAATTCTTAAAACGAAATGGGGTGATTTGAGTTTGAAGAAATTGATGTTAAAATAGTAGTGAAGAAAGTGATCTAGAAATGGTGACTCACACCTCTAATCCTGACACTCATTGGCTAAGGCAGGAAAATCACAAGTCGAAGGCCAAACCAAACTAGTATTGAAAATTTGTGTCTTTAAAATAAATGGAGAATGGGCAAGATGGCCTAGCAGGGAACCTACATGATGAGAGAATGGATTTCTGCAGGTTGTTCCCTGACCTCCGTTGTACTGTGGTACCCATATGCATGCATGCACACACGCTAAATATATACAGAAATACTTTTTTAAAAATACAGACAATATTGTAACTGTGAAGAAAGTATATAAGAAAGGTATAATAGATCACTAACACTAAAGCATAAGAACAAACGATATTTTATATAAATTAATTGACGTACATATTATTAGAATGTAACCATCTTTCACATGATAGTTTGTCTTGTCTTAGGAAATACTCCCTAGTTAATAACTAATTCATCCTAAAGATGGAAACTTAACATGGTTTGTAACTCAAAATTGAATTATGTTGTCTGTAGCCCCTTAAAAAGTGAGACAACACCCTTGTTAGCATCTCAGCTTCTCACAGTTTAGAGAGGCCAATGACTGTTGGCAAGGATGGGATAAAAACGGCAACGTGCTTAAGCTTTATTAATAAGATTTTCCTGGCATTTACTAAGAATCAAAAAGAGGAGTGGGTCAGTGGTAAAGTGCTTTGTACCAGGCCTTGCCCCACCCCATCCCTATCACTGCACATCGGGGCCTGCACACCTACCATGCACTCAGAAGGTCAAGGTCATCCTCTGCTACCTAGCAAGTCCCGTGCCGGCTTGGGTTGCTGGAGACCCTGTCATTAAAAAGAAAAAACAGGAAAATTATCTTTTCTCCCTGTACCATTTGAGTTCATTTGTGGGCTAATATTAGACAGCTGACCTGGAGAGACTAACTTTGTGTCTTCCTCTGTCATTGACAGGAACAAGAACAAAAAGCAGAGGAAGAGAGAATTCGCATGGAAAACATTCTGAGTGGAAACCCTCTCCTAAATCTCACTGGCCCATCCCAGCCTCAGGCCAACTTCAAGGTTAAAAGAAGGTACGAAAAGTAATGGGTCTATGTACGTGTGTGGACCATGGTTAGTGTTACGTGTGTTCTATAAAGTTTCTAGGATCCCACCTTCTGTTGATAACCTTCCCAATCAGATTTTAGAATACGGAAGATGGAAAGAGGTGGGAGACTTCATTTTAATGCATACTCATAATAGCCAAGTCTCTGCTTAGTGATTGTCTAAATAAGAGAGCCAGAGTGACTGTAGCTACAAAGCTTTACATGAGATGTGAGTGTTGGGGTCCCCAAGACCACCCCTCACAATTCAATTCTAGAAGGACTTAGGGGACTTGGTATGGCCGTATTCATGTTTGATACTGTAAGATACACACAGATCATATAGTTGTAAGTCTTCCTAGGTATACATCCAGGTCACAAGGTGGAGAGAGAGGCTTCCTTAGGATCCTGCTCCTTGTAAGAGGTCAGCAAACAGTGAAACTAACGTTGAGACTCAGGAGTCTCAAGGGAGTCGTCCTGTAGGAACCTGTGCACTATAGGCACAGTGATGGTGAGAGAAGGTGTGGGTTTCCAGTGCTAACGAACCAAAGCTAAGCTTAGAGTCGGGGCCCGAGAGGGAACTCTCATGTACCGTGTGCAGAGGAAGACAATAAAGAGCTGAAGAAGCACACCGATGTCGGAGGAGGATGCCTCACAGGAGCAGGGGTAGTGTGTGAGAGGGTGTGAGCAGCTCCACTGCCTCATCTCTGCACACACGGCAATGAAGAAGCCCTGCCCTGGCACTCTCCTGCTCACTCACTCAGTGCCTGCCCTTCATGAACAAAGCTCCATCTGCAGCCTCTTCTCATCCCAGAACCGCTGGCTTCTTTACTCAGTCACAGGAAAAGCACAGCCCTTGTAGTGCCCTACACAGCTAAACTTTAACCCACATCCTTGAAGACAATAGTACAGTCAAGGAGATGTTTGCTGACAACTAGAGAGTCTCTACTCACTTGACCTGAGCAGTTGCAAGGCAGGAATGAGGAGGAGTGTGGCTTATGCTGAATGTGAAAGAGGAAGCAGGTTTGAGGCATTGTAGGTTTGGAGTGTTCTGTACATCTCTTAAGTAAATCTAGCCTGTGTGCCTCTGCAGTTTGTCTAAGCTAAAAATTAAATAATGCATCTGGGAGTTGCCAGCGTGGGCAGAGAGAAGTCAAAAGATTGTATCAGCACTGGAGAAGTGCCCAGTATAAGTGCATAGTAAATGCATAATAAATAGTGCTTGAATTTAAAATCTTATGCTAAGACTTAGCAGCCAGAGAAGAGGACAGCCAAGAGAGTCACAAAGTATTGGGAGAGGAGAGAGGTGATGGTCTAGGGATGGTGATGTAGGTGCAGAAAGGGAGGACTGTATCTTAGCATTGCAGAGGGGCAGGGCAGTTTGGGTGTTGGGAGCAAGCGAAAGTGAAGAGAAGCTATCAATTACATGTTGAATATGAGACAAAACATTTGTATCCCTGTCACACTGAGCTATTCAGCTTTTAGTGTGTGTACTACTGCATCAAGACAAATTTACTGACATAGTTTCCATAACTGTGCATAGCTTTGCTCATTTCCCTTGTGCAGTTTCTCCTGGTGATCATGCACCAGCACATGCAAGCATGTTACATGGGCTGTGTTTAATGCATGTTTTTGAGTATCTTTATTATATGTAAGGACTTCTGTTTATATAGAAGGTCATAGCTCTGGTCTTACGTACTTCCCGTAACACCTGCCTATGAGTGTGTTTAATGTTTTCTGAAATATAACTGAGCTCTACTCTGAACACTTCACAGGCATGGGTCTATAAACCTTTCTTGTTACATTCCTGTAGTTCATCCTTGCATTATGAAGTGTGCCATGGTAGATATAACTGATGAGAATGTATGAAACTGTACAAAGCACAGTAAACAGGTCACTTACTGTCTGAAGATGTCTGGATCAGGACAAGTGGCCCTGCCTCTGTGTTTTAAATCTGAAAATACCACACTTTTACCTAAGCACAATCTGTGTGTGTCTTCTTTGTAACTGACTTGCTCCTAGTAGAGAAGTGGTGTCTGCTCTGAGTAGGGATGCCCTCCTGCTGTGACAGCCCCGCACAGTAGGCATGCTGCTGCTTTTGCTGTCAAGTGACAGCATGTTGAGCATCTGTGATGGTTTATAGTCTGTTGTGTTCTTGTCTCCTGATGAACTATAACAGATTTGTTTTTTGTTTTTCTTCTTTAGATGGGACGATGATGTCGTTTTTAAGAACTGTGCAAAAGGTATAGATGACCAGAAGAAAGACAAACGATTTGTAAATGATACACTGCGATCTGAATTTCACAAAAAGTTCATGGAGAAATATATTAAGTAATATAGTTTTATGTGCTTAATTAAAAACTAAAGTGTTAAGGATCAATTTGACTTTTTTTGGTTTCTGTTCTTTCCCAGTGTTAACTTTCTCAGTCTCTTTCCCTTAGTGTGGTACTTTATTAGATAATGGATTTAGAAATGGATCTAACCAGGCCTTAGTTTCTTTTTAATATGGGAAAAGGGGAATCTGCTTGTAATAAATATTTTTAACCTAAATAAACCACTGTCCCCAACTTTTTGCTACAATTTATACAGCTTATAAAAAATTGCATGATTTCTTTTCAAAATGAAAACTACTTTGGTGTGCTGTGGGGTTTTTTTTAAGATTCTATTTATTTATTTTATGTATATGGGTACACTGTAGCTGTACAGATGGTTGTGAGCCTTCATGTGGTTGTTGGGAATTGAATTTAGGAACTCTGATCACTCTGGCTCAAAGATTTATTTATTATTATAGATAAGTACACTGTTGCTGCCACACCAGAAGAGGGCATGAGATTTTATTACGGGTGGTAGTGAGCCACCATATGGTTGCTGGGATTTGAACTCGAAACTTTCAGAAGAGCCATCAGTGCTCTTACCCGCTGAGCCATCTTGCCAGCCTGTGTGCTGTGTTTTTAATGCATTAAGTTTTTTTCTTTATCTCACGTTGGTTTGAAGTCTATTGGTAGATGACGTCACTGTTTTGTAAGTATGGTGGAGGCTAAGAGAGATTCCACTTGAGAAACCATGTCACCATTAGTAGTCACCTGGTGTGGCTCAGGAGATGCCTGCCATTTCCCTTCTGAGGACAGTGCTCTCTTTTTTGCCAATGATATGTATTCCCAGGAGAGTGTGTGCTTGAAGTTCAGTGTATGTCTTCACACTGATCTGTTTGACATGCAAAGCTGCATGGAGTTCTCATCAAACACATAACAGCTCTTTGAATGGCTTATTACTGTGAAAAGTATTTCTGAGAGCTATAGCTATACTCTACTAAAAGGCATAATTTATGAGAAGTGTGGCTTTAAGTGTGCTACTGTAATAGAAAATTTACAACCACAAATTGAGCCTTTCACAGATGGAATGCCATTTTTGTTCTTTTTTGTTTTGTTTTGTTTTGTTTTGTTTTGTTTTTCGAGACAGTGTTTCTCCGTATAGCCCTGGCTGCTCTGGAACTTTCTTTGTAGATCAGGCTGGCCTTGAACTCAGAACTGCCTGCCTCTGCCTCCTGAGTGCTGGGATTAAAGGCGTGCGCTACCAAGCCCGGCATGGAATGCCATTTTTAAAGTTGTGTTTTGCTGTGTAGTCTACCCAGGTTCACCTCAAAACTGCAGTTTTCCTTTCTCAGCCTCTTTTTGGTTTTTTTGAGGCAGGGTTTCTCTGTGTAGCCCTGGTTGTCCTGGAACTCACTCTGTAGACCAGGCTGGCCTCGAACTCAGAAATCCGCCTGCCTCTGCCTCCCAAGTGCTGGGATTAAAGGTGTGAGCTACCACATCCGGCTCTTTCTCAGCCTCTTAAATGCTGGGATTATGGCAATCAAGACTGGCACAAACTTCAAAAACAATTGGCATGTCTCATTTCTGATTAGTTATTTTCTTTAAAACCCCTATTAGTTTGAGGACTGGAGTTAATATTGATTAACTTCACTCATTAGTTAATGAGGTTTGTTGTTCTTGCAGAGAACATTGAATTCCTGTAACTGAGCTTTGGGGAATTTAACGTCCTTTCCTGACCTTCATGTACTATTCCCAGACACAGATAGCAAAAGAAAATCTTTAAGAAAAAATGGGAATTGTTCCAGCATTTGCCCAGTGTTGAGTTGATGCATTTGTATGTTGCCTGAATTGAGAGTAAAGCTAGGAGAAGAGTTAGGTCTGCACTCTGCACCCTGCATGCATGCTCTTTCGTCTTTTTGTACAGATCGCCATTTCCTGATTTGTAGTATAGTTGTGTTTGACTCCCTAACCCCATTCATAAACCTCTGCCACTCTGAAACCAGTTTCACATTCAAGCTCTTTAGGAATTTCTTAATTCATTTTTGCAAAATATACTGCTCTCCTCTCCTGGCCTGGTTTTAGAGCACGGTAAGAAAGGAGAAGAGAAGAATGTCTGCCAGATCTCCTTTCCAGAGTAATTTTCCCAATCCTGTAACCCAAGTGGCTTCCTTTTTTGAAAAAGGGGTGTGGGAGAATGGTGGATAGGGAAAGGTAAGCTAAGCAGAAGCAGCTGCCTCAGTGTGCACACGTGTCACGTCAGCATTTGTCATAGCCGGAAGCAGAGGAAGGATCTTAGTGTCTTTAGGACTCCTTGAAAATCTCCTGGTCCTGTGCTTCTTCCAAAAAGTAGTTAAATAAGAACTGGGCCTCAAACGTGCCTAGAAGTTCCCCTGGCTGTCTTAGGATGAAGCAAGCCAACAAAGTAGTACTCCAGGAAACTTCACAACAGCAGTCAGGAAACAGAAAACCTACTCACATCTCCCTCTCTCTGTAGCCCTGCTAGCTGGATATCCCCTGCCATTGTAAGACTGTTTGTCCATGGATCTGGTGGCCAAATCCAGCAGACAAAAATCCAGTTTGTAGTTCCCTCTGACCAGTGCTGCCGTTGTTTTATTATACTCTCCTTGTTTATATGTTCTATTCTTCCTCACTTATAGGATTCAGTCTCCTCTATGGTGCTCTGAACTCTGCCTATCCTTTGTATATTCTGTAATCCATTTATTTTGTATATGGATCTTTGGCCTGCGTATGTCTGCCAGAAGAGGGCACCAGATCCCCTGGAACTGGAGCGTCCATATGGATGCTAGGAATTAAGTCCAAGGCCTGGAAGAACAGCAAGTGCTCTTAGTCACCTCTCCACCTCTGTATATTCTAACTAATTTTCATGTTTATTACTTTTATTTTGAGGTATTGGGAATTGGACCTAGAGAGAGGGTAAGTGGTCTAACCCTGAGCTACAATATACCCTGGTTCTTCATCTTCTCTTGCCTCATGGTCTCTCACACTTCTCTTACATACCCTCCAGAACTGAGTAAATCACTTTCTTCCAATTTCTGATGCACCTGTCCCACTGTTTAGTGTTCATCTGGCTTATGTTATGTCGTAAGAAACAATGAAGTCCTTAAAGCCAGAGAAACTGTAAGGGTCCAAGAATTGCTGAAAGAAGACACTAGACTTGAATAGAGTATTTTGCAGAAACAGCATGCAGGGGCCAGCCAGCCTAGCAAAGTGTCGACCATGAGGGAAACTCACAGGTCCCTCTTAAAACCAGTGGGGGCTCTCCAGTTGTGGTTGGGTCACTTTTCTCAGGACTGATTGAGTTTATGGTATGGGGTACTTATATACTTCTGGTTGGTTCATACCTTGATGGGGAGAGGGTTACCTTAAAGGGAATTTTTCCATATCTGTTATAAGCTCCTGGCCAGATGTCGAGGCAGCTGCTGATTGGCCGCCCCTTTTCTGCAGTTTTTCCAAGAAGCCCTGGCTGTTCTGGGAAGTTGAAGCTTAAGGCTGCCTATCTTAAGATGGAGTGAGTTAGGTGCTCTCATCCTCCCCTTGGGTAAGGGTGCATTTAGAATTCTTGACTGGCGTCTCAGGGCTGGTATTGGAACTTTAGGAACATGAGTTGAATGGTGGAAACTCGTTCCTTTCCTTAGCAAATCTTATTAGGCATGAATAATGCAGGGCCCACATGCCAGGGCAAGTATTAGATCAAGGGTTCGGCTAAAGTTGAAACAAGTGTTATGAGCCATGGAGAGCAGTTGAAGGACTCATACCAGCTCTGGGATTGTGTCTTCCTTTCTATCTTGTCACCTTTTTATGCACCCAAGACATTGATTCTCTTATGACCTCTGAATGGTTGGCATAGAAACTGCATGGTTCTCCGAATGCTGGACACAGGAGGTCCAGTCCTCACCGATGGTGTAGAGCTGCCACAGCCAAGAAGGTTAAAGAGGCTTCTGGATAGGATATAGATGTTTCTAATTCAGACAAATCAGCATTTATGGTAGAACTTGAAGCTTTATAGTCTTGGTCTTGAAGGATAAGAGCTGAAGTGCCCACTCCTGCTGGGTCAACCATGCCAAGTCCTAAGATCGCATCGAGGGCAGCTCATTTTATACCAGTGGCTGTGAGTAGGGTGACTCGGTGCTCATCTCCTTGTCTGAGTAACAGGATCCTAGGACCAGTTGGACACAGAACCCATTAGTGCAGTTGAAGTTCTGCTTGTGAATGCAAGGGGTCAATCTGGTAGAGCAAGCTCACCAGGTATTACAGAGAGGTATGAGATAAGTTTCTTCTCTGGGGACCTCCTGGGTGATATTACATAAGTGCATATGGGTATGGGGGAATTTCAATCCTTTTGTGACACAAAGTCCATTTCCCTTGACTAGTTCTAAGGTTAGTTAGTAAAAGGAAATAAAACTTGAGACATGTGATTCATGTAATTTATGTCAAATAGCCCAAAGAGTTGTTTGTGAGCTTTAAAACCTGGGGCTGAAAACAGGCCAGGACATGCCCAGGCAGGCCCGTCATTACATGTCCTGACTGGCCTGGTGCCTCCCTATCTCCCGCCCTTCTGACAGTCTGTTGATGTTTAAATGGACCAATCATGTGAAACTGCGCCAATTCCTCCCCTGGTCCCACCCCTTTTCTATAAAAGCCCCTAGCTTCCAAGCCTCGGGGTCGAAACCACCGTCTCCTGCGTGAGATACGTTTCAACCCTGAGCTCCACCATTATGGCTCCACCATGTGGTCAACACCTCTGTCTCCTGCGGGAGATATGTGTCGGCCTGGAGCTCCGTCATTAAACTACCTCGTGTTCTTACATCAAGTTGGCTGTCTGTTCGTGATTCTTGGGTGTGCGCTGAATCAGGAATTGAGTGGGGGTTTCCCCACTAGGTTCTTTCATTAGTATCCCATTACCTGGGTACTGCCATCCACTATTTTTGCTGTCAGTGGAGGTGGTATAGTTTCCAGGGATGGCTATACCCTCATAATAGGGACACTATGCATCTAAACAGAGCCAACGATCAGTATAAGTTCTGGCCTAGAGCCATTCAGTACCTGAGAAGTGGCCCAAAGCAGGCCCCAAGGCTCATATTGGGGTTGTAGCCCCTGAGTTGTAGGGACTATGGACTGATTTGGAGTTCCCCCAGGTCCCATGCTGGATCCTTAGTAGGTCTTACCTCCTAAGGTGGTACCTCGAGGCGGAGTGGAGCTGGATGTGGGCCTATTGGTGTTTCTTTCTTGAATTGGACCCATTAAGTGAAGGGTTGGATTGTGAGTAACACTCCTGGACCGTAGCCTGTTACATATATATAACCTTAGTCCCTAGGTCTTACCAGTGGCCCATCCAGTAGCAGCTTCCACTTGGTCAGTAAATTTAACTATCAGATTGTTACATCTTCCACATGGGGGCAGGAGACATCCCACAGGGTCCACCAAATTGGTGTGTCCCCATAATGGTCCCATATCCTATCAAGGCGGATCCATGTCTTTGGACTATGATAAAGTCTGTTTTTACTAGGAGAATCTAGCCACTAGTTTCTGTGGATTTGAATCCCCACGATGCACAAAAATAAGGATCTGGGCCTCCACATTTTGCTGAGAAATTCTGACTACAAATCTCCCACTTGGGACCATTGCTGGAGGAGGTAATTTCTCGCTGTCCTCACTATAAGGCAGTGAACCCCTTAGCTGAGGAACAGGGTAATCAAGGAGCCAGGCTACTGGGACAGAGGCCAGGTGCCAACTGGGAAATAGACTACACAGAAATCAAATTAGGTCTGTATGCATACAAATACCTCCTAGTTCTTGTAAATACCTTTTCAGCCTGAGGGGAGGCATTCCCCACCAAGAAAGAAACTGCCAACAGGGTGGCTAAGAAGTTATTGGAAGAAATCATTCCCAGGTATGGGCTACCCACACTGCTGGGCTCTGACAATGGACTGGCCTTCATCTCTCAGGTAACACAGTCATGTGTTAAGGTTATGGAGATGGGTGGGAAGCTTCAGGGTGCAAATCATCCCCCGGATCTCAGGACAGGTAGAGAGAATGAACCAGGCCTTAAAGAAGGTGTACTGGCTAGTTTTGTGGCAACTTGACACAAGCTGGAGTTATCACAGAAAAAGGAGCTTCAGTTGAGGAAATGCCTCCATGAGATACAACTGTAAGGCATTTTCTCAATTGGTGATCAAGGGGGAAAGGCCCCTTGTGGGTGGAACCATCTCTCTGGGCTGGTAGTCTTGGTTCTATAAGAGAGGAGGCTGAGCAATCCAGGGGAAACAAAGCCAGTAAGAAACATTCCTCCATGGCCTCTGCATCAGCTCCTGCTTCCTGACCTGTTTGAGTTCCAGTCCTGATTTCCTTGGTGATGAACAGCAGTATGGAATTGTACACTGAATGAACCTTTTCCTCCCCAACTTGCTTCTCGGTCCTGATGTTTGTGCAGGAATAGAAACCCTGACTAAGACAGAAGGCCTTAACGAAAGTAACCCTGGGAACTGGAGCTGAGTGGGTGACCCTACTTCCTTATGCACTATATATACAAAGCAAGAAATACCCTCTACACCTTTGAAGATACTTCAAGGAAGACCCCTCCCCTTTTGCTTAACCTCCAACCTTCCCAGAGTTCAACCCCCAGAGGCTCCTGGAATGTTTGCAGGCCCTTCACCAGGTTCAGAACAGACTTGGTCAGATGTATGTAAGTCCATGAGTCAGCTAACCCTCATCTAGGTGACCAACTCTGGGTTAAGAGACACAACCATAAGACCCTTGACCCCTGCTGGAAAGACCTACACATGGTGATCCTGACCACGCCCATAACTGTTAAAGTTGACTGGATAAGGGCCTGGACACTACACTCAGGTCAAAGCTGCAGGATGAGAGATAACCCAACAGCTGTGCCAGCAACGGGTCAGGCTGCTGGATGGACCTTTATACTATTTTTATTGATGTATTATCAAAACATAGCTTAAAGTAGGGCCCAATAAATATCCAAAGGGTGGAGAATGTTTTCTAGTCATTTATTTATTTATTTTGGAGAGGCTCTCCAGGTCAGCATGTTGGCTTGGTTGGTAAAGGTGCTCGCTAAGCAAGCCTGGGCCCACATTCAGCCCTCGAAACACATAGAAGTAGGAAGAGAGAACTGACTCCACAGAGTTAGCCTGGCTGCACCATGGCACACAGCCTCTCATCATGCACACGTGCACACATAACATGATGTATATTTGTAGGTGTTAGGGTTACAGATATCTGTCACACCTCACTAGTAGAGAACAAGTCTGTCACCACTACCCAGGTCACTCTTCACCAGCATTTCCAGACCCCGCAGCTTGGCTCAGAGAAGCAAACAGAAACAGTCTGCTATTGTTCCTGCTCACTGGGGCACAAGTTGGTGAATTCCTGAAACATCTATGGCCCCAGTTAAGCCTAGAGTTCCAAAGCACTAAGGCTGTTTATATGAGAGGTTATAGTTGATATTTCAGAGGCTTTTTTTTACCCCATTCACCAAGGAAACATGACATGACCCTCAAGTTGGAAGGAACATGGAGGCCTAAGCCCATGGGTGTTTGCCAACCAAGCAAAACTTTATGGTACCCATAACCAACATGTGAGCTTCAAAGTTGATGGACTCCCCTGGGGCTGTGGGAACCCACTGGGATCTGTTTGCTGCTATCCTGTATCTCCCTTCATTCCCATAGCAAGGCCCAGCACACAGTGTAAATAAAGCCACTCATTTCTTAGGGACATACTGTGTCTGGGTACTATGCCAGATTGCCTTTTTACAAAGGGCAAAAAACAGCCTTTCAGTTCTCCCACTGGCCAGATGAGCCACACCATAGCTCAGAGCAGCAGTGATCAAGACTGTCTTCATCATGACATTGCTGCTGTGTCTTGTGTGAAAACTCTCACTGGTACCACTGGTTGGGTTTTTAAGTGGCCAATGTGGAACATAGGTCCCAGGCCACACATGGCAAGGTCAGACTAGGCTCTCCCTTCATGGCATATCGGCTTCCCAGAGGATGGCTGTCCTCAACCACGTGAAGTCAGCTTCTGTCCTCTCTGAAAAGAGTGAATCTAGAGGTGACCTCATTTCTACACTGATCATCTCCACATGACGTGAGCTGTGGCCTCTTCCTTTGTAGCTGCAGTATGTGTCCTGGCTATTCTGTGGAGTGCAGAGAGGATCAAACTCCATTGGCTCAGTGAAGCAGCTTGAAGTCCCCGGGGTCCCCTGTGTATTATTGGCAGGGACAAAGTGTTCAGAGGAAAGCCAGGTTTCTTTGCTTTTGCAAGTTTTAAGGTAAATGTTAGGAAGGAAGCCAGCTGAGCTCCTTATTCCCCGTGGCTTAGCACGCTTTAATTCCAAACCTTTGAAAGCAACCAGTGATATTTAGAGGCACAATTCCCAGAAATAGACAAGGAGAAGAAAATTGAGCTCCCTAGGGAGGGTCACTGGGGTCAGAGAACCTCCTAGCCTCCTCTGCATCAAGGTATCTTCTCCTAGGTTCCAGGAAAATTCCCCATTCCTAGACTCCTTACCACAGTGGTGTCCCACTCCCTCTCCTGCAACAGCAAATTTACTTGAATTGGATTGGGGAAGAAATTAGAGGAGGGGGGTGGGCCCATGTGTTTGGGGAGAGTAGATGAGAGAATTCTGATTTGCTGAGCTAATGCTGTATGAGGTTCAGGGCTGAGTGATTGCCATATTTTATAACATGTGCCATTCACAAGAACCCAAATGGGATACTCCTGTTTCTATTTCAGAAACGAGGAGATCGGCTCAGAATTGGGCTGCGTGCCACTTGAGAAGGGTTCACATCTGTGGTGTGGTGGAACTGACTCCAGAGCAGAGTCCTTCATGAGGCCCCAAGATGGTGCTCTAATTTCTCCTAGGAGTTCCTCTGCACATGCCTCTGAGGGATTTTGAGTTTGCTGATGCGCTGTTATGACACTGTGTTCCACCACAGGAGTCCAGCATGGCTTTGGCTGTTCCTAAGGAATTGAACACAGCCCTATAACCTCACATCCACTCCATGCAGGGCAGTGCTCACCTGCTCTGGTGATGTTTTTATTATCATCTCTATGTCATTGAGTTTCTTCCCTAAGTGTAGTAGGCACCACACTGTACATGTGTCGCATTCGCTGTCCTGTGTGCACATTGCTGCTTAATAGCTAGATCAGTCCAGGTACTCTTCAAGTTCAGGCTGATAATGTTGAAGGTCATCAAGACCCTAAAAATAAAGGTCGATAAATCCCCCACTCTCTTTTACAATTCTTCATCTAACCAACCACAAAGAGCCACTAGCCCAGACGGCTGTTCACTCATTGCCCAGTTGCTCAGGATTCCAGAGAGACTCTACAAAATGTAAACTATCTTGAGAGGTGAGATAAAGACTCTCTCCCTCTCTGGGTTTGTTTGGTCAGTTGGTTTTGTCTCATGAATGATTTACTTAAACTGTAACTTTGTCTCCCGGAAGCTAGTTAGGTACCGAGCTGAACAGTCCTGATTCAGCCCACTGACTGAGATGCTCCTGCTCCTGAAAAAGTAATTCCAGTCATAAGCACCCTACCTCTAACCCACCACCTCTGCTTTATACACACAAATCAACATCACTTCCTGCGCCTTTCTGGCTTTTACACCAACCGAGTCAGTAAGTTTTCTTTTGGCTTTGACAGTGGTCAGAGATGATAAAGGAGATACACAGTAGTTGCTGTAAAAATGATTTTTAAAATAGAAGGGAGTTAGTAATATTTTCCAGCAAGTATATTAGCATCTTAGATTCTCCAGAGAGGCAGGACCAATAAATATCTACATTCGATTCATTTACCAGGCTGGCTTGTGGAACTACAGGGTCTGAGAGGTTTGTGATCTGCATTTGGTATGCAGGAGCCTCTCAAGTGCCTGCTGATAGCTCAAGTCTGGGCGCAAAGGCTGGAGAGCCAGAAATGCAGCTGGTGTGCGTTTCAGTTCAAGACTGAGAGTGAAGAAGGAAAGATCAATGTCACAGATGAACTTCATGCAGACAGTGTTAGTCCTTCCCTAGCCTTCTGTTTCTACCTCAGCACTTCCTGGATTGGTTGGGGCAGCCACAACTCAGGGGGTCATTTTGATTTACCCTACATTTTAAATATCAGTATCACCCAGAAAGAAAGATGGATATTCTCAATATAATGTTTACCCACATGCCTTGGTGTTCTTTGTACCAGTGACACGTAGGTGACCATCAAAGTGCTGGAGGCACTTTTGCTAACATGAGGCAGTTACATCTGCATGGAGCTGGGTAGTGAGAAGGGTCCAGCCATGAGAAACTCTGGGAACCGGGCCCCCAAAAGGGAAATCAGAAATGGAATGCTCTGCTGGCTTAAGAAGCAGACATAGAACCAGGAAGGCTGGCCTGCCAAAGCCACAGATGGCGGCATGAGAAGAGACTGACAGAGACAAAGACAAGGTCATATCCATGTTTCCATCCTCATCTACAAGGTTCTTCTTCTTCTTCTTCTTCTTCTTCTTCTTCTTCTTCTTCTTCTTCTTCTTCTTCTTCTTCTTCTTCTTCTTCTTCTTCTTCTTCTCCTCCCTCCTCCTTCCTCCTTCCTTCCTCCTTCCTCCTTCTTTCTCCATCCTTCCTTCTCCCTCCTCCCTCCTTTCTTTTTTCCTTTCTCCTTCTCCTCCTCCTCTTCTTCCTCTCCTCCTCCTCCTCTTCCTCCTCCTCCTCCTCCTTCTCCTATTGAACTCGACTCAGGTTCTGGCCTCATCCTCTCAAGTTCTCTGGTTATAGGCTTGCATCATCAGGGTTGACCTTAGCCGTTCGGTTTCCTGTAAACTCTGCAGTGCTTTCAGCTACTCTGGGTGACTTTTGGGGCCACTGATGGGCTCATCAAGATCTTTAACTCACATGATCCCCATAGTGGAAGTGACAGGTTCTACGGAGTCCTCCTACCCATGGCTCTTACATGACGTAATTCTCCTGTTTTACTAAGAGAAATTGGAGGCTGAGCCTAAGTCTTCCAAGCCTACCAGGCAGGGTCAGTGACTTCTTCAAGTCAAACAAGTTAGCTGGCCTGAGATAGGAGGTCTGAAAGCAACTGTGAAACACTGTTAGAAGAGAGATGGGGGACCTTTGGGGACGACAGAAAGGGAAACGACAGGAAAGCATAATGACGTCAAAGCATGGGAGTCTTGATGAAGACACTTAGTATGCTGACTTGAAATGATCCTGAGAAGACGGAGAAAAGAAAATACCAAAGGAGAAAGTGGAACATTCTATGATATTTCATACCTCTTTGAAAGGCCTTCTTTCCACGCAGGGTTCTGTATTCTATTCTGTCTTTTTAAAATGTTTGGGTAGCTGCTGACTCTCAAACATACCAGACTGACCTGCTTGGGTTTATTCATAATTCCCCTCTGCAGCCTCTCTCCCGTTTGCTGGTTGTTAGTGTTAGGTGGGTTTTTTTTTTTAAATCTTAATTTACATAAGCTAGAGTCAAGGAGGAAACCTCAAATGAGAAAATGTCTTCATAAGAGCCAGTTGTAGGATATTTTCTTAATTAGGGATTGATGAAGGAGGGCCCAGCCCATTGTGGGTGGTGCCATCACTGGTTGACTGAGCATACTACTACTATAAGAAAGTAGGCTGAGCAAGTCAGTAGGCAGCACCTCTCCATGCTCAGTCAACCATCTACTTGTCCTTTAACAGATTCAGGTCAAGGGTCACAACCTCTATGGTGCTTTAAAAAAATCCCTACCCCTACCTCCACCTGAAAAGGGAATTGATTCTTTAAACAAGGTTTGCCGTCTGGCTTTTCAAGGTTCGAGCTTAAGCAAGTTGCCCTGGGTTTCAATTTCAAGATTTTTAAATGTAGCTTGTTATACCTAGCCCATATGATGCCTGTGGCCACACACAGCTTGCATGTTGGAAGATAATGCCAAGTTTTCCTATTCTATGCTATCCTTTTGAAAACTAGTACATGGTGAACGGCCTTGAAGATAAGACTGGAGTCTTCCCTGATAGCTAAAGGCAAGGATGTTTAACATCCATTATAAAAGGCTGGATTTTCTGCCACTCAGGCTTCCTCTCCTGGCCCACAACTCACTGGTAAGAGAGAGGCCTGGGAATCAGA
The DNA here is from genome assembly GCF_978045245.1 of Mus caroli. Taxonomy (NCBI): domain Eukaryota; kingdom Metazoa; phylum Chordata; class Mammalia; order Rodentia; family Muridae; genus Mus; species Mus caroli. Next base: position 11,144,118 of record NW_028227266.1, read on the forward strand.
GCTTGGGCCGCTACATGGGAATATGATACCCTGGACACTGCTGTTGCGGAGCAAAATAAACTGTCCTTCATTTCTGTCTTCTACAAAGAGCTATGCAACTGTAGCAAGCTGACTTGTTAGTTTGGAAGTGGTGTAGAAAGGCAGAAGGTTTTCACCAACAGCAGGAAGTACTCAGCAAACATTATTTCCCCTCTATGACAGTTCTCATTTCCCCAAACACCACCCTGGGTAGCAGCAGCGCAGGTCTAGGAAGTCCCCACTCTGGCTGACAGCCACCAACTAAGGCCCTCCTGGCCTGGGGTTAGAGTGTTCACATAAAGTAATAACTTGTTTTAAGGCTCATTCTAACTATGAGTGACTGTGACCCAGAAAGGTAAGGTCAAGTTACCCTGAAGGCGACATGGTCCACTGTGAAATTCCATGAACTCTCTCCTAGCCACACAACACAAGCATGCAGTTCATCAATGAGTTTAATAATTCTGAGGGACATCAGGGCTACCACAGAGAGATCTCTGTGCAGGATTTGGATCTGCCTTATCACATTCTTAGCCTCAGGCCTGGTGGAGACCAAGTCCAGGCCTGGCATACATTCCAAAAGCTTTATGTGGCAGTCATGAGGATGTGGGGTCAGACAGTATAATGGGGACTAAAGAAAGCTCTTAACCTGCCACACTCCATCTTTCCACAATTATAATCTTCCATCAGCCATCAATATAGGTGTGGCGGCTTCTCAGAAGAAGAGGAAATTCTACGATGGTCCTTATGGCCCAGAGCCCTCCACCTTTGCATTGGGTTCAGGACAGACTCCCCAAGAATACGTCTTTACTCAGTCCATTTCTTTCTCGACGTGGTTCTCCAGCTTCTCTTCCTCTGACTTCACCAAGAAATCTCCCTCACTAAATGACTCAGGCCCCAAACCCTTTAGTGGGCTGTACATTCTTTCTGCAAAGTGTTTCAGGGTTGTCTGTAAGGGTGCTAGTCTACAGCCTGTCTGAGATGTGCACAAAGGTCACTACATGCTTCTATGGCACTCTGCCCTCCATCAGCAGAAAGAGGCAGCTGCTGTCCCAGCACCCTTAGGGGATAAACCTTGTGATGTTTACATTTGATTATCAACATGACTGGATTGAGGAGATTAGGAAAGCACACCAGGTGTGTCTGCAAAGATGTTTGCGGAGAGGACTAATTAGGGGAAAGGAGTCACTCTGAATTCCAGCAACACTAACCGGGAAGCTTAGGTGCCTGGCTGGAATAGAAAGACAGCACTGGAACGCAGCTCTTGCTCGATGTTTCCTGTCAGCCATGAGCTGAGCGGTCTCGGTCACCAATCCCCACCTCACCACAGGCTCAAAACCCATGGAGGCAAGGACTGACAAGGGAAACCCTTGAAACTAAGGCACAAAGTAAATAGTTCTTCCCTGTAGGCTCTTACGTGAGGACTTCCCAAGCTTCAGCTCCACATCCAGACACATGTGGGCATATGGAGACACCGAGTAGGTTCAGGCTGCTGGAAACCTCACAGCCAACTTTTCTCCAGCACCCATGCGGTTTGACCAAGGCTTTGATGGGGTCGCCATCTCCTTCTTCCTGTACAGAACCCTTCAGCACAGCTCATATCCCAAACTCTACCTCAGCACCTAAGATCCTAGTTCTGCGGCATGTGTTCTGTGTGCGTCTCTTCTTGCTAGGCTCCCAGAGTCTGCATTCAACCCACCTCCACCTACAACACAGTCCAAGCCCCCTGACCGATCCTGTTGGTGGATGAGGCTCCTTTTGGTCTGTTCAGGATTCAGTAAACTCTTAACATTTGGTACATAACTTGGGTTGAATTCACTAGAAGATCTTTGGAGAACATGGGGTTGGAAGTCATTGTATTCACAGTGAGTGAACACCCCACCACTGGAGAAGTCAAGGTCCATGAAAGGAAAGCAGCAACTCTAGAAATCATAACAAGCCTTAGAGAGAAGGCATTATAAGAGTGGGGTAAGCCATGTAGGGAGGGGAGGCAGTGACTGTGGGGAAGGCCACATAGGCACGGGTAGGTGGGGTCGGCATGGAGCAGAAGGTAGAGGTGTAGGGTAGGCAAAGAAGAGATGAGGCAGGCAGTGTCAACACTGGGCAGGTGGTGTAGACAAGAGGAAGGTCATTAGTAAATGATGCTATCTGCCCAAGACACGTGGAGACATCTTTCTGCAGACATATGCCTAAAGGGGAATTAAGATAATGGAACCCTTAAGAGCCCTCTTTAGAAAGATTTATGGGGTGTGTGTGTGTATGTGCGTGTACATGAGTATGGTGCCTGTGGAGGCCAGAGGAGGATACTGGAACCCCTGGAGCTGGAGTTAGAGGTGCCAAGAACTCTAGTCTGTAAGACTAGCAAGTGCTCTTAACTGCCGAGACTTCTCTCCAACACTAAAAATGCTCTTACACCCAGAATGGAAACTGGTTTTCTGTGGGCTGAGGAGTAGAGAACACACACACACACAGAAAGAAAGAGAGCGTGCTTCCTGGCACTCATGTCTTTTAATACCCAAGGGCCTCTTTGTGACCGTTTTAGGTTCACTTTTCTGTAAGTAGTTTGCAGCCACAGGGATACTTCTAGGATGATCTCTTTGCAAGAACAGAGACTAGAAAGCCAGATGGCCCTCCTCTTTTCCTCTGTTCTTGCACTCCAGCAGCTAGACTTAGCATATTTCTGCTCAGAAAATGTAATTCTGGAGACCCAGGTCTGTCCTAAGAGTGTGAGAGCTGTGGAAGCAACACCAGAAGCAAATGTCTACAGTCAGACATGAGCGTTGAAAAGCTTCCAGGAGTATCAGAGATTTACCCAGGCTTCTTCTGCCTAGCTTAAGCGCCCAGAGAAAGCTGCAGTCATTCCCCAAGTTGGCCATTAGGTGGCACCCCCATCACCAAGCAAGAGCTCTGTCGGGCTCTCATTTCATGTAGAGCAATGTCAAGACTTCCTACCACTGTCACAATGTCCAAAGGTGAACTTCTTTCCCCTTTGACTGGAGGAGTTTTATTAAACACACACAAACTTCTCAATGCTCATTATAAAAGCAATGTTTTTGACTTTCCTAATAAAGACTATTCACTATTTTACATTTGGCTCACCCCTAGCACGAAGTTAAAAGTGTGGCTAGATCTTTAGCAGCACAGACTTATTTGGGAAAGAAATGACACAAAGAAGCCTGTCACTCTCGTCATGTGACAGACCACAAATAGGAATTTTGCTCTAGATTCCTGGCACCCAAGGGACACACCTGTGGGAATGGTCACTTCTTTCTCCACAGTGGGGCCGTGGGGAGAATCTGGAAGTGCTACACCCACCATATAGCAAACCCAGACGCTAAAGGGTGCCATTTGAATACAGTGTCCTCGTGGGCGATGAGCGATGTCCGGAGACTTGGGCTTGCTGAGGGTTCCTACAGTCCTAGGGACAAAGCCTTCAGCATTCCTTCTGCCTTCTGAACAGACGTTACCCTCACACTCCGCATCCCCACTTGAACTTGGAGGCACTCACGTTGTCCTCGCATGTCTTACTTTGTCCTAGTGTGGAGTCCACCGTGTATCCAGTGTTACATCCACTAGCATGTTTGCTTGTTTTTCAAGACAGGGTCTCACTCTGTAGTTCTGACTGTCCTGGAACTCGCTATATGGACAGGTGGGCCTCAAACTCACAGAGATCCTCCTGCCTCGCTGGCCCCAGGAGTGCTGAGATTGAAGGTATGCGCCGCCATGCCCGGCACCAGCCTCTCGAGAAGCAACCTTGGGTTCCTGGTCTCTCGTTGCTGGAGCTCCATGAAGGCCTAGGCTAGCGCTCTCACCTCTGTCTGCCGGATGCTGATCTTAATCTGACACTTCACAGAACCTAAAGCATTTACACCAGGGTTCCAAACAGCTGTGTGGACTTCTCCAATGCGACCTGAGGTGTGGGTTACACTCTCCAGCTCAGGCTCTTTCTGACGTGTGTCCACCACGCTCCCCTGCAGAACACATGGTGAGCTTTCCGTTGTTCTGCCCTCGAGCTGAGCTCTTGTGCCGCTGATGATGTCTCTGGCCGGAACACGGCTCACCTTGCCTTTCTGTCCACTCGTGAACTCCGCCACAGGAAAGCTCCTGACAAGTTTCTCAACTTATTCATGGGCTGACCCAGGAGAAGAAGTAGAATGGTGCAAAAAAAAAAAAAACAAAAAAACAAAAACAAAAACAAAACAAAAAAAAAAAACACAAAAAAACCCTCACAATATAGCATTATAAACTTTAAACCCCGAAAAGATCGTGGCTAGGAGTCCTCAACAAACTGACAAGGTGCCAAGAGAGCCTTATGGGGCGGGAGTGCTTCTGGGATGCCGTGGAATTCAAAGTCAAGTCTCTCAAGCTCTCAAAAATGAGGGCTGTTCCTAAAAGGCGTTCAGAGCCATAGACCTCCAGAGGGAAGATTATACTTACTGAGGTAGCTTGCAGGCCAGCCTAGGGTTAAGATGATGAGGCCTTGGGGGAAACAAGGCCACAGGCCTGTCCTTGCGCTCAGAGCCCACTCAGGGTTGATACTTTGAACATAAACTTGCTCATGCTTCAGGGCTCACCCATATCTTTTCCTCACACACCTCTCAAGCTCACAATGCTGCCTCTTTGTCAGGTGGGTGGGTTGCCCAAATCCCTGTAACCACAGGGGTCCCTTAATGAATCATTAGGAAAGATTTCAGTGTGCCTTCAGGCTCCATAGCCAAGCACTACTGTTACAGACTTCAATTCCTTGGTTGGAGCACCTGAGTCCAGCTGAAGGGAATGCAGGGCCAAGAGGTCAGCTCTCCACAGTGGTGGGGGTGGGGGACTGTTACTCACCTCAGGAACTCCCAGAAGGCATGTTCCTAATGGTAGGCACCTTGATTTAAGTTCTCTGTCATCTGCAAGCCTTGGCACTGAGAAGCCTTTCCCAAGACCAGCATTCATTAATTACATTCAGAATTTCACCCTAAAACTATTTAGAGGCAAATTTCCAAAGAATCAGGAGGCCTGCTCAGTCATTTCTGAAAGCAGGCATGATGAAGAGAAAGGAAAAAGGAAGTGGGGAAGAGAAAATCCTTTGGAAGGATTAGGTCTCGAACACAGGAGCAAAGAGAAGAGCAACACCAAAGCTGAATAAGCTGTGCTTCCACCGTGAGGAGAGACGTGGATACAGAGAGCTCCCACTTACCCCTCCCGGAGGCAGCACCATTGGACCACTGTCTCTGATTTGAACACTTTCATTGTCTCCCAGCAGGAAGAACTCTTCTCCTTCAACTTGAGTACCATTTCTTTCCTAATTTCTGGTCCAAACCTTATGAGTAATGGGATCTGGGGTAGGAAGTGGAAGTTGTGGGGGGCAGCAGGAAAGAGGAAGGAATGAAAGGAAAGGTGTGTTTTTTCCATTCTCATGGTACTAAGCCTAAGACCACTCAGCTAGTAAGTAGTAGTAGCAGACTTACAAGAAGGTCAAGATTTACCTAGCTTGACCATTTGTGGTAGAGCAGCTTACATACTACCCAATGATAAGTGAAGAGGTCAACACGTAGACACATTCATCAACCACTGGCTACCTGCAGACAAGACAAGTCCTTGTCACCTCACTCCCTAAAGACCAATCAGCTTAAAAGTCACACTGTTCTGTCAATCACATTGTGCCTCATGGCTGCTGCCCTGAAAACTGTATAAAAAGCTCACTGAACGGGTTGTGTGGGGTTGTTCTCTCTCTCTCCTTCATGTGCAGGGTGACCCCAGCATGCTGGAACAATAAAATCCTTCTGCTTTTGCATCGATCCCCCACTCCACATTGTTCACTCAGAGGGTCTTCGGTAAGTTAAGGCTCACCAGAGTCTTACATTTGGTGCATTGGCTGAGAATCAGACCTCTGTGGGGACACACCAGAGTGGTGAATCTGAGGTCTCAAGCTGGTACTGCAGTTCTTATTTGTCTTGCTGCTTGTCAAAGTCTGAGTCTGTAAGTTGGCTTGAACTTTTGCTTGCAAGTGTGGGGTAGTGGGAGGCTCAGAGAGCCTACGGTGACTGGTGCAGTCAAGTATGGTTGGCAGACATGCCTTAACATCGCAACCAAAGGGGTGGGGTGGGAGTGGGGCTCAAAAATGCTCCAGGCCCCCGGAGGGAGCCAGGAAGGCTCTTCTCCTTCTGGAAAAGGTAAGTCTTGATATAACCTGGTTTATCTGGCTCCTGCTGTACCGGCAGGGGCACCTGGTTTGTTTCAGCACAGCTGGAGCTGGCCAAGCAATTCTGTGTCCACAAAAGGGACAAATTGTCTATAACTGGGCCTATGGCAGAGTAGAGCTATCTGTGTGTTGATTGTTTTTCTCTGTGTTTGTTGGTATCTTGTTCTGTGTTCTTGGACTTAGACTGACGACATTTTTTTGGACAAGTTAGTTACTCTCTGCTTCTCCAGATGACCCACTTGTCACTGCAACCTTAGAGTTGCAGGTGATCAAAGCAGTAGAGGAGAGAGTCTTTAGGCCAGGATCCTTCGGACACCCGGACCAAGTGCCTGATATAGTTACCTGGAAGGCTCTAATGGAGGACCCTCCTCCCCCCTCAGAGATAAAAGCTTTTATTTCCCCAAGATCCACCTCACAGGTTCTGGCCTTCAGAAAGAAGGAAGAGACAGAGGAAAGGACCTGAGAAGTCGATCCTCCAAGACCCTTCAACAGCAGACCTTTTGCTCCAAGACCCTCCTTATCCATATCTCCCTACCCTTGCCCCCATGGCTCCACCAGCACTGGTACCAGTTCTGGGATCCTAAGCCCATATGGGACCAGGGCTGTTGTACACCCCCCTTTACCAGAGGGAGGATCAGGAAGAGACCCCCAACTTCCGGGTCCTGCCATGGGGACCCAAAGTCTGAGAGCTACCTCCCCTGATACCATGGTGGCTCTCCCACTGAGAACATATGGGCCTCTAGAAAAGGGCAATGCAATATTGACCCTTCTCTTTGGCCGACTTGTACAACTGGAAGGCCCAACCATCGCCACCCCCTTTTTTTCTAAGGGGCTGACTAATTTCTTTGAGAGTGTTTTATTTATAATGCAGGAATCCAGAAAGAATGCCCCCTCAGACATGGGGGCACCATCAATTGACCAGGCTGTCGTGGGCTTTCCCTGACTAGACCTGACTGGGACTTTAATATGGCAGAAGGTAAGAAGCACCTGCAGGTCTACCTCCAAACTCTTTTGGCAGATTTGTCTCATGACAACCTACAAATCTGACCAAGGTATGTGAGGTTAAGCAGGGACCAGATGACTTGCCCACAGCCTTTCTAGAGTGGCTCATGGAGGCATTCCACCAATATTCACCCTATGACCCTATAGACCAGGCTCGTAGAGACATCAGGAAAAAGCTTCAGAGGCTGGAGGGACGACAGGATAAGCCATTGAGGGATTCAGTGCAGGTTGCTGAGAAAGTCTACCATAACAGGGAGACAGAGGAGGAGAAGGAGCAGAGAAAGGGAAAGAAAGAAAAGAGACAGGGAAGGAATCTACAGAGAGTCCTGGCTACAGTAGTTAGGGAAAGCAGAAAAGAGAGACAGAAAAAGACCAGTGCATATACTGCAAAGAGAGAGGCCAATGGGTTTGAGAGTGCCCTAACAAATAGAAGCTGGGAGCAAGAAATCTCAAGTGTTGGGGAAAGCATTCCCAAATGACAAAGGTATTAGCCTTGGGTGAAAAAAATGATTAGAGGAAATGAGGTTCAGATCCCCACCCTGAACCCAGGGCAACTCTGAGAGTGGAGGGGAAACCCACTCAATTCTTGGTGGACACAGGGGCTCAACACTCGGTCCTCCAAGCCGATGACCCCCTTTCCAAGAAAGAATCTTGGGTCCAAGAAGCTACTGGCACCAAAATGTATTCATGGAGTACCAGAAGAAAAGTGGACCTAGGGATGGGCTGGATATCCCAGTCATTTAGGGTCACCCCAGATTGTCCCTCCCCTCTGTTCGGTAGAGACATACCCTCCAAAATGGGAGCCCAAATACACTTCCTGCCTGACAGGCTGCAACTATCTGGCCCCAAAAGAGAGACCTCTCCTACTGACCCCTGCCAAAACCCAAGGCTACCTGGTTTACAGATGGGAGCAGTTTTCTCCATGAAGAAGATGAGCAGGAGCTGCTGTGCTAGATGTCACAAATGTCATCTGGGTGGAACCTCTACCCTCTACCCCCTGGCACATGGATGCAGAAAGTGGAGCTAATTGCCCACACCAAGGCCTTGGAACTTGGAGCTGGCAAGAAAATCAACATCTACACGGATAGCAGGTATGCCTTTGCCACAGCCCATGTCCATAGGGCTAAATGCCAAGAGAGAGGACCGCTCACATCAGAGAAAACAAACAGGAAATCTTAGACCTTTTGGATGCCCTAATGAAACCAGCAACTGTGAATATTATTCACTGCCCAGGACATCAGAAAACAAGAGACCCAGAGACCCGGGACAATAACCAGGCAGATCAAGGGGCTCAAGAAGTGGTTATGCAGGAACCTATCCTGGTTATGGGCCTGCAAGAAACACCTACTGGGAAATGGGACTGGACTAAGGGATGCTTCACTTAAAATATATAGAAAAAAAGGGGGAGGGGACTCAGATTGCTAGCCACCCTACCAACTATTACCTAGAGAAGGAAGGACAATGGCACACACAAGAAAGAAAACGATAATCCTCAGAAAGCAAGCGAAAGACTTACGAGGCCCAATGCACAGATGGACTCATTTAGGGGATACAACACTTGTCCAAGCAGTTAAGGAACTGAAAGTATAGGTTTTGGGCCAGGAAGATAGTAGAACAGTGCAAGGTGTGCCAGCAAGTAATGCTTATGCAGCCAAGAGTAAACAGGGCAAGAAAAACCTAGGGGAGAACAGCCTGGAGTATATTGAGAGGTCAATTTTACAGAAGTTAATCCAGGAAAATATGGTTACAAATACTTTCTAGTGTTTGTAGATATTTTCTCTTGATGGGTTGAGACATTCTCCACCAAGCAGGAAACAGCTACTGTGGTAGCTAAAAAGATATTAGAGAAAAATTTCCGATGTTCAAAGTGCCCAAGACAATTGGATCAGACAATGGTCCTGCCTTTGTCTCCACTGTGAGTCAGGGGTTGACAGAGACATTGGGGACTAATTGGAAGCTCCATTGTGCGTACGGTCCCCAGAGCTCAGGGCAGGTAGAGAAAGTCAACAGAACCCTGTGAGAGACCTTAACTAAACTGACCTTGGAGGGAGACTGGCTCAGACTGGTTGGTGTCCCTCCCCTTGGCCCTGTTCCAAGCCTGGAACACTCCCTACCATTTTAACCTGACCCCTTTTGAGATCCTGTATGGGACCCCCACTCCCTTGACCCTGGCTTTTGATCCCCGCAAAGTGACTTTTTAGGCTGACAAGGATCTTATGACTCAATTGCAAGCTTTCCAGATCAGCCACCTGGAATTGTGGCCTAAGCTTAGTGGCCTGTATAATGCAGGTACCCCAGAGGTTCCACAGGAGTGCCGAGTTGGAGATTGGGTATATGTTAAGAGATATCATGCTGAAAACTTAGAAACAAAGTAGAGGGGGTCTTTTCTGGTGTTGCTGACCACCCTGACCTCCGTTAAAGTGGATAGAGTAACTGCCTGGCTTCACATCAGATCAGCACCTGTACCTGACGCCAACTAGATGGCAGCCAGACACCCAAGCAACCCCTCTCTGCAAGGCCAGAGAAACTACAAGATGGCTATGGTGTATCTTCCAGCACTGAGCCTCGGCAGCCCCCACAACCCTACCAGGGTGACTTGGCAGGTGCTCTCAACCACTGGAGATGTGGCTTGTTCCACTACCCACAGTATATCTGGTGGCTGGACCCTGTATTTGATCTCTGTGATTTAGCGGTGGGCCTTGGCTTCTGGGGTGTCCCTGCCCTGGAAACCCAGGGGGAAGAATTGCCTAACTGTGGGGGATGAGGGACTTGTAAATCTAGACCAGGTCCCAGAAGTGGCGTTGGAGGGTGGGGTTTAGGGTTTGGACACCCAAAGTTGAAAAGTGTCCTACAAGAAACCCCCATATATGTGTGCTCCCGAGATGGGAGAAGCCAGCAACATGCCCATCAATGTTGGGGGACCAACCATTTCTTCTATGCTACCTGAGGGTGTGAAACATCAGGAAGCACATATTGGAGACCATTCCAGCGGTTGTTAAAGAGTCAATGGCCCAGGTGAGAGAAGGGATAGCTAAGTGAAAGAGAGAAAGAGAACAGAGTCAGGGCTGGTTCGAATCTTCGTTTAACTCCTTCCCTTGGTTAACCACCCTCATATCCACCTTGTTAGACCCCTAATTGTTCTCCTGCTGTTGTTGACTTTTGGGCTCTACATTTTGAATCACTTGGTCGCTTTTGTTAAGGAACGCATGGGTACAGTATAGCTAATGACCTTAAAGCAGGAATACAAAAAACTAGATACTGAAGACCAGAAGTAAGATCTATAAGAATACCAGCAATAGCTTCAGGATTGAAGCATGCAGGAAAAAAGGGGGGGTGTGTGAAAAGGTCAACACATAGACATATTCTGAGACTATTGGCCACCTACAGACAAGAGAAGTCCTTGCCACCTCACTCCCTAAAGACCAATCAGTTTAAAAGTCACACTGTTCTGCCAATCACATTGTGCCTTAATGGCTGCTGCCCTGAAAACTGTATAAATACTCACTGAATGGGCTGCACAGGGTCGTTCTTGCTTTTCTTCATGTGCAGGGTGACCCCAGCATACTGGAACAATAAAATTCTTCCTGCTTTTGCATCGATCCCCCACTCCACATTGTTCTTTCAGAGGGTCTCTGGTAAGTTAAGGCTCACCAGAGTGTTACACAAGATGTGACATGGGTATAACATTTCCCTAGGGGTGTATATGGGCAGCAAATGAAAGCCAAGCACCATGAGTAAAGAGAGTGTTTTCCTGATTTACAGTAGCTGTCTACAGCGTTGGATTATTCCGGAAGCAGGCTGTGTTACAGGCAGCATGCTGAACACATTTGGACAGGGTAATTCAAGCCCCGCTAAGAACCTCTGACTCTGAGCCACGTAGGGGCCGAGGCCAGAAGTCAGAGGACAAGGAATGAGAATTCATTCATCATGGCAATGAGAATTTTGCCAAAGCCAAACTATACCACGCAGTCTATACTGACCAGGAAGAGCCACGGAGGAAAGGGAGCCAAGTCTGGGCGCCAGCATCACCAGCTGAATGCCAGCCGTGAGTTCTCTCACTTCTCTGAACCCCAGGCTCTTCATCTGCCAATGGGGGAGTGCACACTGTTGGAAATGAAGTAACATACACACATTTGCAGGATCTCAGGGGGATTAGTCACCATATTGCTCTTAGCCATCAGGTCAGGAGTCAGAGACAGCATCCAGAGAGCCAGGCTGGGGATGAGGGAGTGACAGAGCTGGAGCAGAGAAGCTTAGCAGTCCTGGTTGCCCATAGCAACCCAGGACCAGTAAGGCATGTGCTCACCAAGGCCAGTCCAGGCATGGCTCCTGCGTTCTTACCAGGATGGCTGCTGAGCATCTCTAAAGGCTCCACTAGGGACTTCAAGAACGCAAGTCCTTACTCCTCTTTCTCAAGGCTGCGTTCCCTCAAGGCTAGCGGTCTTGAGAGATGAGGTAAGATGAGAGGTGAGTCTCCCTTGGAACAAAGGGTGTCACTGATTGTGATAGAGACAGTGGATTCTGGGTTTGGGGCACCTCACCTGGAACTCAAAGCCACTGTGTCTGCCTGGCCACCTCATTTCTCTGCTACTTGCAAGGAAGGAAAACACTCCTAGCCTCTGTCCCAGCAGAGGTGCATACCACCCCTTTCCCCAGCATCCACACAGCAGAAACTGACTGGCTGACCAACCTCCTTACAAGTCAACTTAAAATGCAGACTCAAATACAGGGCTCTGAGAGCCCTTTGGCTAAAAGAAGAAGCTGTGAGATTGTCCTTTGAAGGATCTTTATTTTGAAGATGTTTATTAACACCTTAGGAGCCAGGGAAGAAAAGGAATCCACTAACGGTCAGCTGTCTATACCCAATCTTGTCCGAAATCTATCAGCTCTCACCAATACACTCAATGCCCCCTTCAGCATCAACACTGCCTGGGTTGGGCTTTGTGAGCACAAGCAGGGGACCAGGTATCACCAGCTTTACCCCCCCCCCAGGGTTCCACTGGTCTTGGGGACAGGGAGGGTAAGAATAATATGAACAGCAGAGCAGACTGCCTGGACTGTCCCCGAGGCTCAGTCTTCAGGGAATCTCAGCTTGGGCTCAGTTCTTTTTTGTCAGTGATCTTCAGCACTGTTAAAAAAACTAGCCAGATCAAGGTCACAGGTGTCACGGGTCTTCAGTTTCTGTGAGTTGAGCCACCTCCAAGCCTTTCCAACAAAGACCTAAGCTTATAAACAAGCAAGCAAACATGGCCAGAAAGGTAAGAGGTTCGTGTTCAGCCTCACTGGGAGAGGCCAGGGAGGGTCACAAGAGGAAGAAAAGATTTTCAAAATACAAAAGTGATGGAGTCCCTGGGAGACTGCGTCTACACAAACAACTTCCAGAAATGCATTGGAAAGAAGGGGTGTTTCTGTCACATGGATCTTGGGATGAGCATGCTCTTAGGTAGGATAGCTTGGGATTATAGTTAGTGCTCCTTTTCATGTCTACACAGGGTACAGGCAGGCTGGTCACACGCTTGTGCTGCCAACTTCCATGAGAAAGGTGCTGACATTCTCAGATGTCAGATAGGTTAGGATGCTGACTCCTTGAAGGGGTGAGTGACTGGCCCAAAGTCACATGCTCCATCACTGAGGCCAGCAAATGCTACAATGAACAAGAAATGGTTTTCTATACTTGTCTCATGACCTTAGACTTGGAGGCAACCACAGAAATGTTGGCTCTGAGACTCACCCAAGCCTACACTGACACTTACTCAGACATGTGTGCCTTGGTAATCAGCTGAGCCTGTCTGACTCTCACTGTGTTGTTGTGAGGATTAATATGTGTCACACGGAAAGACCAGTTCCCTCCTGCTTCCCTCAAGATGGCCGCCAAGGTGGTCCAAATTATCAACTTCTACCCAGGATCCAAAACATGCTGCGCACTCGATCAATTTCCAGTATCCTCCTGAATAAGTCTTGAATTGGCCATTTTACAAGTGATTCCTAAAGCTACGTATTTGTAAAACAAAACAACAAAACCTGTAAGGTGTTTTTCCTTGCAAATGGAAGTGGATACAAGGGTGGATACAGTATGAACGGATGCAGTGGGCTGAATCATGTCCTGCAGGCCCAAGGGTAGGCATGAGATGGGAAATCAGTCCTTGAGAGAGCTACCCGATGCTTCTGTGTAGGAATGGAGCTGAACAATCCAGGCTGTGCTACATCAATGGAGTTTTGGGGATAGCAATGTCATCATGATGGTGTTTGACTGTGCATGGACAGGAAAATAGCAGTGTCAAGATGGGATGGAGGATCCCAGGGATACCAATTAGCTTGGCCTGGCTTGCTGTTTATTTATCTTTACTAAACATTTAAAATATATCTCTAAGTACCTCGGTGAGAGTAACCAACCCCTGCTGTTCAGAGAAGAGCAGCTCAGACATGCATTAATGTTCTCCATGATCAGGGTGAAAGATATACAACGAATTTCTAAAGCAACCCCATCATTTCTGCAATTTAAAACATTTCATTGTTAATATAGACATAGTATAAATAATACAGTGGTTGGTTTGTTTTTCTTAAGAAAAATTTAAGTGTGAGATGACTTACAGGAGGGCATGCTTCTATTCTGTACACTTCTCAGTGTTTTGTTGTCTTCATAACAAATATGAATTACTCACACAAACATTCTAAATAAGAATTGCTCCAGGATGGCTTCTTCCAGTCTGCATGACACAGACATGGAACATATGTGGTGAGATGCTTGAGGCACTTCACAGCCAGCTTAGCTTTTAAAGAGCATCTTCTCTGGGTCTGATCCAGGCTCCCCACCGGCTGACAAATCAGCTGACAGATGCTTGTGTAAGTAGTGCACAGGATGCTGACTGGGGCCAGGGCTGGAACAGCTGCCTGGTGTCTGTGATGAATCTGTGGTGTTCCTGCACCCTACAACTCTGCCTTCATTGGAGTAGAGGGTTGGCTCGGTCAGCAGAGTGCCTACATGTGTGAGAACTGTGCTACGTACCTGGGCCACAATACTGGGAGCATTAGATGCGGTGTCTGCTCTAGTCATCCTACAGATGAGAAATTCAGAGAAGCGTAACAACTTTCTCAAGGTGACTCAGCTCATGATGCAAGAGCAGCAGTGACTTTGACCCTGGCAACCTGAACACTTTAACGAAAAGGAATAAGGATTTGGGAAGATGACTAGAGGCCTTTCCAGACAGTAGAACCAGAGATCACAGGCAGAAATAGAAACTTTCAAAACTGTCTGGGCACAGTGATGATTTCTGAGTGTCTTTAGCACCAGGTCTCATCTTCAGTGCTGAAGAGAAGCTAGACTGGGTCACTTCATAGAGCCTGAATAGCTATATATTAAAAGCCGTGGGGGTGAGGGCTTGTGTTATGCTCCAAATGACTCAGTAATGTAACCCACAAGACCTATACATTACAGACAAGTACATTAAGAGTTTTAAACAGCCACCAAACCCAGACACTATTGCATATACCAGCAGGATCTTCCTGACAGGACCCTGATGTAGCTGTCTCTTGTGAGGCTATGCCAGTGCCAGAAATGGATGCTCGCAGTCATCTATTTGATGCAACACAGGGTCCCCAATGGAGGAGCTACAGAAAGTACCTAAGGAGCTCAAGGGGTCTACAACTCTATAGGAGGAACAACAATATGAACTAACCAGTATCCCCAGAGCTCATGTCTCTAGCTGCATATGTAGCAGAAGATGGCCTAGTTGGCCATCAATGGGAGGAGAGGCCCTTGGTCTTGTGAAGATTCCATGCCCCAGTACAGGGGAATGCCAGGGCCAGGAAGCGGGAGTAGGTGGGTTGGGGAACAGGGCAGGGGGTGGGGAGGGTATAGGGGACTTTCGGGATAGCACTTGAAATGTAAATGAAGAAAATATCTAATTAAAAAAGTTTTTTAAGACATGGATAGAGCTGCCTTGTGATAGACCTCACAGATGGGGAGAGTGTCCAGCCTCCCACAAGCTTCTGGTTAAGCATTTTTTCTTTCAATTTTGTGTGTGTGGGTGTTTTGACTGCATGTGTGTCTGTGCATCATGTGCGTGCATTGCTCAAAGAAGTCAGAAGAGGCTCTTCTGAGACTGGAGTCATAGACTGTCGTGAGTCACCAAGAGGGAGCCATATAGGTGCTGGGAATGAACCCAGGTCCTCTGAAAGAACAGCCAGAGCTCTCTTAACTAGTGCTGAGCCATCTCTCCAACCAGCTTTAAAAGTCACTCATGTCAGAAGAGGGACAGACCAGTCAGGAAAAAATGGAGTTTTGCCTCACCTGGATACAATGGCCTGCTGGGATATAGGAAACACATCACACATACACGTGTGTGCATGCATGTACTTGCACATACATATAACATCTTTTGGTGGCAGAGAGCTCTGTCATAGCTCCTGCTTTATCTTGCAATCTAACTTCTGAGCACAATTGCAAGGCATTGCTATCCTCCATTGTGTCCGGCAGGGATCTTGGCAGAGACTGTGTTTCCTTCACGGTGTACCACATACTGCTAGGAATAGAACTTCTGAAATGAGGGATTTTTACCCACAGAGAACAAAGAATAAAGAGAAAGGTGAGTGTTCCAGGGATGTGTCACAGTGCTGCAAGCACCATGTCAGGAGAAGTCAGGAGGATGCAGACAAGACAGCTCAGAAAGTGTTTGTACTGGCTGGTTTTGTGTGTCAACTTGACACAGCTGGAGTTATCACTGAGAAAGGAGCTTTAGCTGGGGAAATGCCTCCATGAGATCCAGCTGTGGGGCATTTTCTCAATTAGTGATCAAGGGGGGAGGGCCCCTTGTGGGTGGTGCCATCTCTGGGCTGGTAGTCTTGGGTTCTATAAGAAAGCAAGCTGAGCAAGCCAGTAAAGAACATCCCTCCATGGCTTCTGCATCAGCTCCTGCTCCCTGACCTGCTTGAGTTCCAGTCCTGACTTCCTTGGTGATGAACAGCAGTATGGAAGTGTAAGCTGAATAAACCCTTTCCTCCCCAACTGCTTCTTGGTCATGATGTTTGTCCAGGAATAGAAACCCTGACTAAAACAGTGCTCATCCAAGTCTTAAATGCAAATGTTCCAGAAGCTATCTTCCTGGACTGAGACACCCAGGGGCTGCCAAGAGCCTTCCTTTGCGCAGTCGTAGACATGTGCAGAAATGGAGTTTTCCATTTCCTTTCCCTGTTTCCTGGATGCTGTGAAGGGATTAGTCTCCAATGCCACACTGTCCCCTGCCCTGCTCTGGTGGGGTCCCAAGCCTCTATGATGGGCTGGATACACAGGTGATGAACTAATGGATTTGGTGGGGCCAACCTTTCATCATGTGGTATGGCCCTTCCTGGCTACTGGAATACTGGCCATGTTTATAATGAAAATGGAGAGCAATGAGCAGAGTGGAAAGAGTTGAAAGACTTTCCAGTTTAGACAGAATAGTGCACAAAAAATTGGTCCAAGGAAGGCATTGTTGAAGAGATTAGCATCATTTACAAGAAGCCAGCAACTTTGTCCTGGGACAACAGGGAGCAGACTTTGTTCTTGCCCCTTCCTCCTGTCCTCTCTTTTGCTGTGCCTGTCTGCCATGAGGCTCCACTTGCTCCACCATGTTCATCCTGCCACAATGTCCTGCTTTGCCACAGCCCATAGTGATGGTGCCACACAATTAAAAGGGAAGCCTCCATAATGGAATACCTGGAATGTTTCCTTCTTTAACATGAATCCCTCAGGCATTTTAGTACAGTGATGGAGAGGCCAAATGAGAAAGGTGCACATTGCAATCTTCAACTATAGAACAACTGTGGTCTGGAAACAGTTCCTTGGAGTTCCAGTGGCATTTGCATGATGTTACTAAGATTTCCAGTGTTTACTATGCTTTTCTCTGTGCCACTTAATGACTACCAACTGGGACATTGAAATGGAAATTTAAATGTTTTCTTTTTTCATGGTAATCAGAACAGGAATAAAAGAATTTTCCAATGAAATAGCCATTTCCCACATACTTAGCCAAGAGTAATCGCTCCAAGTCTGACCAGGAGATTCCATCCCAAGCTATGGGTGGACCAGTACTTCTCACCTGCTTAGCATCCTTGCCTCCCAGCTTCTGTCCACTCTGAGCACACTGGGAAGCTCATTTCTCTCTCCTTAGCTTGGCTTTGTTTGTAAAATGAATGGTATTCAGGCACATGGCTCAAGCTGGAGAGCTATTATTTGCTCATAGGCCATGATAATTCCTTTGGTTTCTGGTCCTTCCTACCTAGGTTCCAGGCATCCCTGATGGCTTCATTAGATCCAGACAGCATTCCTTGAAATAGACATGTTCCAAACCTGGAGCAAGAGTTAAAAGCACATTTGTGAGCCCCCTCAACATGGATGCTGAACTGAACTCAAATCCTCTGGCAGCACAGTATACATTCTCTTAACCACTGAGCAGTCTCTCTGGGCTTCATGTTTTCTTTACACACAAAAAGCACATTTCTCAGTGTAAATGGGTCTGTGAAGGGCAATTTCTGAGGAGGGGCTTAGGTTCACAATAACACAGAGACAATGTGCTGGAATTAAGAATGTTGTCCTGGGCTGACCTTCTCACAGCAATGTCTGCATCCACCTAGCCACATGTGCATCATTCACACAGATTCTATTTACATGGCCCGGTGGCTTCTGGACTGCGCTCTGGCTCCTGGTATATGAGATGCACACATGGGTCCCTCTGCCCCAGCACTGGGATCCACTCTGCAGAGTCCCAGAGAGACTGAACCCAGCCCAGTGCCTTGATGCCCCACGTGCGTGTCAGAGTGCCAGTGCAGAAACGCTCAGCCTCCTGGTTCCCAGACTGCCTAATCTCAGAAACCTTTCCTTGGCCCATCTGCACCAGAGACACAGGGTGCTCTCTGTTGTTGAATGTGACACTGGAGTTTATTTGCATTCTTAATGTGCATAATGTTCTCAGAGTGCATAGATAGCATTCTGTCAGAAACTACATTTTTAGAACAATTGCTTTCATTCAACAAGTGATACAGTATAACACTGGCCCAATAGTAGCAGCTATCTTAATAATCATTTATCCCATTTTATGTGAATGAATCCTAATTATTAAGTATAAATTACCCCTAAAAGAAAGTGTTCGCCCGGAGGACTCTTCTGGGTAGAAGGTGGGATATATAAGAAGCCAGGCATACTTGGGCTTGAACTCTTCACCTCTAGGGACCCACATTTGTTTTGAAGGCAAGTTTGCCAACTATCAGGAAGACCAGGGTTGAAGTCCCTGACCTACTACCTTTTGCTACTGTTTGAGCCTCAGTTTCCTGGTCTTTATAGAGGGACAGAGACTAGACTACTGTGAGGACTGAAGGGGACCATGTGCTGGTGGGTGGTTTAGAGCCTCCTCCTTTATCCTCTCTCTGAGCTCATGCTTAAAAATCCCCCCATGCTGCGTCGGTCCTGCGGTGAGGAAACAGACAAGTTTCCCCTCCAGCAGACATGCCAGAGATAAACAAGGCAGTGGTTCCAGTCACTGACGCCAGGTGTTTACTCTGTCCGCTGTGTCTCACTGCGGCTCCCTGCCTGAATTCTAGTTTATCATGAGACTCATTGCTATTTTCTGGTGGCAAAGCAGCTACCATCTTCCTGCCCATCCTGCAGCACAAAATATGTCTACTTGTGGTTTGCTCCCTGGTATCCAAGCTACTTGGATGAATCCCCAAGGCAGAGCTGTTTCCCACAGTCACAGGCCACCATCCATGAGCCCTGCCTCCCAAGACGCCTGCATATAATCAGAGAAAATGTCCCTTCTGCCTCCCCCCACTCTCCCACCTGCCCCCAACCCCCACCCCAGCACAGCCTCTCATACTTCTTCCCTCCACAGCCTCTTCTCCAACAGCTATGACGGTGTCTGTGTGGGCTGAGGGTCACTGTGGGCAGCCACAAGGCTCTGGGGCTAGCATCACGAGGTGTGCTCCATGTGCAAGATCTCAGTGTGACATCTGAGCATCATCTATGTCCTCTGGAGGAATTGGGAACAAAGAAGGTAAAAGAGGAGCCAACTCGCTGTTTTAAACATTTATTATTTACAATATTAAGGCACAAAGTTTAAGCAGCAAAGAATAGGAAAATCTTTGGCTGACCAACAGTATCCATATTCACTGTGGGGGGCTCCCCAACTCTGCACACAGATCCATCTGTACAGATCTGTACACCACCTGTCAATGCAGTCCAGTAACACAGGTGCCAAAGGTTACACATGGATACCAGAGTCCGCTGGGAAGTGCAGCACATGCCCCCAACAGAGACACACACACACACAACCACACCCATACACACACAAGGCAGTGGAGAGAGAGGGCAGTGGCCCCAGGTCAGGGTGAAGCTGGTACCGGTGTTGGCCCTGGTTCACAGAATTTGACACAGATTCTGTGAGCACCTCACTGAGGAGGGGGCTCCATTGTCCCTCCCTGGAAACATTCAAATACAAGTACTGTGGCTGCCTGCCCCCATTCTGCTTTGTAATAAATACTTACAGGTGTGTATGTGAGAACAGACTCAGACAAAGCCACGAGTAAACACAACAAAGGCAGAAAACGCGAGAAGCTGATTCCAGGAGCTGCTGCCTATTTCCTGCCTCGGAGGGAGGGCAGAGTCTTAATTCAGCTAAGAAGCAAAGTCTCCTGACAAAGACACACCTCAGTCACGGCACACACAACAATAACATGCACTTAAGATACCCATTTTACAGAGTACCTATTGGCTGTTCATATTTATATGTATGTACTTAGGTCTGTAGTGTATGCAGGGGTTGCACACATATGAAGCCTGGAGAGAGAAGCGGGCTTGAAAATGAGGCCCTAGAGGTTGCAGGTACTAATAACCCTTTTCCTACACATTAGATAGTCTTCTAAAAACTGTGTGTGTGCGTGCACGAGTGTGTGCGTGTGCATGTGTGTGCATGTGTGTGTGTGCATGTTCGTGTGTGCATGTGTATGTATGTATGTGTGTGCATGTATGTGTGTGCATGTGTGTGCATGTGTGTGTGCATGTATGTGTGTGTGCATGTGTATGTATGCATGTGTGCGTGCGTGTGCATGTGTGTGTGTGCATGTATGTGTGTGTGCATGTATATGTGTGTGCATGAATGTGTGTATGCGTGTGTGCGTGTGTGTGCATGCGTGTGCATGTATGTGTGTGTGCGTGTATGTGTGTGCATGTATGTATGTGCATGTATGTGTATGTATGTGTGTGTGCGTGTGTGCGTGTGTGTGTGTGTGTGTGTGTGTGTGTGTGTGTGTTTGAGTCAGAGGACAACTTGCTGCAGTTGGCTCTCTCCTACTATGGGGCTCCTGGGGATCAAACTCAGGTCTTGGCTTTGGTGGCAGTGCCTTTTCACCAAGTCATCTCGATGGCCCTGGGACTCTGATTCGGACTAGTTGCCCTATGTTCGTTCCCTTGTGCTGTGAACAATGTGGGGTATTTTCAAAACTTAAATCCATTCTCAAAAGACAATGACCTCTCACTTCAAAGGGAATCCCAGGAGCAGGCCAGACCTTGGAGGCCATTCTGCTAGAGGAGTCAACAGCCATTTTACATGGGGAGCCCTGTAGTCCTCCCCAAGAAGCGAGCTCACAGGAAAACAAAAGGATTTCTTTTTCATTCTTCTTTCTTTCTTTTTTTATATTGAGAAAAGTTCCACCTTATATGTATGCACTTACATATAATGTAATATACCATTCAATTACAAAATGAGAATAGGAATCCACTGAAAGGCTGGCCTGGATGCACCCTGCACACACACACACCGGCCCCCCGGAAGCCTGGCTTCTGAGGTTTCTTATTACACAGCCTGTCCCACGGAGCTGCACCACAAACTAATGCCTTTTAAAAAGTCCTCACATCAGCTAAAGACATTTAAATCACACTGATTAACTAGAAAAAAGTAGAAGCAAGTCAAATGTATACTTAGTGGCTGAGTCGGCTTTTAGGGACGTTACAGGGGGCTGGCTTTTCTCTAGCATCACCATTTAAGAATGTTTGACAGACCTTGCTTCCAACATCCACAAGACCCCTTTTCTTAAAGAGGGTGTGAGCTCACCTGGAGAACACAGAGAAACAAACCCTGCTCGATCCAGTGCAGACAAAGAAGACACCATGTGTTTAAACAACACAACCTCCCACGCAGGATGGCTCTCTGCAGCCTACACACAAAGGAGCTGCCTGAAGACACCTTGTGTTACAGTCATCTCCTCCTGACAACACCTTGTGTCATGGCCATCTCCTCCGCCTCCCAGATCAGCCTTATCTGACTGCTCACACCAATCTCTGGGACTCGGGCTGCAGACAGCGTCCCCAGCACAGCGGCTCTGGGAAGGGAGGAGCTTCAGCCCTTTATTAACTGTGTGTGAGTGGCTGGAGCAAAGCAGGACAGAGCCTCTCTACAGGGAATACCAGAGCTTTTGTCCTGATTCTCTGTACTGAGGCCAAATTCACTTGGAACAACTGCCTCTAAATCTACTCACAGCAAAAGGTCAAGCCTCATACATGGGCTCCAAAGAGAGACCTCTGCGGGACGGAATAACACAGGTCCCACCATTCCCTATCTCCATCCCTAAGGAAAGCTGGGTGTGGAAGGGAACAGCCCCACCCTGCAGGCATGGTGGGGACTCGCTGAACACTCCACCGTTGCTGGTCACTAGCTTCTGAGAAACAAAGAACAATGACAAGTGTTTAGCACACACTCTTAATTCTTTGCAAATGAACGTGTTTTTCTTGGCAGCTTAGTGCTATGAACCTCCAGAGAGGAATAGTGCTTACACACAGAAGAATCTACTTACTGAAACCACAGGGACAGAGACATGACCTCAACACTTCTCAGGTTCCACACGACACCTGGAAGTATTCAGGCATCACCACACTGCTCACTCAAGGACAAAGCAGGATGCTGGCCAACCACCACTAAGTGCCACAGCCTTTATTTATCCTTTATCCCAAGAGAAGACCCTCAAGTTCTATGATCAAATGCTCCAAGAGATCTGAAGACGAGCCTTCTGCACTATGAGGAAGGATTTTTATTTCTACTTTTTAACTTGCTTTGTAGTTGTGCTACAACAGAACATGAAGACCTCCATCCACGCCTGTGGATGGTAGCGGTGTGCTTAGTTATATGAGGCTTGGGTTTAGTCCTGGTTTCAGGCCCTGAGAGTTGTGTCAGCTTCCCTGTGTGCACACAAGTATCACAAGTTGGGCCACAGAGCACCAGGCACAGTGCTGCGCATGTTCAAGGCCGTGCAGCCTGTGACTGAGCCTCCTCTTCCGAGGCTTTGCTTTAAGTGCTAGCATCTGTAGTGAAGCTTGGAGATGGGCTGTATGCCTCCTGGGTCCAGCGTCTGCATCTGAGCAACCAGGAGGGAGAACCTGGCCTCGTTTCTCAACACAACCTCCCATTCAACAGGCACTTTTTCTAGTGCTTTCACAGTTTGTACCAAAATACCTATGTAGTACTGTTGTTTGGTGTCAAAAGAGTTTAGATCCCATGGAGGCTCCCAAGTGCCTGGGGCTCCTTTGTCATGCACCCTTCAAGAGAATTACAAGGACAGAAAATTGAAGGGCCTCTATCTTAAAGCCATAGCCCCTCTCTCTCTTAACATGGACTCTTGAACAAAAGCCACAGTTCTCTTGCAGTTAAAGCCCGGTCTGTGTCCCCTTTGTTTTCAGATAACTGAAACGGACTGACAATGCAGGGAGGTAGGGGGCTGGAATGGGAGACTTTCTGCCCGTGTGTGCAATGTGTCTGGAACATGTACACTAGAATTTGAGTCAACTGGGCAGTCTCACTCCTATGCTGAGAGATAGCCTAAGTTTGGGGTGGCTCAGACATGTCCTCAGGGCTGGAAGGGCTCATTAATTCCCCATCTCTATATCCTTCCCTTTCTGGGTTTGTCCCCAAGATTAATAGGAGACAATATGTTCTTAAGAGAATTAGTTGCCATCAACTGAACAACATGCCCTATCCAAAATAGTTCCTACATCTACCTGCTTCTGTCTCAACTGGCAAGACCTCTTATGCTGCCTTCTCACTCCCTTCCCCACAGAGCACAGGGCAAGCTCAGTACTCAGGCTGCAAGATCTGAGAGAAGAGGTAAGGAGGGGATGGGAGGCTCCCAGCCTGGTTCTCACTGCCAAGTGGAGTGTGGGTAATCTAGTCCCACCTCCTCTGTCTTGTCAGATGGCCCAGGGTCCTGTAGGGAAATACCACTGCTCTCTCCTCCCCTTGCCTCTCCTCTTCTCTGTTCTCCAGGCTACGTCTCTCACAATACATGTACCACCTCAACCTGGGGAGGCCACAGTCTCACTCTAGGGACAAGTCCTAGGACACATGATCCAAGCAGAGCTCTCTGAGCCAAGCTATCTTCAGTGCTGCATTTAAGAGGGACTTGAAGTCACAGAATTACCACTTTTCATTTTTCTTTTGAGCCAAAAAGGAGTGATGAGGAAGGGGACTTGGAAAATAAACCTTACTGATCTAGAGATAGTTTACCCCCTTGTGCCCTGGGCAGCTTCTTCTGGGGTTTCCAGGAAGCCAGCATCCACAGCAATGAACATAAGAGCTTGTGGCAGCAGCCTCAGGTCCAGTCTCTCGTTCACAGGGGCTCATTTCCATGACTTTGCTGCCTCACTTCAGGTAAGTCGTGTCCCTTGTGTGAGACTGACGGTGCTGTGTGTCTACCAGTCTGATGGGTTATGAAACAAATTCACAGGGAAAAAGAATTGATCAGGGATGGCACTGTGCTTATCAACAGCAACCAGGGCAGAATGGGGCAGGGGAGAGCAACAACAGACTTGAGAGCTTCGAATACAAGAAAGGCTGGGGATGCCTGCTGAGACCTCCCATGCTACCTAGAGAGTTCTGGGTAAGCCATCATGGGTTCCTGTGGCACCTGTTCACAAGGAAGTCTTCCCCACAGGGCGATGGGGTGTAATTGTCAACCTCCTAGCAAGAGTGTGGACGTGAGAGAGACGCACATCAGAGGCATGATGTTATGTCAGCAACTCGTGGACTCCTCAGCCAGGTATCTCTAGCTCACAGTAAGGCTGACAGCTGCAGTTCTGCTAAGCAAAGGTGGGATGAGCAGCTGGGGTGCCAACAGGAGGCTCTGTCCATCTGGACACCACACACAGCAAGGATGGTAGTCTCCTAAGTCCCATATATAAGGAACTCTGCTATGTCTAATTAAACAGGAAAAATACAACAACAAAATAGTAAGTAGAGATGAGACAGATAAGCTCAAAGAAGTCAGGGTGGATGAGGGCAAGGACATCTCGCTCACATCCTACTCAGAAAATACCATTCAATCCAAACAAGCAAAGCTTCACACTCTCTGAGACCACAAACGAAACAGCCAAGAAGGTGACAAAACTTGAAATCCCCATTATCCTGGATGTATTTGCTAAGGACACACACACACACACACACACACACACACACACACACACGCCATTATGCCGAGATGGGCTTTCAGGATTTCTAGCAGATTCTTCTTAAACCAAACCTGCTAAAAGGCAAAGGGAACAAGGGGATTCCAAGGAAGGCCCAGCTCTTCTTCATCTGTTTATAAGCCAAGAATGGGGAAGCATGGAGCCTCCCTAAGACATACAATTTCTCTATAATGGAAAATTCCACTCCTCCTCCTTCTCTACTCTGCTTCCAAGCCTGCATGCGTCCTCTCTCACTCCCTCTGCAGATACGTGAGCCAGCTGTTTTGGTAACATTGTGACGTGTCCACACCTGTCCTGGTTTTGCAGTTGCTACTGCAACTGCCCATCTGGATCTCTTCTTTCAGCCTCTGGTCTCATCTGTCAGCATGCTGGCAAACGCCACAGGATGATGCTAGATGAGCACCTCCATCATCTCACCATCTGGGAACTCAGGCTTGTGCAGCAAATTGCTGACTCGGCCTCTGTGCTCCGATGACTTCCCATGACCAGGAGAGTTCTCTGCCAAACAGAGAGCAAACGTCAGCAGCCTGCTCTTCAGTGGGTAGCTTGGCTTTCTGAGCACTCTTTATTATGGAACCATTTCTAATGTCATGCCTTGTCCAAGCATCTACACCCTGGTGTACTCATGGGAGGCTGAGAATCTCCCAGTGGGAGGTGCAGAATGGCTGGAGGGGGCTCCCAGAGAAGACAGTGTCTTCGGATTCTGGACCGAGTAAAAATTAAGGAGAAAGCCAGCTGCAAATCAGACTCCCTTCCCCCGTTTCCTGTCTGGCCAGATGTGAACAAGTGCCTCACCCTTTAGACACTGCTACATTGACTATACCATGACGGATTGTCCCCCAAACCATGAGCCAAAGTAAGACCTCCTTCTCTCAAATTACTTCTTATGTTTGTTCTACCTACCCTACCCCAGGGGGGAGGAGGATAGAACACACATGTCACATGTCACCAGGTCACTCAAGCTGGGTGCTCTTCTTCTGCAGCGATGGACTAAGCATAGCTAGGTACACTTTAGTCCCAGAACAACAAAGAACACACGGTCTGACATGGTGACCAGCACTGGAACATGGGAGCTGACTGGCTTCCTGACCTCTCCAGGCATGGTGGAGGGAGGGGCTACATACCCTGCTTCTCCACGGCTCCTTTGGCAGCTGGATGCTTTAGGACGGGGCTGTTAGAAGGGGCTGTGCTCAGCCTGCCACGGCTGGGGAGGGAAGCCATGCTGGGCCAGAAGAGCTCGGTGCTCTTGTCGGTCTGTGTGCTGCTGTCCTTGCTGCCCGTCTTGGCGTGGGTGCTGCTGGCCGACGTGGTAGAGGCTGGAAGGGACAATGCAGAGGCAGGTGTTGTTGGCAGCAGAGGGGCAGACGCCGGTCCCTGGTGTTCCTTTCCCAGCAAGAATCCTGAAGGCAGAAGCAGCTTTTAAGGATAACCTGTTTACCCTCATTTCCTTTTGTAAGAAAACTTGTATTATTCTTTCTAGATTGGGATAACTTTATTTATTCAATAATATAGTCAGTAAGCCTTAATAAGTACTTGTGTGCATGCTTGATGAAGTGAGAAATACTCCTGTATCATGTGCCCAGTTCCATATAATTAAATTATTTATGGGGTTGGTATTTGTATTCTAAATTCAAACAGAAAACCACGTTAGACCAGTGGGGTAGCTCAGGAGGAAAAAAGGGGTCCACTGGTGCCCTGAATCCCATCTCACGGATGCCCAGTGAAACTCCAGAGTCAGACACAGTAATCTAGTGGTAGGGGAAGGGATGGGATGAGTCAGCTCTCTCGGAAGCTGCCCAGCAATTAGGAAGGCGGATGATCTCCAAGTCTATTCAAGTCCATTATGCACGAGATGGTGAACCCTGAGGTCCTATGCAGGAGCCTGTAAGGGTGGTCTCCACCTGAACCCCCAGAGCCTCTCCTGTTTCTATGACTGACTTATGGGCCCCAGTCACACTGACAAGGAGGTATTCTGGTACAGACCATATGTCCAGTCTTCCTTAGGTCTGTGTAACTCTCAGGCCTCATATTGACCTGTTAAATGTTGGGATAGAAGCCCAGGCATGGCATTGTGTACCTGAGTGCTCATCACACAGATGTCTCCTAGAGCAGCTTCCAGCAGAACTGAACAAACTCAGACTTCTTAACCAGACCTGCCTCTCACTGGGTTGGGAACTGTTCTTGCGATCCCAGTGGATCCTCTCTGATGAGCTGAAGTTATAGGGATCACTGGTAGAGGGACTTCAAACAGATGTTCTGGTTCAGAGCTTTGACCCCCCCCACCACCACCACACACACACACACACTGTGCTTACATATGGAAGCTCTTATACTCTGTGGGACAAATCAGCCAGGCCCCTTTGAGGCTCTGTGCTGGAGAACATTGACGCCAAACATATGAGAAATGAAAATGTGTGCTGAGTCAGGGACAGGTGTCAAAGAAGGGATAGAGCCCTGAAGTTGCTGTGAGGCAGGGTAAGGGGACCGGGGACTTGGACGTTTCCTTCCCAGCTCACTGGCCCAGCCTGTGAACTAGCATGTCTGCACTCTAGCATACTACTGCATCTAAGATCCACTCCTGGAGAATTCTCAACATCCTGCCTGCACAACACAGAATGACCTCATCCTTGACAGTGATCCTCCTGGCACATTCCTTGATCCCTTTCCTGTTCCACGGGTATAGACACACTACAGGGCAGTTGCAGAGATGGTCCCAGAGTAACATTCTGAGGGACTTTAGGCTTGTCCTGCTAAGACATTTGATGTGTCATTCTTGTTAACAACAGTGACAAGATCAGTCCAAGCCCAAGAGCTCACATTACCTTTGGAATCCATGTATCTCATTTAACCCTCAAAATCCAACATGATTGGCTTTCCTCCCCCTTTGAAGAATGCATAAGTTGACCTGAGGTGGCACCCCAGGCCTAAGCAGTGATAAGGTGGCTACCTCAGGGCTTCTATAGGTGCCACTCTCTATATGCTCTCTTCTATAGGGTCCTCTTCTCACCTATACTCCCTTTCCAGGTCTTCTCTTCCTTTTTCTCTTCTGCCAGCTGGCTGCTGGTAAGGGAAGTCTGGCGAGAATGTGTCCCAGTGGCCGCAGCAATGGATGGGACAGAGCGGGCAGGCCGCAGGCTGGCAGAGTCCGTCTTCCCAGCATCCTTACGGGATCGCTGCTGCAGGACCTTTATCATGGCATCCTTCTCTATGATTTTGGCATGGAGGTTTTTAATACTGCAAAGCAAAACCAAAAGAGAACAAAGGTTTCACTAAAATGCCAGTTAGTTAGAAAACTCTGGAATGCTTGTTTCAGGGACTTTCACAGTGAATCTGAGATTTGGGGTGGAGAGTGGCAGAGATGGTGAAGCATCGGCAATCTGCAAGTTTCCTAAGCTGTGCTTCCCATGCTCTCCAATGAAGATCAAACAGTGCACCTTCCCAGTGCAAATAGATACTTGCCTCAGCAGATGGGGGAGTCCCAGGAGGGCTGTGACAGTAGCCATCTGCTGGGGACTCCCAGGACTAAGCTAAGGATGCCCGTGGATCACATCTTGAGGAGAAAGAGTGGAGGTGGGGATACCAGGGAAGCAGAAGCTCTGGCCCCAAACTAGGTAAACTGTGTCTGTAGGGACATCTCTATAGGGAAAAAAAAATGAAGAAATGGCTAGGAGAGAAGATGACTTGCCCACTGGTGGCCAAAGATGATAAGCAACAAGCCTGGGGTCTTTCCATGTGTGATAGATACTTGCTGAACCTGTTTCTGGCTCAGTTGGGAAGCCCTGTTTTCTTTCAGCCCAAGGAGCGCCTTGGAACTGGCCTCCACAGGCATCCAAGTGACATCAAAACTCCTGCTGGACACTGTGTCCACCAGGGGAACACACACTGGCTGTTTAAAGCTCTTTATCTTTGGTGGAACTAAGTAACTCTGGCTCCAAATCTCTAGACCTTGGGGGTGGTATTTCTTTTTCATTCTTAGCTCATAGTATTGTGCAGGTTTAAGGACAAATGCCCAGAACTATGAGGGGCATCTGAATTCTTAACTTGTCCCCTCTGGGATTGTTGTGTGGAGTCTCTTGCTTAAGCATGGGATACCACTCTCTCCAGAGCAAGAGTCTTTGGAGCCCTTAAGCTCATGCCAGTTAGAACATAGAAAAGTAGGAGTGTGCCCAGGGGCTGGGATGGGAGTCCAGCACCAGCTGGTATCTCCACTCAGATCTGGGGTCTTATGTGGGTGTCCTTACGTGTACTCCATGTCCTGACACCTCCTGTTGGCCTGCACCACTTCTTCTTCCTCTGGCCAGATGTGGGCCTCCAGGGAGCTCTCCCCATAGCTGCCATTCCTTGAGTGGTTGCTGATGGTGGTGTCCCTAGGAACACGAGATATGCTTTGACTCTAGAGCCCTTTCCTTTGTCTTCAATGAAAATAGAAGTAGAACAGAGAGAGCAGCATTTGCTTTGTAACAGATGCCCTTTACTTTCTAGAGGGAACCAAAGGCCCTCCTCCACTCCAGCACCCTACCTTGGGGGTCAGCCTCCCCAGGATGGGAAGTCTTGCAAACACTTCAGGAAATGTGACCCAAGGGCACCATGCTGGAAAGTGTCTAAGAAAAGTCCCCTGTCTGGCAGCTTGCTCCAAATCTTGACCCAAATTTCTTTTTAAACTTAAAGAATTAAGATTCTGAAGAAGGGCTGCCCTCACCAACATTCCTGCTTAGACGCCCTCAACGACACCGCTTTCTGCAGCAGACAGATTATTACAGAGATCCACTGTGAGTCAGAGTACAGGGAATTAGTGACTGCAGAAAGTGATCTCAGGGAACATCATGGAAAACAGGGCAGAAAGATAGAAAGAGTCAGGGAACAAGAGGACTGCTGTGAGCTAGTGTCTTCTGCACATGTCAAGGAAGTGACACCCATGAACTCATAAAAGCTATGGCCGCCTGAACAAGACCATCAGTCACCATTCTAGAATGGATGGGGAAGGGGAAACTTCACAAGATCCCATGCTCAGCTGAGGAAATAGAGCAGTTTAGTGGCTACACACACACACACACACAGAGAGAGAGAGAGAGAGAGAGAGGGAGGGAGGGAGGGAGAGAGAGACAGAGAAGGAGAGAGGGAGAGAGAGACAGAGAGGGAGAGAGAGACAGAGAGAGACGGAGAGGGAGAGGGAGAGACAGGGACACAAAGAGAGGGAAAGATAAAGGGAGAGAAAGGGAGAGAGGGGGAGAGAAAGACAAAGAGAGACAAAGAGACACACACAAAACAGAGAGAGAGGGAGGGAGAGACAGACAGAGAGGCAGGGAGAGACAGAGACAGGCACACACAGAGAGAGGGAGAGAGAGGAAGAGAGAGGGAGAGAGGGGGAGAGAAGGGGAGAGAGAGACAAAGAGAGACAAAGAGAGACAAAGAGGCACACTCAAAACAGAGAGAGAGAGAGAGAGGACATGAATTCAAGAGAGGACTATGGAGAGGGGAGGGACTTGGAAGGAGGGGTGGATAAAATAAAAATGCATTATACCCATGTGATATCCTAAATAAAGAAATGCTAAACAAACAAGAGACAGTATCTCAGGAAAAGAATATTCAGTAACAAAAATTCCTGCTTCTTGTATCATCGAGGCTGTTCGCTAAGCTATGTGATGTTACGGGTATGTGGAAGGCAGTCATACTCGGTCCGCTGACACATGGAGACTACGACTTCTGCATTTGCTGCTTGCCTTGTACTGATGCTTAGCCTAGCTCACTCTCCCAACAGCAGCTCAAGCTCTGCCTCTATGTATCACCCACATAGCTGCTGTTTCAATATTTTGGGATTGGTAGCAGCTACTCAATATGTAGGTCTTTGCCCTTCTTAATGATAGCTCATGATGAGTGAGCCCTTGTTGCATGCAGGCAACAGCAGAAATGGTACACTTGGCGTTCATTCTTACAGTAGTACAGGGACCCAAGCCCTCCACTATGCCCCCCACCCCCCCAGCCTGGTTCTAAGTTTCGTTTGTCTTTATGAAGAAGGTCTCAGGGAAGATGCATCATGATAAAAACAAGCACTCGAAAGGGCAGGGATGAGAACATGACCCAGAAAAGTAAACAGTGTGGCCAGTCATGGAACTATCAGGAAAGCGAATCAAATAAAGCAAGAAGAATGCTTTGAACCAATACACAGAACCATAGACACCCTGGGGTGCACAGAAACATCCACACGGGGGCTAGTAGCTAGGAACATTTCCCATCAAGTTACTTTGAAAAAGCTCTTGCGGCACTGGAAGCAAATTTAAAAATTCATGTCTGTGCTGCTGAGTAAGCCAGTAGGCACTTTAGTCAGAGACAACCGAGAGAGCGAGTGTCCAGAAGCCCTGAAGGAATCCTGCTTTGCTTTGAAGTCTGTGAAGTTTCAAAACCTTGCCCACACATAAAAAACCAAAACAACAACAAAAAATTCCACTTCAAAACCCTGGGCAACGCTGTCAAGATGAATAAGGAAGTAAGTGGCGGTCTCTGAGTAAAGCAACCTCCATGTTTATAAGATCCCCGTCCCCATCTCAGTGGGGCTCGTGGACAGCCCCTGATAGGAGGAGGGAGCGGGGTCATGAAATCCACAACCAAATACCACTCTTCCCAAAGAGCTGTGTGCAAGTCTGCACACGGTCTCACAGCCCTGGGAAGGGTTCGAGTATATAGGGAAAACCAGGGGAGAGGAATCCACCCCTCCAGGGGAGCCGTCATCAGGCTAAGACTTTCCAGTAACCCCTCCCACTCTCGGTAAGGGAGTCCAATCAATTCATTGGTTCTCCAGGGTGACCTTGGTGGAGTGCTACAGTTGTCCTTGGGACCTTTACAAAGAAGTGGTAGATGCTGCTCACATCTCCCTGAGGAAAAAAATTTAGCAACAGACAGCAAAAACAGTTGGTGGACAAAGACCATATTATTTGTTTAAAGATCAGTGCTTATAAATGTGACACATGCACCTGACTAGAAACTCAAAACATAATGGCTATAAACAGTCATTTTTTGCCCACTTCTCTATAGCCAATCAGCATGGAGACAAGCGCTCAGGATTTCCATCTTTCTCAAAACAGCTTGTGTTGTCCCTTTCCCACTGTATCAACAGAAAAGCCATGGTAGAATGACCAAGACCCTCCCCCCCTCTGTCTCTCTCTATCTGTCGTGTGTGTGTGTGTGTGTGTGTGTGTGTGTGTGTGTCTGTCTGTCTGTCTGTCTGTCTACAGATGCCAGGAGAGGGCACAAGATGCCCTGGAGCGAGAGGTTTGGTTAAGTGGGAGTGGAACACTGTTTCACCTTGTAGAACTTTTGTGTCTGATGTGGATGCTGGGAGTGGAGCTCTGCTTTAATACCAAAACTTGTGTGTCTTCAAGAAGCACCATGACTTTAAAATTTCTTGGGTGATTGCCATGTAAGCATGACCTGAGTTCCAATCCACGGATCCCGTGTAAACGCTCAGACTCTTAGCACACGTGTCTGTAATCCCAACATGTCCCTATGTGACATGAGAGGCAGAGAAGAGAGACCCCCACAAGCTCAGGAGCCAGCAAGGCTGGTGTATTCCATGGAAAGACTATAGAGAGACCCTGCCTCAATCAAGGTAGAAGGTGAACACCCAACATTGCTTTCTGATACCCCTCCTACGTGTTTCATGACATTTATGTGCCCACACTTATGTACACAGATGAAACAAGTGTTTAAGAAAAATGGGCATGAGTTAGCAAAGAGGATATAAGCTAATAGCTTTTTGAGTTTTAACTCTGTCATAGATTTGTTTTGGTTTGGGTTGATAAGTACATAAAATATATTTGATACTAAAAGTATAAAATCTAATACAAAGCGCCCGGCTTTCCACCCTGAATACCAATTCTAACTGTGTAGAAGTTCACTTAGTTGTATGGACTTTGGACCTAGTGGGCTTTCCTGTGTGATGTTTTTATTTGCAAGTTTTTTTGGTTTTGTTTTTAAATAATGAAGTTTATAAAATTTACAGCAATGTAGATATTGCTCCCTGGGAGAGTCCTCTCTGGACCTCCTTAGGAGCCCTGAAATTTTCATTTGTTTTTGAGACAAAGTTTAGCTCTAGCCCAGGCTGTTCCTGAATGGGATTCTACTGTCAGCCACCATGCCCTGCCCATCTGTCTGAAGTCCAGAACCCTGGGACTACCTCTTACCTCTCGGCTGTGGCAGCGGCAGCTGCGCTCATGGCAAAGTGCCGGATAGTGCTCTCTTCCAGGTACTTCTGCTCCCACTTGGTCATGTCGGCCTCCAAGGCGAGGATCCGCTCCTCCTTCTCCCTCACCAGCTCCATGAGGGCAGGAGCGTTACATTCCGGGAGGCTGACTGGAGGGCCTGTGCCATGTTTCTGGAGAAGTAAACACAATATCATAATGTTCTAAACAGGCCACAAGACAGATCACAGAGCGTCTGCTTCTGCCTGAATATCAACACTTAGTTCCTGCATCCTGCAGTGTCCTTACTGCAGCATCAGCCAGGCCAGGCTCCCTCTCTCTAACAAGAGCCACCCTGATTCAGCAGGTCGTCCCAGGCCACCTCCATGGGCCTCTGTTTCATCTAATGCCCACATGGCTCTGTAGAACACACACACTATTCCAGTTTTACACACAGAGATTAGGCTCCCGAGAGACTATTCACAATTTGATGTCTCTAGCCAATGCATAGCAGAGTTGGATTTCAACTCAGGCCTGGCTCCACATCTCATTGTATACCTCGCAGTTAACACTACAATCGTGAGAACAAGACAAAGTCCTGGCCTTGGGGCACTTTCTTTAAAATTGCAAGGAGCCATTTCAGCCTGCCTTCTCTCTTACTGGAAGATTAAAACCAGAAAGGCCCAGGAAGTAAAGTGAGATGCCAAACATGCAGGTTCTAGCTGGCAGACTGTCACCTGGGAAGAAGGTACTGTGGCCTGCCCTGCTGCAGGCCTGAGACAGAGAAGCAATGGGGTGATTGATACACAGGAAGGCAGAAATCTTTAGGGCACCGCATGGCCACTCCTTTCTCAGTAAGAGGAAATAGGGTGCATGCTCTCTGGATGTCTCTGGGAAGACTCAGATTCAGACTTCTCCCTAACTTGGGTTTATCTAACCCATCTTCCCCTCTTCCTCTCTTCACTCTGACACACTCTGTCATCTGTTTTGGGGTAAATAAGTTTGAGGAGACAGAAGGCAGGAGTGTCCTGTGGTGTCATGCACAGGAGGAGCAGTGGGGCAGTAGGTATGCATGGGTGTGTGCGTGTGTGTGCATGTGTGTAGTAGTATTTGATGTTCATGGATGTGTGTGAGTGGAGGCAAGCATGTGCAGGGATTGACCATGTATGTTGGGGCACAAATGTGCACTGATGACCATGTATGTGGGTAGGGGTGAATGTGCCTGGGGGTGACTATGTAAGGGGTGAACATGTTAGGGGCTGAGCCTGTATAGGGGGTAAGCATGTGTGTGTAGGGTAGGAGGAGAGTGTGCAGGGATTAAAGTGGGGGTGAGCATGCATGTATAATTCCAGTCTCATGGTCCTTCTTTATTTAGAGTTGAGTCTGTCCTCACAGCCCCCAGAATAAAAGATCCACACACAAGTGATCTAAGCACAGCACGTTGACTGGAAAAGCACATTTTTTTCTGGCTCTAGTTAAACTCACAGTGCCAGCCAGAGGTCTTAAGGTCTACTGTCTGATACTAGCACTGCCCTCGGTGGAGAGATGGAGGTCTCAGTAGCTGAGCAACAGAGACTGGCTGTTGGAGAACAGGCTCTGTCCCGTGCCAGCTGAGCACAGGGACCAGAGGAAGACAGGCCTTTCCTCACAAACCAGAACCTGCTGTGGAGAAAAGATGGGGAGGCCAGGGATGAATTCTTCATTTTGGGGAAATGTTGGCAACACTGTCTTCCTCAGTCAAGGACACTCTTCCAGAGAGAATGCATGGATCTGCCATGCACTGGGGCTGAGCTGACCTGGAGGGCATGCTTTCAGGTGCAGCCACAACCACCCTGCCCTGTACAATAGATGATTCCAAGGAGCCTGAGGTGCGTAACCCTGGCAGCTGCAGAGAGAGCTCGTTCACCTCCCTAGGAAGCCAGGCGAGCTTCAGAGCAGGAGCCTCTGGCTTGCCTGGCCTGGTGTTTCTTGCAGGAATTCTCTTTGCTGAGACATGTATGGTGCCTGGGCTGGCATTCCTCTCTGCCATTGCTCACAGCTGAGCTTCCCAAGCCGCTGACACAGCAGAGATGCAGGAGGAACTGTAGTTCATGGCCAGTCTTACTACAGGTGGCTCTGAGTTCTCTCAAATGAACTCATTGATCAGTGTGACCC
Organism: Mus caroli; assembly: GCF_978045245.1. Taxonomy (NCBI): domain Eukaryota; kingdom Metazoa; phylum Chordata; class Mammalia; order Rodentia; family Muridae; genus Mus; species Mus caroli. The sequence goes on from NW_028227266.1 coordinate 11,179,135, forward strand.
CTATTTTCCCTTACTCGCAGGTCCTCCTTGGCTCGCTAGGGTCAGCACTTAGACTTCAGGGCAGCCCTTGGTTTACCACTTGCCTCCTTAGGGGCTCTTCTCTGGTCCACTGCAGGCTCCCCTACCCTGAACCTCATTCCAGGTGCTTGCTCTCCACTGACTATAGGAAGAAGCCACTCTCTCCATCTGGCCAATTGCTTCCCACAGTTGGGCCATTGTTTCATCTGAAGCCACCTCACAGACTTCTCCCTCCATAGCTGCATCTAGCTGCCCTGCCCTTACAACACTTTCAAGGCCCTGTCTTTTACATGTCCTCCTCCTCTGCCTCTGTGTTCTTGTCCTTCAGGCCTGGTAAATCAATGTCCCCTATATAAAGGTCACTTAAAATGCATTCCCTTCTTTCTAGCCTCACCTCAGAGACTCCAGTCCCTAAGGAGGCCATGCAGGTGCTCGAGTCCATCGGACAGTCCCCAGGGAGCTTCTGGGTGAATCTGTAAGCCATTCTATCTGATTCTCCAGTCCTTCAGCCTGTCACTCACCTGCTGTGTCCTCAGAGCATCTAGCTCCCTCTCCAGCCAGGTCCGCAACCTGCGTTCCATCTGCCCTCGCTTCTCACACGCTGACTGCAGCTGGGTCAGGGCCTGCTGCAGCTTCTCCACCTTTTCCACATAGGCTTGCTTCTCTCGTAACTGAAGGAGACAGTGAAACCGTGCAGAGTGGACACCACTGACTACTGCAGCTGGGCGGGAGACAAGCTGGAGACCCCAGCTGAGCTGCATGAGTTTGCGCCACCCCTTTGCATCCTGCAGGAGCCTATGGCAGGTACAGCAAGGTGGCCAGGAGGCTGGGGTGGGAGGCCCTCTGCTCTGCCTGTACTGGGTCATGTGACACCTCTGTACTCTCTAACTCATTACTGGTTTATAATCATAGCACTTGCAGCCATTGGAAAGGAGATTAATAGAAAGCTTTTAGTGTATAGAAATGCCCAGTCTCTAAAGTTTAATAAAAAACCCTAAACCATAAGTTATTTACATTATTACAACCATATCTGTCTAGCTATGAATACATAGATCCATGAAAAGAAGAGAAAGGACAATCTTTAGAAGTATCTGTCATGTTTGTAATAGAAGAGCTATTTCTGCAAGAACAACAAGAAATGTACTTCTGAATTTTCTCTACTAAATAAAAATTATGTCTATAAAAAGCAATATATGATAAATATAGTAAAAACACCATATGTAACAAATATGCTACAATTATTTCTACACTAGAGGAATTTTCTATCTCCATAATTTGGATGTATGCATGCACACATGTGCACTCATTTGTATATTTGCTGGTGAACAGAGAAATAGTCTCACTTCAGCAGTTTCTGGAGTGACTTTCTCCTCTGTGGCTAAGGAGCTTCCTGAGGGGACAGGAAGGACACAGAGAGCACCTGTGGGGATGCCTAAGGAAGTGGAAACAAATGTTAAATGATTACATAAACATACCATCAGGTATGGATTTACAGTCATGACCCACGGTGCCAAACCCTTAGTACTTGGGGCTCGGTCTGCCCTGGGAATCTGGTTCACGCACATAAATCCAGGTGTTTTTCCTGCTTCCTGGGAATCAACTGGGGCCAAGAAATCAAGTCAAAACATTTCCTGGATCTGGTGCTCTGCAAGAAGACACCGGATGCTGATTTCCTGTCTCTTAGCACCTGGTGGAACAGATAGATGCCTTACGAGTGACTCAGCAGAGTGCTGAAGCACTGTCACACAGCAGGCTGCGACATGCCTACCTGGCAGGGCAGCCTGCAGCTCAGGGAGGCTTTTGGCTGTGCAGCAGCTCTGCCATGAGCCCTGCCCACTTCTGCTCACACGACCAGCACCACCACAATAAGACAGAAGCCTTCCAGGAACGACAGCTGTACCTGGCTGTTGGGTGATTTTCTCTCAGGGCGCTTTTGCTTGTTTACATTAGCAGGCTTTTGAATAGAACCTGTCTGCTAGGTAGGTTCCTGAGCTTAGCGGTCTCATTGGAGCAAACGCTTCATATGAACTGCCAGTCGTTCTTACCACTGTGTGCAGAGCTATGCATATACAGCCACCATGGAATGTGTGTGCTCGCTCTGCTGGTCAGAGCAAGCAGTATGTCTCCAATGCATGGGCCAGTGACAGCCCACAGCAGGTACTCCATGTGTAATGTTAACTGAAGGAGTAGCATCCTTGAGCAGCTGTAATATCCTTAAGTGTGTGGATCCATCCCTGCATGTTTCAGCCTTACAGCTGGCAAGAAGCATTTCCCTTGAGGATGATTCATGACAGACATTCTACCAGCCGTCATTTTCAGAGTACTACTGTACCAGACATTTTGCTCTGTAAATGCATCTTATCGAACCCTCCTGGGGACAAGGAGCAATGCCCTATTCCACTTCTACATGGGGATGAGAAAGCTGAGGGCAATGAGGCCAAATGACTTGGTCACAGTCATGCAGCTGGTGAGCCGGGAAGCTTGTATGTCACACTGGCAGTGGCCTAGCTCTACAACCCTGTTGTGACAGCCGTGGTAAACTAGTGCAAGGCAAGTATTTTAAGACCCTGGGACCAAATCAAAACCCTTCCAAAGATACGTGCATAAGAACAGGAGTGCAGGGCTGGAGAGATTGCTCAGTGGTTAAGGGCACTGCTCTTCCAGAGGACCAGAGTTCAATTCCCAGCACCCATGTGGCATATCACAGCTGTTTGTGATTCATATTTCATATGCAGATGCATAAAATAAATTTAAAATTTAAAACAATAAAAGAACGGGGAGTGGGAGTAAAGCCAAGTGCCTGAGTCATCTGCCTAACAGCTGAGCAGGGGAGGCCAAGCAAAGACCATGACAGGGTTCAGGAATTAGTGACCAGCCCATCAAGGGCCCATAAATAACTTCCATTTCTATAAGGAATATTAAAACCAAACAAAAGGGCTGGCACAATGGCTCAGCAGGTAGAGGTGCCTGCTCTGCAAGCCCACTGTGAGAGCCTGCTGTGCAAGCCTGCCAACCTGAGTTCAGTCCTGGAACTCACACAAAAGCTGTCCCTTGAGATCCACAAGCATTCTGTGACATGTATGCTCCGCTCCCTTGCATGCACAATAATATACTTTAAAAGGTCACAATAAAAGTTTACAACATAGAACCTTCCTTAGCTTCATGCTTGAAGAGGAGGCCTCAACAAGTGATTTCATTGAGAACAAGGGGCATCCAGGGGCATCCAGGCCTCCCTTGCTCAGAGCAGACATCCTGTCCACAAGATCAAAGGGCATTTTCTATGATAAGGCAGATGCTTTTGGCTGCCCCTCAAGATTCTCCTGCTAGTGTTAGCATTTGAGCGTTTACACAAGACTGGTGGGGATAAAATGCACCCAATGGGCACAGCCCTTGCTGCTTTCTGTGCCAAGTGCCAGGTTAAGTATTGACGTGTTCTCTTGCTGTCCTCCAGGCTCCTCAAGACCATCTACTTGCCAAGATGATGTCTGCTTAGGTTGCCCCATCGCAGATGTGCCAGGGTTCTCTACAGGGAGCAACAAGGTGAAGGCACAGCCCTGGGTAACACCTGTCCTCCTCCTCTGCTTAGCTTACAGCTCAGAGTCCCCAGCTTGAGCCCTATACACAGCTCTCCTGTTTCCTCTCTTGGGGTTAAAGGGATAGTCAATGCAGCTACAAAGGTAAGCTAGAAAGTTGGCTTCATCATAACCTTCTAAATCAGCATTTCCGGGGTTGAGCATGTGGGCTACAGCACAGTCAACCAGGAAGCAAGTGGGTCAGCTGAGCACCACTGCACCCGTCCTTTGCCTTAGAATCAGGAGCCCAAAGACGGCCACAGCAACTCTTCTGTACAGACACCAGTGACTTCTGGTCATGTCAATCATTTGCAGCACTGGGCACCTACCTACCAATAGACAGGCTGTGGGCTCTTGGACTATGTTTTTAATACCTGTATTTCAGATTCTGTCTGGTTCCATGATGGATAAACTTTTTGTTCATTTGCATCTGGGTTGTTTCCCACAATTCTCCCTTGCCTTGGCAACTATGAAGTGGCTCTGGTTAAAGTAGCTGGGTCAGGAGGCGCAGGGGAGTCCTCTGGGCTCGACTCCTCCCCCATGCTGGTCTCACCTCTTCCTCCAGTTTGATCACTCTGGCCTGCGCATTGCTCAAAGCCTGGTCCAGGATCTCGATGTGCCTCCGATGGTCCTCACTCGCCGTACGCACTGCTGCCAACTCCATTTCCAACTTTTCCTTTTCCTTCAAGAACTCTTTGTCTGGAAGGGAGAAAAAAAATAGAGCTAGCTCCATCAGGAAATGCTGGGCCTGAGGGGCACTGCCAGGCTACTTGTGGCAAGGACTGAAGATAAAACTGTGCACATGGCAGAGAGATGCTGCTGCTGCTGCTGCTGCTGTGGCTTGGCAACAGTAGAGGATGAGTGACTTGAGAACTGTCTCAAGCCCACCTTAATCCTACTCAGGACATGCTTCCAGAGAGGAGGTACTGGATCGTGTCTCAGTGGGAGAGCATGGTCTAAGCATGCACAAGGTCCTAGGATTGATCCCAGCACAGCAAGAAGGAAGAGGGAAATACGCCCAGGAGCCAACAGCCCCCAAATTCTCCTGGACTCATTTTTCTACAACACTGACTTTGATACTCACAATTAAGTCTTGTATGATTTCATTTTATGCTCTCGGCCTCCCCTGATGGCATCATCCAAGCCTCAGATGAAAGGGCAGGCACCCCTTGCAAAGTTCCCATTCAGAGAACAGTAAAGCCCCTGAGAGAGGGGCTCTTTCACTGCAGCATGACAAGGGAGCTGCAGGCTCCAGCCTGACCGCCTTCTCCTGTGAAGGGCCCCCGAGTTTCCTCTAGTCCTGTCTCGATGGGATAGGAACTTCTGCTTTAGGGTTCTTCCATTCAACAAAAGATGATTACACGCCTTTGCAGGTGGCTCTGTGACCTAGCCACCCCCCCCCCTTCCTGATCAGCTTTCCAACGAACAGGAAAGTCTGCAGTGTCCAGGACGAGTGCTTCTTATGGAAAAGACATTTCTTGTTACCAAAGCGGCATCTTCTTCCTTTTACACATACATCATGCAGACATGCTTTCTACAGTACAAAAATGCTTGGAAGAATTTGACAGGAGAGAATAAGGGAGCCACACTGGGTGGTGCAGGCCTGTAATCCCAGACTCTCAGGAAGCTAAAGGCCTGACTGGGTAACGGTGACTTCAAAGCTAACCTGGACAACTTGGTAAAGTCTAGTCTCAAGAGACAAAGTCAAAGGCTGGCTAGAGGTTTAGCTCGGCCTAGAATCGGCACACCTAGATTCAATCCTCATTATAACCAAAAATAAGGAAGGGATTGGTTGAACTATTAACTCCTACAGGAGAATCCCATGAAGCCACTCAAACAGGAGAACATCTTCATGATTGATATGCACGTTACTTTATCAGCTTTACAGAGCCAGGGCCACCTGGGAGACGGAGCTTCGGCTGAGAAAAGGCCTCCATTGCATCAGCCAGTAAGCAGGTTTATAGGATATTTTCTTAATTAATTGATAACTGAGGTGAGAAGGCCCAGCCCAGTGTAGGCAGTATCATCTCTGGGCAGATGGCCCTGAGTTATAAAAAAGCAGGGGGAGCAAGCTTGCCAGTGAGCGAGCACCCTCCTCCTTGGCCTCTTGCTTCAGTTCCTGCCTCCAGGTTCCTGCTCCAATTTTCCCTGTGCCCCTGTAGGCCAAATAAGCCTTTTCTTTCCCCAAGTGCTGTTGATCATGGTGTTTATCATAGCCACAGAAAGTGAATCAGAACAACTGACAAAAGGTAATTGACAAAACCATATACAGATATTCATATTTATAAAAAGGAAGGAGACATGTAGCGCCAAGGGAAGCTTTAACAGAATCTGATTATCTAGTCACGCCACCTGAGCGAGCACTCTTACCAATCCTCCCTGCCACACACGTCAAGTCTGGAAGCTACACCAGCACGTTGCCGTGGGTACATTCATTCAGTGAACATTTCTTCCCCTGGGCAATCACTCATGAATGTAACCAAATGTAATGTAACTAGCTCTCAGGCACTGAGGACCAGCACCTTGAGCAGAGAAGCAATTGAAAGAGCGACTCACTGAAGGAGCAGAACACATGGGTTTGAATGTGAGGCCTGGTGACAAAAAGGCTGACGCTGCAGGTCAGTCATCAGTGAGAGGCCAGCAGGTCAAACAGGAATGGAGCATAGGAAATAAGCATAGGAACGGAGCACACTTAGTACTGTGGGTAAGGAGATCAAAGGGCAGGACCAAAGGTCTGTACCCGAGGCCCGCTGCCAACTGCAGCAGGCAGAACGGGATCCCAGGGTTCCCGGCACACTTGCAACAGCAAGGTATGTCAGCGGGGCCAGCCTGGCCTGATTGTGCACCTTTAAGGGTAGGTACATTGAGGGTTGACTATGATGTCGTCTCTCAGACCCTCCATCCCATCCGAGAAACAAACAGGATGGATTTTACGGGACCATTCTGAGGGTTAGAACAACCATGGAAGATGCTAGTTTTGGTATCTGGTGCTTAATAGAGTTTTGATTACCTATGATGAAAGTTAATAAATATTCCTGAAGGCTTACCATGCCTCATGCACCAAACCAAGAGTGTCACAACAGTGGCTCCTTCATCTTCCTGTCAGCCAGCTGACATGTGAGGAAACTGAAGCAAATAGTTTCAATATGGTGTCTGGCAGTGCCTCACACCCCCTTGCTCCAGGAAAGAGGAAGCAGCACTTTGAGCGCTCTAGGCAAGCACCTCCTATACTAACTTTACCTATATCCCAGCCCTGAAGTCCTTGCTGATGCTCCTGCCACTGCTGCCTCCTCCCTTCTCCCTCCACTCTCCTCTTCTTTCTCTTTCCCACCATGATGGGAAGTGAGGTTAGTAAACTAGGATCTGTATGTAGGTCAAGTCCAGCCTATGGCCTGTTCTTTTTCTAAACAAGTTTTACTGGAGCATGGCTCCATCTATTTGTTTAGGAATCATCCATGGGCGCTTTGGGGCTCCAGCTGCTGAGCTGAGCACAGAGCTTCCAAACCTGTGCTTAACATCCTTCAGCAGAAAGAGTGTGCTTGTCAAGGCCTAGAACACAAGCGTTCACAGCAAATCACATCTAACTACTAGTTTAAATGAAACGTCATGCCGCCGTCTCACTGGGAACTGAGTAAATGTCTACTAAACACCTCTAAGTGGCAGGTTCTGGAAGCACAGCCAAGCAGGGGTGTGATGGCGGGGATGGCAGGTCAGACCTACGCTTTTGCAGAGTGGACTGGGAAGACTGAGATGGTTATATAATCCATTACTAATTTACACTTGTGATGAGTGTGGGTAGAGGGAAGATGGAGCACATGCATGGAGTGTATACCAGCAAGAGCCAACTCCCCCAGAAGGCGTCCCCAAGAAACTGCCATCTCAGCTGAGGCTTCCCTAAGAAACTGCCATTTGAGTTGAGACTGGCAGGCTTCCTGTATCTGTGAGGGCTCCCCGAGGCTGCATGAAAGTGAAATGGTGGTCAGCTTCCTCTATCCATCTAGCTCAGTATACAGTGGAAGGAATACGGCCCACATAAAGCAGCTCAATTTTCAACTCTATCACTGTTAATGCCAAGCAAAACAACTGTAAAGCCATCCATGTGAAAATCATAACATGCCTCCTGGAGGCAGCTAGACATCAAAACTTGACTAGCAGCCTTCCTCAGTCAGCCCTGTTCATGAGGCGTGGGCAATCAGAGCTTGGACCGACTACCACTTGCTTTTACACTTGAGAGAAGACTCCTGTGAGTATAAACAGCCACCCTGCAGACACACTCTGTAAAGGCCTGACTGTCTCAGGGGTGTCTGCCACAGTTAAACCAAGTAGATGAAGCCCTCGAATGTTCTAGATTTAAAATACAACATGGGCAAGCAAGCTTTGAAGGCACGCTTGGGAAATTTGCTCCCTTGAAAGACGGCAAGGTGTGGAGACCCTTGTCCAGGCCTCACCTATGACTTGTTATACCCTGGAATAGCACACATGCCCAGTTAGCCAGGTGTGCTCTACCCAAAAATTTCACAAGTCATTTAAAAACTCAATAAGATGAAATTTCATACCTCTCAACCTAGCTTCCCCCATATCTAATTGTTTATTTTTAGCTCCCTAGACTAAAACAGGCAGAAATTTGTAGTCATTAGTTTTCAAAAAGAAATGACTAAAAAAAAGTTCTAGGGCTGGAGAGATGACTCCGCAGTTAAGAGCCATGCCGGTTCTTCCAGAGGTCTGGAGTTCAATTCCCAGGAACACATGGTGTCTCACGACCATTTGTAATGAGATCTGATGACCAATTCTGGTGTGTCTGAAGACAGCTACATTGTACTCATATGAACAAAATAAATATTTTTTTAAAAGTCCTAATAACTCAGAAGTTGGAACTAAGATTGATAGATATTCCCAGGCAATGTGCTTTGTTGTAAACTGCCTTTAGCAAGTGAGAGAAGTGGAGGTGGAGTTGTAGATACATACATACATACTAGATAGATAGATGGATAGATAGATAGATAGATAGATAGATAGATAGATAGATAGATAGATAGAAAGTGGGGACCACAATTAAGCTAAAAGACAAAGAAGGCTCAGTCTCACAAGCCAATGGCCTACAGTTTTATTCTTCAGTAACAATTTGGCTTTGACACTGTCATTTACAGTGTGTAAAAATTTGGAAAAACACAGAGACAAAACCATAAAACAAAGCTCTAAATTCCACTGTTGATAATCATTAGGGGACAGAAAAGGGTTTTTCTCAGGATCCTCAAACTCCTATGCACTGATCCTCCAGAGAAACAGCAAGTTTCATGACTAAGCAGAGCCCAGCAGACCTGTGTAGTTCCCACCTTGGCCTTCAGAACTCAGTGGCAACTATGCAGTACAGAGTTCAGTTTCTAGTGTTCTTAATCTCTCTCTCTCTCTCTCTCTCTCTTTGTGTGTGTGTGTGTCCGTCCATGTCTGTGTGTCCCTTTGGGCTTACAGATTTTATATCACGGATGATCTCAAGCAAGACCCACAAAGCTTCTTACTATCTATCTTGTCTTACCCTCTTTTTTTGCATCAGTCAAGGTGGTTGTCAGCCCTACACTCCAGCCCTTATTCTCAGCACACATATCCAGGTGTCACCACTAATGTTAGGCTGTCTTGCCTTCCTCTGAACCAACTGCTAGGTCTCAAAGGACTCATTTGCAAAGGATGCCACTCCTTGAATGGGTGACATTGAGGTTATGATGACCTTTGTTGACCTTTGCTCTAATACTCCAGTTTCTGGGAGAGTAATACTCTAATAGCAGAACATGTTAATGAGTGGGCAGAGATGCAGGAATCCATGCCTGTCATTCTGTGTCCACACCCTGAATGAAAGCCTAGTCGAGTGCACCTCCCATCCAGCCTTTTGCACATCTCTGCATCTTTCATTACAGCTGTTCACAAGGCTACAGATGCAAGGGAAGACTCCACAGCTCAACTTTAACTCCTTGTCTGACTCTGTATTTTATTAATAAGGATGACCATCTGCCATGGTTTGAACAGGAATTGAACACTTGGTTGTGCTATTTGGGGACACTGTGGAACCTTCAGGAGATAGGACCTAGGTGGAGAAAGTTGGTTACTCAAGGGTGGTCTTTGAGGTTTGTATCCAAGTCCTCTTTCTGTTTCCAGACTGCCTGAATACAACCAGCCACTTTGTGCTCTTGTCACTGTGCCTTTCCGGCCACAATGGGCTTTATTTCCTCAAACTTGGGTCAACAATAAACCCTTCTTCTCGCAAATTGTCTCTTGTCATGTATTTGGCCACAGCAATGAGAAAGGTAAGTAATGCATTACCACCGAGTTGCTCTGGTCATACCTACACCATACTGCCACTAGTCAACTGCCCACCAACCCCTGCTTATCTATCACCTGCTTGTCTGGTCCAGTCTCCGTTACTGACTTCCTTGGTCTCAGCAAAAAACACCAACAAGCCTCTATACTAAAATGTCTTTTCTCTCTGGTTCAAGGTTAGTCCTTCATCAATTTGTTACCTTCTCTGCCTACCTAGTTGGCTTTCAAAACATCAGATGAACAGTGGAATTACACTCATCTTTGAAGAATACAGGAATAGTGATTAAAACTTAGATTTATGCTTAACATGGCAAAAAACTAAAAAGCAAGTCAATGGCAGCGGCGGCATACGTCTTTAATCCCAGCACTCAGAGGCAAGGGCAAATGGATCTCTGAGTTCGAGACCAGCCTGGTCTATAGACTGAGTTCCACAACAGCTAGGGGTACACAGAGAAACCCTGTCTTGAAAAACCAAAACCAAAACAAAACAAAATAAAAAAGTGAACAAAAGCCATAATCAATCAGCATACACTGTGAAAGCCTTTCTGATGAGGGCTGTGCTGACCTGATCTACAGGTACAACCGTTGCCTTAGGAGCCATGTTGTTGCGCTGTTCCCCTAGGGTCTGTCACCTGTCTAACCACAGGTTCTTGGCCTCACTGACAATGTCTGGTGTGCACTCTGCTTTGTGGAGGGTGCCTCAGAGTGGTTGGTTGCTCTTACCACATTTCTACCATTATTGCATCCATGGACATGTCTTGACATGGATGCTATTGTAGCTTGCAGGTTCACAGCTGGGTGAGACAGATATTTTTACTTCAGTAACATGCTGTATTAGATATCTTGCTATTGCTATCATCAAATACCACAGCCAAGGCAACTATAGGATAAAGAGTTTATGATGAGTCAAGAGGGTGAATAGTACATTGTGGTCAGAATTGTGGCAGCAGGAGACAGGCGTGGTAGCAGGAAGAGCTGGCAGCTCACATCTCAAATTATAAGCAGGAAGCTGAGAAAGTCAATTCAAAATGGCAAAAGTCTTTCAACTCTCAAAGGCTGCTTCTAGGACATACATCTCCCAAAAGGCCACATACCTTTGAAGTCTCCGATACACTATCATTAGCTGAGGACCACTTAAGTATCAAATTCCTGAGACTGGGGGACAAGTCATTCAAATCTGCACACATGCATGGTACCTTCCAGCACTGTGGACACTAGCAAGTACAAACACTGGGGGATGCCTGAAATGGAACTGGGGGACATGCTAATTTTCTCAATAGTCAAAAGGTTGTCAGGTTTCACTAAGGAAAAAGTCCTATGTAAATATGAAGTAACATCCTGAATCTATCCATTTGCTCCTCCACCAGAAGAGCAAAACAGTTTGAATCCTGATATTGCTGAAGAAAGAGGAAGGGTGTGCCATGAAGACCTCATGTGGGAAGGTTAGGGAGCACCATTATCAGTTAGAGAGCACCATTATCAGTTAAGGAGAACCACTATCAGTTAGGGAGCACCACTATCAGTTAGGGAGAACCACTATCAGTTAGGGAGCACCACTATCAGTTAGGGAGCACCACTATCAGTTAGGGAGAACCACTATCAGTTAGGGAGCACCACTATCAGTTAGGGAGCACCACTATCAGTTAGGGAGCATCACTATCAGGCCTCTCTGACTCAATTACCTAACACATCAGCCTTGGGATACCTCTAAGCAGTTGAAAAATGCCTGTGGCCTTTGTCTATGCCTTTGAAAGATAGCAAAGCATGTTTGTGCAGAACAAACCCTCCCCTATAAATCCAGGGGGCCCTAATGCCTGACGCTGATGTTTCAGCTTTGAGCCAGAGATGAAAGTCTTCAGCAATGTGAGCTCACCAAACCCTGTTATTCCAAGCTCAGCCTTGGCTGGGAGGCCAAATGAATGCTCATTACACGGCATGAACTACAATATGGACCCTGACAGAACACAGCCAGCATGTCTCCCCCTGCCCCTGCACAGTCATCCAAAAGCAAGGTATCAGTACTGTCCATGCACATAGTACACAGGACTTCACTTTTGTCTTAGGTTCTATTGCTGAGATGAAACACCATTATCAAAAGCAAATTGACACTGTAGCCCATCATTGAAGGAAGTCAAGATAGGAACTCAAACAGTGCAGGAACCTGGGGGCAGGAGCTGATGCAGATGTCACGGTAAGCTTGCTTACTGGCTTGCTCCTTTCTGGCTTGTTCAACCAGCTTTTTAATAGCACCCAAGACCCCAGGTCAGGGGTGGTACCAACCCCAATGGGCTGGGCCTTCCCCCATCAGTCAGTAGCTAAGAAAATTTCTCACAGGTTTGCCTATAGATCTTGCTGTGTCAAGATCTTGCCTGACTCTTGCTTGTGTCAAGTTAACATAAAACCAGTCAGCACAACCTTCCCATGTAAGCCCAGATGAGACAACAAACACACGACATCAACAGCAACAGATACATTCTGGAGCACAGGGCAATCACCCGAGGGGCAAAAGCCTGGCTAGCACCAGTGACTCTTGGCCAAAGACAGAACTTACAGAAAACTAGAGTGCAAAACTTTCATGGGAAAGTTTGGGAGATGGAAAGGGCGTTAAGCCAAACTATTGAAAATTGCAAAATTTAGTCTATTATTTCTCAGTCTTAAAAGTTTGGTTTTTTTGAGACAGGGTTTCTCTGTATAGCCCTGGCTGTCCTGGAACTCACTCTGTAGACCAGGCTGGCCTCTGCCTCCTGAGTGCTGGGATTAAAGGCGTGTACCACCACGCCCGGCTTTTTTTTTTTTTTTTTTTTTGGGTTTGTCTTAAAAGTTTAAGGGCTTTGATACCCCCATATGCCAGAACACTGTTATGAGAAGAAGATGATGGCTACTTCTCAAACATGCTAACTTTTTTGTTGTTTCAGATTGTTTTTAAGCTGTTAGCAGTTACTCATGATGTCCTTAGGAATTATGACATATAGCAGAATACAATTTTCTAAACAGCTTTTTTAAAAAAACATGACAGTTGGCATTTTATACTTCTGGTGCATTCCATTTGCAGAAATTCAAACTTTGACTGATGGTTTTTCAAAACCCACCTGATGCTATTTGCTTCTGGTAAAATTAATAGAATATTTTCCTAAAAGTCTGGAGGCTTACAAAGACACTGGCCCTACTCCTGGGTGAAATGGGCTCAGAGACTCCCAGGACACCAAGCATGGAAATATGCAGTATGATGATTCCCATGGAATGTGTGTGGGAGAACAGCCCCAGGCTAGCACTCTGACTTGCCCAGAGCACCAAATGCCACCACGGAGTATCCTGTCCTTCCCTGGAGAGAAGGGTTATGACTAATTTAAATAGTGAGTTCACCCTTGTTTCCTGAGGGGGTAATAGATAGCAAGGAGCTGTAGGACAGCTTCATTAGATTAATAAATGTCTTAGGTATTTTCAGAAAGAAATAATGGAGGAAGGAAACATTCCCTGAATGTGGGCGAGGACCCCCGAACTAAATGAAGAGAAAATGGAGAAAGCAAACTGAGCCGGAACTCTTGTCTCTGCTTCCTGATCTACCCTATATAAACAAGCAGTCCTGCATGCCCACTGCCATACCCTTCCCTACCATAGTGGACCTTATCCTCAAACCTCCTCCTGTAAGATGCTTTGTTTCAAGTGTTTCATTATAACCACAAGAGTAGCTAATACATAGACAGACTCAACATCCTTGAGAGGAGGCCTGACAACTCAGCTCTGCCCCTGACTGACTGAGGAAACCCTCATCTGAGGACTGTCGATGACAGGGTAAATTAACTCACAAAAAGGACATAGCACAAAACCTATTAGAAGCTGGTATGAGCCTTGCTTCAGGCTCCTATATTTTAAAGATAACAGCTTTGGGACAGACAGACACACACACACATACTCACTCTGGGACACGTAATGGCTCTCTGCAGCTTTGTCTTCATGCCCATCATATTCCCTGCTGGACAGCTGCCTGTTGGCTGTCTCCAGTCGATCTATAAACAAAGGAGGAGTAAGCCCAAGCCATCACACAGCAGAGAAATACAGACAGTGCCAAGAGCTGTGTATCATGACAGGGACAGTCAGGTAGGGCCCAGAATGAGCAGTTTTGAGGCAGGGACAATGCTGTACTCTCCAAGCTATCATAAGAAAACCCTTGGGGGCTGGGAAGATGGCTCAGCCAGGAAAGTTCAGTCTGAGCAAGCACAATGACTTGAGTTTGATCCCAGCACTCATGAGAGCTGCATACTGTGGCATGCATCTGTAATCCCAGCTCTGGGAGGTAGTGACAGGAAGATTCCCCAGGGCTTCTGCTTGATGGCCAGCCAGCCTAGCTCTATCAGCTAGCTCCAGGTTCATCAAGAGATCCCCAGCCTCAGAAAATAAGGTGAGGCTGACAGGATAGAAAAGACTAACCATGAAGGCCAGAATGCCTGAGATCAATTTTCAGACCCATGGTTTGCGTCTGTAACCCCAGTCTTCATGTAGAGAGACAGGAAAATCACTTATAAGTTCATAAGCCAGCTAGTCTGGAGCATTAAGTATGGCAGAAATAAAGAGACCCTGAGTCAACCAGGTAGAGAAAACCAACTCTCAAAAGTCATCCTCTGAAGTGTAAACACACACACACACACACACACACACACACACACACACACACACAACAAAATTAAAAATCGGGCAGAGAAGGGCCAAGGAAGACACCTGACACTGAGAGTATAAACAAGGCACACCTCGGAGATCTCTGTTGAAGTCATGCAGTCTCCTTATCTCGCCTTCGAGCTTGTTTCTCATTGCCTTGTCCAGAGACTCACGCTTGGTGGTGGACTTGACCAGGCTCTCATAGGCCTCCGAAATGCTCTGCAGCTCCTTTTCAAACTGTAATAAAGACCTAGCATTAAAGCCGTATTTGTGACAGGGCCTCTGTGATGCTGACTGTCCAACACCCTGAATATGGACACTACATCTTCATGGATGTCATTCTATGCCTCAGCCTTCATTCACATCTACTCCATCTTCCTCCTGCTGCTCTATAGGAGCTGCGGTGATGGTTATGCTGTCTAACAGCACCTAGTAAAAGTATCTCACTACTGATAGGAGGATGGGATGAATCTAGGCATAACTGAAATATCCCCTTTAAAAGATTTTATTTACTTATTTGCTTATTATTGACATGTCTCTCTATGTGTCTCACACTCATGTACCCACACACCATATGTGTGTCAGTATCCAAGGAGTCCAGGAGAGAGTGTTGAATCCCCCAGAGTTCCAGGCAGATGTGAACCACCCAATATGGGTACTGCAAACTCAGGTCCTCTGCAAGAGCAGCAAGTACTTGTAACCATTAAGCTATCTCTCCAGTCCCTTAAATATCCTATTTCTGTACCGTCATTTATAATGACTAATAAAGTTTTGGTTTCACATTGGAAGATATTAAGGTGGGGGAGAACTCAAGCATTCCAACCCAAACGCAGACTTCCAGACTTTAAGCACAACATTCTTTCCAGAAACCCTGCTCCTTTCTCCATGCCAGGCCGGGTTTCATTGCTGTATGTTGTCTGTCCAATAGCTCTACAGAGAACTAATGTACTTCAACCTAACTATAAACAGATACACAGGAATTGTATACAAAGGGATTTCAAGGGACTGGGTTGAAACTGCAGGTGTGAGTTTATTTGCTTATATTTTACCAAACCAAGAATACTAATGGTGGAGCCTTTAGCCTACTGCGAGGACAGAACAACAAGTAGCTGTAACCGCCATAAAAACAGCCTAGTAGAGCAGTGTTTCCAAGTGAATACCTACAACTTCTAGCACAGAGCTGGACAGCTCAGGGCAGACTGGATGAGATGACAGGCAAGATAAGGGACCAGCCTAGATGCCCATCCAATAGACAGATGGGTAAAAAATTGTGATTCTCCCTTAGGCCTCCTCATACAGGAGTTGTTTCTCCCTTTGTCCCACTCCTCAGCAAGGCCTTTCTCCTTCTTCCAGAGCTATCATGAGTGGCTGGTGAGTCCTGAATTGTACTCATAGAATGGCTGCCAAGGATCTCCCTTCCTTTGAATTGCATTCAAAACAGGAAGTGCCCAGACAGGCCATCAGACTCCTAAGAGCTCTATGATACATCCTGTGACTCAGAAATTAATCCCAAGCACCTCATGGTCTCCTGCCAACAACAGCCCATTATTTACCTCTCTCTTTCCCAGGATCTATCAAATTACCTTGGCATGTCTCATACATACCTTGTGGAGCTTGTCAGCGTTGTCATAGCAGCCCTGAAGCTCCTGGTGAAGCACACGGTTCTCCTCTGTCAGGATCTCTACCATTTGCTGGGCTCGCTCCACAATCGCAAAGGCATCTGGTCCAAGCTGCTGGCTGGGGGAGGCCGGTGGGGGCTGTGAAGCCGCCAGGCTTATGGGAAGTGGAAGAGGCAGGGAAACGGAGTGCAGAGTACCACCAATGGAGGAGGTCTGAGAGGACATGGGGCTATGCTGCTGCACCGTAGATGGAAAAGGCAGCTGGCAGGGCCGGCTGCAAGGGAAGAGAGGACCAGTCATCAGACTCCAGAGGACATATGGAAGACCAAGGAAGGCCATGGGCACAGACACTGTCAGTGGCTTCCCTCAGCATGGGTCGGCCATGCACTTCCTCACACTCTGCTAAGTTAAGCGGCAGGTTTAGGCTCAGGTATTTATCACATTCCTCTCACTAGGAAGACAGTGGACCAGGCAGAGCAGGTCTCTGCTCTCCAGAAGAGACAAGCAAGCCATGCTGAAAGTGGAGTCTTGTTCTCCAAAGAAAGGAATTTTGGAGAAGCTATTTCTGTGTGAGAGGTCAGAGCAAGAGTTTCTCAGAGTCTGGAAGACAGTCAAGAAAGAACCAGGGATTTGGGTGGAAGGGTGAAGTCAGGGAAAGATGTACAAGATGGCAGGAAGTAACATCAGACAGCATCACCAAGTGGAAGAAAGCACACCCATACAAAGCACACCCACAGGGCAGCAGTGCGAGACGGGGGTGGGAAGGTCTGTGCAAGCTGCAGCCACACTTCCATAAGAGGCACACAGAGGCCACTGAGGGCTGCCTCGCTAGGAGTGATGTGCTGAGAACTCAGTGTAAAGGCAGAGCCCAGGAGAAGTCTGGGTATGAATATGAAGAATGAGAAAAACAAAGATGGAAGATAAAATATTATTTCTAGATATGGGACTCAGCAAGAAATTGGTAGGGGTACCACTTAATCAAATGGAAAGTATGAGCAAAGGACTGGCTTGTTTTGATCTGTTGGTTCTGGGGTTTAAACTTCCAGACTTCACATCTAGCCTGATGATAAAGGACCCAACAGTGTCGTTCAACAGCTCAGTACCTGGTGCTGAACTTCAACTTGGAATCATGAATTTCTACCTCCAGTCTTCACTTCCCCTCCCCCCAAATTCTTCAGAATTCTGTCAGCCTGTTTCATGAGAATCACCATGTTTTCTTTCAGGCTAAGCCAAGGGCTCCTCATAGGAAGCTGCACAGGTGCAGGAACAAATGGCAGACATAGATCTTGATATCGGGTTCTCCCATCCCTGCTGTTCCTCTACAAGGTTTAGCTTTCTTGTTAGTCTCTACTTCCAAGTCTTAGAACTGGAGGAGGGGTGATGAAACTCGACTGTAAGACAGCTCTGTGTGCTGGCCCAGCCTGTACTCCCAGCACTGCAGAGGCAGAGGCAGAGGCAGAGGCAGAGGCAGAGGCAGAGGCAGAGGCAGAGGCAGAGGCAGAGGCAGAGGCAGAGGCAGAGGCAGAGGCAGAGGCAGAGGCAGAGGCAGAGGCAGAGGCAGAGGCAGAGGCAGAGGCAGAGGCAGAGGCAGAGGCAGAGGCAGAGGCAGAGGCAGAGGCAGAGGCAGAGGCAGAGGCAGAGGCAGAGGCAGAGGCAGAGGCAGAGGCAGAGGCAGAGGCAGAGGCAGAGGCAGAGGCAGAGGCAGAGGCAGAGGCAGAGGCAGAGGCAGAGGCAGAGGCAGAGGCAGAGGCAGAGGCAGAGGCAGAGGCAGAGGCAGAGGCAGAGGCAGAGGCAGAGGCAGAGGCAGAGGCAGAGGCAGAGGCAGAGGCAGAGGCAGAGGCAGAGGCAGAGGCAGAGGCAGAGGCAGAGGCAGAGGCAGAGGCAGAGGCAGAGGCAGAGGCAGAGGCAGAGGCAGAGGCAGGAAGATGACCACAAGTTCAAGGAGAACCTGGGCTACATGTGATCAGTTACAGGGCAGTCTGGGCTAAAGAATAAGACCCTGTCTCACAAAGCATAAATAAAAATTTTAAAAATCTGGCATCAGTCCAAAACTGCCTATTATTTCTGTCAAAGGGTGAGCCTTCCTTCCAGAGAATGCCACTTGCGTGTGTCTCGGTGACTTGTGGCCATCCACAACCAAAAGTCACAGCACTCCTCCAATGTCCCACCAGGAGGTTATTGAGACCTACATTTTCCTGTTGAGTACATTTTCTTTAGACCCCGATGACTGTCATAGCTCCCACTTCATAAGCATGTCTCACAGCTGTGATACCTCTGAATGCCAGCTCCTTGTAACTAAGTGTCAAATGCTGCAAGCTTAAGGATCTTCTTAACCTTCCTGAAGATGACCATGGACTGATCCTGGCATATTACACCACCGTGACTGACCTCAGGCCTTGGTTACTAACATCAGCCTTTCCCACCCAGCCTCAGGAGATGCTCCAAGTTGAATCCGCTTCCACCTTGAGTTTACGAGTTCCTTCTCCATGCCATGCTAATCAGCTGGGTCTAAGCTTTCTTTCCTAGCTCTTTATTTCACATGTGACAGTCCCCTTCTTTCTTCCTCCACTAAGAAAAAAAAAATACCAGCAGGAGTCTAAAGCACCTTCTTCCCTCTCTATGAACACTATAAAATCACTTAGCCTCTCTTTAGACTAAGATGTTTGATGCATCTGTGCCCATTCCACATGCTGTCCTGTACAAGAGGGTGCAAGCCTATCATAAGAGAGGGCAGACCGTGAGTCCTGTACACACTCTGTTTCCCCAGGTCATAAGAACTCCTGTCAAGCATGGACCCCAAACAAGTGACTTATTATTGTTCATGGCTACCTACAGGCCAGTAAATCCTGCACTGCATTTTACACAGAAACAGGGCATTTTAGAAAGAGCCCAATACCACAGTTGCAACAGTGACTTCGAAGACTGATGCTCCTTTGTACCTCTGATGCATCTCCTCACAAGGCATGAGAGTAATGAAACGGCTGCCCTGAGAGCCAGGGGTGGACAGCTATGCTCTTGGATGGACTGGAGGTAAGGGTGGGGTTTCCATCTGAGATTCACTTAAATCTGGGTTTGAATCCACTTAGTGAACACCACCTCCTCAGTTCTCTCTCCTGATAACAGGAAACTCAAGGAGAAAGATGAAAATCAGATGATGACAACCTAACACTTACCTAATACCTTCAAAAGGCTGTAAGGATGCTGGGGGCGGGGGGATACGTGTCAAGCTCAAAAGAAGAGGTCAGATTGGAGGTCTTCTACCAATCAGTAAGCAGCTTTGCCCTTGCTGTTCACCCAGGAGAACTTTCCAGAGGAGAATGAGAGAACACCTCTGTTCCTAAGGTCCACTACTCAGGCAGCCAGGGCTCTGGACTCCTACAGCTGGACCAGGTGGGACCGGACTTAGTGGGAGCACCCGGGAGAACAGGTAGGCACGTGGACAAGCATTCCAGCGCCAAGGAACAGCCTGCCCTCAGCTGAGACAACATAATGGTGGGTCATCACCATTTGTGGGGACCAAAGAAGGAAAGAGGCCATGGGAGTCAACATTAATAAACAAACAACGGATATGATCGTATGCTGTACTTGGCATACGAAAGTACCTGTGAGGCACTTTCCCCTGTTGGATCATGGTAGAGAATCCAGCCTGGCACACACCACTGGATAGTGCCAGCTGTGCTCTGTCTCTGTAACTGGGCATGGAGCATTCATGAGACGCTCTCAAAGCTTTACTTATGGCTAATATCTACTAAGCACGTCCTACATTCCAGCTATTGTGCTTAGCCTGTTACAGGCATTAGCCTTTATCAAAATAGGTTATCAGGCTGGTGAGATTGCTCAGTGGATACAGGCGCCCCACCACCAAGGCTGACGATATGAGTTTGTTCCCAGGCTCTACATGGTGGGAGCAGACAATCAACTCTCACAAGCTGTCTTCTGCCCCTCACATATACACATGACATATGTGCTACTATGCAAATGTGAGGCACACCCCTACACACACACACACAACATATCACTATTTGTCTACTTAGAATAAAAACAAGATCATAGGAGGCAACCTCCAAAATACAAGAGATGAAACATCCAAGAGAGTCAGATGTGTTGTGACTGTAGAGAGCATCCACCCCATACTCGCCAAGGGGCTACCCTGTCTGCCAGGTAGACACTTTCTCACCTTACCAAGCACCACAAGGGTAAAAGCAGGCATGGCTGGCCTAGTCCCAAAAGGTCAGGCAGGTTCAGTTTCTTAAATGACCAACAGAGCCTTAAAATACTCAAGCCCGATGCCACAGTTCAGGTAAGAAACAGGAACTGCATGATCTGGAGAGTGGTGTCCTGAGAGATACCAGAGCAGAGGCTGGCTCCGTTGGTGCCGGCCTGGGCCATTCTCCCAGAATTTGTACCTAACTCTCCCCTCTGAGCTTCCAAGGGAGTCTTAATCACCCCAACAACCCCAACAACCCCAACAACCCACCACTGCGGCCTTATGCTCTCTCTACTCAACAGTTAATACGTCAATATCACTTAATACCCCATGCCTTTTCTTCCGCCTAATTATTAGTGTGCAACCTTTCCAAGGATAGAAAGAAGCTTATGACTCAGTGACTTGAGACGCATCATTTCTGTTAACTGATTTAATCCCCAACTCTGAGACCAAGTTGGTTCTATTTGCTTGATTGCTTTTCAAAGAAGAGACAAACCTTTGACAGTCTGTGATGAAGGAGACTCTCCATGCCAATCAGATTTTACCATGGAATCATCGTGACACAGTAGCATATGATCACATAACAGGACCGCTCCCCTTCTCGTGTGTGGAGGTCATGAAGCTTAACTAACAGTGTTATTTGGTTTGGGGAAACAGGCTGTTAGTAACATTTGTTCCTCTCAACATGCACCAGTCTTTATAAGAATATTTAAACACATTTTTTTTACATTCTACCTGCAAATAGGAGTGTCGTGAGTAGCACTGATTTAATCTACTTCACATCAACCTGGGCATCCACTGTTCCTATACCAGCTGCAGTATTACTCTATTTTATAAGTATGCAAATTAAGTTCCCAGGATTTACAGGACAACCCGGAGATCTGACATTCCATACAAAGTTAAAAGCATACATGCCCACCCCACCAGGGCCCCCCAGTCAGCACCACGGAATGCAGGCGAAGAACCTGAGTAGCTCAGGGTGCCCCGAGGACACATCAGGACCGGTCACCCTCAGATCTCACTCCTGCATGTCCATCCGAAATAGAAACAGGCCGCTGAGTACTTACATGCGCTCTGGGTAAAGGCATCAAAGACTTGAAATGAGAAGGAAAACATCTGGTGGGTTTATCTTAAGTACTTACAGAATGGTAATACTTTCAATACCTGGATTGACTAAGGAGTGTGGGGATTCTGCTGTTTGGACTCTGGGTACACGTCTATGTGCTGCACACATATTGTTAGTGAAGACTTGTGTGCATGTGTGTGTGGAGAGGACACACACATGCCAGGTGTCCTTCCTGAATCATCTCTGCCTTCATTTCTAGAGACAATCTCTCAATGAACCTGAAATACAGATTCAGCTCAGCTAACTGGCTGCTTCAAGAATCCTCCTGCCTCATCCTACCAGCGCTAGGGTTACAGGTAGGCCCCATCATGCCAGGTTCTAGGGATCCAAACATAGATTTTTCAAGTTGTGCAGCAAGGCACATTACTGGGTGATCCCCTTGGTACAAAAATGCCTCTTCTAAATAAGTTTCATATGCATCTTTTAGTATTTCAAAAGGGTGCTGGAAAGGCGGTCCAGTGGTTAAGAGCGCATTCTGCTCTTGCAGAGGACCTGAGTGTAGCTGCCAGCACCCACACTGGACGTCTCATACCTGCCTGAACCTCCAGTTCCAGGGGCTCTGATGCTGTCCTCTAGTCTCGGTGGGGCAAACACACACACACAGACACACAGACACAGACACACAGACACACACACACACACACAGACAGACAGTTATACAGAGAGAGACCACAAACTACAAACCACACATGCACACACAGCACACACACATATACAGAGAAAGACCACATATCACAAATGACACATGCACACACACTACACACACAGAGAGACAGAGAGAGAGAGAGAGAGAGAGAACACATAATTTTAAAAATAGCAAGTGTACTGGCTGGTTTTGGGTGTCAACTTGACACAGCTGGAGTTATCACAGAGAAAGGAGCTTCAGTTGAGGAAATGCCTCCATGAGATCCAACTGTAAGGCATTTGCTCAATTAGTGATCAAGGGGGAAAGGCCCCTTGTTGGTGGGACCATCCCTGGGCTAGTAGCCTTGGGTTCTATAAGAGAGCAGACTGAGCAAGCCAGGGGAAGCAAGCCAGTAAAGAACATCCCTCCATGGCCTCTGCATCAGTTCCTGCTTTCTGACCTACTTGAGTTCCAGTCTTGACTTCTTTCAGTGATGAACAGCAATGTGGAAATGTAAGCTGAATAAACCCTTTCTTCCCCAACTGCTTCTTGGTCATGATGTTTGTGCAGGAATAGAAACCCTGACTAAGACAAATTGGTACCAGCATAGTGGGGTATTCCTGTGACAACCTGACCATGTTTGAGGAGGACTGTGGAAGGACTTTGGAACTTTGGGCCAGAAGATCCATTCAGTGTTAAGAGCTCTATGGGATGTTGTGTAGGAGCTTGGAAGATGTTGAGAACAGTGCAGAAGATGGAGGTCTGGCTTGTGAAATTTCAGAGGGAAGATTAAAGACTCTTTTCAGGGTCATTGATATTTTGATTGTGAAGACTCTGGTTCTGGTTAGCTGGGGCTGAAGGATCAGCTGTGATTAATAAGATACCAGAACTACTAAAGTGAAACCTTTGGAATACTGGGACTATTGATGCTGGTTAGCTGGAGCTAAGAAATTAGCAGTGATTAAGAAGAGACCAGCATCATTGAGGTGACATCTTCTGGGAAGTGTTTTCTGAGAGCACAGAGGCTGTGTTCCAGAGATATCCAAGGTTGCACCTTGTGCTGCAGTGGGACTTGGTAATGTGTAAGAGTCACCCAGGTGGTACTGGTTTTGAAGGCATGAAGGGGTCACGCAAAGCAGCTGAGGCTTGGCACTGTGAGAGACCATGGAAGGCCATTGGTGAAGGTGAAGCCTCAGTTGAAGTTGATGGCCCAGGACTGAAGGGGTCATCCATTGTTTTGGAGATGCCAGTACCATGAGTTGACCACCAAGAACAGCAACAGCAGTGGAGTACAAGCAGCTGGAGCCTAGAAGACAAGCCGTGTGCTACAAAGGGCATAGCTGGAGAAGTGACCCAAGCCCTTGGAGGAGCCCAGAAGATTGTGAGTTGGATCCTAGACATTGGATGGTTGGAGATTGATTTTTGCTTTTCATTGTAACTGTGCCCTGATATTTTCCCTCTTGAAGGAAGAAAATATTTTAGTGGATCCCACAGTTAAGAGACTTTTAATTATAAAAAAGACTTTGGATTTTAAAAGATATTGGACATTTTAAAGGGATTGCCTTTTAATATGTAAAGACTGTGGGACTTTTAAAGTTGTTTAGATCTTGGGGATGAATAAGAAACTAAGGGTTGAGGCTTAATAGTGATGTGTTTGTGTGTCAAGTTGATAAGGGGTCAATTGTACTGGCTGGTTTTGGGTGTCAACTTGACACAGCTGGAGTTATCACAGAAAAAGGAGCTTCAGTTGAGGAAATGCCTCCATGAGATTCAACTGTAAGGCATTTTCTCAATTAGTGATCAAGGGGAAAGGCCCCTTGTGGATTGGGACCATCCCTGGGCTGGTAGCCTTGGGTTCTATAAGAGAGCAGGCTGAGCA
This sequence comes from Mus caroli, assembly GCF_978045245.1. Classification (NCBI taxonomy): domain Eukaryota; kingdom Metazoa; phylum Chordata; class Mammalia; order Rodentia; family Muridae; genus Mus; species Mus caroli. The sequence goes on from NW_028227266.1 coordinate 11,203,143, forward strand.
AGCCAGGGGGAGCAAGCCAGTAAGTAACATCCCTCCATGGCCTCTGCATTAGCTCCTGCTTCCTGACCTGCTTGAGTTCCAGTCCTGACTTTTTTCAGTGGTGAACAGCAATGTGGAAATGTAAGCTGAATAAACCCTTTTCTCCCCAACTGCTTCTTGGTCATGATGTTTGTGCAGGAATAGAAACCCTGACTAAGACAGAAAGGTGTTAAAATAATTGTAAAAAATGTAAAAAACAAAACAAAAATAATTGTCTAAAACAGAATTATGAAAGAATGACTAGCCTCTAGATTACAAATCCCAGTTCTCAAAATTAGTTCAACTAAACTAGTTCTTATCCATGAAAAGAAATCTGATGACTACTCTAAAGTTTTAGATATTCTAGTATGTTATATCACAAACTAATATAAGTTGAAGTTAATAGAGTTTTAAAATTAAAAACAATCATGAAAGGAACTTCTGGGAAGTTTCACATTATACACATGCCCATATAGTATTTACATTTTGTTGTTGTTTGGGGGGTTTTGTGTGTGTGTTTTTAAAGATTTATTTATTATTTTATATATAAGTACATTGTAGCTGACCTCAGACGCACCAGAAGAGGGTGTCAGATCTCATTACGGGTGGTTATGAGCCACCATGTAGTTGCTGGGATTTGAACTCAGAACCTTCAGTAGAGCAGTCAGTGCTCTTAACCACTGAGTCATCCATCTCACCAGCCCTTGTGTTTTGTTTTTTGAGACATGGTTTCACTATGTAGCCCTGGCTGTCATGGAACTCACTCAGTAGACCAGGTTTGCCTTGAACTCAGGAAGATCTTCTTGTCTCTGCCTCTGTAGTGCTGGGATTAAAGCCATGAACCACCACTGCCCAGCTTCTATTGCATTTTTATTGATTACATATACATGCCTATGTCTGTATGTGTGCATGTGTGTATATGTATGTCCATCATGGCACATGGACAGAAGTCAGAGGAGAACTTGAAGATACAGCTCTACCAGAAGATTCTTGGGATCCAATGCAGGTCAGTAGGCATGGTGGGCAATTCTAGAACTCAGTGGTGTCAGAGAACTTAAGTAAATGCCTAGCTGTCTCCACGTGGCCCCAGACCACCAACAGGCAGAGCTGGGATTGCAGGCTACATTCTGTGCACTAAACTCTGTATGTATCTACGGGTCAGTCATTACAAAACCTGGTTTATCCATTGACAAACACTGTGAACTACAACAGGAAATAAAAATAAGTGGGCAGAGAGATGAAGAATGTGATTAAATAATTTACAAAAGAGAAAGTTAAAACACCAAATATAAATTTTCCAACATAAGTATGAACAGAAATAAGAATTGAAACAAGTTCTGAATGTATCTATGAATAAGTCAGAACAACAAGCTTTCATGCAATGTTTTTAATTTTTCATGAGTACTCTTGGCACTCTAGTTGGGTCTAGTTATTATGAAAGAGAATCATACCACACAGCCCAAGCTGGCCTTGAGCAAATGTAGCTGCTAAAGGTGGCTGTTTCCAGTTAGGGGGACTGTGGCTCCACTCTGCGCAACTATAGCTCTTTCTTCCTTCTTTCTTTCTTTTCTCTCTCTTTTCTTTCTTTTTGCTATTTTTATAGGATATCTGTAGCTTTTTAAAAAAATTCCTATTATGGTTCTTCCTCATTGTCAACTTGACTGGATCTGGAATCACCTAGGAGACAGGCCTTTGTGTGTGTGTGTGAGAATGTTTCCCAAGTGGTTTATCTAAGGAGACACCCATCCTGAATATGAGCAGCGCTGTCCACCCTAGAGCCCCAGACTGAATAAAAAGAGTAAAAGGTCCAACCAAACACTGTGTTCACCGATCTCTGCTTCCTGATAGCACTAGTGACCACCCAAGCGCTGGAAGCCACACCTCCCCCACCATGGTGTCCTCTTCTTAAGCCGGGGGCCACAAATAAAGCCGTCCTTCCCTAACTTTCTTCTTCTCGGTTATCTGATCAGGGTGAGGAGAAAACAACGAGTAATTATCATCTAAGTAGTATATGTGTATTCTATAAAAATAAGAAAAAACAGACAAAATAACCACCACTGTTATTTTAGTAAATAAGATGAAATAGTAAAAGACCACAGGAAAGAAAAAAGCCACACTTTTACAGTGCTTTACAACACAGAACTGTTGGAAAACTCTGATTCTTAAAGCAACATAGTGTTTTAAAAGACTGTTTAATACAGACTGAATTTGATAAGGAAACTGGAGAAAGTCAATATTTTCTCTCTTTGGGGGATAAACTATGAGGATAAACATACTTACACACATACACACACATATGTAACTGCTACAGTAAACATATTATGATCATGTCTGGCAGTAATGCTGTTGGTTGTAGGAAGAACACAGAGGAGGAAAGGGTGTGTGACATTTACCCCCAGCCCCAGCTACTTAACTGGCTGATTGAGGCAGGATTGCATGAGCCTAGGGGGTCAAGGCCAAGCTGGACAACAGGACAAGAACTCTCTCAAAAATACGCTAAATAAACAGACAAGGAAACTGAGGCTCTGCGAACTGAAGGAGCACAAGTCCCCACCTGTTGGTCCTGCAAACCACCATGGGTTTCATAAATGCTCAAATTAAAACTTGACTCTTGAGTTAACTGAATCCAGAATCCCTGCTATGTGGGTGGGTCTCACAGCCTATCTGTTTAAAGAAGTTGCCCTGCTATGCATTGCAGCTGGGGCTGTGTCAGGTTTCCTGGGAAAGTGACCTGAACTTGACCCTAGCTCTTTAAGATTCCCACACAGCAGTTATTTCTCTGGACACAGGAGGCACTACATTTAATGGCGTATTGCCTAAATGCTGTGGTCTGTGGGCATTGCTGAAAACTCTTTCTCTCTCTCTCTCCTCTCTCTCTCTCTCTCTCTCTCTCTCTCTCTCTCTCTCCCCTCTCCCTCTCCCTCTCCCTCTCCCTCTCCCTCTCCCTCTCCCTCTCCCCTCCCTTCCTCTCTCCCTCTCCCTCTCTTCCTCTTTTCTCCTCCTCTCACTCTGCCTCTCTCTCTCTCTCTCTCTCTCTCTCTCTCTCTCTCTCTCTCTCTCTCTCTCAGAAAGGTCTAATGCAACCTTGGCTAGCCTCGATCTTGCTAGGTAGCCAAGGATGACCTTGGCTGAATTACTGACCCTGCTGCCTCCATCTCCAAGAGCTAGAATTACAGGTGTGCACCACCAAGTCTGGCTGGCACTCCTGAGTCATGATAATAAGTTCAGCGTATACAGTCAAACTTAAATAAATGAGGCTACACGGCCTCCTTTTCACTTAGGGAAACATAGTTGTAACGAAGCAGCCAAGGGTTTAGTTTACCCACTAATTCCAAGTATTGGTTCATTTTCATGACTGTATAAACTACAAATGCTAATTCACCATTTCAGAAGCACACACTCCCCCAAGTTTCCCCTCTTTCCCCAGCTATTTCTATTAATCTTGCAATACGTCACTTACCTGGCCCATAGACCGGTCATTTCCACATGCCTCTGCACATACTCCTGATAAACTGTCCTTGCACGGGTTACGTTGCTGTAATTGCTCATTGATCGAATGTGGTCCTTCGCTCTCCTCCCACCTGGCTCTCCCTCCTCCATGGAATGCCATTTGCCATGTTCACAGAGAGTGACCATCTTACTTAGGGTGCTGTGATACAACACCATGACCAAAAGCCACTTGGGGAGAAAGGATTTATTTTGCTCACAGTTCTATATAACAGTTCTTCACCAAAAGAACTTAAGATAGGAAGAAACTCGCATAGAGCAGAAACCTGGAGGCAGGAGCTGATGCAGAGACCACGGAGGGATGCTGCTTACTTCCTTGGTCTCCATGGCTTGCTTAGCCATTTTTATAGAACCCAGGAACACCATCACAGGGATGGCCCCACCCACAATGGGCTGGGTCTTCCCATATCAGCCACAATTATGAAAATGTCCTACAGGCTTACCTACAGCCAGATTTTATGGAGGCATTTTCTTAATTGAGGTTCCTTCGTCTCAGCTGATTTTAGCTTGTATTGAGTTGACATAAAACTAGCCAGCACAATGATCCTGTACACACACACATCAGGATATCTCTAGGGAAGAAATGTATCTTGATAGAGAACGTAGTTCCTGTACAATCTGAGCATACTACAGTTTTCTCCAGTCACAGCACAGGTGGTGGTGATGCCATGCCTCTTAGAAAAAGCAAGAAGCCAGCCCTGTGCAAGGAAGCCACAGCCCCTGGCTTCTCAGAACTTTCAGCAGCCTGACACAGAAGGCTGGGGCCAAGCACAACCATTCCCTCCCTGCTTTACAGGTATCTGCCTACCAAATGTCAAGTTAGTCCAGCCACCGATGGGCAGCCACTCTTTTGTTTCTGGGAAGCTGGAAATCAAAGCCTCTCTGCTGAACAGGCCTAGCAGGGCCATGATGAAGGGCAGAGAAGACAACCCCAGGCTCAGCAGGCAGAGAAAGGCCATCAGAGTCCTTCACCAACAGTTGCTACTGTCTCTTCTTAAGGGGGTTCTTACTAAAACAGACATTGGTCTAAAGTAAGTGCTGACCACATTCCAAGACAAACAGTTTGTTGCTTTCTCCCCTCCACCCCACCCCTGCCATAATTGACTGTGTAGTTCCTGAATGTGAAATTTCTAGTTGACATATTTCCATATCAAGAGGTTAGACCCTCCTGTAGCTCACAGAATGAATCTCCCTACAAAGTTAAGTTTGTTCCCATTGTCTTCCAGGATATATAGGGGAAGGGGTCTGTTGAGATTCTATAATAATTACAAATTCACCAGGCAAGTCAGGTCAAGTAAAAACTTAAGTGTGTTTCTGATGCATGTTCAGTCACAAGTGCTTAACTGGGGGGGGGGGGGGGGCACGATGTGCAGCAAGAGGCTCTGGGCTTGCTCCGGCTCCTACACTACCAAGCTGTTGGCCATGACTTGTTTCTGGACCCTCTCTTTCATCAGGTTTTGCCTACATAAGAATGGGCTTTTTAATAGCACCTCTTTTTTTAATTCAGGTTTATTTATTTTTATTTTATGTGTATGAGTGTTTTGTCTGCACATGTGTTTGTGGACCTCATGCATACTACTCATGAGGCCAAAAGAAAAACTAGGTCCCTGGAACTGGAGTTATAGACAGTTGTGAGCCACCATGCAGGTGCTAGGAACTGACCTGGGGTCTCTTTTGTAAGAACAGCAATGCCCTTCGCTGCTGAGCAATCTCCCCAATCCCTAGTCCCCATTTCTTAAAATTGTTTTAAATGTTAAGGAACATATCCCACAGTAAATATCTGCACCCAGTAAGTCCTTGGGAAACCCTGCTACAGTGCTCCATGATTACACACAGAGCTGCAGAGAGCCAAGCATCTGTCATGGAAAACTCAAACAGGTATTAGAGAAAAACAGGTTTTAGTTTTATTTTATACATGATCTTGATTAAAGTATATAAATGATAGGAGCAAAAACATTTTCAAGATCAATATTATCTAGCTAGTAAATCCCATGTTTTACCATGTTAGTGGCTTACTAGGAAATAGATCAATATGATAGGAAATCAATATAAAACTTTTAGCAGCTCTAGTTCTTCACTTTCATTTTTAACATAGAGCTCTTTGGGGGAAAAAAGACTGCATCTTGACTAATATACTCTAAACCACTCTAATAGAGAAATCCAACCACTCCTGGAATTCATTGGTGCCTTCATTCCCATTAGCAGCACAAGCTACACAAGCCAAGTCACCACAGAGTGAGTCAGAATTAATAACAAACGTTTGCTTTGGGGGTAGAGGGAGTCACCATCCTCCACAAGAACAGCCCAAGTCTCATCTTGTCCTCACAGTGACCCACTTTCAATTCCAGATGAAGATGAAGCAAGCTGGAGCAGAGGAAGACCAGAAGCGCATCCTTGGAGCTGCCCCAGGGCCAGCTCTTGTGTTCTGAGCACTCCTCCTCATGACCACTTGAGCTCACTCACAGAAGGGGCCAGGATGCTCTAGGTCAGCTATACTTGGGCCAGTGGCTGCGCTCACCAGTTTACACAAAAGTTAAAGGGGATAACATCAACTATCAGAACAGGCAATGAGCTCTGAGAGACTGGAAGTCAGACCCTCACTCTCCTCCCAAGAACTTGAATGTATTCTTCATATTCTTCAAACTTGTCTCAAAGAGTAATAGGTTGGGTCAAATTGCTGGGTATCCATTAGACCCTAAGCAGGGCCTCTTGTAGCATCAGACAGAAAGACCCGGCAAGGGGCGTCAGTCAGGGCCCATCCTGATCCAGGAGTCTATGCTGCCATGCACATAGTGTGCACCCAATAGCCTGTAGCTTCCTAAATTATCACTATTGGTGGCAAGCACACAACCACCTTAAGCACCAGAGAAGGGACCAGCCTGGTAAGATTCTGAGTAGCAATGCTTGCCTTTTGGATGGTGTATAATGCCACATACTGCTGAGTCTCAGGTTCAAACCCCAGAGTCCAGCCTCTGCTAACCACGTCTGGGGCAGGCCCGTGTGAAGAAAGTTTGTTTGTTACCTAGCCGACCAAAGGCTGCACTGCTGGAGCCATGCTGACCCACCACGGCAGCTGTGCTTACCACAGCTGGCTCACCAAGTGGCCTTATAGCCCAGGGGCGGATCACAATGGCCTGTCTGTTACATCTTCTAAGACATTTTATTGGGCATGTAAATTCCAGTGCCAAGCTTATCAGGGCACCTTGATCCCTCAGAAATTCCTTCTTCTGACCTCAGGATTTGGAGGTGAATGGTGCTCTCCACAAGTCACCAGAGAGACCTCTAGGAAGTGCCTCACTTCCCACTGACCCACCTTACATCATGGTTTATTGCCATGACACAAACAGGTCCAGCTTCTGCGCTGCCAGAGATGGCTCTGCAAGACCACTGGCCATGTTTGTAGAGGACCTGGATTTAATTCCCAGAGCCTATATGTAGCCCACAACTGTCTGTAACCCCAGTTTCAGAGAATCTGATTCCCTCTTCTGGCCTCTGGGGGAATCAAGCACGGAAACAGTGCTCAGACATACATGCAGGCAAAACATACAGATAAACACAAACCATAAAAACCTGTGAGCCAGCAAGGAGGAGGGAAGCTTCATTTGGAGAGATTGCCCATTTGGGATGACCTTTGAAATGACAATGCAACACAAACACTCGCGATCTGGCACATGCTAGGAAGAATGCACTCTGCTGCTCCTGAGGGCTTGTGCTGGCCAGGACGCCTCAGAACGGGCATTCAACACTGAGATGGCTCGTCTTCATTTTTCATTACATTTGGACTCACCTAGAAGACACACCTCTGGGCATGCCCGTCAGGGTGTTTCCAGAAGTTTAAACGCAGAGGAAAGACCTATGGAATATGAGTGGCAACATATTCCCAGGCTGAAGGAAAAAGGACGGAAGTAGAAAATCAGCTGAGTTCCCCCATCCCAGGGCCTCTTCCTCCTGTACACAGAGATGTAAGGAGTAACAGGGTCCAGCCAGTCCCCCAGCCCCTGAACTCCATTTTGCCTTCCCGGCCGTGACAAATGCCATGTTCTCAAAGCATGAGCCAAAACAAGTCATTCCTCCTACATGTTTCCTTTTGCCAGGAATTTGGTTACAGCAACAGAAAGATGACTATAAAGTCCACATGTTGTCAAATGTGTCAGAGCTGAGGAGGACATGGCCATCATCCAGCACCTTCCCAGCCACTGGGGTCACATCAGGAGCTCCATCATATTGAATTTAGATACAGACAAGTGCTCTATGATGGCACATCCAATAATAGCAGGACACACCTGTCCTCTTAGGGCCACGCTCTTCCAGCATGAGCCGGGTACCCTCCTCACTGGCCACTCCCACATTCTCCCCAGAGGTTCCATGTCCAACTGACTCAAACACATGCCCCTGCTCCTCAGCCATCTGACCAATCACAGAATCCTCTGTTCTATTTCCCCGCCTCTCATAACAGACACCTCTCCTCTACTGCTGTCTCCACCTGGACACCCAGTTCTCTGAAGCACTGAATCCTTTCCAGAAAGCCCTTGCAAGCCCAGTCTCCCAGTCTAACCATCCCACATCACCATTCCAGTTACTAAATACCAACATGTAGTCTCCTCTTGAGAACACCAGGCTTCTCACTCCTGAAGGTAAATGTTAACTGTGAGAGAGCTACACCATTGTCCACAACTTCCCTTTCAAACACATTCTCTGTCTCATCGTACTACACCTAAACACCTGAGCGGTACACCACTGCCTTTCAGTCCACACAAATTCACATGGCTTCCCTGCCTCTGGAGGCGGCCTTTCTGCCTACCGATGCCTACTGTGATTGATCCTTTGAGACCTCAGTTGGCGTCGCCCTCTCTCAGAAGCTTTCTTTTGTTTTTGTTTGTTTGTTTGTTTGATATTCTGAGACAGGGTTTCTCTGTGTAGCCCTGGCTTCCTGGACTCTCTCTGTAGACCAGGCTAGAGCCGAGGCAGCCTGGGAATCTTTCTTAATCTTGAGATTTTTGGGCCTTTCTAGCCTATTCAATTGCCTGGTGCTTCTGGCATATCTCTACCCTGAGCATCACACTGAATGGCAGTGATGTGTTCTGATGCTGGTTTCCCAAAAGACAAGGCTTCAAGGGCTCTTGGGGGAGTGAACATACTTGTATCTATAGATCAAGGCTGCACAGAATGCACACACATAGGAAGAAATGCTGAACTTGCCCATCAATCAGAAAGCACACTTACGCTACAAGCCAGTAAGATGAGTTAGAATGAAAGGTGGAAAGGCTGAAAGCTGGAAGCCAGGCCCTGCTGCTCAGCTGCCAGCTCTGGGCACCTGGGACTAGAGGACTTCCATGGTCTTGTCCATGCCCATATTCGAACATCCCGAGTATTTCTTTTTTTCCTCTTCTTCTTCTTTGTAAAAAAGGTGTGTGTGTGTGTGTGTGTGCCCACAAAAGGCAGAAGAAGACATCTTTAAATTTTATAATGAAGTCAAGTATCATGGTGCATGCCATAGTCTTGGTTTTGAGAGGCATAGCCAGGAGGCTTGTGAGCTGAAGACCAGCATGGGCTGCTATACCTAGTAAGAGCCTGTCTCAATAGACAGAGGTAGGAAGAGGAATGGCGAGGAGAGAGGGAATGGCTCTATTAATGTAACAGAAAAGACTACGAATCTTTGTGGCTAGAGATGGCTCAGTCAGTGAAGCACTTGTCTTACAAGCATAGCGATCCCAGTTCAATACTCAGAACAAATGTTAAGAAAGCTGGTTGCGATGGCACATGCTTATGTGTTGGTAAGGCAGAGACACGTAGGTCCCTGAACTGCCTAGCCAGCCACCCAAGACTAACTGGTGAGTTCTGGATAGGCCTTGCCTAAAAAGCAACCAAAAAAGGTTGACGGTACCAGAGGAACAACACTCAAGAGTGTCGACTTCTTCCTGTGGCCTCCACATGCACCTATACACATGTAGGCACATTCGTGCATACCAACATACACCACAGCACACACACACACACACACACACACATGGGTAATAACACTTCTCAGGAATCAACATCCCCATTCATCCCCAGCTGCCCTCTGCTAAGAATGGAAGACGTTCCAAGCCTCTTCCACGTACCTGGGCCCACAAGTGGCTTATTAAGTACTATGGATAAAATTTTTGATAAAAGCTCCTCACAGATAAAATACTCCTCACAGAACTCCAAACATATGGCTGAGCTTTGCAAAGCTGAGTTGGTAGTTACCTGGTGACGCCATACTCCGGGGGTGGCTGATACCTCAGGACGGCCACTTCTGTTCTCGCAGGCTGAGGTGCTGGGTAAGGTTTGACCATGTCATGGAGTACCCCAGGGTGCTGGTCATTGTAGTACAGACCATGATCTTGGTTCTTGCTGACTGGGGATTTCATTGGCTTGGTCTTGAAGGGGTATTCAGGTGGAGGGCCTCGAGGGTCCAGTGCTTTACAGACAGGCTGAGCTGGGGATGGCTCTCCTCCAGCTTTGAAGCTCTTTCCATTTCCAGAGCTGGGGAGGTGTTGCTTAGCCCCATTCCTCTCCAGTGACAGCTGCATGATCCTCTCGCTGAGGGACCGGACATGGCCCTGCTTTAGTTCTTTCAGGGCCTCATCCTTATGTGCCTGTCCACTGTTGGCCCGGTTCACTGTGGGCCTCCCCTCAGTGCGGGACTTCTGACTGGTACCTCCGGCCATGTAATAAGTGTGGCTAAGGGGCCCCTGTCCCTGCTGCTGTTGCTGCTGCTGTTGCTGCTGTTGCTGCTGCTGCTGCTGCTGTCCCCTGAAGAACTGGGACTGGGCCTTGGCTTCCTCATACGTGGGGAGCTCCTCGTTGTTCTGCTGAGGCTGTGTGGACCGGACCTGCTTCTCCATCACCGTATTGTCTCCCTGATGCTCTTGACCCTGCGGTTCTTGGCGGGCCGACTGATAGACCATTTGTGGATCTTCTTGAGTGAGGGTTTCCGTGGAAGAAAAGTTGGTGGTGGCGTGGGCTGGCCCTGCACTCCCTGTGGCCTGGTGCTGAATGGCCAGCAGGTTCATGTTCTCAGTTGGGGTGCCATAGCGCAGTTGTTCCTGGATCAGCCGCTGTAACACTCTTCCAGATGCTACATCCTCAGAACCTCTCATTTCCACCTCGGGCGTCCTCAGGAAGTTCGGGGAGTGGAAGCTGGAGAGAGGGTCCTCTACTGAAAGACAAAAGGAACTGAGCTAACAGGCTGTCCCCAGGAGACACTGACTGATACTCTAATTAGAGCATCTTTTAAAGACCCATCCTGAAATACCTAAGGGTGTGTTTCTCAGACTTCCTGAGCCTCTGCTCTTCCCTCCCATCCTTTTTCTGTCCTCTCAGTGATTTGATCTACCTTTCCATATCTCCTTTTCCTAACAGGACCACTGTGGCAGAAACTGACATTGTCTTCCACTGTAAAAACAAAAATCATTAGTCACATTAGATAACACCCTCAGACCTCTGCCAGATCTCTAATGATGGCTCTCCACCACACCGTTCCACCTCTCAGAGCTGTTCTCAGAAGGCAGCCGACATCGGCTGTCCCCAGGTTCCAAACACCACACACTGATTAGTAACCAAAGCCAGCCTGAGTTTTCCAGCTCTCATGTTACACATGTAACTTTTCTGGAACACTCTACCTTGTTTGCTCTCTGTTTAGAATGTCTTCCAATTTAGCATCTAGATCACTGCCTCAGTAACCCCACTTCCTGGCTCCATTCACTCTACCTGCCTCTTCAGTCTGGATTACCCCAAGCTGAGTCCCCCTTTGCTCTACTGAACAAAATTTTCACTCTGGTCTTCAACTCCTGAGTCAGGACCCCACCTCTGCAATGGCAGCCACATCTACCAACACATCTTCCCTCCCTCCCTGAGTCCTGTATCCTGTATCTTGTTGGTTTCTTGATTATTATTTAGATGTTTTACACTGAGTGACAGTAAGAAGCTAGAAGCAAGCAAGCTCTACTTTCTGTACCAAACTGTGGTCCTGTCCATCTCTCTTCCTGATGTCCCTATGTCCAGGGGCTGGTTCCACTAATCAGTCACTGAGAGAGGCCTCTTGCTTCTGACCTCCTCTGCCTCCAGTCCACCCAATGTTTTGTTTCCTTCCCTGTACCAGAAACGAGTGAGTTCCAAGACAACCAGGGCTACCCAGAGACACTCAGAGAAACTAAACAATAACAATTGCAATAAACAATGAACGTGCCAAAGAAAGACAGACAAAGGCAGGTTCCCGCCATCTTCTTCACTGAGCGAGTGTGTGCTACAAACCTTCCATTATTCAGAACACTGTTGGGCGCCTAAAGGGAACAGAGCATTGTTTGTCAAAAACACAGATCTACAAGACTGAAGGGAACAAGTGTCTTCAAATAAAAACTTTAAAAGTTTAGCTAGAACTAAAATTAAAATACTGTAGAAAAGCTGGTTTAAGTGGATGGATAATGAAATGAATGGATCTTAACAGGCAGGAAAACTACCACATTCCTTTTACATTGGAAAGGGGGGAGAACATTTATCAGGCTTCATCTCGCTCCATCACCCTAGGACAGCAACCCTGGAGAATTGTTCGAAAGGAGGACGTTCCTCAGCAAGGTTTTGAATTTCTTCTGAAGTTCTGACTTATTTGTGAAAACAAAAACTGGAAGCAGAGAAGGGGAAAGAGGCAAAGGACTTGGGAAAAGGCAGAAGAAGCGTTTAGAATTTGGGATTTAGAATTTAGAATAGCTGGCTACAGATGATACAACTCTGAAGCCTCCATGTTGGAAGACAGGAAGATTCCCTCTCATAGAGGGAGTCACACGGTGGAGCAAAGTAGTCCTTTCTACCGTGGGAAGGGCGAACATGCATGTTTGTGTGGGTATCATATACGTGTGGAGGCCACCACCTCAGGTGTTATTCCTCAGGAGTCGTCCGCCTCAGTCCTCCTAATAGAATACTCTATTTCTTCTTTGACAATACCATACATGTAAATGATGTATTTTGAGCCTACCTATTTACTACCCACTCCTAGTTTCTCAGGCACTGTCCATTCATACCCTTTTACCACCATCTTCTTCCTCCCTCCTTCCTTTTTTTCATCTTTCCTTTCATTTTTAAGCCTGTTTTGTAACCCACTGGATCCAGTGCCGCCAGCCCAACTGGGACCCTGGCAGATCTTGTTACCTTGGTCTTCTGCATGTCCTCGGCTGCTATGGGTTCAAGTGTGCAGCAGCCATGTGAGAAAATCAGCATCTCACAAGACTCCTACTCCTCTCCAGCTCTCACATTCTTTCTGCCCTCTCTTCCACAAGGTCCTCTGACCCCTGAGGTTGGGGAAGAAGGTCACCTTGTGCTTTTGAGACAGAGTCTCTTACTGAAACCTGGGGATCAATGACTAGACCAGCGAGTCCCAGGGACCTGTCTCTCTCCACCTCACCAGTGCTGGGGTGACAACCATGTGTTCAGCTTCTTTACATTCTGGGATCCAACTCAAGAATACATTCCAAGACCCAACGTGGAATCCTGAAGCCAAGGACAGTCAGTGCCAAGTCTTATGTGCAAGGACAGTGCCAAGGCAGTGTGTGCATGTGTGTGTGTGTGTGTGTGTGTCTCTCTCTCTCTCTCTCTCTCTCTCTCTCTCTCTCTGTGTATGTGTTTCTCCCCCCCCCCATGTGTGTAGCATACACCTTTATAAAGTTAACATAAATTACACATACGAGATTGTCAGTAACAGTCAACAGTAACATAGACCTGATCTGACAGCATATAGCTGTGACTGTATTTAAGACTTATGAGCCATTTACTTCTAGTGCTTTTCAATTAATACTTCCAAATTGCCATTGACCTTCAGTAATAAAAGTGGTAGAAACTAAAGTCACAGGCACAGGGATTACTTAATGCAGAAGAGACGAAAACAAGAAGGTCTGACCCTCTGTGTTCCCAACGTGCAAGGACTTACCGCTTTTCCCCCTTAGGCCTCCACTTGCCTCCACTGTCAAAGTAGATGCTTCATGCCTCCCAGAATAGAGCTGCAAGTCTGGGTAGAAGTAGGCGGGGTCTTCTAGAATCTGCACAGGACTGCTGGGGCTGTAGCAGATGGGAGGAGGAGCTGGCAGAAAGAGAATGATGTGTGTGTGTCAGTGCCAATCACGTGCCCCCTTCCTGTGTGACTCATGCCCCCTACACGGCAACTTGAAGTGTGACTCTGCCTATTTCATTCATAAAATTCCAAAGCTACTTCCCAGAACTGTCACAAATCCAGCCACCCACCACGCTGACCCACAAGCTTCCAACAGCCACTGAGCAGAGGTGCAAAACTGTCACCTAGGGACAGCACCCACAGTCTTCTGTGGAGCTGTGAGAGGCGTGAGGTTTGGAATGGTCAAGGTAGAGGGCAGAAACGCAGGAATGGAGCAGGCCAGAAAAAGAAAAGTGAGAAGAACAGCTGTCTCTCCAAAAATATAGGATAGAAGAAAGGGTGGCCACTTTGCCAGGCCATGTGTCAGCAAGAGAATGTCCCAGGCTGAGACACAGTGTGCTCTGGCTCCCTGAGAGGCTTCTGAGTCTCACGTTGCAGTATAACCAGTGACCTGGGCCTGGGCCTTAGCCAAGTCATGGCCACTCAAGCTCCCTTCTCTGCTACACACACGTGCACGAAAGAGTGCACACGCATGCCCGCACGCGCGCACACACACACACACACACACACACACTAGTGCACTTCTTTTTCAAGTTATATTTGAGGCTACACTTAGACCCACAGCCATCAACCATGAGACCCCACTTCAGGGACACTGACAGCACATTTGTCAATTGTGGGAACTCCGGCCGATCCAGCCACTTTCCCTTCCTGTTCTGTCTGATATACCTCTGTGTGGATGCCAAGATTAAAGCTCTGCTTGTTGTTGTTGTTGTTGTTCTCAATTTACTCTGGAGAGTCTTATTATTATTTATTAAGACCCTTGCCTTAAAGATAATTCCATTTGAAAATAAAAGAACAATTTTCAGAAATGGCTTCAAACCAGGCATCTGAAATGCCTTCCTAAGGTTTGCACAAGACCACAGCTACTAGTGTCTCATGACACCACGGGCCAGAGATAGGACTATCGCCCTCTCCCTGAGTCGCTGTGCCTCCGCTGAGATACCATTTGTATGCACTCAATATATCGTAGGCACGTCTGACCCATAAAGATAAAATTATGATTTCCACTGCTGAAATGCTTACCTTGTAAGTTTAAAATAAAATAATTCTAATTGGGACTCTCAATTTAGAGATGATTACACACCAAACATGAAAGTCATATTGTACCAAGATCAGTCTAAAACTACATTTCTAAGGCAGCACACACTAACTGCCCTGAGGAGAAGGGGGATCCCTTTCTGGGCCTCGTCTCTTACAACCATAACTCTGAAAGCCTACAGCTAAAATTGGGTATTCTGATCTAAAGTCAGTCCTGACACGGTTTCCAAATTGAGGGGAACAAGGCATAGGCCTGGATGCATATTGGAGACTTGAAGTACTTTTCAAATCCCACACAGAGTAGGGCCCAAGTAACTGTATTGTGTGCATGAGTATGTGTGTATGTGTGTTTGTGTGTATGTGTCTATGTGCTTGAGTGTGGGTGTCTATGTATATGTATTCATGAGTGTGTGTGCTTGTATATGTGTGAGTGTCTGTTTATCTTTGTGTGTGGGTGCTTGAGTGGGTTTCTGTGTGTTTGTATGTGTTCATGTGTGTGTGAGTGTGCCTGTGCATGAGTATGTGCATGTTTGTGTGTGTAGTGGCTATTCCTGGTTGTCAACTTGACTATATTTGGAATGAACTACAATCCAGAATTGGAAGGCTCACCAGTGACCCTTATCTGGAGGCTTGGAGATCCTTATCTGGATCTTGGTATGGAGATCTTGAGCCATAGTGGCTATGGATTCCAGAAGATTAAATCTCCGAGTTTAAGGAGATTTAATCTGGGCTACACGTTTCATCTGGGATTAAAGGTGTGTGGAACACACCTTTAATCTGGGCTACACCTTCTGCTGGAGACAATATAAGGACATTGGAAGAAGGGAGTTTAGCTCTTGCTCCTTCGCCTGCTTGCCATGTGAGACTGAGTAACTGCTAGATCCTTGGACTTCCATTCACAGCTGCGACTGAACCATTGTTGGGAATTGGACTGCCGACTGTAAGTCATCAATAAATTCTTTTACTATATAGAGACTACCCATAAGTTCTGTGACTCTAGAGAACCCTGACTAATACAGAAGTTGGTACCAGGAGTGGTTCTAGAGTAACAGAAGTACAAGGATGAATCTTTTAAAATACTGGAATTGGCTTGTTGAGCCACCAGCACTTTCAAGTACTGAAACCTCTCCAGATTCTCTCCCTCCTGGGAGCTCAGAGAATTTTGAAGACCCATGGTTGAAATTATATTTCAAACTTAAAGAAGCTAATGCCCTTGATTTTCTTAATGATTTAGGTGATTCAGTGCACAAAGCTTTCTACAAGATGGGGAAAAAATCAGAAAATGATTTTACTGGCTGGCTGCTCTTAGTATCTGGGGAAAAAATGATGAATGAAAGGAAGGAGTTGTGTGATAAAATCGAAAGGCTCCAGACACAAGTAAACGATCTAAAAGTTGCTAAGTGTGTCCTTGAAGAGAATCTTCTCTCTTGCAGCAATAGAGCTCAAGTTGCAGAAAATCAAACTGAAACCCTCATTGTAAGGTTGGCTGAACTACAGCGAAAATTTAAGTCTCAGCCTCAGAGTGTGTCGACAGTTAAAGTAAGGGCACTAATTGGCAAAGAATGGGATCCTATAACATGGGACGGAGATGTGTGGGAAGACCATGTTGAAGCTGAGAATTTTGAATCTTCAGATTCTCAAGAGTTTGCCCCACCTGAGGAAGTAGTACCCTCAGCCCCACCCCTTGAAATAATGCCTTCCCCACATGAGGAAATTAATTTTACAGAGTCTGATAAACCAGCAATGACTTTCAATACTGATGTTTCTCAAGGCCCACCAATAGTTTCTTCTAGACCTGTAACAAGACTCAAAGCAAAACAGGCTCCTAGAGGGGAGGTAGAAAGTGTAGTCCATGAGGAAATTCGCTACACTACTAAGGAGCTTAATGAGTTTGTTAATTCATTCAAGCAGAAACCTGGTGAATATGTATGGGAATGGATTTTAAGGGTGTGGGATAAGGGTGGAAGGAACATAAAACTAGAGCAGGCTGAGTTTATTGACATGGGCCCTCTGAGTGGAGATTCTAGGTTTAATACGGAAGCTCGCATGGTTAAAAAAGGTGTCAAAAGTTTGTTTGAATGGTTGGCTGAGGTGTTTATCAAAAGATGGCCTACAGGAAATGACTTGGAGATGCCTGATATTCCGTGGCTTAGTGTTGATGAAGGGATTTTAAGACTTAGGGAAATTGCAATGCTAGAGTGGATATATTGTGTAAAGCCTAATTGTCCACAATGGGAAGGTCCAGAAGATATGCCCTTCACCAGCTCTATAAGACGCAAATTGGTGAGAGGGGCACCAGCACATTTGAAGGGTTTTGTTCTTTCCCTTTTCCTTGTGCCAGATCTTAGCATTGGAGATGCTTCTGCTCAATTAGATGAATTAAATTCACTGGGTTTAGTTGGATTCCGAGGTAACAAGGGCCAGGTGGCAGCATTGAATCACCAGAGACAAGGTGATCCTAGTTATTATAATGGACAGCGTAGGCAAAAGAATGTTTATAATGACAGACCCAGTAATGGTCAGCACAGGAGAGGTGAAATTTATAATGGCATGACTCGCTTGGACCTTTGGTACTGGCTAGTCAATCATGGTGTTTCCAGGAATGAAATACATAAGAAGCCTACTGCATATTTGTTTGATCTGTATAAGCAAAAAAATTCTCAAACAAATGAAAGAAAGGCTACAGTAGTTCGTGGTAAACAGCAATCTCGGCCAGTGAATCAATTCCCAGACTTGAGCCAGTTTGCAGATCCGGAACCCCTTGAATGAAGGGGTGGCCAGGTTCCCCTGAGGAAGGATCCTGATAAGACACCCAAAGGTTTTGCTGTTACCCTTTCTCCAGTTCTTCCCCAGAGGGACCTACGGCCTTTTACAAGGGTAACTGTGCACTGGGGAAAAGGAAATAATCAGACTTTTCGGGGTCTGCTGGATACTGGTTCTGAGTTGACACTGATCCCAGGAGATCCCAAGAAACATTGTGGCCCTCCAGTTAAAGTAGGGGCCTATGGAGGGCAGGTGATTAATGGAGTTTTGACTGATGTCCGACTCACAGTAGGTCCAGTAGGTCCCCGGACACATCCTGTGGTGATTTCCCCAGTTCCAGAATGTATAATTGGGATAGATATACTCAGAAACTGGCAGAATTCTCATATTGGTTCCCTGAACTGTAGAGTGAGGGCTATTATGGTTGGAAAGGCCAAATGGAAGCCTTTAGAGTTGCCTCTGCCAAAGAAAATAGTGAATCAAAAACAGTATCGCATTCCTGGAGGCATTGCAGAAATTACTGCCACTATCAAGGACTTGAAAGATGCAGGGGTGGTGGTTCCCACCACATCTCCGTTTAACTCTCCTATCTGGCCAGTGCAGAAAACAGATGGATCATGGAGAATGACAGTTGATTATCGAAAACTAAATCAGGTAGTAACTCCAATTGCAGCTGCTGTACCAGATGTAGTTTCGTTACTTGAGCAAATTAACACATCTCCTGGCACCTGGTATGCGGCTATTGATCTGGCAAATGCCTTCTTCTCAGTACCTGTCCATAAGGACCACCAGAAGCAATTTGCTTTCAGTTGGCAAGGCCAACAGTATACCTTCACAGTTTTGCCTCAAGGATATATTAACTCTCCTGCCCTGTGTCATAATTTAGTTAGAAGGGATCTTGATCGTTTGGATATTCCACAAAATATCACATTGGTGCACTATATTGATGACATTATGCTGATTGGACCAAGTGAGCAGGAAGTAGCAACCACTTTGGACTCATTGGTAACACATATGCGTATCAGAGGATGGGAAATAAATCCAACCAAAATTCAAGGACCATCTACCTCAGTGAAATTCTTAGGAATCCAGTGGTGTGGGGCATGCAGAGATATTCCTTCTAAGGTGAAAGATAAGTTATTGCACCTGGCCCCTCCTACAACCAAGAAAGAAGCACAACGTTTAGTGGGGCTATTTGGATTCTGGAGACAACACATCCCTCACTTGGGTGTGTTACTTAGGCCTATTTATCAAGTGACTCGGAAAGCCGCTAGCTTTGTGTGGGGCCTGGAACAGGAGAAGGCCCTTCAACAGGTCCAGGCTGCTGTGCAGGCTGCTCTACCACTTGGACCATATGACCCAGCAGACCCGATGGTACTTGAGGTGTCTGTGGCTGATAGAGATGCTGTTTGGAGCCTCTGGCAGGCCCCTGTAGGTGAATCACAGAAAAGACCTTTGGGATTTTGGAGCAAAGCTCTACCATCATCTGCAGACAACTATTCTCCCTTTGAAAAACAGCTCTTGGCCTGCTATTGGGCCTTAGTGGAAACTGAACGTTTGACAATAGGACACCAAGTTACTATGCGACCTGAATTACCCATCATGAGCTGGGTACTATCAGACCCTGCAAGTCATAAAGTGGGACGCGCACAGCAGCAGTCTATTATCAAATGGAAGTGGTATATACGTGATCGGGCCAGAGCAGGTCCTGAAGGCACAAGCAAGTTACATGAAGAAGTTGCTCAAATGCCTATGGTTTCTACTCCTGTTACAATGCCATCTGCTGCCAAGCATGCGCCTATAGCCTCATGGGGTGTTCCCTATGATCAACTGACCGAAGAGGAAAAGACTAGGGCCTGGTTTACTGATGGCTCTGCACGTTATGCAGGCACCACCCAGAAGTGGACAGCTGCAGCATTACAACCCCTTTCTGGGACAACTCTGAAAGACACAGGTGAAGGGAAATCTTCACAGTGGGCAGAACTTCGGGCAGTACACATGGTATTACAGTTTGTTTGCAAGAAGAAATGGCCAGATGTACGATTATTCACTGACTCATGGGCTGTAGCCAATGGATTGGCTGGATGGTCAGGGACTTGGAAAGATCACAATTGGAAAATTGGTGAAAAAGACATCTGGGGAAGAAGTATGTGGATAGATCTCTCCAAATGGGCAAAGGATGTGAAGATATTTGTGTCCCATGTAAATGCTCACCAAAAGGTGACTTCAGCTGAGGAGGAGTTCAATAATCAAGTGGATAAGATGACCCGTTCTGTGGACAGTCAGCCTCTCTCCCCAGCCATCCCTGTCATTGCTCAATGGGCACATGAACAAAGTGGCCATGGTGGTCGAGATGGAGGTTATGCTTGGGCTCAGCAACACGGGCTTCCACTCACCAAGGCTGACCTGGCTACAGCTGCTGCTGATTGCCAGATCTGCCAACAGCAGAAACCAACACTGAGCCCCAGATATGGCACCATTCCTCGAGGTGACCAGCCAGCAACCTGGTGGCAGGTTGACTACATTGGACCACTTCCTTTGTGGAAAGGACAGCGTTTTGTTCTTACTGGAGTAGATACTTATTCTGGTTATGGATTTGCCTTTCCTGCACGTAAGGCCTCTGCTAAAACCACCATTCATGGGCTGACAGAATGCCTTATCTATCGTCATGGTATTCCACACAGTATTGCTTCTGACCAAGGAACTCATTTCACAGCCAGAGAAGTACGACAGTGGGCCCACGATCATGGAATTCACTGGTCTTACCACATTCCCCATCATCCTGAAGCAGCTGGCCTGATAGAAAGATGGAATGGCCTTTTGAAGACACAGTTACAGCACCAATTAGGTGGTAACAGCTTGGAAGGCTGGGGTAGAGTTCTTCAGAAGGCAGTATATGCTTTGAATCAGCGCTCCATATATGGTACAGTTTCACCCATAGCCAGGATTCATGGGTCCAGGAACCAAGGGGTGGAAAAGGGAATAGTTCCACTTACTATCACTCCTAGTGACCCTCTAGGAAAATTTTTGCTTCCTGTCCCCATAACTCTAGGTTCTGCTGGCCTAGAAGTTTTGGCTCCAGAGAGGGGAGTGCTCCTACCAGGAGCTACAACAAACATTCCATTGAACTGGAAGCTCAGACTTCCCCCTGGTCATTTTGGGCTTCTAATGCCCTTAAACCAACAGGCTAAAAAAGGAATAACCGTGTTAGGAGGAGTGATAGATCCAGATTACCATGGGGAAATTGGATTACCTCTTCACAATGGAGGTAAGCAAGATTATGTCTGGAGTGTAGGAGATCCCTTAGGGCGTCTCCTAGTACTACCATGTCCTGTGATTAAAGTCAATGGGAAACTACAACAGCCTAATCCAAGCAGGATGACAAAGGACGCAGACCCATCAGGAATGAAGGTATGGGTCAATCCTCCAGGAAAAGAGCCAAGACCTGCTGAGGTGCTGGCCGAAGGTGAAGGAAATACAGAATGGGTAGTAGAGGAAGGTAGTTATAAATATCAATTAAGGCCACGTAACCAGTTGCAGAAACGAGGATTATAAAGTAATATGAATGCCCCATTGTAAATTTACAAATGCGTTTGCGATTGTATGAGGGATAGTTATATCATGTTAGGCGTATTCACAACCTTGTTATTGTTTCATGTGAACATGAGATATTATTTGTGTCAAGTTGACAAGGGGTGGATTGTAGTGGCTATTCCTGGTTGTCAACTTGACTATATTTGGAATGAACTACAATCCAGAATTGGAAGGCTCACCAGTGACCTTATCTGGAGGCTTGGAGATCCTTATCTGGATCTTGGTATGGAGATCTTGAGCCATAGTGGCTATGGATTCCAGAAGATTAAATCTCCGAGTTTAAGGAGATTTAATCTGGGCTACACGTTTCATCTGGGATTAAAGGTGTGGTGGAACACACCTTTAATCTGGGCTACACCTTCTGCTGGAGACAATATAAGGACATTGGAAGAAGGGAGTTTAGCTCTTGCTCCTTCGCCTGCTTGCCATGTGAGACTGAGTAACTGCTAGATCCTTGGACTTCCATTCACAGCTGCGACTGAACCATTGTTGGGAATTGGGCTGCCGACTGTAAGTCATCAATAAATTCTTTTACTATATAGAGACTACCCATAAGTTCTGTGACTCTAGAGAACCCTGACTAATACAGTGTGTGTATGTGTGCATGAATGTGTGTGTGAGTGTTGGTGTGTGTACACTAGTGTGTATTTATGAGTGTATGTGTGTGCATGAATGTGTGTATTTGTATGTTTGTGTGTGTGCACAAGTGTGTATATGTGCATGAGTATATGTGAGTATGTGTGCATGTGTGTGTGCATGCATGCCTGCATGTGTATGTGCATGTGTGTGTGTTTGTATGTATATAAATGTGTTTGTATATGCATGTGTGTTTTTGTACACATCTGTGCATGAGTATGTGGGTATGTGTGTATATGTGCATGCCTGCATATGTGTATGTGTGTGTTTGTGTGTATGTATGTTTGTGTGCATGAGAACTGAACTCAGTGTTTTGTACATACTAGGAAGCATTCTACCACTAACTGAGCTATAGCCATTTCTTGCTTCTTAATGTATTTTTATTTGATAGAGGTCTTACTAAGTTGACAGACTGGTCTAAACTCAACTCAATTCTGTGGTTCAGGAAATCCTGAACATGCAACCCCCTTGCCTCTACCTTCAGAGTAGTTTAGATTGCAGCCAATTACCACCAGGCTGAGCCAGATGGCTGTCTTTTCTAAAGCTTTCAAAATGACTACAATGTGGTGAATGTTGGGGATTCCTAAGCTAAGGGAAAGTGGGGTACATCAGGGACAAAGTCAACAACAAAGCACTGCTGCCCACCCTTGCCCTGCAGGCTCCTGTACCAAGTAGACATGAGAGGGTTGGGCGGAGTCAAGAGCTCACATGCTCCAATCAAAGTGTGGTGTTTTCTTAAAATCCTGTGGGGTCAGAAGTGGTGTGGGGCAGCATGCAACAACTTTACAGGCTATTGTCTAGCCGAGTGACTATGAGACCGAGCTTTGAATACAATGAAGACATGGATGTGTACAAGGGGAGCAAGAGAATGTGCGCACTTTTAATATAGCTCTCACCCTGCATTAGCCATCACAGCCACAGCAGCATTCATAACAATCATTTCTCTCCAGCTTTACTGTGGCTGGCCATGAAAAGGTGAGCTCAGGAGCTCCAAGCCACAGAATAGTAGTCCTTAAAGGGACCTGTGTTCAGACAACACCAAAGATGCGCTTCCTTTTACTACATGGTCATCAATGAAAAAAAAAAAAAAAACTAGTGAAAACACACACACACATGGATGGACAGATGGACAGACGGACGAGTGGACAGACAGGTGGACGCTGTGCCCTGTTATATGGGTGCTCAAGACATCTTTCACACATACACCGGGTGCATACATTTAGCAACAGACATTCTCACAACCACCAGGGTTCCGGGTGCAGAGGAAAGGAAAGAGAATCCACAGATAAGAGAAGAGGCCCTGCAGATGAACAGGCTAAGGTGGGTTATTCCAGTCCAGCAAGAAACAGCTGGGCTAGCCAAGAACTGGCCCTGCCTAAGGAACCAGGGTCAACATCACACCAGGAACTGTGACAGTGATGCATCTCTCGAGTCTGGATCAGATTCTTGGGTCTGAGAGCAAATGTCTACGTGATCTTGGGTCCTGTCCCATGTCCATCATCTTGAACAGGGACCTTCTCCAGCAAGAATTCCTCCTCCTCCTCCTCCTCCTCCTCCTCCTCCTCCTCCTCCACCTTCTTCAAGCAAAATGCTGGTCCAAGGATATGTGAAATGAGATCCTGGAAGCAGACACAGCCTGAGAAGAAGGCTGTTTTCTTTGCTGGCACTTCTTTATGGGGAGCAGGCGCTTGAAGAAGCCACAAAGCCTTCCACACACGGCTACCACCCAGAAGGCTCCTGCACGTCCTGGCTCAGACCCAGAGACCAACAACCCAGAGTAGGGAGATGAAGGGCCTCTCATGGCTTGCTGGCTCAGCACTGTATCTGTACGGCATGGCTGTGTGGAGAGGTTCGTAAGGACTACGTCTACACAAGGCCCCCTTGTCTAAATAGGCAACTTACAGTTACCTAACCTCTTGGAGGCCAGACCCTCTGCTGAGGGTTTTGGACACCAGACCAAAGCACTGAAAAGTAGGCCACGGTCAGCATGGGGTCCCAGGTCTCTGGGGAAGGGGTCTGAGGCCCATGGAGCTCCCAGTGTCTTACCAGGAGGGAAGGCAAAGGTCTTCACTGCTGTACTCTGGAATTCTAGAGAGTTTAGATTTTCTACAGACTGACAACTGCAGGATTCCCACCCCCTTCACTCCCATCCTGAGCTCCAGTGCTTCTGGCTCTCTCTGGAGGTACTGGAAACACACTTCCCTTCACACTTCTACACTCTCTTCCTTTGTGACTGTCCTCCGGGCCTGCAGGTGACACAACCCGACCAAAACTTTTTCTCTCTAGCTTGAAAACAGATTCACAGATAATAAAGGGTGTGGTTGTTAAAGAAAAATGACTTAGGAGGAAAGAGGCAGGGTAAGGGACTGTAAGCACCATCGCAGCTCCATTCCTGTGCTAACTGGTGGGCTCCCCAGAGGCAGATCCAGAATCTATCACCATGCCAACTGAGCAGACTCAGAAAGCCCCCTTAAGGTTTAAACTCTAGACATCAGTCTCCAACTGCCATCCAACACACACACACACACACACACACACACACACAGCATATAGGGTGTGGAGACACTGGTACATCTCTGTCCTTAGGTTCCTTTCCACAAGCCACATCTTGCATACATAACCTTCTGGTCTATCACTTCAAGGTCAGACTTTGTTTGATTTCCAACACAGTCAATCATCAGGCTCCTCCTCTGGCTGTCAGTAGCCTTCCTGAGCTCCTCAGCATCCCTGCATCCTGTGAACACATCACCTTCATCCTCCCAGTACTACTACCCCTGTTGTCTCACACACTCCCTTCAATTGCTTTAAATTCTCAGTAAACCCTCCTCCCCGTGCCTCCGCTTCCAGGCACAGCACCTCCACAGTCTCCAAGCAGCCTAGGCTTGGAGGACATAGAGCTTACCATTTACCATCAGCAGCTCAGGACTTGGCTCAGGTAAGGTAGGAAAGTGCTACCACCCTCGTGAAGACAACGCCTTGGAAGACATGCTGTGTTGTGGATTTCTACGAGTGGCATGCAGTTAAATGTATTCTCTGTCTACACAGAGAAGAGTGCTGTGTTCTCTGGAGCACTCTCAGCACTACATAGTTTACAGAAAATGGTATTAGTCCCTCTCTGAGCATCTCTGATAGCTCCTTCACCCTTCAGCGTCCTAGAATGTGAGGATGTTTCCTGACCCCTTTGCAGTTAATACTGGCGCTTTGGGATCTACAGGCCAGAGGCCCTTTCCTCAAAGATGCCTCTGACAGAAGGACAATAGCCAGGGGTCACCAAATTTCACAACTTCCTGATAGTTCCATATCATCTAAAGCTTCCCACACACCTCAGAACTACTTCACCCCCAGATCAAAAAACCGCCTCTAACTTTATAACAGACACATTGAACACCAAAACCAACTCTGCAGCTTCTACCTCATCTAGCGGAGCGTGAAGGAATTTGCTGAGTGTGTCAAAACCTCACAGCTGAAGTTTGTGACCTGGCTTGGCTCAGGAAGAACTGGAAGTTTTCCTGGAGTGTGGAATACTCAACTCAAGGAGATTCGCACTTGAAAACATCGGCTACAAAGGAAGTGGAAAGCCCAAGAACACAGCTGGAAAAAAAAAAAGGATGAGCCAAGTCACAGCGCAGGTGCCTGAGACCAGGTGACACTTGCAAAGGCAGCCTCCTTACACTCCTGACACAACACACCTGCACACAACACATCTGCTCACAACACACATCTGTGCCCAACACACACCTGTTCACATAACACACACCTACATACAACACACCTGCTCACCACACACACCTATGCACAACACACACCTCTCTAAGAGGAAATGCACATTGCCTTCTCATTCTCTTTGTCCCTGGAAAACGTGAGTGAGACACAGGGTTTAGCGTGGGGAGTAACAAATGAAGCTCCCATGAATCTCGGCCCCATTCAAGGCATGGTCTTCCAAACTGGCATCAGACTGGAATCCTAGTCCGTGGGCCAAGCCTTCTACTCCAGAAAACACAAGAAA
The DNA here is from genome assembly GCF_978045245.1 of Mus caroli. Lineage (NCBI taxonomy): Eukaryota > Metazoa > Chordata > Mammalia > Rodentia > Muridae > Mus > Mus caroli. The sequence goes on from NW_028227266.1 coordinate 11,228,891, forward strand.
CCAATACAATGATGCCTGTTTAATTTAGACTCCCTCAAAGGGAAACGTGTGATAACTTTAAGCCTGCCTAAAGTGTAACTTAGCTGTGCTTACTTAGAAATGTTTCTGATATATTATCAGTGAGAACCAAAGGGTTGGACGTGTTCAAGAACAGTGTGCATGCACTATAGGAGCTGTAAATACAAAGAAGAGAGCAGGTCTTTGCCCTTAAGATACCAGGATTTGCTTCTAGAGAACTCCATGCACAGTTGTGCACTGAGAAAGGAGCATACGGCTTTGGACGGCCAGGAGCGATCGCTGCCTACAGGCAGAGGGATTCTGCATGGCATTACCCATGGCATCGCGATGATAGAAACGAAAGAAACTTAAGGGATGTCTGTCTAGCATGGGAAACACAGAGTGTGGGATTGAGTCAAGCCAATGCTTCTTGTATTAACAACAGATAATCCAGGCAGTGTGAGTGAGGGTCAGGGGTCAGGGTAGGGGAAGCACAGGAGCAGACGCCACCCTGAGCATCTAGAGAGCATTGTCACGGTTCTTGGACGTTGTTTTCACAACAGAATTGGGAGACTGTTACTGTAACCTGCAACTGTGAGCTAAAAACCCACTCCTCTCCTCAACTGCTTTCTGTGAGGGCTTTTATCACAGTAACAAACACGGAAGCAGGACAAATGCCCCTTGTCCCACTGACAACAGCAAGTTCCTGCTGCTCATTTTTGAGAAAACACTGACCAAATACCAACATCAGAAAAGCCACTGCTTGCCCACTGTTCTTCCATGACATTTTAATTTTCACGTTTGGTTCCATGGTTAGGAGCACTGGCTGTTCCAGCCGAGGACCTGGGTTGGATTTCCAGCACCCACAGGGCAGCTCACAAGAGTCTACAACTCCAGCTCCAGAGGATATGATGTCCTCTGCTGGCCTTTATGAATACTGCATACACGTGGTACACTTAATATACAGGGAGATCAAAACTCATACACACAAATGCATCTCTCTTTTTTTAACTTTCCCTTTGAAATCAGTTCATTAACTGTGCTTTCCTCCACTTCTGGGAAGAGGCAGTTCCTGTTCTTCCTGGACACAGGATGCTAAACAGTCCTCAAGTTTGAGATTTGACTACATTAAGCATTTACACTGCTAGAACTAGAATGTTCTTAAGTGAAGGCACTTACATTTCATTTTCTGTGTGCAGAATAAATTGTCTCTGGCTCTGGAAGAGTCAAGTGTGGCACTCTGACTACTGCTAGGCTTCCCACAGAGATACCACAGCACTGTTTCTGCACCCAGAATAGATACCAATATGCAAAAGAGAAGCACAAGCGCATAGGATTGCTAGGACAGTGGTGTTTAGGCCCCAGGAATCTCCCAGGGTTCCACAGAGCACTCTGAGAAACACGCTTCTGTATCAGACACTTGCCCATCCCTCCAAGGGTTATGTCTATAAGATGTGAAGTGTGAGGATTTTAAGATGAAAATGCTGAAAACCGTCTGTAATTAGAAATGGGTTCTCTCAGCCCAGGCATAGGGGTATGCCTAGCACCCCTGGTGATCACTGACTGACGAAGGCAGACTGAACTCTGTCAGATGAGGGGAACCCTGCAGCTTCAGGACAGCACAGCACAAGACAGACAGTTGGTCCCCCAGCTGATCCTGCAAGAAGGCTTATGAGCAAGAACGAGGCCCAACACGGATTACTTCCCAGGGTGAAGGAGAGGCTCCAGGACATACCCTGCTCTTAGGAAATGGGAAAGACGCTGAGGTGACTCACCCAACAGGAAACCAAGACACCAGGGCAGAGTGACTGACAAGGAAAGAGAGTGACTGTCACAGAACACCAGCATAGAAAGAGGAAGACAAAAGATGTAACATCCAAAGATATGCATGCTTTGGGCTTTGTTTTGCCAAATTTGCTTCTTGGTGTCGCAGTCCTGGTCCCACACTTCATCCACTATGATTCTTGACATCAGACCTAAGATTTGTTACCTAAACAGTAAACGAAACTCCTCAGAACCACTAGTTAGGCTGCAGTGATCACTAAATCAGACAAGGCTATGCGTGGCTCCTGTACAGAGCAAGTGCTCAGTAAAATTTACACCATTAGATAAAATTAGGGAAATTCATGATCACAGGAAGCTGGGGAGATGGTTATCTCAGAGAGAGAGAGAGAGAGAGAGAGAAAGAGAGAGAGAGAGAGAGAGAGAGAGAGAGAGAGAGCGCAAAGTAAAGGATTACCAGGAGTTCCCCAGAGACTCTTTCAGGCCCTCCAAATTACCTGGATACTGTGCATGCAAGTCCAGAGCCACATGGTCTACAGAGGTATTAGAAGCCAGGATCTAAGGGCCACAGCCCCTCATAGCTTGGTGACAACAGGGTGCTGGATGGGGTGGGACACACCTGCCTTCTGCATTGCAAAAAAACAAAAACCAACCCTCTTGTGAGCCTTTGCTCTCTAACTTTTCAGTTCCCCTGTGGCACAACACTTGGCCAGCATGCATGAAGTTCTAGGTTCAACCCCTAAAGGCAGAAAAAAATGTAAGGAGAGAATAAGGTAGAGAGTGATTAAGGTTGGCATCTGACTTTTGACCTCCACATGCACATACACATATGTGTATGAATATCAACATATAAACATACACATGAAAATATATAAACAAAAAAATGTAAGTTTCATGGGAGCAAACAGCTGGTACTCATCCAGTATCGGTACAGGGAGACCTTAAATATTGTTTTTATCGTACCTGCTCCTGTTCCATTCCAGTTGCTGTGATAAAAATATTCCTATAGCAAGCATCTTGGCAGAGATTTTATTGTCCTACAATTCTAGGTAACGGCTCATAATAGCAGGGAAGTCACAGTGGTAGAAGCTTGAGACTACTGGTCACTCCACATCTACAGTCAAGAGTTCGGGGCAAGTGGGACACAAGTGCACCAATGCTCAGCGTTGTTTACTCTTTCACAGGGCAGGACCTGGACTAGGGGATGGGGCCACCCACAGTGGGCTGGGTCAGTTAACAAGTCAGTCTCCCACAGGCAACCTGATCCAGATAATTCCTCGGTATGATTCTAGGTTGTGTCAAGTTCACAGTAATTATGTCAGTGCCCTCATCGAGTTGTCCACTTGAGTCTCCACTTCATTTAACAGTCTATTCACTCATTCGGCAAATACTTCTAGAGTAAATGCTTCTTAAATCAATTACTCTCGTATTGTTGTGGCAAAAGATCTAAGAAAGAAGAAGTTAAGGAAGAGAGGGTTTATTCTAACTTACAATTCAGTGGCATAGAGTCCATCGTGGAGGGAAATGGTTGGTGGCAGAAACACTGAGGCAGTAGTAGTAACGTGTCCACAATCAGGAAGCAAGCCATGAACAGGAAGTAGAGCTGGGCTATGAAGCATCAGAGCCCACCTCCAGTGACTTGCTTCCTCTAGTGAGGCTCCATCCCCCAACCAGTTCAGGCCCTGTCAAAACATCTATAGCAGCTGGGGACACCAAGTGTTCAAATACCTACGGGGACACTTCACATTCCAACTTCTGTATCCTTTTTTGCTTAACTTTTCTAAAAACAAGAAATATCACCTCAGGAATGCTCAGCAGATATCTTCCTCCAAAAAAGAAAATGAAAATTCTACAAGTAAACTTCAGGAACATATTTATAATTGTTGCCTTAAAATTAAAAAACAAACAAACAAACAAACCTACTACCCTTGGGCTGGCGAGACAACTCAGTAAGTAAAGTGCTTGTCACACAAGCAAAAGGACCAATGTTCACACTTCCAACATCCACATAAACAGCCTGACCCAGGAAGCTGGCCTGCAATTCCACTCAGAAGTGTCTGAGTCAGCAGCCCTCTGGAGCCCCTGGGCTGCCCTTCTAGCCAACCCACACTCAGCCAGAGACGGAAACCAGGGTGGAGGGCAATGGGGGAAGACACCACACTGCCCTCTGGTATCCACACTTTTGAGTGGATGCGCACACACGCATTCACACGTGCACGCGCGCGCGCGCGCACACAGACACACACACACACGTACGCACACACGCACACACAAGCTGCCTCAGCACTACAGACCTGTTCACTTTATGAGCAGCCTTTATTTAAATCTCTGCTTTGTGCTCCTAAACTAATAAAATGATCTTAGTCACTGAGTAAATGTCACCAGAATATAAATATGTGTTTTATTTCTTTTTCCCCCTCCAAACTCCTGGAATTTACTTTGGAGAAAATGTAGAAACTTCACAGTTTTGAAAATAATCTCATATTTCAAACTCAGAACTAAAAAAAAATATGTATCTCAGAGTAGAGCATTTAGACCTATTCTTACTTTCATGCTCTATATGTCCCAGGGTCATATGTAAATCCATTTATGTAATCTGAAAACAGCAACAGCCTGGGAATGCCTACCCTTAATTCTCTAGTGCCCATAATTCCACAGATCTAAAAAAGTGCATTTCTAGTATGTCTGTCCTTAAATCTTTCAACTTTCCCCTAAATCTCCAGAATGAGCAATGAAAATAATGTCAGAGATATTCAAGGTGTGTGTGTGTGTGTGTGTAGGCATTCCCAGGGAAACAAGCCTTACCAGAGAAGTACTCCTTCCACAGAACCCCCAGATGGAGAGGACTGGCTAATGAGAAACGTGGTTCCAAAGCCCTTAAGGCAGGGAAAGGGAGAGGCTTGCCTCCAACCTGCATCCCTGACCCACTCCTGAGCACAGTCCCCAAGGCTGCCCTAAGTGTACAGCAGCAGCAGCAGCAGCGCAGGAAACACCTCCTTTCTCACTAGCTCCTGGCAAACCAAGCCTGTAAGATAAGCTGGCAACCTAACATCCTTGTCTAGCTTGGTCTATTCTGAGATGATGAAGGTAAAGAGGGAAGAAACAGAGAGAAGACAACTCAGAGGCCTGGGAGCCAACAGCAGAAGCTGCCATGTGGTACCCGTGGCAAGCAGGAGCTGGGCAGCTTCAGCACCAAGCCCTTCTCTGGTTGTTGCTGTCACCATCTGTCAACAGGCCTCTACAACACTGTGGTTTAGAATCCCCAATACACTCCAGTCACCAACTTGTTCCCTGCAGGGACCTCCTCCATGTGTCTATACAACCATAACTACGTAGCCCTTAGCATGAACAGAGGGGGTTGGCGGCCTTTTTAGCATCAGGAGAGATGGCCCGCAGCAAATCCAGACACTGCTTGAAAGACACATCAAGGAGGCACAAGAGTGTTTTGTAAAAGGTTCTGGAGAGACAGAGAACAGTTAGGAGCACTCACTACTCTTCTAGCTCAGCTCTCAGCACACAGATCAGGAAGCTCACAACCCTGTAACCCTAGCCGCAAGGACCCGAGGCTGCTGGCCTCCACAGGCGCCTGCACATAGCCTCTCACAGACACACATGCACACACAAAATTAAAGCATACAGCACCTTGCCTTTGTCTCCTCTGTAGACCTTTCATACTCATTGTCCTACCTCAACGCCATGCTCATGGAAGAATATAAATATTTAGCAAATCCGTTTATTTGACAGACAGAGTTATCTTTTCTCAGGCAGTATAACCTGTCTACAGTGGCACAGATGCAGACCTGGCACGTCCTCTGAGTGCCAAGAGATGGGTAGAGAAGAGGAAATGGTGTATGGGAGAGAGTTTGATCAGAGACACCTGAGGAGAAAGCACAGGGACACCCACCACTCACCTCAGAAACCAGCCATTCCAAATGTAGCCTTTCAAATGGAGACAAACTCCATTGCAAAGAGGGCTGCTTCAAGCCAGGCCCAACTTAAAAGTACAGAGCATGGCTGAAGGTGTGTTAAAAACACAAAGTCCCAGGCCCTCCTGTGACCGCCTGAGACAGAGCAACTCCTAGAGCTGGCCTGGCGCCTGGCGTTGTAACAAGCCCTCCAATAGGCTGCTCCATGCCCTCCTCAGGATGGGACTCACATTTTTTTTCTCTGGAAACAAAAACCCAGGTCACTGAGGAAAAGGAAGCAGGACTGCTGGTCAGGAGGCTCAGATCACATCCTGGCTGACTCCAGCCTGGGGCAGCGGCCGGCCGGCCGTACATCCTGACACCTGCTGAGGTCAGCAAGGAAAGGGCATCTTTCTCTACTCCCTCCTTGTTTTTAAAAGGAAAATGGCTGGTTCTACAGAAGGAACTAGATTCTGAATACAGCATCCCAGCTTCCAATACCACTTGATTGATTGATGTTTGAAGCAGTGCCCCAAGCTGAAGAAAGAGGGGCTTCTATAAGAATACATACAAGAACACACAACACTATAGTACAGTTTGCTTTCCCGCTGTTTGGGTAAATTTTTTCACTACATATATTTTATCTGGTGGGAGCAGCAAATGCTATCCCACCCTGTGGGGGTCAGAGAACAACTTCCAGGAACTCAGTCCCTCCTCCCACCATACCGGTCCCCAGGGAGGAACTCAGATGGTCAGGCTTGGTGGCAGTGTCTTTACCCAGTGAGTGGTCCCATCAGCACTTCCTGCTGTATTTTTTTTTTTGTTTTGGTTTGGTTTGGTTTGGTTTTTTTTTTATTTACTGCAGGCTCCATTGTGTCTAGCACTGAGCTAAGTATGACCTATGTCTCATCTTGTCGTTTTCCCTCATACACCTTTGAGATACGGGAGCTGTCTTCAACCCCACTTTACCCAAGGCTTCAGTAGGTAAAGGTCTCATCTGACTGGCCTCATCAGAGAGTAATCCTCATACTTGGGAGACTAACACACAGAGATTGCCATGAGTTAGAGATCAGATACCATACTTCAGCCTTTCTCTGTGGGAGGTTCAGGTTATGAAACCAGAAAAAGGACTACGAAGGGAGAAAGAGAGGACTTAAGGAGGAGGTAAGGGAAGCAAGACCATGATGGAGCATGTTGGAGTTATCCCAATGAGGGAATGGATGGGAGGCAAGAGTGTGGAAGAGGAAGACAACAGAAAGAGTATCTGAAAGCCAGAATGAAATCACATTTCATGCTAAATGTGTTTAACTGGGGCTCAGTAAGCAAGCGCGCCTGCTGCCGAGGTTGACAGACAGAGTTCCAAAACTCACACGATAGAAAGGAGGGAACCAACTCCTGTACGTTGTCATCTGACCTCCACATGCACACACATCTACACACACACACACAAACACATATACACACAATAAATTAATAATTGTTTGCAAGTAGAAATAAATCAAAGTCAACACTAAGACTCCCAGTTTTTAAAAGACATAATTTACAATTTGAATGTAAAGCGTAAGCCTGTGAGAAGCAAGCACAGGCAGTCTGGGGACATGAGCCAAGGCAAGAGACCCTTAGGAGTGACAAACACCAAAAACACTATGCATAAAGAAAAAAAATCAGTTAATTGGACTTTACCAAAATTACAGACTTAGTTTTTCAAAATGGTTCCAGAAGGAGAAGGAAAGGAGAAACCCACACTGTGAGAGAAGATGTACGCCACAGCATGCACTCCACACAAAGAACGATTGGAGCCCAGTGGTAAAATAAACAGCCCAGTTAGGAAAGAGGCACACAGCAAAGTAAGGGGCCTTTCCCCACAGAGGGCAGCACATAAGCAAAGAGGATGCGCAAGTCTGTAGGCATGGGGAAAGACAAATAAAAGGCACATTAAGCTTACAGCACCTATTAAAACACCTACTGGGACAGCTAAAATAAAAATCAATGACATCAGGTGGTCAGCATGCAGAAAAGCCAGGTGTGTGCTCTGCAGGGAGAAATCTAAAATAAAACAGCTACTAGGAGAAGAGTTTAGCAATCATTTTATCAAAAGCATTGTTACCATATAACCTAGCCTCCTGGGTACTTATCTGAAATGGTGAAAAAAATACGTCCACACGAAACCCTACTTGTGAGCACCCACAAAAACCTTATCGGTAATAAACAAACACTGAAAGTAACCCAGGTGACCTTTAACAGGCCAGTGGCCAAACCACAGTGCATCCAGACTTTGGAATACTCAGGCAATAGAAATGAACCAACCATTGATACAAGCAAAACTTCTGGTGGATCTCATAGAAATGGCAAAGAATAAAGAGCCGATCTCAAAGGATCCATGTTTCAAGGACTTGTTTACATAAAGCAAAATATGACAAGTTTACACGGAATATGAATAGGTGAGGGACAGTGTGGGCCGGAGGAAAATGTGGGTGCCACCATATTAGGGGAACAGGAAGAGCCACCAGAGAGAGACTAGCTCTGCACCTTGACATGGGGCTGGATTCACAGTGCATGGGAGGTGCACGCACAAAACGTGTGCAGGCAGACCAAAGACCCTGGATAGGTTCTGAGGACTGCACTCGTGTAATGTAAGTTCTGCTAGGGCACCATGATGATGTAATGGTCACCAGAAGAGGAGACCGGGTACCCTGGATCTCACCATTCTCTGAAGTCATCATAATTTCTAATGGAGAGTGAAGACTGGGTGGACCACAGGCGTTTTAAAGATGACAAACAGAAATGCTGGCCTAAAATTGCAGTCCTGGCCAGAGGGGGAAAAGAGTCGAACATGCTCAGTAACCCAGCCTTTAAAAAGCTGCACTCAGAGACTTACCAGGGACAAGTTCCTAACTTTCATTCCGCCACTTCCTCCTAAACAAAAAGGGGCAAGACCAAAACCTAAAACTCCTGATTGTTGAGCCTCTTGGGGTGGCTGGGAGTTCTGCCCAGAGCTTGTTGATGACTGTCCCCTAGGGTTTCACAAGTGACAGGTTTCTTCCTGGACCCAGCACAAGATCCAAGAGCAGCAATGGCTTCCTTCCAGAAAAATATTGTATACTGACCCATCTACCACTGCCAGGTGTACATAGAACCACTCCTCTAAGACAAAGCAAAGAAAAACCAACAGGAAAAAATCTCTAGGCAAACAAATATAAAAACCTCAATAACCTCAGACAACAATTTCCAGCAAACTTTGTAATCAGATACATCCTCTGACCTGACCTGCCTGACCCTTGCTTTTCAAGGATTCTGTCATCTTCTGAATTCTGAGTGAGAAGAACCCTCCAATTTTAATGAAACATTCAAAATACTATGAAAGATCCTGGCCTGGGCTTCCATATGCACAGACACACAGAGAACCCAGGCAGGAAAGAATGCTATCTGAGAAAACTTTGGTAAACGTTCGAAGTATTAGCAGTTCTCACAGAGCTCAACAAATTGGTCTGAAAAATCAAAGCCCTGTACTATGTTCCCTTGATCTGTGTCACTGGGCATTGAAGTCCTGTGTGTTGTGGCGTTATCTTCTTCAGAGCACTTTCACAAACACCACAAGCACCCCAGAAGACACAATGCACATCCAGAGAATGCACTTCGGCAGCTCCCTTCTCCCAGCAGAGCCCTCACCTCCCTCTTGGCCTCTGGAGTCACACATCTGGGTGGGTCTGGACACCAGAAAGAGCACAGCCATCCAGTGAAGCCCTGGACAAGTGGCCTGGAAGCAACATTCTCCACACTCAGACAGAGACCTTCCCAGAAAAGCACTCAGGTTTCTACCTTCATGTGCTGCTGCTGCTGCTGCTGCTGCTGCTGCTGCTGCAAGATGCTTTTAAATGATTCAGTCTCCACACACTCTTCAATCCACTGACACCCGCCAGCACACAATGACCCCCTCCAGCACACAGTGACACCCCCAGCACACAGTGACACCCTCCAGCACACAGTGACACCCTTCAGCACACAGTGACCCCCTCCAGCACACAGTGACACCCCCAGCACACAGTGACACCCTCCAGCACACAGTGACACCCTTCAGCACACAGTGACACCCTCCAGCACACAGTGATACCCCCAACATACAGTGACATCCTCCAGCACACAGTGACACCCTCTAGCACACAATGAAACCCTCCAGCACACAGTGACACCCCCAGCACACAGTGACACCCTCCAGCACACAGTGACACCTCCAGCACACAGTGACACCTTCAGCACACAGTGACACCCCCAGCACACAATGACACCACCAGCACACAATGACACCCCCAGCACACAGTGACACCCCCCAGCACAGTCTCCACACACTATTCAGTCTGCTGACACCCTCCAGCACATAGCTGAACAGAACCGCAAACACCTAGACAACAGTGCCTTCTTCTGAAGAGGGGGAGGAAGGGAGCCACAGGGACAGCACCTTCTCCCTTGCTTGCCACCTCTAGGTGGACAAAGGTGTTCCTCATAGGGAAAATATGTGGCGTGCAAGATGAAACAAAACCAGCTCACCTAGGAACTATGCACACACACCAGGAACAGCACCAAATAAGAGGTTTCTATAACCTATTCTATGTCCTGTTCCACACATGACCCCCCCCCAACACACACACACCAGGAACCCCAGCAAACAAGAAGTCTCTAGAACCAGAAGGTCCTGCATATGACCACACACACACACACACACATATATATCAGGAGCCCCACCATACAAGAGGTCTCTAGAACTTTCTATTCTATGTCTTGCTGGTTTTCTTTCTGTTCAAATCTATGCAGTCTGTTCCTTTGCTTTTCTTCCACACAGTTCAACCTAAGTACATTCTTATTCTAAGAACTTGAATCCCAGAGATCCTGCAGTACTGAGCAACACAACCTGGGCCCTGTGTGGTAGGCAGCCAGGGAGAATCTTAGCCAGCTTGGCAGGATCCACAGCCTAGTTTTGGAAGCAGGAAACCATGAGCGTTCCATACTTCAAGCCCTGACTTTTCACTCCCTGAAAGACAGTCTTCTGGAATTGTAGCTGTTTAATATTATCCGGTTCTAGTGGTGAGCACTTTCGGTGAACAAGTTGACACTGGAGTCCAGTGGACCTCTGAGGCATGACATCCTCCACCATCACCAAGGACTTTAATAAGCAAAGCCCGCCAAACTTTAAGTCTTTGTAGGGAAACAGAACCACGGGCAGGAAGCAGAGGGGCCGAAGGACCAAATACCATCCAAACTGTAAGCATCAAGGCCCCGTGAGATCAAAACCTGTCTCCAGAAGCCAACGTCCAGGTAACCCACACACTATCCCTACTTAAAGGCATTTAGACAATACACCCACGACAAGAGCTGAAAGGCAAACATTTTCGGGGGGGGGGAAGGAGGCAGAAAATAGGGGCACAGGCCCGGGATTCATCTCCTGAGGTCCCCAAGCAGGGGACTTGGAGAAGGTGAGACCTCATCCCCCAGCCTGGCTACCTAAGGCTAACACCAGTGGGTCCCCTGCACTGTCAGGGGCCGTCACGGGCCGAGGTTCCACTTTCCTGTCTGCCACAAATGTCACGTTCCAAGAAAGTTCAACCAGTTCCCCTTTGGAAAGTTTATGCTTCCTCCCGGAAACCAGATTCTTTCCAAGGCACTGCCAACATGCCAGGGAAAGCCGGATCCTACCCCTGATTTGTGCAAGAAACTTGTTTAGGGAGAACAAAGAAGGCTCAGGGCGGAAAGGCCCGAGCCTCCGGGCCGGGGCGCGTCCTGGGGTCCAGACTGGGCGCCCCGCGCGCCTTTGTCTGCACCAGAGCAGCGGCACCCGCCAAGCCTCCAGATCCTCCGGGGACCGGGACCTGCCAGCCACACGGGAAATGCCAGTCCCGCGTCAGGGGCCCGCACGCGTACCCGAGTCCTTGGCCTCCCGTGGGAATCCCCCACGGGGGTACTGGGCACTCGGAGGGTAGTTCGGAACCGAATTCTGCTTTTTGTCTTGTTGAACCTTCTGGATCCCTCACGGGACACTCTGAGGCCCCAGCACAAATCTGGTTCACCAAGTCCCCACATCTGGAGCGGAGCTGATGTCAGCCTGGGCTCTCCGGAGCAGCCGCGGAGACCTCTCGGCCCAGTCAGGGGGAGCCCTCCCCGACCCCCGGCTTGAGCTCGTTACCTCTAAGCACAGGCTCGCAAGGTCCCCGGCGCGACTTTGCCCTCCGCATGGGGCGATCATGGGACGATCCTGGCTTGGGCAACGCGGCGGCCGGGGAATGGCGGCAGGGGGGATGGCGGCTGGGAGGCGCGGCGAAGGGAGCCTCTACACTCGGGCAGCAGAGAGATGCCCCGATCCCCCTCCAGTCCCACCCACCCCACCCCGCTGCCGGGTCCCTGGGCGCCCCGCGCTCCCAGTCGCCAGCGTGCTACCCCGGAGGGTCGCTGGTCTGATCCCTGTAACCCTACACTTCACCCCGCCCCGGCCCCGGCCGCGGGGCCCTAGAGCCCGTCCCCAGTTTCCCGTCGCCCCTCCCGGGATTTCGGAAACTGCCGGGACTCAGGCTGACGTGTCTCCCTGAGACCAAAGAGGGAGACTGGCTCCCTTGTTTTTGTCCCCTATCGCGTTTGAATTCCTGTCACACTCCCCATTTCTATCTGAATGCCTTAGAATCCTTTGCTGGACTATGCCTCCGAACCCCAGGCTAGGTTTGGTTTAGGACCAACTTTTCTTCTAAGTGGAATTTCCAGGTGAAAGCGATCCCCAGGCCCTAGTACTTCCATCAGGTGGGACGTTCAGATAGGAGGGGCTATGATGTGCTCCACTGAGGAGCAGAACAGCTAAACAGACCTTCCTTACAGCCTTAAATGTTCAATGGCTTCCTAGGACTGTGCATCCTGTGGCCACAGCCCTCAGGCCGCTATCTGCTCAAGCAAAAGCAAAGAATTTGAAATCTGTGACTCTGCCCTGCCTTTGAAATCAGACTTTTTCCCTAAGCAATGCTCCTTACCCAGCCCTCTGCGAGGTTACACTCACTGCCTTCTGAAGCCATGCTCTAGGACCCTTCTGGTCTGTCTTCTGAGAGCAGAGGCCAGTGGCTGCTGCCCAAGCCCCTACTTGGAGGGTTAGGGCATATCAAGGTTTCTGATGGTCGGCTTCCCTTTTCTCCCTTCTTACCTGGCCATGGGAGCAGGGGTCATGTCTGGCTTGTGCCAACTCCCTAAACTCACCTGCTCACAGCTTCACCCCCAGTGTTCCATCCAGATTCCATGACAGCCCTCTGATTTCTCAGACAGAAGCCCAAATGTAATTGCTGAACTTATTTCTCAAGCACAGGCTTCATTAAAGTCACCTGCCTTTGTAGAACACACAAAGCCAAGTCGTGTGCACAAAAAAAGAACAGGGCAGTAGGTTCCCTCTTGTTAAGAATCAGGACAGGAAAGAGAAGAGACCAGCTCTGTGTAGAGGGGGAAGGGGCAGAGATCCAATGGGCAGGAAAAGGAGGCACTGGGCAAGCAAGCAGCAGTGCAGCCTGGAGGGAATTGGCAAGGTTTTTCACCAAGGGTGCTTGGCAAGAGCTGATAAATGGGGAAAGAGTTTGCACTGCAAAGGAAGAGACAACACGAGTAAGTGGACAGTCACAAAGTGCAGAGCTGGGAAGGACTGAACAGTAAACGTACACAGCTTCCACTGGGCCAGTGCGGAAATTCCCACCCGGCTGTGTAAGGACTTCCCTAACGGCACAGAACAAGTTCAGTAACAAAGCCAAGGGTGGAAACCCATTTGCTTCCTACCACAGAGCGTCAATGCTGAGGGCCAGCTTAGCTGACTCTGTGCCCTACAGTCATCAAGGGGTCAACTGCTTCACTGATTCATCTGGGATGTGACAAACTATAGATATGGAGAAGAGATGTGACTGGAAGTGGAGGGAGAGGGCTAGTCTACACACCCTAACACCTCTACTGTGTTCCCCCAGAAGGGAACAAAACTGACCAGTTACAAGCACCACCTCTAGAATACAAACAAGTGTGGGTCATGCCACAGCTTAGTTTGGTATCCTAATGACTTTGGACAAGTTACCAAATGTCTCTAACCCTCAGTATCCTCCTAAGCAAAGGAGCCAAACCAGCGCCAAGTCATGCAAAGAAGTATAAAGTGTTCTAGCTGGTCTTAACTGTCAGCTTGACACAGCCTAGAGGCATCTGACAAAGGAGTCTCAACGCAGGGACTGTCCAAATCAGATTGGCTTATGGGCATGTCTGTGTGAGAGTTGATATAAGAGCTCAGCCCACTGTGGGCAGTACCATTCCCTAGGCAATTAGTTCCATCTGTATTATAAAGTTAGCTAAGCATGGCCTGTGGGGCAGCTAGCAAGCAGCATCCTCTATGGTTACTGCTGTATTTCTGTGACTATGAAGTGAGTTCCTCTGTCAGAGAAACAAGCAAGCCAACTTGCTTTTAGATTCCTGCTTTATGTCCCTCAGTGGTATGTCACCGATAAGATGAAATAAATCCTTCCCTCCTCTATGCTGCTTTTAGTCAGAATATTTATCACAGCAACAGAAAGGAAACTGAACCATATGGACTCAGTACATTTATGTTACAAATATAAAGTAGAATGTTCAATTAAGCAAGTATCTGCTGATGTTTCAGTTAGCCTCCCAGAAACCCTGTGAAATGGACAATTTTAGACACTTGCGGGAAGCAATGAGAGCTTGGAGAGTGAGGAGATATAATTTCTCTGGTGATATCCAATCAGAAAGATCACAAAATTTTGAAGTGGGGTTTTTCTCTTTTCTCTAAGAAGGCTATCCTGGCAGAGGGTAGGGGGTGGGCAAGCAACAGATTTGTGGCCCAAGGCACAGGAAAGGGCCCTTCTGGGAAGAGTCATAAGCACAGTTGAAAGACTGGTTTGAGGAAGATGTTAAGTGACTTACTATCTTCTGGGGGGAAAGTTGGGGACAAAGGTGTAGAAAAAAAGAGAAAGGTGGGATTGTATGAACCCTCCTACAGGAAGAAAGCACTCTTGCAAATGAAGCAAGGTTGAGGAAGAGGTAGGGGAAGCAAAAGGCAAGGGGAAGCCCAAAGGCTGTCCTCCATCCAGCGCTGTCCTCTAGTCCAGAGCACATCTCTAGGCACAGCCTGCAGGCATTAGAGTCCTCTGAGCTCATCAGGTGCATCTCACCTGAATTCCTCAGGCTGACTCCAAGTAGCTGGATCCATGGCAGCCTAGGCAGGAAGCCCAGCTGGAGGCCAGCTCCCTTGACCCTATGTCTCAACCCACTCAAGTGCTACTAATCTCTACCTTGAATGTGGAAAGTGAATGTCCTTCTAGTGAAATGTATCTGACTCTATTGCTCAGAAACTATGGACTGAAAGAAGAGGATGCAGCTCCCACAAGGCTGTCTCTATAACGTATCAGAGAATGTTTAGTTGAAGATTCCAATGTTCCATTTGAGCCAAATAGAAATAAGATATAATGATGATGGTGACAGCAGTGATGATGAGTTCATGGTGGTACAAGTATAGACTGGCAGAGGCAGGAGGATCGCAGCAAGTTTTAGTCTCACATAGAGAATACTAGTCCAGCTATGATGACTACTAAGACCCTGCCTAAAATAAATAAATAATATGTCTTAACTAACAAGCAAAGTAGTGATTCATACCTGTGCTTCTGGAGCAGGAGGTGGGGCAGATCTATATACTCACACTGAATATCAACATCCATTCTAACCTGACTCAAGTTTTCACTTGCTAATTGCCAGGGACGGTGATTGATGGGCCCATGTGAGTGCTTTCTGGGACCAAACAGGATCAATATTGGATACTGCCAATAGACTATCGGCAGGGGTGATAAAGTGAGTCACTAGGGGATTCACATAGCAAGTGACTGCAGAGTTAGGGTGGGACCAGAGCTCTAGCCCAAGTTCTTCCAGAGTTTGGGGGGGGGTAACATATCAATATCTGCATCTTAGGAACTTAGCACGAGCCTCCTTTTCCTCCAGAATTTCAAGACACCAAGGACATCCATTACTTTATTAGCATACAAATCCATCCACACACACTCAGCTCCCATCTGAACACACAGACCATGTCTATTGGCAGGGCCTTATTAAACGGACACCAGGTAGCCAAAGAAATAGGCCCAAGCTTGTTAGGGAAGAGAAGGATGACAACAGAAGGTGAATCCACAGACTTGACTGTGAGAGGAATCACAGAGCCTCCTTTAGGATGTGATGTCACTTCAGCTTGTAGGTCACAGTTAATGACTGTTAAAACAACCAGGCAGCCTTGATTAAAATGACTTCTTTTGCTTGTGGAAGAATCGTTTTAAAGTCTGAGTTCCATGGTACTTTCCAAAGTGTGATTTTTGAACCATAGTAAGTACGAATTTGAATTCCCCATAAACATCTCAGCATAGATGTTAGAACTCACAATGAGTCCCTCAGATGCTCACTGGGTGGTGGGGCTCTCGGGATTCTTTCGCAAGTGCTGGCTATACCAGAACTGTAATAGCTAAAGGTGAAGAATGATGCTGACAGACAGAAGTCACAGGCACTGTTGTGGCACAGAGTGGACGTGCACAAAGGACTGCAAGGGACCCGAGGACTGACGGGGGCTTTCTGTTATTGCTCTTGTTTGATGGTGGGTTTGTTCTTGTTTTAGGCAGCTCTGGATATCCTGTGCTCAGTGTATAGCTGAGGCTCACCTGAACTCCTGGTGATACTGCCATAGCCTCTTAGATGTCAGGGTCACAGGTATGTTTGGCCACACCTGACTGAGGAGAGAATACTCCAAAGTCACAGACATGTTAGCATCGGAACTGGTGGACCAATGTACACTAGCATCTTCTTATTTGTAATTTCATTTTCTGTAGTGTAAGTGTACCTAATCAACAGCATTCCAAAACTATTACATGGCAAATTCTTGGAATAAAACTCCATAAGCTTTATGAGTGCCCTTGTGTGAGTATTAGGATCTCGCCGCTCTCCTCTGTCCAGTGTGTCATTGCAGCATCCATTTCCCGCCATTCATATGCAAATACAAGGCACTGTGAGCCAGACAGAGCAATATATTGTATAACTGTGTGGTTTAGTTATTATTACGTTTCTTAACAGGTGTATTATATAAATTAGGCATATGTATGTATATGTAGGAGACACCATACTACATATAGATACATGAATTACTTCTCTCATTCCCATAACCAAAGACCTGACCAAGACATAATTAATGAGAGAAATCATTATTTTAGCTCACAGCACTGCACGTGGGAAGGTATGTCAGCAGGAATTTGGGGCTGCTTGGTTGCATCTGGAACAGTCGGGGCGGTAGAGAAAGGGGCTTCCAGTCTTTGCTTGGTTTAGTCTCTCCCTCTTCTATTTATTGAGAATTCTAGACCATGAGATAGTGCCACCCACATTGCACCTTCATTTCCTCTGGGGAAAGTCCTGACAAACACAGGCAAAGGCTGTGCTTCCTCAATGCCCTGTGCGTTCTTAATCCGCTAAAGCTGACAACGTAAGTTGACTGTCACAATAGGAGGCTGGCACCCACAGGCAGGCATGGCAGATACTTTTTTAGATACGGGCATTACCCTGCTCTCCACAGACAAAAAGCACTCTCCCCAAGCTTTCCATTCACTCTTCCATTTCATAAAGACAAGAGGTTGTCTTCCCTTCCTTAGCTTGTTTCCAATTGTAAAATCATATTCTTGAGTAAGTCTTACATCATGCATGCCTCCTCTAAAGAGCTGGGCACATGCCCTCCCCCAATCGTGTGACTTGTTGATGGCACCATGATTCAGGGATCGATGCCTATGAGGTTCTGGGTACTGAGAGAAGAGGAAGAGGCAGAGAAGGTCCTTTACCACTGCCAGACTCATTCCTGTGGAAGAAGGAAAGCAGGAGAGAGGGAAGGAGCAGGAGGAGGGGAAGTGGACAGATAGCCACATTCTGGAAACTGTGCCCAAGGATGAGAAAGCTGCTCCTAAAAAACCCGTTCCATAACAGAGTCTGCCCACTGCTTCCGTGAGCACCCACCACAAGCAAAACAACTTGGAAAAGAATCTCAAAGCTTATAGTCTACCATGAATGGAAGTCAAGGCAGGAACTCAGGGCAGGAACCTGGAGGCAGGAGCTGATGCAGAGGCCATGGAGGAGCGCTGCTTACCAGCTTGCTTCCCATGGCTTGCTCAGCCTGCTTTCTTATATATCTCAGGACCCAGGGGTGGCCACTGGGATCACTCTCCCACATCAATCTTTAATCACAAACATGCTCACAGGCCCATCCAATAGAGACAATTTCCTAACTGAGGATCTCACTTCCCAGATGGCTGGAGCTTGTGCCAAGGTGACAGAAAACCAACCAGGACAGAATCCATCAAATGGAACTCTGCTCCCATTTGAAATTCACTGAAGGACGTTGGGATTGACAAATGGCCAGGCTTTGCACTGGCCACCACACCAGGGAGCTTGGCTCACTAAGTTATGTCTCTGAGACCTGTTTGTCTGGGTGCTTTCAGCTTCACGCCCCCAGTGACACACTGGTCTCTTGTCTCGTCAGCTTCTCCTGGGGGTGTTATTGCCTAATATTCACTAAGTATGTAATCGGCGCCATTAAAATGTGAGAGACGGAGAAGATAAGATCATGGCCGGAGAAAATGTATTTATACCACAGAAGTAATGGGAAAGAGTAAAGGGTATTTTATTCTGAAAACTGGCTACAAACACAGACCTTGGGGGGTGGGGGGCGATGCTGAACAGAACACATACCTATGAATATGAAGCTATAAAGAACTTGGCAAAGTAACCATTCTGGTGATTGGGCGCTGGAATTTTAGGTTATTGTGATTCTTATTGAGACGATCACTACAGAAACCTTGGGACCACTGGAAACTCAGGATAAATTTCTCTGATTTATGACTTAGTGTGAGGTTTCTCAGCCTTCAGCACTGACAGTAGCTTTGGCTATGGGATACTGCTCTGTGCGTTGCAGGTGGGCAGGCAGGAGCAACCACTTCTTGACACCTGGTTAAGAAAACAGAGGACTAGAGAGACCAGTCAGCATTCGCGAGCACTTACCGCTGTTGCAGAATAATAGCGCTGTTGCAGAATAATACTGCTGTTGCAGAATACCGAGGTTCAGTTCCCAGCAACCACATAGTGGCTTACAACCATGTGTAACTCCAGTTCCAGGGAATCTTGTGCCCTCTTCTGGATCTGTAGGCACTGTACAAGTGTGGTGCACACATATATATACATAGAAGCAAAACTCCCACACACACAAAGTAAAGAGTTTCTTTAAAGAAAGAAAACAAGCAAACAAAAGATCTCTCAATATTGCTAAGTGTACCTCAGTGCTGATATTACTGAGTTGGTTAATTAATTGACACAGTTCAATAGAAAGAGGCCTGTGGGCTTCTCTCTATATTGACCTTCCCTTCAGGGAAAGCAAACTTAGTCACTTCTGCCCCGTATCTCACATGCAGAGAGCAACGGCCGTTGTCATCTTTCCATGAAATAAACAATTTTTGGTTCCATTCCTAATGCAGATACCCATTTTTTTTTGTATATGAAACTGAAATCACACACAAGTTTCTAAAAACATCAAGATAGACAGCCCTGAAGGAGGCGTAACACTTAGGCACCTGTGGTCTCACAAGGGTCAAAAAGGAAAGCTTGAGCTTGAGGAGAAAGGTTGGCTGGGGGATGGAGCCCCCGTGGTAGAGTGTTCCCTTAGCAGTGTGGGTTTGAGCTCCAGCACCACATAAAACCAGGCCTGGTGACACACAGCTGCAATCCAATCCCTTAGAAGAAAAGAAGCCCAAAGAGGATTCCAAAGTCATTCTCAGTGTCCTGGTGTCCGATCAAGTTGACTCAAATACAAGACCTTGATTGAGAAAATGGCTTTGTAAGATTGGCCTGTGGGTAAATCTGTGGGGGTCTGGTCTTAGTGATTGATGTGGGAGGGCTCAGCTCACTGTGGGTGGGGCCAGCTCTGGGCAGGTGGTCTTGGGGTAAATAAAAAGCAGGGCAAGTGAGCCCTGGGGAGCAGCCCAGTGAGCAGCGCCCCTCTATGGCATCTGCTTCAGCTCCTGCCTTGAGTTCCTGCCCTGACCTCCCTCAGTGATGGAGAGTGACCTGATAGTTGTGAGCTGAAATTTCCTCCCAAAGGTGCTTTTGGTCATGGTATTTTATCACAGCAATAGAAATCCTAACCAAGATATTTATCTTTCATAGTTTGAGGCTAGACTTGGCTACATGAGATCCTTTAAGAGAAAAAAAAAAAATAAGCTGACCAGCCAACAGTAGACCGTTCTCATTTCCTGGTGGGCAGCAACAGTGAGCCAGGTACAGTTGTACACATCTGTAGTCTCAGCACTAGCTGGTCTCAAACACTAGCTCTCAGCAGCAGACCATGTGAAAGCCTCCCCTATCACCAAACCAAACTGTTACTTCACCTCAGCCCCCAAGCAGCTGGGGTTCTACTCCCAGACTCCTTCCTCTGCTGTCAAGAACCAGTCATAAATTGATACTGAGTAACCTGCAAGTAGATGCGGGGGTGGGCTGCTGCCCAGTACTTTAAAAGCTTTAAAAGGTAGAAAATGGCATTTCTGCTAGGTGGCCAGTGATAATATGCAAGGTAAATCTGAGGGCTCAAAGGTTACAGGAAGAACAACATTAAAGAGAAATAAATATTCAGATACATTTGGTGTTGAAATAAACACATGTCTGTACTCTGGGGATGGATGCTCATCTCCAGAAATCCTGCTGCAGCAGACAGCGAGAGACAGGCTTGCCAGCACTGAACATCTGTTTCCCCCATTTAGCCAAAGAACATTCTTTTAAAAATCCCCTTTCATAATTTGACCTGCTCCACTTTGTGGCAGGAAGCCCTAGGAAGGCATCCAACTTAGGATGGAAAGGAATAAGGCAGGGAGGGGAGCCTGGCCCGAGCAAGCAAGTGGGGGCTAAGCAATGAGACTACGATGGTCAGGGAAGGGGCCGGGGGGGTGGGGGTGGGGAGCAAGGGCAGCAGGCAGGCAGCGAGTCAGCCTAACATGTCCACATGGTAAAACAGAGCACAAACCAGAGACACATTAACAGGGCACAATCGGGAAAGAGCAAGAGTGTGCCCCAAAACTGTGGTCATAGCACCCTAGAAAAGATCAGGCCAGTTATTCACGTTCCTTGACAGCCTGCTCACCACCTCGGCCACCACCATCGTGTGCTTAACAAATGTTCCTATGGAGGCACACTCTGGTTTAACATCCAAGAACAACTGGCCACTGTCCTATTCATTCCTTCTGGAAACTTCTACATGGCAGAGGAAAGGCTCTTTCCTTCCCTCTGTATGCTTATCCCATAATTCCATATTCTTCCCTTGCTCCCACTCATCTTCTGGAATATGTGGCCTTCTCAGCCCATTGTTTCTCCCAGCTGGGATTGTCACCTCCTAAGCAAGTGTCACCATCACTTTATAAACAAATCTGAGGGCGGGGCAAGGATTTCTTTTATCCCTGCTGAGCCCACTCTGCCCTCCAGCACATTCCAGCAGTGTAATCCCCCAAACCCTGAAGTTCTCAAAAGTTTGCTTTTCCTCACAGGTGTGTCAGCATCACCCACAGTGAGCTGAGCCCCGAGTGAGTTCCGGGGCCCTGTGCTGAAACAGGAATCTTAGAGGTGTTTCTGTACTATTGCTTTGCACCCTGTCATAGGAAATCCCTCTAGAGCATACTGATTATTGTTGGGCAGTCTACAGTACAGCTCTGAACGACTGCCACCTACAATCGTGTCCTGAACAGCCACATACGACCAGGCTCCTTGCTAGATACAGCCATCTCTGCCCCATATTTGGAAGCAGCAGCTTCAGGACCAACACCCCAAATCTATGATGCCCAAGACCCAACCAAGCTCCTAAAGTAAAATGGTGTGATTTGCATCTAACCTGTACCTGTCCTCCTTTGTAAACTTTAAATTACGCCTGGGTGGCTCACAACATCTGACACTGGCAAACACTGTTAAAAGCTGTTACACTGTGTTGTTTCAGGAATAATGAAAACACTGGCACAAGTTCAGTACAGGTACAGAAAAAAAAATCTGCCCACAAGTGATTGAGTCAACACATAGGGAATTGATGAGTAGAGGTATGTGTGTGTGTCTATATGTGTGTGTGTCTGTGTGTGGTGGTGGTGCTGTTGTTGTTGTTTTATCCAACTCTCAGCTGAATCTCCCCCAAAGAGTAAGATGCATTCCTCACCCCAGGAAACTAAGATCGGCTCCAGAAATCAAGGATTATATGTCTAACCCTTCTAACTAGCTCAGCAGTCTTGGCCAGATAATTCTATTTCTCTGAGCCTCCGTTTTCTTCTCCATAAAATGGAAATGTCTTAATGGGCTTTACCGAGTTGGTCTGAGGATGAAACGGCTGCTATGGCCAGAAAGATAAATCACCAGAAACCGAGCTGCTAAGTGTGGGCAACAGTAATCATGGGAGTCCTCTGTGATTGTTCTGTTGGAGCCCAGACGCTGGACCACACCCTGTGGGAGGGTGAGGTTTCCTGCGAAGGGAACTGAATTTTCCACTGTCAATCATTCTGAGAAAAAGTTCATCTGGAGTAAAATCTTCCTCCCTCCCTCTCAGAAGCTCTGTCTGATGCCTCCAAGGAGGACAGCTGGACAGACAGGCTTCCAAGGGGTGGAGACAGCTGGGGTGGATCCAGGGGTGGAGTTGGAAGAGAGCTTGGAGCTAGGCAGATGGCCAAGTGGATCTCAAACCCCAGGATGAGTTGGGTTTCTGCAGTTATCAGGAAGACCAGGCCCTTTCTGAGACTTTGAGGGGACCCAGGGTACCAAATCTGCACAGAACACAGGGCAATGTGAACTACCCAGGCACTCAGCAAACCAAGACCAAGGCTCTAAGTGTGAACAGGGACACTAAAGGCCATTGCCAGCATTGAATGACCACCAGTTTTTGCAGGAGAGAGGACCATGATCTTAACTGGCTTTCCGACCTCTAGGCATGATGCTGTCACAATGGTCAGCATCCTCTTCTGAAGAGGCCAGGACATTAAACTGGAGTGTAACTTGTAAAGAAGCCACGGCTCCTTAAGTCGTGTGACCTGATGAATTCTTGGAAACTGTTGTATTGGGGATACCAACATGGGGGTGTGACTTAGATCCCACTCTGGTGAGCTCTCCTGACTCCCTTGTGTGAAGAACAAGCCTCATTTAAAGCCTCATTCCTTTTCTTTGTTCATCTGTTATAAATGGAACAGATTAAACCAGATCTGTGAAACATTTTGCCCAGAACAGATCTGTGCATGATTTCTCCAGTCTCCACACACTTTCTTGACACAGAATGGGGAAGGGTGGCAAGTGGGAGTATCATTCAATGTATATATTATTCAATGTATATGTACAAAATTAAATGTTTACAATTCTGAGATCATGTGGAAAGTGTCTGAGTACCTGCCTAGGACCAGGAAGAGTTGCTTATGTGAGTTGCTGCTGTCAACTGCTGAGTTTAGATACTGCTCGCCACTGCGGCCCGAGGTCAGTTCTATTACTATCCTATTGCATCAGCTAAGGTTCAAGTTTCAAGACTAAAGGGAATTTAAAGAAGGGCCTACTTAGAGATTGCAGTGGTCAAGGCTAAGGAAAAGCACAGAATTAGAAGGAATCACCCATTCTGATCACAATGGGGGATGTTCCCATCCGTATGATAGCTAATTTGAAATTCTATCACACTTCCCAGTATATCCAGCCCCATCCCATGTGTATCCAGAACCACTCATTAGCCCAGGCCAGGTAGAAGCCTAGAAATTGCAAAGAGACATTCTCCAAGGCACAGAACAGATTGGGAAGGGTAGTGAGTAGCTTTGGAAATATGTTTGAAAATAGCTGGCACATGACCTTACAGATTATGAAATGTGGGTAGGAATGAACCTGCCCAAGATCAGAAGGCATGTAAGTAAGATGTAAGCTAATATCCAAACCTACACAGTATGTCTCTGGTCCATATTTTTAGCCTCTAAGACACACTGCCTAGAATTTGTTAAGATTCTTGTCACCCAGTATACCACTTGCTCTCTTTACTCTGCCCAACCATTCTGATAAAACACCCTTTCCTACTGTCAGCTAGCCCAGTCTCCAGCCTGCTTGCAGCTGGGATGGCAATGGGACTGAAGATCGGGTTGTAGAGTCCAAGAGGAAGGCTGTGTGCTGCTTCCGGCTGTGCCTCCTCTTTTCTGTCTCCCTGCACTGTGGTCAGTTCCATCTGACCACTCGGTGGAACTGCCCTGAGGAGCCAGAGCATTGAGAAGCTGCCTCCACCTGTCAAGGACTGCTGATGTTTGCTGGGAAAGGGAAATCAGCTTGGATCATGTTTAAGCATTTTCATGTTGGCATCTGTGAGAGCAGCCTACCTAACAAAGAAGCCAAGCTTGGGTGTGGCCAAAGTGAGACTCAAGCCACAGTCTGAGCAACAGCTAGTGACCATCTGTGTATGAGATGCCCTCTTCTTCCTGTACCAGATTAAACTGTGCCATCGAGCTCACTTTCCATGAGATGATGGAGCTGCTTCCCAGCTGGATATGAGGGAAAGAGGACTTTTAGCTTCAGACAGGATTGTCAAGAGTGAGCGCCCCTAGCACTCCTGACTCACTTCTTCGTTAGATGGACACAGAGAATCCAGTGGAGTTTATGACCCCCTACACATAGTGATGCCAAGGGAGGAGAGAAATCTAGATTTAGAGTCTTCTACCATCCCAATGCTAACTCACAAGCCAGAAACAGGACTCTGGTTTGTTATGCCTCTAGCATTGGGGCATACAAACATGTAAGTTCTTATACAGAGCTCCAAATGCATTCCTCATCTGAGAAAGATGCTGTGGTAAATAAACATTAATTTCCTATTTTAAGAAGTTACACAAATGCTATCTTGCCCCCCCCCCCCCCCGCACTGGTCCCACACATCCTGCCTGGATAGAGCAGGCAGGAATAGCACAAGAAAACCCTTTCTCAGGACACACTGGCCCACAGGGGACTTAGTGCTGATGGCTCCCAGGCAGCCCTGTCTCAGGAGCCTCGGCTCCTGCTGTCCCAGGGTGTTCACCAGACCTGCGCAGACAACAGCAAAGGAGCTCACTCAGGGTTCCAGAGCAAGAAGCCACCTCACAGGACAAGCAATCAGGTAACAGAGAATGGGGGGCAGCTTGCTTTGGGTACCAAGGGGTTCTTCACAGTGTCCAGATTTTGTTCTAAAATAAGTATGTATTCCTACAGACTAACACATTAGAGTCTAAAAATGTCAGTTTGAAAGATACAGAATAGCTGGGCGATGGTGGCGCATGCCTTTAATCCCAGCACTCGGGAGGCAGAGGCAGGCAGATTTCTAAGTTCGAGGCCAGCCTGGTCTACAGAGTGAGTTCCAGGACAGCCAGGGCTATACAGAGAAACCTTGTCTCAAAAAACCAAAAAAAAAAAAAAAAAAAAAAAGCAGATTAGTAGAAAAATACAGAATATACTGGATAATCCCAATGAATAAAGAAGACAGCAAGTAGATCCCAGATCAAGAATCCAGTTCCCTCTGTCACTCCATTGTCTCAGGATGAGAGTGTAGTCCTTCACGGTGGAGAACATGTGGACTGAGTGGTCTGCTTACACCTCAGCTGTGGAGAAGAAGGAAGGCTCACCCAGCTTCCTCCTTTTCCCCTTTGCATTCAGTCAGGGACCCCACTCACAGGATGATACCATCTACCTTCAGGGCAACTCTTAAGTTAATCAATCATTCCTAGAAATGTTAAATATTCTCACAGACACATCTAATGCCCTAAGTATCTCTTAATCCAATCAAGATGGCAATAAAAATGAAGAATCACATGACCTAGTCATCACCCTCAGTGGTATCTCACAATACTTCTGCATCCAGTGGAAATTAACTAGAGATCTAGAGCTACCAAAAAAAAAAAAATAATAATAATAAGAAGCCCCACATGGTGGCTCCTCTTCCCCACACCTACTCAATAAACAGTTATTAAAGATTTGTATATGACCAGCACTGTTGCAAAGATGAAGGGACAGCCATCTTTGCCTGCAAAATGTGTAGTGATGTCAACTTTGGATGCACTCTGGACAGTACAAAGCAAAATTGCAAAACAACTTTGATCATTGGGTCTCCCTCCCCTCCAAGGATTTTATTGCAGAAATCCAAGAATATGAACTGATTTCAGGATTTGAAATGATTTTGATGTTAGCGTTCAGTCAAGGCCAAGAACTGTAACATGGCGATTTGAATGAGAGTGGCTCCCATAGGCTCCTGTATCTGAATAGTTAGCCGTTGGTGGACCTGTTCGGGAAGGATTAGGAAGTGTGGCCTTGTTGGAACAGGTACGCCACTGGAGGTAGACACTGAGGTTTCAAAAGCCCATCCTAGTCTCTCAGTCTCCTTTTCCCTGAACTCTCTCTGTCTTTTGATTGTGGATCAGATGCAAGCCCTCCGTTACTGCTTCAGTATCATGTCTGCCATCACCCCCGCCCCCGATATGATCATGGACTCAACAGTTTCCCTCTGAAACTGTTAAGTCCAATACATTCTTTCTTAGTTGCCTTGATCAAGGTGTCTCTTCACACCAATAGAAACATAACTAAGACATCCTAGGAGGTATGGCACATAGAAACAGTTGTAAGATGGATCCGAGGTACAGGGGAAAAAGGAGTACAAGGATATGCAGGCAAAGAGAACTAAGGGGATTCTGGAGCTGGCCAACATAACTAGAATGCTGTAGTGGGTGGGAAGATGTGTATCTGAGAGCCCTCTTGGGTCAGACCAAGGGCCTAGTCTACAGGAGAGCCACTTGAGGTAATTATGCAAAGTGCTGTAGGTTCACATGTGCAAAGTTCCTACAGTTTCATGTATGTACACTTGGTCCCACTAATGCTGTTTTGGAATATTATGGGGGTAGAGCCTCACTGGAAGAACAGTTATTGTGCCTTGAAGTCTGATAACCTGGGACCATTTCCTGTCTGTTCTCTGCTTCCTCACCCTGGGTCAGATCCCATGACTGTCGCTACCATCATCAACTGCAACCTTTTTCAGACTCTGGCATAGGATGGTTCCATATCTCACACACTTTTTCTACCCTCTCCCACAAAGAGCCATCTAACTGACCTAAAGGAAGGCTACAGAAAGGCAATTTCCCTCCACAGAAAACAGTACCACAACAGGGGAGAGGGTGCCTGGAATCTCCATCATCCCAGCCTTCCATGTAACATTCCTTTTTCTGTTGCCTTTTCAAAAACTCATGTTTAGGTGACTAAATTTCATTGCATATTAGAGAAACCTGCTTTCTGCAACAGTGAGAATAACTCTTAATTTGTTAGCAGATTTCTATAAAATTTCAGAGGTTGAACTGACTTCCAATCATATGCTAAAAAGTAGTGGGTCTGTCAGCAGAGACCATTCCAATATAGATGGAAAACCATTCCACACACTGCTCTAGGGATAGCATACTAAATAAGTCATTGGCCTTATCACCACCCCCAACTTGAAGGTATGGACGCTAGATAGGGTATAGAGACACTTCCAGAAAGTAAAACACTCTAGTTACTAGATGGAACATTTGATAAAAGCAACTCCATCATTCAAGTTTAATAAATAAGAGTCTTTCAAATGGACAACAAAAATAAAAATTAATCCAAATGGAATGCTTATGGATTTCTGTGTTGTGATATGTGAATATGTGATATAGTGAATGTACATTCGCTCTTCATCCCATTTGCAGATACAGAGTTTTTAAGAGCCCTTTGAGTCTCATGGGAGGTGTCAAAACTCTCTTTCTAGGCTAGTTACTATAAATTGAAAGTCCCTACATGGCTACCAGAGGTGGCTGACTGTCACAGGATCAACACTATCTTAGAAACTGGAAGCCTTGGGTTGGATAAGGCTCTTCTTCGTTCCCTGCATCCAACCTGACTTCCAGAAGCTGAGGTCAGTTAACTAAGGTGGTCTGAATGAAAAATATCAGCCACAGGGTCACGTACTTGCACACTTGGTCCCCAGCTGGTGGTGCCATCAATAGGGAGGTTGTAGAACCTTTAACAGTGGAGGCTTGCTGAAGGAAATATGTCATCAGGGATGGATTTGGGAGACTATAGCCTCACCCTACTTCTATATTGCTCTCTGCTTCCTTCATGTGGATGGAAATATGGTCTCTGAGATTCCTGCTCCAGAAGCCTCCTGCCATGCCTCTCCCACCATTGCGGATTCCCTATCTAGAATTGTAAGCTCAAATAAATCCTTCCCTAGAGGTTTCTTGGCCACAGTTTTGTTTGTTTGGTTGGTTGGTTGGTTGGTTGGTTGGTTTCTTATTGCAGCAGCAACAACAACAACAACAAATGAATATAGTCAACAATGGTTGAAGATTATGCCTATTATGGCAATACAATGATGGGACCTTTCTAAAAAAAACATTAAATAAAACCTGGAGGGGCTTTGAGTTGGCCATCACATCCCCATGTTAGGAATTAGTATACCCAGCTCTTGAAGACAGATGGCCTGTGCTTAGGTCCTTTCCACGGCTTGCCCCGTGTGCATCTTCATCTGACTGCACACTCACATCCTTCATAATATCCTAGCAAATAAAACCAAAGCATTTCCTGGAGTTCTGTTGGCTATTATTGAACTGGAGGAAAAGGTTGTGGGGACCTTCAATTTGTAGTCAAGTGATTCCACGTGGAAATTCAGAGCCACTGCTTGCAATTGGCAACTGGAGAGGAGACAGCCTTGTGTGACTGAACCCCACACTAAGTCTGGTAAGAAGCTGCAGGATTGAATCAGACGGTAGGACAACCAGGAGAGAGCTGCATAGGTTAGGAAAATTCCTTGGTGCAGGAAGTCTACCGGATGAGTGTCAACAACGGGGTGGTGGGTAGAGAAATATTTTCCTCTAGCTTCTCTCTACATCTTGGTATACTCTAGTCAGGGTGGAACCTCTGTACCAGACAGCACAGCTGTGAGGCAAGCTCACTGTTATAGAAGGGGTGTTTTCCCTGATGGGCCTAACCACGTGCCAGAAACTGCCATGCCCCTCCCCAAAGGAGAAACAAGAACTCCCACAGACCTGAATCATGTAGAAATAATTCAGACTGTTCTAGTGAGCCATTCTGTCAGGGAGGGACAACCCCCTGGGAGATGTCGGGTACTTAACTAGCCTAGAGCATGAACATATCCAACAGACACTTTCAGCTTCCAGCCCCTCACAGCAACTTAGGAGATCTGAAGCAGAAGGCTCCAGAGGGTGTAATCAGAACCAATGCATTTCTGCTGTTTACAAACTGCCCAGCCTTACAGATGGCTTTTGTTAGTTACCACTGTTAAACAACAGCAGCCCAAACAGAAAAGCTGCCTTCTTCTCTGCCTGAGAAAACTGGCCTGTCTCTCTCAGGACAGCTGAAGAAGAAAGGTTATTTTCTTACTCTAAATTAAAGAGGGAAAAGAAGGACATGTTTTCAGTGTTGACTGCCTGTTTAAGGAGCTGCCCCCCTTGATTAGTGCTTCAGCAGGGCAGTCCAGTCTGTTAATTCCAGAAGATGTGGTGGGGGGGGGGAGGGCTTCAGAGACATAAACCATCATTTAGACAGACTGCTCACAGATGGACAGCAGACTTCCTCTGAGCAAGCAGCAGCCAGCTTGCTGTTGCTTCTGCCCAGCTCCAGCATGAGAAGGGGTAAATAGCATCTCCCATACTGTGGCATGGAGCACGGGTGACTTACGTGGTAAAGGACACATAGAAACATGACCCAGACCCTTCCCTCTAACAAAGCACTTCTGGAAAGTAGATTACGCGGCATTTGCATTTACAAAGAGGCTTCACCATCATGCTTGGGAGACCAGCTTTGCTTAAGTGTTCGATCTGAGATTCCATCTACAGAGATGCAGCAGCCTTACAACCTGTGTGAACCAGTTTTCTGCACAAACCGCTTCCCCATCTCAGGATGCAGCCTTGGTAACCAGACTTTTTGTTTGTTTGGCTGGTTGCTTTTACTTTTTCTTTTCCCTTATTCTGGAGACAGGGTCTCATTCTGTAGTCCACCCTAGCCTCATATTCACAGTGATCCTCCTGTCTCAGTGTCTGAAGTGCTGGAATTTCAGCCATGAGTCACCACGTCTACCCTTCTGACCTATTTTGAAAGCTCAGCTCCAGGAAGTGAATATAAGTTGTGGCTTGGATGGAATCTCACTCCCAATGCTATGGCGCACCATAAAAACAGATTATCTCAGGACAAGGTAGCCCTCCTGAACCCAACAGGCACACACACACACACACTTCTCTGACTCTGAGAAGGACAAGAGAAGTGTGTGGGTAATTTCTCTTCTCTGTTATTGCTACCTCATCCCCTCAAATCTTATTTCAAGACAGAGCTCTGAGGCCCATGATAAGAGAACAACCAGAAGAGCCTTGACAAACCAGGCTGCTAGAACAAAGGCAGAGCAAGAGAAAAGAGGCCTGGCTACCAAGTGAGGCTGCCAATAGGGATCTAAGACTGCCTTTTGGTCACACTGGGAAGTCTGTCTCTGTCTCTGTCTCTGTCTCTGTCTCTGTCTCTGTCTCTGTCTCTGTCTCTGTCTCTGTCTCTGTCTCTGTCTCTGTCTCTATCCACAGACCATGCATGCATCTCTAACAACCACAGGCATGAGAAAATGCAAGGTTCCGTTCCCAGTGCCTACAGACTAAATAAGTGAACACCAGGGAGAAAGGGTGCCCCTAGTACCTGTAATTTAATGACTACACGGCAACTTCTGAGAAAGAACATACCCTTACAGGATCTTTCTCCTATTGGTTACCTGGTAAGACAGACACATACACCAGCAATATCCTGGGCAGGGGTTCAAGATGCTAACAGAAGCCAGATTTGAAAGTCTGCAGTGTTGCAAGTGACAATTGATCTGGAGGCAACACGTGTCTGAGAGCCATCCCTAAAATGCTCTGACCAATCGAAGGGCGGTGGCACGGAGAGGCCAATTCCTGAGAATGGAGCCTGCACGCAGGTATGTCTCCTGGTCTTCTCCACCCACCTTCCAATCCTACTCCCTCTGGAACCGCGTGGTTCTGGGGAGGAATTCTGGTAGTGGGGAGAAAAGGGGAAAGGCCAGACTTACCTAACTCCTCCGGGCTGAAAGATGCAGAAGCGGTGTCCACAAAATCACTCTCTGGGAAAAAAGGAAAGAAGAAAACAAAAAACTGAGTCACTGCAACCATTTATGGCCAATAAATCAGGAATTCTGGAGAGCTCAGCTCCCTTAGAAAAGCGCAGGGTTCTTTCTCTCTAATTCATTGAATGTGTAAAGAAACTTGGGGAACCCTTCGGGGCCTAGGGGCACTCATCCTGAAGCCCGCAGGTGCTCATCAACTTTCGCGGGCTGGGATCGCGCAGCTCCCAGTGAGTGGGGCTGCAACCCCATCATCTGTCCTCAGCCCCTGGCGAGCATTGCTATGTCTGCCGGCTGGGTGCCGACATCCCAAAGTTTTCCCGGTAGTGTGGGTGCTCCTGGACGCGCTGTGGCAATGACGAGTGACAAGAGCTGCGCTCACCGGCCCCACAGCCTGCGTGCAGCCCTGCCCGTTGCTAGGCTACCGTGGCTATCATGAGACACACGCGCTGACTCCCCACTCCCTGATAGAGGATGTCCTCCAGCACCCTAACCCTTTTGCTCATTTATTTAAAATGAGAGACTTGCTTGCTCTGAAGGAATTCCCTGGTCCTCTGCATTGAGTCTGCACTCCTCCGCGTGCCCAGGGGTCCGGAGAGGATTCTCAGAGCTGGACACTATCGTAAAAGTAGGCAGGGCAGACGTCCTATGCCTTCCTCCATCCACCCTTTTTTGTTTTGTTTTGTTTTGTTTTTCTTAACCTGCATTCCAGCTCCATAGCCTGAGCATTAGTCTCCTTTCATAAGAGAGCATTTATTCCTTGAATAAGCTAAGGAAATTGGACTCCATTTCAAGGGCAGAGAAGCAGCAGCTTAGTAACTTGGGACAGACAGAGTTTGACTTTCCCGTCATGATAGGCAGAGAGTAAGAATGGCCTCTTTCTTTAGCACACCTTGGGTGGTTTCAAGTAGAATGGAGAAGCAGAAGTTGAACGTTCTAACTAGTGTCTGGCTAGCATCTGGCTATTGGACTCTCCTTGTTTAGATCATTGAGAAGTATGTGTAGACACACTGTATTTCCCCCTTGAGTGACTGATAGCTTTGCCAGGACAAGTCTAGTGTTTGGGGTCTGAGGGGATCTAGAGACAGAGCCCCACAGCAGATGGCCCCCTCTTTCTACCTAGCAGTGACAGAGAGGGATGGAGGGAGGGAGCCTGGTTCTCTCTTCTTAAAGAACTGACAGTTCAAAGTTTCTGGGGCCTTCCATGGGTTCAAAGTGACCAGAGCAGGGGCTGTAGCAGCCAGGAGGTCCTGGGTCTGGGTCAGATCGTTACCTTGTAAACAGTGACTGGTTTGCCATACTCAGCTTTTGGTTACATAACACTGTGGAAGACTAGAAAGAAGCACCAGCCTGCATTTCTCATGGGGTGGAGGAGAAGCTGTCCTTCCCCACCCAGGCAGCCATTCCTGAGCCATCACCCTAAATCTAAACATCTAAATACTCTTGCCCTGTTGTTGATTATGGAAGTTCCCAGTTCAAGAACTGAATACACGTGAACACATTTCCACACGACACTCTACCCCTCCCACACAACCCCCAAGATCCTTGCGTGTGTCTTCATCCTCCTCTCTGAAGGGATCTTTGAATTTCTTGCTTTCAGACCCTGTCTCTCCTTGACAATCACAGGTCATATCCCATGTTGTGTCTGCTTGTTTTGGCCACGCACAGACCCATCTTTTGAAGGTATTACCATCTGGCTTGCTCTTACTCCCCTCAGTCATACTCCCGTGAGTCGTCTGGACTTCATCTGTACAAAGTGGATTCTGCTCATCCTCTGCTCAGCTCTTTGATGTTCTCTTCATCATTGACCTGCCCCCCAGTCAGCTCCTTGTTGTCATAGTAACACCATCCCAGCACTCGGCTCTTCCACCAGCATCTCCTACTTTCTAGTCTTTATTGAGTCTGAAGTCTCCTTGTCTCTACCAGAATCTAAATGAACTATCCCAGGATCCCTTCTGTCCCCTACTGTCCTCATGGCCTCCCTCCTGTCTTGACCTTCTTAGTTTAAGGTCCATTGCTATCATTTCACAATGTATTTGTCCCCTTGTAAAAGATAAAAACTAATGGTTCATTTTCAAAGGTGCCTCAAGCAACTTATACCTAGTTACAAATGAACCAGAAATTCTAGAGCCCAGGTGATGTGCACTCCTTTAGTTATTCTTACATATGCACACACACACACATACACACACTCACATGCTTACACAAATTCACCCTCCACCAGAAGTCCCAAACTGTAAGTTTAGAATAGAACATTAACAGCCAAGCTTGCCGGATGACCTGAAGATGTGACAAGGCCATGTGCCTGGTGAACGTGAACTACACAGAATAAAGTGATGAGAAGCTCCTACAGATGAGTTTGCTGAGAACCAGGCAAACATAGGTGACAAAGAGAAAGACAAACCCTGGATGCCACATAAGGCCATCCCCTCCTGATGACACAACCAAAGAGCAGAGAAGCCTCATTGAGCTAGGGTTTCCCTTCTGTTGTCTGGGCTCAGTCAGCATGCCTGCCACATGGAGCTCATGCAGGACTTGGAAACATTGTAATATAAACTGTCCAGCTTTGGCTACTCTCTGTCTCTGGAGCTCTTATTTTGAAGTGGGGATCTTTATTTCTCATACCCTCAAATCTAAATTTCCTCTGCTTTCTAGCCTAGCAACCACTCCACATTTTCCTGGTGCATTTTCTCTTCTGCCCTCTTAGTTTATGAATGAACCACCTGTCCTAATAGAAGGCCAATTCCATTGAGGACAGACCCAATTGACATGGTTTCCTCCTTTCCCATCTAAATGGATGCTCTCCTTCCTCCCAAGCTATTCCCATTGAAGGTGCTAATTCCTATCTTGATTCCCATCACCTCTCTCTCCAGGAGCCACTTTCTTTCTTAACTGTCCCTTTACATCAGAACTCATCAAAAGAGCGTTCTGGGTCAGTTGGAGTCATTCTTTCTTTTACTCTCAGAAGCTGGCCAACAAGTTTCTGTGTGACTTCTCTTCTGAACTGCCCTCTCAAGCCAAGGTTGAGAATAGTGTCACCATAGCCAATTTCATGTTCAGTTCTGGCTCCAAAGGAGGGCTCCAATGTCAGTCAGACCCAGGTCCTAACAGCAGCTGCACCATTTGCTGGCAGTTTCAGCCAGCCTTCATTTTCTATAAAATATAATCATATTGTCACCTAATAACTGCTTGTTGTCAGGGCACAAGTGAATTCAGTGAATCCAGGAAGAGGGACCCCCTGCTGTAAAGACTGAGGAGTTATTGGTGCTGACTGGATGTGATGTGCCTTTAGAGCTTGTACTGATGGGATCCTTTTGTTCACTAACCAGTTTTAGTTATAGTTTTGGAAAGAAAGGCAGCATAATATACATTCAAATTAACGGAGAGAGGTGTTCCTTGTTTCTAGCATTTGGCTTGTGTTCTAATACCTGGCCTGAAAACTGGTTGCATGGCAACAGCCTTCTTCCCTATGGTTTAAATATGATAACCCAAAAACACATGTATTGGAGTTAAGACCCCCAGGTTCTTGTGTCCCCAGGTCTTTGAGAAGTAATTAGGATTTGGTGAAATTATGAGTGGGGTTCCCATGGTAGCATTCATGGCTTCCTAAGAAAAGCTAAATCTGAGCTGGCACTCATACTGTATCCCCACGTGGTACCCTCCACCCTGTTAGGATGCAGCAAGAAGATCCTCCATTAGATACTGAGCATGTGCCCACAACATACAGTTGGGCTTCCCAGCCTCCAGAACCATGAGGCAAGTATGCTTTTATTATGCATTACCCAGTCTCCAGGGCTTTCTTATAGCAAGAGGAAGCTGACAAGACACAGTGTAACAAATGTTCCACAGGGTGATTAGATCTGGAGTCTGCCAAGCTGTCCTGCCAAACTGCTCTAGTGCACAGTGGGCTTGATGTATTGTATAGATGCAAGGATTGCAGACCAAGGCCTTTCCTCCCAGCACTTCAGCTGCTTACATTCCCCAATCAGCTGGAAGCTAATGAGAACACGTTTTTCTCATTTCAATATTTGCTACTAAAGAACTTTTCTGGACTATGTAGCTCCAATTTTCCATGCTTTATGATGGAAACATTATATACACTGTGGTAATTGAAATGATGGTTATGCCAGGCCTGGTAGAATATACCTGTGATCCCAGTACTCTGGAGGCTGAGGCAGGAGTATTATGAGTTAGAGACTAGTCTGGACTATGACGGGAGATTCCATCTCTAACAAACAAAGCTACTCACTGAGAATTTGCTGTGCTTTCAAGGCTGTGTCAAGATCTGCAGATACAGTGTAGACTGGTACCAACTCTCCTGTTATTTTTCTTCCTTCTCTTTCTTCATTTTCCCGTGTGAGTGTGTGTGTGTGTGTGCATGTGTGTGCATGTGTGTGTATCCATATGTGCATGTGTCTGGGTGTGTGTACATGTACGTGTGTGCATGCGTGCACGTGTGTGTGTCGGAATCTCTCTTAGGTGTACACGTGCATAGACCTAAGACTGATGTTAGAATCTTCCTCCATCACTCCTCTACCTTATTCAATGAGGCAAGGTCTCTTAGTCAAACCCAGAGCTCACTGATACAATTAGTCTCACACTAGCAAGTTTGCTCTGAAGGTCTTCTATCTTGTCTGGATTTCTGAGTCTGGAGTCACTGGCAGGTTGCCATGCCCATCCAGCATTTAGGTGGGTCCTGGGAATCTGAACTCTGACCCTCACAGCTGATTGGCAAGCACTTATCCAAATCGCCAGCTCCCTAGCCCTTTCCCTTTACTTTCAAATAAGGGTTTCCCTTGCAGAGGACCTAGCTGGCTCCTGTGGCCACATGCCAGGTACTTATTCTATAAAATGATGGCTCCTGAACATCACTGAGTTATAAAATAGACACTGGACATCCAATAAGTTTACATCTCAGCTGTCAGTTAGGAATGGGGACACTCTGTCAAGAATGACAACTCTCACGCCAAGGCTCAACTTCCTGAAAACAGTACTTTTCTCACTAGATTGTTGGTAGAAACCAAGCAGGTATGGTTGGTGTCTGTCAGTTGGGTGCTTACGAAATCTTCCTTCTCCTGCACAGTAGTTCATAGCACTCCAGAGTGCTACCTTTCTGTCTCACAAGTGGAGAGTATCTGTCCTGCTATTCTGGCCCCTGTGGTCAGCAAGAGGGAGTCCCTGCTCTTATTTCAAGGGCAGCAGTACTGAAAAGCTGGGCACATCAGGCCAAGCAGCAAAGAGCAAATCTCTTGCTCTTGGGCAAGGGTTTGGGCAAGGGTTTCCGTAAAAGTAGACTAAACAGAAGGATGCGTCTCACGGCCATTGTCACTGTCGCCCCAATACAGGACAAATCCAACAGGCCTCTAGAACATAGCTTAATATTATTTCTTATTTTCCAAAATTGTAAAACTTTGTATTAGACAAGACAGTAACACTGGCTCCAGGTTGAGGAAAGAGACCGTCATCCCACACATGTGGAAACACAGTCCACTTCCCATCTGTCCTAATCCCTATCCTCAACCTCAAATACAGCCCAGACTTTTGTATAGCCTGGGGGTTATCACTGAAACATATTTAAAAGTGTACGTTAACTGTGTATGGTGGTTCAAGCTTGTAATCTCATTGACTAAGAAAGCTCAGATAGGAGGATCCCAAATTGAAGGCCTACCTGAGCTACACATTGAGTCAGAAGTCGGCCTGAGCTACATATTAAGACCCGTTTCAAAGAACAGACAAACAAATGTGTGTATGAATTGTTAAGTTGAGTGTAATGGACACAAAGGCTAAGTTGTACTTCTACACACAAAATAAAGAATACTTTAAATTAAAGGCAACATGTTTCTGAATTAACTTTCGCTTCATTCCCAGTTGTAAGCTGAGGTGTGTGTGGCTATTTTATGTTAGAGAGCAAGCAAATATACTAAAAAGTCACAGAAATAAAAAGCATGCCCACACTGTCTCAAAAAAAGGAAAGAAAGAAAGCCATGGGAATGTCATTGTAACGAGTCAGATGGGCAGTGGACAGGGCTCAACCAGCCCTGGGGACAACACCGTTCCCAGTGTGGAGACAGAATGGGCCAAGCCCTCCTCTGCCAGCCTGTGCTCCCTGGCATGGCCCTGGCCTCTTTTCTGCAGGTCCATTTGTTTTAATTCCCTCCTGGGATGAAGTGGCCTAGGTGGCATTCCTCCTTAGAGTTTAATATCCCTTCCTTTTAGAATAATCTTGCTTTAGATCCTCGATGAAAAGAAGAAAACACAGTTGGTTTCCCTTCCTCACACATCAATTTATAAATTTGAGAAATTTATAGATTTAAATAAATTAGCTGCATAAGTGGGGTAGTAAATTTCACATCTGAAAAACAAAGCAAAACAAAAACTCCACAATTGTTACCCTTGGCACAAACCATAAGAATTCATTTTGGTGAAGCACTAAGTAAAGACTCTAAAATACCAAGTAGCTACACAAGAGAAAATGCTAACAAAAGCAAGCCGCTCTAAAATGTACAAGCCAGTTGGATGTGTCCAGCCCTCCCCCAGTTCCTTGTATGGTACAAAGATAACGCTTTAAAAGGCTCTGCACTCAACACCATAGTAAAGGAAATAAGCTCAGACTGAGTCAAGATGTTCCTAGAAGATGTATGCAGACAGAAACCAGAATGAAAAATGATTCCAAAAATACACACAGAGAAAGGGCCCCACAGAAGAAAATAATATACTTCCCTCTAATGCTCAGTTGGACCTACTGAAACCAGGCAAAATAGCCCGTGCTGGGATTAGGGGCAAATGCACCCTCAGTAACTGAAATCTGCAGCCAAGCCTTTAAGAAACAATGCCCAGGAAGAGAGGTGCAGATGCCAATAAGCAGCAGCCTCTCTGGTCCCACACTTCACCCCTGCATCCTGGACTCAAACTGCTCTTTCAGAGATGTCATGGAGCTCTCCTGGACTGCCTGGGTGCCTCTCTGCCCACACTGGCATGGCTTCCTCAAGAGGTCAACTTGGCAGTCAACATGGTGTGCCTGGGGCAGGGACAGACAGAGGCCTGCACTCTAGGCCTGGCTTTGCCACTCTTGGTTCCTTTGCCATGCTGTTCTCTGTAAAATGGATGGGAAGATATATTTGAACAGGACATCCAGGGTAATAGAGCTGCTTCTATGTTCTACCCCAGGGGGTGTGCAAGACACAGAGCATCAGCAGTCACAGAGGAGTGAAGAGACTAGAGAGTGTGGCCTTCGAAATTGGCAGAGAAATAACAGACAGGACAGAGTCTGGGCTATAAAGAGTCTCCATGAGAGCTCTGCTGCCATTGGCTATATGAGCCTAGCTTCACCAGATGCCTCTGGACTGCTGATCTGATTAGTGGAGATAGGAACAGCTACCTCACAAGAGTCTAGTAATTGTTTTGTTTTGTTTGAGACAAGGGGGGTCTTGCTAGGCATCCCAGGCTGGCCTTGAACTCTGCCATACCCTACCTACATGGGCCTTGAATTCCTGACCCTCCCCTCCCATTACTGCCATCGCCTCAGAAGTGAATACTGACAAAGGCAAGGCTTGGCATACACCCTGCATTCAGAAATGGCCACTTCCTTCCTTCTCCACCAAGATAGGCTTCTCCCTGGCCCTGTGACACCACAAGGGAAATCTTTCTGTTTTGATGACCGCAGTGAGACCTTAACCACTGACCTTCTGTGATTTGCCTGCCTCATGCTGACAGGCTGGGCTTCCCAATCTTCCTGCCTCTCCCCTAAGGAGGAATGCAAGCAGGGGGTGGGGGAAGTCCCCAACCTCTACCTCAAACTGCTGAGTGAGCAGAGCTAGAAGAAGAAATGCTTTGTGGGTACCCTGAAAGGACAGTTCACCCTGTACCAAATCCCAGTTGTGGTAGATTCTAGCCCAGGCCAGACCAAACTGTACTGTGACACTCAGAGGCAGGCCAGAGGCCAAATACTGTCCTCCTATCCTCCTCCTCCCCCTCCTCCCCCCCCCTCCTCCTCACGTTTTATGTCAGTGACTACATACAATTTTGTTCAGAAAATGTGCTCTAGGTTGTAAAAATAGGTTTAAAAACCCACTGGGCCAGGTCCTCTGAAGAATTTGAAAGGATGTAGGAAGCAAGAACCAGGAGTGGGACTTTCCTTCGGAAATTCCTTATCACCACCACCACCACTACCACCACCACCACCACCACACACACACACACACACACACACACACACACACACACCCTGCGCTGAGGACCTTCTTAGCAGGCTTCCTGGAGTTAGGTCCCTCCCTAACAACTGCCTGGATAATTTAAGGACCTGCCTGAAGGTCTGTGACTCAGGATGGCTGAGCCTTACTGGCAGAGACTGAATTTTAATGATGTCTCCATGAAGCCAAGAACGGAGCCCTAAGGCCTTCACACTTCAACTTTCCCTGGAACTTCACTAGAAATGCAAATCCCACCCTGGGTATCAGGCCTCAGCTGCCAGCAGCCTGCTGAGGTGCGGTCAGAGGGTGGTTGTCCAAGCAGATGACCCCATGCCTTGCAATGTATAAACAGAAACAGATGTACGTCCCCACCCCCACCCCCAGCTTCTGAGTGTTCCAGCATCACTGTGCTTTCTGCCTCTGCTCAGAGGAGTTCTTTTCTCTGTGAAGCAATCACTTGTTGCCAGCCACTCAAGTCTGTCACAGAGCCACCAGAATCTCAGGTTTCCCAGGCAGAGTGAGGAGTGTTGGGCAGTGGCCTATGGTGTCTGGGGTGCTGCACAGCCAGGCTCCAGGCGCAGCTCTGCCATTTATAGCTGAATGACTGGCCAAGTTCTCAACCCTTCAGGCCTAGTTCCTTCATTCATCATCTGAGAATGATTTTTTTTTTTCGGATAAGAATTGTTTGTGATGTCTATATTGATACAGAAAGGGCATAGCCAGGAAATCACATATAACTACAAAGTAATTTTTGTAGTGTATCCAGTTCAGACTTAGCTCTGCCACAGAGGGTTTGGCACAGTTGGTTTCTGAGAAGCTTTCTCACTGTTTCCCGTCATCCCCAGGCTCTACACTAGGCCACGTACCGTACCTGAACCCCTGCCCCAAGGCCTCTGAGGACCACCCCCAATACCAGCTGCCACAGGAACTCTCAAGTTCCAGTCAGGCTGGCCACTTGTCACACTGTGTCCTCTACTGTTAGTTCTGCTTCATGCTGTCCTGGCTGTCTCCATCACTACAGACTGACTCTCAGATTCTCCACTCTGCTGTGCTAAGCACCATCAGCCTCAGGAGCTCATCACATACCTGAGAGCTGGGCTCCTCCAGAGCTGGGCTCCTACGGGGGCAGCCTCAGCACAGCTCTGTCCTCCCTTCTCCCTCCAGCTTTGCCCCAAGGACTGCAGGGCTGTAAGATTGATGGTCACAATAACCACGGCCACACCCACGTTACCATGGTAACTGAGCCTTACCATTCTGAAAAATCTAGAGTTGATGATTCTATTGAATTGTTTCAAAGGCACCAGTGAGTCCCACTGACTTCTCCCCATACCCTTCAGGACATTGGCTGAGATGCTGCTTACATTCTGAGAGCAATGGGAATGGACTCGGGTGTGTGTGGGGGGGGGACCAGGGGTGGGTGTTGGTGGAAGCAAAAGTATTCTCACAAAGGCACAGGTACTCATGTGGCAGAGCCCATCCATCACACACTCATTGCCAGCCACAGGAGCCATCTGCTGAGTGGGTATTGGGTACAAAGGTCTGTGGTTTTTATAATAGGCTGCAACAGTGTTTCTTCCCTTAGAACTTATGATGGTCCTTTTAGAACAGTGGTTCTCAGCCTTCCTGACTCTGCAACCCTTTAATACAGTTCCTCATGTTGTAGTGACCCACCACCACCACCACCACCACCAGCACCACCATAAAATTATTTTCATTGCTACTTCATAACTAATTTTGCTAATGTTATGGACCTTAACATAAATATCTGCTTATTGATGATCTTAGGTGACCCCTGTGAAAGGGGTCTGGACCCACAGGTTGAGAACTTCTGTTTTTAGAGGCTTCCCCTCTGGTATTTTGGTGAGAAGAGATACTAGGGTATAATATATAAACACTGTAAATATTCACTCTGTGTAAACTACTCCATGTCAGAGCTAGGACATATCAGAGTGGTGTCTAGTGATCCCAATGTCTTGTTTATCCAGGCTGTCTCTGTCTCTGTCTCTGTCTCTGTTTCTCTCTCTCTCTCTCTCTCTCTCTCTCTCTCTCTCTCTCTCTCTCTCAACAAGTACACAACCAGGAGACACATTCTTAAAAAGCAGGTCTGTTTGACTTCTAAGGAACCTTGGTCTCTTCAGTGGCTCCAGCTCTTGTGACAGAGCTCTATCGGTTTAGGGGCATGGAAGGGTGGCTTAAACCCAACAGAGGACCACAGCTCTGCATCAGCATTCTGCTTCTTACAGGTATGCTCTACTCCAAGGAAGTCTCAGCACCCCATCATTTAAGGCTGCACTCCACTAATTCAGTAATTGGACAAAGAGAAAGAATTGGAGGGGGCTAGACTACACTGTTAGCCCTGGCTGCTCTATCCTCTGCCTCGGTGCGTATAGGAAAGCTAGAACCCCGTGACATAGAGCGTGAGCAGCACCCTGCAAAGCAAAAGTCTTAACCCTAGTCTCCCAGGGCAATTGTTTTTTCTTTTTTTTTTCTTTTTTTTTTGTTTTTTTCGAGACAGGGTTTCTCTGTATAGCTCTGGCTGTCCTAGAACTCACTTTGTAGACCAGGCTGGCCTCGAACTCAGAAATCCGCCTGCCTCTGCCTCCCGAGTGCTGGGATTAAAGGCGTGCGCCACCACGCCCGGCTCCAATTGTTTTTTCTTAAAGTATCTCAGGTAATGATGAGTACATTCAGGATCTGAGCACAGGTCTGTTTGACTTCTAAACCCAAATTCAGTATTCACCACGCAGCTACCCTTGAAAACCCAACAGTTCTGGGCACACAAGAAGCACAGATGGGCTGACATAGTGAAGGGCAGGAATGGGAGAGACCATGAGAATCAGCAACAGGAAAAGTGGCCATACCCGCTCTGGTGTTGGGGAAATGGTGATCCCCAGTGTGTGACAGCCAGCTTCCTTCCTCCAGAGCCCAGTTCCCACTGAGGTCCATGCTTCCACCTAGCCCCTCCTGCATGCAGCTCCCAGCAAATGCCTGAAAGACATAAAGAACAGAGACAGGGGTGTAGATTACTGCTGATGCCCTCTGGGAGAAGATACCTTCTCAAAGTAACCAGTTTCCAGTCCATCCTGTTATTTTAGCTTGCAGTCTCATTGCAGAGCTAAGAATGTGGCCTGAGTGTGAGGTAGCTCAAGTCTCCAACCACATTCCTCTCTGTGCATTGGTGAAGAAACGTTCTCAAGCAAATGTTGTCCCATCCACATCTCAGGCAAAGAGCTTTCTTTTTACTTTCATGTATGTTACTGACTCCTAGAATTTCAGGGAGTGAGGGGAGAAGAAAAAGAAAATGAGGGAGATAGGAGGTGAAAGAGAAGGAAAAAGGAAAGGAAAGATGGAGGGAAGAGAATATAGTCTCATATATATATATATATATATATGAAAAACAGGCCAAAATCATCAAATTAAAAGGCTATAACTAGCTATCATTATATAATATATACATTTATAAGTTATATATACACTTATAAATTTCTGCAGTTCCTTACAGGCTTCAGTAATGGGGAAGAGTATTGCAGGACCCCAGAGACCAATTTTCCACTTCCATTTACCAAGCCAAATAGGAAGGCTGTGTCACAAGGATGCTTGGCAATCATGAAAAAGTCTAACCGCCACACTAACTACCCCTGAGAAGGCCCTCCTGAGACATAAACTGCATCTTCGTTGATGACAACTCATGGTCAAACTTTTGCAATGTTCCTAACATTACGCATGGAGCAGAGCCACAAATGAAAGTGGCTTTTGAATAATTGAACATGACTGAGTAACGCGTCTGTGAATGTGGCAAGTGGGACCTCTACTGTGGCAGAAACCCTGAGGCCTGACTGGATGGGCACAGTTTATGGTTTGCTATAATCAGACCAGTTGGCTCTATTTGATCTCTTAAACTTCCAGAATGCTGTTCAGAGTCACCCTGTGGGTCTGTGCACAGGCTGCAGGGCTGTAGCCAGAGCAGGTCAATTGCTGCTTTCTAGATGCAGTGTCCTGGGAGTTGCACCAAGCAAAAGTCTTAACTGAAGCACCAAGGGTGATAAAACTTGTGGTGAACTCAGCAGACAGCTTGCCAGAAATCTGTGTTCTGTCTCGAGGTCTTAGGAGATAATTCTGAACAGAAGTGAACATAACGCCGTAGTAACTGATGACAGCCCTGGACTTCAGAAGCCAGAGCTCATCCTGGCTCTAGCATGAACTTTGACCTCTGAACAAATTCCTTTATCCAGGCTAAATTTTCTCACTTTTACTGAAAGAATCAAGAACTGATAGTGTTAGAGGATGATTCAGGCTCCCAAGGTTTGCAGGCTAGAATATTTTGCTTTTGCATGTATGTTTTGCATGGTGATGGCCTGTATAGGCTCATATATTTGAATGCTTGGTTCCCAGCCTGTGGAACTGTTTGGGAAGGACTCAGGAGGTGTGACCTTGTTGGAGGTGTGACTGGGGGTGGGCTCTCAGGTTTCCAAAGCCCATGCCATCCCCACCCCCCTTTCTCTGCCCCCTGCTCATGGATGTAAGCTCTCAGGTATTTCTCCAGTGCCATGGCTGCCTGCCTGCTGCCATGCTCCCTACCATGATGGTCATGGACTCTAATCCTCTGGACCCAGAACCCCAATAAATTCTTTCATTTGTAAGTTGACTTGGCTATGCTAGCTTTTCACAGCAATAGAAAAACAAGACACAAAGGCAATCTCTCTCGTGTGTCAGTGGACTGAGGAAACTGTGTTATTTGTCCTCTGGCTAGCTAAGTATGTAATAGGTAGCCAACTGAGCTAGAGGTTGCCTACTATTGAGCAAGAGACATTCTCTGTGCAAAACTAAAAATGTAAGTCAAGTTGGGCAACATAAGCTGTAATTTCCGCACCTGGAAGATGAACACAGGACCATCAAGTGTTTAATGTCATTGTCAGCTATATAGAAAGTTACACACCAGCCTGAAATGCACAAGGTATCCTTAAAATAAAACTAAAATAAAACTGGAAAGTTTCTGGAAGAAATCTAATTTGAGCCATGTCCATAATGGTCTTGTTTAATCGACTGAAAAATATATAATGTTTATGTCTTTATTGATTATTAAATAATATTAGTAATACTAATAATCCTGGAAAAGATTTTATTTACAACAGGCTAGAAATTCCAAATCACTCTATTAATCTCTGTGTATCCCTGAGGAGTTGAAAATTCC
Organism: Mus caroli; assembly: GCF_978045245.1. Taxonomy (NCBI): domain Eukaryota; kingdom Metazoa; phylum Chordata; class Mammalia; order Rodentia; family Muridae; genus Mus; species Mus caroli. Next base: position 11,273,162 of record NW_028227266.1, read on the forward strand.
AAGAGCTTTGTTTGGTTTTTAATTATCCCTCAGAGAATAGTGTGTAAAGGAGATTCCTCGTCTTTCCAGGCCCACTAATATAGACAGCCCTGAGTTCCAGGGGTTAGATTTGTAAGATGCTGTCTTTTGGATGTATGGGCTTAGTTTGACTCAAGCCATGAATGAGTTTTAACCACCTGAACATTGTAAGTTCCTTTGTGTAGACCTCACTAACATGTCTTGACACCTGAATTTCACACCTCAGCTTGGGAAAGCCAAGCATCACAGATGAAGTGAAATTGAATGACTCAAACATCATGTCACATCTATTATTATACCTGCAGCACTGTCCCTTGAACCCCAGAAACCCCTGGGGTTAGTCATAAAATTCTAGATTTTAGAAAATAGTTTCCAAGCCTTTTCCATATAAAAAAACTTATCCAGAGTTTTCTCTAGATATCTAATTTCTTCCCAAGTAAAATCTCAAAGACTAAACTAAACTTTAAAGAAGCCACATTAATCTAGTGACAAAAGAAATTGCTGCAGCTATGCGAAGAGGTAGCATGGGACAGCTCCTACAGTGATCTGTGTACCCAGAACTGAGCTGCCCTCTATAGAGATGAGCCTGCACACATGGGCACTGAGGGCTATGAGATGCTAGGATGCTATGAGTACGGGCTTGCTATCAATACACATTGGTTGAGAGAAGGAAGGAATAAGTAATGATCACAAGTGAGTGAGGCTCCTGGCCAGGCTTTACATCCCCTTAAACTCCCAAAGGAGACATGCTGACTTGATGAAGTGAGGTGAGCCAGCTGAGTAGCAGGGATTCAGATGTATGGGGATCTGAAGATGTATCTCTGAAGCTGACGCCTCTCCTCTTGCTTGTGTGTCCCCTAAGAGAGGCAATCTTCCAGCCACTCAGGTCAGAATCCTGGCCAGCTGTGGCTGCTTGAGTGTGTTCACATCTAGCCAACCACTGGCCTTTGGAGATTCTCTGACATAGCACCTGTCTGCGTTGGTTCTCACTGCCTCCACTGCACTTACAGCAGTGTGTTCCTGGTCTGTCTTCCCTCTGTCCTGCTAATCACACTTTTGTTGTAGCAGGTGCTTTTGAAACCTATCTGATGAACTGATCTGATGAACTCCAGCTGAGCTGACTCATTGTTCCTAGGGGAAAGTGAGGACTATGCATACAGGATCCAGCTATGGCTGGCTGCGTACAACTCCTGAATAAACCTCCTCCGTGGTCTTTTGCATCTTCATTCATACATACATTCATGCACTTTGAGCAGGATTATTTTGGCTGATCACCATCCTCACTATGCTAACTACATCTTACCTATCACTTGACCTAGTCAAGTGTCCCCAGAGTCTCCCACCAGCTCTCGCCCCTTTTGCTATTTGTGGCATGGTATATAACTCTACTCATGCGTCTGAGAGGCTTGGCTCACAGTTTACTAGCTCACAACAGACTGCCTTGCTTGTATTGTGTGCTTACATTCTCATAGTGGCTGCCACAGAGTCATCGATACAGATATGCTGAACAAGTGAATACACTTAGGAGGAATGAGTATGTAGGAATGTATCTAGCATAAATGGACCTCAGTTTAGCAAGTCTCTTTGAATAGCACTCTGTCTGTGCCCTCTCCCACAGCCTCTGTTTTGGCAATTTCTCCACTTAGGCACACCATATATACCTCTGCTTCTATCTGGTCTTGACCCCATCTGGCTTTAACTGACTGAGACCACCCCACCCCCTATACCCATGATCCCACTTCAGCTTGCATATCTGCCCACCTGCTTGGCATGCTTGATTATCTGTGTAGACACCAACATCCCTAAATCAGCCAAGTCACACCTAGAGCCCTAGTCACCAGGGCCATTTCTGATGTTAGGAACTTGACCTAGAAATACAATTCAGAAGAATCCTGCCTGTGCTTTGGTTGTTACCTCTGCCATCCTGTGGTTCTATCTGTAAAGGTGTTCATTAACTACAAGTTCAATGCTTAGGGAATCAGGTAGTATTTTCTGTTGAACAATCATTGGTTCTAAGGACTGTAGACCTAGCCATGGGAGTCAGGATAACTCGATGATAACTTGAGCTATAAATTAAAGTATACACAAATGTGTATGACCCCATAAATGTATGCATATAAATTCACTCACTCATTTGATAAATATTTACACAATCTTCTATGTGGCTTCTATGTCCTAGACAGTGGAATAAATGGAGTCCAGGGTAGAATTTTGTTTCCTTTTTGAGGGAAACATGTCTGCACAGATCACTACAGGACAGTGTAAAAGGTGGAAACATGGGTGTACATACAGGGAAACACAAGGATTTGCAAAGAGTAGGTTCTAGAATTGTGAAGATGATCTGGAGGTCTTAGTTCAAGTCTTGCCTCCTTCTTGGCTCCCTAGGAAATGCTGTTCAGTCCGAGCTGAAGCCCCACCAGAGACGCTGAGTTCCCTGAGTTTCTAGCTAACCCAGGGCATCTGTGAACGCCTGCCAAGCAATTCATATTTAGATTTTCAACTGATAATGTCCTGCATTCTGAACCGTTTCAGCCCTTTCTGGACCTTGTTCTGTCCTTGAAAGGATGTCTAAAAGTGAGATGTACATCTCTCTATGAATAGCAAGAGCTCATCCAATTCTAGTATTCACCATGCTTGTGGCAGGAGCAAGAATTGATGGTGACACTCCTGGACATATACCCAGAAGATGCTCCCAACTGGTAATAAGGACACATGCTCCACTGTGTTCATAGCAGCCTTATTTATAATAGCCAGAAGCTGGAAAGAATCCAGTTGTCCCTCAACAGAGGAATGGATACAGAAAATGTGGTACATTTACACAATGAAGTACTACTCAGCTATTAAAAACAATGAATTTATGAAATTCTTTGACAAATAGATGGATCTGGAGGATATCATCCTGAGTGAGGTAACCCAATCACAAAAGAACAAACATGATATGTACTCACTAATAAGTGGATTTTAGCCCAGAAGCTCGGAATACCCAAGATACAATTTGCAAAACACATGAAACTCAAGAAGAAGGAAGACCAAAGTGTGGACACTTTGATCCTTCTTAGAAGGGGGAACAAAATACCCATGGAAGAAGTTACAGTGACAAAGTTCAAAGCAGAGAATGAAACTGCCCCACCTAGGGATCCATCCCATAAACAACCATCAAAACCAGACACTATTGCAGATACCAACAAGAGACTGCTGACAGGAGCCTGATATAGCTGTCTCCTGAGAGGCTCTGCCAGTGCCTGACTAATACAGAAGTGGATGCTCACAGTCATTCATTAGATGGAGCACAGGTCCCCAATGAAGGAGCTAGAGAAAGTACCCAAGGAGCTGAAGGGGTCTGCAGCCCCTTAGAGGAACAACAACTATGAACTAACCAGTACCCCAGAGCTCCCTGGGACTAAACCACCAATCAAAGAAAACACATGGAGAGACTCATGACTCCAGCTACATATGTAGCAGAGGATGGCCTAGTTGGTCATCAATGGGAGGAGAGACCCTTGGTCCTGTGAAGGTTCTATGCCCCAGTGTAGAGGAATGCCTGGGCCAGGAAGTGGAAGTGGGTGGGTTGGGGAGCAGGAGGAAGGGGGAGAGGATAGGGGATTTTCAGAGGAAAAAGTAGGAAAGGGGATAACATTTGAAATGTAAATAAAGAAAATATCTAATAAAAAAAAAGAATTGATGGTGACATAAATTTATATTGTCCCACCCAGAAGCTAAATCAAGCAACTGACTGAAGCAGGAAAGAAAAGAGAACACAGCATGAGAATTATTCTCCTTTAACCACTCAGTTCTCAAGCCCCTAAGACCCAAGCCTCCATGTCAAGAGCAAAGTGTCCTAGCTAACCACAGTTGAATGCTGGGTACTCTCCCCTCAGGGCAACCTCAAGGGCTGATTCTGATGAGTTCCAACATCTAACCTCGGAAGATCCATTCCATCCAGCTCAGAATAACCCAAATAGAGAAAAAGAGGTACTTGGGTTCCTAACATTCAAAAGGTATAATTTAGTAGCACTTAAAGTTTGGGAAAAACCTACATGAACATGTACTGTGAGGACATTGTTTTTTTGGATGAATAAAAGGTAGAGAAGCATTGGAAGGACAGAATCCTCTTCTGTCTGAAATGCTTGACGTCTGAGCATTGAGCCAATTATTCTGTGCTTCTTACTTGTTTCTGAGAATCTTCCTAACATCATAGAACTAGGAAATTTCAATAACTTGAAAAACATTATTTAAAACTAGCTTCTCCAAATGGGTAGGGTGTTTTCAAAGCTACGGTATAATTTATTGATGTTAATATTTTAAGTATGCCAATAAATAATTCACACTGCTACTCTCTAGGGAGCTATGGCTACAGGCATATTTTTAGGAAGCATAATGAAGTTAAAAGTTATGAGGTTCTCTACTGAACTCAGGCTTTCCATTTCTAAAGCTGGTCCATGGAGGACCAACTCAGGACTCTCTCCATCAGGACCATCTCATGCAGACTAGTTCCTGATTCCCTTTCTTTTTAGAACTTTAGCACAGTCCATTTTCACTGGAGACCACTCCTCTCACAAGATGATGGTCTACCACATTAAGGCCACCTTCTCAGGACAAAGCCCTACCCTTATCCTTACATTCTCGCTGGGAGCACAGTGAGCAGGCTGACTCAGGCAATGCTTGTTGAGTAGAGACTGTTATACTATACTCTCAGCAGAGAAACACAGCTCTTCATACAAGACAAGTAAACCTGCAGTCAAAACAAATCTCTCTCACTAAAACCCACCAGCTCCATGTCCAGGTACAAGTTAATGAACAAAGAAAAAAAGTGTTTGAAGAGGCCAGAATTCTCTGTGTTTTCTTAGTGTATTGACCCAGCATGAGACTCTTCCCCAAACTCAGTTTTTCCATTATGCGAAAGGGGGCTCACAAAATCTCTTCTCCCTTCCTGAGCACAATTTTGGGAAAAACAGACATCAGCTAAAGAATATGCAAAACAATACACAAAGACTCAGCAACTCATCCGTCTTAGCGAATGTGTTTATAGACATCACTCCATAATCAGTATTGCATTTCAACTTGGCTGCTCAAGCTGTGAGACAACAAGCCTGTGGGGGCAGGGTAGACATGGTGGCTAGCAGTAAGGGCTTCGGGCATAGCTCTGAAGCTAAATCCCAGTAGTAGCAGTGGTCTTGGGCAAGCTAACCTGACGAGCCTGGTTTTTTCATTTCTAACATTGAATCACAGCACATGCTTGCCGGGTCACTATAGTAATCAACTGAGAAATGTCTATAATGTGCCCAGTGGAAATCCTGACCACATCAACAAATATCAACCACTGATGGTAGCCATTGTTCTTGGATGTCATTGGTAACACTTGAAGAGTATCTTGGTCCTTTTTTGTTCCACATGGAGTGAGCATGAACTGTGAGGAGCTTTTGAAGGCTCTCATTGGTCTCTGTGATGGCTCCATTGGCTGATGGCTAGGGTACATTTCTCTGGAAGAAGATCACTGGAAAAAGTGGGTAAGAGTGCAGCTGTCCTGTGTGCCAGTTCTCAGATGGAGAAGGGAAGCCAGCAAAGAGCAGCAGAGGTGAAGAGGCAAAGGGACACTGCAAGAGCTTTCTGGGGAAAAACCATAAACAGCACCGGCTGGACATGGTCCCGGGAAACCACTGCAGAGGATTAACTGTCTTAGAGAAGGCACTGAGATGAGGCCAGGGAGACAAAGAGCCAGATGAGATAAACTGCCACAGCTCTGATTACAAACCAAAAATAGAGTGTTGGCAAGAATAGAGCTTAGGCTATGGTGCATCTTGACATATTTGAGTTGGAGGGAAAAAAGTAAGTTACCATCCAAAACAGCCCTATAAGGTTCTTAAATAATTTTGAGTTCTCAAACCGTTACATACTTTAGCAATCGCGACTGAATATAACGGAATGGTTTAAACTACAGCCATTTATGTCTAGCAGCTCTGGAGGATGAGGAATTCTAGACAAAGGTGCCAACTGATTGGTTACATGTCACAAAGAAGACCCTTTGCCACTCACTCCCTGTGTCTCTCAAGGTGGAGAGAGACAGGAAGCCTCCGTCTCTCTTCCTTTTTTTGCAAGAACCCTCAATATCATGAGCATCCCACCTATGACCTCATATGAATCTATCCTCTCCCCAAGGCCTCACCTTTAAATTCAATCACCAGGAGGGCTAGATCTTTGCCAAAAGAATTTGAATTTGGAGAGAACCAAGCATTCAACTTGAGTCTACTCATTTTTTTAAAAATTAAATTAAAGTAATTTTTAAATTACTTTTAAATTTTAATTTAATCTTTCATTTACAGGTGAAATGTTTTTGATTTTCTTTTTTCATCTCCATGTATTAATATGGTGTTCATGTGTGCATATGTATGTTCACATGTGTGTAGGTGCAAGTGTTCTTGTGTGTACCTATGCATGGAGGTCAATGGTGGTCAGAAGAAAGTCTCTCCACTAAACCCAGAGCTTGCAAATGTGGCTCGCCTCTCTAGCCAGCTTGCTCTGAAGATCCCTGTCTCCATCAGAGGCTGCAATTACAAACAGGCTGCCACAACACTCGTCATTTTCTGTGTGTTCTGGTCCTTATGCTTGCACAGCCAGCTCTCTAAACACTAAGCGATCTCCACTGTCTCCTAATTTTAGTAATATAATTTATTTACTATACATAGTCAAGATAGTACTTTTATATGCTGTTAATATAAGACATTGTTGGGCTGGAGAGATGGCTCAGAGGTTAAGAGCACTGTTTGCTCTTCCAGAGGTCATGAGTTCAATTCCCAGCAACCACATGTTGGCTTACAACCATCTGTAATGAGGACTAGTGCCCTCTCCTGGCTTGCAGGCATAAATGCAGGCAGAATGCCGTGTACTTAATAAATAAGTCTTTAAAAACAAAACAATTTATCATATTAAAAAAGACATTGTTAATATAAATGTCTTATGTTTTCACATCTCATTTTTCACAGCCCCCTGCACATTTTCACATCACAGTGGACTGAATTATAATAGCTACACAAAACCAATATTCAAAAGGGAAAAATGAACACTATCACCCCGCCCTTTCCTGCTGAGGAGACCTCTGAGAAGTCTAGATTCTTGCAGTCAGAACAGGACTTTGGAGATGAACCCCAGACTTCCCCCAGCATTTTATTCCACTCTGGGAAGTTCCGTACTCCAGCTCATGCACTGGTGCTGATTTAACTCATGGCTTGGGTTGGCTATGCATGGCACAAGTTCCATCCACACGAAGGAAGCCACCTCTCTGCTCACTTTCTTCATTCAATCACATGGTGGCTTGATCATTCTGTTTCTCTTGCTCCCGGCGTCCCTCGGGCCCTGCCAACCATAGGGACACATATATTCGAAAAAGTGGATTTATTCCTATAATCACTGTACTGACTGGTTTTGTGTATCAACTTGACACAAGCTGAACCTATCACAGAGAAAGGAGCCTCCCTTGAGGAAATACCTCCACAAGATCCAGCTGTAAGTTATGTTCTTATTAGTGATCAAGGGGAGAGGGCCCTTGTGGGTGGTGCCATCCCTGGGCTGGTAGTCTTGGTTCTATAAGAGAGCAGGCTGAGTGAGCCAGGGGAAGCAATCCAGTCAGTAACATCCCTCCATGGCCTCTGCATCAGCTCCTGCTTCCTGACCTGCTTGAGTTCCAATCCTGACTTTGCTGATAAACAGCAATGTGGAAGTATAAGCTGAATAAACCCTTTCCTCCCCAACCTGCTTCTTGGTCATGGTGTTGGTGCAGGAATAGAAACCCTGAGTAAGACTGTCACCCAGTGCTGAAAATCTCACCCAAGCAGAGGTAAGCCAAGAATATGGAGACAGGATCAGTCAGGATGGAGAAGACATCAGGAGAGAGGCGCAGAGTAGAGCAGAGAGGGAAACAGCTACCCACAGTAGAGGTCAACCCCCTTCAGGGAGGAGTATTTGGTGGAGAATAAACCGACTAGGTGAGTTCTTTAACCTCCTTTGAGACCAGGCTTCCAGCCACGTCGTTAGAACAAAGTGGCTCTCCAAATAAAGAACCCCTACCTTCTGATGCCAGTCACAGTGTGGGAATACCCCATTGCTGATTTTTGGTGTGATTTCTCAGGGCCATGGCTAGGATAGGCTCTTTATATCCTCTTATGTAGAAGGAGCTAAGCAGTTCGACCTCGGTGAATAAAAGGCCTGTCCCAGAACTGCACATGTACATAGTGTGAGCACAGTTTGCCCCACTTCTTAGTGCTTATTTGAGTTTAGTTTCACATCAACACAACAGAGAAGCCAGAGAGTGCTCTGAGCTGTCTTTCCAAATACCCACATGCTGAGACTGCCTCGCCATGGTGGTCTTCCCGGGACCCTCATGTGCCTCCCCTTCCCTTTCCAAATACCCACATGCTGAGACTGCCTCGCCATGGTGGTCTTCCTGGGACCCTCATGTGCCTCCCCTTCCCTTTCCAAATACCCACATGCTGAGACTGCCTCGCCATGGTGGTCTTCCCGGGACCCTCATGTGCCTCCCCTTCCCTTCAGCAGAGTTTCCCATCTTCTGTTGTGCATTAGAACTCTCCAGGGGACTTTTAAATATGTTAAGGTACTGAATGTGAGGCAGAGTATGGGACGTCTGGGGCAGACTCCAGGCTTCCATGTCTCCTAAAAGCTCCCCGAGCTCTTTTAATATGGAGGCACTGAGGCACAGAGTACGTCCTCCTACAGGCTTAGGGTTTGAGCAGACATTATTTTCAATTATATAAGAAATGCAATAAAATGCTTTTTGTTGACTTTAAAGAACATAGGTGTTGAGTATGATCGAAAGGAGAGATTCCACTAACCTGTGACACCCCAAAAGTTCTCTCCACATGTAGCTGTTACTGTTTCTAATTTCCAATAATTACCTCAGCTCATGCAGATGTATATGTGGATGCACTTTTTTGTTTTGTTTTGTTTTCTTTTTTCAAGACTGGGTTTCTCTGTGTAGCCCTGGCTGTCCTGGAACTCACTTTGTAGACCAGGCTGGTCTCAAACTCCGAAATCCACTTGACTCTGCCTCCTAAGTGCTAGGATTAAAGGCGTGTGCCACCACGCCCAGCTGTGGATGCATTTATAACCTCGATAATGACACTCACCATTAGGCTGAAATAAAGCAATGTGCTTTTGTAGCTGGAATAAACTGTTTGTCAAAAAAACCTTTGATGTAAAGCCAGGCATATAATCCCAGCACTTGGGAGGCAGGGCAAAGGAAGGCAGAATTCTGTGAGCTCAAGGCCATCTGGTCTACATAGTAAGACCCCAACTTAAAAAAAAAAAAACAAAACTGTGTAGTTGATTTGGTGTATGCAAAAACAACATTTTCAATCAGTGGGGGAAGCTAGATTGATAAGCCTACCATACAGAATGCAATGGCAGAGCGATTTCTTAGGTGTGTAAGCAGCAGTCTTTCTAAATGAAAGAATGCAAGTATGTGTAGAGCCCTCAAAAATAGTTAACAAAATACACGTTATACTGTGGAACCACATAGCCATGGAAGCAAATTAGCACTGTAAGACTTTGTAAGAACTGACTGGAAATCATGCTGATTTGTAAAGATAAAGCAGTTTATAAATAGAGTTCAATTATAAAAGAAAGGCACACACATATTTAGAGTCACACGAAGGAAAGGCTGGGAGACACCATGGACTCTGAATGGAGACACTCGCAGAGAAAGAGGTAAGACTTCACACTCTGTGTGTGTGTGTGTATGTGTGTGTGTGTTAGCTTGTTTGCTTTTGAGACTTTCATTATGTACCCAAGTCCAGGCTCAAACTCCTGCAACTTTCCTTCTCCAGCCTCCCAAGTGTTAAGATGACAGGCAAGTGCCACCAAGCCCAGCCCAGGCAAGTGCCACCAAGCCCAGCCCAGGCAAGTGCCACCAAGCCCAGCCCAGCTTATTTTTGACAAAGTGCAAAAGTAACTCAATGAAGGAGGCTTAGCCTTTTAAAAACTGGTGCTAGAGCATCTTGACAAATTTACATCCTCTCTCCAAATTAATTTTGACTTAACTTGACACCTTATTAAAAAATCAATGGGAAGTAAATCAAAGATGTAAGTGCAATATATGAAGCTACAACTCTCTTAGAAAAATATAAGGGCAGCGTTCAAGGATTATGGTTAGGTGAAAGATTAAAACTTGCAATAAAGAGCACAGTGTATCAAAAGAAAACTTGAGAGGTCGGGATGTAGCACGTGTGAGAGGTTGGGATGTAGCATGTGTGAGAGTTATTTGATAAAAACAAAAACATTGACAAACTGAACTTCGTGAAAATTAAATACCTGAAATATTTCCAAACATATGATAAATGGCTTTCTCTAGACTATGTACATATATGTACACACATACATACATATATATGTATGGGTATGGTGTGTAGTGCGTGTGTGTATTCAGTAAAATTTTTGTCAGTTGTTAAATAGGCAAACTATACAAGTACATATGTCACTGAAAGGACATACTGACAGCAAATAGCCACATTAAACCCACTAGGCAAGCACAGATTACAACCACAGTGTTACAAATACAGATTACATGGCCATTACATATATCACCCATATATGATGGATATATATCATACATATAATGTCCCCCTTCTCCTGAAAAGTAGTTTGGCAGCTTCCATTAAAATTAAAATCAACTTCCCATAGGAAGCAGATTCCCCATCCTCAGAATTTGTCTTCATTCAGAAATTTGTAGGCAATGCTAATGGCAGCTTTGGGGCTGTATGCTTCCCCCTCAGGCTTATGCATGTGAACTCGTGGTTTCTCAGCTGATGGAGATATTTTAGAAGGTTGTGGGACTTTTAAAAAGTGTGAGTCTCACTAGAGGTCACTGTGGAAAGGCTTTGGTGTTTTATAACCCCGCCTACTTCCTGTCTGTCTTCTGCTTCCTGACTACAGCAATGTGACCAGCTGCTTCAAGCCTGTACTGCACCTTCTCTTTCAGGATGGACTGTTTCCCTCAAACAGTAATCCGAGCTGCTTTGTGTTTCATATTTGCTCACACCAACAAGAAAAATAATTAATGCATCTGTGATAAAGAAAGATAGAAACAACTTCGATGTATTCCACTGAGCAGGATGGCAAATAACCAGCCAGCTGTGGTATATCTATTCTGAGCAGCGCCACTCCCTAACGAGAAAGAATCAGCAGTGATGTGTGCAAAAACCTGGGGGTCCTCAAGGTTCCACTCCAAGTGGAACCCACACTACATGAATTCCTTCCCAGCACACTTACCGAACAGCGTGATATAGACAATGGGCTTCAAGGGACTAGAAATAGCAGGAGGTGGTAGAAACAGGTCTGCAGTTACACCATAGCTTTGTGTCTTATTGACATGGTAGTTACATGAAGCACATGTGATAAATTTGCATAAAATTACACACATGCAGGAGTGCACACGCCCACCCCACCCCAGCACACATAATGGAGTGCAAGCAGCTGGAGAAATCTGAATGTCTGTGGGTCATACCAGCATCAGTAACCTAGTTCTGATATGGCACTGTCATTGTGCAGAATGTTAAATCTATCTGAGTGAGGCTTGGAGAAATGGACCACAGATTCATAGATATATAAATATTTCATCATAAAAGATGTATAATATATGAGACAGACATTCTTTAATGGTCAGAATGTCTGTATCATGTTTGGTCTAGAGCTCTTGCATGACTAGATCAGCCATAAGCTAAAAGAGCCATGCCTGCCAAAAATTAATCAATAGATTAAATTTTCATAGATTAAAATCTGTTATTTCCAAGGTATTAATAAAGGAGGTGAACTGAATATGGACCTCTTGGCTCCAGAGTGACATTATCCTTCACTTGGATTGTCTGATCAAAGAGTAAGATGTGGGCTGGTAAACTGAAATGTTGTGGAGCACCCTGGGTTCAGGATTCCTATCAAAGTCATCCGACTTTAATGCCTCCTTAAATAGAATCTGTGGCCCATTGTGTGTGCTGTAAAGGACAAAGGTTGATGTTAGGTGTCTTTCTCAATTTCTCTCTGCTGTAGTTTTTGAGACAAGAGTCTCTCACTGATCGTAGAGCTCACTGATTCATCTTGAAGATCCTTGTGCCTTCACATCCCCAGGATTACAGGCACACACTGCCACATCTGCCTTTATGTGGGTTCTGGGGCTTGAACTCTTCATGATGTGAGCTCCTTCCTAATGCACCAACCCTTTATCCCCAGAGTTTAAAAAATCATAATGGCTTAAATGAATGGAGCTTTGAACTACTCAACTATCAGCTACATGGGTAAGAAGAGGATTAGAAGAGGACTCAAGAAGTCAAAAACACATGGACTCATGTTGGCCAGCAAGGCTTGGCATCTTTGAAAAAAACATTTGGCATGGTAAGAGGGAAAACCTGGGTATAAAGAAGGGTATTCACAGAGCGAGTACTTGATTGAATCTAATATTAATTGTCGGCTCATCTTGGGCACCTCTACTGTGACTGACTAAAGACCTGGGTTTGCCAAAGTTGCTATGACGTTGGCATGGTGGTGGCAGCTCTCTTAGCAGCACCATATAAACATGATCACTTCTACAGTTAGCCAGTGTTTGCTTATGTGGCATGTATGTGGTGGTGGTGGGGCACCATGCAACTGTTAATTACCCTACACCCATCCTTTTACTTAATCCTCACAAGATCATGCTACAATAACATCATCATCAAGACTTGAAGAATGAGGGATCTAAGGCAAGAAATGCCTCCATACTGTCTAGGGTCAGCCATCTAGAAATGTCAGAGCCTTGAGCTTTAACTCTGACCATCTGATTTCAAAATCAGTGCTCTTAACTACTAAATCTGTGTCTTCTTTGAGACTTGTTTTCAATCCTAGTCTTTACTGATCTTTTTCCCTAGGGGTGTCTGGCTGTGATGTTCTCTAACTTCATCTTTTCTTCATGGTACCTGCTTCCCTTAAACAATTTGTTTCCGAAGATGAAATGGGATCAATAGATTAGGCATCACAGAGCTTCTAGGATTGATGCAAAGAGACTTGTGTAGCTAGGAGATGGAAGGAGATGCCTTGAAGTGTGTGTGTGCATGGGACAGGGGTACTTCCCAATAATTCTGTTACAGTGGTAAGACTCATTAGCAAAATTATTAAGTTTTTCACACTTCTTTTGTCAAATAAGAATTATTGACTCAGTAAAATTTTCAAAAAAAAAAAACCCACAAATAATGAGCTTGGGTTTTTTAACCAACAATTTCATGGGATATCTGTCCCTTACTCAAGGGCTCAAGGGCTCTCTACCCAGGATGGTGTCTGAGCAGAGGAGGCACCATTCCAGTTACCTAATGCTACATAAATCCACCCTGAGCTTGGACAATACAAATTATCTCCCAAGGTGCTGTGGGTGGCTGGGCTGAGCAGGGCGGTACACACCTACTGTGTGAGTTCCCCACATCTCCATCCTCTGACGATGGTGAGTGTATTTTCCCACCTCTGCTTGGATGCTTGAAATGCCACCGGGGGAAGGTTGACACTTCAACACCAGCAACCATAAAGTTCAAGTTGGTTGCTCGTCTCCCAGTAGCTGGTTTAGCAGCACGTCACTTATGCCACTTGCCATGGTGGCTGACTTCCCTCTGAGTGAGGGGTAGACAAGAATAGACAGAAACTGTGGACCTTAGCTCTGGTTGCCCCTGGGTGTCACCTTCTTCTGTTTTGTTGGCCAAACAGCTCCCCAAGGCTGGCTTGGGTTCAAATGAAAAAAATTTCCATCAATCTTCCATGGAAAGAGCCACAAAGAGCCCTCCCAGAGCAGACATCCAGATGTTTGCCCAATGAGTGAAAGAATGAACTTGCATTCAAAACATTAAGTCACTCTGAAAGCAAAAGGCCTTTGACTTCAGAGAATCCCATCTACTTCCTAAATTTCTAAGGATTCTGAACATAAAGGTGCTAGACACAAATGTTTCCCTTTGTCTTCATGTACACAGGCACGAGCTCACTCAGCCCCCCTGCTGCATGCTCAGTGGCTACTGTGTTCATTACATTTTCTCGTTGCTTGATTATCTCAGCGTGCGCGCGTACACACACCTCCCGTTCCCATTTCCTTAGAAGAACTTGCATGGACAGGCTCTAGGATGTGTTTGCTCATTTCTGCCCGAGAGCAGCAGCACAGCCGTTGTTTATAAGAGGTACCTGCGTGTTGGGGCAGGGATCCTGGGCCCCTTTGTCTCCTGCTACATGCCTGAGAAAGAAGGAAAGCATTCAAGCCAGCTAAAGAACAAACCAAAGCTTGCCACAGAGCCTCTGTCCTACTGTATCCCAGATCTATAAGGGTTGACTCAAACACAAAACCAGTGGTCAAAAGGTACAGAGGATGGAGGATGCCAGCCCAACACAGGCCACTTCTAGCTACCTCATCAGTTAACGCACAACTTGTGAGCGGCACCCAAACCCAGCCCGGCTCACTCACAGACCCCTGTCCATACCTCATGCTCAGAGTTGAATTATCCAGCTAGGGCTTGCTACCCTTTCAGGTGAGGACCAAGGGCGTCCCTCCCCCCACCCAAACCAGCATCTCCTGACCTTACTCCAATATCTCCAGGGATGTTCTCCAAAGTCACCTGAACCCACTGTCCCTAGCTGGGAACTTACTAAATGAAAACGTGCTTACCTGAGAGAAGGTTCTGGTGCCCAGCCGTAGGAGAAAAACCCACTAAGTTCTAACAGCAGTGACAGCGACTCACAACTAAGTCAGCTAGTTTTAAAAGGTGACTTCATTCCTGGTGCCGTGGAGTTTAAAAAGAGCAGCGAGTGCTCCCTGACCGAGCCAACTCTGCCTCATCCGTGATGACTCCATCCAGAGCCACAGGCATTGCCCAGACACGCTCAGCCCTCACAAGGTGGAGCGCTGGAATCCCAGGGCTCTGTTGTTTTGGATCCTCTCAAGGTCCTGAAGCACCAATCAGTCGCCTCTGCTGGCTCAAAGGGAAGAAAGCCAGGCACTTACTTCCTTGAGCCAGGTCATTATCTCCCAAGAATCCAACTCTAAAAAAACCAGCACTCTAGGGAAAGAAAACAGGTAGTTAGCCACGTGAGAGGCGAACATCCCTAGGAAAATGGTGGGGAGGGGAAGGTGGGTGAGAAGTTTGGAACAATTGCCTTGCTAAGGAGTTCTCAGAAAGGTCACTCATGAGCTGGTGACTGGACTTTGCAGGGGGAAAGTATTCATGTAAGCAAAGAGCTCTGTCTAAGGAAGGCGACTGGGTTTCATTTTCTAACATTCACCCAACTGTGTGGGGGCTCATTTGTCAGACTAGCAAATCAGTCCTAAGCACGTCCATGTTCTACCAGAAAGACTGGGAAAGGACATTTACATAAGGAGGTTTTGATTTTGTGTATTAAACAGAGGGTGCAGCCATCAGGTTTCTAACATGGGAGTCACATCAGTTACTCAGTGGTCCAGGAACCACCTCTCCATGACAACTCCATGTTCTCGTCAGGGTGGTGAGTAGTAATGGCTGAACCCCCCCCCCCCCTTGAAAGTAGAACAGAGGGTTGAGCTAAGCAGCTGCCTGCCCTTCACCCATCCCTCTATGTCATGGGAATTTAAGGAGAATCTAGGTCACTGGACATGGATTCAATTTCTTGCTGAGCTATTCTGAGCCTTTGGGATCTCTCTGTGCCAAGTTTCACTGCAGAAAAAAATAAAACAAGAAAATATCCCTGTCTAATCAAATATTGTATTAGAATCTAAGAGTAGAAGCGGGTGTTTGAACTTTGAAATACAAGAAATGTCAACACAGATTCTAGGAAGGGGCTCCGAAGACCTCTGTTCAGGTAATGATCCAAACAGAGAAGGGGTGGAGTTTTATCAATGATAAGATCCAAGAGTGAAGTAGCTGTTTTTATTCAGTTCATCACAGAATCCTCAAAGTCTAGTCTACAGAGGCACAGAGCAAGTGTCCCATAGCGAATGCATGGTCCCAGCTCTGCCCTTTCCGTGTTTCCAGAATAGTCCCTCAGAGTCTTAAAGTCACTATTTTGTCAGTAAGGCTATCAGGGAGGGTGGAAGCCAGGTCTGTGGAACGCAGGAGACCTCAGTCCTTAGAGTTGCCTCTGCTTCCAGGTTCCTTACTCAAGTCACAGTGGATTCAAGGAGTCAGAGCCAGAGCCTTCCTCTTCAGACCTAACCGCCCGTGAAGTCCTCGCCCTGCTCCCAATTTTACGGGAATTTTAAGAATTCAACATTTCACAACCATGATGTTAGCTGAAGGTCTTTTGTTAGTAATTTGCCAAATTAACCTTTTACTTTAAAGTTCTAACTTTTAGGCTTACTTTCCTCAGCACTAAGAAAACAGGCTGGAGAATTCTGGAATTCTGAAAACTCGCAGACAGCATTAGCTATATGGCAAGACCTTATCTCAAAAACAAACAAACAAAAGAAAACAAACAAACAAACAAAACAAACAAACAAAAAACTCTAGCTTTAGTAATTTTTTTTCAAAAAAGATATATTTCTTCTGCTTATTTTAGATCCATGTTGTCTGATTTTCTTCTTTTTCTAGGTCCTTAAGACAGAGTCTTACATCTTTGGAAGCTGGTACAAGCACTCTGGAAATAAGTTTAGCGGTTCCTCAGAGAATTGGACATATTTTGAAGCTAACGATATTCCCTAAGCCTTAATTTAACTGAAGCTTCCGATTTCAAAATGTTATATCTTGCTCTTTCTGGGTCTACTTGTTTATTTCCATTACAACATATTGTTTAAAGAGATGTTATTTAGTTTATGATTTTTTTCCTACTATATTACTGATTTCTAATGTAATTTCACACAGTCAGAGGACACGCTCTACATGGCGTCAGCCCTTGTAACTGCATGGCTGAGATATTGTGTCATGTGCACTGATCATGTGTGTTTGTATGGAGTGTCGACTTTAGTGAATGCTGTCCTGTAACTATCACAGTGGTCAAGGTGATAGGTGACTGTGATGGTCCCCTAAGATTGCCATAACATGTGTCCCAGATTGGCTTAAATGACACGAATTTACAGCCTCACCGTTCTGGATGCTAATCCAGCTACAGCAGGAGCATGGCCCTGGAGCTCTGAGGAGATCCTTCCTTACCACCTCCTAGCCTCTCATCATAATGGGCATCCTTGGCCTGCCTTGGCTGGTAGGCCTCTGCCTCTGGCTTTGCATGGACTTCTCCCAATACATCTGTACACCAGCTACCACCCTCCCCTCAGGCCTGTGTCTATATCCACATTTCTTCTTCCAAAAATTCAGCTTCAAGATCTGCCTTAAACATTAGTATTAGTATATTTTTTTAAATCTCTCTAAAGTTACATCCTGAATTAATCTTCACTCTCAACTTGATAGGACTTAGTATCAGCCTAAGGAGACACACCTCTGGCCACATCTGTGGGGCATTTCTAATAGATTCACCCTGGATGTGGGCAGCACCACCATCACTGGGGCCTGGCTACATGCAAAGGAGAATGATAATGCATAGCAGCACTCCTTTTTCTGTGCTTCCTGGCTGGGAATGCAGTGTGACCAGCTGCCACGCTCCTGCTGATGGGACACCCCAGCCACAACACACTGTACCCTAAATCTAGGAACTGAAGTCAACACCCCCTTCCTCGAGTTGCTCTCAGCAGGTACTTTGTCATAGCAACCGATCATAGCAACACCCCATCCTGCTACTTCTAGGACAGAACAGAGGACAGGGCCAGATCCCGTGTTACACAACACTAGGTTTGCATCCTCGCTTTACCATTCAGTGGCTGGGTGACCCTGGCAGAGTGGCTGCACACTTCTGGCTTCCATCTAGTTAACAATAAAAGAGACAAATGGCGGAAGAAACCAATGAAGAGATACTGGACATAGCACACTGAGCATCCAGCAGGTCCCTAACTGTTCCCTTCCCCCTGCGCTCCACCTCCTCCCCAGCTTGCAGAAGCTGTTGTGGGCACGCCTGGCTTGGTTCTAAAGCTAACTCTCCTTGACCCTGGCCATGTCAGCCAGGATTAGTGGTCCTGGTTCCTGGACCCAGCATTCTGGTTCCAGTTTCTGAACTTGATCCAGCTCTTCTTTCAGGGCTAATTTTCCATCACCTGTTTCTACCACTCAGTGCTGAGCCCCAGTCAGAGAATGTGGCTAATTTTAGATTGTCCTGGGCTCACATCTGATATGAGACAAGGCCAGGCAGTTCTACCTGCCCTCTCAGGATCTTCTCAGGGCTGCGGTTTGTCAGAAACGGCATGACCCATAGGTCTACTTCATGCCAAGAACATGAGATGCATGTTGCTGGTTGCCTCAAAAATCTATTTGAATGTGATAAGCTAAAGCTTTTACTGAACTGGCGTGGGCTGTTTCCTGCCTACCCCGAGGTGAGGGCAGTCAAGTGTGAGTAGGGCAGAGGATCAGACAGGAGGAAAAGTCTGCTGTGAGCAAAGGTAGAAAGGATGACTGAATAATTTGTGTTTAGTGGTGTAGAAGTCATGTGACCTAGTGTCACTAGGAAGCAGTAATGGCGCTCCTGCTCCCAGACCAGACTCCATATGGAGCAGTGTGGATTGAGAAACCTCAGGGGTAAGGAGGAAGAAGGGGAGGAGAAGGGGGAGGGGAGGGGGAGGAGGACCCGAGTACTGCTCCATGAGCATTTGATGCTATGGAGCAAATCGGAGATGACAGTGCTGCCCAGGGGTTATGAAGCCCAATGGAAGAATTCCTGGGGCTGGAGTTAGGTTCAGTCAGTAAAGTGTCTGCATCAAAAATGAGGAGCTAGCCGGGCATGGTGGCACATGCCTTTAATCCCAGCACTTGGGAGGTAGAGGCAGGCAAATTTCTGAGTTCGAGGCCAGCCTGGTCTACAGAGTGAATTCCAGCCAGAGAAACCCTGTCTCGAAAAACCAAAAAAAAAAAAAAGTTAGGAGCCGATCTTGCATCCCTACCACCATGTGAAACCAAGGGTGGTATGCACTGTGACCCTAGCATGAAGGAGAGGGAAGAGGGGAGGGAACAAGAGGCAGGCAGGCCCCAGGCTCTCACTGGCCAGTAAGTAAATCCTGGGTTCAGTGAGAAACAAAAGAAAACAAAATGAAGAGTGAGAGAGGAAGATAGCCAATGCCAGCACATGCACAAAACACACATACACACAAAGCACATGTACATGTGCAAACATATGCATCCATACTATACATATACACAAAATACACACACATATTCCATACCTATACACACACACATATGCACACATACACACACACACATAAGACACACATATACCATACATACACATATACACAAACACACAGGTATACTACCGATACATCATACATACACACATGTACACAAGCATACACATGCACAATACACCCACATATACCACATATTTACACAAACGCACAATGTATCACACATACAACATGCATACAGACATTCATATGCCACATACATACACATATGGCATACATGCACAAACACATATACATCACACATATGTGCACAAAACATGCATATACATACCATACACATATCCAAACATAGGCATATACCATACATACACCCATATACATACACATATACCACATACATACCACACATATCCTACACATATACACATACATATACCACCATACACACATATTCACAAACATACATCTTTACCACCCACCCCAAGGCTTAGGTAATACAGTATCATACAGGACAAGAAGGTTATTAGAGCCAAAGACAGGGAAAAGAGCTATGAAAAGCTGTCTTCTAAGTATCAGATGGCCACTGTAACTATGAACCTACTGAAGATGTGGCTGCATGCATAAGACCTGCATTCGAAGAAATGTGAAAGTGGGGGTACTACCTAAGAAGAGGGGACAGCAGGAGTGGGGGAGATAAGAAAGGTAATGGAGAAGAATTCTATCACAGTATGTTGTATTTATGTATGAGATTATCCAAAACAGGAAGGAAAAGAAAAAGGAGCAAATGAATGAATGCTGGTTCAGAGATGCAGAAGAAAGACCAGGAGGAGAAATGGATAAAGGGTGGGCCGAAGAAGGGTCTAGCCGAATTCTCCATGCAACCCTTGGAGTTGCGTGACCCTTGAGCTACAGTTTCCCTGTATTTTTAAACAGCTCTCGATGACTTGTTAAATGTCTATGATAGATACCAGATGCTTGGATACTACAGTAAGCAATACAGATACGTGTCTTACCTATGTGTATCTAACAAGCTGGTAAAGAAGCCAGGCCAGAGGAAAAGCCACAGTACGAGGTGGGTGGTGCTGAGTGCTATGATGGAAGGAGATGGAACAGAATGGTGGGACAGAGCCCCAGATGGGAGAGCACAGACTTCCCAGCCACTCCAGGCAGAGGGACCAGCAAGTGACCAAGCTCCGAATGGAAGAGAGCCAGGTAGGTCAAACACTGGGGAGAGGCAAGAGTGGACAGAGGAGGTGAGCTAAAGATGGGTCTGAGATAAAGGACAAAGGCTGGATTGGGCAAGGCCTGAGGACTGCGAATGTTCAGGCTTGGTGGGCAGGGCCTGCTCCTATGTGAAGAAATGACTGAGGAGTAGATACCACTGTGGCAGCCATGAGACCCTTAGGAAGTAGCCCAAGTGTTAGTGCACTGTTCTGGACCCCTGATAAAAGGATGCTTTCTGGGCCTGGCATGAAGTCAGGTGGCAGAGGCTTACCAAGCACACCTTGAGGTCAAACTCCACTTCTGCTCCCAAACAAAGCAAAACCTCCATCTAAGTTTGATGTAGGACAGAACCCAGAGTCTATTTCTATAAAAGGCACTGCCTCTGCAGATGGATGGGACTGGACTGTCATCTCTAAAGTATGTTCTCCATAAAGCTCTTATCCATCAGTGTTCTGGTTAACTTGAGTAAGATTATGATGTGTTCTGGGAATCGAGTCCCACCCACCTTTTCTCAGTCAAACATCAGTGTTAACTCAGTTGTGTAATGAAACAATCCTTTCTCTTTAGTCTCTTGGTAGAATAATCTCACATTATCTTTTCCTGAGAGGCATATCTCAGCAAAGGCAAACTCTGGAACTAGCTTGTGAGGAACCCAGTCACTTGCAATAAAATTATAAGACATTGGAGTGTGCTTTCAACTGAGCCTCAAGAACAGTTTCCTTGACATACCTGAGGTCAGTGAGCATGTTCAGCCTTCCTTGAGTTTGTGTGACCCCAATGCCTCTCATTCTTACACTTCTGTTGTGTTATATTCTCTGACTGGGCACACACCCCTAACTGGGGAACTCCCCTAAAAATCCACTGCCACCAGGCCTCAGGATAAGATTGAGAAAAAGGCTGTGCTAAGAAACCATACTCCGGAGCCCAAACTCTGTTCCTCCAAATGTGGCCTTATTTACATATGGGTTCATCATTGCAGCAAGGCAATGAGGGTGTGTCCAAATCTGATTTAAAAAGTAAAAGTGACCAATTTGGAGCCACTCGCACAGGAAGACAGCATGTGATGATAAAGGCAGAAGTCAGTGTGGTTTCTGCTGCCAAGGAATGACGATTGTCCCCTAATCACCAGAACATGGAGAGGCAGAGAAGATCCTTCCTGTGGGAGAACACTTTGCTCTCCAGCTTCCAGCCCCAGAGCTACAAGGCAGTAGATTTCTATAGTTGAGGCCACTATGTCTGTGTTACCTCCTTACAAAAGCCCTAGGAGGGTGATTGTGTTGGACAGTCTTTGGTCAAGTTGACACAAGCTAACATCATCTGAAAGGAGAGGACCTCAACTAAGAAAATGCCTCTATAAGATCAATCTGTAGGCAAGCCTGTAGGGCATTCTATTAATTAGTGATTGATGGGTAAAGGACCAGCATATTGTGGGTGGGGCCATCCCTGGGCTGAGTACTGTCATTTCAAGGATGGGTTCCTGTGATGGAAAATCTTGGTTGTTAATTCTACACATCTGGAAGGAGTGACTTTTAGTTGAGAAATTGCCTCCATCAGATTGCCTTCTGGGCATGTCTGTGTAGCACTGTAGTAAAAGTTATTAAAATCATGGCCCAGGGTTACTGCCCTGCCTTGATTATTGAGTTCCCAGATGAAAGACACACTCACAGCCTTTATATTTACAATAAACCTTAATCAGCACAAGAGCTGGGAAGACTCCTAGCCTCCATGCATTAGAATCTACTTCCCTACTGATAACCCTGAATTATTACTTACTATTTACTATGTTCCATCTGGGCTGCTCTTAACTTCAATTGGCCAGCCCTCAAATCCACACTTTCTTGACCCTTAACCCATGGCAGCTCTTCCTTCCTCCTCTCCCACAAGCCAGCAAAACCTAAACCCCATCTATGTCTCTTCTGCCTAGCTATTGGCTGTCAGCATCTTTATTTACCAGTCAGAATTAACTTGGAGTAGGGCAGTGGTGGTGCACACCTTTAATCCCAGCACTCGGGAGGCAGAGGCAAGCGGATTTCTGAGTTCGAGGCCAGCCTGGTCTACAGAGTGAGTTCCAGGACAGCCAGGGCTACACAGAGAAACCCTGTCTCAAAAAACTGAAAAAAAAAAGGAAAAGAAAAAGGGAAGAGGAAGAGGAAGAGGAGGAGGGAGAAGAGGAAGAGGAGGAGGAAGAGGAGGAGGAGGAAGAAGGGGAGGAGGAAGAAGGGGAGGAGGAAGAAGGGGAGGAGGAAGAGGAGAAGGAAGAAGAGGAAGAGGAGGAGGAGGAAGAGGAAGAGGAAGAAGAAGAAGAAGAAGAAGAAGAAGAAGAAGAAGAAGAAGAAGAAGAAGAAGAAGAAGAAGAAGAAGAAAAAGAAGAAGAAGAAGAAGATTTAACTTGGGGGAAGGGTAACAGGGGCTATGTGCAGATCCCAGGTCTTTGCAGCCCACACTTAGCATTACAGTAGACAGTGTATTATTCAGGGTTCTCTAGAGTCACAGAACATATGGGATGTCTTTCTATATTGAGGGAATTTATTATGATGACTTACAGTCTCTAGTCCAATTTTCCTACAATGGTCAGCTGGGAATTGGAAGTCCAAGAATTTAGTAGTTGCTCAGTCCCACAGGCTAGTTTTTTCAGCTGGTCTTCTGTAGAAGTAGGTTATAACAGATGTGCTGGGGCCGGGCGTGGTGGTGCACGCCTTTGATCCCAGCACTTGGGAGGCAGAGGCAGGCGGATTTCTGAGTTCGAGGCCAGCCTGGTCTACAAAGTGAGTGCCAGGACAGCCAGGGCTACACAGAGAAACCCTGTCTCAAAAAAAAAAAAAAAACAAACAAACAAACAAACAAACAGATGTGCTGGCAAGTCAATGCAAGTAGGAGAAGAAGAGCGAAACTTCCTTCTTCCAATGTCCTTACACAGGTCTCCAACAGAAGGTGTGGCCCAGATTAAAGGCGTGTACCACCAGACCTGGTTCTGGGACTTGCATTGTCCCAGGCTGACCTTGAACTCAGATATTTAATAGCTTTAGTCTCCTGGGATTAAAGGCATGTACTACCTTACCTGGGCCTAAGCTTTTCATAGCCACTGTACCTCAAGACCTCCATGCCAAGATCCAAGTCTGTTGGGGCCAGCATGCGGCTCTCATGTCCAGGTTCGAGCCTGGAAGGCAGCCTGGAGCTGAAAGAGAAGAGGAAACCTAGGCGGGTCAAGAAATAATGGAACCAAGACATGCTATTCTGCTCAAGGTTCGAATGTTTAATGGCGGATGCACTTTATAAAGGAGGGGGGAGGCCCATTCCTACCAATTCATCTGTACTGGCTAGTTTTGTGTCAACTTGACACAGCTGGAGTTATCACAGAGAAAGGAGCTTCAGTTGAGGAAATGCCTCCATGAGATCCAACTGTAAGGCATTTTCTCAATTAGTGATCAAGGGGGGAGGTCCCCTTGTGGGTGGTGCCATCTCTCGGACGGTAGTCTTGATTCTATAAGAGAGCAGGCTGAGCAAGCCAGGAGAAGCAAGCCAGTAAGTAACATCCCTCCATGGCCTCTGCATCAGCTCCTGCTTTCTGACCTGCTTGAGTTTCAGTCCTGACTTCCTTGGTGATGAACAGCAGTATGGAATTGTAAGCCGAATAAACCCTTTCCTCCCCAAGTGCTTCTTGGTCATGTTGTTTGTGCAGGAATAGAAACTCTGGCTAAGACATCATCCTTGGAGCCCAGCTGCAGGTGACCACATGCAGGATAGGGTGTAGTCTCCGGAATAGCTAGGTGGCCTCC
This sequence comes from Mus caroli, assembly GCF_978045245.1. Taxonomy (NCBI): domain Eukaryota; kingdom Metazoa; phylum Chordata; class Mammalia; order Rodentia; family Muridae; genus Mus; species Mus caroli. The sequence goes on from NW_028227266.1 coordinate 11,297,378, forward strand.
CAGCAGGTAGCAGAAACAGTGGCTGAACAATAGAGTGATCTAGGGAGGCAGGCTCCACCCTAGGTAATCTCCTTAGTGGCAGCAAAGTCGAGGTCTGGTTCAGCCTGCTTCAGGTTGCAGGGGAGGTTACACAAGTCAGAAACTGTGTCTTCCAGCCTCAAGATCTGGATCACAGGTGAGCCCTCCAGTTCTGGATTGTAGTTTATTCCAGATGTAGTCATGTTGATGACCAGGAATAGCCATTATAGACAATAGAAGACAACAACTCAACAGGGCCATCTGTCCTCTTGATTGCTACTTGATGGAGGAGTTGATACTAAGCTCTGGACTTGAAAGAACCTAGTGGGGAACCCCCACTCAACTCGAGATTCTGCGTGCACCCAAGAATCACGAATAGAACACAACACCTTGATGTAACAACACGAGGTATTTTAATGGCGGAGCTCCAGGTCGAAATGTATTTCACACAGGAGACAGTGGATTCGACCACCAGGCTTGGAAGCTAGGGGTTTTTATAGAAAAGGAGTGGGGCTAGGGGAGGAATTGGTGAGGTTTCACATGATTGGTCCATTTAAACATCAGCAGCCTGTTAACATTTAACTTAGGTCAGAGGGGTGGGAGATAGGGAGGCGAAGAGCCTGCCCGGGCATGTCCTGGTCTGTTCTGCTATGTTCTCAGCCCCAGGTTTCAAAGCTCACAAACAACTCTTTGGACTATTTGACATACATTACATGAATCACAGGTCTCAAGTTTTATTTCCTTTCAGACTTTGCTATGTAGAGCAGGTTGACCTCAAATTTATGAAGACACTCTGGTTTCTGCCTCTTGACTGTTGGGATTACAGATGTGAGCCACCAAGCATGGCTAAGGTAGATTTTCATCATGTTAAAAACTGTCTGGAGGGGCTGGTGAGATGGCTTAGCGGGTAAGAGCACTGACTGCACTTTCAAAGATCCTGAGTTCAAATCCCAGCAACCACATGGTGACTCATAACCATCTGTAACGAAATCTGACACCCTCTTCTGGTGTGTCTGAAGTCAGCTACAGTGTACTTATGTATAATAATAAGTAAATTTTTAAAAAAATGTCTAGAAATTCTCCTTAAATGAAAACCTGGCTTTACTTTCAGCTGCATCCCAATAATTTGAATATTTGCAGCAGACCAAACAACAATGGCAAAGGTGAGTTTGAAACCGGCTGAGTGGTAGAGCATTGCCTTGGCAGCCAAGACTTGAAGGAAAGGGTCTGAGGGAAGAGGACACTCAGAAAGGGAGCCCCTCAGGTGATTTGCCAGCTCATAATCAGCATGGAGAGAGCCCAAACCACGCAGCAGAAAGCAGTAGCTAAATAGAGGTTTGGGCCTTAGTAAAGATCAGGGCTGCGCTGCGAGTTGGCAGCAGAAGGATGAAAAGAAGAACAGGAAGAGTGTGGCATTATGGGATACTTTTCCTCTCCACACCTTTGACTAGACATAAGTGGCATGGAGTCCCATTGTAAGCAGAGCTAAAAGCAAAAGGAAAGGGCTGGGGACTAAGAACTCCCCAAGGCCAGCCGGCCTCGTAGCACAGAGTCTGGGCATCCACTTTCTATTGCCACATAGGGAGCCATAGCTTAGAAACACAGGCAAATTAGAAGCAGACCCAGAGCTTCAGACTGAACAACATGCTTGACTATCCGGTCTTCCACCACTGCCTTGAAGCAGGCTTAGCCTGTGAAATCAGAGTTGGCCTGGTGTTGCCATCAGATCTCTCGATCCCCACCAAAAAAAAAAAAAAAAAAAAAAAAATCTTATCTTTCAAAAAAAACAAGAGGTGCCAAAAATAGAGAACAGGGTGGTTTGAATTCAAGTTGATCAGCCTGTAAAGTGCTTCCTCAGAGGCACCAAGGGGCAAGGGATAGAGAAGTACTCTGTAAGAGACCTCTGTTGTTAAAAAATAAGGTGACTCAATACTGTTCCTTTTCTCAAGGCTGAGGCCTCACAAGAAGTCCACAAGAGCATTTACACTCTCAGGAGCAAGTCCCTCGTGGCTGAGAAGGTATCTCTGCAGGAGAAAACCAATGGTCACATAGGATCTGAGCTCAGGAAGCAGACAGCAAGCAGGAAGTGTTCCCCATGAGAACCCAAGCCACTCCTCATCCTGCAACCCACTTTCTCCAGAGAGGCCCCATCTTCTAAAGAGTCACAATTTTAAATGCCACTCACTGGGGATGTAGCATCCAAGCACTTGAGCCTGTGGGAATGGCTCACATTCAAACCACATCTGCAGCAGGCTACTTGAAACCACACATTTAAGAGACATTGCTGCCTGGGGCCACAGTCTCCCATCACTTTCTGAAATAAATGTGGTTATCTTATAAGATGAGACTGGTGGCCAGGTGTATATGCCTTTGATGAATATGTTGATCAATAGAAAAGCCAATATTGCATGTTAAGATGGTTTGAATTATCGAAGAGCTCCTTGCCAAAAAAAAAAAAAAAGATACAAAAGACATTTGGGCTTTACGTGGGGATAGTGAGTTCTACTCATCCAATAGTGAGGAAGAGAGAAAGCAGGAGTCAGGACTCGCCCATAGGTTTCTGGTTTAGGCAACTGAGTTAATTTCCTTATGACAAATAATTACAGTGTTGAACCTTGCCTGTTTGTCTTCAGCGTGTAGGCTCCTTAGCTGAAGAAGCAATTAGAACCACAGGAACTCACTGAGTGCCTGCTCCAGGCTAGGCACATTCAGCATCTTACCCAGGCGAGCACTGTTTGTTTTAACCTTCATGATTAAAACACTTCGGATCCTACAGCTAGAAAATGGATGAGTTGTAAAATTGAGTCCAAGTAGGTTTCTCATTCTGAACCAGAGAACCTTTCATAAAATAATTTTTGGCCAGCATACAGAGAAAAGTAACCATTCCATACACATATGGCGTATACTTCATTCTAATTCACTTGCGCATTCAAGGGCGAGAACAAGGGTTCAGTTCCCCAGAACCCACATAAATGAGGTGTGGGTGTGTTACTCTGCTTGTCAGACGTGGTTCCAGAGCAAGCTGGCCACTGATGCGAGCTGGGCTAACGTAAGAGACAGATTCTGCCCCCAGTGAAGAGGTAGAAAAGTGGTAAAGAACAATTCCTGAAACCAGCGTTGGGCCTCCACATATGCGTACACATAGACATTTAAATCTAGATTTAGACCTGGAGCTCTTAATGTCGCCAGGAGGATTGCTTGGCTTTCCATTTAAAGCTTTGAATTGGTTCTCATACCCACCCAGGCTAGACAGCTCAGAGGATGATGCTGAGAGATGGGGGTGAACTGTGCATTCTAGTCCCGTTATCCTGAGGGCCTTCTGGACCGAACTGGCACAGCTTGAGCCAATGGCTGAAGTGAGCCTCGGGTTAGAACCCTGGACAGCAGACATGCCCTAACCCCTCTCATCTGGAGCCTTGTCCCAGCTCCTGCTCTGGCACTGCAGGGCTGAGAACTTCCCATCCAGGGCTTCTCCTGAGCAGTGGGACTTCTAGTAAGAATAAGCAGTGAGAGCTTATTCTGGGATGGGAACCATCCAGGGCCCAGGAGAAGGCAGGGAACTAATTACAGTGTGTGCCCCTTGACTGCTTCTCAATCCAAAGAGAACCAGTCACACACCATATCACACCCTCCCTTCCCTCTCCAGCCCTAAGCTGAGAGTCAGGGATATTTTAATCAGCTCATCTGTCCCTTGAGGATTATTTTCTGCAACTTGTCTCCAGATAGCAACTGGATTTGTTCCCCGGGTCTTCTGGCCCAAGCCAGCCAAAGAACACATTCTGATAACAATTGCTAGCAGAATCTTAATTTAGAATTTGCAGAATACTGGGATGGTCTTCTTTCTCTTCCACCACAGCCTTGGGCATGACCACCGTTTTTGCATCAAAGAAGATGGCCAGAGGAGCAAGGTGGAACTGACCAGGGGTTGCGCTGAGGCCACTGCTATTGCCTGTGGAGTCAGTCAGACCACACACACACACACACACACACACACACACACAGAGGAAGGCACACTGAGCTGAATCAAGCTGGGACCAGATAGGGAATGATTCTCAGAGGCATAGATAGGAGGGAGACAGGGCTTCCCTCCTTTGTGCTAAGAGCTCAGATTAAGAGCCACAGAAGGCCTGCCTGAATCTGTTTGTACTCGCCTGCACTGGTCCTGAGGACGGAAGGTCTGGGTGCTGTGCCCACAGCTGTTGGGACAGGTCCAGGACTCACCTGGTTATCCTGGGAGAGAGGTGTCAATCATCCTCCAGTTCCATGCCGGCAAGCTCTCTTCAAAACCGCCTCCAGAGACAGCCCCGGAATGGGGACCTCCCTGTTTGTCTGGCTCTCAGGAACTCTGCCCATCAAATTTGAATAGAGTCCAAGGCAGGTGGGCAAAGTGAAGCTCTTTCTTCTTGGAAGTGGGCGATGGTCCCTCCACCCTCTTGCACGTGTGTGTATAAGGTGTGTATATTCTTTTGCGAGATGCCTGTCCTGTCTTCTAGCTCTTGTGTGTCTGTATCTCTGTCAAAGCTGGCTGTCATCATGGGATTAAGCCCTATACCTCTGAGCTTGCCTATGTCCCTAGCATTCCAGAAAACAAAACAAAACAAAAAAAGGCAGGAAGAAAGGAAAGGGGTGAGGGGTTAGAATACCCAGCCAGTTACATCATGAATCCTCCGTATATCACAGACAGTGTAAGGGGTGGTGGAATCTGGCACTGACCCCAACCCTGAGAGCAGGAACCAGTATTTCCACATTTTTTAGCTTGGTTGCAGAAGTTATAGATGGACACAGCAATACCTGTCTGCCTGACTCATAGGGCTGTCACCAAGATAGCAGATGGAGCAAGGTGAAGCACCCTGCTGTGCCTCTGAGTCAGCCTGACAGCCTAGCAGCTGGGACAAGCTGCTGTGGTTCTCCTGAGGAGTGCCACATTCCTATCCTGCTGTGAAAGGGACAAAGGGAGCCCTGGGCTGGGCTGGAAGGTAGGCAGCTTGGAAATATATCACAACCTTTTTGCTATTCTCTGAGCTGTAGTCACATGGGGAACAGTCACTTTGCAGTCCTGGAGGGCCTCATGGCAGTGGCTCCTGGAGGAAAGATTGTTGAGCTACATGGGAGCTAAATCCCAGGCCTGCACCCTCTATATCAGACACCCTCTCCCCCTCCCCTCCCATCCCCCTACCCTCCCCCTCCCCCTCCCCCTCTCCCTCCCTCCCCCTCTCTTTCTCTCCCCATGAGCGTGTACATGAGCACCTGTTTGTCCATGCATGTGGGAGCCAGAAGTCAACTCTGGGTATCTTCTTGTATTGCTCCTCACTTAAACCTGCAGTTCTCACCCGGTGTCCAGCAAACCCCTCCCTGGTGTGCTGGGATTACAGATTGTGTTGCTGTGTTCAGTTTTTGTGAGTGCTGGGATCCAAGTGTAGGCCCTCCTTTCTTGCTCAGAGAACACTTTAATCATAGGGAGACATCTCCCTATGGAGGGAAATTTTGAGAAGGAAATTGAGATTATTTTAAAGAATGGGCCATTTCCGAAAGGATCAGTGTGAAGTGACGGGAGCATCAGGACATCTCTGACAACCACAGCGTGGGGGCTAAAGCAGGAAGTTCAGAAGTTCACTCACTCACGCACTCATCTTAATAGATGGGAGGAAGCTGGATTGATCAGGTCCAGAGTGGTAGGTGGGGGCTGGAGTGTCTCCTAGAATGGGAATGAGGTGGGAATGGGCTTGCAAGAAAGCCAATGCCGATGTATAGGGCCTGTCTGAGCTGTCCACTCAAAGCCAAAGGTTCCACTAAGGGAAAGGGCAAGGCAGGATTAGATTAGGTTTCAAAAGCCTGCTCTGGTTGTGGTGGAGAAGACAAACAGTAGGGCTGTGGCGGGGAACTTGTGTCCTTAAAGAGCACAGAGGTAACTGGACTGAGAGAGAGCTAATGTCACATCGTTGTCCGTCTGTGAATTCAGAGCTGAGTGAGCACTTCAGAAGTGGAGCCTAGTAAGAGACAGTGGAGTCCCTGTGTGTGTGTGTGTTCCAGGGACACTTTCTCTTCCTTCTCTCTGTTTCCTGGTTGCCACAGGATCAGCCCCTTGGACGCTCAGTGTTTTCCTGTCACCATGAAGTCTTACCTCAGGACTGTGGCAATGGTACCAGCTGACTGTGGAGAGGATCCTTTGAGAGCAAATGAACCTCTTACTTGTGGTTCTAAGTTGATTTTCTCTGGTATGTTTTGCATCAATGGGAGTTCATTGACATCACACACAGCACTCCATTAGAGGTGACACAAGGACAGCCAGTCAGGTGTTCAAGTAGAAAGCTTGTTCCTGCAGGAAGGGTTAGACCCAGCTTTCCTGCCTCCTGTTTTCATTGCCTTTCCTATTGCCCTCCTAGCTCCTGTCTTCCTTCAGAACAATAGTGTCCTTCCTCGAACAGTAGTGTCCTTCCTCATCCGTGGAGTGGGGCAGATCTTCAGAAAGCAAGACTTGTTAAAAAAATAATTAACCCAATGTAAATAAACTTGGCATACACACACACACACACACACACACACACACACACATCATCATCATCCATGAAGTCCCATTATCTATAATTTATTGCTTGAGCTTTTTTTTTTGCAATTTTTATTTATACTTCTCTCATACAATGCATCCCTACCACAGCCTCCCCTCCCTCCACTCCTCCCAACTCCCTCTTCTCCTCTCTCCCAGATCCACTGCTCCTCCATTTCCCTTCAGAAAAGAGCAGGCTTCCCAGTGATATCAACTGAACACAGCATAACTAGATGCAGTAAGACTAGGCACAAACCCTCATATCAAGGCTGGATGAGGCAACCTAAGAAGAAGAAAAGGGTCTCAAGAGCAGTCAAAAGATTCAGAGACAATCCTACTTTCATTGTTAGAAGTCCCCTAAAAAACCCCAAGCTAAACAACCACAGGATGTACACAGAGGATGGCGCACAGACCATGCAGGCTCTGATTGCTGCTTCAGTCTCTCTGAGCCTCTTTGGGCCTTGCTTAATTCATTCTGTGAGCCAAGGTCTCCTGATGCTCTTGACCTCTATAACCCCTATACTTCTTTCTCTCCCCTTCTGCAGGGCTCCCTGTGCTCTGCCTAATGTTTGGCTGTGGGTTTCTGCATCTGTTTCCATCAGCTGCTGGAGGAAGCCTCTCTGATGACAACAGCGCTAGGCACTGATCTATGAGTATAGCAGAATCATTTCATTGACCTTTTTTTTGGGGGGGGGAAGGGGAGTCAATCATGTTAGGTTCTACCCTAGGTCTCTGGGCCATTCAGCTCCCAATTCCTAGCCATTCAGGCAGAATTGAGCATGGGATCTCCCGTGTAATTTGGGCCTCAAGTTAAACCAGTCCTTGACTGTTTACTCCCACAAGTTCTGTGCCACCATTGTCCCAGCACATCTTGCAGTCAGGACAGGTGTGGGCAGAAGGTTTTGTGGCTGAGTTGGTGTCCCAGTCCCACCACTGGGAGCCTAGGAAGCAAGGCTTTTACCACTCCGTATTATCCATGCTCAAGCTTATGAAGACAGTGATAACCTGCCAACAAAGGGTAAACAGATTCACAGTGGATTTCCAGGAGTCTGGAAAGAGCTGTACTTCACTTTGTATGAGCTCATACACATAGAGAGCCTGTAGGCTCCTATTCCAGAGATCAGGTAGCTGTTAGCTCATATCTATGTCCTTGCCACTTCACATCAAGCTGACATTTGGTGGACATGCTGGTGAGCTTGCATTTAGTGACTGTAGAATCTTGAAAACTCAGAAGGTCACTGATTCATTTCTCAGTCTTCCAAGGCAGGAATGTGTTTCAACCTCTCCTGGACATCAGGTGGACTCCGTAAGAGATTTAAGAACTGGCCAAGGTAGATGCAGATTCTCACTTTCAATCACTAACAGGTGCACACCAAGCAGTTTCTCCAGCAGTGCCCTGCAAAGAGAGGCTCATGGCTTCAAGAACATCCCACTCTCACCAAGGGATAGACGCATGCACCCACAGTGGATGCCTAACAGGATGGAAATTGGGTTCTGAAGCAGATGTGAGGGACACTTGAATTCCCTCTGAAGAAATGAGTGAATAGCCCATGTAGATTGTGTTTACAACTGTGGAGTCATACTAAGGAAGCTTGTCTCTGCATGGCTTCGATCAGCAAGAAAGGCTCTTATTAAAAAATAAGCAGACGATTGGAGTCATTGCACCGGCCCTAGGTGGACGTGGGGCCCCTCCCGCCCTGTTTCCTGCTCCTGCTTTCTCCTCTGCGCACCTGCAGGATGGCCCACGAGCAGATCTACTACTCAGACAAGTACTTTGACTTGACGAGCACTACGAGTACTGAGTACTGGCATGTCATGTTACCCAGAGAACTTTCTTTTTTTTTTTTTTTTTTTTTTTTTTTTGGTTTTTCGATTTTTCGAGACAGGGTTTCTCTGTATAGCTCTGGCTGTCCTGGAACTCACTTTGTAGACCAGGCTGGCCTCGAACTCAGAAATCCGCCTGCCTCTGCCTCCCAAGTGCTGGGATCAAAGGCGTGTGTCACCACCGCCCGGCCCCAGAGAACTTTCTAAACAAGTACCCAAAACTCATCTGATATCAGAAGAGGAGTGGAGGAGCCTTGGTGTCCGACAGAGTCTAGGGCGGGGTCATTACATGGTTCATGAGCCAGAAGCTTATATCCTTCTCTGTAGACGACCTCTTCCAAAAGGACAACAAAAATGAAGTGCAGCTGGGATCATTTAACCTTCTTCAAATTTAATGTATGTGTGTATATAAGGTAGTATTCAGTAAATACTTGAAAACTGTACAAACCTTTCATCCATACCTGTGCATGCGCTGTATTCTTCACAGTAAAGAGCTCAGTCAAATGCAACTGCAAGTAGGTTGTTTTAAGTTGTTCAAGATAAAGTTTCTTGTGGTTTTTCTTAATATAAATGCCTGTTTTATTTTACCTGTTTTGTTAAATAAAGTTTGTATATTGCATTTAAAAAACAAAAACAAGTAGACAAAACCCCACCCTGTCTCCTGTTTTCTGGCCACTCATTTGCATTCTAGCAGTCTCCCTTGTGCACAAGGCTTTGCTCAGGCAGTCTGTCTAATTAACATCTAAAGAGAAGTGTTACAAGGCTTACAAGTTTACTATTTTCAATTCAAGATCTCCACAAACTCCTTGCCCTGGGGGTCTTGTGATCTTGTGGTCACTCAAATGGCCAGGATGGGAGTTGAATAACAGAACAAAGTGCTCATCAAATGTCCAGGGAGTGAGAGGCAGAGGGGAAGAGGCCAGGATTCCAGCATTTTCTTCAATGTCATGCCCATGACCTCACAGGATCCTAAAGAATCCACCACCATGCTGGCACCCTGACACCAAGCCTTCTGGGGCGTGGGGGTGGGGAGGTAGAGCAGGGGGTAGGGGGGATTCATCTTGGTTTGATTTGTGTTTTTAAGACAGGCCCTTATGTAGACCAGACTGCCCTAAAACTCCCGATGTAGCTGAAGATGACTTCAACTTCAGCTACCTGTCTCCACCTGATGAGATCTGAGTATGTGCCACTAGTTAGGTACCCACAACCACCAGATAAAGTTTCTCTGTGTAGCCTTGAACTCATGGAGATATACCTACCCCTGCCTTCTGAGTGCTGGGATTAAAAGTGTATGCTATCATGTCCTGGTTGTGCCACTATGCTCAGTTTAAGTGGTCCCAGGATGGGATTTAGTCTAGGGATGCATGCGTGATAGGTGTCTTAGTAACTGTTTTATTGCTGTAAGTAGACACATGGCCTAGGCAACTTAGAGAAGAAAGCTTTTTAAATGATTAATTTCAGAGGGTTGGTCCATTGTCATCATGGTGGAGAGAGTGATGGCAAGAGTTGGGAGATCACATCTGGCCCAAGAGACAGGGGGGGGGGGTGTAAAGGGAGGGAGGGAGAAGGGGAGGGGGAGAGGGGGAGAGGGAGGGAGGGAGAGAGAGAGAGAGAGAGAGAGAGAGAGAGAGAGAGAGAGAGAGAGAGAGAGAGAGAACCAACCCTAGTGTGGGCCTTTGAAACCTCAAAGCTCATGCCCCAGTACCACCCATCCAACAAGGCCACACCAGTTACTCCAAAAAGGCCTCCTAATCCTTCCTAAATAGTTTTCCAACTGGGAGCCAAGCATTCAAATGGGGGCTATTCTCATTTAAGTCACCACATAGACAAGCAAATTATCAACTGAGTTCTATCCCCAGACCACTCAACTTTCAGATTACAGCATCACTTAGCCAAGTGATATTTTTTACAGGTTCAATATCCTTACCCCTATTCCAAACCAAAGTATATGAGGCAGGGTGAGCTGGTGTCAAGATCCTTGTTACAGGATTGAAATGAAAGGCAGAGAGGCTTAGGATCTGGCCGCACAGCCAGGAGGCACTAGGTCTGAGCTGCCAAGTCCCCTCCCAGCCCCTACTCCTCTCACTCATTGTGAGGGAAAGCTAGGCTCTGTGGGCAAGCAGTGGAGACTCAGACAAGACTTCAAGGCATAGACCCAGTAACAGCTATTAGGGATAGGGTGTAATAGAAGTGGGTCCTGTGTGTTGACCGTCACACATGTCTCATGCTGGCCATCAGTGGCAGGTCTCATGTTGATGGTCAATGCCATGTCTCATGCTGGCCATCAGTGGCAGGTCTCATGTTGGCTCCTCCATGTACACAATTACCACCATCTCATAAACAGGGCTGGCATGACTCTTCCTTTCCATTCACCCATCCTAGAGTCACTCTGCCTGCCATTCCAGGAGCCATTGCCAGGTCAGCCCTCTCCTTGACCTCACCCTGAGAGGACTCACCCCTGGCTCCATGCAAGGGGATTGCCTCATGAGACAGACATCTGCTCAAAATGGCCTTTCCCAAATGCTGTTCTGGGGTGTAGTGCTCTTATCCCCATGCTAAAGCCCTGCTTTTCTTTTAGAGCACAGCTCACTAACCACAACATCAGTATGCCGCTATCTTTCTGTCCTCTGAAGGAAATGTCTCCCAGGCCAAAGGAGAAGAGAGTCTCCTGGACTCAGTGATCATTGGGCTTTAGTCACTTCATGGCCATTCCTCTAAGCAGAAAGCCAGTGAGATATGCCTGAGGTGTCCACAGGGATCCCGTGGCCTCTAGTATGAGGACATTCTAAGACACTGTGAGGAGAGTACTGGGGAAAGCAATGCAGAGTTAAAAGGCCTAGGTGAGGAGATCTTGTCCTTGAGTCTCCATGCTGAGGTACAAGCTTACTAGGGAAGGATGAAAGGACACAGGGTGTGTGGAGGAAGTGTTCCCCACCCAACACCTGCTCTCCAACACAGGCCAACAGGTAGGAGGAAGGAGAGAGGCAGCCTGGGGTGGTTTGTGAATTACATAGTGTGTGGCCTAGATTTCATATTGGCATGTGTGTGTGTGTGTGTGTGTGTGTGAGAGAGAGAGAGAGAGACAGAGAGAGAGAGAGAGAGAGAGAGAGAGAGTCCCGATGAGGAGATGTGAATACCAGGCATGTCTTGTCTGTTTTAACTGGACCTCTCTCCTCAGCCCTGGCTGGTGACAGGCCCAGCATAGGCTCCTTTTACTCAGTGAGATTCACTTTCCCCCACAGAGAAGAGCAGCAGTACTGAGCTGATGGGGGGAGGATGGGATTCTAACTGAAATGTGCTAATTCAGAAGATGAATATTATTTTGAATGACACCAGAAGGTTTCTGTGGGTTGTGCCTTAGTGAGGGGAGTTCTCCAAAAAGGAAGAAGCCCAACTTCTGTGAGAATGGTGTGATCTTCTGGCCTGTTTTCTCCTTTCTATGGGATGTGAATGGGGTTGGGGTCCTTTTCCCAGAGGGAGGGTGCACACAGTTACAGTGAGGGAGGTAGGACCGTGGAATCAGCATAGAGAATCCTGGACCATGGAGAGGTCAGGGCTGCAGGCTGGGGACTTAAAATGGCTTACTCTAAAAATATCTGACACCTTTTCTCAATAAAGCACAAAGAACACATTCCATTGAAGTTAGAAGCAAAGAGTGACAACCCCCCAAAAGTATCTGGTTTGAGCAAGGATCAAAGTTAGCTAAACATGGACTCAGTGAACAATGGTGAGAAGACCCTGGGGACACAGCATGCCTGGTGCTCTGTAGTCCAGAAGCAAGCAAGCTGCCTAGGACTCCACTGTGGGCTGTAGGGAGGGCACTGGGTCCCAGCTGCTTACTATTTGAATGTGTTTCTCCCACCTATGATCCTTAACTTCTGCACAGTTCTGCTATTCCTCCTTCAAACCTTAGTTCAGCCATTTCCAGCTCCTTGCTGACATGGCTAATCTCTGCCCCTCCTCCACAGTTCAGAGCTGAGAGCCATCTATGTGTGTGCTTGTCATTTGTTCACACCCCTGTCCCCTTCATTAGCTCCAAGATCATCATAGCGCCATTGTGCTCTATAAGACAAGTGCAGAATGGATGGTCAGAGAGTACCATTGACCTTGAATTAAAAATTAGTGGAGCCCTTGGTCTCTCCAAGTGGGTTCGTCAGGCTACACTTCTCTGGCAGCAATTTCAAAAGCAAATGCTGGTTGTTGGAAACTCACTGAGTTATTTCATTTTAGAGAGAAGATAGATAACGTCCCAGGAGTACATCAGAGCAGAGCCATATGCTTGGGTTCTGACCCATTTCAAAATAACCGAATTACTCTAAAACAAACATGTTATTTTGACATTTGTGTGTGGCAGGCACTTATGTGTGAGTCCATACATACTTGTGTGCAACATGCATGTGAACTCCCAAGCTTGCAGTAGGCAATTATCCTCAGTGTTCTTCTACCTTATTCATTGAGGAAGGCCATTCAGTCAAACCCAGATCTCACTGATATGGGTGGTCTCACTAGCCAACTTGCTCTGGGGATTCCCTTTGATAACGTACTAAAGCCGGAATTACAGGCCTAGCTGGCATTTATGTGAGCTCTGGGAATCAGAACGCTTGTCCTCACACTTCCTGACAAGTGCTTTAACCACTATTTATCCCCCCAGCCCTCTCATTTATTACTTTTTTTCTGAGCAAGCTTTGAAGAATTGTGTTCAGATACGGGAAGAATGGCCCTTGCCAATTAGACCCTGCCAGATGTCCCCTCAGCTAGACAGTAATTCCTGTTTATGAGAATATTTACCCCTTTCATTCTCCATTAAAACTGACAAGACGCAGACCCTAAATGCCTTAAACCCAGCAGGCCTGTGGTTTGTGTCACATGCTCTTGAGGTTCAGCATCACTTCACAAAATAAGCAGATAGGAGATACTACACACACACACACACACACACAGAGACACACACACACAGAGACACACACACACAGACACATACACACACAGAGACACACACACACACACAGACACACACACACAGAGACACGTGTGCGCGCGTGCACGTGCGCTCTCGGAAAGAGACGGGGTAGGAGTTGGGGTGGGGATCTTTTAAAGGTAAGATTTGTACGTCACAAGTACCTGGTTTCAAACAGACATGCCGTTCTCCTTATTGCTAATTGTGGATGGAGACATTTTCCCTTGAGCAACAAGGAATCAAAAGTTGGCTATGACCATTTTCCCTGTGGGTTCAAGTATACTGGCAGCATGCAGACTACACCAGGCACTGCTTCAGAATATGGCCTCTTTTCAGAGGCCTTTCCAACAGTTTTTTGGTCTCTGTTTTTTGGACACTAAGCCTCATGAGGGTGACAGATGAACAGGGATGCCCATTGTTTCTTCTGGACCACTTTTCAATGACACAAACTAAATGTTGCCTCCCCCTTTTTTCCAGCTGCTGTGACACCTTCGTGTCCCCTGTTTTCTTACAAATGTCCCTTCTCCAGAGTTTCAGAGAGAAGATAGGACTTAAGTATTTCCTTTGTCAGGAATTTGGGTTTCAGAATCTGCCAGGTCTTGGGCTTAGCATGGAGAAAGCAATGTGAAGGTCTCAGGCCCCTTTCCTCCCAGCTTCCAGGTTGTTTAGATTCCACTTGAGGGGTTCAGTGTCTTCCTCTAAGAGTCTGACCCTCAAGATGGAGTGCCTGCACTGCTCCTGTGTGGATCTGTAACAACTGATCTCAGCAAAGCTCTTCTCAGACTGTTGGCTGCGCTGCCCCTGTATCTCAGAGGCAGTGACCAACAACTTGTCTAGTATTGTCTGTGTCAGAAAAAAAAAAATGTTTGAATCATTTTTTTTCTGGAGTATAATTAGCCCCAGCTTGTTCCTGCATCTCCACTGCACTGCATTCTCACTTGTCCTTCACCTGGATGACACAACAACCCTATCCTCTCCCCATCTCTGCCCCTGCTCCTCTCCATCCCCACACTGTTTCCAGTCACATTACTATTCTACTGCAATCTGAAAGTGGAAACCCTTGGCTAAGGACGCATGCTCCTATTGCTCTCTGAATTGGGCAGAATTCCAATCAGAACTTTAAGGCCCCTGGACCCTCCCTTGCCTCCCTTTCCCCTTTTCAATGAATGGTTATGTTACTAGATTTTTTTTCCTTGCACAAAAATGCCAACCGAGTCCCTGCATTTGGAATGTTCTTCCTTGCCTGCCCCCTGGGTAACAAGTGTTGGCTTTTGATCTAGCTGTGTGAGTGTTACTGAAGGAGAATTTTCTAGTCTCAGTACTAGGCAGGTCATTCAGCGAAGCTTCTAAAGTACCCTGTACAGTTCCTGCACCATCTGTGGTTATCTGTCTGATGGGTGCTTTGGGACATGCCTGCATGGCTCACTGACATACCCCTGTGATACACTAGGAAGGCCCTAGACACATCTTGGGGGAAAGAGCCAAGAGTTGTTGTGAGGAAGGTCCTAGCTTCTTTCCCCAGGTCTGCCAATTCTAAGCAGAATTGATCTTGGTTAACTTGTCTTGATCTCACCTAAAAAATGTGCATGATGGGACTGGAAAGGTAGCTCAGCGAGCTGTAGAGTGCTTGCCTGGCATCCGTGAACCCCGGGGCTCCATCCCTAGCTCTATATGAACTAGATGTGGTAGTTTGTGACTGCAATTGCAGGACTCCAGAGGTGAAGCAGGGGAATCAGAAGTTCAAAGTCATCCTCTGTTACAAAGCAAGTTCATGGACAACCTAGGCTGTATGAGACCCTGTCTTAATAAATAAAGTGAATAATAATCACTTTGTACTGAAGATTGTTGGAACCAAGTGATAAATGTAGCTTGCAACAGTTTGGAAGGTGCAGGCCATTGCATGGCTGTGGAATTTCATGTGTCTCTTGCTTAGGTTGGTCGTTTAGCCTGACTCTCATATCGCAGGTCTCTTAGCCATCATGACTTCCATTCTGAATAGCCAGGGGAATGCTGGTGCCCTTGACTTGGTTGACTCTGGCTAATAAGTGTGGGGTGGTAGGGCAGAGGGATGACGCAGATGAAGACTGTTGAATGGAAAGGGAGCCAGGTCCTTACTAAGGAGCACCTTTGCCTCACTTCCCATGGGAGCCCTCTGCCCTTGTGAAGGTCCTGTCTTAGGCCAGTATGATTTCACACCTGCTCTGTCCCCAGGATCAGGTATCCTACCCACATTCCCCATTTTCCTTCTCTTCTCCTTGGGACTGATGAGTGATACATTCTTTAGAGCAAGGCATCAGTTCTGTGATAATCTGCTGAGCAATAGCTCTCCTAAGACTTCAGTAGCACACAGCCAAGCTCAAGGTTGCAGAGTAAGCCATAGCAATGGTGGTACCCTGAACTGCCTCTCAGGGTCCCTATCCTCGGACACACTGAGCCACAGCAGGCCAGATGAACAGCTAGCCATTCACTTTCTGCATAGGAGATTTGATTAGGAGTTGGGGTTCTATTCCCATAGGCTAATAAAGCCCAACTGACAGCTGGGCAGAGTGTTACTGAGGCCTGGGGTCTCCCAGGCTCACAGCAGCATAGACAGAAAACATGTTCTCATAGCTGTAAAGCAAGCATCTTGTCCCTTGTTGACTAGCAATTAGAATGAGTTCCTTTTCTTAATTACTTACTGTCAATTAATTAGAGGCTGTAGAAAGAGCTAGGTCCCAGTATAGCTGAAGGGGAAGGAATCACTCAGCAGTGTGAGCACTGGGCAAGGGAATCACAGAGGCTGGGGACTGAGGACACAGCTCAATTAGAAACTGGCTTGTTGATCCTGCACAAGGATCTGGGTTTGGATGCCCCTCACCACCTGAAAGCCAGGCATGCCAGGATGGGTACTAGAGGATCTAAGGTTTGCTGGTCAACCAAGTTCCTGGAGAGACGGCACCTTGAATAATATGGCAGAAAAAAAGACTTAGGGAGTGGGCGATTGGAGGAAAGATTTGATGTTGACTTCAGGCCTCTACACACACACACACACACACACACACACAGAGAGAGAGAGAGAGAGAGAGAGAGAGAGAGAGAGAGAGAGAGAGAGAGAAAGAGAGAGACACAGAGAGAGACAGAGAGAGAGACAGAGAGAGAGAGAGACAGAGACAGAGAGACAGAGACAGAGAGAGAGAGAGGATTAGGGCTGGAGAGAGATGATTCAGTGGTCAGTGGTTAAAAGCACTTCCTATGCTTGCAGAGGACGGAAGTTCAGTTCCCAGCACCCACATCTGGGGACTACATCCACCTGTAACTTCACCTCAAAGGGCTCCAACTCATCCGGCCTCAGCAGGAACTCACGCTTACGTGCATATACCCTCACAAAGACACACAAAGACATACCCACAACTTAAACATAATAGAAATAAAATGTAAAAGAGAAATCACAGAGGCTGTTTAAAACTTCTGCCCAGCACATCTCTCATTTGCTGAGCTCTCTCTCTCTCTCCCTCACTCCATGCCCTCTGCTGTCTCTCAGTCTCTCTTCTCATCTTCCTTTGGTTCACTTTGGCAAGAGCAGGAGAATTTCTTCTAAGAAATAAAGATGCCCTATAGATTGGTCCTATGTAGCACTTCCTGGCACAGGGGCCAGGATGTCCAGCCAACCCTCAGGGAGCCACGTCCGGCCTCTCCAGTGCTAGACTTTGCTCCATTTGATCCCAACCACATTCCCTCATCTCATTGTCTCTGGCAGAATCCAGCCCCTTTGTGTTTCCTTCTCTCTCCTGGACCCACTTCCCATGTCCTTGTGGTCATCTGTGGCTGGGGTAGACAGACACACGCTGTAATCACTGCTGCTAGGACTCCACTTGTAGTGGCGTATAGAGAGGGAATCTGGTGGGGAGCAGGGCTGTCTCAGAAAAGGGGCAAGTCCCAAGAGATTCTGGACTGTGTCAAACAGTGTCATCAAGGGCCAGTGCTCATGCCCCAGTTCATCTGGGACATTGTTTAACAGCAAAGCCATTTGGTTGGTAGGAAAGAAGCAGATATGACATCCCTCGGGTCGTGCTCAGGCACTTGGCTTCAGGCAGAAGTGACTCTTGTCAAAAGGAGTTTAATATTATATGCTCATTAGCCCAACACCAAGTAGAAAGCTGGTTTCTACAGAAGGCTTCAGTAGCTAAAGAGAAGGCAGGTCCAGGCACAGAAAGCCCAGGTCAGAGACAGCCTCACTGGCGTCTCAGGAACACTTTCCAGGAATTGATTGGGGGTGGGGGAGGGCTGTGGAAAGCAAGGAGCACTGAGTGATCAAAGCCCCAATGGAGAAAGGAATGTTCCAGCACAGAATGTACAGCTCACATTCTGATAAGAGCAGAGAGAGACACAAAAGATAATGGGGCCAGAGCCGGGAATTCAACCTCCGCCAGCCACATTCTGACCAAAAGGAGCTACTGTGACTCTCAGTGTCTTACGTAGCTGCTTTATGTGATGTGTGAACTAGTGTGCCTCTCACTCAGGGTATGGGTTCATCACCAGCAAACTCCACTGTGAACTTCACAGAGTATTCCCCACACTATGTCATGGGCATTTGTAACCCTGGGTCAGGTTCTGAGGTTCCAAGGCCTCTGGGGTACCTCTCCTCATACATCTGTGTCACTGTAGCTCAAGAGTGGCTGGTGTTAGAATCTCTCAAGGTCACAGGCAGCTGTGACTACCTGAGGACTGGACATCTCTCTGTTATGGTGCCAGAATGTTTAAGTGCTCAGAAATACTCACCAGGGGCTGGAGAAACAGCTCAGTGGGTAAGAACATGCATTGCTCTTGCCCGCACACTGGATACCCCATGACTACCTGTACCTCCATTCCTGAGGGATTCGATGCCCTCTTTGGGGCCTCATACAAGTTTTGTGTTTCAGGCATTTGATTATTCTCCTCTCCTCGTAGATGCCGACTTTTAAAACCAGCATTGGAAGCATTCAGGGTTCGCCTGTAGAAAATACTAGTTCTGCAGGACTGTCTGGACAGCAGACAGCCATCTCCAGGCGAAATCATCAGCCCTCCCTCCCTTCCTCCTCTCCTGCCTCTGTTTCATTTCTGGTTTTGCATTTTTGGAGACAGAGTCTCATGTAGCCTAGGCTAACCTTAAACTTGCCATGTAGCTAAGGCTGGCCTTGAACTCCTGATCTTTTTGCCTCTCTTTCCAAATGCTGGTCTTGTAGGCCTGTGTCCACAGCGGCTCCTTGTTCCTAACCTAAATGGAAAAGCCACTTTAGTATCCAACGAAATGGGTTACAAAGCATAGGAGTTTTTGGATGCTTTTGGTGAGGCCAAGAATTTTCAGTTTTCCTTGCTTCCATCTTTGTTGCCTTTTTTTTTTTTCAGTGTCAGCCAGTTTAATAAAAATAAAATTTGTCATTTTTGCGTTGAATTTCCACCATTAGACAAACACGTCTGGGTTAATTGCTAAGACTGTGTTGCCTTTTTAATCCACAAACAAGTGCGAAGTACTTAGCACCTGTTCAGTGCCTGCATCCTGCATCCACCATCTCATGGGAGACCCCTTTTAATCTGCTGTTTGATAAATAACTCTGAAAGTTTTTCCCAAAGCTAGATATTCTATGCATTCCTGGGGTATTAGCCTTATTTTAAAAATGTTTCCTCTGGATTTGCAAGTATTTCAGATTTTTTACATAGATGTTTCTAGGTGGAGTAGCATATTCTGTCCTTGACTAGCTTAAGAATCTTATTATACTGACTCATAAAACAAATGGAGTGGCTTTGTCTTTGTCTATTATCTGGAACAACATGTGTAAGACGAGATGATCTGTTCTCTGAGCACAGCCATCTTTCCTATTAGTCTCCTTTTTGGGAAAAGATGTTTATGATGACCAATGCTTCTTGCTTTTTTCCCCTTTTTTATCACACTGGCAGAGTCGATATAACACATACCAGGTCCTCCTCCAAGCTGTTGGTTTATTAACTAGTGTTCATTTGGTCAGTGTGGCAGTTTTGTGGGCAGTTTCTATATTTGAGGAGAGACGGTGAGGAGGGAGCAGGTTTCTTGTCAAGCTCACTATAGGAGCAGAGCCAAGCTCAAACCCAGCCAGTCTGCATTCCAGCCGCCGACCCATGTGCTTAACGCCACACTGCAGTGAGATTTTTCTACTCGCTTTCCTGACAAAGTTTTGTCAGTTTATATATTTATTTAAAATTATACAGTGATGTTTCATCAAACAGATGAAATGTGCTCCAATAGCCTCAGTGTCCACTCTTGCTGAGCCTTAGTTTTTCATTGTTATTGTGCCTCCCGTTGCTTATTTATTAATATTACTATTATTGTTATGTATGTGGCGGGGGAGGCGGGTTGGAAGTCAGGGGACAACTCTCTCTTTCAGTTTATGTGAGTTCTGGGCTCACCCGTGCATCGGCAGGCTGTGAGCAGACAGCTTTCCGGGCAGAGGCATCTTGCCTAGTCTGTGCCTGCTTTTTAAATTCATGAGTTATGCTAAAACTTTGTTCTCCTAGTCTACCCCTTCTAAGTGGTAGGTGTTTGAGGTGAGGAGGCTGACTGGGAGATAAAGGTACGGCATCCATATACGAGCACACAGAGCCGAGTCAGACTGGCTCCGGGACTGCATTCATTCATGTATTCCATGTTGGAAGTTTCCACAATGGAATGTTAGCAAAAAGAAGAGAATTTTTTTTTTTTGGTTCATGTTTCTGCTGGATTTTACATTTTAATTATTTTTCAGAAGGGTATGACTTTATCTTTATTCTCTAGTTCTTTCTTTAGGATTTCTTTTTTTTTTTTTTTTAATTTCCCATCAAGTGCTTATCTAGGGGTTATGGTCAGTCAATCAGGGTGGAGTGCTTGCCTGCCATGCTATGGACCCCAAGTTCGGTTTCCAGGATGGCCAGGAGAAAAACAGCTTAGTTAAATAATGTTCAACTTTACTTTTTAATGCGCATATTAAGGAAGGCCACACATTTCTCTGTAAATACCAATTCTACTTTAATCTTACAAACTTTTCAGCATGTAGTATCTTTTTAATTTTTAGGAATTCCCAATATGGTGTTTTTTAACCTAGGGCTGTTTCCAAAGATATCTTATAGTGTCAGTTATTTGCAACTAATGTAGATGAACTTTGCCCCCTCCTCATTAAATCACGTTTCATAACTACTTTTAAAATTCTCTCTATAGGGTCAGTGAAATGGCTCAGCTAAACCTGAGTTCAATCCCAGGACCTGCATGGTGGAAAAAGAGAACCAGCTTCCACAAGCTGTCTTCTGATTGCTGCATACACACAATAAATAAATAAATAAATAAATTCAATACCATTATTTGTACTATTATATTTATATCGGACACAAGGTTTTATGCTGACTCAGGCTGACCTTGAACTCTTGATTTTCCTGCTTCAGCTTCCCAATGCTGGAATTAGAGGTGTTATTAGCACCACTATGCTTGGTATGAGTACATCCTTTTGATCAATGTTTGAGAAGCTCATGTTAGCCTTTTTCCATTCTGACCGGAGCGCAGCAGGCTCATGGACCAGTGACACCCAGAAATTGAGAGGTTTTTGGCACCTAGGAGGTTGTGCACAGTTGCTCCATGACTGTCATCATTGTCACAAAGTGAATATATTGAATTGAACCACAAACAATATGGATATTGTTTGGACTACTATGAGAAAAAGAGAAAGAAGGAAGGGAGGGAGGCCCATGACCTTTCAAAGAAGGCAAAAATAAAAATTGGCCTGAAGGCTAAGCTCTACCATAAGCAATGCCATGCCAAGAAAATACAAATGAAAAAGACTATTAAGGTGAATGAAAAGACAAACACCAAGCAGAAGGATGATGAGAAGACTCCACAGGGAACGGTCCCTGCCATCCCCGCCAATCTGCTGGACAGAGAGGAAGCCAAGAGCAAAAGTATTTTCTAACATGGTTAAGCAGAAACAGAAAGAAAAGGTGAGAAAATGAGAGGCCCCTCTACCCAAAATTCGTGACCAAGGAGAAACAGAAGTATTGAAAGTTATTCAAGCAAACAAAAGAAAGAAAGAAAGAAAGAAAGAAAGAAAGAAAGAAAGAAAGAAAGAAAGAGGAAAAAGAAGAAAGAAGGCATGGAAGAGAACGGTTCCTAAAGTCTGCTTTGTTGGCGATGGCTTTACAAGATAACCACCTAAGTATAAAGGGTTCATTAGGCCAATGAGCCTATGTTTCCAACAAGCTACCTTTGTGTCCCAGTGCCCAGTGTGGAAAAGAATCCATCATCCCCATTATATACAACCCTGGGTGTGATCACCAAAGGTACAATTACTGAAGTGAATGTGAGCAAGTTGGGCCTTGTGACACAAGGAGGCAAGGTGATTTGGGAAAGTATGTCCAAGTTACCAACAATCCTGAGGTCGATGGGGGCACAAATGTGGTCTTGCTGGGTTGATAGTGACGTCGTACAAGTTATTCTCCTCAGTACTGAAGACTACACACTGTCAGGAAAACACCATTACTAGGATCTTTCTGAACTACCAAGCAGCCTTACCTCATGTGCAGTCATCAAGAAGTATTGTAAAGGAAAATAAAACACTGCCAAATTTGAAGAAGAAGAAGAAGAAGAAGAAGAAGAAGAAGAAGAAGAAGAAGAAGAAGAAGAAGAGGAGGAGGAAGAGGAGGAGGAGGAGGAGGAAGAGGGTCGCGTCTGCTCTCAACCAGCAAGAACGACAAGACCACCAGTTCTTCTAACAGCAGTTTATTCAGCAAGCTTCAGTCTTCATCTCTCTCCCTTCATCTTTTTCTCCCCTGAACCCCGGGCCTCTCACTCTTATATACTCTCAGCCCCCATCCACTCACAGCAGGCCACGTCACCTCACCAGGCATGCAGCTTCAGCCAATCAGGACGGCAGGGGCACGTCTCCATTAAATATGGACTTGTTTACACTGCCAGCATCATGGTGCACCTGCACAGCTCTCAGGATGGTCGTGGCTTATTTTCAGGTGTATGAGGAAGTCAGGTGCAAGTCATAAGACTTAGCTGCAGTCCCGGGCGCCATCTTGGGACTGCTGCCACACCCGTTCCCCACATCTTTCCCTTCTTTCTTTTTTGGCAGAGAGAATGTCTGTCTTAGATTGCCCCCTGCAGCAATGCCCCTTACCCATCCTTGGGAGACAAACAGCACTGGTTTGATCCCTGTCTTAGGTTGGTGACATGCCCGGGGAGTCTTATCCGTCATTGACTACTTCTCTAGCATGCCAGGCCACATTTGAGGAGATTGTCCTGTCTGCATGTAGCAGGTACAACAGAAGGCCAGGACGCTGATTAATCTATGGTCTGATCTTGATTGCTGCAAGCAAGCCTCATGGGTGAAGGTAGAGGTCTGATCCCCAGTGTGCAAGCATAGGGGCCCTACACAAAACCATCCCTTGGGCTCATCACCCAGAGAGGTCTTGGCCAGCTCCCGTGTCGTTTTTCCTGGGGGAAGGGAACTAGTACACTGAACCTTCATGCAATCAGACATGCCTTCCACAGAATACCAACAGCAAGCTATCCTCTGTGCAGTGCTTAGCCTCACAACCCACGGCATAACACAGCATTATTTTTTTAGGGCAGCAAGCCATATCTGAGGAGATTGTCCTGCCTCCACTGCGGCAAAGGCCTGTGCCACCATGGCGGAAGTGCAGGTCTGCATACACTGCACCCGACACATGCGCCAAACACACAACACACACACTATTACAAGCATATATCCCAGGGCTCCCATCAGCCCTGAGGCAAGGGATCTTATAAACAATAAACACAAAAGGAGGCCACATACAAACAGGCATAGCCTGAAAAGAAACATTCCTTCCTCCAGCAAATTGAAATACAGAAGTTTCAAACACATTAGGACCATTCCAATAAAATTTGCATTATCCCAGGCCCCTCCCGCCACCTGGCTTAAGGGGGAAAGATCAGTGCAACTACCATTCACCCCACATAACAACCATACATATAAGGGGCACTGCCCAAGGTGGAAGGGAATCAGGAACACTCCTACAAAAAGGAAGGGGGGCCCATCTAGGTTGGGAGGGTATAGTGCCATTGCCCTTGGATATACAGGCAGGCCACACCCCTCGAATCCAGGTAGCTTTAGTAGATACAGCTGAACACAATTACTCATCTGTGAAATATTTTGAATCATCTGAAAACACAACAATCCCTTTAGCTGAAGAAGCATAGAAAAAAGGCAACTGTAGCGAAGCATTAGATGTAAAGAATTGAGGAAACACTTGAATGCGTCAATGGCATGGGCCTCGGGAACACACGTAGCTCTTCAGTTCTCACTAGCGGGAGCATTCCCAGCCACAGGAACATCCACGTCCTCATAGCTCTGCTTGTTTTGAATTGCTCTGGTCAGCCATTCTGGGACCCACAGCTGTTGTCGGTGATCCTGGGGAAACACACAAACAGACCCTCTCTCCCAAATCAATTGAGAGTGCTCCTCTCTTACCTGATTCAGCTCCTCACTGCCTCTCTGGAGTTCTGCACCAAATCTTTATCTATCTTCTATGCAATTTCTCACTAACTTCCAGACTGGCAAAACCCCTTTTGGTAAAACCCCCTGTTCCTCTGCAAACCTCAAGTCCCCATTGTGCTTGGTGCAACTTGTCCCAAAACCGTGAACCTTATAGTCTTAATCTGAGAACTTAACTTGTCCCCATGGTTTCACTTTTACCTTGTGCCTGCTTCCTGGCAACTTTATATTCGCCTCTGTTTTATCCGAGATCCTTCCCAAAACTCCTGGGGTCATAAGTTTCGCTTACCGTGAACTTACCCTGCCGGCAAACACTGACTGCTGAAAATTCTGAACTCTTTGGTGGGGGAGTCCAGTCCCCGTATGGGCCACCATTTGTCATAAGACTTAGCTGCAGTCCCGGGCACCATCTTAGGACTGCTGCCACATCCACTCCTCACAGAGAAGGAGGAGGAGGAGGAGGAGGAGGAGGAAGAGGAAGAGAAAGAGGAAGAAGAAGAAGAGGAGGAGGAGGAAGAGGAGGAGGAGGAAGAAGAAGAGGAGGAGGAAGAGGAGGAAGGGGAGGGGGAAGGGAGGAGGAGGAGGAGGAGCTCATGTTAAATCCTCCTTGTTTAGCCCTAAAGTGAGGGGACACTAAGCTTGTCTTTGTTGCTCAGACAGCCACTGATCAGGGCCAATAAGGTAAACAACCAGTTGGGTGGTTTCTCTGATTCTATTTGCCTACCACTGCTCACTGCTGAGTGGAGGTTTTGTATCCTAAGTGTATAAAATACCTTTGTTGGCTCTTTTTCCTCCTCTCAATGAGTTCAACTATGAAGATGGTTACAGGGGGCTGGAGAGATGATTCAGCCATTAAGAAAGTTGGTTGTTCTTGAACGAATGAACTTGAGTTCAATTTCCAGTTTTCATTTGGCAGCTCACTCAATATGGTAACATCTGGTACCCTCTTCTGGCCTCTTCTGGTGCCAGACAAGCATGTGGTGGACAAAAACACATGCAGGCAAAACACCTGTACATATTACAATAAATTAAAAAATGATCACATACACAAAACTTTATTTTCTAATCCATAGGGATAGCATTATTATCTCTAGCTTCCTTCTAACAACATCAAAATTTCCTCCAAATGTGCTGTTTCTGTTGCCACGTTGATGGATAACCATCAATTAACGCCGATACAATTTAGCTTTGCCAAGCCAGTATGTCTTCTTTACTCAAATGATTCCTTTCTGTGGACCTCTCTTCTATCTCACAGAACTGCACTCTTTAGAAGGTTTTCCAATAACCAAGAAGAGAGCCTTTGTCATACTTGCAGTTTTGAATTGCTCATTCTTGAAAGACATAGCTTTACATAGAACACTTGCTTCATAGGTCTTTTCTCCTAGAAGTTAAAGCTGCTATCTTACTTTGTGCCTTTTTGCTACCTAAGGTCTTGAGCACTTCCTCCAGTCTCGGTATTCTGCAGTCTGAGTGTGGTGCTCCACGTGTATTCAAATGCTTGGTCTCCAGTTGGTGAGACTATTAGGAAGGATTAGGAGCTGCAGTGGGGTTGAAGGAGGTGTGTCACTGGGGCAGCCTTTGAGCCACTCCCAGATAATGCTTTCTCTGCTTCCTGTTTATGGATCAAGATGTGAGCTCTCACCTGTCTCTGATACAGTGTCTTTGCCTTGCCATCATGAACTCTAACCTGAAACTGTAAACACTTTTCTGAGTAAGTCCACCCTGGTCATGGTGTCTCATCACAGAGATGGAAAAGAAACCAAGGTAATGCTTTCTTAATTTTTCAGTGACCATATATTCTAAGTTAGAACACTCTTAGGTGTTGCTTTTTGAGCTTGCTTCTACTTTTGCCACTTTCTCTGAAATTTCTAGGGCATGTGTGTCTGACACTGTCTCTGATTGTACCCTGGGTGACACCTGAAAGCCAGCCTTCTCCGTATGAACTTAAAGGAGCCCATGATCATTTGAATATACAAACTTTAAATGCACGTGGCTTAAATACCACCACGACATCTGAAAGCACACAGCAAATCGAAAATAGAGAGATATGGTCTTTCTAAAGGCTTCATATACTATACGTTGACTTTTAAAACAAACAAAAATACGAATGACCAGTTAGCTTCAATTTGTATTTACTTACTAATTCAATAAACACATGAAAGTAATGCCAGTAACAAAAGCCATCCTTTTTGGCTTGGTGGAATATGCAAACTCTACCATAGTGCCATCCTGGGAGCAGGAGAAGCTGGCAATGTATATTAACAGCTTCTAATGTATTCAATGTATAGTAACAACTTTTTTTTTTGAAATTTTTTTATTAGGTTATTTTCCCAATTTACATTTCCAATACTATCCAAAAAGTCCCCAATACACTCCCCCCCACTCCCCTACCCACCCACTCCCACTTTTTGGCCCTGGCGTTCCCCTGTACTGGGGCATATAAAGTTTGCAAGTCCAATGGGCCTCTCTTTCCAGTGATGGCCGACTAGGCCATCTTTTGATACATATGCAGCTAGAGTCAAGAGCTCTGGGGTACTGGTTAGTTCATAATGTTGTTCCACCTGTAGGGTTGCAGATCCCTTTAGCTCCTTGGGTACTTTCTCTAGCTCCTCCATTGGGGGCCCTGTGATCCATCCAATAGCTGACTGTGAGCATCCACTTCTGTGTTTGCTAGGCCCCAGCCTTGTCTCACAAGAGACAGCTCTATCTGGGTCCTTTCAGCAAAATCTTGCTAGTGTATGCAATGGTGTCAGCGTTTGGAAGCTGATTATGGGATGGATCCCTGGATATGGCAGTCTTTAGATGGTCCATCCTTTCGTCACAGCTCCAAACTTTATCTCTGTAACTCTTTCCATAGGTGTTTTGTTCCCAATTCTAAGAAGGGGCACAGTGTCCACACTTTGGTCTTCGTTCTTCTTGAGTTTCATGCGTTTAACAAATTGTATCTTATATCTTGGGTATCCTAAGTTTTGGGGCTAATATCCACTTATCAGTGAGTACATATTGTGTGAGTTCCTTTGTGATTGTGTTACCTCACTCAGGATGATGCCCTCCAGGTCCATCCATTTGACTAGGAATTTCACAAATTCATTCTTTTTAATAGCTGAGTAGTACTCCATTGTGTAAATGTACCACATTTTCTGTATCCATTCCTCTGTTGAGGGGCATCTGGGTTCTTTCCAGCTTCTGGCTATTATAAATAAGGCTGCTATGAACATAGTGGAGCATGTGTCCTTACCTGTTGGGACATCTTCTGGATATATGCCCAGGAGAGGTATTGCTGGATCCTCTGGTAGTACTATGTCCAATTTTCTAAGGAACCGCCAGACTGTAGTAACAACTTCTAATGTATTCAATGTATATTAACAGCTTCTAATGTATTCAATGTATAGTACCAGCCTCTAATGTATTAGCATACATACATATGAGAATAGCTGGAGCCATGACTCAGGACTTGAGAGCTCTGGCTACTTTTGCCCAGGACCAAGGTTCAGTTCCCAGCACCTACATGGCAGCTCACAAACATCTGTAATTCCAGTTCCAGGAAATCCAATGTCCTCTTCTGGCCTCTGTGGGCATTGCACTCACATGGTGCACAGATGTATGTGCAGGTAAGACAAATCACACATAAAGCAATATTAACAATAAAGATTAATTTTTTAAGTATTATAACTTTTTGACTTGGTAATTTGTCTTTTAGAGTCCTAAGCTAAGGAAGCCATTCCAAATCACATGGGGAGAAAAACTGTATGCCATGTTCCCATAGCAAGAAATAACTTAAAATACAACAAAAACAGAGAAAAGTCTTTGTTACATTTACACTGTAAGTTATTAGTCACTAAAACATGCCTACGGAAAATCTGCAACCAAATAGAAAACTACACATACTATGACTTTATTTTGATAACAAAGTTTATAAAACTACATGTGCGGTACACCTAAGGGAGTGAAGTCCAAAGTGTTGACCATGTTCACTGGCTAATACCAATGTTGGGGACTTTTTTTCTACTATTTTTTTATTTTCCACATGTTGTATAATGTCCATCTATAATTTTCATAATTAAAGGCTAATGGTTACACAAACAAATCAAAAGTTCAATACAAAGTACATAGGAAGGGCCTCTATCTTCTCTTTTATCTACTCTTTATCCTTCCTTCCTTAGAAATGAGTCTTCTCTTCAGCCTTCCAGGAACAGCTGCCAGCTTCTTCTTGGCCAGTGTGCACTGGGTCAAATCAGTGCGCCAAGCACAGGTTAATACGAGCAACAGAACCCTGGCATTTGACAATAAGCTTCAAGAGCAGATGACATTTCGTGTTTGGGATCTTGAAGTGAGCTAAGATTTATGAGTCAATTTTCCCATGGGAAATTGCTAACTT
This sequence comes from Mus caroli, assembly GCF_978045245.1. Lineage (NCBI taxonomy): Eukaryota > Metazoa > Chordata > Mammalia > Rodentia > Muridae > Mus > Mus caroli. The sequence continues at coordinate 11,325,592 of NW_028227266.1, forward strand.
AAATCCCAGCATTTAGAAGGTTAGGACTTCCCATGGTAGAATGTTTCTTTTAGATTTTGTGTTTTGATTAGTAGACATTTTAAGACTAAAAGTGCTTTTTATTAAAAAACAAGATTGGCATCACAAAGAGAATTGGGTCTCTCACGCAGTAGACGGGAAGACAGAAACATGTCAGGGACTCAATGGGGTGGAGCCATAGGAAGAAGAGGTGGAAGAGAGCCTGGGCAAGCACACAGCTGTCACCAGTAAAAGGGGACGGGAAAGAAGAAGGAGCAGTAGACAGAGCCAGAAATTCTAGCACATCTCTGAGATAGACTTGGCCACGTTCAAGAGTTCTCAAGGCCGCAAGATGGCGGAGTCTTCTGCTGGGAAGAAATGGTCCAAGTCTACTGCCTCTGTTCTGTGCAGCATGGAAGGAGCCACAGTCACGATGTCGCTTTGTCATCTTCATTCCTCCCAAAGGTTTTAAATAGAAAATGAGACACGATTACTGCACCTCCATGGCACCCACAGGAATGTATTTAAAGTATGTTTTCTTCCACATCCTTCCAATCCCCCCATGAAGGTGAAATTCCTCGCAACCCTGTGTTTAAGCCACATTCATGTGTGCTGTAACCTTCCTTCCCAGCTGGTGGCGCTACTGTACAGGCTTGTGGAACCTTTAGGAGGCAGGGCTTAGCTGAAGGAAGTGGGTTGCTGTTGAGCTAGGGCTTCCTGTCCTGTCTCTGCTTCTGAGCCATGGGTACAGAAGAGAGCCACTAGCCTCTCCAGACACTACAGTCTAATGCCTCCCCATCCACGACGCCCTGATCTCCTCATACTGTGAGCCAAAATAAACCGGTCCTCTCTTTAGTTGCTTAGTGCCACACATTTGGTCACAGCAATGAGAAAAGAAACTGATAAGTATCTAGAAAAAAAGTGGCACTTTAAGCAGAGTTATGAGATTTGAGTCTAACACAGTGCCTGGCACACAAATGTGCTGACTAAAATGTGTCATCCATTCACTGATTATCTGATCTAATAATGTGGTTCTCCTTACTAAAGCCAGCTACATTAGCTTTGACGTCTACTGTTCTTACAATAATTCTACACAACAGGCATAGGGATTTTTATAAGATATGAGGCTCAGGGTGACTAAGTAATTTACCCAAGGTCTCATGGCTGCCAAGTGGAAGTTCTAGGACTCAAACCCAGTGCTGCACTGTAGCTGGGTGCACGTTTCTTTTCTCTTTACAACCAGCAGCTTTGATGAGATGCTAGTTAACTTAGATGGTCACAGCAGGAGAGCCAGGATGGGGCTTATTGTAGCAACTGCCTGAAGCCTGGTGGCATTACTGGGATGTGGCACTTTTAAGCATTAAACCTGGCATTAAAAACATTTAGATGCTTAGGCTTCATCCATGATCAAAGAAATCACTGTGTGTGTGTGTGTGTGGGGGGGGTGATGGTAGATAAATGGTAGAGTAATTGCCTGACACATTTGAGGCCCTGACTCCCAAGACTGAAAGAACAGAACAAAAAGCTGTTTCTGTGGTAAGGTCTGTCTCCCGCAGTGTAGACCACTCCTCCTCATGGTGAAGACAGTGTAAGAGAGAAAGAGGAGCCTACACAACGCCCAGCCTGTTGGGATCTGAATTTAAGCACAGATTTCATAATCCTATGCTGCTCTCTGGAGTTAACTCAAAGTTGATTCTCTAAGCATTGCAGCTCCCAGCACAGTAAAGGACAGTGTACGTGCGCCCTCTGGTGGATCTATTCAGAAAGCCACCCTCGACAGGGGCAAAGCTGGTTAGACAAGTGACATAGACTTTATGCACACTGATTAATACAAGGCATCTGGTTAGATAGGCCTCTAGCCCACCTGTGCTGGTTCGTTTAATCAAGTCGACACAAACTTGAGTCACCTGGGAATCAGAAACTTCAAATAAGGAATTACCTCACCCGATTAGCCTGTGGGCAAGTCTGTTTTCTTGATTAATGATAAGATGTGAAGGTGACCAGTCCACTGCGGGCAGTGCCACCCCTGGACAGATGGCCCTGGGCTGCATACAAGGAAGCTGAGAAACAAGCAGCAGCCCTCCGTGGTTCCTGCTCCTGCTCCATGGTTCCTGCTCCTGCTCCTGCTCCTGCTCCTGCTCCTCCTGCTCCTGCTCCTGCTGCTCCTGCTGCTGCTCCTGCTCCTGCTCCTGCTGCTGCTCCTGCTCCTGCTCCTGCTCCTGCTCCTGCTCCTGCTCCTGCTCCTGCTCCTGCTCCTGCTCCTGCTCCTGCTCCTGCTGCTGCTCCTGCTCCTGCTCCTGCTCCTGCTCCTGCTCCTGCTGCTGCTCCGTGGTTCCTGCTCCTGCTCCTGCTGCTGCTCCGTGGTTCCTGCTCCTGCTCCTGCTGCTGCTCCGTGGTTCCTGCTCCTGCTCCTGCTCCGTGGTTCCTGCTCCTGCTCCTGCTCCTGCTCCTGCTCCTGCTCCTGCTCCTGCTCCTGCTCCTGCTCCTGCTCCTGCTGCTGCTCCTGCTCCTGCTCCTGCTGCTGCTCCGTGGTTCCTGCTCCTGCTCCTGCTGCTGCTCCTGCTCCTGCTGCTGCTCCGTGGTTCCTGCTCCTGCTCCTGCTGCTGCTCCGTGGTTCCTGCTCCTGCTCCTGCTCCTGCTCCTGCTCCTGCTCCTGCTCCTGCTCCTGCTCCTGCTCCTGCTCCTGCTCCTGCTCCTGCTCCTGCTCCTGCTCCTGCTCCTGCTGCTGCTCCTGCTCCGTGGTTCCTGCTCCGGCTCCTGCTCCTGCTCCGTGGTTCCTGCTCCTGCTCCTGCTGCTCCTGCTCCTGCTCCTGCTCCTGCTCCTTGTCCTGCTCCTGCTCCTGCTCCTGCTCCTGCTCCTGCTCCATGGTTCCTGCTCCTGCTCCTGCTGCTGCTCCGTGGTTCCTGCTCCTGCTCCTGCTGCTGCTCCGTGGTTCCTGCTCCTGCTCCTGCTCCTGCTCCTGCTCCTGCTCCTGCTCCTGCCGCTGCTCCGTGGTTCCTGCTCCTGCTCCTGCTGCTGCTGCTGCTCCTGCTCCTGCTCCTGCTCCTACTCCTGCTCCTGCTCCTGCTCCTGCTGCTGCTCCTGCTGCTGCTCCTGCTCCTGCTGCTGCTCCGTGGTTCCTGCTCCTGCTGCTGCTCCTGCTCCTGCTGCTGCTCCGTGGTTCCTGCTCCTGCTGCTGCTCCGTGGTTCCTGCTCCTGCTCCTGCTCCTGCTCCGTGGTTCCTGCTCCTGCTCCTGCTCCTGCTCCTGCTCCTGCTCCTGCTCCATGGTTCCTGCTCCTGCTCCTGCTGCTGCTCCGTGGTTCCTGCTCCTGCTCCTGCTGCTGCTCCGTGGTTCCTGCTCCTGCTCCTGCTCCTGCTCCTGCTCCTGCCGCTGCTCCGTGGTTCCTGCTCCTGCTCCTGCTCCTGCTCCTGCTCCTGCTCCTGCTCCTGCTCCTGCTCCTGCTCCTGCTCCTGCTCCATGGTTCCTGCTCCTGCTCCTGCTGCTGCTCCGTGGTTCCTGCTCCTGCTCCTGCTGCTGCTCCGTGGTTCCTGCTCCTGCTCCTGCTCCTGCTCCTGCTCCTGCCGCTGCTCCGTGGTTCCTGCTCCTGCTCCTGCTCCTGCTCCTGCTCCTGCTCCTGCTCCTGCTCCTGCTCCTGCTCCTGCTCCTGCTCCTGCTCCTGCTCCTGCTCCTGCTCCTGCTGCTGCTCCGTGGTTCCTGCTCCTGCTCCTGTTGAGTTCCTGCCTTGATTTCTGTCAGCGATCGAGTGTGATCAGGACATGTCACCAGAGGCCTTTCTTTCCCAAGTTGCTTTCACTCATGGTGTTCATCACAACAGACAGCAAACTCGGGCACCCTTAAAAGCTTGACAGAAGGACACTATGACACAGATTGTCATTGCCTTGTGTCTCTGAAGACTCCTGTATAAGACACCAGCTTCCTCAGGAGGAGCTCCCCACATGAAATCCCTGCAAGGTTTTTCAGTTTTTCAATACCGTGCATTAAGGCAGGAGAGAGTTGTGGCTTCTCTCTCAAGTCTGTCTGCATGACATGTTAATCTCATCAACTCTGGCGAATCTTGTGATTAATCCGTAATTTTATCAGTTGCCAAGTGTTCATTACAGTCTAGTCATACAGCTGTGGATATTAAATGTGAATACCAGGCTTGACAGTGGTCTGAGCTCCCCAACTCAACTCAGGAAAAATAGTTTTGGCCTTGTGTGGTAGTGTTCACCTGCATAGTGCCAGTACTCAGGAGCTGAGGCAGGGGTACTGCTACAGGTTTTAGAGCAGCCTGGATTCCATGACAAGACTATGTCTCAAGACAGAGAAAGGAGATGGTAGGAGAGGAAAGGAGGGAGAGAAGAAGGAAGAAGTGGAAAAAGAACAAAAGAATGTTTTTAGTGCAATGTGACAATACTGCTGCCTGGTGTCCCTTAGGTACCTGGCTCCTCCTCAAGAAGACCTGCATGCACACACCTGCACACACGTGCACACACACACACACACATGCACACAACTTCCTGTGACCTTACACCATGGGAAGATTTTGGAAATAGTCATTCCTGCTTCAAAACTTTTCTCTTCCCTCTTCATTCCTGGGGCATTCTACTGTGGTTCACAGTGGGGGTCCTCCATTCCACATCAGGATCCCAGCAGGGGAGTGCTGGTGAGAGGGAGGACTCTAGCAGAGGAGGGGTGCTGGTGAGAGGGAGGACTCTAGCAGAGGAGGGGTGCTGGTGAGAGGGAGGACTCTAGCAGAGGAGGGGTGCTGGTGAGAGGGAGGACTCTAGCAGAGGAGGGGTGCTGGTGAGAGGGAAGACTCTAGCAGAGGAGGGGTGCTGGTGAGAGGGAGGACTCTAGCAGAGGAGGGGTGCTGGTGAGAGGGAGGACTCTAGCAGAGGAGGGGTGCTGGTGAGAGGGAAGACTCTAGCAGAGGAGGGGTGCTGGTGAGAGGGAGGACTCTAGCAGAGGAGGGGTGCTGGTGAGAGGGAGGACTCTAGCAGAGGAGGGGTGCTGGTGAGAGGGAGGACTCTAGCAGAGGAGGGGTGCTGGTGAGAGGGAGGACTCTAGCAGAGGAGGGGTGCTGGTGAGAGGGAGGACTCTAGCAGAGGAGGAGTGCTGGTGAGAGGGAGGACTCTAGCAGAGGAGGAGTGCTGGTGAGAGGGAGACACAGCAGAGTAGAGATAAGTCGTCGTGCAGGAGAGGCCAGGAGAACACCAAGTGGTGAAATGCTGTCACACAACATCTGGCTGTAACACTTTGCAAAGTGAAAGCCTCGACACCCTCGAATGAAGCAGATCTGAGGCAGTTACTGTGCTAAAATTCTAGTTAGAGCAAGGAATGTGTTCATGGAGCAGAGTGTATAAAGAGAAGGGAAGAGAGGTGGTAGCTGCAGAAGAAGATAGATGGATGCTTTTTTTAAAAAAAAAGATTTATTTCTTCATTTTATGTATGAGTACACTACTGCTCTCTTCAGACACACCAGAAGATGCCATCGGGTCCCATTACAAATGGTTGTGAGCCACCATGTGGTTGCTGGGAATTGAACTCAGGACCTCTGGAAGAGCAGTCAGATCTTCAGCTCTTAACCGCTGAGCCATCTCTCCAACCCCTAGATGGTTTCTTTTTAAGGACACACTGGAGAATAACCTGTTTATAATGTCAGTTGGTCAGTGAGGAAAAACTGGTGCTCTGGAAAGAGGACAGAGAAGCCCCCTGAAGGGGCTGGTGGGGGTGGCTCTGGTGCACAGGGCACAGAGTGAGTATTGGTGACAGTGGGGGAGGCCAAGTGTACAAGCACAGGTGTTCTTGTGTGAGCAGGATGCAGGACCTTCCCAGGTCCTCTTCCTGTGGTGTCTGTCTTCCCTGCGAGTGGGAAGCAAGGCTGGGCACCTCTGCTGGAGGAAAGGAGAGCCAGTCACAGGACCAGGCATTGAGTTCTGTCTGTGACACAGCTCCTTAAATAACCCAAGGCTCACTTCACTCAACTTCAAATTTAAGTCACAAGAAACACATATGTGATGCTCAGATTTTCTTTATTTTCAATATTTACTTAACCCACTCTACAAAATGCTCTACAATGTTTAGAAAAACTCTGATAATTTCCTGAAGTTAAACCCCACCAGGTACCATCAAAATACCACACAAATATTGCTTTAGAATCCAGTTAGCTGTGATGATATACCCCAAATACCACATGAGACTTCACCTCAAGCTCTGAATTAAAAAAAAAAAGGAAAGAAATACGAGGCTGAGCCAGGCCAAAGTAAAATGACACATGACAAAGCCACAAGAAAACCCATCACTCTGTGGGTTCTGTTTGTTTGTCATTGTTGGTTTTAGACACAAGTGAAACAAAAATCCCCATAGGTTTGTTCTGCACTGTTTCAGATGAGGCTTTTTTTTTTTTAAAAAAAAAAAAACCTTCTCAATACTTAAAATTAGGCTCAAGCCCCTTAAGCAGTTCGCGCCTGGGCGTTAGGCAGATCTGAACAATGCAGAGCCACTGCTTTCCCAGCCGTCCTCTGGCTCACTTGTCAGAGGTAGAAGAGATTATTGGCTAATTCCAGACTTGGTTCCTTGTGGACACTTTGTGCCACCAGGAAGGTCAGCTTGTGTGCATACTGGCATGGCGCGGGGACACTGATTAAGCCCTGGGGAGGGAAAGAAAGGTAACATTGCAGAGATAATGCATTTGGCCTCCACAGTGACTAAACCCAACCACCAAAGGAGGGAGGCAGGTCCATTGGAAACACAAGCTCACTGGCAAAATGGGCTGGGGGTGTGTCTGTCTCTTCACTGTGTGTAAGCTGGGAGACACTGCATACAGGCCTACCCTACACTGCCTGTGGTCTGATGTCCCAGTGGAGCTCAGAGCTAACCTGGGCCTTGGGCTCTTGCCTGAGGAAAGGAACAGAGGCAGGCCTACACCTCTTACCCTCACCAGGCTCGCCCTGCTGGCTTCCATCTCTCCTAGTATGTTACCCTCCATCTTGTATCCTCAAGTCCTCTGGAGACTGGACCTGGGCCTGTTGATACGCTCCCTGCGGTTTTATTTAGTTGGCAGAGAGGGCTCCTCCTACCACGGATTTAAGGAATCGTGTACCCACTCCCTTCTGTGACACTAGGAGTGCACAGCAAGCCCAGGTGGTGACGTCACACCCGCCTCACTAAGACGCTCCTCCTCCTCACCTGCCAGTTGTAGTAGAGATGGCACAGTTTGAAGGTCAGTCGCTGCATGTGGTCCGGCTTCAAGGCATTGTCATCATAGATGACGTTGTAGTGGGTGGGACTAACAGTCCCACGGTTAGCAGTCTGGCTGATCAGGTAGAAGTCATACCTGCAGAGGAACAGGGAAGGGTGGAGAGAAGGAGTCACAAAACAAGGCCCAACTGAAACGATGCACAAGGGGTGCGTGTGAGAATCCATCTTTCCGGGAGATCGCTCAGTGTGAAACACCCTCTGTGTGAACTTGAAGACCTGAGCAGGATCTCCTGCCACTCATGTCAATACAAACAAACCGGGGCATGATTGTGTGCCTGTAATCAATCTAAACACTGGGAAGGCAGCCAAAGGTAGAAAGCAAGCAGGAAGACATTCAGTATCAAACTCTGGTTTCTACATGAGCACATATTTGCACATGCATACATACCCACAAACATGCACACACATACATACACACACAGACACACATATACATACACATACATATACACAAACACATACACACACACACACACACACACACACACACACAGTTTTCCAGGGACACTTGCCACTCCGGACGTGTTGCTTCTGAGTCCACAACAGTGCCGAGTGGGGGGTTCTGCACAGTGTGGCCAGTCGAAGCAAAGAGGCGCAGTAGACATCTCTTCCTGACCACAACTACGGACAGTCTGCAGCTCCTGCAACCAAAACGGCAGGAGTGAGCCAAACAGCTCACTTTTTTTGTTTGGTTAATTGTTACTTGATCAGGCTAAAAAATAGATAGAAAACCATGCTATAAATACTGCAAAACACAGAAAAAAATCACCCATGAATCCTCCTCCTCTTGACAGATATAGTTATTTTAATTGAGGTCTATTTGGATGTGTAACAAGGGTGAACTATGCTATCTGCCTAGTTTATGGAATGTTAATAGGAAAGAAGAATGATGCTACTTTGATTGCCTTTTCTTGCAGAACTGGGGCTGGATCGCAGGGTCTCGCGCATGTTAGCCAAGTGCTCTGCTGCTGCTATATTGAAGCAAGGTCTCACTAAGTTGCCCAGGCTGGAACTGCAGGCCTGTACCGCCCAGATTTTCAACTGAATCTTAAGGGAAGATCTTCCAGACTCTCCTCTGCAGGAGACTTCCCTTGCGTTAGCAACAGTCACCCCGGCCACCTTCACTGAGGCACCCATGCTCAGACAGACAAGTGGAAGGATGGATGAGTGGACGGACGGATGGACAGATGGGTGAATGGAGGGAGGGAAGGAAAAACAGACCAGATGCTGACTGCCCAGGTGCTAACTCACTGAAAGAACATTCTCTTACGGTGTACAGAAAACCATTCTCCCTAGAAGCCAGTGACAACTCAGTTACGGATGTCTCCTTCACTAAAACTGAAATGTTAGCTCCTTAGATTGTCACTGCTGGCTTCGCCCACCTCCTCCGGTGACATCATTTTTAGTTTTAATCGTTCAACTGAGATACAGTCACCAGAGGTCTGGTGAGGAGCAAACAGATTTCCCACTACCAGCTTAGTTACAACTACAAGTAGCTGGCTTTCCCACCTCTGTACCAGGAGCAGCCCGAGGACAAGACCATCCCTCTGTGGCTGGTGGCCTGAGCTTTGGTTGATCGCAATGTGAGCATGTTCAGAAACAGATCTGCACTGTCTGGGAATAAGATGATCTCTAAGAATTTTTCTTAAGTAAGTAAATAATTTGTTTGTTTATTTATTTGTTTATTTATTTGTTCATTTATATTGAGTGCTCTATCTGCATGTATGCCTGCATGCCAGAGAGGGCATCTGATCCCATCCCATCACAGATGGTCATGAGATACCAGGTGGTTGCTGGGAATTGAACTCAGACCCTCTGGGAGAGGAGCCAATGCCCCTAACCGCTGTACCACCTCTCTAGCCCCAGATCATCCCTAAGAATTGAAGACACCAGCTGAGAGTACAGTCTTTACTCATTTTCCCATTCTAGGATTTCCCTTGCATCTCGCCCTCCACACAATCACTGGAGAAAGTTACCCATGGAACACAAGTGACCACAGCGCTCAGTGAATGGCAGTGAGGCTCCCCACCTGTGTTCATAACCTTATTTGTGACCCAGTGACTTTAACCAGAGGCTCTGTCTGGAACTCAACTTTTAAATCACGGCTCCACATCCCAGGGGAGCATTAATATGTATACAGTGCCTTTGATATTCTGGCCTCTGCTAGCTCAGAAAGATGCCTGCCTCCCTCAACATGCCCTACTCAAGGCTCCCAAACCTTACAGCATTAGGGTATCTTTATTAGACTATCTGAACTACACTCTAACATCAGGAAAACCCATCCAAGCTGGGCATGACATGGAAACACAGCAAAACTTCACTGTCTGAAAAATGAAGGCTCTTGTCCACAAACCATACATGCAGGATCACATATGTACGTTATCACACAAATGTCAGAGAAAGAGAGGGAACACAGTACCTGGCATCCGAACCACACTCTGTTACACTTTTCAGTAGCTGTGGGACTTCATATTCCAAAACTGTCTTTAGCTGGCCATTGCCTACACCGTCCCGGTACACGACTATCCGTGCCGGCAAATCATGGTTGTGCCTGTACCACTTGCTGAGAGCACCTGGAGAATGTGATGTTAGTGAGAAAAGAGGCATCGGTCCAGGGCCTCCAAAAATAATATTTCCATGGTTTTCACGATTAAGTAACTTTGCTATTTCAGAGCACAGTAAAATGTTAAGACTTAGTTTGGGTTGTATCTACAGCAATAGAAAAAGGGCTAACTAGGACCAATCCTTCATGTCTGCTACTTGAGCAGTCACAGGGTTTCTGTGGCATAATATAGTCTTTAACACATTTCTTTAGCCAAAATTGAGTAACAAATCAAAATTTAATTCATGCAATAGACAAATGCCTAAAACCTAATTAACACTAATTCAAGTCTTTGAATCTGCTCAAGACCAGACTGGCTGTGTTTGTCTCATTTTCTTCCCTAATGAGAATAAATATGCAAACATGAGAAAATGGCTCCTGCGTTCCTCTCAAAACAGTCTAATTCTCACAGATGGGATGGAGTCTGAAAACACTTCCACCCACTCGAACTATAAACCGCCTCCAAATAGGCACCAGACAGCAATTCCCCCATGAGAGAGACTTTCAGCAGGAACGACTAAACATTGGCCAGGTTTTCAGATGGAGGGAAAATGATAAGATCCTTTTTGTGTCTACACTGCATAGTTTATTTCAGGAGAGTTTACTGCCTAGGGAACTTGGCTTGACAGAAGATAATCGTGCTTCTATGAGTGCAGCCACCAAGGGTCATCAAATTCACTTAAAAAAATATCTCAACTCCTCAGGCTTGCAGACTGGGAGAGGGAAAGACATGAACGTGGATCACATGATAAAGCCAAAGCAGGCTGGGGCCGTGAAGAGGAGGCCTGTGTCATTTCCTCTCTCCCCGTCTTCTCTTCCCACATCCCTGTCCTCGGGGTGAAAGGCTGGTCTTCCATGTGCGCATTCACTGCTGCTTGCTCTGTCATTAGCCTCCCTTCTCCAGGGCAGGCTTCCTTTCGCCACACTGCTTGCTAGGGCCACCTGGGTGGCCACACACTTGCTCTCCTCTTGACTTTGTGTTCAGCACACACAGCGACATAAATGCTACGCAGTCTGTCAGGCAGCACACAGATGTGCAAATCTCTGCCTGGGTGAGAGCTGCCAGGTTTGAGTGTTTGCTCCCACGGGTCTGTGGGTTTGGGGTGTGGAGGAGTCCCCAGAGCCCACTCCATTACATACCAGTCATGCAGACTTTGAGGCAGTCTGCAATATCAGTGGCTGTTCTCTGAAGGACACAGCGGGAAAACCACCTGAAATAAACAGAACACACAAGTGAGAATTAACTTCCAGATGCCTGCTACAAACACATCCACTAAGTTTGAGACAGATGCAGCAGCAAAGGCCAGGGCTCCTGACTCTGTTGTCTGCTACAGTCATGCTAATGGGTCCTCTTCCCTCCTTCAGTGTTGCCATCTAGACTCACACTCTGACCAGGAAAGCCAACAGCTAGATGGCCTTGCCTCAAACCCAAACTTGAACTTCTCTATGTGCACCAGGAAGGTTTAAAGGACAGTAGTTAGTATGTCAATAACACAGTGCAATATTTGTGGAATGCTACCTGGTACACAGTGAGAGCTAATACAAGCTCATGTCTCGATTGCAAGAGAATATGTTAGTTTAACAGATTTGCTTGCAAAATGTTCTAACCCAGTCCTAGAGGTGACTCTTCCAGGATCACCATCTCAACACTATTAAGCTGTCAGGACTTGAAAAGTAATCTTGATAGTTGTTAATTGAAGGTACATGGGAAATGGGAGCTGGGACTTAGTATGTGTTAGGACATGGATATGAAGGGTCCCCTCAAATGGGCTTATGTTAGAGGCCTTCTCTTCAGCTTGTGGGGCTATGGAGAAGCGGGTGTATCACCCAGGGTGCCAACTGCATCAGATGAATCCACAAAACTAAGTTGAACTCCTAGCTGAGCATACACTGAGGAAGGAGGCTTTGCTGGATGCAGGGCACCGGGGGCATACCTTTGAAGACTGTGTCTTTCTCTCTTGACACCCCCTCATGCATCTCTATATTTCTATCTCCTGGCTGGCTCAAGGTGAGCAGCTGTCTCAGGCCCACAGCAGTGGAGCCAAGCGACCACTGCCTGATACCTCCGCAATTGTAAACCAAGTCAGTCTTCCTTGAAGAGTTGTTCTCAGGTGTGTCACAGCAACAGGAAGTGACTTACACATTTTGCCACCATTGTCACAGTTCCCTGACTGTCTGCAGTTACAGTAACACAACTGCAAATGCTTTTGACAAGTCAGAAGCCTTAAGAGACATGGAGATGGTGGAACAGGCGCCTTCTAAGATCCAGTTGACAAATGATCTCATATTTGTAACAGTGTGGGCTGTGCCCATGCAAACACCATGTTTACTCTTCCTGTATCTTAAAAGTGTGGATACAAACTAACACTAGATTAATGGAGAAAATCAAATGCCTGAGACCAGGGAACAAACATTTTCCAAGTAGCTGCTATGGCCTCAAAATATATTATTTAATTACAAATCTTGAAGCAATTCTAAGAGAACAATTTAACAAGAGCCAGGAACCTGTTCAAGGCATTTCTAGTTTATCTCCATCTTATAGGCTTGCCATACTCCCCACCTTAAGCATCTGCAAAAGTTGACAAGAAAGATAACTGGATGTGCTGAGGTATTCACCTCAGCTTGCAATGTTTGGAGCACTGATCTGACATAACCCCCACAAATGCCTTATGAAATAGGAACTGCCACTCTCCCCTAACTATGGAACTTGTAGCTAAATTAAACAACTGTGCTTTGGCTGCAAAAGCAGACCAGGTACTGCAAGTACTGCTTTAAAGCTAAGGTGCCTTACATAATATATGCAGGTGCCTAATTCACAGCGTGCTCCTCACAGACACTTAGAACATAAAAACATGCACAAGAATCCATGTGTTCGTGAGCCAGGGATGTGGCTGGAAGACAAATAACAACTCACCCCAGTGGATGTGTGAAAATGGTTCTAAACTGAGGCCGCCTTTTACTTCAGTAGTGCCAATCACATTGTAATATGTAATTCACGAATTTAACAGCTGATGTTCAAAATGTAAGCAAGTAATACAGTTTGGTATGTATGTATGTATGTATGTATGTATGTATGTATGTATGTATGTGAAGAGCATGTCAGTATGTTCTTTAAAATATACTTAAAAATCTGGTGGGGAGCAGGTTGGATGCTCAGAAGGAACCTGACACCAACCTGACATCCTGAGTCTAATCCCAGGAGCCAAGGAGAGAAGCAACTTCTACTGCAAGCTGTCTCCTGACATCACACACACACACACACACACACACACACACACACACCATGGCACATGTATATCCATAAAAATATATATATCAATAATAAAATGTTTTTAAAGTGTAACAGAATAATAATGGAGTGGGCTGATCAAACTAATTCTTGTATGTTTGAAAATATAATGAAACTCACTGTCTATACTATTAATACTTTAACTTTAAACTTTAAGGCATGTTCTAATAATAAGTCTTTAACACTTATACGTATTTTTTGAGAATTTCATGCCTCATCCTTAGATGAAGAGCTATAGACCACAGATGTCTGCTAAGATGGGAAGAATTGGTATTCTCCAGGGACAAGCCCAATGCGTTATCCAGTCCAAAGGTGTCATCCCTGACCACACATCCACACAGGTAGGCCTGAGAGGTTAAGTTTAGGAGAGTTAAGAGCATTTAAAGTACCTGGTGATCCTGGAATTAATGCTGGCTACAAACCCAACGACCACCACATTCTTGTTGAGGGCATCTCTGCAGATATCAATACCCACGACCATCAGGGACTTCAACTGTTAAATCAAGTTAATTGTGGTTAAATGGAATGAGCTTATTTCTCCCTAACAAGGACATTTTAGAACCTCTCCAGTTACCACATTTTCAAAGTAAGCTGTGTGACAAACAAATGGAGTTCCAGATGGGACAGGTGATTAAGAAACCGAAAGAAACCAAAGACTGAAAGACAAGGAAGATTATGATAGATCTTCAGTGAAAGCCTGATTGACCCCAGGGCTGGTCAAGGGGCAGAGGTGGCAAAGGAGGCAGCCAATCCCTTTACCCTCTGCCCCGTCAGAAGGACCTAAGGATGAACCATGCCTGCTTTTCACAGTTGCCGTGGATGAAGAGGGACGAGCAACAGGCAGCCCAGCCACCTCACTTCCTCCCAAGGTGGCATCTGGTGAGTCCTCACCACAGCTGGGCCGTGGTTCCCCTGAAAATGCATACTCTGCTGCACAGACAAGGGTAGAGGCCATGGGACAGGGCTTAAAATGGCAGCCAGGAAAACCCAAATCAGGCCCCTCCTGGGTCTATGACACCCAAGAGTATCTTGCATGAAGTCTTTTAGTAGCTAAGCAGAACCTCCTTGAGAGGAGAGGGTGTGCCTCACCATCTTTTGGAATTTCTCTGCAAAGGTTTGTATGATGTTACAACCCTGGGTGTGTGTGTGTGGGGGGGGGGACCACACACATCAGAAACAGTGAGCCCCAGAAGGTTACAGGTTCAAGTGCTCTCCATGCTAGCAGCTAGAAGCAATCTGGAGCTGACTGGAAGCATGCAGTTAATTAATTATATAAGTTAGTTATATAAGGAAACTGAGTGTCAAAAGATTTAGGCATCACATCTTCAAGGGATCTGAGAAGCCCCCTCCCAAAGTGCTCAAGGGCAACTGGGATCACAAGATGCTATGTCGAATTGTGTCTGGAAACTGACTGGTCATGAGAAAGAAATAGTCCTCACTGGAATCTCCACAGCCCACAGCTCTCCGCCAAGTTTGCAGGTCATCTGCATGGCAATCTTGGTGGCCACACTCAGCATCATTCCCTGCTTATTCAAGGTCCGGGTCAGCACACACTGGCTTGGCACTGGGCAGTCAGAGCTCAAATACTTTTTAATGGAGTCGTAATAGTTCTTCTGATTAGAAGGCAGAATGCACATCACCTAATGCAAGACAACAACAGAAGATCAATCAGGTCCAGCTCCTTACATGTGTGAATAGCTCATGGACAACACGAAGGTGTGGCATCTCCAAACATCAGGATGCATGGATTCGCTAAACATTGCCAGTCCCATGCTCCCAAGAAGCAAAAGTAAACATGGTAGTGGTTCCCTTATGTGGCCTTGAGGCCACTGATTACTTACAGTGCTGTTTTGCTCCGTCAGAGTCCCTGGAAAGTCAGCTGTATAAGTGTTCAAGCTGCACGGACACACCCATGATTCCTCTCATCCCTCTCCTGAACTGCCATTAGGCTCCCCAAATCCCCTTCTTGCTCGCTCTTTCTCTCATGGTTAGCTGGCCACCCTGTGGTTCTGTAGTAGAGTGGCCTGGTTTTTAGGGCATTCGCATCAAGAGCAGTCAAGAGTAATGGGTACCCTGAAACGTACCCTCAAAGGGTTCCAAAAAGTGACAGTGCATGTCTGGAACTCTGGGTTCTGGGAAAGAACATGCTTGTACATGCTTGTACTTTTCCTTACAGTTTTGTTTTGATTAAATTTAATGTCCTTGGAGTGAGAATTCTTTTCATTTAATGTAATACCCATGAGAGAGAGAGAGAGAGAGAGAGAGAGAGAGAGAGAGAGAGAGAGAGAGTGTTGTCTGTCTGTCTGATTGTAACAGAGATGACTACAGTGGTCTGCAGGGGGAACTGAGCAGGCATGTGAGTGATTGCATGGCTTAGCAGCTGTGGGCCCAGACCTGGTAGATAAGGACTATACTCATTTTTATTTTAAGTAGAAAGCTCTCTGGTAGCAGGAATGCCAACCTTAACTTTTCTGGGGTGTGATGAAATCATGCTTAGGCTCTAGTCTCCAGCTGTACATGCAAAGCATAACTGGGGACACACACACATTCATGCATCCACACACTTATACATAAACAAACACACATTCAGGCAAATGGGCACATGAAACACATATGTACCGGCACACATACACACACACAGGTATGCATGTAGGCAAATACATGCATACAAATGAACACATGAGCATGCACACATACAGCAAACATGTAGACATGCACATATACCACACACAAATGAGTACACGAGTACACACACACACCATTCAGGCAAGCAGCCACACGAAGTGGCACACACACTGCTCTGGGAAATTAGGTGACTGCAGATGCACGACATAATCACACTATGCAGGAAAAAACGGCAGCTGCCAAAGATGAAACCTACAGCAGGTGGCATGAACTCAGGGGATGTTGGAGCCAATGCCACCTGAGACCTAGGAGCCTGCAAGAATCTTCTGAACTACTGTGAAGACCTCAAGTACTCTAACACTACTGGAAGAGATGGGAGTCTGTTTCTCTTAAATCATATGTAAAAGATGACTCCAGCAAGTTATACAATCTATAGACACAAATAAGGCTTGAGAAAGCAAGTAGCAAGTTATTTAAAAGTTGTTAGAATTAAGAAAATCAAATATTGATAATAATACTGGAATTTATACTTTACTGAGTATTTTGGGGGAAGAACACAGCAATCTGAAAACATCAGACATTGTGCTGGCTGGTTTTAGGCCAATTTAGCTAAAGTCATCTGACGAGAAAGAACCTCAGTTTAGAGAACACCTTCATATGATGGGGCTGGAGAGAGTCTTAGGGAATTTTCTTAATCAGTGCTTGATGGTAGCAGGCAGGCCCAGCCCACTGTGGCTGAGTAAGCCTGCATCATCAGCTCCGGAGTCCAGGTTCCTGCCATGCGTGAGTTCCTGCCCTGGCTTCCTTCAGTGATGAACAGAGCTGTGAAAGTATATCCTTTAGCTAGTGTGTGTGTGTGTGTGTGTGTGTGTGTGTGTGTGTGTGTGTGTGCAGGGAAAGTATCTCCATAAGGGAAAGAGAGGGAGTCTGCAGTCTGACTGACTGTCGGCCTGTAACAGACAGAGATGACTGCAGTGGTCTTCAGGGGGGCTGAGCAGGCATGTGAGCAGCTGCATGGCTCAGCTCTGGGGTCCACGCCTGGTAGATGAGTAAAATACACATTCTTATTGTAAGTACCAAGCTTTCTGGTAGCTGTATAAGCCAAAAGAGCCCTTTCCTCCATGGGTTGCTTTGTTCATGGTGTTCATCACAGCAATAGGAACCCTGACTAAGACAGACAATATGCTCAGAACCCTCTTTTTTAAGACGTCAGACATAAAGGAAATATAAAAATTATAATCTAAAACCCAGAACGCATCCCACACTTACCAACTGAACATCAGGGTCGCCGTGCACCTGGATGGCTCGAAGGAACGCTGCTGGGGTCTCGTCCACTTTTATGCTGCGTGGGAAGATGATTTTATTGTCTTTTTAGTGCACTCAATCAGTCATAGGGTGTTAGGTAAAGGACAGAGGCCCTTAAACAGACCAGCCATTTTACGGGAAAAAAAAAATCCTTAGAGAGAAACAAGAGCCTCTCACATCTAATGCATTTCTCCAAGGCACGATGTGCCAAATATTCCATAACTGGCCGGTTAGCATGTAAACATTAGTAAAAATAGAAATGTTCTCAGTTGTACCAAATCCCCTCAGTTAATTGATTTGCTATTCAAAAATGGGTCAAAAGTGAACTTCTGAAATTAGAAGCCCATAATTTCAGATGTCGGAAGCAGGCCTGAGTTTTCCAAAATGCTTTGGGAATCATTAATTAATACGCGAGGTTTTAACTAATCTTTGAATCACAAAAGGGGTGGTGTTTGCTCTTCTGTAGGGACAACTTGTTTGGAGCCTGTCCTATTTAACTGTAATCAGCCAATCAGTCAACAGCTATTTGTCAATTAAATAATGATATCAGGGCTAGAGGCTACAGAAAGGATTCCTACATACAGGCACTTGCCAATCTAGTCTCTACACATGAAATAAAATTATCTGCAGCTTTTTGCAGCCACCACCACCACATGAGGTGGGGAGAGGGAGAGAGAAGCAGGAAGGGTCTTAGTCATTGCCTTTTTAAATACAGTTGCTCAGCAGGTGGCAGGGCTCCCCGCCTCGTCTCACAGCCCCCTGAAGGCCTGGGAGCACTGCATTGATAATTCTGTAGTTCTGGCTTCTCCAAAGCAAACCTCTCACTCCAGCTCAGACACACCACCAGGCAAACATTTTAGAAGAGAGAGGCCAGGTCTGTAAATCTAGCAGGCAAATGGATACTTCATAGATGAGACAGAGTGAAATAAAACATGGCTTTCATTAAAAAACAAAACAAAACAAAACAAAACAAAATAAAACAAAAAGTCCAGAGACATACGGACACAGGATGGCTCTTGAGCCCGTGACAGGCAAAGACTGCACTCCCAGCTCAGGTCTGCTGGATTAACTTCTACCATCATTATAGTTATAATTCTCTTCCTGCTGTATTAACTCCAAGCTTAGAGAAACTCGAGTACGGAAACTACAGAGAATTTGTCAGCAGATTCAGTGATAAGAGGAGAATTCTAAATATGATGTAAATAAGGCTTTGGGAGGAGCTCTGGACAGTAGATGTGCTGCTGACATAATTAATTAGCTACTGTCTGCTTCCAAGTACGTCTAGTCCAAGTGAGATGTGGTCAATTCAGGTAAAATGCTGTTCCGTTTCGAACTTGAGCGTGTCTGGACACACACAGCCCTTAGTGAGTCTGTAGCGTCTTCATTTCTGGCAGCCAACCGAGTATTTGATGCACAGCAGTTACTCCAGAATGCTCAAAGCACGGAAGGCTGGCCTTGGTTTTGGTTTTTGGTTGGTTGGTTGTCAGAAAGCTACCTTAACACTAACCTTACTGTAACTTTCGAGAGCCTAGAATCTATCAAGTCAGGAATTTATGCAATGTTTACTTTTTAATTTTTTTTATTTTTACTTTTTAAAATATGTGTTTGTTTGTTTGTTTGTTTGTTTTTGGTTTTTCGAGACAGGGTTTCTCTGTATAGCCCTGGCTGTTCTGGAACTCACTCTGTAGACCAGGCTGGCCTCGAACTCAGAAATCCGTCTGTCTCTGCCTCCCAAGTGCTGGGATTAAAGGCATGCACCACCACTGCCCAGCTAATGTTTACTTTTTAATATCATGTTTGCTATTCAGTTTTATAATAACTGGCCTGGAAGGTTAACAGTAGAGGAGGCACCACATAGACTTCTTCAGGATGTATACCCAACTGACTTGAAAGACTCCATGAGACAGAGACTTCCCTAGACACTACAAAACCAACTTTACAAAGATAAAATAGAATGTATTCCAGGGTTCTTAATGATTTACTTATTTTTGTTTTCTGTATATGAGTATTTTGCTTGCATGTACATGTCTGGGTACCACTCATGTGCCAGGTACCTTAAGAGTCAAGAAAAAAACCCATCAGATGCCCTGGACTTGAGTTACATAGAATTGTGAGCTGCCATGTGGGTACTAGGAATTGAACCTGGTCCTCTGGACAAGCAGCCAGTGTTCTGCTGAGTTGTCTCCAGCCCCTATATTTTAGTTTTATAAAGCAATTTAATAAATATAAAATCTAACTTCTTGTGACTATTTCTGACATTTCAAGAAATAATACTAATGGTCTAAAGAGATGGGTCAGAAGTTGTATGTTTCTTGCAGAGGACTGAGATTCATTTCCTAGCGCTCTCACCAAATAATTCAAATCCACTCTCAACTCCAGCTCTGGAGGCTGACAACTCTGCCTCCTGTGGCCACTTCCACTTGTGTGCCTAAACCTACACAGATACATGGACACAGACATCATTTATAAAAGAAATCTTTAAAAGAGAAACATTAGTAAAATAAATGCTTGATAAATATACCAGGCGTCACTTCCAACTTTCAAGCCAAGCTAACAGATGGAAAAAATTGACTGTACACTCACATTTTAGGGTAGCTCACATTAAATCCCATGGCACCTCCAACTCTCCTCAGACAGCTCAGAAAGGCTTCAATCAAGTGCTCAGCCCTGTTACAGCACACGATCAACCATCTATTCAAAGGCTGAGAACTCAAAACTTTGCAAGATCGCATATCTTTGGACCAGTCAGCAGCAAATGCAGGTTGACACTGAGAGAAAGATGATCACGAAAGGACTGAGCAAGGGTATTCAGAGAGCAGTTTAGACCATTTGTCACAACAGAGCAACTGAAAGACAGCTGGGCCTTTGTCCCTCTTCACAGAACACACTGGCTTCCTGGGAAAAAGGGGTTGAGAGGCTGCAGTCAAGTGGCCTCTCCGTCTGGTACCTGTTTCATTTCTTCCACCAAAGCCTGGATGGAGGGTAATTCGTCTCTTTATGTGTCAGCTTACAGCCAACACTGTGTGAGATCTGTACGAATCCCTTACCTTTTGGGTAAAGCTGGCCAATGTTAGCTATTAAAGTCACTCTCTACCAGAATTTATGTGGGTGACCATGCTTCCTTGATTGCTTGTTTTCAGTTGCTTAAAGTAAGAGTGACAGCTGGTCATAGGCAGCCCTGTGTGACTTGCAATGGTTTACAATACCAATTACGTACAGACCTAAACCATGCCCACCAGATGCTGCTAAGTCCACACAAAGATACCAAACTGAAACCAAAGAGGAAAAATCAAAAGAAACTTGTAGTCTTAGGACAAAGTCGGGGCATGAGCGTGCTCGCGCGCACACACACACATGAGCATGCGCACTCATGTGCAGCAAGCCCCATCACCTTAGGAGAGTGAACATATGTACACAAAGTCAAGCACACACTTGCAAATGAAGAGAATGACTACTCACTGTGTGGTCCTGCAGCAGGATTTTTTCAGAGGGAACAACCCGGCCAGTCAGGGATAGCTGGCTTCCAAAATGCAATCCCCAGGTCTCAAGCTCAAACCGAGCCACTGGGTTCCTGTCAACAGAGTCATTTACAATCACTGAAGTGTATATCTTCTAAAGGTTTTTAAATATCAAAGACGTAATAGTGACTTGCTGAATTATCGAATGATGGTCTCCTATTTATCATGATATATGTAAAATAATTATATCTATTTTGGGCAGCTCAAAAGAATTATGTCAATCATTGTCCCCACCAAGAACAGGAAGGAGGGAGGCTTGAGGTGGGGCAGAGGGATTCCCGGGGAGAGGCTCAGGGCAGTTAACAGCTGCTGGGCAAAGGGAATCACAGTGCTCAGTGGTGTAGCACTGCTAAGTTCTCCTGGCTCTGGGGCCCACAAAGGCAAGGAAGTATGAGGGAGAACTTCTTGAGAAGAAGGTAAGGTTCTGTGGGAGAGGCAAGGACGACACAGGGACTATGGTCAAAGTGCATTATACATGTATATATTTCACATGTACGAAAGTGTTAATGAATAAACATTTTTTTAAAGATTTATTTATTTTTTACATGTAATACACTGTAGCTGTCTTCAGATGCACCAGAAGAGGGCATCAGATCTCATTACGGGTGGTTGTGAACCACCATGTGGTTGCTGGGATTTGAACTTCCAACCTTCAGAAGAGCAGTCAGGTGCTCTTACCCACTGAGCCATCTCACCAGCCCATGAATAAACATTTTTAACACACACAAAATTTAGCTTCAGAAAATCCAAAGGATATACCCAGAGAGGAGCGCTGAGAAGGCTAGTCTTATCAACTGAGCATCCTTAATGTTTCTATAAATCTCTGTATTTGTGACATAGGAGGCTTTGATCAGCTTATGGTTTAGCTTGAGGGATCACGACATGGTGTACTTTCACTGAGCTGTGAGCTCCGTGACGCCAGTGAACCTGTTCACATCACTCCATTTCCTCCAGAGCTGCCAAGACTGTATCAGCCAGCAGCCCAGAGGATGCTGGTGAGTCCTGTGAAAAGCCCCGCCCCCTTCCCTTGAAAGCACAAACCCCTCACAGCGCTCTCCTCAGCAGGGACTTTTCTATGCTACAGCTGTCCTCACACTGATCCTTGCAATTACTAAGTTGCTTCTGATGTCTGCCACGGGTGAGGCCGTCATCGGCCCAGACATGATGAACAGGAGGCATGTGGCGGTGATACGTCAGAAGACTTACGCACAGCCCAGTTTAAGGGGCCAAACAGAATCTCTTTATATGATGCAGGTATATCAGGTAGTATCTACAAGACATGTTAAAAACTGTACCCACAGAGTGGGTGCTACAAAGCCAGGGGTATGATAGAGATGTACATTTATCATACAAAAACACTTAAATGAATGATATTAGAAAATATGTCTGCTATGCTGTTTTCCTGAGAAGAGTGGGATTAGACTATGAATCTGCAAATATCAGCAACATTTCTATCATTCCCTGGAATAGGGTAATTCATTATTAACCTATTTGCCTACTCTCTATTTTCCTTTCTCCTTTTTAGTTTGCTTATATCTATTTTCACGATGACCTAGTATTACTCAAACATCTCTAAAGAAAACAACCGTCTAACCGTAATGTGAGGCCACAGAAATCTAAAGGCAAGTATTGCACACTGAATTTAAAACTTCTGGCAGCCTCATTAAGAGTTAAGAGGTGATAAGAAATTACTTTATTCTCACATCTTCAAAATGTTAACAGCTTATAATGTGCCACTAGGCACATTTCAAGTGCCCCTCAGCTGAGACACAGGGTCACAATACTGGTCAGCACAGCTTTAGGAAGGCAGAAGGGAGAAGAAAGAGCTCTCCTTACAAGTCATAGGAAACCATGGTGCAGGCAGGAGGCGCCTCAGAGATGAGCTGAGGAGAACAGAAATTTTAGAGACTGTGTTCATCCAGATCTCTGAAATCCTCGTCTGGATCTGGCATCCCTCACCGGAAGTCCTGGGAGTCTGGAGTATTGTATTGCTGTTTCAGTTTCTATTTCTCTTTTTAATATGGCCACTAGCCCTTTCTTCATTGGGAACACATTACAGTTTTGAATAAAGAAATCATATCAGCTATTCAAATCCTGTCAGCTGTGACTGCTGAGCTCTTGGCTGTACCGATGGGCTCTGGACTTGGGGATTTCAAACCCACGGGGCCTCGCTCTGAGTTGGCAAGCTTAGACATTCTTATCAACAAAGGAACAGACGATCATCAGAATCATCCGGTGCTACCCACTCAGCCCCCACACTGGACACATGAGATTTCAACTGGTGGCCCCTACCTCTGGATGTCATCCACGAGTCGGGCCAGTTGCTGCTGCCTTCCCACAGGACTGAGCCGAGTCTCTTCAGCTACTGCCTTCATCAGGCGGAAATCTGAGGTTGCTTGGCTGCTCAGGCCTGGGAGAGGCAAGCAAAGGGGAGTGCAGAGAGTGAGCACAGGCAGAGGGGCTGGCCCTGTTTAAGCATGCTTTCCACTCAAATCAGTAAGCTGACCCCATGCAGGGCACTGTGAAGTAGAGAGGTAAGCCCTAGGAGTCTTGAACATGGTGGGTCTCAGCCTTCCTACTGATGCAGCCCTTTAATACAGCTTCTCATGTTGCAGGGACAACACTAGTTGCTACTTTGAACTACAGTTATGAATCACAATGTAAACATTTGATATGCAGCCACAAGGGGTTTTGGGAGCCATAGACTGAGAACCACTGCAACAGTTTCTAAGAGCTGAGAGTAGCACACGACTCTAATCACAGTGTTCAGGAGTTCTAGCCCAGCCTGCTCTATGAGGTGGGTTCAGTGCCAGTTTGGATTACACAGTGAAACTGTCTGGTTTTTTTGTTTGTTTGTTTGTTTGTTTTTAAGGAAGTTTTGGGCTGCAGAAATGTCTCAGTGGTTAAGAGCACTTGTTCTTCCAAAGGACCCAGGATTGATTTCCAGTACCCACATGACAGCTCACAACCATATATAACTCCTAGGGGATTCAACTCCCTCTTCTGACGTCCTTGGGTGCCAGAAACACACTTAAAGAGCACTGGCTGCTTTTACAGAGGATCTGGGTTCAATTCCTAGTCCCCACAGGTGGTTAACAACTGTCTGTAATTCCAGTTCCAGGGCATCTAACAACCTCACACAGAGAAACGTGCAGGCAAAATACCAATGTACCTAACATTAAATAAATAAATACATCTTTTTTTTCTATTTATTTATTTTTTTAATATTTTTTATTACGTATTTTCCTCAATTACATTTCCAATGCTATCCCAAAAGTCCCCCATACCCTACCCACCACTTCCCTACCCACCCATTCCCATTTTTTGGCCCTGGCATTCCCCTATACTGGGGCATATAAAGTTTGCAAGTCCAATGGGCCTCTCTTTCCAGTGATGGCCAACTAGGCCATCTTTTGATACATATGCGGCTTGAAAGTTTTCTAGTAGTCAAGTTTCTAAAAAGGAAAAATGATGGGTATGCAATTATTTCAAGTAGTATTAAGTATTTAATCCAGTATTTGATCCATATTTAAAAATGAGACATATATTTTAAAATATTACCAGTTAATATTTTAAATACCAAACCTTCAGAATCTGGCCCGTGCTTTTCATCCATAGCATATCTTATTTCTATTTATTGGTGGGGAGGGCTAGTAACATTTCAAGTTTTCAATAAAGTTACGTGGTCAGGGGCTACTACATGTCAGATCTTCAGAGCTTCCAGGTCAGAAAGCCACTGAGAAGGAACACCCTCCTTTCAGACACTGGATTCCACTGCTGTCTGTCCACAAAACAAGTATTTATGGCAAAAGCACTTTAAGTAGCACAGACTCAGTCATGTGAATACTGCTAACAGCACTGCAGACTCTCAGGCAGGCTCTGTGCTTTGGTGTGTACTGATACTCAGGCAGGCTCTACTACATAGTGTGAAGCACCAATCAGGCAGGCTCTATGATTTGGTGTGTACTGACACTCAGGAAGGCTCTACTATATAGTGTTTATTGACAATCAGGCAGGTTCTACTATAGAGTATAAATCAACATTCAGGCAGGCTCTTCTGTGCAGTGAGAATTGCTTTTTGGTACATGAAGAAAATAAGAGTCATTTTGGTCTCACTCTAACAAAATAGCTTGGACCAAAAAAAGGGGGGGGGGGTCATATTATGATTTCCTCTACTAGTAAACTCCAAAAACACAGCAAAAAGGCACCTGAGCCTCTAGAAAGTATCCGGAGGCAGATCTGCCATCAGGGTTTCATGGATGATGCACAAGAGAGAGAGACTCTGAGGGTGCTTCATTCTCGCACTTGGCCAAACTTTGCTTAAGCTCCTTAAGGGTCGCTTGCCCCCTAGCTATAGGAACACGTTGGCAGTCAGCTAAAGCAAGGAGGAGTGGAGCTTGACACAGAATTTACCTGTGAGAAAGCAGAGCTC
Source organism: Mus caroli (assembly GCF_978045245.1). Lineage (NCBI taxonomy): Eukaryota > Metazoa > Chordata > Mammalia > Rodentia > Muridae > Mus > Mus caroli. The sequence goes on from NW_028227266.1 coordinate 11,350,605, forward strand.
TGGCATCAGGTGGACCATCTGAGGCTCAGAGTTATCATTCCTCTTTCTTTTCAACAGACTGACAAGCACTGGCTGATTTAGGTCAGATAAGGTGATATCATATTGCTGTAAAATACAAGATTAATGACGGAGTAGCAAGCACGGATACAGAGCAGAGGGGCATCCTTGGTTACAAGCAACACAAATCCCCAAATGAGTCGCTAAGTAAATCTTTTTACTACTTTCTTTCACAACTCATCTTTTATACCTTCAATTATACTTTATTTTAAATTACATTCTAATTTACTGCGGTGTAGTACGTGCGTTTGTGTTTGTGTGTGTGTGTAAATTCATTTGTATGATGACGCAATTGTGGACTCTGTTGTCTTCTTCCATTATTGAAATCCTAAAAATTCAAACTCAAACCATTCAGGCTTAGCATGGAGTCTTTACTGCTGAGCTATTCACTGGCCCTTTATTATCTTTTACACTGCAACACCAGTTTTAAGACTTAATTGCCCTGCTTCCTCTAGGTTTCCTTCGGATTCAGAGCAGTCTTCAGCTATATACACATCATAAATGTTTGAAGCACATGCTTAAATAACCTCAATTCCCCTTAACAATATCTACGCACACATTGCAGGCCAAGATTATACTCTACTCAGTTTCTCAAAAGAACAAAAGTGTCTTTGATACCCAGGATGGCACTGTGTATCAGAGTAGATGCAGCCCAGAACTGACGAGGGGAATTTGGGCCCTTCCGTCCACTTTTCTTCTTCTATGAAATGAGACTGTCAGGGAGTTCACAAGTCCTGCAGGTCAAACCCATGCTGGCTGTGTGGTCTATGATGAACTCTTAGTGCTTCACTCAGTGCTCCACGCCCTCCCTTCCTACACTTTCATTTCACCTTGCCAAAGGTTTATTTCCAAAGGCAAATTATAACTAATACTAATTTCTAGTACAACTAATAACATGACTGGAATTATAAAATTATAATCTACAAAACAACCTGGGAATTATGTTTTACTGACCATCACAGTTAAAATTAAGGGCATTAGATGCAAACTTTTCTCTGGTCCCATAAGGACTTTTTTTTAAAAATTAAAACCAATTCAGGAATACAAGATTACAGTTGTGAGCACAGCAAATATTGTGAGGAGATGGTCAGGGAAGCCTTTATCAAGAGTCTTTACAAAAGTCATTAATTCAGTATAGATGGCTGGAGCACCTTCTTCCTCTCAGGAACTGAGGTAGACACAGTTCTTGGCTTTTTTGGTGACTACATTATCTACATAGCAAAGCCACACACATTACAGACCACACCCATGGGGACAGACCCTAGTGTGGTTCCTGAAGCCTGGGACTTTACCCTCACTCAGTGCTACACCACTGGGTGCTGGGCTAGAGCTGCCAAGTCAGGGGGCTTCATGAAGGAGGGAGAGCCCAAGAATGGAGAACATGCAAGAGTAACAGAGCCCCCCCCACAGAAGGACCTCCAAATCCAGGCCACATTGGGAAGGGTCTTCTACCATGGCACAGCTCTCCAGAATGGCTGTCCTAAGGGAGCTTTTACCTCCTCCCTGGCTCCAATTTTCTAAGAATTTTCAAATATTTTTCTTAACACGTTTTAACAGAAATTTAACAGAAATGTAGTATGTATTTCCTAGTTTAGAAAGGAGGACATTTTGAAACCTGACGTGACTTTGTTTCCTTCCCTCCATAACTACACAGAACATGCCAACTCAGCACAAAAAAGGACCAGGCCTTTCCCTCCATGTTACAGAAGGACAGGTCCTAAAAGAGATTTGTTCAGTTCACTGATGCAGTACAGAGACCCAACCGTTTAACAAAGTGTGGGTTTTATGCACACACAAAGAGTACATATCATGCACAAATACCTTACAAGCTACTGTACAGCCAGGATTCCCAAGGACATCTCTGGTCTAAGGAGAACGTGCCCCAGGAGCAATGCAATGCACTGATGCAGGCCGGTGCATGCTCACCTCTTACAGAAAGTACAATGAGAAAGCTTGTAACAGATGAGGTAACACATGATACTGAAGCTGAATCTACAATCTAGTGATAGAAAGGACAGGTACAGTCTGTTCCATGCAGGTATCAGCTAGGAACGTGCATGGAAACTGGGCTATTAGTGACTAGCAAGCACACTGGGATACAGCAGGAAGGATGAGCTGGAGGATGCCGAGGGGGGAGGCTAAACGAGAGGACAACCCAAGCTCTGATTTAGAGGTAAAGAAGAGGAAGGTAGCAAGGGTCTCTACCACCTGCTTGTGCTCACAACATCCAGGTGTCAGGCTAAAGGGCCTGGATGCATCATTACTGTGTGCACTGCTTACACTACACCACGGAAAAGATAGGACTCCATGGCAGTGAGCTTAGATAGGCCCCTTACTAAACCCTGAGTTTAGTGTGTGCATGCGACTGAGGAGGTGATGCACTGGTGCAGGAGAATGAGGCTAAGAGGAGAGAGAGGACAGCAAAAGGATTTTCCACCTGAAACTCAAAATCCTAAGGAGAAATAGGGGAGTGAACAATATCTGACTGAGACACCCACAGGGCACTTAAGCAAATAAAATGTTGAGGACATGGTAGTGAGTGTGCTAGGCAATAAGGAGGTGTGCTGGTGAGTCTAATGCAGGAATGAGTGTGCTTGCTACTCTAATGCAGGAATGGGGTGCACTGGCTAGTCTAATGTAGGAATGGGGGTGCTGGCTAGTTCCATGCAGGAATGGGGGTGCTGGCTAATCCCATGCAGGAATGAGTGTGCTGGCTAGTCTAATGCAGGAATGGGGTGCTGGCTAGTCTAATGCAGGAATGAGTGTGCTGGCTAGTCTAATGCAGGAATGGGGTGCTGGCTAGTCTAATGCAGGAATGAGTGTGCTGGCTAGTCTGATGCAAGAATGGAGGTACTGGCTAGTCTAATGCAGGAATTGTGGTGTACTGGCTAGTCTTAATATCAACCTGACACACAAAGTAGTGTTTCCTGAATGGAGGAACCTCTATAAAAAGAATGCTTCCATATAATCCACCTGTAGGGTATTTTTTTAATCAGTGATTGATGGGGTGGGCCCAGCTCACTTTGGATGATCCCATCCCTGGGCTGGTGGTCCTGGGTTTTATTAAAAAAACAAACAAACAAAAATAAGCAAAGCAAGCCAGTAAGCAGCACCCCTCCAATAGCTTCTGTATCAGTTTCTGCCTCCCTAGGTTCCTACCCAGTTTGACTTCCTGTCATGACTTCCTTTGATGAGGAACAGCAATATGGAAGTGTAAGCTAAATAAACCCTTTCTTCCCCAATTTGTTTTTTGGTCATGGTGTTTCACTGCAGCAAAGAAACCCTAACAAGGGGCACAGCAAACTTACTGGGTCTGAGCAGTCTCAAACAACAATGGAGAGAGCAGCCTTTCTAGGAGCCACAGTGAATGGCAGTTCTTGAGGAGAAGGAAGAAGAAAATGTCAAAAGAGACTGATACAGATCAATCTGAGACTCAGAGGAAAGCCACAAAGGATGTGATGCAGGGGTCAAGTAAGGCAGGGATCAGGTCAACAGGAGGCCATGTTCTCAGAGACCTAATGTCACTGTAATATACAATATGGTGTTGTTAACTGCAGTCAGCCTTCCCCTGTAGTGACAATTTCAAAATTTTGGTTTCTTTGCAAAACACAGAAGTATCATGGGAATATGTTTTCATTTTAACCCCAGGTGTGGAAGATTGTATGGGAGATGGGGCTGCTTCAGTTTGTTCACAGTAGCTGACTATGATTTGCCTCGTGCTCTAGCAGGGGCATGATTTTCCCAGCTACAAATAGTTTCTATGACTGTGTGACATTTGGAATTCTGGGGACATTTTAGAGGGCATGCAAATGCTTGGCCCCTGAGAGGTTGGTGGGTTGTTGGTTGCTGTTGGTCTCTGTTTGTTAAGTAGTCGTGCACAAAGAAGAAACAAGACAAAGAAATAGGTATCCTGATAGTGAAGCTCAAACTTGCCCCAAGTAGTCTAACATCACCGCTTTCTGGCCCCCGACTTTATTCAGGGATTTCTTTCCTTTCCTCTCTCCTGTCTATTGTTGGGGTGTTGAGGGGATGGAGAACAGTGGAAGAAAGAAGAACCCACAAAGTAGCCAAAAGCAAGCTCCATCTTCTTCAGCCTGGAATACCAGAATGCATTCCTCCTGTCTGACTGTGCTTTCTCCATCAGCCAACCTCTCACATCTCTTTCTACCCCTGCCATTCTGACTGTGCCTTCTCCATCAGCCAATCTCTTTCATCTCTCTCTGCCACTTCTGGCTTCTGGCAACCTCTGTTCTACTGGCTAAGTCAGTGGATCCAACTGTTCCCTATTCCAAAGAAGAACTGTGTTGTGTGTCCCTTTCTGTGCTGCATTTCCTTTATTCAACACAACAATCTCAGGGAGATGATGTATAAATGTCCCAAATAAACATCATGGAGATATGTAATTATCTATTCATGAGAAAACAAAATAATTACTGATAAATAAGAGAAACGAAAGCCATGGAAAGCTGCGTAGGCTGAAAACAGTTGCACAGCTTTGACCTTCACAGAGCTATTTCTGTAATGACAAAGCCAGATGCATGACCAATGACACCCCCAGAAGGAAGAACTTCAGAGGACTTGGAATCATCACAGCCATTTTCCAAAAGTGGCAAAGGAAGAAGGCACTTGTCCAGGAGAAGTGTGAGGACCAAGGACACAAGTCTCATTTTTGATTTTCAATTCCTCTGTGAGATTTGAGAGGGAAGACACTTCTACCAGAAACCTGGAAGGCGAGGTCCACACAACTGTGGTAAATGAACAGGGGGCTTCCAGGGACAGCAAGATTGCTCTCGAGTGTCTGCCATGGGATAGAACTCAGCTAATAACCCAAGATTTCCAAAAATAGTTCAAAATGTGACTTGAGGAGACAAATGTTCAGGGGGAGGGTGGACTGCTCCTGCCCTGCTCCCAACAATGAGGCCAGAGTTCAAGGAATGCACACCTCCTGGAGGCACCTCAGGCTCCCAGGGGACTTGCTGCCCGCCTGGGAACTGAAGGCTGTTCACTGCTTGCCTGATTTAAAGAGATATCCAGGAAGGGGAAGCATGCGCATGAACATGCAGGGGGAGAAACAGAGTCAAGAGCCACAAAAGGCCAGGAGCAGAGGGGTGAGTATGGGAGGGGCATGGGGGAGATTGCTGTGACCAGACCAGAGCATCATGAGGAAGTTTACAACTGACTCCTAAGACAATGAACTCCTGGAAACTTTAAAGCTTAGGTGTGACATGATCAGATCTGATGTTAAGGCCAATCGCTACAGAAGAAAGAAAATAGGAAATGGAGTGAGGAGCTTAGCCAAGCCAGAGACAATGAGGGTGCGGAAGGGACAAGCAAGAGAGTGAGTATGTGTGAGGTAGGCTCACCCTGACAGGGGAATTTTCTGGAAGGAATAGTGTTGTGGTCTACATCTTCGAACTCCTGTATTTGAACATTTGATACCCAACTGGAAATGTTGTTTTAGAAGGTGGTAAAAGCTTTAGAAGGTGAAGTAGGTCATTGGGCAGGCCAGGCAGTCCTGAGGCTTTAGGTCAGCTCCACTTCTGGTCACTCTGTGCAGTGTGTCCAGACAGCTTCCCGCCTCCTCCCTAGGGTAGAAGGATCCACTGGCACTATAAACCAGAAGAAACCAGGCCCCCCTTAAACTGTTTGTTGGAGAGGTTACAACCACAAGAAAAGTGACTAAAACAGAGAAGGCTGTCTCTATCTAGGCTAAGATAAAAGAGACAAGAGGAACCACTCCTACCTGCTTGTAGTAATCCATATACGTGACCTCTGAGCCGTCCCGCTTCTGAAAGGCCTGTGTGGGCTTCACAGACCAGTCAATGTCATCGATACGATATGTTTTGTTGTTGTATCTGGTAAAGTTGAGACACTTAGAAAGCACTTTGCCAAATCACCTTAGGTACATGGCTACCACACCACAATCTTGAGTAAATTCAAAATACAAGATCCATGCCTGACATTATGGAAGATACTACATGCATAGTCACATCTTTGTGCAGCAGGATCAGCTCTCAACAGAGAAGAGTGTGAACGCTTCAGTACACAGGAAGATCTCCACATTCCAGCAGACATATTCAGCAAGCCGTACTCCAAAGTGTTGGACTCAGCTAGACTCTACCCCTAGGTAAGTCATTCTCAAATGTTCCAATGGTAGTGTTCTATTCAGCGTCCATGCCCTCCCCTGGTGTCACAGATCAACCCCAGCTAGTCTTTATGATGACAAATATCAACACAGCTGGCCAATCACACAGTTCCCATGTTAACCTCTCCTTGGATTGACCTTTAGCAAAACTGAAGAACCAGTGGGTTAGGCAATTCCAAGTGCCCCTTCCCTCTCAGCACTATGCTCTCCTGTGCCCTGGGCTACAGCAGACACCTCCAAGGCAGGCTTCCTAGAGCTCTAGGTACCTTAAAAGGTGTCTCTGAAAGAGTGCAGTAAACCAATGTATCAAAATATACCTGAGAGGGCAGGGGGACAGCTCCTGTGCCTGGCAAGGTGAAACTGGCTGGGCTGCCCCTCTGCTGAGATGAGAGTCCATACCAGGCTAGTCACTGGGATGGTCCAGGAAGTCTTTGACAAGCTTTGGAGATCCTAGGAAGATGCCTAACCTGTCAATGTTTGATTTGGCACAGTGATCACTGAAGGCAAATTGCAGCCCTAAACCTAAAAGCTTGCTTCAAGGGCCTCAGACTCTCCAGGGGACAGCAGTGGAGTGTACATACTCTCATGTTACACAATGCAATGACCAGGAAGGGCCTAAGCAAAGCACTACGGGGAGTGGCCAGAGGAGGGTGGACGGTTCTAACAGAGTGGACAAGTGGGGACCTCGGGAGCTTCAGAGCTAGGTTTGGGGAGGCAGATATCTGAAAGGGGGAACCAGACACTAAGTACTAGGTAGAAGTATTGGAACAACAAACTGCAGGCTGCTGAAGGCCAGGCAGAAGATGGCAAGAGAGCATAGATAGCCATGTTGACCTGGGATGGCCCAGAAGTCAGTTGTGACTACAGGGAACAAACAGGCCTTCTCTAAGGTTGAGCCAAGTCTGTCTGTGTCTGTGTCTGTGTCTGTGTCTGTGTCTGTGTCTGTGTCTGTGTCTGTGTCTGTGTCTGTCTGTGTCTGTGTCTGTGTCTGTGTCTGTGTCTGTCTGTGTCTGTGTCTGTGTCTGTGTCTGTGTCTGTGTCTGGGTCTGTGTCTGGGTCTGGGTCTGGGTCTGGGTCTGGGTCTGGGTCTGGGTCTGGGTCTGGGTCTGGGTCTGGGTCTGGGTCTGGGTCTGGGTCTGGGTCTGTGTCTGTGGTGTCTGTGTCTGTGGTGTCTGTGTCTGTGTCTGTGTCTGTGTCTGTGTCTGTGTCTGTGTCTGTGTCTGTGTCTGTGTCTGTGTCTGTGTCTGTGTCTGTGTCTGTGTCTGTGTCTGTGTCTGTGTCTGTGTCTGTGTCTGTGTCTGTGTCTGTGTCTGTGTCTGTGTCTGTGACTGTGTCTGTGTCTGTGTCTGTGTCTGTGTCTGTGTCTGTGTCTGTGTCTGTGTCTGTGTCTGTGTCTGTGTCTGTCTGTGTCTGTGTCTGTGTCTGTGTCTGTGTCTGTCTGTGTCTGTGTCTGTGTCTGTGTCTGTGTCTGTGTCTGTGTCTGTGTCTGGGTCTGGGTCTGGGTCTGGGTCTGGGTCTGGGTCTGGGTCTGGGTCTGGGTCTGGGTCTGGGTCTGGGTCTGGGTCTGGGTCTGGGTCTGGGTCTGTCTCAGTCTCAGTCTCAGTCTCAGTCTCTGTCAGTCTGTCTCTCTCTCTTTAGCTGTCTCTTTCACACACACACACACACACACACACACACACACACACACACACAGAGCCACGTTCTCTAGCCAATGTGTTAAGAACACTCTGGATCCCAAACACTCATAAATGTGTGTCCTAGATAGCCATCAGGGACCAACTCTTACCTGGTAAGGACAATGAGCCCCACTAGTTGTTTGTGGCACGTCTCGGTGAAGCAAGACATGCCAGTTCTGAGGCAGAGATCAGTCATGAAGTCCAGAACGGTCTCATTGCGGAGGACTTTGTAGTTCACGTCAGCATTGAATAGGAGTTTGCTTTCAAAGTGAGACACAGAAATGGCAAACCCAGGCCACAGGGACAATCTTCAACAACACGTAAAGAACAACAAGAAAACAATATTTTTAATGTTAGAAATGTACTACCAGAAACTCTAGAGAGACTCTAACATGTTGGGCTTCTGCTCTACTTCTCCAGAGGGGATGTTTTCTTAGTTTGGCTTTTTGTTTTTTCTTCGGTGTCCTTTATTCCAGTTACAGGCTGAAAACATTGGGTTTTTTCATCTGGAGTTTCTTTAAACATAGACTTAGGGTAAAATCCTAGTGAGTCAGAATTTCAAGCTGAGCCCTGACACTTTGGACCCTGTATGTTTGTCAGGAGCTGCCCTGGGTGCTGTACGGTGCTCACCAGAACCTCTGTCAGATGCCCTGGCTGTGCTTGTCGGACATTGGTTCTAACACTTTGATTCAATTGAGAATCTGTGTGTCCAAACAGTAAAGGTCCTCGCTCCCAGATGGTTTTTGATGGATCAATAAAGATGCCAATGGCCAATGGTTAAGCACAAGGTGGGACCCTTAGAGATGTGAGGGTGAGGACACAGAGAGGAATGGGCAGATTCACCATGACTCAGAGAAGGATGGGACACAGTCGCAGCAGGCGATAAAGCCAAGCAGCCATGTGAGATTTCGGGTTGGTGGCAACTGACCACTTCCCCCGCTGAGCCTGAGGTAGCCAAGACGTTTAAAAATAAGCTAATATGTGTGTGTGTTTCATTCAAGGATCCATAGTTCCTGGGCAGGTATGAGCGTGCGATCCGCAGGGAGCCAAAACTCACTGTTACAGTGCTAACAACCTCCTTTTCAGTGGGGGACAGGACCAGATATGTTTCAGAACAACACATTCTGCTTTTATTGCTGACTATCCACAGGAAACTGAATTCTGAGTCCCTTCTAGAATGTTATGACCTAATGAAATAACCAGAGAACACAAACTTCTCACTTCACACTGGGTTCACTCTTCCCTAAGACAAAATAAAATAAACAAAAGAACACTTGAAAATTACAAAAACGCATTGCATTCCGTATTCCAGACACTCAAGCCTTCACCAGAGGCAGAGCACCACTTATATCTAACAGTTTTACAGGAACAGAAAATATAAACAAACCTACTTGTACTGAGGGATCTCCACTGGTTCTGAAGGCTTATAGAAGTTCCGTCCAATTTGGTACATACTCAACTTTTTAAAGATCCTGGAAGTATAGTTTTGAAACCTCTGTAATACTCACAACAGTGTAATTCAACATTTGGGGCTGAGGAGATGGCTCAGTGAATGAAGTGCTCATCCATGGGCATGAAGACCTGAGTCTGGATCTCCAGAACCAAGTAAAGCCGGACACAGTGTTACAGGGAGTAAAACCCCAGTTTTTCTATGGGGAGATGGGAAGCAGACACAGGGAAACCCTCTAAAGCTATGGGACAGTGAGCCTGGCTGAAGCAGCAGTTAGCAATAACAAGGATTTGTCTCCTACAGGGGAGAAGAAAGCCAACAGAAGAGGCTGACCTCTGGCCTCCACACACACTAAGGCAAGTATGCACAACCAGAGCAATATATTTGTAAAAACTATAACTTCATACTTTAAAATAATGTTGTCGGCATATTTAAACACTTAACTACAGTAACACAGTCAACTCTGTATAACTGTGATTCCAGGTAACTATAACAATAAGGCCACACATGGGGCTCTTGTGACCCCTCCCTATTTCAGAAGGAAGAGGCACCCTGGGTGCCCACATCATGGTGACACTATCTTCAGCAACTATCGATCCTGGGAATCTCTGGGAACGGGTGAGAGTGTCAAGTGCATGGGGAAATGTAAGCAGCCTGAGTCAGAACCCCAGAGTGACAACTCTGATGATCTGGCTACAGCTGTCACCGAAGCCAGTCTCCCATCTGTAAGGTAAGGGTTTGTGTTAACAGTGCTGCCGCAGTGAGCAAGGAGCACTGTGGTCAAACACACTGGAAAGCACCTTCCACACTCCGGCTGCTGTTGTCCCCTCACCAGAGCACAGGAGTCTGGAAAGCCCCAAATTTCCTGACTTCCTCCTCCCCAGGCTGCTGTGGAGCAAAAGTGTGACTGGCATCTCTGTAACAAGCATCCTGACACACACAGTGCTATGTGGGGGTGTGGGGTCTGGGGTCAGAGTGGGGCAGGGCATGAGGAATGAAAGACTAAAAACATTGTGGCCAACTCTGGGGTAAGGCTAGTTACTGAGATAGATGGTATCCCACCTCACTGCTGGCACGCCACTCGCCCAGCCAGCACAGCGGTTGATCGAGTTAATACCCAGACTGTATCAAGATCAAGCCACTTACTTTCTGAAGATGACATTGAAGAACTGAATGCACACAGGGGAGTTTGGGAAGAGCTTGCTCGTTAGGGTGAGCGTTATCTTTATAGTCTCACCTCTTTGCGTTTCACTTGTCAGTTCTGTGACCTGGGGAAAGGAGGTAGGGAAGAGGCATGGCTTACCCTCAAGTGTGTGGAACACAAATACTATAAAGTGGCCGCATGTACACTAACAACACCAGAGCTACAGGTGTTAGCGTGTGCAATAATCCAATCCACATCTGGGGATCAAATTATGGTAAAAGTCTGCTAAAGATATCCCCACAAGAAAATCCCACAAATGTCCGTATAGGAAAGCAATGAATATATTGCATTTAGGAGGATGCAGACTGGCCCCTTCCAAGGTCTTAAATTCCTGAAAAATTCCTCCAAAAGCTTATTCACAAAGCAGAAAAGCTGGGGAGGGGAAGTCCTCAAGGGAAACGGATCAGGCAGGAGGAAGAGAAAGACAAGGGGAGGAGAGAAAACATGGGGGCTGGGGTGGGAAATTTCATTCTTTTACTAAGAGCCTACAAAAAGCTGACAAAAGCCTTGGGGCTTGGCTAGAAGGAAGCGTCTAGCAACATAAAAAACGCGGGCATAGGCCCTATTTGCGTCATCAACTAAAGAAAATTCCAAGCCACCGAAGGCTGGAGAGACGGCTTGAAGTCATCTTGTTTCTGCAGAGGAGTTTCGTTCTTAGCACTCACAGTGGGCTTCGCACAACTGCCTGTGACTCCAGCTCCACGCGATCTGAGGAGGTTTGCGCATGCACGCACACGCGCGCACACACACGCGCACACACACGCACACACACCATATATAATTAAAAATAAAGCTTTAAACAGCAAAAAAAAAATAAAACCCCAAAACAAAACAAACAATCAAACAAAAAACAACCCTCTAAATCAGGTAAGGCCCAGTACAGGATTTTTCAACTACAAACATACAGAACTCATGTCAATAAATATCTATCGGGCAGCTCATTATCAAGCATCTGTGTATCTCACCTCTGTTCTTCTAGTTACCAGTGTCAGTTTTAGAATCGGATCTGGACTGCATAGATGCAGAGAGAGACCCGTCCCTCCACATGGCGTGGGATACTGCATTAAGGAGATTCCTGGCCTCAGATGACTCACACAGAAATGGCAACAGCTACAGAGACCTCACCAAGGTCAAGATGAGCTGTCTATAAGCAGGAGCAGGAGGGACATCCTGCTCCCAGCCCCACAGGGACTGCAGACAAAGGATGTGGCCAACAATGGTTTTGAGGTGAAGAGCTGAAGGAGTTGGCAACAGGCAGTCTGGGAAACTGTATTTCTCAACAGCTTCCCAACATCAAACACTTCTCCCCCTCCTTCCCCCGCTCAGCAAACACCAACTGCTCCTGTACTTCCTCCATCTGTTCCTGGACCAGCACCCTCCAGTCCCCAGGCTGGAAGCTCCACGCACACAGTTCTCATCCCCTCCCTTCCCCCACCACCTGAGCAAGCCCCAGGTCTCTGTGCACTGACACAGCAATGGCTCAGTGATTTCCGCTGTTCTGATGCTACCATGCTGGAGAGACTCTGGCAGCTGCCACTGTGAGACCCAGAGGAAGCTGCTTCAACGCCTGAGGCTTCCTCACCATCTCTAAAGTGGGAGCGAATCCAGCTGCTCCCACAAAGGTCAAATAGAGAACAAACCTTTGGATCTTTCTTCAAGCCCTTTTTGACACATTGCCCAGGCTACTCCACTAGTCTTCCCACTCCTTTCAGGATGTGTCCCGGACACTCTCCTGCAGTGTTCTGTGCTCTGAAAGAAGACAAATTCTTCTTCCTACCTTCAGTGTTCAAAGGACATTTAAAGTTCTCCCTCTTTCCAGGGCTACTTCTACCCCCTCTAACTAACCCTCTATGACCAAATGTTTCTCAAATGTTCGCCTCACTTCTCACTTGGCCAGGCCCCTGACCACTGTCCATCTCTGTGCCCCTGAGATCCTTCCTAAGACGCCAATCCTCTCACCAAGACTCCTGCTAGGAATCCATTTTTCACTGTGCCCTGAGATCTGATTTTGTGGTAAGATCCTCAAGCTCTCTGAGTGACAATAGGGTTAAAACATGTGGTGTCATATTGGAGAGTCTGGCAGGGCACAGGGTGAATGAATGTAGTGTTGTAGTCATATGTAAAAGCAGCATATAGGATAATCCTGTGACACTGATGTGAAGACCTCCCAGGCATAGACCTCTACATTTATTCAATAAATGCAGTATAATAAGAATACTGATTCAATGCTAATTATTACTAAGTGTGTTTATGCCATTCTGCCTCATACTGTGTTTATTTCTAACTCTGATGTTAAGCTGGAAACCTTTTAAAGAAAAATATCCCTATCTTTACTTCTTCCTTGGTGCTAACACTCCACTAAGAACACAGTAGGCTCCTTATATGTATACAAAGTCAGCAAATAGATGTTAATGATAGTACCTCCCAGCAGACAGATGGAGTGTAGAAAACACTGGAAGACCAGGAGGCAGCTGGGAGGTGGCTTCCAGAAGTATGGGCAGGAGGGTAATGTAACGCAGAGACTCTTCAAACTGTAACATGCACCCTAGAAATGTGAAGACTGGCAGGGGTGCAGGATTATGCCCAAGTCCATTGAAAGGTGAGCAGAGCAATGTAGTCCTTAGGATGCTCATGATAACAGTGTCAGGACACAACAATTCTCTGTACCCAGTATCACTCAATCTGAAAATGAGGCCAGCATCCCAGACAAGCCACATGCTCTATCTTACAGCCTATCTTGTCGCCTGCCTCCTCACTGGACTCTGTTCTCAGCATGGAAATGTGTTTGACACATACTACACACTAGTTCTGAACTGTGGCAGGCAGTGCTAACATGTTCCCGGCATGCACAGAACAGAATTTTTCTATCATGGCTAGGAACAACTGAGGTAAACTGGACCATTCCAGTGACACACACGTGACTTCTAACACCACTGAATTTCCCAACTACCGCGATAAAAGTGACTCTAAGAACAAGATGATCTTAATCCTGACAAGACACTGGAAGTACACTCCATGAGGATTAGAAGATCTGTCCCTTGCTTCCCACATATCACTGGACAAAGGACTTGAAAGGTAATAGAAACGTTTCTAAACACACAGATTCGGATATTCTGAGCCACCAGATCTGACATTTGGTATCACACCTTTCAGGGGCTTCACAAGGATAGAGAAATACTCAAAACTTATTTCTTGGATAAAAGCATAAAGACTTGCTTATAATCTATCAATTTTTACGGATGCTATTGGCACTATAGTGCTTAAAAATGCTGAGCTCATTGACTAAGCACTCTTGATGGAAGCATCAGAGATCTAACTCTGTTCTACTAACTTTTAAAAACCTGGTCCTTTCTCTCTTAGTAGCTCCAGTCTTATTTTAAAACAGAATATTGAGAGAGCCATGCATATTGATAGCTGTCTGGGGACTGACAATCTTGGAAATCTGAAGGTGGGGGTAAACATTTAACTACTCCAATGGTCTCATTTTGCAAACACTCTTAGAACCGGCATCAGCAACACCTCTTTCCTACAATTAGTGATACGGCGACAGAAAGGGTAGCCCTACATTCAGAGCTGATGGGGTTATCTGGCCACACAGGCAGCCTGCACAGGGGCAAGAGCATCGAGTCAATGCATACAGAGCTCTAGAGCCATGGAAATGGTGACTCTGGAGGTCTCACCTGCTTGGAGAAGGTTTCTAAGGACAGCTGTCTTAAGAATCTGCAGTTCGACAGGAACCTGATATGGCTGACTCCTAAGAGGCTCTGCCAGTGCCTGGCAAATACAGAAGTGGATGCTCACAGTCATCCATTGGATGGAGCACAGGGTCCCCAATGAAGGAGCTAGAGAAAGTACCCAAGGAGCTGAAGGGCTTTGCAGCTTCATAGGAAGAACAACAATATGAACTAACCAGTACCCCCCAGAGCTCCCTGGGACTAAACCACCATGATGGGACTCATGTCTCTAGCTGCATATGTAGCTAATGATGGCCTAGTCAACCATCCGTGGGAGAAGAGGCCCTTGGTCTTGTGAAGGTTCTATGCCCCAGTGTAGGGAAATGCCAGGGCCAGGAAGAGGGAGTGGGTGGGTTGGGGAGCAGAAGGAGGTGGGAGGGGATAAGGGATTTTCAGAGGGGAAACTAGGAAAGGGGATAACATTTGAAATGTAAATAAAAATAATCTAATTTTAAAAATTAAGAATCTGCAGCTCTTGAATGATTAGCCTGATGGAGCATCAAATGGCTGCTGACATCTTAGGAAACCTTTTAGCTCCCAAGCAAGGGAACAGGACAGTGTAAAGTAAAACTGGAGGGAAACAATCCTTCAAACTGTCAAGAAAGTCAATGGTCTTCTCTGCACATATATAATAGGCAAATATATTAATTCTTTCTCTCTCTCTCTCTCTCTCTCTCTCTCTCACACACACACACACACACACACACACACACGCACGCACACGCACGCGCGCGCACACACACACACACATACAGTGAAATACCGACCATACTGTACCTTTTGGTCCAGCTTTTCTGAGAGGAAAAGGCTGGCACCATCGAATGCTTTTGCCTTGTCTGAGAGTATGCTGTGATTATAAAGCAAAGCAATCCTCAGCCTCCTAGAGGCTAAATCTGGGCTGTACGTGACATGGTACTGGTACAGCTGCCAATCCTGGGGCAAATCTAAATTAAAGAGATTTGTAGTCAGCCGCACAGGTATTCCGCTAGAACCTGGGGAAGAAAAAAGATGTTTTTCACCGGAAGAGCACACCATGTTAATGTTAATCATATTTCTAAATTTTACATAGACAGTGGCTGCTATAAAGCAAGGCCACTTGCTGATCTGTGGTATGGGATAAATGCTTGCACTTTAACCTTGCAATAGCACTGGGAGTTATAGTGAGCTCCTGTGCACAGCGGGCATCCGAAAACAGAGGAATGGGTACGAATTTCCAACCTCAGGAGAAGACTCTGAGCACAGCTGCCTGGACTCCTTGATTCCCTCTGGATGTGATTCTGTGGTTTCCACCAGTTAGCCTAATGTTCTAGGATACCACTCTGAGATCACATACACAACAACAATGCAAACCTGCCCCACTCCCACATGAATGATACAACTCCCAAGCTCTGGGAGATCCACATCATTGGAACTTTGCCAGGATTTGGAGAATTCTGACAAAGTCCCATCAGAGGTTAGGCCACTGTGCAGGTCCCCCGAAGAGGTAAAGAGAGGCTCTGAGAAGAAACAGGAACTCTTGTACAGAGGCAGCATAACTCAGGCTTCTGTTTCTACAGGCACATGCTGACCATGTGTGCTCCCTGGAAGCCCTCCCGCTACAGACATCTTGCTCACAGCTTAAAAGTCTGCAGGACAAAGTCAGAGCTGGCCTGAGCCATGTCACAAGCTGAGGATGTCACAAGCTCATCCCCAGGACAGATTCTAGGAGGGTACAAATGACTTTTTTCTCGCTTGTCTTCACAGAAAATCACTCAGTTTCTATCTTTCCACCACACGCCTGCACTATTTTGCTTTTTTTTTAATGGAGAGACTGGAAGTGCAAGCCCCTTAGGTAGAGAAATGAATGGTCTAAGTGCTCCCTCAGCCTTGGTCCATGGTGCATGTGTCTGGTAGAGACAAGAGACAGTCATGTCATTTTTTTACTTAAGAAAAATGTTGTTCTCTCAGATTTTGAGTGAATGGCAACACATTTCAGCTGGTTGTTACAGGACTGAGAGAAGTCAGTCTACACTGCCCAAACTAGTAGGGCCTTGGAGATCATCTGTGCCAGTGTCTTTCAGCTGCAGCAAGCCCCATCAATATTGGGGTTAGGAAGGTATGTAAATCAGTGGGGTTTGTTGTAGAGGGACTAAAAAAGATTTACGTATTACCACTTGTAGACACACCCACATACACAACAGGTGCCCACGGAGGTGAGAAGGGCATGTAGACCCTTAGACCTGGAGCTATGCTGTTTGTGAGTAGTGGGATCTGAATTTCAGTCTTCCCATAGCATAGTATGTGCTCCTAACCACCCAGCTATCTCTCCAGCCCAAGAACAGCAGGTTTCATGAAAAACCCACAACAGGAGACTAGACCCAGAACATCTCCACGCAGTATCTATCAGGTTGCTTAACACATTTACATATGTCAGAATCAGGAATTTCAGTTTCATAGACTTGGCCTTTAAAAAGTAGCAAGGAGACAGAAGGCTGCATAGGAGAGTTTCTCATAGAATCATATTCTCACAGTCTCATTGTCTTTCAATAGGGAAGGGGACAACTGGAGTCAGCTCAGTGTACTCAGGGACTTGCTGGCTAGTTTACATCCCCGAGGATGAGACACTGATGCTGTAGAATGGATGCTTTGCTTGTGCTATCTGCCCCCATCTACCAGTACTGGACACCCTGGCCATGCTGACAGCCAGGCAAGAACCATTTGTCCAGTCTCAAGTTTTTCTATGGCAAAAAGCAATCAGGCAAGGGAACAGAGCAAAATCCAAGACAGCAGAACAAACTGAAGACAGAAAGCAAAGCTTAGCCTCCTTTGCTAACCCAGATGCAAATAACTACCCAGAATGCTTTACACAGAGCTCCCACTATAACAATTGCTGCTGGAGGAAGCACAGACCCTGCTCCCTCCAGAGGTCGAACTCCAGAGTGCAAAGATCAGTAGGAAACCTCAGCCTAGGGAGAGATTAGAGGCCCTTGACCTCTGTACCCACGAACCCCACAAAACGATGAGTCCTGAACCCTGACCTGACCTGACCTGACCTGACCCATTACCTTACCCTGCAAAGCTCTGGATGGGTCCCAGACAGATGAGGTCGATGGATAAAAGATGAAGATGTTGAGTTTGACTCTGATGAGGAGGAACCCCCTGCTCTCCCTGAGGATTAATAGCCCCTCCCCTCCTTTGTTCTACAATAAACTGCAGTGGGTCCTGGGAACACACTTCAAAAAAAGTAACAAGGAGGTACTGGCTACCTGTTTTACAATCTTTTACGTGGGTCAACTTTTCCCTGGTACAGACACCCAACTCTTCGAAGTCCTGTCTGCCGTTGCCTCTTCTTTCCATGAAGGTACATCCACCATCACCAGAAGAGTCACCAAGCTCATCTGAAACAAGAAGATAACATGGTGTGTTGGACCATGCGCACCCTCTCCATCAAAACCACACTGACCGTCAAAACTTGGAGTTTTCAATAAAATGTGCCTGGACTGCCAACACATTCCTGACTGTACCAACACTGAAAATTATAGAAAAGGCAGGGAATGTTTAATTAGAAATAAGGCTTAGCATTGGACATGCAAACTTTATATGCCCCAGTACAGGGGAACGCCAGAGCCAAAAAGTGGGAATGGGTGGGTAGGGGAGTGGGGGGGGGGAGGGTATGAGGGACTTTTGGGATAGTATTGGAAATGTAATTGAGGAAAATACGTTAAAAAAAGAAAAGAAAAAGAAAGAAAGAAATAAGGCTTAGTGTTAGCTTTTACAGTGCCATAGATGTCCTCTTCTTGGGCCAGGCTACTGCTCCCACCTGTTAACACGCGACTATCCTTCCTTCTCCCTGAGCTCTGACTGGTTCCAGGCGGGGACAATCCACACTGATTTGCTGAGTCTCTCACATTTCCCAGTGGAAAGAGAAACTAGCCAGGCACGGACAGCAACAATCTATTCCTTAAGAAAAGTCTACCATTTACTATAGGTCATAAAAAGATCGAAAGAAGTCTGTTTGTATCTGAGTGACTTCTGTTTAAGTGAGTACAGTTTTTAAATGCCTTCACCACGTGGAAGGTACTTTTAATCCTCAAAATTCAGGATTTTAGGGCAAACAACATGCCTAACAGTCTGCTGACCCTCTGGGTTCAGGGTTCATCTGTCCTATAATGTAGTCCCTCATTGCACTGTCCCCAAATGCCCCTTCCATCTGCTCCAAACTTCCTCCCAGACCCTTCTCCATGGAAATGGAGTCTCTCAGGAAGATTTAAAAACAAGGAAACAAACAAAACAATTTAAAAACCCTCCGTCTCATTTACCGAGATTGATTTTAACTGACTATCTATATTTCTCACTGTTCTAGATCACAAGTGATTTTTAGACAGTTTAAGCATTTCGAGCTGCCAGGGCCAGGGCACGTGCTGCTCTTGGAAAAGACCAGTTGGATTCCCAGAACCCACAGCATGTGGTTTACAACTACTTCAGGGGGACCCAGTGCCTCTGGCCTCACACACGCACACACACACACACACACACACACACACACACACACACACACTACACATAAAATAAAATCTTGATTTTTAAAAAGTTCAAACCAGACTAGGCAGTGGTGGCACGTGCCTATAGTCCCAACACTTGGAGGCAGAGGCAGGCAGATCTCAGAGTTCAAGGCCAGTGTGGCCTCCACAAAGAGTTCCAGGATAGTCAGGGATACGCAGAGAAACTCTGTGTTTAAAGCAAAAAACCCAAAAAGTTCATACTACCATAGAATTGTGGTTCTCTGAAACTGAAAGGATAGGAAGTGGACAGTTATTTTTAACAAATAAGTTTCAGTATTACCATACAAAAGAGTGCCAGAGATAGATGCCAGCAGTAACTGTACAATAAGAGTGAACTTAAAATCCTGGGACTGGGGCTGAAGAGACGGCTCAGTGGTTAAGAGCACTAGAGATCTGGAGTTCAATTCCCAGCAACCACGTGGTGGCTCACAACCATTTGTAAGGGGATCTGGTGTCCTTTTCTGCTGTGTCTGCAGAGAGTCACAGTGTACTCACATACATCAAATAAATAAATGCATCTTTTAAAAAAAAAAGAAAAAAAAACAGAACTGTACACTAAGAGTTAAAAGGGGAAAAATCAGGTTATATGTCTATTACTGTAAAGGATGGACTGTCTGCATGCTGAGTTACTCATGATAATGTCAGAGATGCAGAGGCAGGCAAGCCAGCATGCTGCATCTCACAGCAGGCCTTCCGTGCCACATGCACATTCTCCTTGCAGTTCAGATCAGACCACACCAGAGATGGACTCTGAGAGTCTGTGGCACCTCAGCGCTTGCAGCTTACTGACCAGAAATCAATAACTTCACTGCATGTTCACAATACAGGACATGGTAAACAGGTTTCACCCAGGGATATGAAATGCACTATGTTCTCAGATTCATTTCAACCCTCTAGAATCAGGGGAAAACAAAAGTCTCTTATTTAAGCCCCTCAGTCTATGGTACTTCCTCATGGCAGCCCAGGCAGAACCCAATACACCTGGCAAGGCAACTTAGGCTGTGTGGCCCGGAGTGGACAAGACCTCTGAGACTGAACCAGGCTTTGCAGAGAGGACTGATGGAAGGATTGCAGTTGTGTGTAGCTGGTTTCTCCCATCCTGGAAAATGGGCACTTTGATGTCACTGCTCTGTATTTTTGGAATGTGTTCTTCAAAGGCTGGGAATGTAACTCAGTTAGCAAAGTGCTTATTTAGCAAGCATGAGACCCTGAATCCAATCCCCAGAACTATATAAAATGGGTATGGTGTACCTGCAGCCAGTACTGAAGGGCTGGGGAGGGAAGAGGCTGGAGAATCAGAAGTTCAAGGTCATTTTCAAGAATACAGTATGAGCTTAGCTGGGCTCGGAACACTCTGTCTCCAGGTTGGTGGGGTTTCAAAAGGAACACCAGGATGCCAGCAAAGCCACAGTGAACTCCTGAGGAGGATCCCTCAGGGAACCGTTGCAGAGCAGGCGGTGTGGTCTGGTGTCTCAGGGCTTGGTGAGTCCTCTTACTCCACTCAGACTGAAGGAGGTCAGGGAGGCAGATCCAGAGATACTTACATGGCTGTGAAATGACACTTGTCCCACCTCCGGCCTCACTGTCCCCAGGACTGGCAGATGTAACCTACAAAGAGGTAGAAAGTTTGCTTAGATTTAAACGAATCACAACCCATGACATTATCAAAAGACAAGAACAGTATCATGTGTCATACTGTAGATTACCATGATCCAGGAGGAGAAAACACTAGAGGTAGATGCCCTTGAGGGGCAAGAGGGAGGTGGCCATTCTCCACAGAAGGCCAAGGAGGAACTGGAGTGCTCCCCTTGCCAAGTGCATTTAGTGGAGTCATGCTACCATCTGATAAGAGATAACAGCCCCAGATAGCAGCATTAGGCCCCAGAGGTGTGAGTGAGCTATGGAAGTGGGGTGATCCCTCAGCATAGGGATAACCCCTGGGGATGAACTGAACCAAAGCCAGTTCTCAACACAGGGAAGGACAGAAGCCACTGACATAGTCTCTGCAGAAACTTCTTTGTCCAAGAAATTATTGTATCTTGGTCTGTTAAAAAAAAAAAAAAGAGCAAAGTCAAGAGAACTCTACTAAATGTCAACAATGACAAAATGATCACAAACCTGTGTGGCCTGAGTCTAAAAGGTTCTTCAAACAGTAGATGTGTCGTTCTTATTCAGTATTGTTTCTGTCTGACCACCCAGTGAACAGCCACACTCCAAGTGTTTGCTCAACCAACAGCAGGTGAATCTTTCCACATCGGAATTTGAGACGATTTCTAGTACCATTTACCAAAACCAACTGTATCACACCAAGGCAAGTGAAGATACTTCAGGGTTTATTTAGTCTGTTGGTCTGTCTTTTGCTTATTCTTTGTTTTTCTCATTCTTTCACACACAATTTACAGCGACTGAATTAAAGCTAAGAAAGTAGAAGGCAGCTATGCATCTCCTAGCCACAGTGCCTTTTGCACTTCCATGGTATCTACTTGAAAGAAAAAAGTGGGAAAGCCTCAAAGGAGTAAGACAGGCATGTAGAGGAAAACACTGGTTAGGATGGCCACAGGAAGGATAGACAGAAGCACTCACCATGAGGTCTCTTGAGGACCGCCCCACTTCCCTGGCACTGTGGCCAGTGGTGATGCCTCGCGCCCTCGCACGGGCCCGTCCACTCATGTTCCTGGGTGCCAGCGGCTTCCCAGGGCTGTTGAGCCTCAACAGGAGTGTTTCCTCTTCGGCAAAAGAGATGGTGAGGCTGTGACTCGGAGTTTGGGAGTATTCAAGCTTCCTGAGATGATTGCTGCAAACAGCAACCCGAGCGTGGGTGGGCAGGGCCCGGTGGACCCCCAGAATGCGCAGGCGCATGAAGGGCGCGGCAAGGCGGGGGTGGGCACCTATTAGCATTGCATGAATCTCTCTTCTTCTCTTTGTCCCTCCCCCTCCCCTGCCCCCTCTCTGTCTATGTCTTTCTTTTTTTATTCTTTCTGTCTCGCTCTCCCCCATACCTTTTTTTCTCCTTCCTCTGTGTCCCTCATTTGCTATAAATACCCAGCTTACAGTCTTTATCATTTGAGGATGTATCTCTCAGCTCCTGGTTTTTAGAAATTACCCAATCATAAATGTATATAGAATGGCATCACACACCACTCTGGAAGTGTGAGGGAAGCTTGAGGGAAGGTCATAAGATGTGCTTCTCTGAGTATTGTTAGGGTGTATCCTGAGAAGAGGTGAGAGCCGGTAAAACATGGGGTGGGGGAGGTTAGTAGACAGACCATTACACAAACGTTTGGAATGACCCACAATGGATGTAACAATGCGAATAAATCTTAAAGAAATGAGATTGGGGCTGGAGAGGGTTTAATGGTTAGTATATTCTTATTGCTCTTTCAGAGGACCAGGGTTTGCCTCCTAGCACCCATGAAGTGACCCACAACTGTGTGGAACTCCAGCTTCAGAGGACCTGGCACCCTCTTCTAGCCTCCTTGGCTCCTGTGTGCTCATGGTGCACATACAGACCCACATATAAAGATGTTTATTTGTAATTCAGGTAACGGATGTACAGTCTTATAAACTCTTAAGAGAGACATAACCAGAGGGATGAGGAAGAACTCTGAGGGTGACTTCACTGGAGACAAAGCACTTGTGGAGACAAATACGGACAAGTCACCGCATGCTCTGTCTGTCAGTAAAGTTAGTATTGTACCAGAGACCTGTGGGTACTATGTCCAGAGGTCTGCTGTGACCTTCCTAAAGGAGCTGGTCGCTCTGGAGCAGTTTTCTCTGAGATGAAACCTTGTATTTCTGGAGGGATGCTCCAAATTCCCAATCAACAGCTTTTGGCTAAATAACACAGGGTAGCAGAAAGGGTGCAAAGCACCAGGGGAGGGACATGTTCCATCCTGCAGGCAAACTCTTAGGCTCAGGAACTACAACTCAAAAGATTCACCAAGTCCCTAAAACTGACCAGATACACTAGGCCTCTCAATTCTCTACCATAGAGAAGCTGTAAAGGAGAGCTGAGACACGCTCAGAGATGAGCTCTGTAGAAGGGCTCAGACTGGCTGAGTCATCTGGAAGAAGGAGACTAGTCAAGCAGCCTGGAAGAGGCACAGATCAACTGAAGGTCTGGAATTGTTGAGCTGCCTCAAGCTGTGCAGTGTGCTCAGCTTCATCAAAGACCCCATCAGCAAGCCCACCCATGCTACAGTGGGCGCTGGTAATGCAGATGTTTTTGAGTCACTTGCACTCCTGTAAGTAACCCCTCACCCATATTTCTGTAAGTAACCCCAATAAAACTCATTGGTTCACCAAGGTCTGGTGTTGCGTCCGCATCTGGGGTGAGTAGATGTTTGTTAACGTCCCCTCAGGGATAGTGTCAGATAGCACTGACCCAAAAGATATGGAATCAGGAATAGCACCCAGCAAAGCTGCTGGTGTGCCAGCCAGTTCATTGTGGATAAGAGCAGCCTGAACCATTTCCTTCCAGGAATAGGAAAGCATTGCCAGGTGTCTAAATAACAAAGAGAAAAGATGTGGAAAGTGGGGATTAAAAGCAACAGCAGCAAAAAAAATTTCTTAGAATGTTTGAAAGCTGGGGCAGTAAAGTCAAGCGATCTGTAGTTCAAGGCATAAGTGCAACAAACATCCTTGATACACACAATACTCCATGAAACTATCTAGATTAAAGTCCAGAGTTTGAAAAACGAGGGTTATTATTTTCTAAGAAAGTTCACTCATATATAGGTGTCTTATCTTATGTCCCAGTGAGAGAAAAAAAAAGAAAGGAGAGGGGAAGGAAGAGAGGAGGGAGAAATGGGAGTACAGAGGGAAGCAAGGAGGAGGGGGGGAAAGCAGAGGAAGGAAGGGAGGAATGAAATGGTAGCACAACATTGGTGCAAAACCACACCTCTCAACCCCAAGGGAGCAAAAGCTAGTTTTGTTCTGGAACCAAATTATGAGTGACCATGGCCTGAGAATGTGGGGCTAGGTTACCCCAGGTTCTGGGTTCCAATATGCAAACAGGCCCATGGAGTTTTTACAGTAACAGGACAAAGGACGTTACAAATTACAGCACTTTTAAAACACATTGGTGGGAGCATTCAGGAAGCAGGTCAGTGAAAGATGGGGGAATCTCCACTTCAGGTCTTAGATGCTGTAGTTTAATCAGCATTTGTAGACATAGTTTCTTCTCAGGTGTTCTCATTCACTAAAGAAACAACAGCGGATAGGCAGTAAAATCAGGAAGAAAGAAGAAAGGAGGAAACAAAAAGCCAGGCTCTATAACCTAGTCTTAGAAAGTCAGCCATCATGTCTGCATGTTCATTTTTAGTGGTGGGCTACCCAAACCCAGTCAAACTCTAGGAGGGCAATCACATGACTGTGGAGAACAGGAGACCGGGACCAATGGTTGTCACCATCCCACTGTCTTTCACTGGAGGACAATCATTAGAGGCAGTATAGCTTAAAGTATCCTGTATGGACCAAGAGCTTTGCAAATAACAATTTTTAGTCAGCTACCCTCGGGAATACAGCATTTGTTCAGGAGCCATATCTGTGTTCCTCCCCAGGAAGGCTTGACAAACCATCAGGACTTCTACCATTATCTTGAGGTGTTATTATTTAATCACCAAGATAGTGGGAAGTTGTGGGAGCCTTCTAAAATGTTGACTTAACCTCAAGAGAACCAGAAAACCAGAGGGTGTGGACAGGTGTGCCTACTTGCTAGGAGAGCAAATTCCACTATGAGGATTAGTCATTTTGAAGGTGGTCCTTGAGCACAGCTCTCATTTAACTGGAGTATTAGTGACACCATCAGGTAGATAACGTACTGAGGCCAGAGGTTGCAGTACTGACTTTGTTCTATATACCATTACAGGAACTTGGCTTGTGGTGTTGGGGATGAGGGGTGCTTCCCTGATTTGTGGGGTTCTGATGTTTCCAGGGCTCCCATGAGGCCTTCAGACTGTGGTTTCAAACATGCTGTGATAGCTCTTCCTGCAATAGACATTTATTGTGGCAATAGCATATTTTGGAGTTGTTTGTTGTTGACACAAAAGCCACAGATCTCATCTTAAATAAGAGATAGGTCATTCTGGAGCCTTTTGGGTGACTACTGCCTAGGAACACAGATGTAGGTTACCTAAGATCCAGGTTCCAATGTGGAAGCAATTTCACAGAGGTTTTATAGTTTTAAAGAACAGAGAAAGTTATAACTCTAGGCTAATTTAAAATTCATCCCTGAGCACATCAGCAAGGCAGGAATACCAAGAAGGGGAAGGTCTAGATGCTGCCTGATAATACTGTCAGCTTTTGGATTGATAGAAGCTAGTTTCCTGCCAGATCAATAGATTTTAAAAGGGTTTTATCTGTTGTCACAGATGTTAGTTCTGACACAGAGTGAAAGGTATAGCTGTTCTGGAGGGCCAGAACTTAGCCCAAGGGAAGGCAATTAGCATTGGAACCTGCAACTTTCCACAGTACTGAAGTTCTAACCAGCCAATAGTCTGCAGATCGCTGTCAGGGGTTTTTGTTCCTCCCCACTTCCTTGATGAGAACATACACATCTGAATGCTGTATGTGTTCCTTCATCTTTACATCTCCCTGTCTGACTGCAGAGCCTGGGACCAGGAGGCACTTAGATGTATTTCTTACTTACTAACACTCCACAGTCCTCCATTGAAAAGATCTTTTACAAATGCTTAGCATGTGGTCTAATGGGACATTCTCTTTACTGTAGTATTAGATGAGACTCAGCAATTTAAAACCACACTCATTTATTCTTTTACTGTATATGCATGTATATGCGTTGGGTATGCACGGGCCATACACACAAGTGGAAGTCAGGAGACAATTTTGGGGAGCCAGTTTGCTCCTTGAAGATATGGGGCCTGGAGATCAAACTCTGATCATCAGGCTGGTGGGCAGTGCCCTCCTCCACTGAGCTGTCTCACTGACCGAAGGCACTGTAATTTAAACAATACTAAAGATCTCAAATGAATGCCAACAAAATCCAGTTCTTCACATCTCAATTGAAGTAGATTTTCAAGGCTTTACCCACAATGTAAATGTGCTTTGCACTCCATGCCCCACCCCCACCCCACTCCACCCCACCCCCACACATTAAAACAATGTTGGTAATTGTTTCCAAAAATCAATTTCTTTTAAAAATGGATATGGAGGACCAATGATATATGCTAAGTGGAATTAACACGAGATTTTTTTTCCCAGATCAAAAAAAGTAGCATTCATAAGCATTCACGAGCCTGCTATAATGAATCTGGGTTTTATATTAATTCCTTGTGCAGTAAGTTCGTGACTTGACTTCACTCCCATCAGCCCACAGAGGCTGTTTCAAACTGCACAAAGGATTCTTCTCAGCAGAAGGGCATGGTGGATGGTGCTCTTTAAACTGGCCCTCGTCTGGTGCACACACCCCACTTTCTTCTACTTCTTTGGGCCTTCAACCCACCTCCTCCTCTGTCCTACTCTCACCCTCCTTCCTCAGGCTCAGCTTCTGGGGTCTCTTCTCTTGGTTCCCACTGACTCCATACCTATCCCTTCCTCACTCTCCAGCCAGCTTCACACTTTAACCCATGTTTTCCCTGGCAACCCTACTCCTGTTAGATGGCCTCAGCGGCATTTCCTTTGGTACTTATGTAGTATGTCACTGTGTGTGTGTAGGAGAGGACAGAAGAGAATCCCCAGTGTTCGTTCCACCTCACACTTTCCTCTCGCGGTAAATCGTGTGCCGTCTGTAAAGCATGAAACCTGGCTTTTCTCTTCTAGGCCCACCACTCCCCCGTTAGGTTTGTAGTCTCTAGTCTACCCAAAACGGACATTACTTGTGGTGGGCAGAGCTAGTAACTATACTGCCGAGAACACAGGAGCATGTAGGGACAAGCCTGGTGGGAACCCAAGCGTGTGTCCTTGCAAACAAGTCACTGTAAAATGAGAAAGGAAGTAACAGAGAGGCCAGCTGAGCTGGGCCTGCCTGGTGCAGCTCCACACAGGCAAACCAGCGCCAAACCGGCCGACACAGACTCCACCCCACCTGTGGGTCAGAGAGGAATTTGTTAGTGCTTATAAATGAGGAGCTATTTTCTATCTGATTACTTTAATCTTTTGTCAAAATAACCTCAGCTTATTTACATAAAGACTGGATTTGTTAAGAGACCATGTAGCACAAAGGTCCCTGAGACACAGGCAAGAGTGACCTAAATGTATACCTTGCCCAACTCAACACCAAGAACTCTTCTCCACAGTGTCTGAGAAGTGTAATGTGTACACACACACACACACACACACACACACACATTGGAGCTAAATCCCTCACTCTGTCCCCTGGTTTGCTGCCAGTTTCCTGCTCCTAGGTGTGAAGCCACCTGAAAGCAATTAACTTTCTGAGCTCTAGGCAGCCAATTAGCAGAATGGGGGGGGGGGGGGTGGGGAAGATGAGGAGAGACAGAGACAGACAGACAGACACAGACAGAGATGGGAAGGAACCAGAAGAACCAGAAGGTCCCTAGAGTTTTTGATCAGCCCCCTCAATCTGCAGTTTAAGTGGCAGTGCTCAAGGGATGTGACACAAACACACAAGACACATTAATGTCACTTTAGGTAAGTCCTTTAGAGGGTTTGAACCTTGGCCCCTCCCTCTGTAGGCGACCCTGGTGCCAGTAATCTCAGCAAACAGTTTCTAAGAACATCCTCAGGGCCAGGACTCCTTGAGGGTCTTACCTCACCCCTCTGTGCCTCCATACATGGTTACCTTCAATTAGAGATGAGACTACCAAAAATCATAAAGTTTCAATACTATGCCCACGAGCAGACAACTAGGGAATGCTGCAAAGCTGGTCTAAGAACCCAGCAATTTCCACCCCCAGAATTCTTAAATCCTAATTATTAAATCCCCTCTAAAGATGCCCGTCGGGTTATACTTTTTAAAAACAGTTAAGTTTCTGGACTGTCTTGTATCATCTGTAAACACTTAGAGCTGAGTTGGTGAACTCTGTCTGACTCTAGGGCTAGTGTCCCTGCTGGTCTGCATCCTCTGGGCTGCCCCTGCATACCCCCAGCAGAGGAGAGTACAGGCCACAGAGTGTGCAGCCTGCAAAGCTTGAAATAGTCACTTTGTCCCTGGACAGAAAATGTGTCCTAAACAGCTCTAGGGCCTTCAAGGATTTGATTCTGCAAGACATAGCGCCCTACAGTGGACAGAATGCCTGGGCACACACACATTCACCAGGATGGTTTCCTGGGGCATTCACGCCATACAACAGCCAAAGATACTACTCAAGGACTTATATAGCTTGCCTGACTTAGGCCACGGAAGCCAAAGGTGGCCAAGCCACTGTCTCAGGTTCTGGCTCCCTACTGCAAGCTCTTTCCTGAATGCACCCTGGCACCCTAGCTGTCTTCCTCTGACAGTCAGGGAAGGGCTTGTGAACACAAAAGAATCTAAGTCCTGCCAGCAAGTTCTCCTGGCTTCTGAGAATATCCTTGCAGACGTATTCATGGAATGAGAGTCATCCAGGGGTAAAAAGGTTACACTGGTGTTCAACTTTAAAGGAAAGTGTATGCCTTAAACAAAGCCATGACAATGCCAGAGAATACATTTTGAAATACATAACAGATTCAGAAGCGCTCCTCCTCATAATAAGCATTCCAGAAACACAGGCTAGTTTTACACTGATTTAATGCAGAAGGTATAGGTGAAACAATCCAAATCATTTAATTACATAGTTTTATCAAAACATACATACTTCTAGACTGAAAATATAAGCTCTATAGAAATTGTATGATCCTGAAATATGGCTCAGTTTTAAGGATTTAATTGAAATAGACAATATATGGCTAACTTTCCTTTGTTTTATTCATTCTGTAATAGATCTTGAAATTAATTTCAGATATAAAATGTATATTAGGGTATACAAAATCCCTGCAAAGAAAAGTAAGCGGTATGCTTATGCATAACCATATTGAACCAACTGCCCAGTAAACACAAGGCGGCATCGCTTACGTCACACAGTAGGTCTTCAGGCACCCTCGTCCCACGAGTCACAGAAGAGGACCTTAATGCTTGGGCGCATTCCTCATCCCAATGTTCCTCAACTGGAAAGCAAAACTAATCCAGACTACCAAATCCCAAAGCCTCTCCCGTTACCCAGTGTAGATTCCCGACAATACTAAGACCCCTGGCCAATATTTCATTAACATTCATCTTAAAAACATAACTTTGAAGCTGGGTATTGTGGCACACACCTTTAATTCCCGCCCAAGAAAGCCAAAGGCAGGTGGATCTCTTGAGTTCAAGGCCAGCCTGGTTTACAAAGAGAGTTCCAGGACTATATGGAGAAACCCTGTCTGAAAACCAAAGTAAGCAAACACAACCCCCAGAACTTTTGTTTCCCTTTGTTGGGCGGCTGCTGTTCTGCAATTGTGGCTCTGTCCACACTATAACACTTTAATGAGGCAATGTTAGTCTCAGCTTTTAATTACTCCTTTTATGGAAAATGGGCTGGTAGCACCTGGGCCTAAGTAGTAGTTTTGCAAGCCTATATGTAACGAAAGCTCTTGGTTGTGAACCTGATCTAAGATTCAAATAACTATCCTGCCCCAACAGGGATAGAACTTTGTATACAGTCAGTTAATCTTGGGCCCTGCCTGTAACAGTGTGTGTGGGTCCTAGTTTCATAACTTGAGGCCTCAGTCAACTGGCTGATTTAGGAACAATACTTTGTGTAACCAAAATCCCTATTCCCCTGTGGCAGTAGTCGATTGTAGGAGCCCCAAAGAGGAGGCAATTCCTCACACCTTTCTTTACCTTCCTTCCCCTGGGAGCTCAAGCCCAGTGTTTGGCACCAGCAGGCATGCCCTGACATCTGTTGAACGTGGAAAATCAACGACTATGTTTTCAAGATTGGTCCCACAGCGCAGGGTTCAAGGCACTGGAATGAGTGAGTGTACCTAGAAGCAGGGCAGGGGGTGGGGGGACAAAGAACAGAGAACTAATCGTAGTAAGCACTAGCTCAGCTCCATTGAACAAAACCTGGACAGAACCCAGCCAGCCACAGACAGACTCCACTAAAGCTTTCCTTTTCCCTGTGTATAAACTCAGAGTCCACCAAAATCTTTACTGTTCTCTCTGCACAGCACTGCCATCACTGCTGAAGGACTCACATTCCAGGTTAAATTTCAGGCCCAACAGAGACACAGAATAAACAAATTTGTGGACAACATGTCGCCATTTATGTCTCTTCCATTTGTAAGCACGGCTGGGAAATGAGTGGGAAGACTGCTTGTGGCTCTTCCATATCGGTGTTTTTAATGTTTTCCCAATCCAGGTCGTGGGAAGCTCTAAGACAGAAGAAGTAATTAGAAGACAGTCATTCACATTGTAAAGGGACTTTTCATTTATTTCTAAGTACTTTCACTCTTTTAGGACCCTGAATTTGGGGTGTCACTTAAATGCAGCTTTTCAGGAGAAGGATTCTAGCAGGAAGTGAGGTGCGCCCAAGTCTTCATCCTAATTTTCCTCTGAAGATAATCTTGACACTTGTTTCTAGTCACAGCGCTGGGGACACACATGGCTGGTGAAGGAACTCAGTGGCTTCTTATCTTTTCCAGGTTCGGACGGTTTGAGGAATCCAACCACCAAAGAAAACCCCACCTGTGGGCACAATCCTTCCATTATCTCACACCCACCGGCTTCCAAAAACCTGTGGTCTGCTCTTCATTGGTCCAAGCAACCATGACCAGAGAACAAATATGTCTAAACTTTAGCAGCCACATGGGCCCCTGATAAGGCCTGTGGCCAGAATAGGCCACTTCTTCACATGGGTGACAGGTAAGGAAGGGCCGGCCTCCTTCACCCAGGACACCGCAGCCCCTTACCAGAAAGCCAGCCCACCTCTCTGTAAAAAAGCCATGAGGGCCGGGGAATTTTCCCATCCTGTGCTAAATAATATTAATTGGTAACTCATCTTCACATAAAGAAAAATTGGGTATTTAGAAAACTCAGCCAAGGAGATGTAGTCAGTTCACAGCAGAATGGCCTCATCGCTGGAACCAGTCTGCCAAACTGTGGATGCTCTTGGGCTGGTCCCCAGAGGTCTGCACAGCTTGGCATGTCCGGCACCATTGCTCATCCCAGAAAGAGGTGATGTGCACTGCAAAGCTCCGGCGCCAGCGGAAGTAGCGGCGATAGACAGCCACGTTTCGGTCGAGAAAGAGCAGGTAAGCAGCCAGGGAGGCAGCATTAGGGAAGTCGTCCACGTGGATGAAGGCGCCACGAGGCACGAAGCGCTCATAGTTGGCACGATCTGGGCCAAGCACCACTGGCACTGCCCCAGCCAGAAAGGCATTCCGCCACAGCTTCTCAGTGATGTAATCCACGTGCTGTGAGTTTTCAAAGGCTAGATAAAATTTGTAGCGGGCCACAGTGTGCAGCAGCCCAACGGCTGGCACTGGCTGTCCGGGTCCCATCCGGCCAAACACGTCCACAGACACGTGCCGACTCAGCTGGTGGTAGTAACGGACCCGTGCATGGTGCTCGTTCCAGTTGCTCACAACCCAGGCCACCAGTCCTCGCTTGCGGGCCAGCTGGGGGCCCAAGCCTGAAGGCTGTTCAGTTGGATCGCTCCTGGGATAGAGGAAGCCATAGGGCACGAAGACATCTGAGTCGGTCCGGTAGGACAGTGTCCAGTTGAAGAGGTCCTTGGCCAAGCCCCGCAGCCGTGGAGTATGGGAAGGCGATTCGAAGTTCATCCACACCCACCGCTGACCAGGGGGACGAGAACCTACGGTCTTCAGGGCTTTGCCAGTTAGCATCACTGCTCCCTCCTGGTCGTCGGACGCGCGTAGCGCCAGCGCCTTATCCGTGCTTTCTCGGGCGCCCCAGGGCGGGGGCCAGTCGTGGAGTTCCTTCACCAGGTCGCGGTGGTGGAACAGCACTGCCTGAGCCTCCCCGTAGGCCGCGCGGTCGGTGAGCAAGCGGCAGCCACTGATGTTGAAGCGCAGGCTGCAATCGGGGGGAGACTTGGGGTAGCCGCCGCGCCCCCTAAAGGGTTCCCACCAGAGCAGCACACCCACCAGGCGTTGCGGAGCTGGGGACGCCCAGGGCAGTGGCGGCAACTGTGCCCAGCCGATGAAGGTGGTCAACGCGGTGCACAGTAGTCCCACTGCCGCCAGCGAAGAGACGCTCCGGGGTAGTCCCCAGGCTCCACACCGTGTGCGACGCCGGTACCCCGGCGTCTCCATGTGGCGTCCACGAGTGGCCACCGCGGCTCGCCACGCGTCCACCGTCCGTGAAGGGCGGCACCGGCTCTCATGCTGTAGCTCTTGCCCGGCCGGAGCCATGGAGGGGGCGGGCGGGGCATCGGCGGACCCACGGGCGGTGCCTCGCCCCTCCCAAGTCCAGGATAAGGTGAGCCGGGCCCGCAGCCCTGGCCCAGCGCCACCCTGACCCTTCCAGACACTGCTCTCCTAGCCCTGCGGGCCCGGCCTGGGGCGTTTCCTGCTGCGCCTGCGCTGGCTGTCCTGCCCAGCCAGGGCTCTTGGGCTCCGAAACAGCGCCCCGCTGGCGCCTCACCTGGGGTCGTGGCCTCTTGCTGCGCCTTGCCTTCGCTGTTCCTGCGCCTAGGCTGCAGAGCCCTCGCCTTGCAGCGTCTCACACTGGATATCTCCCCCAGAAGCCTCGAAGGGGTGGAGGGGTGGGGGTGCGATCCCACTGCAGAACTCAGAGCAGAATCAGCTTCCTTCCTTATTTCACTCTGCCTGGCCAACGACGCCCCTGGGAGGGGTGGAGGGGGAGGGAGGGAGGAAGGGAGCCCTAGAACAGCTGGAATGTAGTCGGGACAAAACAGGTCAGCTGTGGAGTCAGACACCAGCTGGGGCAGTGTGACTGGTCCTAAGAACATTCGCGGTGCCCAGAACAGGGCAGAAGGCAAACTTTTTTTTTTTTTGAAGATTTATTTATTATTCTACATAAGTACACTGTAACTGACTGACTTCAGACACTCCAGAAGAGGGCGTTAGATCTCATTATGGGTGGTTGTGAGCCACCATGTGGTTGCTGGGATTTGAACTCAGGACCTTCCGAAGAGCAGTCAGTTCTCTTACCTGCTGAGCCAACCTGCTGAGCTATCTCACCAGCCCGTTACAGAAAAGCATTCTTTCCTGACTCTCCACCAGAGAGAGAGAGAGAGAGAGAGAGAGAGAGAGAGAGAGAGAGAGAGAGAGTTTTAAAGGAGTTTATTTAACTGAAACCTATCATATACATGATTTTACCCAATAAGACAATCTAAATTTGCTTCAATTCTCCATATCATATATATTCAGGTTTCTAAATTTTAGATTTATTTATTGTATTTAATATATATGGACGTTTTCCCTATACAAGTGCTGCATGCATGCTGGTACCATGCAGATCAGAAGAAGTCATCGGATCCCCGTGATTGTGAGCTACAGTAGGAGTGCTGAGAACAGAACCCAGGTCCTCTTCAAGAGCAACAAGTGCTTTTAAGCAGGGAACTATCCATCTTTCTAGCCCCCGAATAGCTGATTTCTGAACATGAATATTCAGTGTAAGGATGGCATATAAGGACTTTTATATATAAAACAGACAGGTCACACACAGGCATGTGGAGCACATTGCCACAGGGATCTATGTCCATACTTCAATCAATGCTAACTTTAAATGTCTTCGGATTTCCGTAAGTAGCAATGCCTACTGCTGTGAGTGCAGCTGAACGCCTTTTATATAATCCCCGTGTTATATAACTTCTCTCTTGAGTCTCTGATGAAAACGGCTGTACTGTAGGAGTGAGGTTTCCCTACCCCCACACTATTGCTGGCTAACAGCATTCCTTGTACTACAGGGCAGAAGACGCAGAAACCAATGAATGACCCTTGTGCTTTTAGATGTCTGGTTGAGGATCGCTATTTTTGAGCACTTAAATAATTTCTGCTTCCAGGAAGGTTATACAGAAGACTTGGGACTATAAAATGACGAATCAGATATCCTTGTGCCCCAGTAAAGGCTGTGCTAATTCTATACGTTTGTCCCAGAGGCCATAACCAGGCACCCACATCTGTTAGTCACTTGGGAAAGTTTGGCCCAGAGCTAGATCACGACTTCCTGGGCTACACGCTCTCTTATTAAGTTCCTTGACTGTTATTAGGTGGAGTTCTAAAGTGGGGAGAGCTGATTTAAGGATAGGAGGCAACTTTAAGGAAAGTTTTACTAGGTTCCTGCTGTGCAGCCAAGGGCTCCAAGCCTACAGTTGTGGTATCCATTTAAGATGTTAGGGAGAACCCGCTGGAAGCCGGGCCCCTCTTAGCCTAAGCACAGAAAATACACCTGGATTTGCCATTCACATGCATTTTCATTGGTTTGTTTTAATTTTTAAAAATGTTTGTTACGTTTTTATTCATTTACTGTGTGTGTGCAGGGGGAGGGATGCTCGAGTACCGTGGCATGCGGTGTAGATCAGAGGACAACGTGCAGAAATGTCTCCTTCCGCCATGTGGGTCCTGGGAAACCAGGAATAGAATGTAGAAGCTTCTGTAAGTGTTTTCTGGCGTCATGACACTTCCTATGACACTCAGAAAGCAAGTGGGAAGTCTTGAAGGGTTATGAACACTCTAGGCTCATCTGTCCAGTAGTGTTCTCTTCCTACACCCTACAACATTTTATAGTGTCTCTAGGGTATTTTTTAATTGAAAAAGAAATGAAATGAAAAATGAATTTCAAAAATGTTTGTTTGAAAATGGAAGTTTCAGTAATTCCCCACTATTTTTGTTTGAGTCAGGGGCATCATATAATGCAGGCTGCCCTTGAACTGATTGTGTCGCTGGATGCTGGCCTTGACTTTGTGATTTCCTGCCTTCACTTCCTAAGTCCTGGGATTACTGGCATGCACTCTAATAGACAGAACCACTAGGCCTGGCTCAATTTGGGGTTTTATTAACATAAGAACTAAAAGGCACAAACACCATGTTTCAATCCCAAGGAGTGCAGTGGCCTCCCCTTGTATGCAACAGACAGTTGGAGGGAAGAGATCACTGAAGTCTAAGGAGAGCCCACTGGAATACTGAGGAACAGCTAACATGAGGGAAGGAGCAGCTGAGATGTCCGTCCAAGTGTGTGTCCAGCCTGGAGGCAAGAAAGTGACATCATGAGTCATATTTGAAAGTGACATCATAAGAGTCATATTTGAAAGTGACATCATAAGAGTCATATTGGAAAGTGAAATGTTTGTCATAAGTGGGGGGTGAATATGTGGGCATACACTCCTGAAAAGCTGGCCTACTCCCAGGTGTAGGCTCTAGTGAACAGGTGTGTTGGTTAAAGGAATACAAGCTTTTTGCTTCAGATATTCTTTTGTATGGTCCTAGGAAAGGTGATATGCTGTGGGGAAGGAGGAGTTTTGAGAACACAGCCTGACCCTTGTAGGCCAGATCCCACAGCCTGAAGAGCCAGGCCACACCCCCCTGCAGCTCCGGAAGAGAGGTAAGAAGCATTCAGTTTATGGTATCTGGCTCTTCCATGATCTTTTTCACTATGCTATATTGAATTCAATCCTGTCATGATGTGAAGCTTCCTTACCCTCTTCTCCAAACTCATAAAATGTCTGACATTTCTTTTGTTGCTCTCTGAAGAGGTTCCTCTGGCTGCCTCCTCCACACTCAGGGTAGTGTCCCTGTCCCCTCTCCTCTCCTTCATTGTATGGCTTCCATCACACAAACATCCCATATATTATATTGCTTTTGTTTAATGCTCTTCCTGCCACCTGGAGACCTGATCATGGCCTGGAGGCCATTTCTCTTAATAACCAGCATCCTCTGAGAGAATTATGTGTCAGTGGCCTTTCCAGACCAACCAACCCCTACCCTTTCTTTTTATTCACAGAAGCTATGGTTGTAGTTCAGATATGAACCAAAAATGTGAGACCAACAAAGTGTTGCAGGGCTAGCTATGCAAGCCTGCCATCAGTGTCACATGGCATAGCCAGAAATGGCCACTTCATGTTGTTAGTGCATTCCTGAAATGATCTGTCACTATCTGTTCCTTATGAGAAAGTGACTGGGTATCAAAAGACTGTGACTATGGGAATAGCTTACTGTGACCTTTAGACACTCCATAGGCTTTCAGTGGAAAACAGTAGACATGTATGTGTTCATCAGAAACCAAATTAGGTCACTAAGGTTGATTTATATTGGAGCAGCTGTACATTCATACAGTAATGGCCAGGGAGATTTGGATTGGTTTTAGAACCTTTTCAAGATCGAAGAGATAGAAATAATCCCGTGTAAATTTCTTGGGATAAAGATGGGAAGAAAGTAGTTCCTTCAAAGATAGTGTGAAGTGCTACTACCTAAAGAAGAGTTAAGCAGAAATGTGCCTCACCCCATAAATAAGGTGATACTAGTAGACAATGAAGAGACTGGACTGATGGTGCTCTCAATCTCCTTGGGAATCATTCTAATTTAGAAACAAGGACTTTTATAGTTAGAGGTCTCCTGTTTCACAGAACATTGCTCAGGGGGAATCAGCTTTCAATTGTCTGTGTAAAGATAACAGCAAGGGCATCTATAGAGGAAGACTGTTTGTATGCCAAGGTTGTGTAGATAAATGCTCTGTAACTCAACGCTCAGGTGGAGGAAATCAATTCACAATTTGCAAAGGTTGTCTGTTTGCCTCCCATTTCATATAGGCCCAGGCTCTGTGGGGAAAGGAGCCAGGAGAACTGTAATTCCTAAATTCAAACTCATTCTTTATTCTTCCTCCATGAAAATAGTTCATTTGACTTTTCTATTTGTTTTTGGTTTATGATGTATGGTCCGATGGAGCCCAGGCTGGTCTCAGGTTTACTAGGCCGCCAAGGCTGATTCTCCTGCCTCAGCTCCATGTGCTGGGGTTACAGGTGCATGCTGCCATGCCTGGCTGGAGAGAATTTGAACCAAGACCACAACACTTCTTCCTAAGATTACCTTGTGTTCCTCACCAGAGAGAGCTGGTGTTTCCTAAGGGAAGCCCCAGAATATGTTCTGATGGCCTCAGTCTGTACCCAAACTCTGTGAGAGTCTGGCTGCTGTCAAAGGGGCTGGTATTTTTTGGTTGAATATAAGGTTTCTGGAGCTGAATGCACACCTCTCAGATGTGTATTCAGTTGCTTTCCTAGAAGAGAGAAAGAGGCAGTGCAAAGTCAGTTTTCTGTTAGGAGTCATGTGAATAAGTTATGTGCTTATCCTACAGGCCAGTGAGCAGGCGTAGCAGGCAGGGCAAATAGGCAGGATTCTTTCTTATGTCACGCACACATTTTATCTGCATAACCGGGGAAATTGGTATGAAAAGAACAATAGTTAAAAGTTGTTAGGGATTGCTCAAAATGAACAGCAATCTCAATTTACCCTCCTCTGCACTGTTCTATTCTCTATTGCTACCTAGAGTGGTGGTGATGTGTGTGTGTATGTGTGTACATGTGTACATGCATGCATATGAAGGGTGTGGGAAACCCTGAGTACTAGCCTTGGTTATTCCCCTTGTGTGAGAGAGATTTTTTTGTCCCCACTTCAAATATACATGAGGCTAGCTGACCTGTAAGGCTCCTGAGAGTCCTCTGTCTAGCATTTTGAATCATGTGTGCTGGGATTACAGATACATGCTGCTGTATTTGGTTCTACCTAGGTCCTGTAATTCAATATAGCAATCAGAACATTGCATTCTTGAACATCAGGACATTACCCATTGAGTCATTTGGCCCCTGCCTTGTTAAGTCCTTGATAGGAAACCAAGATGAACACACCTGCTTTGTGTTTTTTCTTTTGCTCAAATGAACCATTTCACTGACCTTATTAAGTTGTTATAGTCAATAGAAGAATGTGTTCTGACTGTACTTTTCCTTGAGTGAAGAGGTAATGCAAGAATTTTGGGTGTTCAGGAAAATGAATATAGGGAAATTTTGGTAAAAATCAGAGACATTTGCCCACTGTTATAAATAACTCCAACCATTTACCTCTGCATTCTTGCACATGCTTTTTTCCCTGAGGTAGTGGTCATTTACAATCATGTATAAAAGTGATGGGATGTGGAATCTGAGATTTACTCAAACCAGGCTGTTCTGAGTGGAAAGGGAGCTGAAGCCTAGC
Source organism: Mus caroli (assembly GCF_978045245.1). Lineage (NCBI taxonomy): Eukaryota > Metazoa > Chordata > Mammalia > Rodentia > Muridae > Mus > Mus caroli. The sequence goes on from NW_028227266.1 coordinate 11,388,555, forward strand.
CACCTTTGAGGAACCTAAGTCCTGGTGAGGTTGTGGTCTAGGCAACCAGGCAGAGATGCTGTGGAGATTCTCCCTGTGCTTGCTCTTGTCTGGTGTGCACACTCACAAGTTCCGTGAGGCAGAGTGAGGAGGCAAGTGTCGTTTATCTTCCCGGTCAGTGCAGTTTGGTGGAAACAGAGGGCTGTGTCCGAAGCTGATCGTTACTGTGTGTAGCAGTTACTTTACTGGCTCTGTGAGCCAGGCAACTCTTAAAAGGAAGGGTGTATGAGGGCTTGAGCTTCCAGAGGGATACGAGTTCATTGCCACAGGAGTGAAAGCTGCGACCACTCGAGTGTGCAAGAGACAGCAAACTGGAAATAGCAAGAACCTTTAACATCTCAAAAACACCTCCAGTGACATACTTCTACAACAAGCCACAGCGCCTAAGCCTTCCCACACAGTGCCACCAACTGGGAACCAAGCGCTCAAATACAGGAACCTACCAGAGACATTCTCATTAAAACTACCACACCATGGACGGAAAAGGGCTTGGCAGCTATAGATGAAGAAGCGTTTTCCTGACCGACAGAAAAGTATTCTGAGCACCTAAGCCTGCTGGGCAGTTCTAATGTATATTGTCTAGTATGTAATGTGCCATGAAATTCTTAATAAAAAGGGAAAGCATTCTAACCTTACTTACACCCATGGATACTGTATATACATGTTACTGTCACACAGGGCAGCCCCTAGCTTGTGCCTAATGGATACTTACCAACAATTAATTTTGTACTTCGTGGAGTATTAGTTAACTGATTGGATTTGTGCAGGTATTCAGATAATGCAAAATGCTTTAAACTGTAAGGTGGTAAATGATATTACACACTGTGCCTCCTTAGTGTTGGGTAACAATGATAAGGACTTACTAACCCACCCCCCCATCAGGGTTCCCTTCAACCCACATGTACTTGAGTTAGAGCATGTTTATAAAGTCAGTGGGCACCCAAGCAGGATGAGTGCGCCGTTGCTCCTGGGTGACCTGAAGTCTATATTGTGTATTATGACTGTCTTTCCTCTGTATGTACACATGCACAGAAAGGGAGAGAGATGGTAGGTTACAAACCTGAGATCTGTAGGATTAGTCAGGGCTTTACCCTAACTCTGAGCCATCTGGCTGTGTCTTGACTGACAGCCTTTGGGTTTCAGCTTCTGACTCACAGTGACTGTTTTTGAAGTAACCAGTGACGGAAGGCTTCCAGAACATGACAGTAGCTAGAAACACACATACACCCAGCCCTTCTCTCTCCTCTCCTCTCCTCTCCTCTCTCTCTCTCTCTCTCTCTCTCTCTCTCTCTCTCTCTCTCTCTCTCTCACACACACACACACACACACACACACACACACACACACACCTCGCCTCATTCAGGGTGTGATCTAACTACATGGAAAATTTTGTATTAAGTCTGGAAAAGTTTGGCTCTTGCCTCAAGACACTGACTGTTTCACTGGGTGAGTATTTTTAAGCAGGGACAGGACATAGCAGTCAACAAATCATTATTGAGTTTATTCCATTAGCAGCAGGACTGAGTTTGAGAACGGAGGGCTGGGCAGCCTTAGATGAGCTTATGCTTTAGGGGAGGGGGGACACAACACCCAAAACTGGAAAACAAGGAGACAGAATCTTCTGTCAAGTATGCCACAGCTGACATGAGGTTAAAAAATCAGAAAAGTCCAAATACCTAGCAAGCAGACTTCCACAAATAAATTAGATACAATTTGCTGTTGTCTTAAGAGGTTGGGAGAAAAAAGAGGTTTCCCTCTGTAGCTGAGCTACAGAACTCACCATGTAGCCTAAGCCAACCTCAAACATTTGGCAATCCTCCTGCCTTAGTCCCCCAGGTACTAAAATTTAAGGCTGAACTAACTTTATATGAATTTTTTTGCAATTATTCAGGATACATAAATGAATTGGAAGCATTGTTTCATTAAGTAGGATAATAAATGTCCAAACTATACAGCAGTGATTCTCCACCTTCCTAAACGTTGCAGCCCTTTAATGCAGTTCAGCTGTTGTGGTGTTAGGCAATCCCTGGGACAGGGCTGTTGACCTCCCCAGGGGATCAGTTTGAGAACCACTGCTATTGAGCATGCTGTCAAACAAGTAAAGAAAAATAAGCATAAAAGAAAATGGATAAAATGTATCAATGTGCTGTTTGTGACTCTGGAAGATCAAATACAAAATATTTTCCTTTGTATTTCTTTTGTGGTTGTTTGGGATAAACTCATGTAGCTCACACTGTCCTCAAACTCATTATGTAGTGAAGGATGACCTTGAACTCCTGATCCTCCTGCGATCCTCCTGCGGTCCTCCTGCCTCTACCTCTTCCGTGATGGACACCCAAAATTTACCACAAACCAGGGCTTCAGGCATGCAAGACAAGGACTCTACCTACCAAGTTACACCTCGGCCATTCTTTATATGTCATTTTAAATTTTTTAAAGTTTTTTTTATATTTTATGGATATAGATGTTATGCTTGCATGTATGGCTATATACTAAATGCTTGTAGTGGCTGCAGAGGCCAGAGGAGGGTTGTCATACTCCCTAGACCTGGAATTACAGACAGTTGTGATCCACTGTGTGAGTGTTAGAGTCTCTGTAAGAGCAGCAAGCACTCTCAATGCTAAGCCAATATATACATGGTATGTATATATTTCTATGAAATTGGTGAAAGGGCTTTTCTCTCCTTGTTAACCTCTTTTTAAACTAATTAGAATTAGAGAGATAGACAGACAGACAGATAGATACATAGATAGATATGTAGATGCATACATACAGACAGACAGACATATTTAGTGAGCACTGGCTCCTTACCATTTAGTAAGAAAATTCTAGAGGAACAATGAGCTGTGCTGAGCTATATAAAAATAATTGTCTTTGAGCCAAGCTCTTTCGCTGGTCATCCACTCACCAGTCCACAGGTACTGTACATTCTGTTCTGTGGCACCCATATCTGAATCACTCTCTGTACAGAACAGGAAATGGGTGATCCAATTACACTATAGGTAAAGTTTCAATTTTATAATGTTTAACTTGAAACAGAAGAGCTGTGATTTTTTGTTTGATACATTTAATAGAATAAGCTGAACAGAAGCCTAATACATCCCAACTGTGAAAACTAAAAAACAAGTGTATTTTCTTAGCACATGTTCTCACTGGTATTTCATTTCTTTGGACTGACGTACATATTGGTATTACAGGGTAAAACCTTTTCTCTCCCCCGTGTATCTTAACTGAGAAACAAGCCTGAGTTTCTTCTGCCTTTAGACATTAGGTGAATGAAGTTCCATTGCTGTGGAAAGATGTGTCCGTCTTATCCTAGAGTGAGAAAAAGAACATGTCAACAAACGTGTTCTATGGGGAGATGACCTTTAATCCTAACCCCATTTCAATCTGACGTCAGAGTCATCATTCTCATGGCAGTTCACCTGCAGGGCAGAATGTGGCCCAGAAGCCCCGATCCACCCCGAAGCCCCAACTGTTGGAGTGTGGTTCTGGGCAATGGCAGCACACTGAAGAGCCTCGAAGCCAGCCTGGCCTGAAGCAGGGTCTGAGCCGTCCATCATAAGGAACCCATGGACTCTGCAGGCACCATCGAGCTTACAGTGGGCTAAGTGACCATTTGGCTAAGTGACCATTTGTTCTTCTGGTTTGTTAACATGGTGCAGAATAAGGAAGTGGTGAGAGCAAATGAGTTAAGCTTGTGATGCAATGAGGACAGTGGATATTGTGCAGTCTCTAAATCAGGCGTGAGAACCCACCTAATAGCCACGACTCTACACTCGGGAGAGGCACACTATCTTGATCACACATGTGTGTACAGAGACAGACAGACAGACAGAGGAGAGAGAGGGAGGGAGAAAGGGAGGGAGGGAGGACTGGAATTCTTGGAAACACAGAAAACTTCAAAAGTGTGACAGAGTCCAGGATACATATAAAACATATGCATGTTATGATTCCCCTCCCCTCCCCTCCCCTCCTCCTCCTCCTCCTTCTCCTTCTTTCTCTTTCTCTTTCTTTCTCTTCTCTTCCCTCCTCTCCTCCCCCTCTCTCTCTCCCCTCCTCCTCTCCTCTTCCTCCCCTCCCCTCCTCTTCCTCTTCTCTTCTTTCTCTTCTCTCTCTCTCTCTCTCTCTCTCTCTCTCTCTCTCTCTCTCTCTCTCTCTCTCTCTCTCTCATTCTAATGTTGCCTGCCTCACACAGCCCTGGCATTTGTGCCTGGTTAACCACAACCTATTTAATTGGCTCTATCCTGTTGTTCAGTGACCAGAATCTCTATCAGGAAGGCCAGTGGCTATGCACAGTCTTGGAAGCCAGATGGGCAGATGCTGGTAAATTTCCACTACACCTCAGACCATAGATCATAATGTCCTTCCTGTCACCTGGAAGATGAAGCTCATCATCTTCAGTGTTTGGTCATGTGGCCTATACAACTCTGTGAAATGCTTGCTGTCCCACCTCGCAAGCGGTAAAACCATGGCAACTGCTTTATTATTGCCAATCCATGCTCACGGCTGAGCCCCCTTCAGTTCTGTCCTTTAATCTTGTGTCTCAGTCATCCGTATCTCACCCATCCCCAGCCTCCTCTTTTGTAGTCCACTTGGGCTGTACCCCCTTGTCACTTACGGGCACTACATCCCCACTCTCTGGTCTCTGGGCACCAGAGCACCTCATAGATGAAGGCATAGGCTCAGGGATGTGCTGCCTAGGCTCACAGCGCTTCCCTCAATAGCTAAGTGACACTGGGTAAACGCTTCAGCCTCTCTGAGCCTCAGTGTCCGCATCTGAGAAATGGATTGTGCCTATTCCTTATGGCAGGTGTAATTCTTAAACAGAATAATATGTTAAGAATCTGAAACAAGTAGTGTTTATAGAATTTGCTGACGTGGTTCATATCCTGGTTAAGAGTGCACAGGTTGGGGTTGACTCGGTGATTGAGAACATGAACTGCTCTATCAGAGGACCAAAAATCTGGATCCCAGCATCAATAACATAAGATGCCTTTAACTCTAGCTCCAAAAGATCTAATCCTGTTTCTGACCTCTGACCTCTGATCTCTGTGGGCACTTAGCAAATGCATACACACATAACAAAAATGTCTTTAAAAAGGAAGGAGAGAAACAGATACAGAGAGAGAGAGAGAGAGAGAGAGAGAGAGAGAGAGAGCTTGCTTGGCTTCTGTGTGCTGCTCTTTTGCACTCAGGGTCACCTCCCAGTTGTAGAGTGATATTCATGACTCATGTACCTGCTCTATGTCCCTACAGTATCTGTACATCGCTCTTTGGTCAAGACTTCTGTCTCCTTCCCATATCTTGCGAAAGATTTGTTACAGATATTGAGACAGGAAGGAATGAGGAATGCTTCTAAGTTTATGCTTTTGACAAGTACACTATACAGACGGCTCATGTACTTAGACTAAGGGGACACTAAAGGATCTAGGCAAGAGACTTGCTGAGTCCTTCCTTAATTCCCTCACCTCCCTTTAGAAGAAAGAATCCTTCCCCTAGAGGATGGCTGTGTGCAAGAAACACTTGTGAGTACAAAGTAGAGTCAGACATGTAAGTCTAGGTATGAACTTCTCTGATGGCTGTGGAGGTGTGCTCCTTAGCTGAACTGTTTGAGTCCCAGGATGACAGACAGTGGATATGTAAAATGCGACCAGACAGAAGCAAAGCAGGAAAGGTTGGCCTCGGGCTGAGGAGCTTAAGGGTTTGCCACTTGTTTGTAAGCTGTGGAACCCACTCAAGCCAGCTGTGGGGTCCGGGGTCCAGGGGTCTTACTTCTCAGTCCTCCGTGCCTTGAGTAGTACTTGGCTTGTGGGAGTGAGCTGTTTCTGCTCTGCTGTCCTGATATGGTGCCTCCCACGGGGAGATTCCTTCGAATGCTCCAGATTCCATCCAGGGCCACTGTGAATGTGTTAGGAGCAAGACAGTGATAGTGAGTAGTGTATTCTTCAAGCAAAAAGTACTTCAAAGGGATTTTCCTGAGTGATTGTGCTTCCAATTAATTGGGTAGAATATATTTGACCAATTCATCAAGCCACACGAGGTGTTTGCCATCTATTTAATCTTTGATACACTTCATGCATTCAGCAATAGAATTAAACTACTGTGTGCTCTTCTTATGTTTGAGTCTCCGCAAAGACACAAAAGGTCATTATGGTAACATATATTGCAAAACAAAGGATCAAGAGTAAATAAGACAAACTCTATATATTGTTCAGTTTTCCATACCTGATTTTTATTCAATTCCTTCATTAAGTGGGGATATTTTCATAGATTTAAAAACATTCAGAAGACTCTAGGCTCCCCCAAAAGCCACGAGCCAGGTGTGGCTTAATGTCCCCAGGAACGCACCATGACAAACTCAGTGTACCCTATTGTCACAGTGCTGAACATCTGGAAAATGGTGTCTGCACCATGATCTGCAGATGGCAGGTCTCGAGTCCTGAGAAGGGTGCCTACACAGCAGCACATGTCTAAGTGTTGCTAATACTTTGAATCCCAACATATCCTAAAACCATCTGCTTAGCTATTGCTTTAACTTCTGTGCTGGCTATTATTATGTCAATCTGACACAAGCTACTCATTTTCAAAGAGGACCCTCAACTGAGAAAAATGTCACCATTAGATTGGCCTGTGGACAAGCCTGGGGGAGAGGACATTTTCTTGATTGATGACAACAGGGGGGTGGGGACAGCTCACTGTGGGTGGTACCAAACTTGAGCAGGTAGCCCTGGGGTATATAAGAAAGCATGCTGAGCAAGCCAGGAACCAGCATCCCTCCACAGCCTCTGCATCACCTCCTGCCTTGACTTTTACTTTTAGGGATAAAGTGTGGCCCTTGAGTTATAAGCTGAAATAAACCCTCTCCTCCCCCAGTTGCTTTGTTCAATGGGGTTCACCACAGGAATAGCAACGCTGACTAAGACAAATTTACCCACAAGGAAAAGCACGGTCCATGCTGACTGAGTTAGTGAACTCAGGTCAGCTGCTGTTACTTGTTATATGGTTCTGAACACATGTGAGCATCTTATTGCTGAATATTCTCCTGAGAGCCAGCAGCAGTCTCACCAATGCTTTCATGACACTTGGTAACTCCCTAAAAGACTCCACAGAAAGCAAATGCCCAGAGGGAACACAGTCTCTGGGCTCAGAGTAGAGGTGGGGCTTCAGTCCCAGCCCTTCCACCATCAACTGAAAGAGACTGGACAAGTTTTATTAACGCACTGGCTTTGTTTCCTTACATTTGAAATGGGGATAATAATACCATCTTGAGGATTCTTCTTGGATGTGAATGGGATGCATATAGAGTGCTTTGTGTTTAACAAATGGTTGCTGTTGTTTTCAAAAGGACAGTGATTTCACGGTCAAAGGGTGAACTCCTCAGAGTCTCTCTGCAGAGGTGCAGCCCTTGGCTAGCCAAGCTGAGTGCTACCCTAGCCTCTCTGGAACCGACTGGGAGGAGAGTGGCTGATGCTACCTATCAAGATGAGAGTCAGCCTCTTTCTAGGTCCTTAAGGATAGACTTCACAGTCTCTTTCTGTCAAGATCTTACGAAATCAAAGCCGTTCTTTGAATCTAACCTAAATCTTCCCCTCCCATTCAAGCCAGTCTCCTCCGCTGTCCTCTCGAAAGAGATAAAAGGCTCCTCTCGGGTTCTCAAAGGCAGGTGACCATAAATATTTGCCCTAGAAGATCTAGCAGGTAGAAAGCAGTTTGCAATCTAGAGCAGGGCTCTGCACATCTGCCACATTGCATTGGATATGAAAATGTTGTGAAGGCCAACTCTGGTTGCGGTCTTCCTTTCTTGCTGTAGTTCAGGCTAGCCTTGAACTTATGATAGAGCCAAGAATGACCTTCAACTCCTGGTCTTCCTGCCTCTACCTCTCAAGTGATGGAATTTAATTTAAAGCAATAAAAAAGACACTGTAGATGTTTGAGCATGGAGGTGACCTGATTAGTCCTATAGACCATTCTGGTTTCTGTGTAGAGAGCACTTAGGAGACCACAGTGGAAGCAGCTGCCAGCCCAGCTGCTCTCGGGAGAGGAGAGGGATGGAGGAGGTCAACTGGGGAAACTTAGGGCTCATCCACACGTGGAGTCAGCAAGTTTCGCTGTGGTCTGAAGTGGAGCTTACGGGCTTGACTTCTAAATGTTGCTCTAATCAAGTAAGTGGAGTGTGTGCTACTTCTTGATGTGGAAGACCCTTGAAGAATGGGTAAAAAATAATCTGGGTACAGAATTAGAGCTCTCTTTAGGATGTATTAACCTTGGGGAGGGGGTGTTGATCAGACATCCATTTGGAAGGCAGCTATGCTCACCGCTATACGGCCAATGCAACCAGACATCCAGTTGGAAAGTCAAGTAGGCTCCAAGGTTGGAGGAGGGAAAACAAAAGCTACATTTTGGAGTGGTTATCATTCGAGGGCGTCTGGAGAAAAGGACCAGGATGCTGAATGTAGTCGTACATGCTTTAATCCCAGCATTTGGGTGGCAAAGGCACGTAGATCTCTATGAGTTTGAGGCCAGCCTAGGCTACATATAGAGACCCTAACTCAAACAAGGGGGTGGGGTGAGTTATCCATATTTTTGAGGCCAAGTAGAGGTAGAGAAGTAAGGGAGAAAAGGGTGGTAGAAAGATAGGAGCTGAGCCAGGGGAATGGAAACTGATGGTATTTGGGCCATATTGAGGCCTTGAGAACGGAAAAAAGGAGTGGGACCCATGCCGGGTCCCACTGAGGGCATGGATATGGTGGGGAAATCACAGGTTTTGGCCTTCAAACAAACTTTTTGGTTTGGGGGACCAAAGTGTACTTACAACAGGGAAGAGAGAGGAACAAAAGATGAATGACACGCAAGTAACCCCTCCATGTGCACTCACTCTTAGCATCTATAGATAGAAGCTATAGCACTTGAATGCTGCATGTGGAGTCTGGGCTGTGTGTGACAATGTGTGTCCTCTGGAGGAAAAGCTCCAGCGGTCATCAGGTTTTCTGCACACCCTACTAGAAGGTCAATGGCCAGTTAGGGGTTGCCTGCATGAAGATCAATGGCTAGTTAGGGGCTGTCCGCACTGCAGTGGGCAAGAATCCATCGCTCTCCCTGGGTACTAGGTCCCTATGCTGGAGGACCCCTTTAAAGCACGACTTTATACCAATTCCTACTCTGAGACTTTTCTAGGTGAAATAGTGCCTTTGTGCGCCCTCTGGTGGATACCATAAAATGCAGCCCCTGGTAGCTTCATGCTAAGTGAATAAAAATATTTACAAAAACAAATGTTTCTTTCCTATTCTCTTAGGCTGTCTCACATTAAAATGCACTCAGCAAGAATTATACAACACACATTTCCTCCTCAGAGAATGGCAAATACATTATTTAGTTCCTATGTGGTCCTTCGAAACAAGCTAAATCTAAACTATTATAATAACTTTGACAAAAGTTGCTTAACCACCAAAACCATATTATACATAGGCCTTTCTACATCTACTCACAGCATGTTGAGTAGACTTAAAGCTTTTCTTGAAGATGCTGCATGCCATTGATGATATAGTAAGACCTCAAAGCAAGTACCCATGGCTGATTAGAAATGTGAAGGGGACTAGATTCTGGATGACACCTTGAGGTTGTCAGCATCTCTCATCAGATCCCACCTTCCCAGAACAGTCCTCTCCAATTGCCAGTTCTCTGAACACTGTACTCAGGCTCTCTCACTTATTTTACTTTTCATTAGTATTGCATATGTGCATGAGGTGTGTGTGTGTGTGTGTGTGTGTGTGTGTGTGTGTGTTGTAGCATGCATGTGAAGAACACAGGACATCCTTGTGGAGTTGCTTCTCTCTTTCTGCGTTTATAGGATGTGGTGATTAGCTCAACTGTCAGGTCTACACAACCTAGAATCACACAGGAAGAGTCTCAATGAGGGATTGTCAAAATCAGGTTGACCTAGGGTCGTGTTGGTGTGGATAGCCTTGATTATGCTAATTGATATGCAAAGAACCCAGCAGATTGGGCAGCACTGCCCCTGGGCTTGGGGTCCTAGACTGAATTAGTGTACAGAGGGCAAGCTGAGCCATGAGGTTGCATTTTCTCTGAGGGCAAGCTGAGCCATGGAGTTGCATTTTCTCTCTCTGCCCCAGACTAGCTTGTCTAACAGTTTCATGTTCCTGCCTTGACATCCTGCCATGATGAAGTGTGACCTGGAACTGTGACTCACATAAGCCTTCTCCGCTGAAGTTGCTTGGTTCAGGGTGCTGTACACAGCAGCACGAAGGAGACTTAGGACTCCTAGGGTTCTAGGGTCTAAACTCAGGTGAGTGGGCTTTCTTTCACAGTGGCATCTTAGCCAGGAGCCATCCTGCTGACCTGCTTGTTTCTCCTAGAAAATTCAAGACCCCATAAACATTCTAATAAAAACCTGATTATAAATATTCTCCCAGTGATCAATTGCTGAAAGGAATCAGGGGCACATGGGGCCAGTCATCCCAGACCTACATCTGAGTACAGGCATCGCGTCATCCATCTTGAGAGCTGTCTGTACCCAGTTGTATCACTCGTGTGCCCTGTTTTGCTGAAATGAGGTCTTTGGGTGATCTGACGTGGTTTAGTGATTTGAATTCTGCTGTGACAGTAGTTACCAGGGAAGGGCTCTGCATAAGGAGCACCAGTCACCTGGGAACTTGGCAATCTAGGCATCCAGGTACAATGTACCATGTGGGAACCCCTGACATTGAGCAAATCTACATAGATGAGTCTGAAGATGTTACTGTGTGTCCCAAGCATGTGAAAGTGTCCTACTTACGATTAAACAGAAGTAAGTATCCCAGGACTTACTTCTTTTGGTGGCTATTGTTTCATTACAAGTAAAATAACCAGCCTGTCATCAAACAGACAATTTCATATTCATTTAGCAAACGTACTTCCTTGAGGCAAGATTACCTGTAGGTGGGCTTTTCACATGGCATTCATCCCTCTTGATAGAAAGTTCTTCTTCCAAAACCTCCTTGATTCTCTTATGTGGCTCACAGTATAGAAATGTCTTCCCTGTAAAGACATTGACAATGGATTTATCACCAACTCTGCCTTCCAGCCATCATTCATATATGAAAACTGTATATATATATATATATATATATATATATTAATGGTATGTCATGGTTGGAGTGATGGTTCAGTGCTTAAGAGCACTGACTGCTCTTCCAGACGTCCTGAGTTCAACTCCCAGAAACCACATAGTGGCTCACAACCATCTCTAATGAGATCTGACACCCTCTTCTGGTGTGTCTGAAGATAGCAATGGTGTAGTCATATACATTAAATAAATAAAAAATAAATAAATAAAAAAAAATAAATAAATAAATTTTAAAAATGGTATGTCTTTCCTTAGAACCAAAAGTCTGCTTGCCCACAGGCTCTATCTTGTGATTATCTCTCTCATCACAACTTCTGATTTGGAGGAGTCATCCTTTCCTGTAATTCCTGAGTGTGTGAGGTAAGCTTCGGGATTCTCTTTAAGTATGGTGAAGAAATATATGAAACGTTCTCGTTGCCTTGGTGAAGTTTTGCTTATCAACAGGAGGGTTCAGGGCTTGTGCTTTTCTTTATTTTGTGGCAAGGTTTTCCTGTGTCTCCCAGGCAGCTGGAGAACCTGCTGAGATTGCAGGTGTGCATCACTGTGCCCAGCAATGAATTCTGGTTAAAGACCGACTCTGTCCCTGACGTTTGGCTTAGGGATGAGGACAAAGTAAAAGGTAAAACAGACCTGTACCTGGTTCTTGCAGTCCAGATGTAGAATGCAGTGTGTGTGTGTGTGTGTGTGTGTGTGTGTGTGTGTGTGTGTGATGCATATGCTCCAGTGAGCCTGGGGAGAGGAGAGAACACTCAGGTTCAGTCCTCATCCATCTTCCACTCCTTTGTTGTTTGCCATTGCATATTGCCAGGCTGCGTGTTCTGAAAACGTTCAGGAACTCTCATGCACTAGCCTCCCATCTCACCACTGGTGCACGGAACTACAGGTGGATGCTACTGTGTCTAGCTGGGTTTGAACTCAGCTTCTCTGCTTGCACAACAAGTGCTTTAGGCCAGTCTCGCCAGCCTCATCTCAGCATCTTTAGAGTTCACTTTTAAAGATTCCAACTGTTGACTCATCAATTAAGAACGCTTGCTACTCCTTCAGAGTACTGGCATTCTGTTTCTAGCACCTACAGGGTGGCTTGCAGCAGCCCGGAACTCCAGCTCTAGGAAATCCAAAGCCTCTTCTGGCCTCTGTGGCCACCCACATACAAGCGCACGTGAACACACACAGATCCATGGACACTCGCGCACACACACACACTGGAAGACTTAGGACCTTTTCCCAGCCTGTGAGGATGGCCCCGTCTCTCCTTGTTGCTCCAGCCCAGGGCTGATGTTTGTTCTCAGTACCTTTCTATTCTTCCCAGAGAACAGAACAGTAAGAGGGCAGAAGAAGCTGTGTGCTTCCTGGCCTGGGCCAAATCTTCAGATTCACCTCCCTATATGCTTCTCCATGCTCAGTCTTCCACCCTGGCCCTCCCTCCCCTCTAATCTCACCTTTGCATGCCCAGTCTCTCTCTGAGCTTCTGCCTAAGTAACTGCCACTCAAATTATAAGTGCCAGCTTTATTGAGTATCAGTTCCCTAGGGAAGCACCTCTACAACTGTCCTTTTTGCCTTGTAACCTTTCTTTCCTCTTTTGTTTCATTTATTGTCCCTTCATTTGCATATCTGCATCCAATTATTGTGTAACTGAGGATTTAGTATCTGTCTTTTTAAAACCACCATCAATTCATAAAGGCAGAAGTCTTTCTGTCTCAGTGATTGGATGCTGAATGGAGAGTGGTATAAGAGATGGAAAGCAGATGCTTGGATACCACACTACTGCAGGTGGGTATGTCTGTCAGCACTAGAGAACAAGGGGCTCCTGTCACAATTCACCCCCAGAGAGAATGCAAGGAAATTTGTTACATATTTGAGATTTGATGTTACTCTCACAAAGACATGGCAGACATCTCCTCTTATTCCAGGTTAGCCAACAGGTAGCATGAGTGTACTTGTCCTGACTACAAACTGGCTCAAACAGGACTCGACCCCGGTCCACTTCAGATGGTAAGGACTCAGATATGTCTCCAGACTCAGAAAAGACACAACCAGGCACTTTGAGGTTCTCGTTCTTGTTTCCTAGGTTGGTCAAGTGAGCAGGAACCAACACTGCTTGAACCTAACTGCTTTAGGCTTTCTCTGTAGAATCGCAGAAATAACATGGATCACAGAGAAGAGCTGCCTGCTCAAAGCGCAGGTCTCTTGACAGACTGCAGGTTGGCAACAAGAGAGTTCACAGAGGAAACTGCTGAAGGAGATTTGTGAGAATGACAAAAAGCTAGAGAGGGGAAAGTCCTCTGTTAGGAAAGAGCTAGGGAAGGAGGGAGGGGGACTGGAGACAGAGAAAAGAGGAAAGGAAATGCAAATACTATACCCTTGCTTATGCGCTAAGTTTAAGTGTTGGTCAGCAGGCAGTTGTGCGCAGGACAAAGCCCAGAACTGCTGAGAACTGTGCCGCTCTGGGGTTTATTTTACAATAAGGGTTGCCAGGCTTCTTGACTTCTAACAGCAATTGGTGCTGATTTTTATAATGCACCTGACCATTTTACCTGTGTTTCTTTATTTCACAGTTGCCTGTGGGGTAATTATAATAAGAAAAGCCTGGTGTGGTAGCAGATTGCTCCCTGGAGCTCCCAGGCCAGCCAGCCAGTCATCCAGCCAGTCTAGCCTATCCTGCAAGATCTATCTAGTCTATCCTTCAAGATCAGTGGTACATATTTTCTCAGTGAAACTTAAAAGAAACCTGAGAAAAGAGAGCTGGGGTTGTCCTCTGGCCTTCATACATGTGCACACACCACACACACACACACACAGAGAGAGAGAGAGAGAGAGAGAGAGAGAGAGAGAGAGAGAGAGAGAGAGAGAGAGAGAGAAGAGCACAAATGCTGCCCTAGAGTGCCCAAGCAGAGGGAGCTGCCAGATGCTCCTGCTAGTCCCCAGAGAGGCAATCAAGGAGGCTCTGAGCAGCCCTGGAAGCTGTTTGCATTCCTCCTTGGCCCTGTGTTTTCATCCATCGTCCCTCACCAGCTGCTAAAGGATCAGGTACAGGACGCTGCAACCCTGTTAGAAATATAGTTACAACTGCCTCAAGACAGTCTTTACTGATTTGAATATTGCTTGCATATTCCATGGGCAGAGGACATAAGAAAGATTGCATGTGAAATTCTAACCCAGGTAGTGATTTGGGGGTTTGGACTGCTGGAGATGATTGTTGAAGGGTTTTAAGTATTTTGCCAGCCCTGGCTGACTTCATCTCCTTTCCCCTGCTCTTGGTTTTCTGATCTGGGAAATGAAGGATGCCTTGTGATGGGTGAGTGGTTCTTACCCTGCTTCTCAGACAAGTAGAAGGGAGTGAACCCAGGTCCTGGAGGTCCTAGACAAGTGGTATACCACCAAGCTCTATCCTCAACACCATTATATACATTCCTCTGGGTTAATGTATTCATGGTTCCTTTAAAAAGCAGTGCTGTTATCGACCAACTCAACTCAGTTGAGGATGATATCCAGCCCTTGGGCTCAGGAATCCTTGGTGAAGGGAAGATAGTCTCCTACATAGGCGTTGGCCCGAGGAGATCCTGAGGGCCTAAGCTGCTCCCCATCCCTCCATGTCTGTCCCTGCTGTCACAGTAGCTTTCTGTTAGTATTCTTACCTGCAAACAGCAGCTTTCCAATTCTCCCCCAGAAACCTTAAGTACTCCAGCTAGTTCCACTTTGGGGTCTCCCCACCCCCGCCTTGTTGTCACTGATCCCACTACTGCCAAGGTTTGAAGCTGAACTCACATTGTTGGCGAGACTCTTGGGGGCCACCAGGCTCAGCACGGGCGCGGCACCCCAGCCCTGCCGACCTAGGCTGCTCCCCTTCGCGGCCCGCCTCCGAGGCTGTCCCTGCCGTCACCACCAGCGCCTCCTGCCGCCTCATGCCACCGGGGTCTCCACGGCCCTGGGCTACCAGGCCTCTCAACTCCGCCACCGGCTGCTCTGGAACGCAAGGCGTCTGAGGTTGTCATAGTGACCGCAGATGCTCCGGGCCTCCAGGGCTCTGCCAACTTCCCCTAGGCCCTGGGTGCAGGCAACAGCCTACCTGCTAGCAGGAGCCTTAATTCCTTAGCTACAGACCCCACGGAAAGGCCCCAGCTTTCTCAAGAGAGAAGCTTCAGTTGTATGGCTGAGAGTCACAAAGGTTTGGGAAAGAGCCAGAGGCCACACAACTGGCACGTGATTCAGCAAAGACTCAGAAGCCTCAAAGATTTAGTCACCACCTCCGGGTGAGTGTTGGGGTGGGCCACAGGAACAGGACCAGAAATTCCCCAACAGTGCTTTACCAGTCACATCTAGACTTGGACATGATTCTCAACCAATTCATGTTGAAAATTCACAAGTTTGGGGCTGTAAGTTACTAAATAGCTGTAGTTAGTTTACAAGGATTTTCGTACCCATAGTCTATGACAGCTCACAAAGTCACCGATTTTTCAGGTGACAAACCCACAGAATTGGAAATGTGAGTCTGAAAATCGAGAGTTTGTTCAAAGCAGTGGTTACCTCCGTAAAAAAAGTGGCACTGAGATTTTACAAAAATTAAATGTGCATTATCTTAGAAAGTTAAATAATTCTACAGGTTTTTTAAAAACAAATTCAGGAGACACCCTCCACAATATGTCTACTGTACCCTAGTGCCAACCACTTTTATTTTTGATTGATAATTTCCTGTTAAATGTGCAATCATTTAACCACATAAGTGGAGTAGAATCATCTAGAAACTCACCTAACCATATGAGCACTAGGTATAATAGAGGGAAGAAACTATTAAGCAGTGGAATTAGATGACTTGGTTGCTCATCTGGAAAAAACTTGAACCTTGACTTCTAGTGAACAGTAAACTGGAACAGCAGTGTCTTCGTTAGGGTTCCCATTGCTATGAGGCACCATGACCAAGGTAGGTCACGTAAAGGCAAGCATTTCATTGAGGCTGGCTTAGAGTCAGAGAGTCCATTATCATCGCAATAGGAAGCCTGGCAGCATTTTAGGCATGGTGCTGGAGAAGGAGCTGAAAGTTCTACATCTTGATCCAAAGGCAGTCAGGAGAAGAATATCTTCCAGGCATCTAGGAGGAGGGCCTCTTCTGCAATGGGAGGAGCCTGAGCTTAGGAGGAACCCTCCAAAGCCCGCCCCCACAGTGACACACTTCTTCCAACAAAGCCACTCTTAACATTACCACTCCCGAGAGGCCACGCAAGTTCAAACCACCACAAGCAGATTAAGATGGAACATGGCCATAAAGGTGAAGCACCAAGGCTTCTAGGCGATAACTATTGAACGTGTCATGACCCTGAAGTTAGGAACAATTTCTTATACAAACAACAAAAGGCATTAACCATAAGAAAATGATAAGTTAGAGAACATAAAAATTAAGAGAGTCTCTTGATTGAAGTCAGCTATTAAGAGTGTGAGGAGTCCAGAATCAAATTCAACACAGAGCACTCTATATATTTACAGTGTATGTGGTTGTATTTATGGAGTGGGCTTGGCATCAACTCATGGTCTTATTTGACCAGGGAGATATAGCACATTTAAAGTTTTTACTCCAAGGGGGTAGTTGTGATTGACACTAGGATGCTCTGGAATCAGACTTGACTAAGATGCTCAACTCATCCTATCTACTATTTATTATCTGTAGTTTACTAACACTCGTTGGCCTTAATATTTTTTTGTATTTTTTGCCTTGGGGATTGATTTGGATATTTTATTGTTCTTGTCTTTCTTTGCTTATTGTAATTCATTTTATTTTTTAGATGCAAATGACACTTCCTGTGATATTTACTGTTTTACATTGATTTAAATGCAATAAATCTGTTCTACTGAAAAAAAAAAGTGTGAGGAGTCAAGTCACAGACTGGAAGAAAATTTTCTCAAAACACATTGGCCAATAAATAATGAGGTCCCAGATTACATAAAGAACTCCTACAGATCAGTGTGAAGAGGGCATACAACTCAGCAAGAGATTGGAGAAAAATAGACAGATGGATACATGACAAAAGAGGAGACCCAAACAGCTGACAAGCACATGAGACATTGTCCCAAACTGTTACTCAACCAACCATGGAATGCAGTCTTCAAGGAGCTGTTACTTTCCACGTGGTAGAGTGGTTGCTTGCTAAACCAACAAACAGCAAACAGTCCAGCATCAGCCGCAGGGGTTGGAAGGTGCACAGCAACTGGGTTCTCCTTCCCTACTGTTGAGCATCACCTAAACTGGCCATAGAGGGTTAGGTAGGAGAGTTGTCTCCGTCCAGCTGGGGCAACATAGCAAGAGCTTGTCAGGAACAAAAGTGCAAATGTTAACCAGTTTGAAGAGCTAGTGATTTTTTGTTTGTTTTTGCTCTTATTGGAGAATGTGAGTACTTCGCAGTCCTCATATGAGACACACACTGAACTGTGGAATAGATGCATCCAAAAGGTGCCCCAGAGGGCTCCCAGCAGCACCTTTCACCAGAGCCCCAAAGGCCCACAGAAAAATTAGAACTAAGATATAACTATCCATTATTGTGTTCTTAGAATACCATAATGAGAAGCAGCAAACTCCTTCTTTATGTAGAAATGCGAGAGATCCACAGATGTGATGTTGTACATAGTAAATTATTCCGTGGTGTAGCAGAAATTAATGATGAAGGCAGAGTAATGGGCAGCTTTCTGGAAGAAGAGTGGCTAGCTTTATAGCTGAGGGTGGGCTAGTGGCTAGCTTTGCGGAAATACCAATACCAAGGGTGTGCAAAGCAGGCTTCGGGGATTCCAACTGTATTTTGTACGTTGATTTGCAGGCAGCTACATAGTTTTGTTCATTTTGTATATAGTTCATCAAGGTTTCTAATTTTGTGTCTGTATGTTCTATCTCTACAAGGTAAAGATTAAGCATATTGTAGTTAACCTGAAAATTTAATAATAAAAACAGTGTGGTTTATTTGATAAAATAATAAAGAATTGCACAGTTCTTGTTTCCTCTTTTCTCCAACAGCAAAATCTTGAAACTTATTTACTTTTTGGTTGTAGTCACTGCATTAATTTAGGTACTTTATTTTCTTTTTCTTCTATGGCTTTGCCTTTTAAAGTTTTCAATCACCATATGTATATGCCACTTCAAATTCTTTTGTGTATAAATTATTGGCAAAAATCTATAAGATATTTTTTTAGCTATTTGTATTTTTTTATTCTGGAAATACAAACAAACAAAAAACGAACAAGCAAAACACAAAAACCAAACCAGGGTAGTAGATTTTTCCTCTTTGTAATTAAATGAAACTGACCAAAATGTACACCAGGTGGAGACAAAAACCAAAGATCTAACTGAATAACACACAGATACATGCAGACCCACAAACAAATACATAGAAACAAATGCATGCACGTGTACCCAGTGTGAAAACATGAATTTTTTAGCAAAAGAAACAAAAAGCTATTGTACTATCAAAATTACCATTTTAAAGGGATGAGTTCCAGGACAGCCAGGGCTACACAGAGAAACCCTGTCTCAGGGGAAAAAAAAGTGTTTTAGTGAAAATATAGGTGGATATATTACCATTGTATTTAAGGAGAAAAAGTAACTTTTTATTGATTCTTTGTGAGGTTCACATCACACACCCCAGTCCTGCTCATCTCCCTGTCCCCTCATATCCAATCTTCACCCTTGCAACCTCCCCCATAAAAAACAAACAAACAAAACAACAGCAACAACAAAAAACAAAGGATAGAACACATCTCATTGTAGAAGCTGTAGTGTGTCACTGTGTGTCCCACAGTATATCCCTCTGTCCATACATCTTCACTTGCAAATGTTTATTGCAATGAATCATTGGTCTGGTTTGAGGTCTCTGGCTTCTGTGACACCATCAATATTGGATCCTCATTGGGACTCCTCCCAGTTATCCTGTTGTTGCCCTGTGTCATGGAGATCCTGCAGCTTTGGAACAGCAGGACTGACCCTTTCATGGATCTCAAATATTTGCAGATGAAATAGATTTGGAGGTGTGGTATCTTAGAGCCCTGGATCTAGGTGTGAGTGGTAGCAGAGCTGGCCAGCCACCAGCTCTCTCTTTTCTGCACCACTAGGGCAAGCTCTCCAGCACTACTCTGGGTAGGCCACTCAATGCCACCATCAGCAGGAGGCAGGCTCAGCTCTCCTGCTCTAGTGCCTTCGGGGCCAGCTCAATGCACCCACAGCTTCACTTGCTTCCCAGTCAAAAGAACAGGGCCCACTCTCCCAAGTGCTCCTGCCACTGAGGGGCAGGGTCAGATCTCCAGACTCCTGCAGGTGGTGAGGGGTGAAAGTGGGGTGGGAGGATAGAGAAGGGGAGGGCACCCCCCTGCATCCATGCCACCTCACTGAAGACAAGTGATGGGGTCAGCACTCCCTCACTCTTACTCTCAGGGCTAGCTCACATCCATATAATGACCAGGGCCAGTCCTGAATGCTGCAGTCAGGGAGGGATAGGGCCAGCTCTCCTGAGTTCATGACCCTGGGCGCAACCTTTCCAACTGCTGGAGGTGGTGGGAGCAGAGAGCATCACCTCTGTGCCTAGTGGTAGGGTCACCTCTCCCACACTCATGCCCTCAGGACTGGTTCCACTGTGCTGCCTGGGTAACGCACAGGGCCAGCTCTCCTCCCTGATGCATCCAGTGGAGACAGGGCCAGTGCTGCACAGCCCCTTGACATCTATGTGGTTCCCAGTGGTGACTCGGTCAGGGACATCCTCATGTTTTCTAGTGGTAATATGAGCCGAGGACAATGACACTGACTCCTGCTGCTGGGTAATCACTGACTGAGACATGGCCCATGGTGTCACCTTGGGCTGGGACCTCACCATGGTCCCAGGTAGCATGGCTGGCCACTCACCACAGGCTACTCCTCTTCACTCTCAAGTCTCTAGTTCCCTCTTTCTCCATAATGCTCAAGCTGCTCCACTTCTCCTTCTCTCCCATCTGGCCACCCCACACTCACATGTGGTGGCACCTGCTGCAGGATGCTCACATGGTTGGCAGGACCCCAGGTGGCATCCTCATCCACATTGCATGGAGTGTTGGCAAGCAGGTGGCTATGCACGCGGTCTCTGTCTTCCTTCTTCTGGCCTGTGCTCCCTGCACTTAGTTGATTTGATTTGACTTGATTTGTATGCGTCCTAGGCATAAAATAGCTTTGTCTACCAAGCCAGGAGTCAACTGAGGATGAACAAAGGACTGCCATCTGTTCTGCCCTTGACTGACATAAGAACATCACCACCAACAAGGGCTGCCTTTGCCCATTGCCAGGGAGTTAACATTCTAAGCATAATTCTTCACATTTAGGACAGGTTTCAAGAACTCTTACCCATTTGTTTAGGTTTTGAATAACGAGTAACAGGGTGCTCTGTGCTATATTGCTTCAGAGAAGTGGATTCTGTACTCACTCCAGCATCTCCTCTCAATTCCTACAACCCTAAGTTATTTTCAAAACCAACCAATCCTTCTTGTAAGTAGCCATCATTTCAAATATATTGAATGTTTCCAGTTGGATTAAATTAAGGGGCAATTGGCTTTATTTCCTTGCCTGTCAGTTAATGGAGAAGCTGCTCCTTATAAGGGCTTGCTTGGGATTTTAAAACTCTAATGACTTGTAACATGCTATTTATGATAACTTGCAATATCTCAAAGGATCCCCAAGAAAATGTACTTCCTAGAATTTAGGCAAGAGGTCATTATGTGTTCCTATGTGCTATAAAAAAATAAGAGGATAAAATTAGTTATTCCTGGATATCTACCTTCAAAAATCATCTTCACTGAAACTGAGTGTAGTGGTCCAGACCTGTAATTCCAGAACTCTGTAGGCTGAAGCAGGAGACCATGAAGTCAAGCCAACCTGGGCTATCAGGTGAGTCTGTTCTGCAAAACCACTAAAAGAAATCAATGTAGTTGCAATATACTTTCTGTGCAAAGAACAATATTCTGCTCAAAGGACTGTGGCAGCAAAAGATTTTTTGAGAGCCACGCCTGGCTAAATACCACCCATAGTCAACAGGTAGAAAGTTCCAACCAACCAGGAGATGACTTGTCTAGCCATTCTGCAATCCGGCCATTGTCCATGTCACTAAACAAATCTGGGATCTGTCTATCTGTCTATAAATGAGTTTTCTCCCCAGAGGAACAATCATTTCAAGAAAAAAAAGTCAAGTAGTTATCAGTATCTGGATGTGTTTCAGATTTGCCCCACTGCCCCACTCCTCTACTTCACATCTAGTCTTGAAACAAGGTAGTGTAAGTTACCAGCTATTTTTCATTGCAGAGACTTTTGCCTATTTGTATTTTTATGCTCCAAAGTGAGATTTGCTTCTTATTGTGTAATTGTACTGTAGTGGCTATTCCTGGTTGTCAACTTGATTATATTTGGAATGAACTACAATCCAGAATTGGAAGGCTCACCAGTGACCCTAATCTGGAGGCTGGGAGATAGAAGTTTCTGACCTGGATCTTGGTATGGAGATCTTGAGGCATAGTGGCTATGGATTCCAGAAGATTAAGACAGGGAGATCTCCGAGTTCAAGGTCATCTGGGATTAAAGGTGTGGTGGCACACACCTTTAATCTGGGATACACCTTCTGCTGGAGTCCATATAAGGACATTGGAAGAAGGGAGTCTCACTCTCTCCTTCCCCTGCTTGCCGTGTGGGACTGAGTAACTGCTAGATCCTTGGACTTCCCTTCACAGCTACTACTGAACCATTGTTGGGAATTGGACTGCAGACTGTAAGTCATCCATAAATTCCTTTACTATAAGAGACTATCTATAAGTTCTGTGACTCTAGAGAACCCTGACTAATACATGTACTTATATGAGGTTGTTGAAACAAGTAAGCTCATTGGTGTGGAGTAGAAATGTGTTTTCCAGGGTTGGACACAGAAGGAAATGAGGAGGAGGTGTTCATTGGCCATAGTGTCTCAGTTATGGAAGTGTCTAAGTTCTACATGTCTGCTGGGCGTCACTGTGTCTGTGGGTTCACTGGTCTCTGTACTTACCATTTTAAGAGGGAAGATTTACAATAAATGTTCTTCCCATGATGACAACAAAAGGGAAAATTTTTATGTAGGAGAAAATAGCATGGAATTTTATATGGGAGGAGAGATCAAAATAACACAATTGTGGCCTACCTAAAATCACACATGGCTATGTGGAATACTGCCATACATATTTGAGTGTAAATCACCACATTTAAGATGGTGTGTCTTTTGAAGTGCTGGACTGAGAGACATAGCTCAGGCATTAAGAATGCATACTGCTCTTGCAGAGGACCAGCACCCACATCAGTCAGCAGGTCACAACTGCCCTTAACTCCAGGGGATCTGATGCATTCTTCTGGCTTCTTCTGGCCTCTTTGGGCACTTAAACTCTCATGCACATAACTTCACACATGCATACAATTAAAAAATAAAAACAAATATTAAAATATATACACTAAACATGTAAAAACAATCAGTTTCTCCCAACATTTCTGTCCTTAATCTACCATAAGATAATATGAAAGAAAACAGGTTTTGTCTTGTGTATTGGCAGACTAATAAGCAATACAGTTATTGTTGGCTAATATACTCCCCCCCTTTTTTTGTCTGTGTGAAATCCATTGCAACTTTACTCAGTAATGCAATACAATTTACGTTTCTATTGGTGCAAATGACTGAAAATTAGAACGTGCCTGTGATCTCCTGTGAATCATAGAAATTAGAATTTTCTAAAACTAAAATCATTTGACCTAAGGGATGAACTTGCTAAAGGCCAAACTTAGGAGTGGGGAATGGTTTCTTCCAAACAATTCCTAGTAGAAAATGGTTTCTTCCAAATGATTCCTAGGATTGAGCAGGTCCTCTTTTCTAACCCTGTGTTCTAGCTCAGTATTCGAATGTTTAAATAAATCTATCAATTAAATATAAGAAATCTAAAGTAGAATTGATGATTAGTAATTTTTAAGTATATGATGGGTGTCCTGATTTCATTTCTGTTGCCATGACAAAATGTCCTCAAAAAGAATGGTCTCATTTTTTTCTTATTTTAATTTATGTGTGTGTGCATGTGACCTCATTCATATGGATGAGTTTGGATATCTTCCCCAGTCATGCTTTACCTTATATTTTGAGGCAGAGCCTCTTACTTAGCCTGAAAATAGCTTTTTCTACTAGACTGAGTGCAGTGAGCTCCACGCATCCTGCTGTCTCTGCATTACTAATTGGGATTGCTGTTGTATGTCCCCATGTCACCTTCCCTGGTAATGCAGGTGCTGGGGATCCAAACTCAGCTCCTTTTGTTTGCACAGGATGCACTTTGCCCTCTGAACCATTTCCCCAGACCCTCTTTTCCTCTATTATTAAAACTTTCCTGTGTTAGGGTGGCTGTGTGTGAAAATGGAGAGCATGGCATGTTGAAAGGTCCCTTAACTTCCTGAGCTCAATCTAATTCTCTAGCATTCCAGGCTCAGCTACAGTGTATCTCATAGAGATGAAAGGCTGAGCACAACTAAGGAGGTAGCAGCTTGCTTTCTGACTGGGTGAGCCATTTCTTTCATAAGCCAATTTTGGAGCATACAAGTCTTGCTACAGTGAGACCCACTGGAGGATATCATTAAACCCACAGTAAGAATTACTAAATGAACCTGAGTTTTGAATGGATAAAATGATAAACCAGAGATGAATGAATGCTTTTGTGGATTTTTTTTTAAAGATTTATTTATTTATTATTATATGTAAGTACACTGTAGCTGTCTTTAGACACACCAGAAGAGGGAGTCAGATCTCATTACGGATGGTTGTGAGCCACCATGTGGTTGCTGGGATTTGAACTCGGGACCTTTGGAAGAGCAGTCGGAGCTCTTAACCACTGAGCCATCTCTCCAGCCCATTGTGGATTTTTTTTTTCTCATTTGCTCAGTATTAACAAGAATCCATCCTGAAGACAGGAAAAAAATGTAACTAATTTTGGGGGCTTCATAAAGATGCACCCGGAATGAACCAAAACGCACTCAAGACCTGAACTTTCCCCAGAGATTCATTTCTCTCAGAATCTCAGTTCTCTGCAGTCCTTGTAATTATTTCCTTACTTTTAAATTTTGCTTATAGTTAATTTTTTTTACTCTTGAATTTCTCTGTTGAAGAAACCTTTGATATATGGTTGGAGTCTCTCAGACTGATGGAGACATTTTTTTCCCCTTAAGTCCAGTTGCTTGCATCATTTGAGAGAAGTTCTATGCTGCTAATTTAACTGGAAACCTTGTGAGGAAAAAAAAAAAAAAACTACAAAACGAGAGGGAAAAGCTGTAGTCAGTCTTCAAGGATGCAAATGCCTAGGGTGAACGACATGTCATCTTGAAGTGCATGTGATGAATAAGAACTTCATATTACATTGCACATATGTGTGCCATTTTAACAGAAGAGATACCACACTTTTATAGGGAAAGACCTGCACTTAGATGTCTGAAATAATAGCATTCAGGACTTGACTTGGTTTAGTGCTCCATTTAAATAGCCTGCAAAGGCTCAAGGGCAGTGCTTCTCAACCTTCCTAATGCTGCAACCCTTTAATACAGTTCCTCATGTTGTGGTGACCCCAACCATAAAATTATTTTGTTGCTACTTCATAACTGTAACTTTCCTACTGTTATGGACTGCAATACAATTATCTGATAGGCAGGATATCTGATGTGACTCCCCTATGGGGGTCACAGCCCACAGTTTAAGAACGACTGCCCTAGGGAGTATGTTAGGCACCTAGACCTGCCTGTTCCATGCAATAGCCAGTACTCAAGTGTGTGGCTGATGGGAACTTGTAATGTGGCTAGTGTAAATCAGGATGTGTTACAAAATCTTAAAAATTAATGTCACTCACTTTGTTGTGGCTCTTAGGAAAAAAAAACTCTTAAAACTGCTTAATGTGGTTTCTGCTGTTTCTATGTTAATAGAATTGACTTAGATGCTCTACTTAGGTTCTCAGAAGTAAAATTTTGAGGGTTTTAAGGAAAAATTTCAGGAGTTAAAACCATCAGTTGTCTACCCTGAATCCTTTCTGTGTTTAGGACAACACAGATCTCAAGTTAATGTAGAGAAAATGCTGTCTTACACATGCATCAGGAATCTTACAGAGTTATGCTATCCCCTAAGGAGAGAAAGGCAGCATGGAGGAGTGGAGGGCTCATAGGATCATAGTGCAGTTGTCCCTAGGGCCACTTCAGGCAGGTGAGGGGACTTGTAATCTACCTGTTAGTCTGTCTATAAACCAGCTAGCCCTGTGTGTGTGTGTGTGTGTGTGTGTGTGTGTGTGTGTGTGTGTGTGTAAATGAGTCAATCTGAGACTTGATTTTGGTAAGAGGCCTAAACCGCAGACAGCCTCTGAGCTTTTTTACCTTCTTCTTTCTTTCAGCAGCGGGATGCCATCAAATAGAACTAATGCTCTCAGGTCTCTAGAAAAGACTCCACAAATCACATCACTGTGATAGGTTGTAGGCCAGAAAGTTCTCTGGAGGAATGTCAGGCTTTATAAAGGCAATGCCAACTAGTGGGCCTATAAATTCTTTCCATTAAAAAAATAACACATTACTTCTTCATCAAGCATATAAATCATATAAATCAAGATAATGATTTTTAATTACTGAAGATGTTAAAAATTATTCTTTGTAATAATTCCTCAGGATTGAAGAAAACTTTGCTCATAAACTGAACTACTTGGCCTGAGTAAGCTGGAAAGTACAGGTATGTAACACAAGTCAAAGTGAGGGCCTTAAGTGGACATGCATCACATAAAAGTTAAAAGAAAAATTAAGGACGCAAACAGGGCAGAGTAGACATCTGGGAAATGGACTCCTATGCTTATTGTTCTCTGAAGAGTAGTCAGGTCAGCTCCCTGTTAGGAATGAGGAACGAGGACAGGTAGGATCAGGTCTTCATCCTTGGCTAGATAGCCAGTTTGGGTTACTGAGAACCCTATACTTTGTTATCTCCTTCCAGCCTAGCTAGGCTAGCCTCAGACCATCCTGCCACCGAGGCAGAGCCACCTGCTGTGCTGCTTCTCATCTCTCTCCTTTGATTACCTGCCTGAGGCCGAACCAGCCTGAGGCTGAACCGGTTCTCCGAGATTTTCTGGAGTTAGCATCGAACTGTGATCTTCATGAGTTCCTACTAAAAGGCTGATCTGACTACTTCAAAGGAACTTTGTGTAACTGGGAATGGCCCTCCCCTCTTCTTTATAAAGCGTGTTCCCCAACATTAAAGTTGAACCTTGATCAGACTATTTGTCTTGGTTCCATTCTTTCTCTCGTCACCTAGATTTCCTCTTTTCTTCCAGATTCCAAGATGCCTTCCAGGCTCGAACCCGGACATGTGAGCCGCTGGTGGGCCTCAACAATTTGGCAAACCAACGCAGGACCTGGGAAAGGCAGAGGACATTTGGAAGAAGCACTGCTGGTTTGGAGCTCCATGGAAGAAGAAAATAATTAAAGAAAATTCATACCGAAACACGAGAAGCAACAGGCATAAGGTTGCCAGGTGTGGTATAGTCTAAGCTGGAACAGTGCTAAACCCGCACACTGGATTCACTTAGGTTCAGCAGTGAGATAATCAGGATCTAGGAACGTAACAGGCAGTTAGCCGCAGCTTCCAAAAGCTTTTTTAGGCGTGAGAAAAGAAAGGGTTTAATAAAAGGAATTTAATAATCAGGTGGATGGCCGCATCAAGTGTGAGAAGAATGTCCCAAAAGCAGAGAGAATGTTGTAGGCCCTGCTTTGTTCTCTCTGGGCCTTACAGCAGAAGTTCTCTGCCCTCTTCGTGGTTTTGTCTAAAGTCTTGTCTAATGTCTGGTGCACCAGTCTGTTCACATGTTCAATTCATGTATGTTCATGTCCAGTCTGAATGAATGAATGTTCTGTGTTTTCATGTTGGAAGATAAAAGATGACTAAAACCTTCTCTGCTGGTATAGCAAAGCCAAGAGTGGCCACAGGCTTTAGCCAGGAATCAGGCACACAGCACGAGGACCCCTGCTAGAAAAACTGTTCTTTAAAAGAAAAAAGGGAGTCTGCAGCCTCATGGTTTTGGGGTGGAAAAAGCTGATAGATGGTTTTTTCCTAAGAAAATTCTCTGCATTCGTGATTATTGCGTTTAGCTAATGACAAAGTACTTTTTATTTTATAATTATAGCTAGAACAATTAATATTCTCTGATTGGACTAAGTGTAGCTGCTTCATTTGGGTTGTTTTTTTTTTTAAACTGGTATTGTGCTCTGCATGTCTTCACAATCAGCTCATAAGTTATTGGTTATAATTAAATAATTGTTACATTGGTAACAGAAGGTTAGCCTTAAATTGGCAACTCAGGAGTCTTTTCATAAGCAGGCCAAAAAACTGGGCCTCCTAAGATACTTTTAGCTGAGATAATATTTAATGTGATTCTTATCCTAGAAAGTAAATTTAAAGCAATGTCTCTTTAATGAAGCATTAAAGCTTGCACTGTCGTGTATTCATAGGTATAAATTGGCAGTCAAACTTCGTAATACGATAGTAATGCTTCTAATATTAATTCTATAAATAATAAATTGTTTTGAAATTGGGTTTTGCTTTCCCAAAGTTATAGTTACAATCTAATGTTGCAAAAGAAACTTAGTAATTCTAAGATCTGTCCTCATGGCAGGAGGAACTAAGCTTGGAGCAGCCTCAGCCTCAGCGAGGTTTGTGTGACTTTCTTTTGTCTTGCAAACGGTGCCTAAAAAGGCTCTCCTTGCACCTTTACAGATCTAGCCAGATGCTGTTTTAATAAAGTTCAAATTCATAGTTTATAAAGGGTCAATCAGACTCGAATTTATAAAGGCATTACAATCTGGCTTGCCTACTTTTTATATAGTTATTATAGATCCAAAAGTTTGTTTTTTTCTCCTTTGCATCTTAATGATTGTAAAGGTTTTGCTTCTAGTGAGTTTGTAATAACTGGAAAATTTTGCCTGGTATGGCTTAATATTGATCTACATTATGTGAGAAATTTTTATCATTTCTGTTTCTATACAAGAAGCCAAGAGTTTGAATCTTTCAGTGTATATTGTTTCCTAAGTGGAAAATATTTTATTAGCTAATGCCTCTCAAGGGAAGTTTACTTAAAACCTTAGCTAACCCTAGGCAGAGCCACTTTATCCTTACTGTAAACATTTATCTGGTTCCTGTTAATCCTTTTGAAGTCATTCCTTTGTTTTGCATCAAGTAACTTCTAAGTACTTTGCCTGCTTCTCCCCACCCCCAAATTAAGTTGCTTAACAAGGTGGAAAGAGGCTTTTTCCTCCCTTCAGTGGCTCAGCCTAAGGTCTTTTGTCGTCCCCCCCCCCCCCGCCCCCCAAGATCTTCCATGTAGGAAGCTGAGGCTGGTGAGCCCGACATTCGGGAGCCACTGTGGGGGGGGGCTTTTTGGGGGGAGGCGCCCCCAGAGAAGCGGCCACATTCCTCCAGGGCACGCCAGGGCCCTTGGGCACGCAGCTTTACTTGTATGTGGTGACGCGAGAAGGCGCCAAAAAGCAGGTGGTTTTGTAGTGAACTGCCAGTGCCAAGACCTCAGAGCTACCATTTGACGTCAAGGCAGCGGGCACGTCAGGGGCTCACTGCCTTCTCCGTTTCGGAGATACAAGGCTCAGCAGTGGGTTAAATTCCAGAGTCCTTTTCAGAGTGACTCCGCATGCCAGGGTGGCAGGCGGCCAGGGCTGAGGAGGACTTAGGGCAAATGGGCCCCCCTCCTGAGACCCCAGAGCCGCGACAAGGCAAGTGGGCAGGGCCGAGGTAGCACTCACCTCAAAGCAGTTTCAAAAACCTATTAAAACTACTGTGGTGCTAATAAAGAATTGTAAGATATATTCATGTATTTTGGTAAACCTATAACAAAAATTGTGTCTTAGGAACCTGACAGAATGTCTGTTCCTTGTTCCAATCAGTATTTAATTTGGTTATTACAGAATATTAATAATTGATCTACTGTATACCATCATTTTAAATAAGATTGACAATTAATATCCCAAAGATAAGTTAAAAATTGTTTTTATGCATGCTTTTGTAGCTTCTATAAATTCATACATGCATGCATTCCAATTATTGTGTTTAAAAACAACCCCTCTATGGGAAATAAGTAGATGTGAACTAGATCACGCACTTATTCTTTTGAGTTTCCCCGTTTCAGCACAGATAATTAAGTTGTGTGCTGTGAATGGTGTTTTAAAATGCTGAAAAGTCAAACCTTAATTTGTATATTAACAGTCAATATTATATCTCAGAACTCACAATTGCTTAAGGTTGTTCATCCTTCAAATGCTATTAATTCTCAAATTTGCAATTGCTTATGCATATACAACTCATAAGAAAAAATGCTGTCCTTTTAAGAAGGCTGTTTTTAGACATTTAATAAATTGTTCTGGATTGCCTGGACATCTTAAAGCAATGCCATGCTGGATTTATATCTCAGGCAGTCTATAGGTCCTACATATAAGATAGGTTGGATATATAATCTCGTTCTTTATATATTCAGAACAATTATGGTTTAAGATATTTTAGTATTCTTGAAAATTGTGCATCTAAAATTCTTTCCTCTTAGTGTCCCCAGTTACTACTTGTTTCCACATAAGGGTGTGAATTCTTGAGGACTTATACTTAATAAATTGCTGCAAATAAATGCTCTTATTTCTAAGTTAATAAATAAATAAATTATGCACATGTGACTATTAATAACCTTTCAAGCTTTCTAGTAACAACCGCTCCTTAAGAGAAACAATTGAAAGTGCAGTTAGACACTGCCCATGTTACATGAATACTGACTATAACAGTTAAGTATTTGATATGTTTTGTCAACAAATTATTCTCAAGGACAAGGTATTGTGGAACTTTATAACTTTAACTTCTTAAAAGACAAAGAAGGGGGAAAATATATCCCCGTGCATATTATTTAGTGCATTCCTGTGCACACTATTTAAATCATACTTTTATTTTAGAATTTTGAAATTTGGATGTCAAAGAATTTAATAAATGCTTTATAGTATCTTAAAAGGATCTACTTATTGGCATATGGCTTGATCCTGAACAGCTACTTTATTAGGGAAGGGAAAAACATAGGTTCTCTCCACGGAACGCTGCAGAAGCATGATGGCTAATTTGTGTGAAAAGCTGGTAGGTGAGTTGGCTCAGTGTCCTGACTGAAGTGACAAGGAAGCTAAATTTGGTACATGTTTTCGACCCATCCTTGCTTGCCATTTTTTCCAGTTTGGACTAGTTTGGCCTTGCTTCAAACTTTTTAACTTTATGGCAAAAAGAACATCAGAGACTGTATATTCTGACTTAGAAAGATTAGTCATAGAATAGAGTCATAATGATTTTTCTCTTTTCTTCAACGTGACCAGTTATTCTAACTCAATCTTAGACTGGTCTAATAATAATTCCAATATTAGAGATTCCTATTGTAGATAGTTAAAATTCTTAATTACCTAGCAAAGTTAATTTATTTTTATTTTTTTTGTTTTTCGAGACAGGGTTTCTCTGTATAGCCCTGGCTGTCCTGGAACTCACTTTGTAGACCAGGCTGGCCTCGAACTCAGAAATCCGCCTGCCTCTGCCTCCCAAGTGCTGGGATTAAAGGCGTGCACCACCACTGCCCGGCGCAAAGTTAATTTAGAGCTCACCCTCCACTTTCAGAGAATCTCTGGCCTTTCTTCTAATTCTCAAAGCCAGCTCCCCCACACAGGGAGCTCAAAGCCTGAGCTTGGTCGTTGCTAATTTGCAATTGGAGTACCTGGACTTCCCCCAAAGAAGCTTTTATACTGTTGCCTTTCACTGTCCCACCTTTGTTTTTCAAGCAGGCCAGCAACGCCCTTCAGCCTGACGCAGATGTAAAACCTGGCCTCCAACAATGCAGCTGGCAGTTATTATTATTGTCCATCAAGAAGAATTCTAGTACATATTGTGGCTTTGGTCTGATTTGGGAATATGGTGTTCGATGAAGGCCTGACAGTCAGTGACGGATAACCAGATCACGGAATCATACCAATCTAAGACAGGGGTACATGCCAAAAGGCAGTGGTTGTTGATAAAACACCACAGAGCCATGTTTGTGTAAATTATTACACATCCTAGCTGCATGTAGCCTCCTATGACAGAATTGGATGGTTCAGGAGGATCTGAGATCCTAAGACAGGTGAGGCCGCCAGCCACCATAATTCCCAGGCAAGACTTTAGAGCATAAATAAATTTTATGCCTCAGTCCAGTTTTGTTTTATATTATTTAAAGGGGGGAAATGTTACCTCCTTCCAGCCTAGCTAGGCTGGCCTCAGACCATCCTGCCACCGAGGCAGAGCCACCTGCTGTGCTGCTTCTCATCCCTCTCCTTTGATGTGCCACTACCTGCCTGAAGCCAAACCAGCCTGAATCTGAACCGGTTCTCCGAGATTTTCCGGAGTTAGCATCGAACTGTGATCTTCATGAGTTCCTACTAAAAGGCTGATCTGACTACTTCAAAGGAACTTTGTGTGACTGGGAATGGCCCTCCCCTCTTCTTTATAAAGCGTGTTCCCCAACATTAAAGTTGAACCTTGATCAGACTATTTGTCTTGGTTCCATTCTTTCTCTCATTGCCTAGATCCCTCTTTTCTTTCAGATTCCAAGATGCTTTCCAGGCTCGAACCTGGACATATGAACCGCTGGCCGGCCTCAACAATACGTAAAAGCCAAAATCAGACATTTTAAGTCCAGAGGCTTAATTGGTCCGATACTCACACAGAAAGACTGTTAAGGCTGGTAACAAAGGCAGGGACATAGTCCATTTCCAAATAGGAACAGAGCCAAAGGCTCCTTGACTCTCAGGTAACTAACTATGCAGCCTTAACAGTCTCCTGAGATGTGTCCAGACTCTGTCACTTCTATCAACTATTCCCATCATTTGTATTACTTTCTTGGACAGACTTAAAAGACAGCTGTCTTCCATTACCTGCCAAAGCCCTTGTACTAGAGATACTTAGGAAGACAGGCACGTTCAAGCCCCAGATCTGTTCAGTTATTGTAATTTCTGAAATTGCCATGTAATCCAATTCATTAGCTTTCAAGAGACAATCCAATATTGTTCTGATAAAAATCATATATGTGACATATACACACATTTAACAAAGTCTGATATATGTGGGTGTGTCTTGCCTGCATGTTTGCCATCACAAGGTACACGCAATGCCTATGGAAACCAGAACAGGCCTTGAATCCTCTGGAACTGTAGTTACAGATGGTTGGGAGTTTCCCTTTGGGTGCTGGAAATTGAGTATGAGTCCTCTAGAAGAGCAGTCATTGCTGCTTATCTCTTTAGCTCCATATTCATTTGATTAAACAACTATTATCTAATCTAAAGTAGATGAGTTACATGGGCTGGCCCAAAACCAAAATGACACTTAAGTCATTTAAAAATGATAAGTAGACATTTAAAAATATTGACAAGAACAACTGTTTTTGTGTGTTACTTTTTTCCTTGCTGTGAACAAACACTTTAAACAGTTTTAGGAAAAACGTATCTTATGGCTTAAGAGACATCATGGTGGGGAAGGAACAGCATGTGAGGTAGCTGGTTCACTACCTAGTGAGGAAACAGACAAACACTGGTTCTTGGCTTATTTTCTCTTTATTTAATCTAGGACTTGAGTCCAGGTGATGGTGCCAACCACATCTGGATATGCATCCTTTCTTCAGTTAAACTTTCTGAGAAACTCCCTTCCAGACATATTAGAGGTGTATTTACTAGGTAATTCAAAGTTGACAATGAGCCCTCAGTGTTCTTTTCCTAGATTTCAAGTTCTCATGTTCAGAAGACCCCTCAGGAATACACAGGGGTTGAGAGTCCATCAAAAACTATGTTGCAGGCACCAAGAAGATAAAAGTTAATGTAATTTGAACAAATGTGCCATAGATCTGGTGAAGTTATATGCAAGTTGCCTTCTGCCCTGTCAAAACTTGTATTCTTTTTGTATTTACACTCTGTGTTACTATCCATACTATGAGGTTTTGGTTTTTTTTTTTTTTTTTTTTTTTTCATTTGTTTGTTTGTTTGCTTGTTTTTGTTTTTTCTGTTTTAAGAAAGCCTGAGCCACTTGATGTTCTGGTCCCATATGACAATCATTCCTCACTGTTAGAATTCCTTGTCCTTTTTCCTTTGTCATGGCTTGTAGAAAATGAGGGCCGTGGGGATAGTGCTGGACATTTCCTGGAACTTATGAGTAACACCTAATCCAGCAGGAGAGAAAGGTGAACACTTCAGAGGGCAGTTTTAATCTTTTGGACCAAGATACAGTTTTGTGCATGTCTAAATGGAGACACTGTCTGGCCATAACAGTAAGGGTCACATGGGTTGACCAGGGTGAGGTAGGACTGTCCACAGGGTTATGAATGTGGTGGGGGAGGCAGTGTAAAACATTCAAGGATTAAACATCTCCCAACTGCTTTTCTCAGAATGGCCTACATCTTCAAAAACAAAACATCTAAACATTCCACTACTTTTTTTAAACTTACAAAGATGTTAAGACACGAATTTTTTAGTGTTTCTTGTTTAGAATGAAAGAAACTGGAGATGCAGAGAAGACAGCTAAACTGCACCAGTATGTTAAAGATGAAAATTTGGAGTTAGCTTATAAAAATACAAGTCAATGTGCTAAACTGAACAAAGACCCAGGGTATGGGATATTTAAAAATACTTTTCTCTTGGATCAGCACCAAAAAATATCCTTAGTTTCTGTATTACCCGTGTCCAGTAAAATTACTTCTGATAAAAACCACACTGCAGAAATCACCACAGATGCACCCAAATACCTCTCAAATACATGTGACATCAAGGTCAGGCAGCTCACTTGGAAGAAAGCTGTGATGCGCACAACAGAATTTCTGTAGTGAGACATCTTTTCTCTGTACATGGGAATATTTTACATCTCACGCATGGGAGGCACTGGTACTTTGAAACTTAAAATTACTAGAGTCATTAAGACGGAGGTGAAGAGTTTGTGCAGCCTTCCACAATTTCAAAGAGGTAGTGATAGATGCTTGTCCTCCTGGCGATGTCAGAAGCAGTTTCTTGTGAGTTGTTCTTCAGCTCTGGTTTGATGTAACGATTCATCAGGAGGAGTTCCAGAGTGTCTCTGCTGTCTCTGTTCCCAGCAGCAAGGTGCAAAGGGGTCAAAAGGCCTTTCGTTTGGGCGTTGATGTCTGCATCATGCTGAAGTAAGAAAGAGGCCACCCTGGTATTATTCCACTTACAAGCACTATGCAGTGGTGTCCAGCCATCCACAGTCACTGCATGAACATCTGCCCCCTGAGCCACCAGCTCACGAACAACATCTAAATGCCCACTGTAGGCTGCTCGGTGAAGAGGGGTATACTCATCTTCATCCCTAGTGTTCACTTCAGCGGCCTTCTCAGAGAGTAGTCTCTGCACGGTAGCAAGCTATTGGAAAAAAAAGAGAACTTTAAAAGTCCAACTTGAAAAAGACAATGAACAAAGATAATTACACCATCCAATGGCTTTAGACTTTAAGATTCCCTTTTAGGGGAGGAGGGTAACTGATTAATAATGAGCAAGTTACAGCTCATTACACTCAGGAGCAACTCGGGAATCTGATTCTCTGATTATCACCCTAAGCTATCACATTGTCCTACTCTAATAAGTGCCTACTGTCCCATACCTGGGCCCTAGATGAACAAAGGGCTTATCTATAGTTCATATTTCACCTCTAAAGCAAGCCTAATTTTCCTGTATCAGATTGTATCAATAGACATGGTATATCAACCAGAAAGTAAAAAATGAAAGTACTTTTAACAGTAGAATAAAGTGATGTTGAAGCCAGTTAGAGACTAAGGAGCACATCTTCTCCTCATGTTGCTGTGCATCATGTCTGGGCTGGTCTATGGACCAGACAGAGTACACTGTGCTCTGGGATTGAAAAGCTATCATACACTGCAAAACACTTTTGGTTTTGACTTACTAATATGGATATGGGAGAACTTAGTAAAATTAAGTACAAATGGTCAAGTGGGAAGAACTGAGCCTGATAGTGTTTTGGATGACATTTGCCTCCTCGCAAGACTGTGAGGAGTAAACAAGTGCAGTAAGACACTTGATGGAGTTGCAGCTAAGTTAGTCTCCATCTTACTTGTTCTCAGTAATGCTGACGTGTAGAAGGATCCTAGTAATTTAATTAGAGGACTGTTTATAATTACCCCCAAACATCTAGAGCCAGCTTATAACGTAATGTGCACTTTCATATACACTACTTCATGTGGCACTCCTATAAATGAGACAAATATTAAGCTAGCATTTTTAAAGACAAGAAATTAAAGGTTCAAAAATGTTGGAATGTGCCAAGAGGTAAAGATAAGAGGTTTAGGAGCAGGTCTTTGGGCTCCAAACCAAATGCTTTTCCAACTATGTAATGGTTTCTTTTTTTTACCCGATTTTTTTCAGCAGCCCAAAGAAGCAATTTGCTTGGATCTTTTTCCATCTTTTTTTCTTGCAATTGGTACCACTCTTCGTTTTTTTCCTCTTGCTCCTCATCTTCATCAGAATTGCCTACCCAGAGACTCTGAGTACCCGTGGGAATCAGGTGTCCATGCGTTTTCAACAATTCAAGCTGGTTAAACTGTTCAGAAAAGTCCACAGAGTTTTCCAGGTCTGGGTTTTCATCATCCTTTACTTTTTCTTTTTCCATTTTTACTACTCTTTTAAATAAAAAGCATTTCAAGTACTAGGGCGCAATCTTTAAAGAGATGAATTATGTCTGCATTGTTTCTTCCCAACCTGAAAACACAAACACAATAGTTGTAAGCACAGCAGTAACTAGATATTATTAACAGAATGGATACAACCTTACAAACAAGCCAGATAAATTCTATGTCATAAGGCTTTGGTGTTTTCTCATATCCATTAAATTTACTAAATATAAGACTTCAGAGATTTCTGCTATTTATGATCATTTATACTCTTTACCTTTTAGAAATGCTTTCTTCTACTAAGTAAATGGCTACAACTATCTTAATTTTAATCTATTAATTTAGGTATGTTAAAACTGATGGAGTCCTGGCAGTGAGTACACAGGAGGACCATAGTTCACCCAGTCCTAAAAGATTAGTCTTCTGATAAACTGCCATATTAATTTACAAACTGACATCAACTTCAAGAGTTACCTAGCACATAAGCCTTAAAGAAAATGAGAAGTTACTTTGAAAACCATCAATCCTTTAACCATATTTGTTGAACTTGGCAGTTTTTTGTTGCTATTGTTAGTGTTACCACTTTCATTCTGTTGACCCAATTAGAATCTAATGTTTATTATTTCAGGTGCTATGTCTTATATTGTTTTGCTATTAACCTTTTAAGGATAGGCCATCTTTAACACAGATTATTATGCCATTTGTATGTAACCTGCATTAAGAACTATTTGTGTCATTAAACTTAAGACCTATCATTTAATCTTGCTCTGAATGGCCTGTAAGAGGAACTTAGTTATACACTCCTCATAGATTTGTTCTACTTAATTTCAAGTTTAATATTCCATTGTCCAATTAAGCTTCATCACTAGTGTCAAGAGTATCAGAATCATGACCAATAACTTCTTAGGACCTATAAACTCCATTAAGGGATTTGTTAAGGTTTTGGCTGGATTGTCTTTTCCTTTCTTTCTTTCTTTCTTTTTTTTTTTTTAAAGAACCATCAGAACTATTTTCTTAACATTTTTAATATTTCCTTTCACTTCAAACTCATTTTTTTAAAAAGCTACTATACATCAATTCATTAAGCGTTTAACAGATGTCACTAACCAAAATATGGCACAGATCGCAGCCCTCCTTCCCACACCTGAAAACTCCATATTAATTCTGAACTTATTTGTCTTGGTATGTTTAATTCAAAAATCAAACCCAAATGTATCTCGACTCTGGGTATAAAGCTGGATGCATACTATTATGGAGGAATAGGATGCGTTTCCTAATTTAAAGGGAACACTCCATTTTGAGAGATAGGAACTGTTCCAGTTCTCATCTCATTGGGTGGAGCCCCACGCCCCATTTCAGAGGCCTGCGCTCGGGTACTGACAGATCACAGCCGCTGCGGTACACGGGCCCTTCTGAGGTCCTGAGGGGGTTGGATCTGAGGGGGTCTGCTCTAACTCAAGGCTCCAAATCATTTCTACTGCACTTTCTTCAAGGTTCTCTGAACACACAAAGCCGAGGCTTCCGGGGCGATCGTCAGGGGAAGCAGGGAAGAAAGGTCTTTGGTCTAGCAGGGGAGGCCTTCCGAATCGCAAAGCGAAGACTCTGCCACGGTGCTACCTGCGAGGTGGCCGGCCGCCCACAGCCGCCCGCCCCACCGCTCCGGACACGCGCCTCACCTTTCACAGAGAGAACCTCACCGAGAACTTCCTTTCCGGGTTCGCCCCTTCGCTGCTCAGGATTGGCTCCTGTGAGGTGACGGAGCCATTCTGTAGCCAATGAGAATCTAGACATTCTGTGATGTCACGTCATCAATGGATCTCGCGAGAAGTATGGATGCCGCTCTCCCGCGCCTAATTCAGGTTTCTGGGAGCGGGTTTCTTGTCGTTTTGGAGAGTCCCGCCCCCCTTTCCTGAGGTAGAGATGGCTTGTGGCCTCCCTGGTCGACTCTGACAAGTCCATGTTGAGTAACTTAGGCTTTGCTACGGTCTTGTAGCGTGCGGGTCCGGGGCGGACGGAAGCCCCGAGTGCGTGGGGCCGTTGGGGAAGACCGGCCGGGTGGGCATGGAGGGATGCGGGCTCTGCGTTCCGCCTCGGAGTCCGGCGGGTGGGAGGTCTCCTGTAGTGGCAGCGCAGCCTTCGCAGTGACCACTCTGAGCTGGGGATGCGAGGTGTTCCACTTAGACCATGTGTTGGTTATTTATTCTGTCTTTAAATGTGGGCCGCCCCATAAAAACCACGTTAGTGTTAAGAGTATGGGGTGGCCTCTGATTCACAAAGTCCTGCGCGGAGCAGCTTAAATTAAGCACGTAGAAAGTTAGGTTTGATTCTTGCTGTCCAGGGGTTTACTACACACCAATCACATGAGGAAAATAGAGAAATGGTAGTGATAGTGCAATTAGGACTTCACTTTAGGATGTGGCTTTCTGTTCTTAGGTCATGAAACAATTATAGTAAGTGTTGAAGACGTACATAGGACTTTCTCAAAATCGCTAGTGCTTGTTCAAGAAGTTTACCCTGCAACTGAGCTCATGTTAGTGAAATATGTGCAACCTTTATAATGTGTGCATTTTGGTATTTATTTTTAGAGTTTGGAATCGAGTGGTTTTTCTGACATACCTGAACACAGAACCCCGGGTACTTGGAGAGGAACCTGGTACAGAGGAACTCTACTATAAAAATGAGCCCCACAGATCCACTGTAAGCCTGACATATTAACTGTGATGACCTTATGAGAAAAGTGATATTTTAATAAAAACAGCAACAGAATTTAATAATGGATAGAGTATCCCCCAAAACATGTCTGTCATGCATAATTAAAAGCACATACTTATGCTTATTAGCAAAAAAAAAATAAAAAATAAAAAATAAGGTGGAGCAATATAGGAATGTGTTGCAGTAATTACATGGCCATGCAGGGAGGCTCATGCTCTCTGGCTTTGTCTTAGTCTTGAGTCTGTAAATAGCCCTTTAGAGTAAGTTACCCTAGTTGAAGTGAATTTGAACAAAATGGAAAGAAATAAAAGGACTATAGAAGTCAGGTGGGAGAAGAAAATCCTTGAACATGAATGGAGTCTTCCACTCTGGTTTCAAGTTCTTGGTCAAAACTAGCTGTATAATATTAGGAAGATCAGCAGTTCTCTGGGCTTGCCTGGTTTTATGTTCATTTGCGTAACTAGACTAATAATATTCCTTTCCAGTTAATTTTGAGGTCTGAATGAGAGTGGGAGCTGAGAAGTTTGTGGGTTACCCAGGGCTTCATGCATACAATTGTGGATGTTTCTGATCTGTGGAGTTATATACAAAAGTGAACTAACTACACGAATGAAAATAGCCTAACTTTTAATGCCTTAGTCTTGTGTCTGCAACTGGTTGTGTGATGAACGAGTTACTATCTCTGTGTCTGGCCTTATTTTTTAGAGATAGTGACCATGCTTGTCTCTTTCTCTGCGGGGACTGAGATATAAAGAACTAAACTTAATGCTAAGTATAAGTGGGTGTTAATAATTTTTAAGCTGCTGATTTACCTGAAAGTACCTTGGTTTGGATTTAAAGAATTCTGTTCCGTTATTTGGCCACATTTATTGTTGAAAACTATGTAAACAGCAGAGTCAGGCAGATGTCATCAGAGTTTGGAATGTAAGCAACTAGTATATTAGTATAAAATCTATTCTTACACTCAGAGGAAGACTATTAAATAACTTTCCTGGAAAAGTGTACAGTCAGATACTTAACAAGAGAGCAAAGAAAGCCTTTTGGATTTTTGTGGAGCTATCTAGGGAACAGACCTGACTGCATAAAGCTGGTTATAAGAAGTTTATAAATTTCAGAGTAGACAGAACACTTCCAGTGTCACTCACATTGGCTCTGTGTTGAACTTGTAGTTAGAAAGCTGTGATGCTAACAATCTGTTGAGTACTACAGACTTTCATGCTGAGGCTATAAACAGGATTTTGCGTTACAATTTTGTTATTGCTTATCTTCTGCTTGTTTGAATATCTTTTTAATGGATTGCATTGAATTGTGTTCTCTTCTTTATACAGTGACGATGAAGACACATTTAAAATCCTGGTTGCCACTGATATTCATCTTGGATTTATGGAGAAAGATGCAGTTAGAGGAAATGATACATTTGTGACATTTGATGAAATTTTAAGACTTGCCCTGGAAAATGAAGTGAGTTTGGGGTATATTTGTGCATGCTCTAATGTACTTCCTTGGTAACAGGCTCTTGTCCATTAAGTTAGAGTTAATTATATAACGCATGCATTCGACATTTCTTGGCTAAATACCAATATACTAAAAGCCCGGTTAAAATTTTGAGTTCTTTGTGTTCACAATTGGAGCAGAAACTGTTGTGACAAGTCACCTTCAAAATTAGAAACACAGGGTGTTTAATGATGTACAAACCTGTTACAACTTCTACCTGAAATAAAAAGATGGCAGTTAGTTTTCAAAGAACATGTATCCAGAATGTGAGACAGCAGTTCCCAAGCAGTCAAGTACAAGATCATTTGTGGTAAGACCCACACAATTTCCTGGGACTTTAGAGGTAGAGGAGATTGGTGTTTATATGAGACCAGTCCAGGAGGTGACATTTAACACGTGTGTTGAAAGAGAAACAGCCTTTACTGATAGGTGGCACAGAGAATGTATGGTCAGTGTCAAGCAGAATTGAAGGTACGGGGATAAGACAACACTCGAGGATGGTAGGGACTGGTTTGGCTTGCCTGTGGGCCATGTGTGTGCTCAAGAGGGCTGAGAATGTAGCACTGTTGGTAGACTGCTTGTGTGCCAGGTACAAGGCCCTGGGATTGATCCATAGCAGTACATGACACTTGAGTGCAGTGGTACACCTGTAATGCCAACACCAAGGAGGTGGAAGCTGGGTGTTTAAGGTCATCCTCAATTGCCATACTGACTTCCAGGCTAGCTTGAACTACATGGATAAGATCCCATATTTAAAAAAAAAAAAAAAAAAAAAAAAAGCCAGAGGGCTAGCACTGAAAGGGTTTGGGAAGTTTTAGTGTGTAGAGCTGCAGTCATTAGACTCAGTCTGTGCTCAGTGCAGAAGAAAGTCTAGCAGCCTGGTACTGTAGCAGGAGTTGGAGACTATTTTAATGCTTTTAAAACCTGCAGTACTGGGTATGGAAAAGAATAAATATGAGAGGTGTTACAAGTAGAAAGTGTACATGTGTTAATTTTTAGGATTTGAACGAAAGTCAGATGTGTTGAACCTGGGTACCTGATGGTGGCATTGGTTTAAAACAACTAACTGAAGGAGAATCTGTCTGGGAAGGTGTTGAACTCTGACTTAACCAGAATAGAGTTGGAGATTGCACTGGGGACTGTCCCAGCAGGTGGGTGAGTGTCTGCAGAGCCCAGGAGAGAGCAGGAGAATAGACATAGGTGCCCTGCCTTCTCAGCAGTTTCCCTTCAGTTTATGTGCGAGACCCCTAGTGCCCTCTGTATCTCTAGCCCTCACTGTCTTGCTCAGGCTCGTACCAGTACCCATATAGCTTCTGCTTCACTTGTCCTGCAGTGCAGTGGCTCCCTGTTGGCCTTTCTGCTTCATGCTTTGCCTTCTGTGTGTATTCAGTGTCACAGCCGAAGCCACTGTTGACACTGTGAACAGCCGTGCAGTTTACCTTTTTGAAGAGATATTTCCCCCTTTACCTATAAGCACTCTGTGACATTACACTGCGTTTCTTCAGATCCTGTCATCATGCTCAAACTCTTCTCAGCAGCCTTCCTTCGAATCTAGATTCAAATGCATATACAAGGCTACTCCTTGACCTTGATCCTGCCTGGGCTCTGGATCCCTTACAATATTACCTGTTTCCTTCCAGGGCCCAGGATCATTTGCTGCCCTGCCTGGTCCCTGTGGGTTCTTCTCTGGACCTTGCAGGTCAACC
The DNA here is from genome assembly GCF_978045245.1 of Mus caroli. Classification (NCBI taxonomy): domain Eukaryota; kingdom Metazoa; phylum Chordata; class Mammalia; order Rodentia; family Muridae; genus Mus; species Mus caroli. Next base: position 11,430,355 of record NW_028227266.1, read on the forward strand.
TTTCGGATTTACCACCTGACTTTGGGCAGGGTGACTTCTCCTTTCAGTTATTTTTTAAGGGGTGGGATCTGGGGGTATTGAGGTGATCCCATATCTCATGTTGTCTTCAAACTTATATGTGACTAAAGACAACCTTGAAATTCGCATCCTCTGCCTCTTAAATACTGGGCTATAAGCATCTGTCACCGTGCACAGCCATAGTTTACCTTTTTGAAGAGATTTTTTTTCCCTCATACCTCTAAGCGCTTAGTGACATTACACTGCTTTTCTTCTCCCGACCTCATGTTAAATTGGTATATTAATTTGTTTATCTAGTGATTATCTGTGTTTCCCTGTGGACAGGAAAATCTGTTGTTTAGACATGTATTCTTGTGTGATGCCTAAGAAAACTTAGCTCTGTACCAGGCACCCACTAATAGCTGATGATCTTTGCCCTAAAACTTCCACTGGCTCCCAGTAGCCTGCATTCTCCCCAGAGTGATGTTACTGCTATGAGATAAGAATGAAGGAGTGGGTGCTGGCTGCTGGTGGCACAAACCTTACATTCCAGCTAACTGCGTACTCTGCCTGCCTACTGTAAAGCACTTACCTCTGTGGGGAGGGGACGAAGCACTGTTCTCTATGTGTCACGGGAGTGAGAGACAGCGACAAGGAGTAAAGCAGTTTTCCCACACAGCCTCAGATTCCACTGAAGCAAGATGGTTGTAATGGCCACCTTTAAATATCCTCCTTCTAGCCCTCTAAGGCTTGACATGTTCTCAGTTTCATTCTAAGGTTGTTATCCTTCTGGAAGCAATAAGAAATTAATTTCATTTTAATCTAAATGAAGCTCAAGTCTTTGGTCTTTCTCAGTGGATTCAAACTGTGACTTGCACCTTGAAAAGGATATAGGAAGCTGTAGGAAGCTTAGAAATTGATTGAGTATGCTGGTTTTATATTCTGTCAAGCTCGATTCTTTCCCTTAGGGGAGTAAAACTTAAAGCCAAAGGAGGCCTGTTTTCTTTCCACAGAACCCTGAGTGTGATCTTTTGTAACTCTTTGGGTTTGGGAACACCTCCCTCTGAGCCTGGCTGTTATTATTTTTGTCTATTTCTACCCTTTGTTTCCTAATTCCCTTCTCTGCACACCTTACACTGGATTGGATCTTCCAAGTGCATATTATATTTACCCTTTAGCATTTTTATTTACTATACTGTTTTTGAAATCTAAAATTTAATTTTTAAGTTCTCTTGTATGTAGACTCTTGCCATCCAGCTAGTCTTACTTTATTACTTTGTTCCTTGATTCTTTCCCTGCCTGAGACAGGGTTTTTCTATATAGCCATGGCTGTTCTGGATCTCACTCTATAGACTAGGCTAGCCTTGTCTACAGTCTGCCTGTGTACATTGCATATTGGTATGTGAGTTCATGTGTACATGTGAGGCCAGAGGTTTATGTTGGATATCTTCTTCAGTTTCTTTCTGCCCTACTTTTCAGAGAGAGTCTCTCGTTGAACCTGGAAAGTTTCTTTACTAAAGTTCCCTTGACTAGTACAGCAGTCGAGATCTATGTTTCAGTGTCTTCTGATAATTAAAAACTGATCATCTTTGCTCTTTTTCCTCTGTCTCCATTCCCTTGTGCTGTGATTGAGCCCAGGGCCTACCAGAGGGGTCATACATTTCAGGTCATTGCCCTCTTTAAAGTTGAACAGTGTCCTCACTTCACTGTGTTGCTAAGGCTGGTCTTAAAGTAGAAGGCTTAAGTGATCACATGAGGCTGGGCAACCCTTTTTCTATCATGTCTATATTTTAAACAATTTTTGCCTTAAACTTACTAATTTTAATACTGTTTTCTGTTGATTAGGTGGATTTTATTTTGTTAGGTGGTGATCTTTTCCATGAAAACAAGCCCTCGAGGAAAACCCTGCACAGCTGCTTGGAACTGCTTAGGAAGTACTGTATGGGTGACCGCCCTGTGCAGTTTGAGATTATCAGTGATCAGTCAGTCAACTTTGGTTTTAGTAAGTAAGTACATTTACATTTGAGAGATGGTTTTTTTGGGTGTGATGTCTGTGTTGCTGCTGGCAAAATTCCCTTACAAAGCAACTTTAAAAGAAAAGGGTTTATTTAGCTTATAATTCCACATTACAGTCCATCATTTTAGGAAAGCCAACATAGGAACTTTAGGCAGCTAGTTTTATTCACAATCAAGAGCAGAGAGATTGAAAACATACATGTTTACTGTTCAGCTAGCTTTCTTTCTTTCTTTCTTTCTTTTTTCTTTTTTTTTTTTTTTGGTTTTTTTCAAGACAGGGTTTCTCTGTGTAGCCCTGGCTGTTCTGGAACTCACTCTGTAGACCAGACTGGCCTTGAACTCAGAAATCTGCCTGTCTCTGTCTCCTGAGTGCTGGGATTAAAGGCATGTGCCACCACTGCCTGGCTCAGCTAGTTTTTTGTAGTCTCATACAGTCCAGAACTAAAACTTAGGGAATGGTGCTGCTCACAGTAGGCTGTGGCTTCCCCTATCAGTTGCTGTAAACAAGACCATTTCCCACAACATGCTTAGGCCCGTAGGCACTCCTTCACTAAGACTCTTTCCAGGTGCTTAGATTATGTCATGTGATAAAACCAACATGTCATCTACTAGTTCTTTTGCCTTCATTCTGGGCAGTTTTGCAGTAGTGCATTTCTTTGAATTTTCTGTATATCATTTCATTAATTTGTATTTCTGAACTAATGCTGGGATTAGGTTTATTTCTAGATCTCTCATTCTTTTTTGTATCTTCTGGTTTGTTGTTGTTGTTTTTTCTATTTTAAACTTGGCATCTTTATCTTTTTTGACATGAATTGTGCAAGTTACCTGTATATTCTAGTTACTGAGCCATTGTGTAAGCAGGTATGTTTTCTCTAATCAGCTGCCTTTAGCTGTATTTATAGGTTTGTGGTTGTTGCCAGATGTAGTTTTGATGAGTCAAATACAGGATTCTTTCTGTCGAGGATATGTAAGATTTTTTTTTAAAGTAAATCTTCAGTGTTGGGGATGGATCTAGGGCCTTGTGTATCTTAAGCATCTACTTTCCCACTGCCTTTGTTTTTCTTTTTAAACATGTAAGGACACCGTGTTGCTTTTGAGTGAAATGTGTTCTTAGTCTTATGTGCTGTCATTATGTTTCTGTTTCTTGTCTTTGATGACTCTGGTACCTTGGTATTAGGCTAAGATGGCTTTAGGTTTCTCCAGTGCAAAGCTGGTTTTCTGTCCATTGTTCTTGGTTAGAGGTGAGTCCCTAAGTCCAGCCTACACTCAATGGGAGAGGATTAAAGTCCACCTCTGGTTGGGGTGGAGGTGAAAGCCTTTAACCCCAGCACTCAGGAGGCAGAGGCAGTCAGATCTGTGTGAGTTCAAGTTCAGCCTAGTTTATAGAGAGGGTTCCAGGATAGCTAGGGCTGTTAACACAGAGAAACCCTGTCTCAAACAAACAAACAAAAAAACCAAAAAACGAAACAAAACAAAAAAAATCCATGCACCCCTGCTGGAGGGAGGAAGATCAAAGTTTCCATGGCTGTCTGTTAAACTTCCTGTCACTGTGCACCTCCCTAACCCCGTCTAGATTCATAGCATCTTTCTCTTATTATTCCTGTTGGCCTTGAACTCAGTCTGTCTTTCCTCAGTGCCTTGGCCGGCTATGATTATACGCGTGCACTCCCATGCCTGCCTATCTTCTCTGTGAAGTAGCTTTCTTTAGGCATGTGAGTGATATGGTCTTGATCTTTTCAGTGCTGTTGAATCTGTTGTCAGTTTAACTGCTGGGAAGCCTGGTGCTTAGGAACATTGGCTACACGGGATTGCCTGGATGTGGTTATGCATGTCTGACATCTCATCCTCTTAGAGGCCAGTGTGGGCACGCACCAAGTCCAAGGTCTGTCTGGCTTAAGCTGGGGAGAGCCTGTCTCCCCAACTTCCAAAAGAGCATGGATTCTGGATGGTGTCAGTTCAAATCCTGGCTCTGTCATTTATAATAGTCACATGACTAAGTCGTTCACTTACTCATTGTCTCTCAGTTCCATTGTTTTTAAAGGGACAGACTTGTGCAGGTACATGATAATGGAGATTTGAGTTAGCAGGAAAACTACTAAGATATTTTGACCTGAAGAAATCGTGTAGGTGACTGAGGCACTCCTTATGCTCTTCAGCCTTTAGCTGTAGGTTGGGCTCTGCCTATCTGCTTGGGTTTCAGCATACACTTGGCTTTTCATTTGCTCATATAGTGGTGCTGGGGTTGATCCAAGCCCTCGAATGCCAGGCTCACTGACTGCTGAGCTGTGTCCCCAGGCTTTCATCCTTCATTTTAATCCAAGGATTGTTTCTCAGCAGTTTCAGGAGTTCGTTTTGTTCTTGTTTTTGTTTTCTTTTGTTTTTGAGACAGGTTCTCCCTATGTACTTTTGGCTGACCTGGATCTCACTGTGTAGACCAGGCTGGACCTGAACTCTATACCTGACTTAATGTCAGGAAGTTCTTTAATACCTTTTTAAAAGAATAGCTTTCCCTTGCTTTTTCTGAATGTTTTTAACTTTTAATATTTTTGTAAATTTAAATTATTTTATTTATTTTCATTCTAGTCATTGTCCCCCTTTAGTGCCCCCTCCCACAGTTCTTCATCCTTCTCCCCGTTGCCTCCAAGAAGGTGTTTTCGCTCCCACTAGGCCTCCCCCTTACCCGGGGCCCCAAGGCTTTCAAGGATTAAGTGCATCATCTCCCACTGAGGCCAGACCAAGTAGATCTCTGCTATATTTGTGCCAGTGGCCTCTGACTGGCCCATATATGCTCCTGGTTGGTGGCTTACTCTCTGGGAGCTCCCTGGGGTCTGGGTTAGTTGAGACTGCTGGTCTTCCTATGGGGTTGCTCTTGATTTCAGCTTCTTCAATCCTTGTAATTCAACTATAGAGGTCCCTGACTTCAGTCCAATGGTTGGGTGTAAGTGTCTGCTTCTGTCTCTGTCAGCTGCTGGTAGGGCCTCTCTAAGAACAGCCATGCCAGGCTGCCCATCTGTAAGCATATCATAGCATCAGTAATAGTGTCAGGTCTTGGTGTCCCCCGTGAGATGGAACCCAAGTTGGGCCAGTCATTGGACCTCCTTTCCCTAAGTCTCTTCTCCATCTTTGTCCCTGAAGTTCTTTTAGACAGGGAGAGTTCTGGGTCAGGAATTTTGACTGTGGGTTAGTAGCCCTGTCCCTCTACTTTGAGACGCTGTCTATCTCCCGGAGGTGGACTCTTCCAGTTCCCTTTCCCCAGTGTTGGGCATTTTGGCTAAGGTCCTCTTTTAAGACATAAAAGACTAGGAACTCTCTTTTTTTATATGAACACTAACTTCACTTTCATCTCTCTGCATGGCATTCTGGTTAATTTCCCCTTCAATGGACAAACACAGAAGGGAAATTCTGAAAGGAGACTGAATTAGCAAAGATCAAGTAGCCTGATCAGATTATAAGTAATTTAAAATGTGGCTCATGAATTGTCAGAGAGGTAGAAGAGACTAGGAACTCCAAAAAGCCTCACATCACAGGCCATTAGTTTTTGATGGGGGGAGGGAGGGAGGAGATAGCTATTATTCATTGAGAGTTCTCTAAGAACTTGATTAAATATTAAAGAAAGTCTCTGTATAGGGGCTTTGTAAAAACATCCATCTCTTTCCTTGCTGTAAAGAGTGTACTTTTACAAAGGTTTTAAATCTTAGAGGTCTATTAACTTCCCAGTTACCAGCTGTCATACAAACTGTTTGTGGTTTGGTTTTGAATTTATTTGAGATGCCATCTACAAAACCCAGGAGCTAGAAAAAAAGAATGATACATTTGTCCTTTTAAAAATAAATACATTTATGGCAAAGGAATCCTGGAACAACCTTAAAAGTCATAGTTCACTAAGGAAGAGCACATGCAGCCCAGCACACATCAAGACTGGATTCCCAGTGACTGCTTCCTTAAGTTGATTTAAAAATCCACTAGTTTATAAAGCATAGGTGAAGAGCATACGTAGTGTACAGAAATGGCAATAGCACTAATGTCTACCAAGAGCAGCTGCCTCGTTTGTAAGGCATCAGATGAATCGAGACTGAAGTGTTCTTCTCATAGACACTGGTATAGGCAGACACATCTCAGTGCACATTAGTTACCTAAGACTCAGGTGTTTGTGCCAGTCTCCATGCCAACTGGTGAGTTTCTTGGAGCATGGTATGGGCGTTGGTATTTCTCAAAAGACACCTCCCCACCCTTCACCCCCTCGCTAATTAGAGTTTGTGGTGAGAATTCAGAACCACTGGTGTGCATTTCAAGGGTTGATGAAAACCCTGCTGCTGAGGTTGGGAGAATGACACATCCTTACTTGGAAAGCTATGGGAGGGACCTACCTAAACTCTGGACAGGACACTTACACTAGAACTCATGCAACATACAAAAAGCTCTCTGTGGAAAGATTTCAAAATAGATTAAGCAGGGGCAGAAAGCCATAGTGTTCTAACGTATGTAGGAAGGAAAAAAATGTGCTTTTTAATACATATATAGATAGAAATTGCTCACCCCAGTGTCACAGAGAAGAGGAACCTGATGTCTAGGGAAGGAATGGGCAGGGATTGAACTGTGCATGGAGCAACAGTGGAGCTGGTGATGGGTTATGAAACTTGGTGGTTGGATTCCAACCTGCACAGATCCTTTTTCCCCCTCCCTGAACTATAAGGAGAAGCCTTATACAAAGGGTTAAAAATTTGAGAAGCCTATTAACTTGTCAGCTATTAGTTGTCTCTGTTTTATACAATTCATATACTTTAAGATTTTTTTCAAGCTTTTTAATTTAACTGAGCTGGGGTTGTCTGCAGATATATGTTTGTAGCTACCTAGTGCATTACCTCTTGGAAGGAAAGTTTTGAGGAAATAGCTTTTATCCCTTACAGAAACTTTCACTGTTTTCTTTTAAGGTTTCCATGGGTGAACTACCAGGATGGCAATCTCAACATTTCCATTCCAGTATTTAGTATCCACGGCAACCATGACGATCCCACGGGGGTAATTACAGTTCTGTTGGAATCTTAAAAATGACATTGAATACTATCAGTACAATGCATCTACCTTTTTCCTAGTAATTAGCAGCCAAATCGAGTTATGAATTGAAATTAATTTCTTTTCATTTATGATTTTATATTTCTTAGTTGGTTTGTTTGTTTTTTAACATGGAATAAGAATTCTTACATGAGAGAGCCATCACTTTTTTTTTTCTTTGCAGTACTGAGGGAAGAGAGGAGGTCTGACACATGCCAGGCGACAGCTACTGGTTTCCCTTTTTATTTTGAGACAAGATCTCATTAAGTCGCCCAGGCTGGCCTTGAGCTTGTGATTCTGTTTCGGCCTTTAAGGACCTGCAATTACAGCCCTCAATACAGGGCTTGCTGGAGCCTTGCTTTTGTTTCATTGGAATTTGCTAACAGTGAGTTGCTAGGAGTGGAGTGACTGCCCACATAGTGCCTCTTAGCTTACTTGAGCTCCTGGATTCTCACTGTAAAAAGTGACCTTTTTTTTTTCGTATTTTAAATCTAGATTCAATTATTTTATTCCCTGTTTGATATGGAAGCAAGACTGGCAGTCCTAATAGAAAGTGTGTCTGTGTCTCCTCCTGACATGTAGGTCGTTAGTTTAGTTTATGGTCATGTACCCCCCAAAACGCCAACAAACAAACAAACCATCTTACAAGAGACCACTCTATATTACAAGGTCTTGTTTCACAGCTGGTTTTTATATTTTCCGTGGCCAGGGTGTCAGGTCAGTGATGAGGCGCTAGCTTTGCACCTGCTGTGGGTGATGTGCAGTTAGAAGAAGTAGCATCTTCATCACTGGGATTTAGTTTTGGGAAGACATTGTCATAATCTGTGTTTAATTACAACTTCAATGTCCTTAATCCAAAATTATTAAGCCAAAAGCGCTACAAAATCTTAAAGTTAGACTCAGAAGTTTTTGGTTTTAGATCCTGTTTGGTTTTGGGTTTTCACCTTGGGATTCTCACCTGTTAAGGTCTGCACAGCTGTACTAAAGTCAAGAAAACCCAAATTCTGAAAACACTAAATTTTGTGAGTAAGACACACTTGTGTACAGGGTGTGCTTTTGATGTGGGTGTGCTGCTCATCCAGACCACTCATTTCTGCAGACACACTCATGCTCTTTGAAACTTTGACACAGGCAGATGCCCTCTGTGCCCTGGATGTTTTAAGCTGTGCTGGGTTTGTGAATCACTTTGGACGGTCAATGTCGGTGGAGAAGGTTGACATTAGTCCGGTTCTGCTGCAGAAAGGAAGCACAAAACTCGCTCTGTACGGCTTAGGTAGGTGATTGACTTAGGTCAGATGTGATTTCTTTGTCCACGTCAGTGGAGAATTGTGTGTATGGTTGGCAAATACAGTGTTAGCGATAGTTTGGACCCATAGGGCTTCCAAAGGGGGGGGGATTGGACAAATTTGATTATTTCTTACTGATTTCTATAGAAGATAGTGGAATTTTCTGGTTAAAATGTTCTTAGTATTTCTAAGGACTGATAGCTCTTCATACCTAATGGCAGTTTTAGTAGAAAATAAAACAAGCAAACAAAAACTTGGCACTGTTTTGGACCTTTTATTTAGAGTCACATTTACAAAGCTGCATGGATGATAAGTGCAGACTAGTTAGCGGAACTGCATTTTGTGTCACAGAAGTCCGTGAGAGGGCTGGTGAGATGGCTCAGTGGGTAAGAGCACCCGACTGCTCTTCCGAAGGTCCAGAGTTCAAATCCCAGCAACCACATGGTGGCTCACAACCATCTGTAACGAGATCTGGCGCCCTCTTCTGGAGTATCTGAAGACAGCTACAGTGTACTTACATATAATAAATAAATAAATCTTTAAAAAAAAAAGAATGACTTTAAAAAAAAAAAAAAAAGAAGTCTGTGAGAGTTCAGAGTATACTATTCAGTATGGTAACACTGGCCTTTGTAGTGGGGAGACTGAAATCTGGCTGCTGTGAGTTGTGACACACTAGATATAAGAGACAGAGGAAGACCTGTTATTAACAGGTTATATATGTTAAAATTAATTTTGTAACTTACCTGTTTTAATGTGACCAGAAGAAAATTGTTTATGTAGCTGCTGCATTAGTGGCTCACATTATGTCCCTGTTCTACAACTGACATCTTATTGTTAAAGCAGATTTGGAAATGTGCTTTATCCTGGGTGTGCTATTATGTGCTCGTAATCTCAGCACTGTGGAGGTGAAGAGGGGAGAATCCTTGGGGCTCACTGGGCAGCAGTGTAGTGAAGTCAGGAAACTGTAGGCCAATGGGAGATTCAGTCTTCAAAACAACATGGATGGCACCGCAAAACCATACTCAAGGTTGACCTCTCATCTCCACCTACACCTCCTGCTTCCCTGCACGGCGCTGTGTTCATTTCACCGTTTTCTGTTTGTTTACTTTGTTTGTCTTTTGGTTTCTTTGAGACAGGGTTTCTCTGTGTAGCTCTAGTTGTCCTAGAACTCACTATGTAAACCAGGCTGGCCTCAAACCCACCGTCCTCTGCCTCCTGAGTGGGATTAAAGAAAGCTTTTTTTTTTTTTTTTTGCTAGACCTTATTGTACATGAATGAAAAACTAAGTATTATTTTTAAAGAACACATTTTTAAAATTCTGTATATTTTGTATCTCAGGTATTTTTGAGGCTAGAAATAATGTGTACAGCCCATTCATTTTGTCTGAATCTGAGATAGAAGGAGACAGACTTTAAAAAGCCATTGGCAGTTTCAGTGTCTGCAATATTTGCTATGTCTCCAGAAAAATGGCTTGCTCTCTTGGCTGTTACCTGGGACACCCACCCCTCTTCAGTGATCTTTTTGTCTCCCACATTATCCCGTCTTGTTCTGTTCTGTCGTCCTTAACTGGTGTCAGCTCCATCCTAAACCAAAGCATATGCTTTGTGATCAGCAAGCTCTCCACACTCTCAGACTTCTGGCAATCCTACCTCTACCTTCTCCTTCAGTAAAGTCTGTCTGAAGCCTACTGTCCCTGTGTCCCTCACAGTGCTCACGCCTGTGGGTGTTGGGGTCGCTGTTCCCCTCACATCCATAATCTGCTGTCTCTACATACTCTGCTTTAAGGAAGCCATTGCCATTGCGGGATGCCCTTCCCTCAGCCTGTGCCTTCAGTTTTTGCCAACACTTCAAGTGCTTTAGCATATAGGCTTCCCCACCAGCACTCTGGGCCCATGTGCTGGGCAGGGCCTGTCCCAGGTCCACCTCATAGTTCCCATAGCACATCCAGACATCTTTATCCATCCAGTCATTGGCTTCTCTTCTGTGGTCAGCATGTGAAATGGCAAACCGTCTCCAGCTCCAATTTATTACCATTTTGTTACTTGTTTTCTTGGTATCTTCTACTAGACCAAGGCAAGTCTCTTAGTATAAAAATAATTATTTAAAACCATTAAATTACTAAAAAGTGTAAACTTGGTATATGTAATAGTATTATACTTTAAAATACAGTTTAAAAATCTCATCCTTTTTAAACATCCATTATTTCTGTGCATGCTATTGGTATATCATAGTTGAAAAGCACATTTACTTCACATTCATGGTGAGAGGATGAGGGGTGATGTTAGACATCTCATCTCTCTAGTGGGTTGTAAGCATAGGGACGTCCTTTATTTCTCCTTTCACATTACCCTGATTTCTAAATGGAAAGTGTGTTTTGAATTCAACTGAGTGCTGTTGTGAATAAACCTGGGATAATAGATCCCATTTATACATGTGATTCCAGAATTAGATAGATAGCTGAACAGGAAAATATACTTTTGAGAAATGTTTTATTGAGGAGTAAAACCCTATTTACCTTCTAAACCCACTGTAGGAAAACAGTTTTAAAATTGTGTCGTGTCCCTCCACAGGCTCCATTCCAGATGAAAGGCTCTATCGGATGTTTGTCAATAAAAAAGTAACAATGTTGAGACCAAAGGAAGATGAGAACTCATGGTTTAACTTATTTGTGATTCATCAGAACAGGTAAAAACACTCTGAATAGTTTTACGTGAAGCACTGCGGTCCCCAAGACCTATTTGCGCAGGCCTTTAAGTAAAGGCCTGACTCCTTCACCATCACCAGGATGATGGATTCAAGGGGGGCTCTCCGTTTTGTGTGACTTCAGGCTGAACCTAGTTCACAAGTATTAGTACTTGTGAACGAATGTTTGCCTGGAATGGGTGAGACATGAAGATAAATGCACAGACATCGATGCAGCAGCATGGAATGTCACCATCTCATCTGTTTCTCATGTCCCTAAGAAACATTAGCCATTCTTCCATGTCCTTCACTGTGACTGTGTTATCCATATAAGGTGCTTACTATAGTAGGAATCGCCTGTGTGTATGTTATAGACCTCAAGGCTTTTGTTACATAACTGAATTTCATCCTTCCCAGTGCTTAGACGTGGTCCTGACTTACTGATCTGCAGTTGTATTTTTCTCCTGTCAGTGAACGTATATTTCCAATTTTTTGATGAAATGATCACTTCCTCCACCTCTCTCTCTCTCTCTCTCTCTCTCTCTCTCACTCTGTGTGTGTGTGTGTATTGTGTGAATGCATTTTCAGAAACAAAAGTAGATGAGCTGTCTTTTGCTAGTATGTACGTCATTTATTCTCCTGGTAGAGTCCATGATGACTGAGGAAGAGAAACCAGAATAAGCATGCTGTCTCCTATGTTCCCTACATCGGAAGGAGTGAGGCAAGGTGCTCAGAGTAATTGCAGGAAGCTGATAGGAGAGAGAGCCAGAGCTGGGAAGTCTTGAAGAAGACACCAAGGGATCTGGGCCTGACTGTGATGTATTTGAGTGCAGGCTTAGGCTAAGTGCTAGGTCAGTGCAAGTCTTCAGGAAGCAGACGTATGAGTCTGAAACTGTCTCAAGTGTGTTTTGGTATGTATGAATTCTATGAACCTTTACACCACTGCTGGCCACTGACTTCCTTTTCTGCCTCAACTGCATCACACAGGGAAAGGTGAAGGGGAAACTCATTATTACAAAAGGTTGATCTATAATGAAAAGTGGGAAGCCCTGCTGCAAGTGGTGATGTGTGCATCTCACTGCAGAAGATGGTGGTGCTCATGTCTGCTCAGAGGGTGAGCTGCTTGCTCCTCAGGGCAGCTCCCGGTTTTTATTTTGAAATTAGTATCTGGGGAAGGTGCTTGAATACCTTGTTTCCCATTGTACTTTTGTGGACTAACTTGAGCCTGCCGAGTGTTTATGTCCAGCAGTTAGCACTGTGGTATAAGACTTATACTGTTTGTTGGTTCTTTCCATATTAGTCCTTGACTTTCCTTGTAGGAAAGACCAGACCTTCCTCATTAATTCACCTCTTTATGTTTATATCATTAAGGACTTGAGGAGCTGGAAAGGAGGGAGAGGAAGGGAGGAGAGAGAGTATTTGTGTGTTTATGTTTCTCTGTTTATTTGTTGAGCATGGCCTTAGATTCTTGACCTCACAAGATGCTGCTGTTCAGGCTTGTGTTTTCCTGTCCTCGCCTTGGAGTCAACCAGTTCTCCGATGAGTTCTCATTGCTTCTATTGGTAGTACTTAGAACTAACATATATGAGCTCTAGGTGTGCTTGCTGTTGCTAGATCTCTTATATATCAGTGAACAGAGTTAATGTATAGTAATGCACGTAAGTGTCTCAGCTGTGTGTGTGTGCACAAAATAACACAACCATAAGTTCCTGCTGATTTTAATTTAATCCAGATCTACAGTGTGTGTGTGTGTGTGTGTGTGTGTGTGTGTGTGTGTGAGAGAGAGAGAGAGAGAGAGAGAGAGAGAGACACCCAGGCCCTTACACATGCTAGGAGGCAATGCTCTGGCACTGCATAGCATTCACGGTCCCCTTTGTTTCTGGTGTGTATTATATACAGTGCACAGAAGCGTTTGCTCCTCCTCGCCTCCATCTCTGTGAGGAACACTCTCTAATATTAGAGTCCAGTGTCTGCATTTCAGTTCCTGGCCTTCCACATCTGGTCAGGATGCCAGCCTCAAAGCTGTTGTGCTCCATTCCTCCCTCCCTTTTCACCACTGTGTGTGTGATTCTTACAGACAGATTAATTTCTTTCCCTTCTCATTCTTACATACATCTGCTGTTATTACACCTTAGGAGTTCTGGAAAACAGGATTGCTCATTTGGGTGTGTGTCCTTCAACCTTTGCACTTTATTTCTGCTTCTTTATGATGACCAGCTTGGATCTTGCTGCAGGAGAGAGACTGAAGTGGCGAGAGATTGTTTTGCAGTCTTGCAGCAGGCTGCCAGCATCCTTATCCCTTTGTTCCAGAAAAGATTGTGTGCTCTGTGAAGGCACAGTGGCATTGTGTTGTGTTTGAGTCATACACACAACATAAGAAACACCTCACACACAACATAAGAAACACATAGCCCTGCTGCTCCCCTAGCTCATTGTCCACCTTCCCTGAGCTCTGGAGTTTAGCTACATATCTTGTGGTACTGTGACTCCTCAAAGCTTATTCTCAATGCAGAATTCCCAGGCTTGCCCTTCCCTGCAGGGCACTCTGTCCCCTCATATGGACCTCCTCCTCAAGAGGCCTACTAATTCAGAGCCCAGCTTTCAGTTGAAGTCATTGTGTTTCAGTGTGCTGAAAACTGTTAATTTAATTGGCCATCTTATTCCTATTTATAATTAATAAATGAAACAGATGTTAAAGGCACTGCAAACATTTAGTAGTTTGATATTTTATCATGAAGTTTAGACTTAACCCATTTTTTTCCTCCTTTTTGGGGTATGCAATCAGGTTCAATTGTAGATTTGAGGTGGACAGAGCTCTTGTTTTCCCTACTTGGTCACAGTACAGTACTCTGTATAAACTCTGCTGTCTCCTTACAGTGCAGACCTGGAGGCTTCCTGCTTCCTCTCATGCCTCTGGCTTGATTGTACCCTGAAAGTTTGTAAGGTTGTACACTGGAATTCGATTCAATCACCAACCCTTTGGGAGTTTCTGACAAGAATGGAGAAAAAAGATTTGTGTAAACTTGAGAAGGAATTTTCCCTTGCTGCTATGAACTTATGTTCTGATTTAAATCTTGGTGTAGGAGTAAGCATGGAAATACCAACTTCATCCCAGAGCAGTTTTTGGATGACTTCATCGACCTTGTTATCTGGGGCCATGAACATGAGTGTAAAATTGGCCCAATCAAAAATGAGCAGCAGCTCTTCTATGTGTCTCAGCCCGGAAGCTCAGTGGTGACGTCCCTTTCCCCTGGAGAAGCTGTGAAGAAGTGAGTCCTTTAATATTCTAAGTCAGTTTTTCAGAAACCCTTGCTATGTCTGAGCATCCCACACTAGTGCTGTTGGCTGCAGAGGACAGCTTGTTTAGTTCTGGAGTCAAACACAGGTTTGCATGTAGGAGCTTTACCCACTGAGCCACCTCACCCGCCCTGAGGTCACTTTGTGTATGAGGCTTGGTTGTTGTAGTTGCTCTGTTTTAAAGGTTGGTTTTGTTTGTTTGTTTTCTTTCATTTTAATTGTCTCATTTATTCCCAGGCAAATAACAAACAAAAAACAAACAAATGCTGCTTTAAGAGAGGAATACAGATGCCTGTAGTTCACTTTGAAATACATCCAAAAAAATAAAGTGCAGGATAATAGGGAATGGTGTGCAGGTGGCTGAATAGATAATTTCATAAATACTTCACCATGGCATCCGGGAGTCGGGTAAAATGGGCTCACTACCAAACTTCTTACTTTGCTGTGCATCCTTTTTTTTTTTTCTCCCACAATAAAATGGGAGAAAAGGTTTTTTTGTAAATTCCATGATCTTGAATGGTTTCTGTTTAGCTTGTCTGGATATCATCTTGCTCAGTTACTAAGGGAGAGTAGGGTTGGACCAGTTAATTGCCAATGTGCTTTGTAGCTCCTAGATTCTCTTGTTCCCTCTTCCTCTGTGACAGGGAACACAAGGGTGACCATCACAGAGAGCAGTCATGTAAGCCTCCATGGTCTCAGTCTACTAACAGGGTTGTTGCTACAGCCATTTGTGGTAAGACTTCCCAGTTTAGCCTTGTCTCACTGGGGACACTCCTAGAGTTGATGTTCCTGAGTTTGCTTCTTTCAGCCTTAAGTTTTGTAACCTCGAAGGGTCACTCTCTTAGAATTTCCACTCAGGTGTGATTAGATTTAGATTTGGACAGCTTAAATGGCAGTTGGCAAGATCCTTAGGAGGTGTCATGACCCTAAAGGTCTGACTTGACTCACTTCTGTTTTGGCAGGGTAGTAAGGCCATGGCTATACTGATGTGCTCAAGCCTTTTGACTGAGAAAATGTTTGGTGGTTGTTGGCGATTTTGCTGCCTTTTAGGAAAATTCAAGACTAATATTTAAAAATAAATTTCAGATTAGCTACTATGTAGACATTTACAAATTTTAACAAAATCTATATATAAGCAGATTCCCATAGTAACTTAGTTGAGCTCTTTCTGGTTATAAATGTACTGTTGTAGCATATCTAATTTCTTTTGTGTCCGTGTTGGGGGATGGCTTTTAAAATGGTCTCCATGTAGCTTAGGCTGGCCTTGAACTGATGGTTCTCTTTCCATTGCCCCCACGTACTAGAATCAAAGAGTGTGCTGCCATGCCTAGCTTTCTTTTCTATATATATATATTTTTAATTAGATATTTTCTTTATTTTACTTTTCAAATGTTATCCCCTTTCCTAGTTTCCCCTCCGAAAATCCCCTATCCTCTGCCCCTCCCCCTGCCCCCCAACCCACACACTCCTGTTTCCTGGCCCTGGCATTCCCCTACACTTGGGCATAGAACCTTCACAGGACCAAGGGCCTCTCCTCCCATTGATGGCTGACTAGGCCATCCTCTGCTACATATGCAGTTAGAGCCAAGAGTCCCTCCATGTGATTTCTTTGATTGGTGGTTTAGTCCCAGGGAGCTCTGGGGTTACTGGTTAGTTCATATTGTTCATACCTAGCTTTCTAATGCAGTCTAAATTGCTGACATTTTGTGAGCTGGGCTTTGGTAGAAAGTTTTACGGGCAGCTCTGCTCAGGCCCTGATGGTTATGGTACAAACAGTACAAAGAGCATGGCAATGAGCTGTGTGCTTGCGTGGCTCTCTCTGTCTGGCATGCTCTGCATAGTCTTTATTATACTATAGTCAGGGTTGTCCCTTTGTGAAACTGTATTTGTTCAGATAGGAGAGATAGAGGGAATGATGGGGGAGTTCACTTTATTCTTAGGAAGAATGTTATTTTTTACTATTAAAAAATTAAAATTAAATTGACAGAAACATCTATTTTTAACAGTATTGTTTTATAAGCAAATATTTTATAAGAACTAAGAAAAAATGGAGCCTTTTATTTACAAACAGGGTCCCAACTAGCCTCTAACTTGTCATCCTCCTGCCTCAGTCTCCTGGGTGTTAGGAATCACAGGCATGTGCCCCCCAAGCCTTGTTGATAGCTTTGACTGTTTGTTCATCTTCCTGAGGGTGCCCACTAAATGTCTGAGCTCTTGGTCTTCTGTGCAGACATGTAGGCTTGCTGCGCATCAAAGGGAGAAAGATGAACATGCAGAAGCTGCCTCTCCGCACAGTGCGGCAGTTCTTCATGGAAGACGTGGTTCTGGCGAACCACCCAAATCTGTTCAACCCTGACAATCCTAAGGTGACCCAGGCCATCCAGAGCTTCTGTTTGGAGAAGGTAACTGTTTCCAAAAGCAACAGTGAAGTCTGCTTTGTTTGAAAACTCACTGCCCCTCGGTTACAGGGCTGAGCAGGAGAGAGGGAAGCTGTCTGTGTTTATTGCTCACGAAGCTGCACCACTGGTGCTCAGGACATGAGATCATCTTTCATTTATTTCTTTAAATAGAATTATTTACTCAAGAAATTTGTTCTTTGACAATTTCATACATGTATATAATATCCCCTTCTCTCCCTTTTCCTTTCCCATATGAAGTCTTTTTCCTATTCCTGTCTTCATTTTGTGACTCATTGAGTTTAAAACAGGGCCATCTGTGTGCCCCTGGGTTTGGAACCTATTGGTGCCTGGTCTTGTGCAAGATCCATGCAACCTTGTGAATTTATGGCTGTAGTGGTTATGTCATGCCTGGATGAGGCTCCACATCCATTCTTTTCCCCTGGCTCTTCCTTCTGCCCTGGCTTTCTCAGTGTCCTCCGAGCCTGAGAGGGGAACACATACTTGGACTTGTAGGGCTGAGTGTCCAACTGCAAAGCCTTTTCTTACATAGAAGAATGATGGATATCGAGAAGTCATCAGTTAACTCTCCTAGAACCTCCTTTTTTTTTTTTTCAAAGATTTGATTTATTGTATGTACATGAGTACACTGTAGCTGCCTTCAGACACACCAGGAAAGGGCATCACATCCCATTAGAGATGGTTGTGAGCCACCATGTGGGTGCTGGGAATTAAACTCAGGACCTCTGGAAGAGCAGTTGGTTCTCTTTACCACTGAGCCATCTCTCCAGAACTTTTTTTTTTTTTTTTCCTCCAGAACTTTTAAAGAGCACACACATCCAATCTCCTCACTTTGATCTGTGTTTGATAATGGCTCACCTTCCTTGTGAAAGCAGATGCTGACTTTGGAGATGAGAAGACACTGTGGTTCTAATTCCCATTACACATTCCTCCCACCCTAAAAACTACTCCAAATAGAATCTTAGCCTCCTTTTCTGTTGTAGACCTTGTAGACCGCTGCCACCCCTCAGCCTCTGCAGAGGTTCTGGCTCTCCTGCTGTAGTCAAGCTGCACATTTTTATCATATAGGCTGCAACTTGATAGCCGTAATAGCTGGGATTATTTAGTCCACACTCTGCCAGCTTTGATTTTACCTCTTATTCTCATGTAACGTAGGAAGTGGGGGTGATGATGGTGATCACGGATGCGTGCATACTGACTGCCTTTGTGAGCTCTGTCCCGAGATGCAGCGCCCGCCCGTGTATGGAAAGGTTCTACCTCCTGCTTTCTGTCTTCTTCTGTTACTTCCTCCTCTCTCCTCCTCCTTATTGTTTCTAGGAATTGAATCCAGGGCTTTATAGATGCTATACAATTTCTCTACCATTGAGTGCCTTAGCCTCCTAATCCATTCTCTCCCCCACAAACTAGACCTTAGATTACACAGCTGGCCATTATCACAGCTGAAGAAGCAACACGTGGCTTGCATAACTGAAAAGCTTTAGTGTGTGCATGTTCCAAGGTGACTGCTGTCACAGACTCAAGCTTACTAGGGTTATAGGCCTATCTCTGCCAGCTCTGCTCTTCACTATCAGAAAGATGTCAGCTGTGGCCAAGGTGCATATATTGTCTTTGCAGCTGAAAAAACTGTCACCCCACTAGCTCCAAATATCCCTGAATAGTTTTATTGGTGACCATTTCCTGAATTCAGGCAGGTAGGAAATCCCTGTGTTGACTTTGTATGATGTATCTACAGCAGCCAGCCCAAGGTTTCTCAGGCTTGGCACAGCTGGCATTTTGACCAGGTAATTCTCTGCTGTGGGAGCAGCTGGGGTTCTGTGCCTTACAGGATCTGCCACTAAATGCCATTAATCAGGGTATACTGTTGCTGTAATGGGCACTGCAACCAAAAGCAGCTTAGGGAGGAAGGGGTTATTTGGCTTATATGTCCTCAATCGCAATCTTTTTGGGAAGCTAAAACAGGAACTCGAGTCAGGCAGGGGCAGAGGTCAGGGAGGAGGCTTGCTTTCCATGACTTGCTAAGTCTGCTTTTTTAGAGAACCCAGGACCACTAGCCTAGGGTGACACTATCCACAGTGGGCTGGGCCATCCCACCAGTAACTAAGAAAATGTCCTTTAGCCCAGACCTGATGAATGCATTTCCACACGTGAAGTTCCCTCCTCTCAGATGACTCTAGCTGTGTCAAGTTGATGTAAAAACTAGCCAGCACACCCCTTTCTCTACAGTCACGATACGACAGACTGTGAAATGTTTCAAGGGTTGAAATCACCTCTGCTTGAGCTCTGCTGCAGTTCCTGTACCTAAAATCTGTTCTCCTCTCCTCTCCTCTCCTCTCCTCTCCTCTCCTCTCCTCTCCTCTCCTCTCCTCTCCTCTCCTCTCCTCTCCTCTCCTCTCCTCTTCTCTCTCTCTCTCTCTTTTAGACATGTTTTCGGTTTGAGGCCCTGGCTAGCCAGGAACTTGAGTGTGCTGTGACCCCCCTGCCTGTACCTCCCAAGTGCCTAGATTACTGGAATGCCCACCCTTAGGAGAGACATAAGAATCCAGACAGGAAGGGTGGTTATTGACAACAGTGATTTAAGCTGTGCATAATTTGGTCATTTCTGATATCTCTCTGATATGGTCCTTAATTATATTGTTATCTTCATACCTGTGAGGACAAGGTTTACTTGTTAAGTTTTGTTTTGTTTTGTTGGGGTTTTTTGTTTTGTTTTGTTTTGTTTTTTTGTATTTTAAACTTATTTTGGTTTTTGAAACAGAGTCTTGCTCTGTTGCTAAATTGGCCTGGAGCTCACTGGGGCCTCAAATGCTCAGCCTTCTTTCTGCCCCTGGAATGTGGGTTCCAGGCATGCAGGTGCCACCATGCCCAGCTTCCTACCTTTCTGTTTAGCACTTGTGCTACTGCCTGGCGCATGGGTGCCATGCATGCTGGCTGACTGGGAGTTGACTGAGCTGATCTCCTAAAGCTCTCTTCCATCCAGGAGTGCAGTCACTAGCACCAGAGGCTGTCGACTATAATACACTCAGAGTTCACTTTCTTGATTGTGCTAACCACATTTCAAGTACCCTATGTCCACATGTGCTTCATGGCAGTAGCCCCAGATACTACACAGGTAGATATTATTTCTGGGAACAGGCATGGTGCTGCATTCCTATAATCCCAGTACTTGGCAGGTGGAGGCAGGCAAATCAGGGCAGCATTATAAAATCTCACACTTGGAAAAGACTAGATTGGCAAACAGCTGCAGCCATTAGGAAGATGTGTTGGAAATAAAATCTGCCTTCTTGACCCTTAGCTTAGCTTTCTCAGGAACAGTGTAGGATAAGTGCTTTTGTTTGTGAATCTCTGAGATTTATAAGCTTGATCTGGTACATAGTGGAAACACTCATCTTGTTTACTTGAGCTTTTCCAAGGTAGACAATCCAAGATGCTATAGATTCCTGCAGAGTCTTTATGACTCCACTGAAAATTGGTTTAAAGTTAAGGAGGGTAACCCATGTTGAAACTTGAGTAGGAAATTGAAAGAGTCAATATTGTAGACTTTCTTGTGAAGGAGTTATGATTGAGATGGACAAATTACTGAGAATGTTTGTAAAATAAACTGTTAAGGGATGAGATTGGTGGGGGCACCACAAGCTTTAAAGGATGCAGTCAGCGAGATGGAGACCAGGGTGGCTGAGGATCTATCTGTGCAGAACTTTGCAGGAATATAAACTGTTTCAGCCAGTTTGCACGAAGTTTAATTCTTTGGCATTTTTATTCTGAGATTGAAGAAATGCTTGACAATGCTGAGCGGGAACGACTGGGGAATCCTCAGCAGCCGGGGAAGCCTCTTATCCGACTACGGGTAAGTGCTATGTGCATTAACCAATCCTTGTTAGGCTTTATAATAATGCACACCTAACATACTTTCCTGAAAATTAGTAAGGTAAGTGCTTAGAGCAATGGGAAGAGGCAAAAATGGGAAGCTGGAAGCTGTGGGCTTGGTCTAATCTCAGGTGAACTGTATTGATTTGGTAGTATATTCATATTTCTTGTCGTTTCCTAAATAATTTGTTTCTAATCAGCCCTTGCTCAGCCCTCTTGCTCCCCTGTGGGCACCTTGGTCTTGCTGAAGCTCCTGGGAGGAATTGCATGTATTCTCATTCTCTGTGAGTGTGTTCCAGCACTCCCTGCAGCCTGGTGCTGTGATGTGGGGCCTGTGGTGCTCCTGCCATGCTGATTCACTCCTGCTGTCCTTTCTGTTCACAGTACAAATGCTTGTATGTAATGTGTGCCGATTACTATTTTGGTTACTGTGAGCCGCACTGTCCTGTGAGTCAGCCCGTCCTTCCCACTCTGACAGAAAACTGACAGAAAAAGTAGAGTATGTTCATTTGTCCCACTGCTTCTCCCTCTGCACCAGCCCTGCTGAGTGTTTATCTTCCGTGTCCTAAGACAGATAGAGCCTACAGTCACTGTCTTCAAGTTCTGATGGAGCAGGTGACCTGTAATTTTGAGTTTGCTTCAGGTTTTGCCACTGAATTCCCTCAGTTACTCTGTGAGCTATCTCCAGCTCCTCCTGTCTCTTGGCCATCTTTTCATTCTAAGCGTCTGGCTTTAACAGCATTTGGTAGTAGTGAGTCTTGATTTTTTTATTTTTTATTTTTTATTTTTTGGTAAGTCCTGTGCTCAGGGAGTATGGCCTTAAATCCAGCAGCGTTGGCATCCCCAGTGTTAAAATGTGGAATTCCAGGTCCCACACTGACCCTGTTGCCTTCTGACAAGATCCCAGAGATTTGTGTGCACATTACCGCTTGAGAAGTCCTGGGATATTCCTGAGGGGCTGAGAATTTGATAGTGCTCAGTCCAGGAGGTTGGTGCTTTAATGTGAGAGTAGTCACAGTCTCACACTATACAGTCCAAAAATTCTTGTGAGTGCACAGATCAGGAGGCTGGTCCCTCAGGAGTCCCAATCTGGAGAGCCACTGTGTCCCCAGTCTGTGGACAAAGCCTGGAAATGCTCATTGTAATGTAAGAGAAGAATAGACAGTGGCAGCAGGATAAGCTAGCTCAGCAGCGAGGGGGAAGGGCAAGTGAGCTCTTACTTCGAGATGCCACCCACAACAGTTAAGGCAATCAAGACAAATGGTTTCAGAGGGTTAAAGTCTGCTGGTGGATCAGAGGCAGCAGGAGATAGGTGCCACCGTGGCTGGTATGGAAGCCGAGGGCTCACATTTTTAGCCATAAGCATGAGAGTGAGTGCAGGTCAGCAGTACATGATGCTCTTTACTGTCAAAGCCTACCTCTGAGAAGGCCATCCCCCCTAAGCCTCAGACTATGGGGGAATCTCATTCAAACTACCGTAAGTAGCCATTTCTCAGAACCCACAGACATGACAGTTCTCACTGTCTGGATTTTCCTGGCATTGTCTTTGTCCAGTCTGGGGCTGTCTTCCTGGGACCCAGGTGAATAAGCTGAGTTAGGTAAGGAGCATGTTTTGTTAAGGATTTATCCCTCTATTTTGAAAGTTGAGAAACTGACTTAAAAGATGCACCTTGTTTCTGGCTAATACCATGCTGTGTGCCTAGGCTATCGTTCCATCCTGAGATGCCATTTCCTTGTTCTGTTGAACAGGAAGTCTGTTTATGTAAACATCACCTGAGTATTATTCTGTCGATAGGACAAATAGTTTAACATCATCATGGTTATTACACACAGAACATAAGTTTGGAAATGTAAAAATATTGAGCTTTTAGACGGATATAACTAGTATACATGCCAGACTATAGAGGCCAAAAAAAAAAAATGTGTATTTCTCAAAAATTGGCACACTGTTTCCTGGTTTAATAGTTTATTCTGTCTTTCCAGGTGGACTATAGTGGAGGCTTTGAACCTTTCAACGTTCTTCGTTTTAGCCAGAAGTTTGTGGATCGAGTCGCTAACCCAAAAGATGTCATCCACTTTTTCAGGCACAGGGAACAAAAGGGAAAAACAGGTAAACTGGTTATTTTAGAAAGTTAAAGAATTTAACTGGCAATATTTGTATAAACCAGTCTTTGGTAAGATAAATACAAAATAGACGATTTTAGTATTTGTAATGTTAGACAAAAAAAAGGTAAGTGAATATTTTATCTTCTGAACATTTGGGGTATTTTCTTGTTTACTTGCTTTTAGAGGCAGTCTTGCTATGTAACCCAGTCTGGCCTCACACTGGATCTTGCCTTAGTGTCCTGAGTGCTGGGACTGTAGGCATGTGCAGTCCCACCCAGCTGCATTATGGTTTTTTTAAAGTTGTGACAATTAATGTAGGCTTGGGGAAAGGCTTTGTCTGCGAGTGACAGCGCTCATGACTTGAGACACGTGTTTTTCACTATCCGTGTTTATTTCCTACCACAGATGAATGGTCGGAGTGCATGCTCTCACCTTTTGCAGTATTAAGTATTTTGACTTTGTGTATACAGTGCTTTAGAAAGACTTCACACTTTAGAAGTCAAAAATGTTCTGTAGTTTGGTATTTTGATGATTAATAGTTCATTTCCAGTTAAATTTTACAGACTCCTAGTGCCCTGTTAACTATGTTTAAGTCAGCAACTAAAATAATGTTCTTTCATAAGAAGTATCCATTATGTTTGTTATAGAGTGCCCTTCCCTTTATAGCTAGTAAGAGAATTTTCAACAGTGGTAGAAATTAAGAATGATAGGGTTAGGAGAGGTGGATCAGTGGTTAGAGCACTGCCTGCTCTTCCAGAGGACCCAGGCTCCTTTCCCAGCAACCACATGGTGGCTCACAATGTCTATAACTCCAGTTTCAGGAGATCTGATGCTTTTCTCTAGCCTCTAGGCACTGCGTATACATGGTGCATAGATATACATTCAGGCAAACATTCATACACATTAGATGAAAATAAAATAGAATTTAAAAAAGTAGAAAGTTAAGAATGCTAAGAATTTAACCTGAAGCCATGATTCAGATACTGTTGGGAACAAAATAAAGGGGGCAGCCCTGGAGAAAAGTGGGGGAGGAAAAATATGCCATATCTGCCCAGAGTCCCTGTACTCTGGGTAGGTGGACGCAGGGGGACTGCCAGGCCCTTTCCACTTGGCCCCAGGTGAGCATGCCTGACCCATGCAGCGGGGGTGGGGTGGGGTGGGGGGCGTGGAGAAAGGGGCAGCCCCCGACCGGCCACCGCCCCCCCCCCCCCCCAGCTACCCTGCTAAAGCCCCAGGGTTGCAGGAGAGAGGGAATAGGAGAAGAAGTTTCCAACACTGACCAGAGTGTGCAGCGGGCCTTGATGGAGCAGAGACTCTATGGTTTAAGAGCTTTATTATAGAAATGCAGGGAGAAAGAGAGAAGGTAGAAAGTGGTGGGGGGGCTAGAGAGAAAGGAGGAGAGGAGAGGAGAGGAGAGGAGAGGAGAGGAGAGGAGAGGAGAGGAGAGGAGAGGAGAGGAGAAGACAAAGAGAAAAGAAGATAGAGAAGTGAAAGGTGAAGGAACAAAGGAATAAGAGGGTAAGAGAGCGAGGTGGGGGCTGAGCACCACTTGTTATAGTCTTCACTGTTGCTAGGTAACTGGGGAGGAGTTTAGCCTGAAGGTCAGAAGCTTGGGCCATTGCTTACGTGACTACTGACCATGTTTCTCTTGTGGGGGCCATGGGAGGTGGTACCTTAGGCAGGGGCCGGAGTTCCAGGAGCATGAGGGAACGCCTACCGTGTCATGTAGGTGAATTATGACCATCAGGTTCAGACCTCAGCTCCACTGGAGACCAGCCTGCAATTCCCCACAAGATACTGAAGGATAGAGATCAGAAAGCCATGAGCAAGAACCTTGTTTTGGCTGTGAGCTTTAATCAGTTACTTCTTACCTCGGTTTGAGTTTTATCTCCAGCAGATTTTGGTTGGGTAATACTTTTTTATTTAGACTCGAGTTGCTTGGTGGAAATGATGTCACCTATATGTGCCTTAACTGAAAGTTTCTTATTTGGGCCACTCTTATACTTTAATATGTGTGTGACATTGTATAAATGAGTATCAGCTCCACTGTTAAAATTTCTCATTTATAAAACCAGAATTGTGTTTTAAATGGCTAGCAGTGTGTGGCAGATGCAGAGCAGGCATTGCATTTGTAAAGTCACACTAAAGCTTCTGCCTTGGGCTCCTAAAGGTATGTGTCCACCTGGCCAGACACACTGTTTGAGCCGGTGGCTACCATCCAGTCATCTCCTAGACTTGCCCCATGGAAAATGGCCTTCCTCCTCTGGTGTATCATCTCGATTCTTTGCTCTGTGCTCAGATGATGGCCTTTGATGGCTGCATGTGGAGTCTGCCTCCTCAGTGTGCCTCGTTGTCTGTAGCGTGTACTACCTTACACTGCCATTGTGTGCTCTCTTCCTCATAGGCAGGGGTCTTTCAGTTAGCCCATGAAGGTGTCAGCAGAGCAAATGTGGGGCCTGTTTGCTGACCTCCTTCCCAGTGGGCATTGTTAAACTGCCCGGCACGGGGACTTAGCCAGAAGTACATTAATCTAATTTCCTGTTAGTGTTCTCACAGAATGCTGACAGGTGCTCACAGTTGAAACTTAATACAGTCTGTCTGTAAGAGGCACAGTCAGGCCGGGCGTGGTGGCACACGCCTTTAATCCCTGCACTCGGGAGACAGAGGCAGGTGGATTTCTGAGTTTGAGGTCAGCCTGGTCTACAAAGTGAGTTCCAGGACAGCCAGGGCTACACAGAGAAACCCTGTCTCGGAAAAAAAAAAAAACCCAAAAAAAAAACAAAACAAAAAAAAAAGAGAGGCACTGTCAGTAAGACTGTCTGTCTTCCTTTGTTTTGAACTGGGGTGTGTGGTGTGACGTCAGCAGCACTTTTTGATACTGCCGTGATTAGTTCTGGGACCTGGAAGTTCTGCCCATCACTTTTCTATTATAAGTGCAGATGGCCACATAGTGGAACGCTCTGCTATTGTGAGTGTGTTTTAACTCTCATACTTCCTGAAAGGAAGGCTCTGGAGACAATCTTAGCAGAACAGTGGCAAGAGCCATGGTCCTCTAAGATGAGGAAAGCTAATGTGGACTGTGTGGAAAAAGAAGCAAATCCAAAATAACCCCAGGGCCATTAGCAAATACAGCTTCCTTTTTTCCTGAAAACTCATGTGGGACCGCTGAGGAGCTGGTGAGGGTTTGACTATTGAATGTGTTATAGAAGCTGCTGGGTTTTCTGGTCTCCTTTCTGTAGGAGAAGAGATCAACTTTGGGATGCTCATCACAAAACCTGCTTCAGAAGGAACAACGCTTAGAGTAGAAGACCTCGTAAAGCAGTATTTCCAAACAGCAGAGAAGGTAACTCTTGAGAGCTCACTGTCGTGGGCTCACTGGAGGGAGGAGACACCAGGACCAGCGCAACTCTTCTTATAAAGGAAAAGGTTTAACTGGGGCTGGCTTACCGTTTCAGAGGTTTAGTCCATTATCACCATGGTAGAATGCAGGCAGACTTGGTGCTAGAGGAACTAAGAACTCTTGGTCTACAGGCAGCAGAAGGGGGCTGTCTTTCACAGTGGATGGGGCTTGAACATCGGAAACCTCAAAGCCCACCCCACAGTAACGCCCTTCCTCCAATAGTGCCACTCCCTGTGGTTCAAGCATTCACACACAGGAGTCTGTGGGGTCCTTCCCTAGCCATCAACAACACTCATGGTTTCTTAAGAATGGGTGGCACAGCTGTGACGAAAGGATGGACCATCTAGAGACTGCCATATCCGGGGATCCATCCCATAATCAGCTTCCAAACGCTAACACCATTGCATACACTAGCAAGATTTTGCTGAAAGGACCCAGATAGAGCTGTCTCTTGTGAGACAATGCCAGGGCCTAGCAAACACAGAAGTTGATGCTCACAGTCAGCTATTGGATGGATCACAGGGCCCCCAATGGAGGAGCTAGAGAAAGTACCCAAGGAGCTAAAGGGGTCTGCAACCCTATAGGTAGAACAACATTATGAACTAACCAGTACCCCGGAGCTCTTGACTCTAGCTGCATATGAATCAGAAAATGGCCTAGTCGGCCATCAGTGGAAAGGAGAGGCCCGTTAGTCGTGCAAACTTTATATGCCTCAGTACAGGGGAACGACAGGGCCAAGAAGTGGGAGTGGGTGGGTGGGGGAGCGTGTGGGGGACTTTTGGGATAGCATTGGAAATGTAAATGAAATAAATACCCAATTAAAAAAAAAAAAGAATGGGTGGCACAACAGATTTTAGTGTGGACTGTGTATAATTCACAAGTAAATGACTCTTTGGTGCATCTGTGATGTAACCAGTGTGAGGTAGTTTGTATCCAAGTATTCGGTGAACATTGTTAATATAATATAATATAATATAATATAATATATTGTTAATAAAATATAACAGAAGTCATTGTTCCTCTTCTATTGCTGCTGTAAAAGCCTTGATCTTATGTTTGAATGTAGCTTTTTTTTTTTAATTTAGTTACTTTAATGATACAGTCATATGATACTGAAGCTACTTGGACTTCTCTAGTTGTATTATGTATTTTTTCTTTTAAAGATTTATTTATTATATGTAAGTACACTGTAGCTGTCTTCAGACACTCCAGAAGAGGGCATCAGATTTCGTTATGGATGGTTGTGAGCCACCATGTGGTTGCTGGGATTTGAACTCAGGACCTTCAGAAGAGCAGTCGGCGCTCTTAACAACTGAGCCATCTCGCCAGCTCCATTATGTATTTTTAAAAGCACAAATTTGTTACCTGGCAGTTGTATAGGTCAGAGATAGCACTGGTCTTTCTGGGCTGAAATCAAGGTATCAGCAGGTCCATATTCCTTTCTGGAAATTGTAAGGGAGTGTGTAATTCTTAACCTTCCCCAGCTACTAGCGCTCCTTATGTACCTTAACTTAGTCTCCGTGTGCATAGCCAGCAGTATTGAATCCCTGATTGTTTTCTAAGTTGTCTTCCCCTGCCTCTCACTCGTTCTTTCTGGAACCCTGTGATTCTATGGGGCTGCCTGGACAGCCCTTGACAACCTGCGTAGTTTATAGCTGGATGATGAACAGCCTTAATATCATCTGTGGCCTTGAACTCCTTCACCATATAACATACTCAGAGCTTCCAGAGTGAGCTGGGGACATCTTTACAGCCATCATCTTGCCTAACCCAATGGTTTATCCTCATCTCTAGTAATCATTGGTGGCCTCTCTGGTATTGGCAGCCATTCAGGTCTCTACAGCTAGCTGTACCTGTCTTCCTCTCCCCTCCCTTTTCTTCTGTCCCCTTTAATATTAACATGCTGTCTGCTGATCCCACACCCGGCAGCTTATCCTTTCCCATAGCAGATTGTGGCTTCATTCTTAGGTAGTCACTGGATGAGGAACAGATAGTACTTGTGCATCAAACACCTTGTGTTGTTTTTCACAGAATGTTCAGCTCTCGCTGCTGACAGAAAGAGGGATGGGCGAAGCAGTTCAAGAGTTTGTGGACAAGGAAGAGAAAGATGCCATCGAGGAATTAGTGAAGTACCAGCTGGAGAAAACACAGCGGTTTCTTAAGGAGCGCCATATTGATGCTCTGGAAGACAAGATTGATGAGGAGGTGAGCTGCTGTCTGGCAGCATTTAAGAGTTATGCAGAGGTTTGGTTTGGTTTTGGGTCTACGACTGTTTAAGTATATAATTTGTTTGGTTTCCTCATCTATAAAGTTAAAGGGATAAAATGACGAATAAATAAGGCAGTGTCTAGGCAGAAGCCAGTAGAGTTTGACATGTGACTGGTGCTCAGTTGATCCTGTCCTCGAGAGAGCATCTTTCAGAGCTTCCAGGAAGGCTTCAGAATGAAGCTTGTAGCATAGAATTGCTTCTTTCACTTTTTTCATTAGTTTTGACTGAGCTTTTGATCTCACCTAAAGCATGCCTTCCCTTTGCATACCAAGGAGAGACGAGAAAAACTTCCATTGGAGTACATTGCCATGTCAACAAGAAAAAGGGTTTAACTGTGGAGAAAGTGTGCGTAAGTGTACAGAAGAAAAGGCTAACATTTTCAGTGTAGTATTCAAAGGCTCATGGAAAACTTTAGAAAATATTAAACATTTCAGTAGAGCCATAAACAAAAGACATGAAAAAGGAGTTCACAAGAATGTATACATGGCTAATAAGCTCGAGAAGGTGGTATTTAACCACAGTCAACCAAGGGCATTGATTTTAAATGGATTTTGTTTGTCAAATTTATGCAAGAAAACTGGCAGTCAGTGCACTGTTGGAGGTGTACTGAAGCAGCTTCCTAACAGCAGTAAGGCTTGGTCCTGCTGGTGTCCTGCCGAGGAAATAGTAAGTAAAGCAGACATTCATACACAGCATAACAGCTGCCAGTGCTGTGCTCAGGGGGGGACACTAGGAAACTTTTGTTTCTTTGAACACTGTCCCCTAATCTAGAAGTCTAAGGACTTCTCTTAAGGGTTATGTGTTAATAAGCTGTTAGGTATTGTGATTTTGGCCAGGTGCAATGGCATGTCCATAACTGCAGAGCTGAGAAGGTAGATGGAGGAGGACTGGGAGTCAAGGTCATCCTCACTACATAATGAGTTTCAGGCCAGCCTGGGCTACAGAAGACCCTGTCTTAAATAAACAAAAAGTATGTGTTTGACAGCCATGGAAAAGTATTTCAGTATAATGTTACACGCAAACAGGACTGTAAGGATGCAGAGATGCACACACTGACTATTCAATTTCATAACATGAATGAGTGTGAATAGATACTTTGAGGTTCCAAACACACTGGCAAGTATCTTGGTTACAGATCTGTATTCTATGAGGTTACCTTCTCCATAGAACAAAACACTATTTCATAAATGCAGTCCCTTACCACTCATCTTAGTGTGTTTAGCATGGCCCTCCTAAAGCCTGCTATGTTGCGTGTAAATAGTATCATTCATTGCCCAGTGCTATTCAGGTCAGAGCAGCTCCATGGACTCAGTGCCACTCACTCTGTGACTCTAGATGTGTTGAGGCAGTTTACACAGTGTGTGTTTCTGTCTTTGTGTCTCTGTATCATGGTAGCCAAGAGCATGGCCTCTAGACTATAGAGGCCATGTGCTCAAAATCAGAAGCCTTATCTGTGTGTTGATTCTTGAATTCTCTAAGCTCTCAGTACCTTATCTGTAAAGTGGAGTGAGTAATACTCCTCCACGGTTGTAAGGATTAAAACAGTGTCTTCCAGTTTGCCTCCTACTGGATGTAATGTTCTTGCTCCACGTGCTGTTCTGTGTGAACAGCAGCATTTTTGGTACCCAAAGCACCATGCCTTATTCCGTCAAACTTTTTTTTTTTTTTTCTGAGACAGGATCTCTCTCTGTAACCTTGGCTACTCACTACTTGCTATGTAGACCAGGTTGGCCTAGTACTCAACGGGATCCAGCTGCTTCTGCCTCCTGAGTGCTGGGATTAAAGATGTGTACCACTGTGCCTGCCTCTCATACTGGCTTTTGATCCACAGTTCCACTGCTCTTGTCAAGGTTTCCTTTTGCCAGCACTCCTGTCAGGGACCTGCTTTGACTGCTGCCAAACTTCTCGAGACACTTTTATTTTACAGGTCTTAAAGGACTCCCACACATTGGGCATGCTTTCTTCCCTCCTTGATGGAGTATTCCCTTTCCTGGTAACTTTCATCTCTCCACCCTCTCAAGCTGGACTTCCCAGAGTTTAGTCCTTGGACCCATCTCTCTGCATCCCCACTTTGTAGCTTCACCCAGCTTTATGGCTTTGGTGGTACCCTCCCTCACGAGTTCCTCCTAAGCCTTTCGTTCTCAGCTGCAGACTTGCACAGTGTATGGCCTGTTCTTGTGTATGAAGCACAGATCTCCCAAGCAAAGTGCCCATTTTCTGCCCTGCTCTTTAGGAGAATTCTGTGGGCACTTTACGCTTTGATTTGCATGGACTGAAAACCATCAAGTTGCCCATGACTCTGTCACCTGATTTCTGGTGGTGCTCTGCTGTTAGAATATATAGTGTCTAACTTTCTTTGTTGTGGTCTAGGTCCGACGTTTCAGAGAAAGCAGACAGAGAAATACTAACGAAGAAGATGATGAAGTTCGAGAGGTAATTTACAGCTGCAGCATCCTGTGTTTGTAGGTTGGTGTGTGAACCAGAAGTGCCAGTGGTACAGTTAGACAGATTGCCCAAGGGTATGTTGTGTCTAGATGGGAACACTGGCTAACATTGGCTGATTGGAGCGCAGGTCACATCCGGGGACAAGTGTGTGATTGTCATTGCTTTTCTCCCGTCTGCTCTTGTTAAAATGTATTTGTACATGTGATGAGCACAGATTCCTCATTATTGAAAATAGCGTGGTATTTCTGAGTTAAAATGTCGGAATCCTCTTAAGTCTCTTCAAGTGCCAAGAGAGGTCGATTTGAAGCTGCTTACTGAAGTTCCGCACTTCTGACTGTTACGGTCGCCTCAAGATTGAAATGTGCACGCTTGTTTTCTGCTTGTGTGTTCTGTGTTTTGATCATCGTCACTGCTTTGTGGTTATTTCACACATCACTGACTCCCAAGGCTTTGTCTGAATGGTTTTCATGGTTGTTATGAGTATCCTTCTAGGAGTACAAGTGTAGAAGAGTATGGACAGGTATGGTCTTTGACCACAGGAGTCTCCTCATTAAGCTCATTAGTCTTTTTAAAAGGATAAGAGCTGGGCTGAGGGCATAGCTCAGTGGTCAGGTGCCTTCTCAGCATCCTTATCACCACCAAAACAGCAAAAAAGGAATTGTGCATATTTTATATGGAAGTGGAACGTTTTGAGTTCAAACTTCAAAGCTTAAAACTTAGCTATATTTTTAAAACATTTGCAGGTAACAGGATTTCCTGGGCTTTTTAGTCGATTTTCTGTTGCTGTATCAAAGTGCCTGAGACCATGTAATTCATAAAGGATAGAAAAATGTTTGAGCTCATAGTACTAGAAGCTGGGAAGGCCAGAGAGCATGGTGCCAGCATCTAGTTAGAGTCTTCCTGGAGGGCTCTGACTTGTCAAATCGCATGGCTTGGTGGGGAGTGAGCAACCTAGCTTTCTTTCAGAACAGAGCCATTGCCTGCCTGCATAACTCGTGAGTCCATTGATCTCGTGAATAGATTAATCCACTCATGAGGCCTTTCCTCATGCAGTGACCACTCCATACTGTTGATAGGTGTGGCTTTCTGCATAAAGTTTACAGCATGTGGAGTCTGGAAAATATATTAAATCATAGCAATAAACAGTTCCAGAATGCTGTGGGTGCTGACAGGGTTTTCAGCGTCAGAGTCCTACTCAACTCGAGTAATAGAGTTGACATTTCTCAAGATGTAATGCACAGCTTTGTCAGAATTTCTGAGCCTTGAATATGAATCCTATTACTATGCATTAGTTATTTTAACAGACAAATTTAAAAATGCATACCATAGAGCTACTTGTTCACAGGGGGAAAACTCAGAATTGTTTTAGGCACAAGTTGACTTGGAAACCTAGGACCAAGGCCAGCCAGTAAAGATTGGGTTTGCCGGCTGCCATGACCCCCAGCCCGCGCACTGCTGTCTCTTACGGTCCTATAAACACTTAGCACTGTCTTAGTCTGACACACTCCTTTTTTTCCTGGCTTACAAATTCTTAGGTCCTTTCTGAATTTAGACGGGGTTGGTACACCCTTTCAAAATGTGAAGCCACTCCTAACCCAGAGTGAAGGGATTCACAGGATGGAACGAAGGGCTTACAAATCATACATACAAGGAATTGGTGTCCACACGGCATTAAAAAAGGCTTCTTAAATTCAACAAAACAGCAACTTGAAAATGGACAAAAGCCTTGGCTTGTCATCTTTTCAAAGGTTTTCAAGTGCTCTGTCAGCACTTATGGATTCTTATGCACTTGTGAATACTTTTCACAATGCAGAGACTTGACACCACCCACATTAGAGAAGCAACTGTGAGACCCAGGGAGAGAATGAGAATGTGAACAGAACAGATCGAGGATCAGGATTGGCACCTATTGTGCAGCCTGGAGCTCCATACTTCCTGGTCCAAGGAGGACCTGATGCCCTGGGGTACAAAGCAACATGGCCACTCCTAGAAAGATAAAGCACAGGCTTAAGTAAACAGCAAAGGGATTGGAGCTGGAGCCTCAAGTGAATACTCAGCTACCGGTGCTCCTAGAGTAAGACTGACAGTAGCCAAGTCAGACACAGCAGGTCACTGGATGAGCAAAATGTGGTATCTTCCTGCAAGGAAATGTTACCACATCATTACAGTCAAACACATGCTCCAGTGTTCATGGAATCTGAACACACACTGAGTAGGAGAGAGCCAGATTCCAGTGGACTAAGGTAATATTTCATCTGTATGTGGTACTGTGTTATTCTGTCACAGGGATGGAGAAGAACTGGGGTTCCCAGGGACTTGGGAGTAGAGAATGGGTAGAGTTTCAGTTTAAGATGGAGAGTAAGTCCTATAGTCAGTAACTTAAAGCTGTTGTGCAGAAATAGTAAATTAGAACATTGTTTGACTATAATATTTGAGAAAATGAAAATAAAGATGGTATTTAGACAAACAAAAATAGATCATTTGGAAATGGTGGTTTATCACTTACAAATAAGCATCACAATGGGACAGGGCTTAAGTGCTGTTACCCATGGCTGCCGCTATAGAGGTGCTGTGCTAGCTTGCCTTCTCATCCGTGGGGTCTGAGTTTCCATCATCCCGCAGCTTCTTCCGATACTAGAGGTTTGATCTTTATGAATCTCAAGGGACGCTGTGTTTGATATATGCTTCTCTTTTTGAACAGTGAATGAACATTCCCCACACCCTGCTCCTAGAACTGAGGACTGAACCCAGGTCCTTTCACTTGCTAGGCAAGTGTTATACCCTTGAGCTAAATTCCCCATCTCTATGAACAGTTTTTTAATGTATATAAAGCATTCATGTGAAGTACCGACTTATAGTGGGGTAGAGGGTAACTCCTACTTCTCTGTGTGCTCTCTTCCTTCCCTCCACCTCCTCTTCCTCCTCCTCTTTCTCTTTCCATCCACCTTCAAATTTAGTCATGTAAAGTCAGGCGGTGGTGGCGCACGCCTTTAATCCCAGCACTCGGGAGGCAGAGGCAGGCGGATTTCTGAGTTCAAGGCCAGCCTGGTCTACAGAGTGAGTTCCAGGACAGCCGGGGCTATACAGAGAAACTCTGTCTTGAAAAATCAAAAAAAAAAAAAAAAAAAAAAGTAGTCATGTAGAAGTATCCACCTACTCCTGAAGCTTGTTGCTTAAATAAGGGGTGGTGGGGAGTTAAGGCTTTTGGCTTCTAGAGAGGGGAAATGTGGGGCCTCCTCCTTGTGCTCTGTTGATGTGAGGTATATTAGTGTGTATGGGTCCCTGACCTGCTATCACTCTGCAGGTGCTGTTACCTGCATGCCAGCCTCTGCTATATTCATGAATACTGGATGGTTGTCTTCTCTGTATATGTTCAGTGCTGTCTCTGCCTTAGGCTGGCTTTGGGTGCTTGTTCTGGCTACAGCAGTACTGCAATAGCAGTGAGCTCTGTTCTTTGGAAATTTGGCTCAGCTCAACTGTAAAGCTTTCTTGGTATCTGGATGATGTTTGGGGATTTTTACCTGTTTCTTATGTTGTTTTGTTTTTAACTTTGTGTGTATGGGTATTTTGCCTGCATGTATGTCTGTGCCACATGCTTGCCTAGTATCCAAACAGACCAGAAGAGGGAGTTGAACTTCCTGAAAGTGGAGATGGTTGTGAGCTGCCTGTGGGTGTTAGGAATCTAACCAAAATCCTCTGCACCGACAGCTGGTGCTCTTAACCTTGAGCCATCGTTCCAGCTCCAGAGTAGTATTTTTAAGCAATTTTCACAAAATAGACTGTTGATGGCATCTGTTTTTTTTTTTTTTCCCCTTGGGGCTCTAGGTTGTTTTCAGGACCTGCATTACAACTCATTTATTTTCTACTTACGTGCATATGTGTGTGTGTGTTTGTGTGTGGACATGTGTGCAGAGGACAGTCTTGAATGTTTTTCCTAGTTGCTGCTACTTTGCATGTGTTTATTTGTGCACGTGGGGCCAGAGATCGATGTGGGGTGTCTTCCTCTATGGCTTTCTACCTTATTTTTTGAGACAGGGTCTCTTACTGAACCTGGAGCTTACTGGTTAGACTAAGCTGGCAGGCTCCCATGCTGCAGAGATTGTCTGCCTCTTCCCAGCGCTGTGATAGTAGACACATGCAGTGGCACCCAGACGTTTAGTGTGGGTTCAGGTCCTCATGCTTGTACGGCAAGCGCTTTACCCATCAAACCGCCTCCCTAGCCACTCCTGCCCACCCCGAGACAGCACCTCTTGCTGGCCATGAGCCTAGTGATCCTGCCTTTTTGGGCTCCCTAGTGTTGGAATTATAAGTTGGGATCACTGTACGAGCCTTTCACATGGGTGCTGGGCTTGAACTCACATCCTTATGCTTCCAAAGCAAGCACTCTGTCTACTGAGCTATCTCCTCAACTTTTCCCTAGCTCTTTGGAAACTGAATTAACCTACCTCCTTCGTACCTCATATCCACAGCTTCAGTCCTCACCCACTCCTAGCTTGCCTACTTGCTACCCATCTCGTTTAGTGCTCCCCGCCCCCATCTCTTGATGCCAGTGGTCCTGTTAGAACTTGAGGAGTCCTTGGTCTCCTGCTATCAGGCCGCTTTATAACTTGCCTTATGTCGGCTGTGGGGCTGTGCCTCAGCATTGTGACTCCCCATTGTTCAGTTTTCCCCAGATGCCTGTATTTACTCTTCAGAAGCGGGGGGTGGGGGGGTGGGGGTTCTAGTTTTATTAAAACCTGTTTGAGGTTTCTTCTCTCTTTTATGTTTTGACAGATCTCAGTGAAGAGGTCAGGCACATTTGCTTTCATTGTATTTTTAATTTTTTAAAAAAAATCTGTTTAGAGTTACAGTGTTTGGCTAAATCTCAAATTTGTCTTTTGTAAATGATTTCTTACAAAATAAAGAAAGTGGATATGCTTGGTTCTAAAATTCTTTCTCAATCTTTTTTTCTTTTTCTTTTTCTTTTCTTTTCTTTTTTTTTTTTTATGTGAGTACACCGTAGACACACTAGAAGAGGACATTAGATCTTTCTGAATATAAAATTTATTTTAGAGGAAATTGCTATATTCAAAAATCAGAAAGAAAATAAATGCACCCTAAAATTTCATGGTTTTTTTCTTTCTCTTTTTAATTAAGAGCTCATTCTAAAAAAGAAGCTCATGACTGTCTTTTACAAACATTGTGTGGGATGCTGAGTGATCTTCAGCCTCTTCTTTGGTTCTAGAAGTGCTGAGTACAAAACTGAGTTTCTTGGAGACCCTCGTAAGAGGTCTCCTGCAGGTGGCAGCACAGGTAAGGTAAGGTATGAGATACTCCTTCCACATCTGTATAGCACACTGAGTTAGTTAGTGGGCTGATATGACTGAATGAGAGGTGGGTATGATGCTGTTTCTCCTGATGTGCCGTCTCTGCTGCACAGGCCATGAGCAGAGCCCGGGCCCTCAGATCACAGTCAGAGAACTCCACCTCAGCCTTTAGTGCTGAGGACCTGAGTTTTGATACAACGGAGCAGACAGCAAATGACTCTGATGACAGCCTGTCAGCAGTGCCTAGCAGAGGCCGAGGCCGAGGCCGAGGGCGAAGAGGAGCAAGAGGGCAGAGCTCGGCACCCAGAGGAGGCTCTCAGAGAGGCCGAGGTCAGCACCCATCTTTGTCTTTCAACACTGCAAACTTGCAAGCTACAAGAGAAGGGCCAAGTTGTGTCCTTTGGTCAGAATTGAATTGGGAGGTTTTGTTTCTAAAACAGTTGTTATTTTTGTGATGTGTAGCAGCTACCTGTAGTAGAACTTGGATAGATTGTAACTGGCTGTGTGCAGCCATAGGGTCTTAGTTGTTTTTAAGTTATAATTAAGAGCCTCACTGTATACTTCTCCTGTATATATTCTCTCATGTATGGAGGAGTAATGATTGACAAATGTGAATGAAGGAAATGGCTAGCAAATCACAATTCCAGATCAGAGAAATATTGCTACTATCAGGAGATAAAGTACTTACATGTTATAGTCTCTCTGAGCTTGTTTAAGAGTGAAAAGGACACTAGACAGCTTACCTTCTAAAGGCCGTCACAGCACTGCTGTCTTCACTGGTACTAGTCCTGGCATGGTCCAGATGACAGAGCATTGCCATCCAGTGATTTCCTAGTGTAGTCCATAAGTCTTTCACTAGGAATTGTTCTTCAGTGAGTATTTGTCCATGGCAGGGCTGGCACGTGGCTCTGGGGTTAAAGCACTGGCTGTTCTTCTAGAGGACCTGGGTTCAATTCCCAGCACCTACATGGCAGCTCACAACTGTCTGTAACTCCAGTTCCACGGGATCCTATGCTCGTTTCTGCTCTACAGGATCCTGCATACATGTGAGGCCATAAACTTGCATAATCACACATACACATAAAAATTTTAAAAATGTAAAAAGAATATTTTATCCTAGGGAACCTGGCTGGTAACATAAAGAATGACTTAATATAAGAGCTTTGAAGAGCCAGGCATGGTAGTGCACACTCAGATTTCTGTGAGCTTGGTCTACATAGTAAGTTCCCATGCATCTAGAGCTACATGGTGAGACCTGTCTCAGAAAAACAAACAAATCAAAAACGAGCTCTGAAGAATCAGTCTGTGGTTGTTTTATCATCTTTACATTTACAGCTTGTGTCCTAAAGCTGTAACGAGGACCAGGGTGACTAAGGACAGTCTGAAATCTGACCCTCAGACTCTGTTTTGTCTGTGCTGCTGGCTTTCTGTGCACAGTTTGTTAATGAGCTCTCCCTTCTGCGTTGTGCAGAGGGAGGTTCCTGACCACTGTGATTCCTCTTGCAGACACTGGGCTGGAGGTCACTACTCGAGGCAGGAGCTCAAAGGCCACCTCATCAACATCTAGAAACATGTCCATTCTAGACGGTGAGTACAGAGCTGTAGCTTATATCTTCCATCCCAGGAAGGCTGAAGCTGCCTCCCTAGTAACTGCACTCACTGTAGTAGCAGCCATCGAGATGACAGGCTAAAACAGAAATAGTTCTTAGGGCTGGAGAGGCAGCTTTGCAGTGTGCATGGGGGACTGACCTGAGCTGAGTAATTCCATGGATAAAACAAGTAGATCCCAATGCCTGGTGCATCAGGAGGCACCTTCAAGAGCTTATTATTATAAAAAATAGGAAATGGTGAACTACAAAAATAGAGTGCTGGGCCAGGCATGGTGGCGCACGCCTTTAATCCCAGCACTCGGGAGGCAGAGGCAGGCGGATTTCTGAGTTCGAGGCCAGCCTGGTCTACAAAGTGAGTGCCAAGACAGCCAGGGCTACACAGAGAAACCCTGTCTCAAAAAACCAAAAAAAAAAAAAAAAAAAAACCAGAGTGCTGAAGTGTGTATGCTTCCCTGCCAAAGCCCCAGTGAGCTCAGCACAATACTAGGCTCAGTGGCTAAACCAGTGCCTCAGCCCAGCCTGCCCTTTCTCATTCAGGGTTAATGGTTTTGTGTGAAACATTCCTTGATACCAGTGTGTATACTCACCTTAATTAAAGGAACTCTTCCTGTTTCCAGTGTTGGAAAGGTATCAGCTGTTACCTTTCCTTAAAGTAAAACCTCTTCTTCCCTCAGCTTACTCTCTGTGGTCTTGCACCTGTGGTGGTGGTGGTGGTGGTGGTGGTGGTGGTGGTGGTGGTGGTGGTGGTGGGTTATCCTGTTTAGGACTCATTGGGCTGTGTAGAGGTATGTACACTGGTGTTTCATGACACTCCACTGTGCTCTTGAACTTCTGTCTAGGTTGACATGTCCCCACCCATCCTTTTTTTGTTTTGTTTTGTTTGTTTGTTTGTTTTTCGAGACAGGGTTTCTCTGTGTAGCCCTGGCTGTCCTGGAACTCACTCTGTAGACCAGGCTGGCCTCAAACTCAGAAATCCGTCTGCCTCTGCCTCTCAAGGGCTGGGATTAAAGGTTTGTGCCACCACTTCCCGGTTTCCCCACCCATCCTCTTATCACCTCCTCATTCCCATTAGTTTCCTTTGTTCCCAAAACGTGGACTGAGTTTTTTTTAGCGTGAATATACAAACGATTTTATTATAGTACGGTTCAAGAGATTTTCTTTTTTCTGTTTTTATCTTTTCATGGTTTTTTTCAATTATTTCTTTTATTTTTTTGAGTTACAACAATTGCACCATTATTGTCACTTGCGTAGCCAACAGCTGCTGAAATGAGGAGTTGACAGCTAGAGTTTTTCCACTGAAGTTATTCAGCAGAGGATGGTGACTGAGCAGAGAAAAGACACCTTGTGGCCACTGCCTTCCCATGTGCCGTACTCCCCTGAGTCACTGCATTCATTTTCATGCTGATTCTGTGGGTGAGAGTGCCTGCTGCCTGCCAGGCACTTGCCAGAGCAATTTGCATTAAGCACCTCTTTACCCTTTCAACAGTTTTCTGTGTGAGATATTGGCACCGCTTTACAGGTGTGGAAAGTGAGACTTGGATAAGCCAAGCAACTTGGCAGTGACTGCTAGCTAAAAAGTCAGAGTGGGTCCAGTTCTAGAAGCAGAACTGACCTACGCAGGCACGGGGCCTTCCTGACCAAACAGTGTCTTCTGATGAAAGTTGCCTTCTTTCATAAGCTTCCTTCATTGCTGGCTGTCCACTAGGAGCAAAGAACGTTTCCTTCATTTCCAGTACCTCAGCATTTAGGAATCATTAGTAAGTGCCGACAGCATTCTCTGAAAGCACGGTGCTCTCTGGCTTTCTTTTCTTTTCTTTTTTTTTTTTTTTTTTTAATTTTTATTTATTTATTATATGTAAGTACACTGTAGCTGTCTTCAGACACACCGGAAGAGGGCGCCAGATCTCATTACGGATGGTTGTGAGCCACCATGTGGTTGCTGGGATTTGAACTCTGGACCTTCGGAAGAGCAGTCGGGTGCTCTTACCCACTGAGCCATGTCACCAGCCCTCTCTCTGGCTTTCTGTTCATGTGACCTGCTTCTTCTCCATTGTAGAAAGTAGGGTGAGGCCTGTGAGTGAGAGGGCAGATGAGATCTGGGCTTCTGCATTTCATCTTCCTCTCAGACATCACCAGATCCGACACAGAAACCTGAGGCGGGAAATGGGAGCCGTGATAGAGCTGGGCTGTGTAGAAAGATTGCTGAAGTCTCCGGACTAGGGATGTTAGGAGTCTGGCTATTTAACTGTCTCCCTTTGCCCAGTTTAGAGTGGAGGTTGTCTTGGAGAAGCTACATCTGATGCTAGCAATTGCTCATACGTAGGAGAAAGCAAACACTGACGAGGTGTTTGGATCTATTGCACAGTTTGATATCAAATGACAGAGAAGAGGCAAGGTTAGCAAAAACTGAGGAGTCAAGGATATATGGTTTGCAGAATTCCCCTCTGGTGTGTTCTCATGTGCCCAGTGTGGCTACAGAGACAATGGTGATGGCTGCAGAAGCCCCAGGATGTCTGGTCATCTGGGAAGGCGAGGAGGGCTACTGTAGTTCACTTGGCTGAGTGACAGGACTTCATCTTTCAGGCCTGTCTTATAAATATTTTAATGTGAGTGTATGTATGAGTTCTGCATGTTACTATATTTGAACAAGCTGGGAAACCATGAGAGTGCTAGCCAGACTGTGGGCTTCAACTGTATATAGTCTTACATCCTTCCAGACTCCAAGAGTATATAAATGGTTTTCCAATTGATCATTCCAGGATTTTGCAGGTAGGATTTTAAAATCCTTGAGCTTAGGAAGTGAATACATTTTTTTTAAGTTACTTTAAGAACTATGTAACAGGCATTTCATCTTTTTCATACTAGCTTTCAGATCTACCCGACAACAGCCTTCTAGAAACGTAGCCACTAAGAATTACTCAGAGGTAAGTACAGTGATTTGATTTGATTTGATTTGAATAATGTGCTTTCTGTGTTAGGACTTCCTACTAGGGATGTGTTGTGAACATCAGCACTGGGGAGAACTTGATGGTTATTCAGACTCTTGAAGCCAACAACAAAGCTCCCTGGTTCACTCTTCAAGTGCACTAGTTTCATGTATCTGGTAGCATTTTAAAAGACAGCAGTACTGACCTAGAGCCCTGACTTCTAAACCCCAACTCAGAAAGTATATTCCTCGTGTGGTGGGAGGCATGTTCCTCACGTGGAGGTGTTCCTTCATACTTCTGTGAACTAAAGACTGAGAAGACCAGAGGCTCGGGATCCTTGTGTCCTGTTAAAGATTTGCCGGGCAGTGGTGGCACACACCTTTAATCCCAGCCCTTGGGAGGCAGAGGCAGGCGGATTTCTGAGTTCGAGGCCAGCCTGGTCTACAAAGTGAGTTCCAGGACAGCCAGGGCTATACAGAGAAACCATGTCTCGAAAAACCAAAAAAAAAAAAAAAAAAAAAAAGAAGATTTAACATGGGCCTTTCTGCCACTTGGGATTCTACAAGCAAATTCAGGATAGTTCTGACTT
The DNA here is from genome assembly GCF_978045245.1 of Mus caroli. Taxonomy (NCBI): domain Eukaryota; kingdom Metazoa; phylum Chordata; class Mammalia; order Rodentia; family Muridae; genus Mus; species Mus caroli. The sequence goes on from NW_028227266.1 coordinate 11,471,618, forward strand.
ACTGTCTCACTGTTATAATCCATGAATCTTAAGCCCCAGGTCAGGACTCTTCCTGTGCTGGGCAATCCTGCTTGGTAAAGGTATATCCTGTGCACTGCAGGATGTGTAGCAGAGCCTGTGACCTCGAATGATGCTCTTTTGGAATTTTGTCCTTGGCTTCTTCCTCATTAACAGTTTAGTAGGTGAAAACATAGCACATACCCATCAAGGGTCAAGATAATACAAGACACAGAGCATGGTGGAATTGTATATATATCTCTGTCGGCTCTTAACACCAAATATCTACCTATCTGCTGCTTCCCATGTAATCCAATACCTTTTAAATAAGTTAAAATTGGAGCTGATTTTTTTCTTTTAAAAATGGAACTAATAGGTGATTTTGGTAGTACAGATCAACAATTTTCACACTCAGTGGGCAGAAACCTGAAGATTACAAGTTTGAAAGTAGCCCGTGTTACTCAAGAAAAGAAAACTTGAAGTTAAAGCACTGACAGTTTGTCGCCCTGTCAGAACCTGGGAAGAAAGCCTCAGGGCAGGGCTGCACTGCACTTGGACAAGTCACTCAGCCTCCTGTGTATTTTAGAGGTTACAGCTTGGGAACTGCCAGAAAAGACAGGCCATGGATAAGAGTAACATTTGTAAAGGAGAGGGACCTTGGTTTTTTTGGGGGGAGGAGGGGGGGTTGTCAGTCTGCCTTTACCTTCTTCCCTGAGATCTGAAGATCAAACCCAGGGCCTCACTGCTAGGCAGGTCCTCTACCACTGAGCCACATGCACTTCTAGATTTGTGTTAATCATAAGTGTTTATGTGATTTGCTGGACACATATGTGCATGTGTCTTGAGATTCTGTTATTTAATTTGTCTGTCAAGATGAACCTGTTGCTTTGTTTCTTCCCTTCTGTAGACCATTGAGGTGGATGACTCTGATGAAGATGACATTTTTCCTACCAATTCCAGGGCTGATCAAAGGTAGGCTAGGGGCACCCTTTGAAAACAAAAATATAATTATGCGGAATTCTATGGCAATACATTGTTCTATGCTAGAGAGGATAAATAGATTTCTTTTCATCTAGCAATTATGTAGAGAAATGAAAAACAGGTATGATTCAGCATTGCTGTACGTATTTCCTCTGAAAAACAGTCTGTGATTCATGTCCTCTTGTCTTTATTACCCAGTTCCCTTCAAGATGGAAAATGTTTTTCTTTTCTTTTTGGTTTTTCAAGACAGGGTTTCTCTGTGTAGCTGTGGCTGTCCTGGAACTCACTCTGTAGACCAGACTGGCCTTGAACTCAGAAATCCGTCTGCCTCTGCCTCCCAAGTGCTGGGATTAAAGGCGTGCGCCACCACTGCCTGGCTGAAAATGCTTTTCTTAATTCTGGATTTCAGATTTATTTTTCACTACATTATTCTCTGCCGTATATACACAGTGCTTTACTAAACAGGAGAAGTGGCTGATACGAACTTTGGAGTACATATGTGGCTGTCTGGACTTCCTCTGTTCCTTGTGTAAACTTACTCTGGATTACTTACTTATATGGCAAGCTGGACCTATTCTGGAGTAATGATTGACTTACTTTGGTGTATTTACTAAATTTATTTAAAATCACTGTTTTCTTTTATGTATTAACATTTTGGGCAAATACTGTTTACTTTAGACTTAATGAAAATTTCTACTTAAGAACATAATTGAGGGGCCTGGGAAGATGGCACAGTAGTGGAGTGTACTTGCTGTTCCTGTGGATAAACTAGGATTTGGTTCCGAGTACCTCACAGCCATTTGTAACTTCAGGTCCAAAGGGATCTGTCTGGCCTCTGGGCATTGTATATACCTTGTCACATACATACTTGTAGACAAAACACTCATATATATATAAAATAAAAATCGTTTTAAAAAGAAAATAATCTATAGCCCCCTTTTGTTTTTTAACATTTTGTTTTGACATTCTCCTAGGTCTGGTGATATATAACAGATTTGATAAGGCTGCAAACTTAGGTGACTTAATTATCCTATAAGGGGTTGACCACATACAACTAACTACATTAAGGATGAGTAACGTAGCTCATAACTGTGTGTAAAAGAGCAAGTAGGATATGGCAGGAGAAACTCTGGAGAGTGCTGAGCTTGCCCCCCTCCTGAGCGGCTGCAGGTTGAAGGGAAAGCACTGCAGCATTGTAGCTGTGGCGGGGAGCTGGTCCTACAGTAGGGGCACGAGTCAGCACTTGGGTGGTGCTCTCACACCATGGCCTAGTGCTCAACCAGATTCCACATAGCTCTTTAAAAAACAAACATTTCCCCATTTGACAGATGAGGAAATTTAGGTGCATAGGGGGTAGCATAGATAGGAAATGGTTTTGGCTTTTTTTCTATTAGAAAATATTTACTATAAAAACATTCAATAACTGAGAAACAGACAGTGCTGTTCTTAGGGTTCCTCAGAGAAACGGAGCCCATAGGATGCACACATATAGCATGTATGTAATATATTATCTCTGAGTACACATAGATACACGAAATTATATACTAAAGGGAGCTATGTATTGTTTGTACTCAGTGGTTATTATGGAATTGAATGCTTGTGTGGTGTTCTCGTTCATTGTCTTTGGTTTTTCTTTCTTCCTCAGGTGGTCGGGCACAACATCTAGCAAACGGATGTCCCAGAGCCAGACAGCCAAAGGGGTAGACTTTGAATCAGATGAGGTGATTGTCATGTCACAGGCTTTTTCTTACCTAACTGTCTATGAGATATAAATGGAGACCACTGGCTAGGCTCTGCAAGTTATATTTTTAGGCTCCCTGGTAGCCTTGCTGTGACCTGTAAGTGAGTGACCTCAGTGTAATTGCCTATAAAGGCCTTTCAAAGCACACTGTTCACTCAACTCTCACTTGTCCCATTAATGGGATCAAAGCTGGGGCTTTTAATCTTTTTTTAATTTAGCTTCTGTCGTTCATATTTGGAGAGTTGGGTGATGCTGCTGTAGAAGCATTTAAGGTTGACTTGGTGAAATGTTCCCTGCACACTGTGCCTTTCCTGTCTGTTGGCTGAATTTCCAAGAGGGTGGATAGAGTGATAAGTCTAAGTGAAGCCATTGGGACACACTCAGTGGGTGAAGTGGCTGCTGCACAAGCCTGGTGGCCCAAGTGGGAGTCCTGAGGCCCCCAAAGGTGGCATGGAGGAATGGACTCCATGAAGTTGTCCCAACAGAGCACACACTGCATGTAAGGGCACACATGTACACAGTAGTGTTATTAATCATAATAATAATGTCAATGAGGAAACTTAACGAATAGAATAGAAATGACTTGGATATTTTCTGTCCTTGCTTTCCTACACCTCATTTGCTTTGATTAATGTTTGTGACTGGGAAAATGTATGCATTGTGTGTTATAGATATGTACAGTCACTGACAAGGCCTGCCTGGCAGGTTTTTACTCGAGTGCACAGAGAACTGACTTGGCCTTTATATTTCACAGTTAAAGGGATAGATGTGATAAACATGACTTCCTGATACCATTTTACTTGTAAGAGTTTCTTTCTTGGCTCAGAGACGATGAGTGGTCACTGACATAGCATAACGTTTGTGTCATTTCAGGACGATGACGATGACCCGTTCATGAGCGGTAGTTGCCCAGGAAGAAACCGAAGATAATGTTTTTAATGGAACTTAGAAATTGCACGATGCAGGAAGAAGTCAAAGCACCACACACTGACTTCACAGCTGAAGAAGTTTAAGTCTGGGCTTATGTTTTATCGTTTTCTGAACGGTGACTCCCTTAAGCCATTTCCTAGCCCAATGATAAGGAGATTGCAGCTCTTCTTAGCCTTTAACCTGGTTGTTATCATTGTCTGGGGCTGCGCTGCCATATTGGGAACATTAACTTCCTGACAGAACTGTGTTTTCTGCTTGTAAGCACTTGGCTAAAATCCCATTCTTAAATGATGATTAGAGAAAACCCCTCCGTTGTTCATTTCTGCTTCATGATCAGAGACCGTCAGCCTCTGTGCCACAGCTATCAGTTGATGGGAAAGCTTACAGACTTGAGTGGTATGTGCTGGAATCTGTATCTCTAGAGAGCAAGGCCCTCCTGTGTGTGGAGCAACCTGAGCACCCTGCTTGTTATCAAGTGTGTGCATTTCAGAGCTTGCTAGAGGACCATCTACTAGGACCAGAAGGGCCTTATATTTAATTAGTAGAAGGTTTTTGTTAAGAACATTTTGGCTGTTTTGGTTTTGATTTTTATTCATGTTATAGCAGAGATTCAGATCCTGTTCCCATTGGGCAGTACTCATTTTCTTGATGGCTCTGTCAGTAATGACAAGCTCTTTTTCTTTCTCGTATACTTGTCAGGAAGAAAAGGCTAATAGAATATTTCTGTTTTCTTAAAAATACCGGAAAGCTTTTTTAGGCAAAGCAGCCAGCTGACCTTGTGGTTAGTTCAGGCTGCCATACTGCAGCAGGACAGCTTCTGCCAGTGTTGGTGTGGGACCTCCTCGACCAGCAGCACCCTGGCTTCAGTTGCTGTAAACATCTCTGAATCGATGATCCCAGAACTGACCGAAACAGCACACTTATATTTTCTTACTTGTTTTAGGAAGGAAATAAAAATGGTATCCCTTCAGAGTTGAGTTAAATAATTTCATTCCCTCTCCCACACTCTAAAAACTTCTGCTGGTCTTAATTTTATAAGGCAAGTGTGTTCAGACACTCTTTGATAAAATCTGAACCCTCTAGCATGACAACATGATGTTCTTCATAGTTGTAGACACCAGTGCTTGGGCTAAACAGTGCCTGTCTGGAACTTGCCAAGTTTTTGAAGCCCAGCACCTGACGGTACCACCAAGTCTTGAAAGTGGTTTGAGTTAGAATTATAACTCAGTGCTAATGAGCTGCTTAGAACAAGCTTTGTAACTGATGTGAGCACAGGGTTGTCAGCAGGGAACATTGACAGCACAAGGCCTGGTCCTGTGAGATCCCTTCAGGTAGTTCTTCCCACCCTCCATATTAATCACATTAAACTTGAAGTGTTCCCAGGGATTGAATGGAGATGAAGTGAGAGGTGGTACTCCCTGACCCACTGAGTTATAGCCAGAATTAGGTGGTGCCTTGTCTTGTGTGCCAGTGAGATGATCCTAGGTGAGTGACAGTGAGATTGGCCACTAAAGTCCCTGACAGGCTCCTGAAAAGGTTAGTGAGGCTTTTCCTCCATTAAAAAAATCTCAGCTAGCTGGGCATGGTGGCGCACGCCTTTAATCCAGCACTTGGGAGGCAGAGACAGGCGGATTTCTGAGTTCGAGGCCAGCCTGGTCTACAGAGTGAGTTCCAGGACAGCCAGGCCTATACAGAGAAACCCTATCTCGAAAAATAAACAAAACAAAACAAAACAAAAAATCTCAGCTAGAGTATAAAATGATGCTGCTAGCTGCTAGGGGAAGTGAGTTCCTGGCAGTGTGGAAATCTACCATGTGAACAGCATGCAGTATATCCTGGCAGTATGGGAAGTACAAAGGGGAAATAGTGTTGATTGAAGGTCATTGTGTAATCAGTGTACCACAAAGTTCTCTGGGGTTTGTTTAGATCTGGCATTGGTTCTTTGGTGACAGTTTTCAGGCCTGTGGGTGTCAGCTGGATGAAGTCTTGGGACCTGGAACAAGTTGTTCTTCAGTGACAGGTTTCTGACTTTATGCCGGGCAGGTTTCTGTAGAAGTACATCTTACATAGTGTGTTGTGGGGAAATGGGCACAGGCAGAAAGTTACCATACAACGGGATGAAGGCCCGGGAAGCTAATCAAGCCGTGTTGCACAAGGGTACCATGGGATAGCTCAAGGGCATCATAGACTGAGCACATAGTGGCCTTGGAACTGATGAATTCAGTCTCTTCAGCGGGAAAAGGTAAGTTCTCAGGAACCAAAATCTTAACTCCATCAAGGCCCCAGCCCCAGCCCAGAGCTTGCCAAGTGTGCGTTGCGTGAGGACACAGGACTGAGCTCTCTTGTCCTCTCATGGGCCATCTCGAGAAGGCCGGGAATCGGCCTGACTCCCAACAGCCTTCCAGATGATTTTTGAGCGCCCCATTTGCTCTTAAGGATGTGATAGCTCCACCATGAATGGAGACCTTTGTCCTTTAGCTTACCAAAGAGTCCATCTCTTGCTGGCACTGCATCCCGTGAGTGCGCGTGGAAAGTGAGTGCACTGTACCTCCAGCTGCTTGCCTGGCAAGCCTCTGAACAGCAAGCAGAGTTTAATTTAGGAGCACGTGAATCTTATCTTTATAAACCTTCAAAGTTGCTGGTGACAGTAACTATAGAAAAGCCATACCTTAACCTGTGCAAGGAGTCCCTTTGGGCAGGAGCCAGTGGCACGAGCTCGCCATGCCTGAGGAGCATGCATGGCTGCAGTTCAGAGCTCGCACTCTGGTTCTGCTGCTGTATGCACTTAGACTGTTGCAGCAGGTAATCTCCGCACTTAGTCTTGTGCAGTAACTGAGAATCTAGTCAGCAAAGCTGTAACTATCCTCGATCATATGCGCAGGCTGCGTATTTTACCTGTCCCTACCCATTACATAGAATGGCTCATGTGATACGTTTTACATGTAAAGATTCAAGAAGAATCAACAGTTCAATGTCTTCGTAAAGGGAAAAAAAAAACCTTTTGCTAGAAAAATGAAGTAAAAATGATTTTCTGGTTGGCCGGGCGTGGTGGCGTACGCCTTTAATCCCAGCACTTGGGAGGCAGAGGCAGGCGGATTTCTGAGTTCAAGGCCAGCCTGGTGTACAGAGTGAGTTCCAGGACAGCCAGAGCTACACAGACAAACCGTGTCTTGGAAAAAAACAACCAAAAATAAAATAATAATAGTCATCTCCTGGCATTAAGTGATATTTCCCCAAACTGAACGGGTGCCTTTTTTTTGTCTTTGTCAGACATTTAATTCCAACTAGTAGTTTGAGTATTTTAAGAGCTGACATTAAAATATTACAAAAGAATTATCTAATAAAGATTTGTTTTTGTTGAATTTTGAACGTAGTTTCTTGGTTTGAACAGCTTGCTTGGACCTGATCACACCACACTTCATTTGTTGTTTGTAAAATTGGGCACATGATTGGCTGTGGCCATTAGAGTGTCCTTCGCTAGATCTCATTAAGTTCTCCAAAGTCCAGAAATTGAAATCAGACCCAAGTGTATGTGTTTGGTTGTGCCCTCTCTTCAGCTACAAGCTGTCAGCAGTGAGGTACTTGGTTCTCTGATCCTTTTCACATGACAGCTAATACACTATGCTGGGTTAGAACCCACCCCTCCAGCCAAGTGTTCTAGAGCCTTCCTGCCCAACTACATGCCCCCCACCACCACCCTCTTTCTTCCACATCTGCCTCGTTACCCTGTATATTGAACTACCATTGCCTATTTTAAAGACTAGCTACACTGTTTCCCAGTTGCTTTGTCACAAGGCCTGCTTAGTTTGAAGATTGTTACAGGCTATTTAAAAAGACGTATTTCCGCCGGGCGTGGTGGCGCACGCCTTTAATCCCAGCACTTGGGAGGCAGAGGCAGGCGGATTTCTGAGTTCGTGGCCAGCCTGGTCTACAAAGTGGGTTCCAGGACAGCCAGGGCTACACAGAGAAACCCTGTCTCAGAAAAAAAAAAAAAAAAAAAAGAAGCCGGGCGTGGTAGCGCACGCCTTTAATCCCAGCATTGGGGAGGCAGAGGCAGGCGGATTTCTGAGTTCGAGGCCAGCCTGGTCTACAAAGTGAGTGCCAGGACAGCCAGGGCTACACAGAGAAACCCTGTCTCGAAAAACCAAAAAAAAAAAAAAAAAGACGTATTTCCTACATCACAGTCTTATGCCGTCTGCTAATGTAATGAAAGTGGTGTGTCAGATATCTGACTGAGCATATTTTCTAGAGCTAGGAAATTATAAACAAATAAGAACATAGCTAATAGGGTCAGACTCAGCTGTGTTTCTTTTGGAGATAACCTAGGAAGTGAAGTATATGTTACATTAAGAGCTTATCTGAAATTAATAAAATTAGTCTGTCTCTCACCTGAAAACTCCAGTGGCTTCTTGGTTGATCCCTGAGGTTTTTATTGGCGTTTTGATTCCAGATGATATTTAAATAGCTGTGTGTGTGTGTGTATTTTATTTCTATTCTATGTGAATTGGTGTTCTGCCTGCCTGCATGTATGTCCATGTGAATATGTCAGATCCTCTGGAACTGGAATTGTAAGACAGTTGTGAGCTACCTTGTGGATGCAGGGAATTGAACTCAGTTCTTTGGAAGGCTAGCCAGCATTCTTAACTGCTGAGACATCTCTCCAGGCACCCAGATGATAGTTTCAAAACATCATTTTTACTTTGGTTTTGTTGGGGTTGGAGCTCAGGGACCCCCACATGTTAAACACAGACTCTACCACTGAGTGATAATTCAGCCCCTAAAAATTTTGAAATGCTTACTTTACAGAAAGTTGGTAAGAATAATGGGTTTAATCCCTCATTTAAATGTAAGGTAAACAGGCGGTTGTCATGCATGCCTTTAATCCCAGCACTTGGGAGGCAGAGGCAGGCGGATTTCTGAGTTCGAGGCCAGCCTGGTCTACAGAGTGAGTTCCAGTACAGCCAGGGCTACACAGAGAAACCCTGCCTCGGAAAGAAAACAAAAAATAAAAAAAAAGAGAAGGTAAAGAATTTTCCCATTTTGATATATGTATATATTTACATAATACTTATTACCCATAATTATATATGCATGTATCTATATGTATGTGTATATATTACAGATTTAACCATACATAGGCTCATGTATGACTTGTGATCTTTACAGAGTAGACTGCAGCCCTGTACTTCCTTCCCTTTATATGGATTGTCTCAGGACTTGTCTCCTTGCGGCCTTGGCACAGTGGGTCTTCAGTGTACAGACTGCTCAAAAGCAGGTGTTTCTAATAATTTCCTCAGCATATTTTTCCTTCTAGGGTTTACTTTTATTTTTGTATATGTAAAACATTAACATAATTCTTAAATTCTGCAGATTGAGTACAGTATGTACTCAAATCTTCCAAATCTTCCTGCCCACCTACTGCCATTTAATAGCTCCACTATAATTTGCCTTTTCAATATTCTTTTTGCCAAAATAATTAGAATTATTTTATCATTTGCCCTTTTGTATACAAGAGATTTTGCTATAACTGAGCCTGTTTTGTCTGAGTACTATGCCCTGGAAATTTCTTCATATTTTATACAATCTCCCTCACTCTTGTAGCTTTCAATATACATTTGAATTTAAATGCCAGTAATTTACTTTATTATCCTGGCTTTGTGCATTTTGATAGTTGTGATTCTTAAAATTAGAGATGCTAGTGTGTTCACATTTTTGGAGTTACTTCTCTAGAGAAAGCTGGAGCCCTTTCTAGAAGAGTGGATGCCGATGCTGTGTTGCTCAGTGTGGCCAGTTACACACTGCAGCGGCTGCAGGTCAGTGTGCAGCTGCATGTGCCCCTCGCCTGCCACGCCTTGCTGGTGCTCTTGGCTCTTAGCCAGCCCTGGTAGCTCCTCAGAGCAGCTGTGTCTGTCTGTGTTTCTCTCATGTGGGCGTGCTACATGTGTCAGGGGCCATTTCTATTTCTGTGGAGGATTGCTCAGTCACATATTTTGCCCATTTGGGGAGGGGAATCTTAGTTACAAAAATGTAATTTTTATATAAAAATATGCTGACATTGTTAATCTTATGATTTTACCTCTCTCTCTCTCTCTCTCTCTCTCTCTCTCTCTCTCTCTCTCTCTCAAATGGCAGTAGTCTAAGTTCTTTTGATGATATTTTAAAATTTTTTCCCACACAGAGTTTACCAACTGGAGGGGTAGGTCTTTTAATTACCTTCGATGATCCTTTATGTAAGACCATGACCTCAGTGGACTCTAAAGGAGTGGCACCTCTCTTTGTTCAGTGCTGGCCCCTGGACAGTGTGTGAGGCAGCTACTCTATCCCCGAGCTTCGTGCTCTGCTCACTTGTATACTTTATTGGGGCTTTGTTATTGTTTTGTTAGTTTCAGATCACAGGGTAAGGCGTTTGATCAGGCATTGCATGCATGGAGCTGCATTTTGTTCTCATTGGTTGTTCCCGCCCACTGCCTTCCAGAGTATTCCCCAGTGGGTCCAGTCCTTCCTGAGTTAGCCCCTGAAAGCCTTCTTAACACTTGTGTTCTGTTGCCCTGTTTTTCTGTTCCCTGAAGAGCTCTTCTTCCCTTCTCTGGTATTCTTTTCAGTTTCATCATCTACACCACACATGCACACACATGTATGTATACACACACACATACATATGCACATGCACACACAACCTTTTTTTTTTTTTTTTTTTTTGGTTTTGAGACAGGGTTTCTCTGTGTAGCCCTGGCTGTCCTGGAACTCACTTTGTAGACCAGGCTGGCCTCGAACTCAGAAATCCACCTGTCTCTGCCTCCCGAGTGCAGGGATTAAAGGCGTGCACCATCACGCCCGGCCACACACCTTTAAATATAGCTTCCAAATACAAGAGAAAATGCACCTGTCTTACTAGTCTATTTCAGTCAACAGTGATTTCCAATTATATCAGTTTCTCTATAAATGTCATAATCTCACTTTTCTTTACAGCTGAGTAATATTCCATTATGTATGTGTGTACTTTTGTCATCCATTATTCTGCTTCTGGCCATCTAGGCTAATTTCATTTTCTGGCTACTCTGACTAGTGAAGTGATGTGCATGGATGTTCAGGACTCTGTGGTAGTTCTGCTTTAGTTGTGAGAAACCTGCACTGATTTCTGCAGTGCCACACCAGTTCACAGCTCTGCAGCAGTGCCAATTGCTCCTCCTTCCCCACACACCTATCAGCATGTGTTATCACTTGCTTTCTTGGTGATGGCCACTGTGCCTGTGAGATGGAGTCAGAGCAGTTTTAGTGCACATTTCCCTGATGGCTAAAGGTGCCAAACACTTTTTAAACTACTGTTTCCTTCAGCTGAGAACTGGCTATCGAGTCATTAATCCAATTACTGACTGGATGGTTTGGGATTTGGGGGGGTGTTTACTTTTCACACTGTGTTGTAGGTATCAGTCCCCGTCCAGTGTGTTTGGCAGGATTTTGTTCTCCCACCCGTCAGCTGCCTCTCTGTCCTGGTGATTGTTTCCTTTGGGGGGCAGCTTTTCCATTTTCATGTAATCACACTTACCAGTTCTTGGAAATATGTTCTCTGCTTCTAGAGTCCTTCCAAACGTCCTTGCCCGCGCCTGTGTGCACAGTGGTTAGAAGACATTCATGAGTCGGTTCTCTCCTACCACAGGAGTCCTGGACACTGGACTCAGGTTGTCAGGCTTGTCACCTTGTGACCCATCGCAGCAGCCACTAATGTTTTGTGTTCTGTGCTGTCAGAGTCATCCTTTGTTCCTACATCTTTACAACTTATTTCCGTAGTTGCATTTTGCTCAGTGTATTAACTATTACTGTTCTTACGTGCGGTTTAAGGAGCCCTGCCGTAAGATCCCAATACTTTTATATGCCTGTGGGAGTCGATCTAAACTTTGCCTTTTACCTTTTATTGTTTAACTGGGAGTTGGTTTTTATAAGTGGTGTGAGGTAGGGATCATGTTTTGTTTGACTGTCTTGGTTATTATTGAGTTCCCGCATACACACCAATCATGGTTTTAAACTCTGTTCCTCCCTCAAGGCCTATTTGAAATTAATTACTGTAGCTTTATAATGAGTATTTAACTGAGAGACTGTCCTTTGCTACTTACCTTTTTATTCTTGAAGGCTGCCTTGGGACTTCTTGGCTCTTTAGATTTTTAAATACATTTAATAATTACATGTACTACTGTGACCTAATGCAACGTTTTAACAAAAATCTTATGTGTTTCAGTTTTATTAAGGTTCAGAGCTACTGCCAATTGCAGTTGGTTTAATTTAAACCTTGTTCTTGTTCCCAGGATTTACTAGACACTTCCTTTGACAGAGAAAATGATTGTGTTCCACAGGGCCAAAGCTTGTAGTGTGGGCTTAGCAGCATTCCATCCTGACTGGACTCTTTCCATTTCCCCTAACTTTCACTGACAGGCTAATGTTCATTTGCCCATTTGCAACACAGTCCAGTTTAGAGAACTATGTAGTTTCTCATGGCCACCCCTTATCTGCCTTCCCTCCCCCAGCTGTGTGAAGCAGTACATCCTTCCCTTCCTCCCAGACCCTGGATTAGGCGCAAACCACACCCCCAAAGCCCATTTTCACAGTGATCCTTTGTCAGCAGGGAAGGAAAGTAAAATGGCTGACTTCTGACCTAGCAGAAACCAGCAGCAAATGACATTGCAGGTGTGATTTTTTTTTTTTTATTACGTATTTTCCTCAATTACATTTCCAATGCTATCCCAAAAGTCCCCCATACCCTCCCCACCACTTCCCTACCCACCCATTCCCACTTTTTGGCCCTGGCATTCCCCTGTACTGGGGCATATAAAGTTTGCATGTCCAATGGGCCTCTCTTTCCAGTGATGGCCTAGTAGGCCATCTTTTGATACATATGCAGCTAGAGTCAAGAGCTGGTTAGTTCATACTGGTTAGTTCATACTGGTTAGTTCATAATGTTGTTGCACCTACAGGGTTGCAGATCTCTATAGCTCCTTGGGTACTTTCTCTAGCTCCTCCATTGGGGGCCCTGTGATCCATCCAATAGCTGACTGTGAGCATCCACTTCTGTGTTTGCTAGGCCCCGGCCTAGTCTCACAGAGACAGCTATATCAGGGTCCTTTCAGCAAAATCTTGCTAGTGTATGCAATGGTGTCATCGTTTGGAGGCTAATTATGGGAAGGATCCCTGGATATGGCAGTCTCTAGATGTTCCATCCTTTTGTCTCAGCTCCAAACTTTGTCTCTGTAACTCCTTCCATGGGTGATTGTTTCCAATTCTAAGAAGGGGCAAAGTGTCCACACTTTGGTCTTTGTTCTTCTTCAGTTTCATGTGTTTTACAAATTGTCTCTTATATCTCAGGTATACTAAGTTCTGGGCTAATATCCACTTATTAGTGAGTACATATCATTTGAGTTCCTTTGTGATTGGGTTACCTCACTCAGGATGATGCCCTCCAGGTCCATCCGTTTGCCTAGGAATTTCATAAATTCATTCTTTTTAATAGCTGAGTAGTACTCCATTGTGTAAATGTACCACATTTTTTGTATCCATTCCTCTGTTGAGGGGCATCTGGGTTCTTTCCAGCTTCTGGCTATTATAAATAAAGCTGCTATGAACATAGTGGAGCATGTGTCCTTCTTACCGGTTGGGACATCTTCTGGATATATGCCCAGGTGAGGTTTTGCGGGATCCTCCGGTAGTACTATGTCCAATTTTCTGAGGAACCGCCAGACTGATTTCCAGAGTGGTTGTACCAGCTTGCAATCCCACCAACAATGGAGGGGTGTTCCTCTTTCTCCACATCCTTGCCAGCATCTGCTGTCACCTGAATTTTTGATCTTAGCCATTCTGATGTGCCCCACCTGTAACCTTAACTACAAATGGTTCTGTACTGCCTGTACCAGGAAACTGACAAGCATATCTTTGTTTCAAAAAGATGTTTATAACCATTTTGCGACCCTACCTTTCTTTCAAAAGGTTATTATGGTGACCTGTTGCTATGATACCTTGCTATAATCACCTTGCAACCGTGTCTTTGTTTCAGGAGGTTGTTGGAACTAACTTGTTATGTTTATGATTCTGCTCCCATAACCCCACTTATTTTGCCCACCAAATTCTGCATTTGGAAATCCCTATCCATAAGCCTTGCCTTCTTCACATCCAACGTTGACCTCTCAAACCCTACCTTGAGGGAGGCAACCGTGTACACAAATAAAAGAGCTTGCTTTAATTAGTTACTTGCTTTAATTAACCCGGCCATGATGATTTGGATCACTGGTCTCTCTCTCTCTCTCTCTCTCTCTCTCTCTCTCTCTCTCTCTCTCTCTCTCTCTCTCTCTCCCCACCTCTGGAATTAACAATACATGTGTGTGTTTGTGGACAGCCGTCTCCTTCCTTTAGGACAAAGTCTTGGATATGAAGTGTTGGTCTGGGTGTGAGATTGTATTCAAAGAATTAATAACAAGTCATCACATTGTTTGGCTGAATCACAAAAGGGCATGAGGGTAAAATGGCGGCCTGGAAATGCAAGTAGCTAATCAGCCTAGGACTTTGTCATCAGTAAAGCTCAACAGTAAGTAACACATCAGCTTTGCTTGTCTATAAGCATCCTACCACTGATAAGATATGAGACATCAAGTTAAGAAGAGAAGTTTATTTTGGCTTAGTTTCAGAAGTTGGACCCCATGGCTCACTGGCTCCACTGTTTTAGACCTCTGTTTTTTGTTTTTTTGTTTTGTTTTGTTTTGTTTTTCACACTACTGTAATGACCAGAAGGTGAATGTCCAGGTCTCCCTAAGCAGCCATTTCACCATTAGCTTATTGGTGAGGAAGGGCTTTAGAGCCTAGAGTCACTGGGAGCCTCCTTTCACAATGCATTTCACTCCATCAGGTAATGATGGAGCATCTATCAGGTGGGCCGCTGCAAACGGGATATTCTCTCCTGCTCCTCTCTACTGCTGGTGAGAGAAAAATGGATACAACCTTTCTAACAGGAAGTCTAACAAATTACATAAACCTCAGAATATTTCATCTCTGTTACCTGGAATTCTGTGTCTTAGATTCTATCCCAGCCTCTAGTCTGGTCTAGTTGAAAGCAAATGAAACTGGAAGGTAAATGTATGTCTCCATATAAAGTCTAGAAAGATTATATAAAAAGATTACCAAGCATTACTCACTGAAAAGTACATTATTCTATAGTATCCCACAAGATTAAAATACTATCCAGCCATTTAAAAGAAGATATTAATTCCTTTTAAATTTTAATCTTGGAATTAAACTTTTTGAGAAAAACTTGATAAGGCTGAAAATTCTTAAGGATGATAATATAATCCTGACATGAAACTGATAAAATTACATTTCCATTATATAGATAAGCATTAAAAGTACACCAAAATGTTAATGGTAAGATGGCAGAAACACCAAAAATGTGTGCACCTGACTGCAGTTGCCTGAGGAGGACACTAGAGGGTACCACACCCCGAAGCTGGAGTTAAAGCACAGTGGTTGCTGGGAAGTCAACTTGGGTTCTTGGCTGCAAGTGCAGCCATCTCTCCAGCCCTGAGATTATTTTCTTTATGTTCTTTGGTTTTTCTCAGAATCTTTTTTTTTCCATAAATACTGTTTATAGCCAGGAGAAAGGCTTTTAATATTCAGACAACAGTAGCTTATGGAGAGGATTCTAGTTTATTCCAGTACTTCCTGAAGAACAACAGTCTGTTCTGAAGAGGCTTCGTTCTCAGAAAGTGGAAGTGAAGTTAGCTCTGCTGGGCTTCTCTGAACACTTTGCTTTGCTTTAATAGAGTCTATTAATATCTCTCATAGTCTTCCATTAGTAAGAGCTGGCTCTGTGCGAGGCACCATGCCAAGTTATGGTATAAAAGGCAAGGGCAGGTGCCTGCCCTTAAGAAAGCTGTGAGAGAAGTCACCTAGAGTCAGCTATTATACCATGTCGCAAACTACTGATGAAGACGAGAGGGCCAGGTGAATCCAACCAGAGAGGGGTAACGGGGGGGGGGGGAGAGGGCAGAGTGACTCCAGCCAGGGAGGGGTCCAAGGGAAGAGGGCAGGGCGAATCCAGCCAGGGAGGGGTCCAGGGGGAGAGGGCAGGGTGAATCCAGCCAGGCAGGGGTTCAGGGGGAGAGGGCAGGGTGAATCCAGCTAGGGGTCCAGGAGGAGAGGGCAAGGTGAATCCAGCCAGGCAGGGGTTCAGGGGGAGAGGGCAGGGCGAATCCAGCCAGGCAGGGGTCCAGGGGGAGAGGGCAGGGTGAATCCAGCTAGGGGTCCAGGAGCTTTGCAGAAGTCACTTGCTGTTTAGAATTTTTATTTAGCAATTAAGCAACTAGGTGTCATATAAATAGTATGGTTGTTTTTCTCACATAATTTATATTTTTATTATTCTACCCTTAATCAAAATCTCTGGAAATGTCAGGTGGATTTTTGGAATAGTCTAACTAGTGGGCCAAAATCTGACTCACATTCTGATCTGTGTGTTTACTGCAGGATGAGCTTTTCTTAACTCCAGCATGGTCATCAGGCTTCCCACACCACAGTGGCCATTCTCAGTCCCACTGTCTGCAAGCAAGACTCTCAAGTGTAATTGCTAGAATTTGTCTTTATCGTAGCATGGATCTTATAAAATAGAAGTCTATGAAATGAAATGGAAAAGGGAAAAAAAGATAACTTTTCCTTTGCGGAGCTCAGAATAAATGCTCCCCAAAAGGTATTTTTAAAAGTCTTATTAAAGCATTTTTTCAAAAGCATATGTCAAATGACAGCTATAGCTTCATCTGCAGAATGTGACTGTGCATCTGTCTGCTGGTGCTTCTAGAAGCATCCTTTTAAAAGATTTTATCTTTTAAATTATGTTTGTTCAGTGTGTGTGTATCTGTGTGCCTGTGCAGATGTCTCTCTGTGTCTCTGTCTCTCTTTCTCTCTCTCTGTTTGCATGTGTGTGTGTGTGTGTGTGTGTGTGTGTGTGTACAATCCACTGTACATGTAGAGATCAGAGGGAAACTTGTAGGAATCAGAACTCATGGTTGAACTTAGGCAAGTCTTGGGATAGAGAGTAAGCAGTTTTATCCACTGAGCCATCTCCTGGCCCCACCTAGAAACATTTTTAATAAAATTTCAATTTGGTATTTTTAAAAAACACTTTAATCACCAGTCTTTCTTTATAAGATGCAATATTGCTCAAGTAGCTTAAAATCCTGATAAATTATCCTTTTTCAAGTTCTGAGGGTCTTATTTGAAACAAAGCACACAGCAGGAATAACAGAAGTAGAAAAATAGCTCAATGGCAATTAGCATAAAATTACAGCTGATACTGAATGAGTCAGCATGGAGCTGTGATCCCAGAAACACCCGCTCCAGGCCTGCCTTAGAGGGACTATCTCTGCTCCATCTGAGATCTAGTGAAAAAATGTCCAAGTGCTTAACTAACAGCAGAATCTCCTACAAGACAGAGGGGTGTGTGCTTTTGAACTTTTGTGTGTGCAAGCACATGGAGCCAAAACAGGAAGCCCATATTCTTGTCTGCCACTCTCCTCTCCCCCTTACTCCCTGAAGCAGTGTCATTCATTGAACCTGTAATTCAATGTTAGTTTCTTTTTTGTTTGGTTTTTGGCTAAACTGGCAGCCAGTAATTCCCAGCAATTCTCCTGTCTCCACCCCAACTTCTCATTCTGAGGGGACAGTCCTTCATAGAACTATACATGGCTTTTATGCGTGTTCAGCTATTATTCTGGTTCCCCTGAATATGCAACATGTACTCTTAACTGCTGAGCCCTAATGTCCAGGATCCTACATGATGGATGAAGTACCAAAAAAAAAAAAAAAAAATTATTGTACCCTGGTACTCTGCCTGCCTCAGAACACACCCTCTGCCCGGGATCTGCACTACATGTAAAAGATGGTGTCGGGAATAAGACAATTTCTGACCTGGGAAACCTAACAGTTTAGTGGGAAAAACAGTTATGTAGCCACAACAAGATAAAAACAAGGAAAATGGAATATGAGAGACTAGATTAAGTGTTAGCAAAAACTAACATAGAGGGTGACTTGCAAGCCCTCTATTTGCTGTCCTTAGGGTCTCATATTAGAGGTGTTTAGAGATTCTTTTTAGAAGAGGCCACATTAAAACTGGGTCTTTAAGAAGAGAGGAATTGCTTCCGGTTTCCCTCTATTGCAGGGAGTTGGTCCTGTGCCACAGTGCTCTGTACCCAAATACTGCCGGGAGAGAGGAGATCTCCCAGGAGTACGGACACACCTGTGAGCACAGGTAAGACCACCACTTCTGCTCAAATTCATGGCCGAAGAGGGACCTGCCTAGACCCATCAGGACACAGGAACCAAGGAACAGCCGGGAACAGGATCCTTCTAGTGTCTGTCTGCACTCTATGCCACAGCTCTCCATACCCAAATTCCATCAAGAGAGGGCTGGTCTCCCAGGAGTACTGACACATGGGCTTGCAGGAGAGACAAGCCACAGTCAGAGACAGTAACCAGATGGCAAGAGGCAAGAGACAAGGATAATGGCAAACACAGAAGTGGATGCTCACAGTCATCTATTGGATGGAACACAGGGCCCCCAATGAAGGAGCTACAGAAAGTACCCAAGGAGCTAAAGCGGTCTGAACAATATGAACTAACCACTACCCCCTAAAGCTTGTGTCTCCAGTTGCATATGTAGCAGAAGATGGCCTAGTAGGCCATCAATGGGAGGAGAGGCTCTTCATCTTGTGAAGATCATATGCCCCAGTACAGGGGAATATCAGGGCCAGGAAGTAGGAGTGGGTGGGTTGGGGAGCAGAGTGGAGGGAGGGTATAGGAGACTTTCAGGATAGCATTTGAAATGTAAATGAAGAAATTATCTAAAAAACAAAAAACAAACAAACAAAAAACCAGCAAGGACAAGAACATAAACAACAGAAACCAAGGCTACTTGGCATCATCAGAAGCCAGTTTTTTCACCACAGTGATCCCTGGATACCCCAACACACCAGAAAAGCAAAACTCTGATTTAAAATTACATCCCATGGGGATGATAGAGGGCTGTAAGAAGGGCATAAATAACTCCCTTAAAGAAATACAGGAGAACACAGGTAAATAGCTAGAAGCCCTTAATGACAAAACACAAAAATCCTTTTAAAATTGCAACACAACCAAACAGTTGAAGGAATTGAACAAAATCATCCAGGATTTAAAAATGGAAATAGAAACAATAAAGAAATCACAAAGGGAGAGAACTCTGAAGATAGAAAACCTAGGAAAGAGATCAGGAGTCATAGATGCAAGCATCACCAACAGAATATAAGAGAGAGAAGAGAGAATCTCAGGTGCAGAAGATACCATAGAAAACATTGACACGACAGTCAAAGAAAATGCAAAATGCAAAAAGCTCCTTACCCAAAACATCCAGGAAATCTAAGACACAATGAGAAGATCAAACCTGCGGATAATCGTTACAGAAGAGAGTGAAGATTCTCAACTTAAAGGGCCAGTAAATATCTTCAACAAAATTATAGAAGAAAACTTCCCTTACCTAAACAAAGAGATGCCCATAAACATACAAGAAGCTTACAGAACTCTAAATAGATTGGACAAGAAAAGAAATTGCTCCCATCACATAATAGTCAAAACACCAAATGCACAAAACAAAGAAAGAATGTTAAAAGCAGTAAGGGAAAAAGGTCAAGTAATATATAAAGGCAGACATATCAGAATTCCACAAGACTTCTCACCAGATACTATGAAAGATAGAAGATCCTAGGCAGATGTCATACAGATCCTAAGAGAACACAAATGCCAGCTGAGGCTACTAAACCCAGCAAAACTGGCAACTAAAATAGTTGGAGAAACCAAGGTATTCCATGACAAAACCAAATTTACACAATATCTTTCTGCAAATCCAGTCCTACAAGGGATAATAGATGGAAAACACCAACACAAGGAAGGAAACTACACCCTAGAAAAAGCAAGAAAGTCATCTTTCAACAAACCCAAAAGAAGATAGCCACACAAACATAAAAATAACAGGAAACAACAATCACTATTCCTTAATATCTCAACATCAATGTACTCAATTCCCCAATAAAAAGACATAGACTAACAGCCTAGATATGTAAAAAAGACACAGTATTTTGCTGAATACAGGAAACACACCTCAGTGTCAAAGACAGACACTACCTCAGAATAAAGGGCTAGAAAACAATTTCCCAAGCAAATGGTCCCAAGAAACAAGGGGCAGCAGCCATTCTAATATCGAATAAAATCAACTTTCAACCAAAAGTTACCAAAAAGGATAAGGAAGGACACTTTATACTCGTCAAAGGAAAAATCTATCAAAGATGAACTCTCAATTCTGAACACCTATGCTCCAAATGCAAGGGCACACACATTCTTAAAGGAAACTACTAAAGCTCAAAGCACACATTGCACCTCACACAAAAATAGTGGGAGACTTCAACATTCCACTCGCAGCATTGGACAGAGGATGGAAACACAAACTAAACAGAGACACACTGAAACTAACAGAAGTTATGGACCAAATGGATTTAACAGATAGCTATAGAACATTTCATCCTAAAACAAAAGAATATACCTTCTTCTCAGCACCTCATGGTACCTTCTCCAAAACTGACCATATAACTGCCCACAAAACAGGCCTCAACAAATATAAGAAGATAGAAATAATCCCATGCATCCTGTCAGATCACCATGGACTAAGGCTGGTCTTCAATAGCAACAATAACAACAGAAAGCCCACATACACATGGAAGCTGAACAATACCTTACTCAATGATAACTTGGTCAAGAAAGAAAGAAATAAAGACTTTAGAATTTAATGAAAATGAAGACTCAAAATACCCAAACTTATGGGACACAATGAAAGCAGTGCTAAGAAGAAAACTCATAGCTCTGAGTGACTACAAAAAACAAAACAAAACAAAACAAAACAAAAAACTGGAGAGAGCATACATTAGCAGGTTGACAGCACACCTGAAAGCTCTAGAACAAAAAGAAGCAAATACACCCAAGAGGAGTAGACTGCAGGAAATAATCAAACTCGGGGCTAAAATCAACCAAGTAGAAACAAAAAGAACTATACAAAGAATCAACAAAACCAGAAGCTAGTTCTTTGAGAAAATCAACAAGATAGATGAACCTTTAGAAAGACTAACCAGAGGACACAGAGACAATATACAAATTAACAAAATCAGAAATGAAAAGGGAGACATAACAATGGAAAACGAGGAAATTGAAAAAATCATCAGCTCCTACTACAAAAGCCTACACTCAACAAAACTGGAAAATCTGGATGAAATGGACAATTTTCTAGGCAGATACCAAATACCTAAATTAAATCTGGATTAGATAAACCATCTAAACAATTCCATAACCCTTAAAGAAATAGAAGCAGTCATTAAAAGTCTCCCAACCAAAAAAAACCCAAAAACCAAAAACCAACCAAACAAAAAACAACCAACCAAACAAACAAAAAGCCCAGGACCAGATGGGTTTAGTGCAGAATTCTATCAGACCTTCAAAGAAGACCTAATACCAATACTCTTCAAACTATTCCACAAAATAGAAACAGAAGGAACACTACCCAAGTCATTCTATGAAGCCACAGTTACACTGCATATTCTCCCTTGGAGATGGCATGGTTTCTGTCTAATCAGGAACCTGTCACAATTTCCTTTCATAGAGGACTTCATAGGAGATTTTTTTCCCACTTCTATCATGTTTAATGTTCCAAATAGATTCTAAAAACGCTTGAGTACACATTACTTTTAGCTTCAGAAGATATATGTATATTTAAGAGGCATTTAACTTCTATAAATTATTTTGATGACTTAAAAAAATGTCAATACGGGCATGGTTGGCGCATGCCTTTAATCCCAGCAATCGGGAGGCAGAGGCAAGTGGATTTCTGCATTCCAGGCCAGCCTGGTCTACAAAGTGAGTTCCAGGACAGCCAGGGCTATACAGAGAAACCCTGTCTCGAAAAACAAAACAAAACAAAAAAGTCAATACTGAGTTATATATTTTAAAATAAATTTTATTACTTTAATTTAAAAAATTAAAAAAGAAGAGAGGATTTGGGTGGCAGAGATGGGTCAAATGTGAAACCCTAAGTTAGAATCTCATAACTCATATGAAATGACTGGGTTTGATACCCTACCACTGGACACTTGGAGACAACTGAGTTCCGGGACTCATCTAACAAGCCTAGCCTACTTGGTGAGTTCCAAGTTCCAGAGAAAGACAGCCCTGTCTCAAATCCCAAGGTGAGCAATGCCAGAAGAATGACACTCAAAATTATCTTCTGGCCTTCATACATACACTTACATGTATACACACATGCACACAGAGAGAGAGAGAGAGAGAGAGGGAGAGGGAGAGGGAGGGAGGGAGGGAGGGAGAGAGAGAAGGGAGGAGGGAGGGAGAGAGAGAGAAGGGGGAGGGAGGGAGGGAGGGAGAGAGAGAGAGAGAGAGAGAGAGAGAGAGAGAGAGAGAGAAAGAGAGAGAGAGTAATAAGATTGTTTCTGGCCCTCAAGTGACAGGAACAGTGATCTTAAGGTAGACATAGCATTTTTCAAGTACATTAAGAAACAGGTGAGATGCAGGTGACCTCAGGTTCTCACTAGGTTAGATGGGAGCCAGGGCAGTTATTAAAAAGTAAGAGAGGGATGAGAAAGAACAAGTACTTTGTGGCTTCTTACTAAGCGTTAGTATTCCAGGTGAAAATGGCCAGTTAGCTATCAATGTGAAATAGAAGTCTAGGCTTTGCAGAGATGTGGCCAGTGAGATACAGGTCTCGTGTCTGGTGAGTGACAGAATGTTAAACCAATAAAGGTGGCTGGGACCACCCAAAAGTACATCTGTATCAAGAGAAGCAGATCATGGAGGATGGTACCTTGGAAACCTGTATTTTACAGATTAAAACTGAGCATGGGGACACATGTATGTGATTCTAAAACTCAGGAGGCAGAGGCAGAAGCATCATCACACATGTGAGACCAGTCTGGTGTGAGGAGCAAGCTCCATGCTGGCTGAGACTGCAGAGTGAGAGCCACCCAAAGTACAATGTTCTAACCACTCTGGGTTCTGTTTGGATTCACAACCTATAAATGGGCCTTGGGTACACTTCCTTTTCCTTATGCCAGGCATTCTTATACTCTGCTTCAGTGTCTTGCTTAGCTTGTCCATGGAATTTGGTTTAGTTTTCTTGTTGTTATATATTTCTAAGCTTTTCTTCAGCAGTACTTGTTGGCTCGACTGGATGGAGAGATGCACAGAGAATGAGCAGTGTACACCTGTGAGTGTGTCTGTGAAGGAGTTTTCAGAGAGGACAAAGGCCTGTCCTTCATGTGGGCAAAGCTGTTGAGACTGGGCAACCCAGGTGGGTAAAGCAAGAAGAGGATGGCCGCCAGCAGGTGCAAGCTCCACTCTTCCTGAGTGTGTCTGCTTTGCTGCCATCCACTAGGGACACCAGACTCCAACTTCTTCAGCCTTTCACTGCAGACTCAAACAGCATCTCTCCAAACAGCCCCAGGCCTTCAGCTTCCTTCTGAGCTGTATCATTGGTTTCCGTATTTGGAGGCTTCCAGCTTCTTGTACTAAGCAGCCATCCAAGTTCTTTGTTTCTCCAGCTTGGAGACTGACTAGCTTCCATTCATGCGGAGCCAATAAATCCCCTGAGGTGGTTTGAATGTGAATGGCTTCCATCAGCTCATATATTTGAATAATTAGTCTCCTTTTGGTGGAACCGCGTAGGAAGAAATAGGTGTGGCCTTAGAGAAGATGTATCCCTGGAGGCAAGCTTTGAAGTATCAAAAGACTATGAGATGCTCAGGGTGTTTCTCTGCTTTGTTGTTGTGTATCGGTGATGTGGGCTCCCAGCTGTTCCTTTGCTCCACCATCATGGACTCTAACCCTCTGAAAATAAAGCTAAATTACACTTTATTTTTTATATAAGTTGCCTTGGTCCTAGTATTTTATCACAGCAATAGAAAAACAACTAAGACATTCTCTTTCACACACACACACACACACACACACACACACACACACACATACACACACACTCACCCTCACACACACACACTCACACACACACATACACACACATTCACACATACACACACACACACACACACTCACCCTCACACACACACACACACACACACATACACACACACTCACCCTCACACACACACACACACATACACACACATTCACACATACACACACACATACACACACACACACACACTCTCTCTCTCTGTTGATTTTGTCTCTCTAGTGAACTCTAATCCATCAGTGATACAAACCAAGTGACTGTCACACACTTGGACCTTGCTGATTTCCATTTCTTCCCTCTGCCACCATTAGTATGGGATGCATCTGGGAATGGAGGTACTAGTGTTGATGGTGAAGGGATATCATGATGTCCTTGCGGATACTGATATGTGTCTTGGTCAATGTTCTGTTGCTGTGAAGAAACGCCATGACCACAGCAACTCTTATAAAGGAAAGCATTTAATTGGGGACTGGTTACAGTTGCAGAGGTTTAGTCCATTATAATCATGGTGGGGACATGGTGCTGGAGAAGTAGCTGAGAGTACTGCATCAAAATCTGCAGGCAGCAGGAAGAGAGAGCCGCTGAGCCTGACATAGGCTTTTGAAACTCCAAAATCCACCCTCAGTGACATACTTCCCCCATAAGGCCACACCTCTGTATGCCCCTCAAGTAGTGCACTCCCTCACAACCATGCACTCAAATATTTGAGCCTATGGGAGCATTCCTATTCAAACCACCACAGTGTAATTCTCAGAAAACTCTGTTTTAATTTTTTTTTGCTATTTTCAATTTCTACATTTTTTTATTTATTATAATTTAGAAACATTTCTTTGAACCCTTGTGTGGTGTTCTATAGGTTTTTGTATCATTTTTATTGAAATATACTTACAAAGTGATGAACTATGATTCTTCAAGACCACTTGAAATAAACCCTAGGTTCTGTACTTGGGTATGTTTGATTGTAATTATGACAAGAGACATAGAATCTAAGGGCTATTTGCACATTCTGACTGCACATGTAGCCTCAGTTTTATTCAGAATGCACAAACAGAGTTGGCGCCTTCAGTTATAAGAGCCCCTGCTTCTCCATCTTCTCAGTGTGATGGTAACTGGCAGACAAGCCTCTGAAGAAAGATGGAATACCTCAGCCCTGGTATGGGATTAGACAAAAGGATACTCTTGCTTTGTTAAAGGCCAGATAGTGCCCAAGTTCAGGGTAAAATGTGTTGCTGTGCTGGAGATCCTGGAGTGCTCAGAGACTCAGCATAGCTCTGTGCAGACTTTCTACTTAAGAGGAACTGATTGGAACTTCATGCATATTCTTGGGCATGCTTAGTATGACCTATCTCTCTAAAGCACGAGTGTAATTTCTACCTGTCAGCACCAAAAATGACTTACCCAGGGGCCTTCTGCTGCTCAAACCCACCTTGGCTAATTATTTGTTACTTATTCTGTGTGATGATCAATCATACAGTGCCTATTCTAACCTGCTAAACTTGTAGGACCTACCAGGTCTATCTGCAGAATTGAATGGAGACCCCTCCACTCACCATTGTTAGGATGTATATAGCAAATTACCTTGGCAGGTCTGGACCAAGGTCTGCTGCAGAAATCACACCATGCAACGCATATAACAAAGGAGATTTATAGAAGGGGAGTACCAGGCTATCTCAGAGTGGGAACATGAAAGAGAGAGAGAGAGAGACAGAGACAGAGACAGAGACAGAGACAGAGAGATAGCAAGAGTGAAAGAACACAAGAGTAAGAGAGGGCTGTGATGTTGGGACCTGTTAAAGGGTACACACATAACATTTGGTGACTGGTGATGCTGTCACTGAGTTGCTAACACTGCTCCTTTCTGTTAATTATAAAAGGTGAGGAAATAAGAAGAGGTAAGGCAGGAATGGGGGTGCTGTGCTCTTTAGATATCTTCCTGCTGTCTTGGGGCGTTGACCTCTCTGGGGACCCAAGAAAGCTGGGATGCTGGCCAAGTCCTGGAAGAGCAGGCTATTTCACTTGCTGTCCAGACTCTGTGGGACCATCTGGTGCTAGGGACATTCAGGCAGCAGTTGGAGCAGTTTGTAAGGCTGGACCACCTGGAGCTAGCCTCTTTGAAGCTGTCGAAGATATAGATCTTGACAGGAACACCTGGAACTGGCAGGTTTCAGGAACAGATATGTATCTGGAGCAGAAGACAAAGTTGAGGGGTCTAGGGGGAATTTTTTTCTTAAGTGTACATTTGAAAAATTTAGGTCCATGGTTCTGGTAGCCTGGGAAGAGGAGTTCTAAGACCAGGAAAGGGTAGGGAGAGAGATCATACCCTCATGAACAGGAAGTGGGTGGGAAATTTAGGCTGCTGATTGACAGGAACGTTTATCTGCAGTCCAATTGACTCACTAGAGGTGGATTCAAGTCGATGCCCTGAAGCTTGTAAGGATGTTTTAAGTGTAGAAAAAGATTAAAAGTTTCAGATATGTTAGTATTACCACTGTTTGTACTATGTACTGAAATACACATAGCAGAAAAGGTGATAAACCCATACCTTTGAATCATTGTAGAAGCTTGGGGCACAAAATGATTCTGTGTGAAAAGCATGAACACTCTCCCCTCTACCCAGAAGAATGAGGGTCCAGAGGTTAGACAGATGTTTTTAGCACAGTGAGAAGCACTTTTACGTCTATCCTTAGAAGACAACCAAAGGAAACGTAAAATCCTGAACTTGTGACTATACTGGCAGTCAGTGCTTACCAGAGCTAGATTAATAGCTTGTCAGAACTCCACTAATCAGTGTTAAAGTTCTGAAGTTTTGAAGTCTTAATGTAACAACCGAACAGAGAGGGAAAGAAAGAAAGGTTTTTTTCATTTTTATATACATTAAGACAATGTTTATAGCTTTACAGATTGCATTTACATATCGTGAAACATCTTTTTAGCCCTTCACAGTGTAAGCTGTCATACCCTCAGTCCTTCCACAGAGCCTTCTCTTCTATGAAAGCCTTTACAGGAGCTGCAGGTTTGATTATGGAGGGCAGTCGTTCTTATAAACGGAGTTTCTTTACATAAAGGAATAATGAAAATTACATTAAGCCTGCTTTGTGAGTTTCTCTCTTTTTAGATCTAGGAGCAAGGTAAACTGTGTCTAGATCTCATGTTAGCTCTAGGAAAGTGGGGCCTGAGGCCTGGTTTTTCCTTATGAAGAAAACTGAGAAGGCAGACGCCTTGGCTGCTGCTGTGCACTGACAAGGCTATGCTAGCCTAGTTGTCTACACAGTCAGAGATCTGCGAAGGATGAACCTCACCCGAGGAAGCAAGAAGTACAAACCAGTCAGCTCTTGAATCTATTAAAAATGGCAGGCTCACCCGCTGCCTAAGCCACAGTCACCCTAGCTTCCTCCATGGACATTTGGGGCAGGCCTCCAGGTTAGAGGGCAGCATCAGTCTTTGGCCACCAGGTTCTGAAGACTTGACAGATTTTCCTGTGGAGGACTGGCCTACTGGCAAAGTGGAACAGTCAATTCTCCTGTGTCCACAATTTGGACAGGGTCCTGGCAGCTGGTGAGGTGAAGGGCAGTTTTTCATCCAGTGGTCAGCTTTGCCGCATTTAAAGCAAGCTCCAGGTTCTGTCCATCATCCTCTTTGGAGATATCCACGTGGACATCGTGGCCAGAGGTGCAGCAGGCTGCAGGAGCCAGAGAAGCACACAAATGCCCACCTTGAGGGCACAGCAGGCCAGACGGGAGCAGCAGGCGAAGAATCGGACTCCAGACTTTAGAATTAAATTCACAAACCAATGGTTGGTACATACCTTAGGACCGTTAGATTAGAGCTTGGTTCAGAGCAGGCACTGCAGGGGAGAACGGCTGTGTGCTGGGTGTGTACACACTGCAGTTGGCCTGTTCCTTTGCTTTTCCAGCTCCTGCTATGTGGACTTGGACTCCCACTTTGCAACAAACTTACAGATTCATCAACTATAACTTAAAGATAGGACATTTACAAGTCTGTGAAGGGTGTGGTGGGGAGGCAGGCAAAAGCAACAGGGATTAGAGTAAAGGAAAAAGAAGTAGGAAATGGGGGACTTTTTTCTGTTCCCTGATCACTTGCTCAGCAGCATTTGGGTTGATTATCTAAGGGGTTGCTCACCAGGGTCAGATGACACACTAGATGTCTTAAGTCTGGCACTAGATGGGGTGGTCAGTGGCTCTGCAAGAGGCATCCAACAGGGGAACCAGGAGGTGGATAATGCAGTTCCCACGGAGGAATTGGGGTTTCTCTATCAATATAGGTATATACACAAGTAAAAAAAAGGGGGGGTCTGTGTGAGGGACTGCAAGGGCAGGTGAGGAACAAGAGAGGGAAACCAAAGTTCCCGTGACACGAAAGCAGGAAGAACTTTGACCAGAGGAAGGGGACCAGAAAGAGAAGTGATGGGAAGCCAGGATGAGGGTGGCTAAGAGGAAAGGACATATGCATGATGTGTATTCATGACACTCCCATGAAGAAACAAACCCCACTACTGTGTATGCTAACTGTAATTGTTTTTAAATGCTATTTAAAAATTCTCACTGGAGAATGGTGGGTCCAGAGATCCATGGCGGCAAAGCTACTGTTTCTAGAGTAGTGGACACAGAGTGGAGCTCTTTATTTCTTTTGCTTCTTGGATGTGTCAAGTGTTTGAAGGCTGTCAATAAAACAATAGGCCTTTATTAAGCCCTCCAGTGAGTCTTAAGGTTTAGATGGAGAGGAAGCATCCCAGGATCTACCCGGATCAGGAGCCACCTTACTGTAGGGAATATGCCGAGGCTACAGTTCAGATGGAAGCCAACGTGGGATCCTCAGACTGCACAGACCCAGCCTTGCAGTGTGACTCCACACGGTCTCTGAGGGTGTTTGCACCTGTCTGCTGACTTGCTGTACAGAAAGCTGGTGAGCGTGAGGGAGGGGGCTGCTGGAGTCTGGGCTGCAGCCGGGTAGCAGAGCCGGTGCGAGCTGCGCTGGGAACTGCGGTGCTGCGAGAGGGGAGCGGGGCAGCCGGAGCGGAGCGCGTCACGGGAGCGAAGAGACGCTGCACGACTCTATAGGCGGAGGCGCTCTGGCTCCAGCGGGAGCAGAGGTATAAAAGTGCTGCGGGAGACGAGCCGGGCGAGCGCCACCGAGGACCGAGGTGGGTGGCAGTCGGCACCATCAGGCTCCCTTGGCGTTTCGGAGTTTTCTCTGTGGTCCCGACCCTCCGGAGGATCTCGGTTGCCTCCTGAGTCCGGACCTGGCAGGGTCCAGGTTCACTCGGAGGTCGGGGCTTCCTCTGTGCCCCGTGCCCCTCGCTCCCAGGCTCCCTCTGTGGTGCGGACTCCTCTAGCCCGGTGCGCTCAGCCCCTCGCACCCAGCCTCCAGGCACAGAGCCCGGCAGGGAGCCCGGACCTTGTGCTTAGAGCTGCAGTGGCTGGACATGAAGGTTCCTCCTGTCCTGCTTCTCTTTCTTCTGTCCTCGGTGCGAGCTACTGAGCAACCGCAGGTCGTCACTGAGCATCCCAGCATGGAGGCAGCCCTGACCGGGCCCAACGCCTCCTCGCACTTCTGGGCCAACTACACTTTCTCTGACTGGCAGAACTTCGTGGGCAGGAGACGTTATGGGGCCGAGTCCCAGAACCCCACGGTGAAAGCACTGCTCATCGTGGCCTACTCATTCACCATCATCTTCTCGCTCTTCGGTAATGTCCTGGTCTGTCATGTCATCTTCAAGAACCAGCGCATGCACTCGGCCACCAGCCTCTTCATTGTCAACCTGGCAGTGGCGGACATCATGATCACATTGCTCAACACGCCCTTCACTTTGGTAAGGAAAGGTCCTCCGGGGCTCAGTCTCTTCTCCTGAAGCATCTTTCTATCCTCGCTCCTCCTGACATTCTCTCTCTTCCAGGTCCTCCCCACCCTAGTCCTTCACCTGTTCTGCTTGGCCACCTCAGCCTTAGTTTGTGTTCCTGTCTAAATCCCGAGTCTCCTTTCTCTCCTGTCGCTAATCAACCTTCTTTCCATCTCTCTTTCCCCCTTGCTCTTTCCTTTCTCTTTCATTCCCAAGCCAGTTTCTGCAGCTGGTAGCACTAATTCAATGAATCAAGTGCCTGCAGTTAGCTCTAACAGACTGACCATTCCCTCTTTACCCTCTTTACCCTCTTTACCCTCTTTGCCACAGGTGTTTGGAAGTAGCAAACAGTAAATCAGGTCCCTGAAATGTTAGCAGAGGCTACTATCCTGACCCTCTCTTCAGCAGGTGAAAAACCCACCTCCCACCCGTAGGGTGCTGCTGTTGGGTCGTTTGAGACAGCAACTGCTAGTTGCTGATGGAGTCTGAAATGTCTTTCTCTGTGCAAGTGGGCTAAGCTGCGTTCCCTCTGTGGCATGTGCTGTGAGGGCTGGGACATTTGTGCAGGGGATGCAAGTGACTGCCTCTCTGGGCTTCTGCTATGTGGTGTTTACTGATGTTGTTTCTGTCCCTCAGTGACCAGGGAGCTCATGGATGGTTTGAAATAGAGGGTATGGCTGAGCAATCCAGTGACAGACAGCTCATCTCTAGAGTGGAGTCATGCCCTTTTCAACTTAGGGAATAACTTCTTATTAAAGTTATTAGCCAAGCAGAATATCTATCTATCTCCTATCTTTCCATCCATCCATCCATCATCTATCTACCACTCACACACAAACAATTGACAGACAAGATGACAGATTACTGTAAGTCCATTGGCCCATGTGAGGTCTTTCCAAATCTTCCATCTTCAAAGTATTCTCATTTTCTCTCCTATTCTTCCTTATAAGAACATCTCACATTTGGCAGATAAGGAAACCAAGGTGTAGAGGTTGTGTCCTTGTCCAAACCCACCTGGAGAGTTAAGAGAACTTGATCTTTTCATTCAAGTATACTGTTGTGTCCACTAAGCCTCCAGCAGGATAGGGGATACTCTTGACCCATGTTCTGCTTCCACTGCTCCAAGACACCAACTTATCCTATTGTCCTTCAGCCTATACTAACCTATCAGTGGTCATTTGGGGTCCTCTAGGCACTGGTCAAGACCTAAGAGTCCCCCTGTGCCTCCTTGATGCTTAGAAAAGCTGCATTATGACTCTCCATAGCTCCTCCCTTGGCTTTTCATCAGAGGGTAAAGCTGGGGTGGGTCTTGGCTGTGAGCTGCAAGGCTCCAGGGTCTGGCCTTGTCACTGTTGTTTAGAGCCAGGCTGCAGGGCCAGATATGCAACAGACACAAGAAGGGACAAAGAAGCAGAGACAACTGAGAGCCGAATGTCCCAGGGATGTCCTGTGAGAAGGGACTCTCTGCCCTTCCTACAGGACAAACTATAACAGCTGGGCTTTGAACCTGACCCTTGGCATCTTCCCAGTCCAAACTCCTTTAAACTCCATCCATCCATCCATCCATCCATCCATCCATCCATCCATCCATCCATCTAGGGTGTTGCCCTGTGCACACAGGTTGTGAGAACTGGGAGGGAGGGTCTTCAAATCCCTCAGCCTGCTCACCACAGCCTTCCCACTTGGGTGAGGCATTGCCTTTGGCTGCTTGGTGATGGTAACCTGCTCCGGGGCGCCTCTCCCCAGCAACTGTACTCACTGCAGTCAGCATGAAGACGGGCTCTGATCACTGAGATAACAAACAGTGGCTGATGGTTCCCATGACAGAGGTATGCAGACAGTGTAGTGGAGCTGGAAGGAGGCTGACCTTCATTCTAACCGACCAGGGCATGGGGGGTGGGGGGGGAGGGGGGCGGGGAGGGGGGGGAAGAGCTGGATCTCCTGGGTTGAGATTAGTGCACACAGCACAGAGAGAGCAGGGAGAGCAAAAGAGAGGGGCCCCTGAAGTTCACCTTGTATTGAGGGACCTCGGAGTGGCTGGGGGAAGCTGAGGTGGGTCAGAAAGAGAGGCTGGGCCAGGTATCAGGACTGGGACCTCCTGCAGCCTCTGTCTGGGTGAGTCTCACTTGCCAGCAGCAGTGTTCCACCGGAACAGCATCAAGGCAAGATCCGGAGAGAAGAGAGGACTTCTGGGAGGTGGTGATGGCCCATCAGAAGCTTAGGTTTGCTCACTTGCTGATTGTAGGTGGAGGCAGAGGGGTTGAAGATGCCCTTCTCTGTAGCCTCCATGGCTCCTCCGAGCCATAGAACAAAGCCCTGGATCTTCTTCTCCTTGTGGAGATATAGCCAGACTTGACCCACCTTTCCTGTATACACACCAGGCAAACACCCCACTCCTTGGTTCCCAACAGGCCCTGATCTAGGGTTGATGGCTTTTATCCCAGTTTCCACATATGTGAGTCTTGCTCCTCTTAAACACCCCCTTGTGCAGTTGTAATGGCAGTTAAGAGGCTAAGTATGGCTTGTTGTACCTGCCCTACATCTGTTTTCTATCATGTATGATTTTTATAACCACATGTGAAATGGGGTGAAGGCTTAGAGACCCTACCGTGGGCATCCGTGCCTATGCTGAGGACAGTGTGCTCTGTGATTCAGCACACGCCGGGAAGATTTCCTTGCTGGGAAGGCTGAGAAGCCTCCTGAGAGGACGCACCTCAGGTACCAATGAGAGGCATAACTGTGTCAGTCAAGGCTGGCCCATTCTCTGATCTGTTTCTCACCTTCCTTTCTACTCAGATGACAGTGGGAAGTGGCAAAAATCTCGGCTATAAATCCAGGTAGCGTGAGTCCTTCTGTCCTGCTGGATTGCTGTTTCTATCTGCTGTCAGTCAGTCCTTCCCTGTGCCCATTTCACTCCCACCTGGTGGCCTATCCTCCCTGGAACAGACATGCCTTGGTCAGAATTGATGCCCCATTTCTCCTGGGCACAAGACATTCCTCATAGGAGCTGCTCCAGGCCTGTGTAGGCATCCAGCCCTACATAGTGCCGAGGGAGGCCCTCGTCTTCCCCAAGGGTCCCATTTCTCCCCACTGTAACCTTCACCTTCCCAGGTTTTTCTGTCCAGGTTGATCAGCTGCAATATTGGCATAGACGTGGGGCTGGGGTGTTCAGTAAGAGACTACTTACACAGCATGTATGTGCTCTGCGTTGGATCACTTACACACACGCACATGCACACACACATGCACATGCACATGTACACGCACATGCATACGCACACATGCGCACACACATGCGCACATACACACCTTCTAAGCACAGTGGACATGTTGTTTTCTCACAAGGCCATGTTCCATTCAACCAAGAGAGAATATTACTACACTTCAAAATGCCAGCTTCCCATTTCTAAAAATCACATTTTAACAATTTGCTGGGCAATTTCTCCCATCTTTACAGATTTTATCATAAGCCGTTCCAGGTAGAGATTTTGAAGCCAGTTTCTAAAAATGGGAAACCCTAGGTTAAAGGCGTTTATTGGCTAAGGCTGCATGGCACTAAATAGAGATGGAAATGCCACCCCAGAGCCCGAGTTCTTCTCACATTCTGATACCTGACGGCCCAGGGCCGTGACTGGGGTTTGGTGAGCGGAACAGACAAAAAATAGGTTATGCTGGGGAAAACCATGTGGTCCCTGGCAGCTGGAAGATTTCTTGGCTGAGAGAGCTGAAAAGTCTCCTGAAGAGATGTTCTTCAAAGACAATTGAGAGATGGAACTGGTACCAGTCAAGGCCTATTAATTCTGTCTGTTCCCAACGTCTGTATTTTACCCACAGGTCCGATTTGTGAACAGCACATGGGTGTTTGGGAAGGGCATGTGTCATGTCAGTCGCTTTGCCCAGTACTGTTCTCTTCATGTCTCAGCACTGACTCTGACAGCGATCGCAGTGGACCGCCACCAGGTGAGAGCACCTGTCCCCAGCATCACCTGTCCCCAGCAGCACCCTCCCATCTCCGTCTATGCCTGGCTGGCTGGTGGGAATACTTCCACCACAGTCTGTAGGGAATATTCTCAGGACAGTGACTCATTCAGTCCCACTGACAGCGTGTGTGCTTGCCTCCTTGTCGATCAATTTGGGAAAGGACACAAGAGATGTTAAACTCTTTGGTAGTTGCAAATGGCTATTTGCATTTTGTTGTTTAAGGGAAGGCTCTCTGCTGGTTCCCATCTCAGAACGTAGGGAATTATTTTGGTAGTAGAAAAGCAAACACAGAAAATCACAGATGGGAATGAAGAAGCAGATGCAGATAACTGCAGGTCGGAGAAGCAGATAACTGCAGGTCAGAGAGCTTCAGGTGGGATACAGAGCCTCTGGTCCAGACAGTGTCGTAGGAACACACACCAGTGAACTGCTAACAGGAGAGGTGGGCTGTTAGCACAGGAGTGAGCATATGGGGTGTTGCCCCATGGGTGGTAGGCACTCAAAGAGGACCCAAGGTCATCCCTTTTGGAAGAGGCCAACTCTGGGCCAGGTATATTGCACCCACAAACTCCATAATCTATAAGCACATATTGCTGAGTGGTTTTCAACCTTCTTAATGTGTGACCCTTTAATGCAGTTTCTCATGTTGTGGTGACCTCCAAGCATAAAATCATGTTGTTGCTACTTCATAGCTATAGTGCTGCCAGTGAGCAGTGTCTCAGTTTCTAAGGTCATCAGAGCCACGTGTTTTCTGATGGCCGTGACCCACAGGTTGAGAACCTTGAAAAACCACTGGATTAGACCATATTAAAAAGTAATAGTCAGGTTCAGAAATGTGCATGCTTTGCCATAATCATGTGACCAAGAATGATCACATTAGATCCAGCATGTGTCTAGCTCCAAGATCAAGCTCTTATTGCTAGAGTGTCCTGCACTGTGATGATTTAAACAGACCTGCAGAGCAAGTATCCTCCAGATCAAGAACCAAAGTTTGCTCTGAGATGACCCAAGAAGCATGACACCGCCCAATAGAGAACTGGCTCCAAAGACCCACACTCAAAGTCCCCATTCAATGTGAGGAATGGCTTTCAAGTAAAAATAAATGTTCAAAGTGGACAGAGCTGTCAAGGACACAGTGTCCCATGTCACCAGCCACATCTAAGTGCATCTGGTGACAACTTGAAAAGAGTGTTCCTGAAGGAATTTGCACATTGGTTGAGGGATGGACTGCCCAAATTTGAGATCGCTCTATTTCCAAACTGCCCTGATCATGTTAGAATCAGGTCTTCCCATAGCAAAGGTGTGCCACAACCCACTGAGGAAAGTTTGCACACAACTGTTCCTTACCTCTGGTTAGCCTCCTCCAATTCCATCAGAGATCTGGAGTACCTCTGCCCCAGGAACGAGTCTCACATTATTTAAGCTTCTTAGAAGAGTTGATTGGCTAGAACACAATATCAATTCCAAGACACATTTTGGCTCCATGTCTGTGATACAGGTTCCCTGTTAAGTGCATGGAAATCAGTCTGGGTTGGAATTTAGTAATGGGTTTAGTGGGTGGCATCAAATCAGCCACCCACTCTTCTTGCAGTGGGTGACAAGAGATTGCTCCTTATGGTCAGAACCTTCTATACCGTCCAGGGTCTGGAACTACAGAAGATGGTCAGGCCCCAAGGAGATGGGGCCGAGCTCAGGTCCCCTTCTGCCATCTTTGTACCCTCCTCACTCCACCCTGCTCTTTTCACTTGCAAGAGGCCTTGGGACTTCCAGGAGCCACAGAGTCCACATGACACCCTCTTCCCATCCCTGGAGTTGAGCTGTGGTAGGAGTGACCTCTGTTTAACTCCTCGACTGCCTAGTGCCATGCGGGCATCACCAAGGAATGTAAAGGGTGCACACCCTTTAATAAACAAGCCCTGGGTTCTT
The DNA here is from genome assembly GCF_978045245.1 of Mus caroli. Classification (NCBI taxonomy): domain Eukaryota; kingdom Metazoa; phylum Chordata; class Mammalia; order Rodentia; family Muridae; genus Mus; species Mus caroli. The sequence goes on from NW_028227266.1 coordinate 11,507,111, forward strand.
ACCTGCTTTCACCCTCAGCTGTGAGACCTTCACATGTTTTCTAGGTCATCATGCATCCCCTGAAGCCTCGGATCTCCATCACCAAGGGTGTCATATATATTGCTGTCATCTGGGTCATGGCTACCTTCTTCTCTCTGCCACATGCCATCTGCCAGAAACTGTTTACCTTCAAGTACAGGTGAGAAGTGTTAGTTGGAGTAGCCTGGGGCTCAAGGGAGAGTGTACCGTGCTGACCTCCAGAATAGACCTGTCCCACAGTCACTGGGACTAAACAGGAGCCCCCTCTGGATGTGACTCTTGCTGTCGGGCGGGCGCACGTGCCTCATGAGCTGTTCTTGCCAGTTCTCATCCTGTCTCTTGGCCCATGCTGAGTCTCTGCATCCTTTTCAACCCACCCTTGCTTTCTAGGCTGTTTGCAAAGACAAGGCAGTAGTTACCAAGTTCTGCCACCAGGGAGTGTGTGCTCACACAGATAACCACTCAGCCCTGTTTAAGCAAGAATTCCCTGCTGGCAGAACTTAGAAAGAAATAAGCATGAGTATATGCTTCTGAGGCAGGATTCCCTATCCCCAACTACCCAGTTTGATTCTTAACATATGCTCTTACCAAATGGTAAACTCCTTCTTTCAAACACTCAGTTAAAAACAACAACAGAACCCACACCTACTTCATAATCGCCTGTCTCCATGGCAGACTGCACAGAGAGAAGAGCTATCTCACTTTGAACTCATGATCTCTCTGAGTCGATCCCTAACCCTGCCTCCACACTACAAACCTGCAGTACATATTCACCAACAGTGAACCAAGGAGGGAACTTTGAGTGGTTTTGTCATCTTACAGCTTTCCCCTGGGAAACAGCTGCCTCCTCCTTCCATTTCTAGAAAGAATGTGTAAGGAAGTTAGTAAGGCATGGACATGGCTAGAGGCATGTGTACTGTACCACCTGCTCTCCTGACCTTCCATCTGTTTTAATGGTTGCTCTTTGGGGTGAGCACTGATTACAAAGGGGACTCAAGAAAGAGCTTGTTTCCTAAGCAGGGACATCGCTGTATTATTCCTTCATTGATCTGTTCATTCATCATTCATTTATTTATTTATTCATTGAATATCTGTGGACCCACGGTGTCCAAAAGATAATGCCAGGTTTAGGGGACACAGAGTCTGGAGTCTTTCTGACCTCTATAAAATGTTCTATGGAGAGTGGAGCATGATGGATGCTTAGGCTGCATACCAAAAAGGCTGTGACAGATTGCCCAGCCTTAGGTAGGGAGGCCAGCATTCCTCCATAGGACGTGGAAGTACTGACACCCTCACTCATAGCCAGCCATCTTTCTCCCCACCCCCCCTCTTGGCTCAGTGAGGACATTGTGCGCTCCCTCTGCCTGCCGGACTTCCCAGAGCCAGCTGACCTCTTCTGGAAGTATCTGGACCTGGCCACCTTCATCCTGCTCTACCTACTTCCACTCTTCATCATCTCAGTGGCCTATGCTCGTGTGGCCAAGAAGCTGTGGCTCTGTAACACCATTGGCGATGTGACCACAGAGCAGTACCTGGCCCTGCGACGCAAGAAGAAGACCACCGTGAAGATGCTGGTGCTTGTGGTAGTCCTCTTTGCCCTCTGCTGGTTCCCTCTCAACTGCTATGTCCTCCTCTTGTCCAGCAAGGCCATCCACACCAACAATGCCCTCTACTTTGCCTTCCACTGGTTTGCCATGAGCAGTACTTGTTATAACCCCTTCATCTACTGCTGGCTCAATGAGAACTTTAGGGTTGAGCTTAAGGCATTGCTGAGCATGTGCCAAAGGCCACCCAAGCCGCAGGAAGACAGGCTACCCTCCCCAGTTCCTTCCTTCAGGGTGGCATGGACCGAGAAAAGCCATGGTCGGAGGGCTCCACTAGTTAATCACCACCTGCCCTCTTCCCAGATCCAGTCTGGGAAGACAGATCTGTCGTCTGTGGAACCCATTGTGGCCATGAGTTAGGGAAAGCTGGAAGTGGTGGGGGAGGGTTCTTTCCTCTCACAATTGACCAGACACTAACAGAGTTGGAAAGTAACACAGAAGCTGTGAGATGCTTGGGTTCCTAGGAACCCGTCCAGCGTCATCTCCCCATCTGATTTGCAAACCTTCTAGAAGATGCCATGAGGTGTTGTGTGTAAATCTTTGAGCAAGAGCTCTGGAAACCACCTCAGCTTCAACAGAGGCTGGTCCAGTCAACCACCTCCAATTGTGTAGCATCTTCTACCTTGCCCTTCCTACTGCTGAGCAAGCACAGGGGGACTTGAGTCATACTATTGGTGGGCCTGACCCACATGCTCAGAAAAGAACAGGCACAAAGGCCCTCTGAAGTCATTGGAACAGGTATAATCACACAGCTTCAGTGGCCTTGGGTCTATCCATAACCAGACAGGACCCGTTTTGGCTTCTTAAAAATAAAGAGAAATTAGTTTTGCCATTTTGAGAAGTTCAGAAAAGTAAAGAAATGAGTTCAGCCCATCAATTTGTAAAAAAGAAAAAAAGAAAAAAAAAAAAAAGAAAAAAACCCTGTTAATATGCTGTGAATTTATCTGTAGCTTTGCCTTCTCTGTGTGTACATTTGTACTTTAAAAATCCTGAACTACATGTATCCATGTAGATTGTAATAATTAGCAAGAAACTGGAATATATCAGAGTATTATTGAATTCCTCCATAATGAATGGGGCCCCTCAGCAAATGAGAAAATGGAGAGGAGAGGAGAGGAGAGGAGAGGAGAGGAGAGGAGAGGAGAGGAGAGGAGAGGAGAGGAGAGGAGAGGAGAGGAGAGGAGAGGAGAGGAGAGGAGAGGAGAGGAGAGAGCAAGGTGAGGGTCAACTCTGTCTTGTAACTAGCGATGGGTGGGGCCTGGCCCTCTCCTAAGTGATAACTATCAAGATTAGCAGTACACAGGAGAGCTGGGAGGTAGGAGCTCTTCCCCTGACCCCCAGAAACAAGAAGGGGTGAACCACTGTTCCTTTTTAATGGACAATGAGAGACTTGCTTTCCAATAAGCTGGGAATAATTGTACTTAGACACCTCATCTGTCCAAGCTGTCTAGACAGGGCATTTTTCTGTTGTCTGAATAATGAAAAAAATTTTTTTCACACCAGTTCCTGAGAGAAGATTTCCCTGTCTACATCACTTGAGAAATTAATGTGTCATTTTTTCAAAACGTACCGGCTTCTTAAAGCAACTTTAAGCCTTAAGGGCCCCTTTGTCAGAGAAATCTCATTCCAGATAGCCAGCAATTTCATTACCTTCCATATGGTCCTGCTGACTCGCAGCGTCACCCATTGACAGATGTGTCAGGCAGAACCGACTCTACCCCCAAGCCCAGAGCGGTGGCTGCCACTGTACTAGCATCGGATTCCCATCTCCTCACAGAGCTGTCATGGAGACAAAGCATCTTTGTGGAGCTGAGAGGGAAGCTGAGGCTTGAGGGAAAAGAGGCTCATCCAAGACTCATTTAGAACTCCCAGTTGTTAACTGAAGCACGAATTTGGTTAAGCCTGATTTTGTAACAAACCTAGGGGTTTTCTTAAACTAATCAATCCATGGGAGTGTTAGAAAATTTCCAAAATTAAAAAAAGTCATCTACAGAACAGCAGATTTTTAAAGAAAAATGTCTTGGCGAGGGTAGAAGGAGATTTCCAAATATAAAGTGAGTTTTTGAGGTCACAGCTTCTGCATCTGTCCTGATCTCTGTAATGTCAGCTGGTACCTGTGAGTTGCATCTTTCCTATGGCCAAGGAGAGTCAGCCCGAGGACAGGTAGCAGCAGCACACAGTGTGTCTTCCCCAGAGAACTGTGGAAAGAGCTTCAGTCATACCTCCCTGAGGAAAGCTGAAGATAGTGCCCTGTCACAGAGTAGGCCCTCAGGGCCGCATCTCCTGTTGGTCCCTGTCTGCTCCCTTCCCATATTCTCTGTGTGCATCTGAGCAGATGTAACTGGTAACAGTGACTGTGGTCTTTGTGAAGCCTGAGTTTTTCCAATATGCTCTAAAGTGTGCTTTATTGTAAGTCACTGTAAGCGCAATAAAACCTCTTCTCTGTGTGCAGGCTGTGCTTCTTGGCCTGGTGACCATGTCACAGATGGTAACCTTTAAAAGGGGGATTAGCATGGATCATATGAGGAGGGAACAGAGAATCTCCTTGGGAAGCCCAGGATTTTATCTTAGAAAGTCTGGGTGCAGTGGAGGTGAAGAGAGCGTGGAGAGACTTCTGACTCCTCATCAGGAGCTGCCGAGTGCCCTCCTTGGTGGTGGTACACCTGTGATGTAGGCTTGAACCCTGAGCTATGCTTGTCCTTGGTGATTTGGGAGGAAACAAAGTTGCTGGAGCCCGGAGGCCTCTCAATAGCAGAATCCCGTAGACACAGCCTCCACTGTGTGTGCTGTGACTGATGCTGTACTAGGCCTGGAATGCCACCGTAGAGAGTAACCTGATGCCATTTCATGCAACTGCTAAAGTCAGTTTTAAAGACAGATGTAAATGAGGGTGATTTGACAAGCCAGAAGAAAATTTGAAAGAAACACAAGAGATGAGAGATGGGAACTCAGGCTTGTAGATATTACCTCATGTCGTCAATGTCAGAGCCTTCACGATCATGACCTCAACCTCCCTGCCTTCTTTGGATGTCAGTATTTCAGAGGAGGAAACCGAGCCTCCGAAAACTTAAATAGTTTTCTAAAAATCACAGTCTAATCTAAAAAATATTACCTAGGAGGTCAAGTTTTGTGACAGCATAAAAAAATAATCCTATGTTTTAATTTTAATCCAGTATTTTCCAAATTTTCTTGATGGAAAGGTTTTACTTGGGTGATAAATTATGTTAGCAACCCTAAAAACTAGGGCTTGATTTACATATTTTCCAAAATTCTAGGGTGAGTCTTAATACCGCTACAGATCAGGGGTCAATGAATCAGGAGTTAGGCAGCATGACCAAGCAAAATTATTTCCTTATTGCTGTGAGAACTTGGCAAGTTGCCAAGGTCAGGAGCCATCCTGAACCTCAAGGTTCTAGGGCTGCTTGGAAAGATCCAAATCTACCATTGCCAGTCTGATCTTGTTGAGACTTTTCACCAAGACCTCCATGGTGGTGAGAGCCTGGGGAACAATCTTCTTTGATTGGATTTAGAATCCTGTAAGAGACATACCACTGGGTGTGTGTATCTATGAAGATGTTTCCAGAGAGGATTTACTGTGGAAGAAAGATCCACTCTGTTGGTGGATCAGTATAATCCCTTGGATGGGGGAACTGAGCTGATTACAGAGAGGAAAGGAGAAAGCTATCGGAGTGCCAGCGTTCCCCCTTCTCTGCTTCCTGGTCGGTCTGCTGAGATGAGACCAAGTAGCTCTCACCACCTTGGAGCAATGTGCTGCCAAGCCTTTGCAACTGTCATGGGCTATATACAAAAACCATGAGCCAAGAGAAAGCCTTCCTTAAATTATTTGTATCAAGCTGTGGGGCAATGGGTTATGCTCAGACAGCCCGGTCCAGTCGAGCTGAGGTCTTGAATCCTGTGGGACCCAGGTGGGTGGGACGGTAGGAGTTCGGTCATGTCTCCTGAATCCCCGGCTCCTGTCGAAGTTATCGCCCCGCCCCCACAGCCCCCCACAAGAGAAGCATGTGGCTAGTAGTCACATAAACAATGTCCTGAGCTTCTGGCATTCTGGCTAGACTCCTCCCCACAGTTACCTAGCAACAGCAAGACAGCAGCCCACTATAAGAGGGGCTGCTTGGCCCCTCCTCACTCTCTTTAAGCTCCTCTCTTACTCTCTAGCCTTTCTTCTCTCTCTTTCTCTTCCCCCTTCTCTCCTCATGGCCGTGGCCGGCCTCTCCCTCTCTCTTTCTACCTTCTCTCTTTCCCCCTGCCTTTCTATAATAAAGCTCTAAAACTATAGACTGTCTCTAATCATGAAGGCCCACTGTGCTTGAACGATGGGATAGGCTTTCTCTTAATGAGCTGCGTCTAACCTCCCGCCAGGAGGCCTTCCTATACTGCAGCCACAACCACCCAGCACCCCCTCTCCCTCTGCCCTCTTCCTTTATATCCGGGCTGAGTTCTACCCTGGCCCCCTATTCTGTTCTCAGCTTCTCTGCCATATCCAGCGTGGGTTGCCGGAGACTGAGAACCTGGTACCTGGGGTTGCCCCTTGTCCACCACCCGCCATTGGGGTCCATGGCCTAACACAGCCAGATGCCCACCCGGGGCCGTGTGGAAAGTGTCCAGCAGTCCTCCCACGTCCTGCCCATCCAGAGCATGGAAACTCTGGCGGGACGTGGGCACTCTCTCCTACTCCCCTATTCCCCACATACCCACAGCCCCACATCAAGTATCTGGCAACAGCAAGAAACAAAGTAATTCAGAGCCCACCCTGGCTGGCTGGCACTGAGGGATCTGAGAAAACCAGAAGCAGGCCTGTCTCAGAGCATAGCATGAAGTTAGAAGAAAGACATGCTCTGGGGCTCTGGCGCTGGTGAGGCCAGTTGTCATCATCTTGTTTTAGCATCTCCATGTACCCTCTATGGCCAACTGTCTCTCTCATTTCAAAGAGCAGTTAAGGAAGAAAGAGAGAGAAAAAACGTACAAAGCTGAATGCAGATTTGAAAACACACAAAACAGCCATATTCAACGTACACAAATCCTGGGGTAGGTCTCTCCCAGAGTGGTAGTAAACTGTCTCACAGACTGTGTGCAATCCGCAGCTTCTCAGGGGCAAAGATTTCTCCTTTCTCCTGTTTCCAGCCTAGCAGGGACCATTGTCAAATAGTAAAAATTTTAAGGCACTCGGCTTGCATATGAGGAGGCAGCAAAGACATCACTGACCTGAGGCTCACAAATTATCATTGTTGGAAGAAGGATTGGTCTCAGGACAGGATATATACCATAGCACTAGATATGGGTTATTCTTCAGGCTTTGGCTTTGGTTTAGGCAGCAGGTTCAAAGGTGTCTATTACATAGTGAAAGAAATTCATCAAATAGCTAACCATAGAGCCAAGAGCAGGTCACACCTAGATACCTGCTTAGAGGGTGCCACAGACCACGGACTGCGATTAATCCAGTCCTGACCATGTGGCCTGCCTACCACTGAACCTAACAACAAAGGGCCAAACAGAAAGCCAATGAAGACAGGGGGTCAGAGGCTCAGGGCTCCACCTTCTTACCCTGTTCTTTCCAATCAGGTTACACCTACATCTGAATTATTACAATATACAAATCAACCACATTGTTTCTCACAAGGCCCAGAGCTCTTATCAGAAGCGGACCCTGTAAGACTGTGAGAGCCAGAGGTGGTACAGTGAAACAGTGTTTCCCACAGCAGGACAGTTACAGGAACTCCTCCCAGTGTTTCTAACAATATGTACAGGACCTGCGCAGGATGGAACCTGATGGAATCCCAATATAGAGTCGAAAGGAAGTCAGGAAGTCCCACCCCTAGCTAAGGAGCTACTGGCAACTCATAGCTGGCAAGGGAGAGTGAGAGTTGGTTTTTTAAAAAGGGCATGACTTGGGTTGGTCAGCTTCCTCCAGCGGATGTATATGTACTTTCTAGATGTATATGGGAAACACACATTGGATTTGATGTTTTTTTTTCTTAAGTTAAAGGGAGGTATAGGGAGGTTTGAAATTCTCAAAGAATTAGTAAAACTATTTTAAATAGGCAAGTAGAGCTCATTGCCATAACAACAAGGACAGGACAATTATTTTTTTCTTCTCAGAACAAATCCTCCTTGCCTGGGGTTGAAGCTTGTCTCCTTTGCGTGTCTGTTCTTTTGCTCCACGCCTGTAGCATCTGTTCTTGAGTGCTCCTTGCTGCCTTCTCCAGGGTGAGCCCTGCTGCTTCCTGGCGTTCCCTGTCCTTGGTCTGTTTCCTTATTTTGGAAAACTCCATCCCCCCAAGAGAAAGTGCTTAGGAGCTCATATATATATATTCAGACCTTATTTGTCTGAAAATGTACTTAAATTCATACTTAATCAGTAGTGGGTCTGATTTAGGTAATGGGTTAAACTAATTTTCTCTTACAATTTTGAAAGCATTTGAATTAGTTTTAAATTACTGCTATAACAAATTGCCACAGTCTTAGTGGCTTAAACAACAAAATTGCTCATCTTCTGGTTCTGCAGGGCTGCATGGTCGCACAGTCTGGCACACATGGGGCAAGGGGCTTTCTCTCTCCTTCTGAGTGAGGCCTCCTGGTCTTTGTAGCTTCCAGAGGCCACAGGCATGCCTTGGCTCGGGCCTCCTCCCCCACTCCAGGTTGAAGCCAGCTTTTCCCAAGACCACATCTCCTTGGGCTCTTTCTGAGATCCTGCCTCACCATCTTTTCAGGGTTGTGTGGTTGTATTCCACCCACCTAGGTAATCCAGGATGCTCAGAATCTTCAATCCATTTGCAAAGATAACTCATCTCATTTGAACATACGGGGCTTGGGCACTGAAGGACAGGCATTTTGGGGGATGGGCATTGTCTTAGTCAGGGTTTCTATTTCTGCACAAACATCATGACCAAGAAGCAGGTTGGGGAGGAAAGGGTTTATTCAGCTTACACTTCCATACTGCTGTTTATCACCAAAGGAAGTCAGGACTGGAACTCAAGCAGGTCAGGAAGCAGGAGCTGATGCAGAGGCCATGGAGGGATGTTCTTTACTAGCTTGTTTTTCACTGGCTTGCTCAGCCTACTCTCTTATAGAACCCAAGACTACCAGCCCAGAGATGGTCCCACCCACAATGAGCCTATCTCCCTTGATCATTAATTGAGAAAATGCCTTACAGTTGGATCTCATGGAGGCATTTCCTCAACTGAAGCTCCTTTCTCTGTGATAACTCCAGCTGTGTCAAGTTGACACAAAACTAGCCAGTACAGTCATTTTTCTGCCTACAAGGCTCCATTTTCTCCTGCTCCAAAACCTGATGCTTTCCTTTTTCTCTATGTCACTCAACAATATATGTTGGAGCCAGCTTCTGTGGCTCCCCAAGGATGTATTGTGGCATTGGCTCACGGTTTTTAAGAAAGGAGGGACTCGGGGCCTTCTGCCTGGCATGAGCTGCTTTCATGTCTGCAATCTGCCAGCTGTTTAGTATCTCAACTGTGCTTGGCAGCTCAGAAACCCATCCCAGAACACACTCATGGACACACAGTACGTGCACAGGAGCCCAGCTCGCCTGATCGCATAATCTCAGAAGTCCAGTCAGCTGGAAGGGATGCTGCTTAGCCTTTGCACCAAGAGTGCCAACACCTCCCCATCCAGCAATGCTGTCCCGATCCTTAATGTCCTCAAAATCCATGAAAGAAGGCAAACTCCAGACCAATTTTCTTGAAAGTGTATAGCATGCTTCTACCTGGGGGACAAATTTGTTTGTATATAGCTTGGGTACATTGTCCCCCAAAGACTGATTTGTGGTGGAAGCTTAGCCCTCTAAGCAGCAATGTCTCCAGGTGACTAGACCACGAGGGCTCAGATCTTGTGAGAGATTAAACCATCAGTGTATTCATAAATGAGCATACTACAGGAGGCAGTAGACACTGCAGAGGCCAAGTTGGACAAAGAATGTCACTAGGGGCACAGTCTTGAAGAGTGTAGGCTGTGTCCAGGCCTTCGAACTTGCTCTCGGCCACTCTTCACTCAGATGATTCCAACAGAGCACCTTTCTCTTTGTTACATTACCAAAGCAGTGACACATTTACCCAACCTGCTATGATTGCCCTGAGCAGAATCAGACTCATGCTCACAGTGGTCCAATGGTGGGTTTTCGTGCCTTGTTTCTGCTGTTTGGTAGAAAGGACTCATTTTCCCACCACTGAGTCTGATCTTGTCCTAGACACATTCTCTCACACTAAGGGTCTCCCCTTCACTTATTGTGACTACTGAATTATGTTAAATGACTTTTGTCAGTGGCCACCTGGTTTGGTTTTTTTTCTTTATTCGGATGGACATGGCATATCATATTCATGGAGCTCTAAGTATGATCTATGGGTGAGGACATGGCCACAAGGACTGAACCTTGTAGAACATATCTAGTTCTTTTCTTTTTTATATGCATTGGTATTTTGACTGCATGCATGTCTGTGTGAAGATGTCAGATCCCTTGGAACTGGAACTATAGACAGTTGTGAGCTGCCCTGTGGGTGCTGGGAATTGAACAGGGTCTTCTGGCAGAATAGCCAGTGCTCATTGCCGCTGAGCCATCACTCCAGCACCCTATACCGAGTTCTTGGTTGGCTTCTCTTACCTTTTTCTTTAAAAGATATAATTAATGAATATAATATCATTAATAATAATTGTTATCTATAATCAGTGGAGTTATGCTGCCTTCGGACACTGAAATTTCTTTGTTTAAAATTGTCAGTTTCCAGCCTCTACTCTGTTGAGCCTGGTCCCTAGAGGTTTCTACTATTGGAATATTTTGATGATAAGCCAGGATTTGGGTAAAATTTATACTCTGATGTTGGAGCTCAGTCTTTCTGCACTCTTCTATCATTTGTAATTTCCCTTTCAAATGTCTGTTCTGATTGAATACATCTCCCTTTTTCGGCATTACTTCTCTTTTTAATTGGCCTGCTGGGGATAGGTGCTGTAGCCTAGCTTGTTAGGGCTGCTGAGCCCAGGCTCCTACCCTAACAACTCCATCAGCTCTCCAGCTTCAGCCAGCCAAGTGCTGGGAATACAGTCCTGCCCTACCACACCCAGCCCGACAGTTCTCTGCTGTCACTCAGTCTTGTTCTTTATGTCATTGTTCCTTTAGAGGAACAGGCTGAATTCTCAACGCCGTCGCGAACTAAGTCCCACCCTTTTCCACTTGAGATTTTAAAATAATTTCTATTTTGCCGCAAAAAGTCATCATCCGCTAATAAGTACATCTTCCTTTAAACTGTTGGAGTATCCCAGTAGCTGGATCTTCTCTTCCTCCTCCTCCTCCTCTTCCTCCTCCTTCTTCTAATTGGCATGGGTAGGTCTATCTCAGGGTGGCTCTGTTGCCTGGCTTTCCTCTAGAACTGTGGTTCTCTACCTTCCTAATGCTGTGACCTTTTAATACAGTTCCTCATGTTGTGGTGACCCCCACCAACCATAAAAATATTTTTATTGCTACTTCACAACTGTAATTTTCTTCAGTTACAAATGGTAATGTGAACTTCAATCACCAAAGGGGTCAAATGGGACCCGCGGGTTGAGACCCACAGCTTTAGTGGCACCCACTGTTATCAATGCCCCAATCTCCCTAGCTTTTTACTCATTACTTTAGAAGAACTCCTCTGACCTAGCCCTTCCATTATTCATCCATCTGAATGAATTTTTAAGATTGCTTTCAGCTTAGGCTGTTCGTACTGATAATCATTGTGAATTTGGCTCATATCTAACCGTGAGGCTGGTTTTGATTTTAGGTTTCTTGTAGGCTACCTTATTTCCATGCTTGAATCAAGATGTAACAGGAGCTTCCTCCTTACCTCTTCATGCCAGCCAGGATTTAATGACTCCCCCAGGAGCGGATCAGCTCCTCAGGCTAGGCAGAATCAGCGGCTCTTCACCATGTCCACATCCCTTCTCCAAGGCAGCCAGCATCAGCCTGTTTCCCTACACGTTCAGCTCTTACAGGCCCACAGCTTTCAGTGGCCTCTGCACTCTCCAAGGTGACAGAGCTTCAACACCTAGGTGACAGAGCTTCAACACCTAGCAGTGCACTCAGTCCTGCCCTTCCCATAGCAGCTCTGGACCCAATTTCACTGCTCACTACTATTGGCTGCTACAGCACCAGGGTTTTCTTGTTTTGTAATTTTAGACATCTTTGTGTTTTTATAGTAGAGAAATCTATACCACCATACCATGGTTCTTGGAAAAAAAAGTATACACATACATACATATATATCATATACATATATAGTGGTGTGAGGGTTCCTTTTAGCATCTTTTGTGGTGCTGGAATGAAGCACTAAGCTCCATGCACACAATCCTTAAGTATTTTTTTTAAAAAGAATTATTTATTTATTTTAAGTATATGAGTACACTGTAGCTGTCTTTAGACACACCAAAAGAGGACATCAGATCCCATTACAGATGGTTGTGAGCCACCATGTGGTTGCTGGGAATTGAAGACAGGACCTCTGGAAGAGCAGTCAGTGCTCTTAACTGCTGAGCCATCTCTACAGCCCCAGTATTTTTAAAATCCAGTTTCTCTTATACATTTAACCGTTTAAGAAAAGATGTAGAATTTCATCAACTTAAAAACTTGTTCAAGAGTCACTCTGAACTGAAATCCAAGCAGAAAAGATGTAAGCTGCCAACAGGCCAGACCGGGGGTGGGGGCAAGTTTCAGAGAAACAAACAAACAAACAAACAAACCAAAAGAAAAAGGAAAAGGAAAAGGAAAAGAGAAGAGAAGAGAAGAGAAGAGAAGAAAAGAAAAGAAAAGAAAAGAAAAGAAAAGAAAAGAAAAGAAAAGAAAAGAAAAGAAAAGAAGAAAAGAAAAAAGAAAAAGGCCAGTGTGTCCAGGAAAACATGGCCAGGGGTGCCCAGGATTTGGTCAATGTTCAAAATAAAAGAAACAAAAGGGGTGTGGGGAGGAATGCTTGTCTGCGTAAGGCTGGCACACAAGCAGCCTGCAATGGTGAAGTACATCATCTCCTAAAGGTACAATCAGTCCTTCCTTCCATATCATGTTGTTGGCTGATCCACTTTTGTGCCGAGAGGACTCTTGGCCACATGGCAGACAAATCTTGCTAAATTAACAACATCCCTCTCTTTAAAGACTTACTGTGGGATCCGGGCGTGGTGGCGCATGCCTTTAATCCCAGCACTCGGGAGGCAGAGGCAGGCGGATTTCTGAGTTCGAGGCCAGCCTGGTCTACAAAGTGAGTTCCAGGACAGCCAGGGCTATACAGAGAAACCCTGTCTCGAAAAAACAAAAAAACAAAATACACAATGTGTATGATTGTGGTGTCCAGAGAGGTCAGAAGGGGGTATTGGATCCACTGGGACTGGAGTTATCATTGGTTGTGAACCACCATCTGGGTGTTGGGAACTGAACTCAAGTCCTCTGCAAGAATGTAATTCTAGCTTAGAATGTAGGTTCTCTACCCAGGGTCACAGGTAGATTCTACATTTTGACCAGGAGGAAGTTGTATTCTCTTAATGGGCCTCAACAAAATCCAGATACCTCTGCCTTTTCAGAGTGCAATTTAAGAAGAAGAATCAAAGCTGATGTTTATGAGTCTACTGTGTTGGGGAAACAGGAGATAAAATCCTATACTAAATGACCTCCAACTCTATTGTATAACATTCCCCACTCAGGCTGAGACTCGGAAGTCATTTCAGAACCAGACCTAGAACATGCAGGCCCAGAGCAAGGAGGAAGACAGCCTTACTCTTGCGGGTCTCTGACGAGATTTTTATGGACACACTCTTGTGTACAAATTAACTCTTGCTCCAGACTGGCTCCCCCTGTGGGATTGTAAAAGGCAGCTTGGTTCCCAGTTGAGCTCAAAACCCCGAAGACCCTGAAGGGACGGTAGGCATTTTACCTGTTCCTGGGCACCAGGCTCCTATCACTAGTTGTAGGCCCCCATACATTTGTGGACATCAGGTAGAGGATGTGACCTGTGATCATGTAGGCTCAAGACAGATCTCCATTTTAATGAGGTACCTAAAGTCCTAGAGAACGTAGCCAATAAGCTTTTCTTCCCAGACATTCTTCCCTGCAAAAGGTATTTAACCTCAGGCCCGCCCTGAGAACTGGGGTACAGCTTTACTCATCCACTTTCTGCCATGAACTGCCCTCTTTTCATTGGGATATGCCATAGGGAGCCATGGAGAAGGTCTTCGCCTATAGAGCTGCTGTCTAATCTCCCATAAAAGCTGCAGGTCTTTCTGTGCTCCCAGTCACGGCCACCACCAAGCCAAGTTCAAGCCTGCCCCCACCATCAAGTCAAGAACTGCCTCCACGGGACCAGCCGAGCTCTTCCCCGCCCCTGGACTTGGGCTAGAGCCAGTCTGCAGGTCGCCACTCCGCTCTCAGCTCTTCTGTGGCTTCCAGTAGCACCTGGATGTCTGAGAGCCTGCGAACTGACAGCCCCAGCCTCATTGCAGGTCCGGGGACCCCAGAGCCAGCTCTGGCTGTCCAGAGCCTCAGACTGCACGTCCCCACTCCCAGAGAGATGTCCCCGAGCTGCCTTAAGGCCCAACACCTGCCCAGTAACAATGTGGGGTAAATGCGGTCACTTCCTGCATCCTGACTCCCCCAGTGGCCATGCCCTGCTGCAAAGGGGACATGGGACCCATAACCCTACATTTCCCCCATCTCAAGGCTTCCTGACCCCACATCTCCCCTTTTTGTTTTATAAAGGGGAGATGCAATCACAGTAATCTGCCTCTATATATTGGGAACGGTTTGATATTGAACCAGAACCGGATTGGCAGTGACTTTTGCAATGCTATTTATCTGCTGTTTTAGAAATTTGATGAGGCAGGGTGCCAGGATGGGACCAAGGAGGGGAAGAAGCCAAGCTACCAAAGGGTTTGAGTGCCATGGGGTAGGGCTGTTGGGAGCACGGCATACCTGGAGATCTCGTCAGAGATCTTTGAGCATTTGTATGCTTTGTTCTGCCAGCCCAGATTCACTGATAAAGAAACAGCATTCCTCTCCCAACACAGTGCAAGTCCCTCCCTGTTCAGCAGTTAAGCCCAGTTCTTAAGTCAAGAATAGCCCCCTACCCTCTCTCCCATCCACAGCTAGGGAGATGATCTGTCACTGGAGGGACTCAAGACTGTCAGTAGTGGAAGCCATAGCCTGGTCAAGCTTATCCTGGAAGCCACTGGCCAGATAGAGTGTTTGGACAAGGGCTCCATTGGCACCCAGTGAGATGGTGAGACCCAGTCCAATGAGCAGAGTGATGGAGACCTCCCTGTTCTTTTGGTCACCTCCCAGCTGTAGAGCAAGTTCTTTGAGCAATAGAGATAAACCTAGGAAACAATCATTATTGGGGTGCAGAAACCTTGAAAAGGTTGTAGGAACTGGCAATGTTATTGCCCTAGAGAAGGGGAGAGTTTAACACATACTAGCTTGGTGACAGTGACATTCCAGAAACATGTAGGATGGAGCCTTGAAGAGGGTCCTAAGAGGCAAAAGGAGAAGGATAGATTGAAGAGAGGAATGTTTTCTAATTTTCATGTGGTAAGGGCCCACGGGGTTCTGAAGTGAGATATTAATTGGAACAGCTGTCAACTGTGGCCAGGAGAGGGGAGTGCAGAAAAAGCATTGAGAAGAGTTAGGGTGGGTGGTTAGAAAAAGGAGGTTGGCTGTATATTGGATGTGTGGTAGTCAGGAGAGGGTGACCTGGACCTCCTTCTGGGCTCAATTCTCTTCTTGAAGAATGTTTATGTGGGTAAAGACTGACTTGGAGCCAGGGACAAACTGGCAGAAAATGTGTAGGTTGGCTATTGGGTATTTGGCATAGCCATTAGGGTAGAACTTATCCACAGTGCCCATTCCCCATCATTCATCCCAGGGATTGATGACAGAAAGTTGAAAATGAGTTTTATGTTTGGCGAGCATGGTGCCACCATGACTAGTGGATTCAACTCAACATTCCCAATGTCTGCAACCCCCATCTATGAAGCCTCCTGGAAGCAGTCACCTGGGCTGCAGTAAGCCAAGCAGAGGAAAGGGCTGGGGAGAGTGGAGATGCAATTAGGGTAAGGGAGATTATAATCCTGGTTTAACATCCTTTGGGCAGTCTTGGGTAAGTCAAGCAGAGGAAAGGGCTGGGGAGAGTGGAGATGGAATTAGGGTAAGGGAGATTATAATCCTGGTTTAGCATCCTTTGGGCAGTCTTGGGTAAGTCAAGCAGAGGAAAGGGCTGGGGAGAGTGGAGATGGAATCAGGGTGTAGGGAGACCTTAATCCCGGTCTATTATCCTTTGAGTGGGCAGTCCTGGGTTCCTTCCTAGCAAAGAAATCTCCAGGGTATGTATTGGGAGGCTTAGAAAGAGGCTGGGTGGTGACAGATTAGGAAGCATAGAAGGAAGGGAAGCCTGGGGAGGACACATGGCATGGGCAGTGGCCACCAGGTCATAGACATCTTTCATGAGATCTTGTTATTCTGAGGGTGGGGTCTCTTCTGTCTCCTCAGTCTTCAATCTGCCATTGAGAGGCAGGCCATCTTATTGGTCAGTGGGGTGGTGTTGGACATTTCTAGCAAGTATCCAAATAGGCCTAGGCTGGTTCTGTGAAAAAATACAAGTAAAACCCCTTCTAGTTGTAAGGAGGGAGTCTGGTCCCTTTCAAATTCCACCCAAGGGATCGTGCTATCAAACTAGGATGGGAGGAGTTATTCCTGGTATGTGGCAATGGAGGGAGACAGGAGGGTGCTTGGAACCTCTGTAAATGTTCAATATATTTAGGGTAGTCACACAGGGGAATGGCCGAAGTTCTAACTATAAAATCAGAGGAGGACACTAAGCAGGGCTCTCCTCTCTGTGTCAGGATAGCACAATGCTTTAACAGTTTCTTATAAAAGCAAACATTCCCTTACCACTCAGTCCAGCAATTGAACTCCCTCGCATTTACCCAGAAGATTTACATTCTGTTTCTACAGAAACATGCAAATGAATGTTTATGAAAATGTATTCATAATTGGCAATGATGGGAAGAGGTCTTTCACCGGGTGACTAGTGGAGAAATGGGGCACATCCATGTGCGATGGTGGAATATTATTCAGTGATGAAAAGAAATGAGTTGCTAAGCCAAGAAAGGACATGGAATGGGTCTGGAAAGTTGACCCAGTGCTTGAGAATACTGGCTGCTTTTGCAGAGGACACCGGTTCCATCTCCAGCATCCATTTGGCAGCTTACAACCAATAACTGCAGTTCTCGAGGACACTGAGACCCACGGGTCATGTGCACACATGGTATTCACAAATACAGCCAGGCCACACATAAAATAAAGAAACAATTTTTAAAAAGAGGAAAAGACGGGGCTGGAGAGATGGCTCAGTGGTTAAGAGCACTGACTGCTCTTCCAGAGGTCCTGAGTTCAAATCTCAGCAACCACATGGTGGCTCACAACCATCTGTAATGGGATCTTATGCCCTCTTCTGGTGTGCCTGAAAACAGCTACAGTGTACTCATATAAATAAAATATATTAATTAAAAAAAAAAGAGGAAAAGACATGTGTGGTCTCCCTTCCCCCACCTGCTTGAACCTGCTTGCTCAAGGGTGGAGCTTCCTGCTCATTCGTCCTGCCACGCCTACTGCTGAACCCTGTCGCTTTGTTGCCTGGAGGCACACACATGTTCGTCCTGCTACTGGACCCTGAGATTGTTTGGCGGGAAATCGGGTTCCCTCCCCCTTCCTTTATAACTGAGTGTCTGGAAATAGTAAAATTGAGCTTTGATCAGAATGTTGTCTTAGCTACATTTCTTTCTCTCGCCGCCTAGCCCCTCTTCTCTTCCAGGTTTCCAAAATGCCTTTCCAGGCTAGAACCCAGGCTGTGATCTGCTGGCCGGACACAACAGACATGGAGGAAAATTTAATGGATATCGTTGTATGAAAGAGAGAAACCTGGAAAGGTCAAACAGTATATTTCAAGAATTTGACATTCTGAAATAGGTCTAGCTATGGAGTCTGTAAAAAATCAGTGCTTTATATGCATTGTTAGATAGGAAGGTATAAAAGGAAATGGGATTTTAGGGCAGCGAAGCTATTCCACATGATACTATAGCAGTAAATATATATTATATATATATATGGTTCAAACCCATAGAATGTAGACCAAGAATAAAGCCTAGTGAAAGCTGTGGTCTTAAGGAGGGGATGGCATGTCTATGCAGGCTCATCAACTCAAGCAAAAGAACTGTATAGACTGGGATGCTGATGGTGTTCGAGTCTGTGCATGTGTGGGTACAGTTGATGCATGAAGGATCTTTTTATTTTCCACCCAATTTTGTTATAATCTAAAATTACTCTGGAAAAGAATATCTAAAAACCTATATTAACCTAAGCTTACTAATGGCTCTTCCTCAACGTCCTCGGTTTTTTGTTTTGTTGTTTTTGTTTTTTAACCTGTTTCTCAAACTTTCTTCACTTCCCACTTTTTTTTTTTTTTTTTTTTTTTTTTTGGTTAAATGGTCTTTGTAAGTGACGTTCAAGTAGCCTGCTCTGGCTGACACAACACCAAACAGCTCAAGTGAGGCCGGAAGTCCCAGTGGAAGCTGTCAAAGCTGACGTCTGATGAGTCCTCTCTTCCTGGCTTTCAGTATTTTCGTCCTCACGTGACCTTTCTTGAATCAGACTGCATCTCTTCCTATGAGGACACTAGCCCTTCCTATTTATGGCTTACCTCATGACTTCATTCAGAATAACTGTGTCCCTAAAGCCTCATCACCCAACAGTCACCCTGGAAGTGAGGACTCCAACAAGTGAAGTTGGGAGTGTCACAACTCAGCTGAAAGCAATGTGCTTATAAACAATTTGTTGAATGTTTCCCTTCTGTTCAGCACGTTTCCATCACGTGCTTTGAAATTATGTGCAAATGGCTTCTATGCTGACTTCCAAGAGGAAGCCAGTGTATAGTTGGCCAGCCTGACTTAAAATGGGGAATGCCATTAAGGTCTCTAACTTGTAATGTTGACAAGGCATTCAATCTAGGCAGAAAGAAGTCATGAGAGATTTGATGGGATCACTACTGAGTTCTCATTCAGCTTCAATGCACATTTTAAGGAGAAAAAATAATTAAAAAGAAATAAAAATTAAGTTGCATACAGGAAGTATGCCTTTTGAGGAAGTATGATTTGGAGGGCAACCAGGGGGCAGTGTGGAGGTTTGTCAAAGGCTTTGGAGTAGCATTCACAAATGTCAAGGATCTACTGTCTCATGTCAGAGAGACAGGGCAGTGTGTTTTTCCTTCCTTTGAAGGTAAAATAATGAGAAATTCATAACGAAAATTCATTTATGAATAATTGGCTCTAGATCCACCCAGCACTAGAAATATCTGAAGGGCATGGACTGTGATGTCACCTTCAAGCCATAGCATGTGGGGGAAAAATGCAGGAATACAAAAATCATACACACAGGGAGCCAGCCACCAGGAAAGCACGATAGAGCACTTTTCGCAAATTCTCTGTGAGGGAAAATGATTTTTGGGCAATGAATAATTTGTGTTACTCAAAAATATACATTATTTATAACAATTGTAAATTTATCTTGGAGGTGAACAGTGAGTTTCTGTTGCCAAAGAATTGAGAGAAAAGGGGAGCTGCTTTTGATGAAGATGGAGATGTAAAGATTTAAAATAACACTTTATTTCATTTCTTTAATCTTTTCCAACTAAACTCAATAGGAAACAATGAATTGAAATTATAGCAAGAAGCAATTGTGTTCTTCAGAAAGGAGATCTTTTTAGAACAGTGTGGGATAAAGCTGGAACTGCTTCCTCAGGGAGACTAAACACTCTTTGTCCTTGGAGGAGCATTCTCTGTCCTTGGAGGAGTGCTCTCTGTCCTTGGAGGTGCTCTTCTGGGAAGGAGGACTCAGTGGAGAGGCAAAGGCTGGTTTCTTCCTGTGTCTCAGAAGCTAGGAAAGGCAGGAGGTTGCAGGGGTGGGTATCCTAGCTCTGGTAGGGCCAGATAACAGGAGGCTCAACTCTGTCTCAGCCTGTTCCAGCCTGTATGCAACCAAATGGTGTTCTCTGAGTCCCAGTATCATTATCTGCAATCCAGGGTTGCTGAAGGATCAAATAGAGCTGATGAAGTGCTTGCATTATGGCAGTCGTAGTTCTATAAACTGTAGTCTTATTGATAGAAGACCCTTGACTTTGTTCAGAAAAGAAAGTGAGTAAACATTGAAGAAGCCAGCTGTGCCTAGCACTATGTTACCCCCGCCCCGCCCCCACCTCTGCTTGACATTGGTTATTTGGCTTCATTATTGTGACCCAACACCAGACAAGAAGCAGCTTAATGAAGTAAGGGTTTATTTGGACTCATGACTTGAGAAGGCATAGTCCATCCTGGTGAAGGAGGCATGGTGCAGGAGCAAAACATTCAACAGTCTCAGAAGGTTGAGATGGCTGGTTACATTGTATCAACAGTCAGAAAGAAGAGAGCAGACAGCACATGGGCGTGGCTATAGGCCCCAGCCCCTCCACACTTCCTCCAACTTGGCCCTGCTTCCAAAAGGTTCCACACTTTCTAAAACAGTATCACCAGTTAGGAGACAAGCATTTCACACAACGGTTTTTCACAAGCTTTGGTGGCTTCTTCTCAGACATCATGCTCTTTGGGAATTCTTGGGTGGCTTTTGTTCTAACTTATGACTTGTGGGTTTAGAGAGAAGCCAAAACAATTAGGGGTTAAGTTCACACCTGCAGAGCATGGAATCTCATTATTTCACCCGGTAACTGGTGGTGCTCAAACTTGCCTTCCTGTGCAGGTCTTGCAGCCTTCCATTGGCTTACCAGGCTGCATTGAGCTTATTCAAAGCCAGACCCCAAAGGCCCTTATTGGACCTCCTGGACCTCCGTTGCCTATGAGAGCCTTGGCATGCCCTGTCTGTGATTCCACTATGGCAGATGGTTGACTTGAATCCCCTAAGTGTTCTGGGTTTCCCCTTTCCTTCCCCGCCAAACCATGATTTCTTCTTCCTTACCACTGAGGATTGAAGGTCGGTTCAGGATCACATCCTCACAGTGCAGGCTAGAAATGGTTTCAGTTACTATTCTTGCTGTGTCCAAATACACAACAGAAAGCAACTTAGAAAGGCTTTAGCTTAGCTCATGGTTTGAGGGAGCAGTCCACACGATGGGGAAAGTGTGCAGCTAGAGCAGCCCTTGGTTGACATCAGGAGTGTGAGGCTGCTCGCACATCTGACCAGGTCCAGAGCAAAGGCAGGAGTCCTAGAGGAGTCATCTGGCTTGCTCCTCTACCCATTGCTGATAGATATGTATATATATCTATATCTATATCTATATCTATATCTATATCTATATCTATATCTATATCTATATCTATATCTATATCTATCTATCTATCTATCTATATATATATATATATATATGGCTTTTTGAAGCAGGGTGTCAACTGGATCTAGGCTTGGGTAATAGCTGAGTTGGCAGCATGCCAGCTTCCCCATGCCTGTGCCACCAGAGACAGCTCTCCCACTTTGCCCAGGCAACAGGTGAGGTTATCTCTCCTGTCTGAGGCAGACGGCAAGTGGCTCTCCTGTGTTCACACCCTCAGGGCCAGCTCTTACACACTGCCCAGGCAAGAGACAGGGTCAGCTCTTCCATACTCATGCCCTCTAGACCAGTTCCCCTGCATCTCCACCACCAGGGCCAGCTCTACTGTGCTGCCCAGGCAAGGTACAGGACTACTCTCCAGAGAACTGCAGCTGGTGAGGGGTGTGGGTAGCTCTATGTAGCCCTCAGAGGTCAACATGGCCCCAGGTGGCAGCACAGACCAGGGATGTCCATATGGTCTTTGATGGTAATATGGGCCATGGACATCGGCACAGTCCCCTGCTGCTGCAGAGCCACAGACCCAGACGTGACCCTCGGCACCCTCTACTCATTTTACTTCATTCCAAGATTTCACGGCATGGCATGGTGCTGCCCACATTTAAGACGGGTCTTCTTCCATCTGCAAACACCTGCAAAGATCCAGAGATTCAAATCACTATGCACTGATCCATTTTCTGAAAAGCAGACAGAAAGCACTGAAGACTTTGCAGGGAACAGTTCCTTCCTGAGACATGACCCAGACTGTGAAGTTCAGCCATTCAGCTGAATGAGTCCTGTCTACTACATCATTTCTCCTTAGGCACAAGGCTGATGGGCATGGACGAGTTAATCTCCCATGCAGTGGGCAGCTCTGCTCTTCAGCAGAGTACAGAGCGCACCTGGGAGAGAGTGGTGCTTGTGTGGAGCAATTACTCTGTGCAGGAAATAGGGAAGACGGAAGGCACCAGGCTGAAATCGCAGTTTGAGTGCTAAGCACGGGGCAGTCAGCCATTTAGCTATTAATGCATTAAACACAGGTACTTACATTGGCCAAGAACGGTGGCAGGAAAAGGCATGAAAACTGTTAAGGTGCAGTCGTTTTCCTCAAAGAGCTGATAGTTCAGGTCTGGGAAGCTAAGAGATACGAATACTTGCTACGTGTGTGACAAGCATGGAGAGGAGAGAGGGCTATCCGATCCTGGCAGTGGAAGGCCTCTGAGGCCTGGAGGCCTGGCTTGGCACCTTGCACCCTTCTGTAAAGTTGCAGCTTACTGTACCTGAGCTCCCTGGAGAGGGACCACCCCTGGTTTCAGACACATGATGCCAGTTCCAGTGGCCCCCAGTCTGCCTGCCCACACCCATGATTGCCTGCCTGTTCACAGTTTCAGGGTTGGACAGCTTGATAAAAGCATCACAGAGAACTCAAGAAGGCCCTTCAGTTACTCGATATGCTTTTGTATGTGCAAGTGTGTGAGCACACATGTGCCCGCATGTATGTGTTCCTTTGTGTATGCATATGTGTGATTTGTATGAAGGTATATGTGTGTGCGTACATCGTGTGTGCCTAGGTCAGAGGACAACTTCAGTGATGTTCCTCAGGAGCCATCCACCTGGCTCTCTTTCACTGTTTGTTTGAGACAGAGTCTTCCTGGCCTTGAACTTTCTCTCTTGGTTAGACTTGTCATGCACCCCAGGGACCTACCTCCCCAGTGGTGGGATTACACATGTGCACTACCATGCCCAGCCTTTAAAATGGGGATTTTGGGGATTAAACTCAGGTTCTCACACTTGGAAGGTAAACATTTTACTGACTGTGTTATCTCCCCAGCCCATTACATGGTTTTATTATAGCAGGTAGGCACAGTATGAGGTGGAAGAGAGACACATAGTTTCTGTGTCCTTCCCTTGGGAGTCAGGTTGGCACCGGCCTGGCACATCAACCTATTCACAGGCCGGAAAGCCGCACTGAGCTGCAGTATGAAACCAGCCATTAGGACTTCAGTCTGTTTGTTCGGTGGGCATGATGGTTTAAACCACTGTATTTACCACTCAGTTCCTGTAGGCTCTTTCCTCCTTAGAGCCTCTGGCTGGACCTTCTCATGCCCCATCCTAACACTAGCTTGGGAGCTACCAATAACCACTTTAAAGCATGAAGAAAGCATTCATCAGGAAATTCCAAGAGTTTTTAGGATCTCTACGGCAGGCTTCAGGCTAAGGAGGAAACAGATATTTCATTCAGCACATCTTGATATAAAACATCAGCCTGCATTTTGGAAGTTAGTTATACATGGTGATATCAGCTTCCCGTGGGACTTTGGGAGTCTCTGTCACCTCTGACTTGAGCCATCTTTTCTTTCTCTGTACAATTGCAGGAAGTGTCATTTCTACCATCAAGGCCATTAAAAACCCAGGCACAGAGCAGACTGCCTGGACAATAGTCATTCAGGAGCAGAAAAGGCCATAAGTTAGGATTCTTGGTTCAAAATTCAATGGCCACCTACCTGAGACACTTTTGCCAGGTCACTTAGCCATTGTGGACTGTGATTTCTTAGCCATAGACTGAAGAACTGAGACCTGGAAGCCAGTGGGCAATACTGCTTACTGGCCAGTATGATATTGTTCTGAGAGATGGAGAAAACCCAGAGAACCTGGGTTGATCTGGGACACTAAGCCCTCGGTTTATCGGAGCTACTGTTGGCTGATTTGCTGTTGTTCATTTGAAACTGTGCTGATTGGTACTTTCTATATGTCTATTGTTCTCACCATTAAATGCTTTCCGTGCCTCTGGGGAAGAGAAGCACATATATGTAGGCACCTCGCACCCTCTGAAGTGAGACTCTGCTATTTAGGAACCTTAGCTTGGTAACTCTCCATTCACTAATGGGGACCACAATACCAGCCTCTGAGGCTGTGGTTACAATGCATGCTAATGTGTGTTGATAGTTTGTAGACAGAGGTTAATTTACATAAATCTGCTTCTGAGCACAAAGGCTTTGCAATAGGAAAGCGTGCTGTGCCTTTCTCTACTCACCTCTCAGTCCACCCAAGGCCAAACAGCTCTTAATGTTGCTTATATAATTACCTTGCTTTGTTCTCTCTTACTGTATGGACCTCCAGAAAGAAAATCATTTGCCCTGTCTGACAGCTTGAGTATAAAACATGGTAAGTGCCAACGAGTCAGGGATTACTGGAAGAGCAAAGAGGTTATTTTATGGTTACGAAATCATAAACAACTATGGAAGGAAGAATGGCCCTGCCCTCACCATTGAGAGTCCACCACAGTTCTTCCTTGATGAGTCTCCACTGTTATGGTAACCGAGTGGCCACCATGGCTCTCTCCTGGTGAGCCTCTACTGCTATGATAACATTCTGTCCTCCATAGAGGTACCTTTAAAATCATATAGGAAATAGGATATACCTGGGGAAAATCTAGAGATCCAGAAGGGATTCACATCTGGGCTAGAGTGTCAGTCACACCCCTACTTAGAGCACCAGCAAGGGTGCTTATCCAGGAAGAGAGAAATCAGAGTTTCTTTTCAGCACCTCTGGCTGGAGAGAGAACCAAGGACATGGGGTCCTTTCTTCTAAGCTGCCTGGCACATTTCAATCTCCATTTTCATCATCACGATGACTACAGAACCTGGTGATCCTACATTCTTGCTAGAGAGCCTGAACCTGAGGATCAGCTAAACCACACTCTGATTTCTGACCCAGGGGAGGTGCTGATGAAAATCTGAAGCCACCAACAGTTGCTGATACTTTATTAACCAGCGTTATCTATGATTTGACTGTTCCCCACCCACAAACCACAAGAAATCTGCAGCAACCTAACAAGAAATACAGCTCTGTACTTCCAGTTGCAGGTTGGTGATGACTTGGTCAGTGATGTTGGCTTCCTTACTCTTTGTTCCCATTCAGCCCCCACCCAGAAAGCCAGATGTATCACAGAAGACACCCCACAGTTCATCAGCCTGCCCTCAGCTTCCACAGGAAACTCCCACTTGAGCATGCTAAAGTAGTCCCCACTTATCTTCTTCTTTAAATGATGAGTCTTTCCACTTCTACCTGACTCTGCATCTCTGCCAATTGGCAAGGAATGGTGGCTGGTAGCCTGGCCATGGCAACATCTGAGCCAACAGCCTTCTTGCTCTCATTTGCCCCTGGGGTTGGGGATGCCTTCTGTTTCTACCCACAGAGTAGGATAGCTTCTTGTTGATCGTTTTAGAGACAGAGCCCTATGAGCCTTCAGAGAGAAAAGAGAAGGGGGCTGTGGAATAAGGAAACCCATACTTATTGCTGAACCCTGAATTCTCAAAAGAGACACATGGGTTCAGAGTGAAACTATGACAGTCTCCTGTGGCAGGCAGTGGCAGACAACACTAAGCTGTAAGCAGAGTGCTGTCTGTAACCACCTTTCTAAGAAACAGCCCCAGAGAAGAAATTAACCTCTGATTGCCCCCGGTGACATACAGACGACTCGGCTCCTCCAGGCAGTAAAGTGTATTCTACTGCAGATGCTGCTGGCATCATGGGCAGCTTAGAGTAGAGCCTTACTCCCTCTGTCATCTCCAGCATTCTGCTGTCTCAAGGCTGCCATCACATTTCCTAGCAGAGCCATAGGTGGTAAAATCAGTTGTCAAGCCATAGATGACAAGCGTGACCCCACAAGGCCCAGCCTGGCATGAGGGAGGGGTTACCCTATGGGAGGCTCAGGCAGGGGCATCTGTGCTCAGGAAGAGGACTATGAAGGATTGGATACACCTCAAGGTCTGGATAATAAACTTCATTCTGTTCCATACACAAAGCAGATCAGTGGTCCATTAATTAACAAACATCTCTCATCTTCCCTCTGTGTGACTTTGGGGTGCGTATCTGTTACTTTCCTGTTGCTGAGACAAAACATCTGATAAAAGCAAGTTAAGAAGGGAGGGTTCATTTTGGCTCAAGGTTCAAGGGTGCAGTCTATCATGGTGGGGAATGTATGGGGCAGGAGTGAGTCTCTTGGTCACATGAGGGTTCCCTTCAGGCCACTGAATAGCAGGGAAATGAGCCACTAAGGGACAAGAATGAAACTCAGTTCAGCCCAAATTAGGTACTAGTGCTGGGACAAATCTTGGAGAGTCTGATACCAGTTTATTTTAGCCATATTTAAGCACAGCCCAATTCTGGAAGTTTCCTGATAGCGGTTACCTCAGTGCTGTGAGTACAGCAAAGCTTAAGGCTTGTTTACATTTGAAACTCTTTCATAAAGACGGGTTCTGTGGACTCAGAAACAGTGCTCACAGTAAAGGTCTTGGGAGCATGACTGAGGTAAACACAGTGCCAGTGGGTGTCAGGATTGGCCTGGCCCTAAGATAACACAGAGGTCACTTAGGCTGCTGTGAAGTGCCATCATTCATAGGGTTGGGTTCAATGGCCTAGAAGCAATACTCACAATTTAGGAGGAAAAGATCAGATTTAAACAAACAGTATTCTGGGTGATATGGGTAGAGCCTGGTTCAACAGGGAGCAGACAACTGTAAACTACATTTTACTCCGAGCATTCCAGGAGAAGAGCCAAGTATCTTCTCCCTATGGAGAGGGAAGCGGCATGTTTGCATCTTCCTGGTTTTTCCAGCATTTATCTGTGTGCACCGTGACCTTCGCCTTCTGCATGGTCACTGCGTCGTCACATCACACCACAGTCAGGAGGAGAGGAAGTGACGGCAGCTCCATTTCTCCTTTTTATTCTTTAGTCTGGGACCATACCTTGGATGGTGACATCGACATTCAGGGTGGCTCCTAGGCATGCCCAGAGGTGTGTCTCTTGGGTGATTCTAGATCCTGTCGAGTTGATGACCAATATGAACCCTCACAGGCAGTAAAGATGAACTTAGCTCTCCATCACCACCCAGGGGAGGCGAGGAGACAGGAATCAGGTGCTTAGCAGAGTTCATCTAGTTGGCTGACAAAGTGACTTCATTATAGGCAAGATGGTGAGGAGGGTGTGTTTTTGGGACAGTGGTCCTGTTGAAGAGGAAGTGGCATGGTAGCCCACACTTCCTGACATGCTATTAGCATTACTTGCAGGATAAAAAGAGAAACACCTGCCCCTTATTGCATGGGCCAGTGGCTCTGACCTGTGCATCGTCTGGTTTGCTTGTCCTCTTATCACCTCCTATCCTCTTCTGCAGTCTTGACAAGTACTTTGGATGGTGTGCCATTTTCTAAAACAGAAGGTGTGCAGAGCAGCAGAAATGCTAAGCATGAAAATTCCCAGCATGGAGTAGACTCACCCCACACTGGAGTAGGCTCAGGATGCAGAATCTAAGATGGGTGTGGGAAGAAATGGCTACATTCCCTTAGCAGTGCTCTGAGATTGTTGGTGAAGCTCAGTGGTGTAGAAAGTGCCTCTTGCTGCTAGCCTTTTGAGAGCAGCTAGGAGAGAGACACTGTGACATCTACTTCCCCACATCTTTGTTTTAGGGACCCATGATTTGTCATCAGCATCTCTGTATTCCACTCGACAAGGCAACTCTGTTGCAGAATAGAGCAGACTTCCAAGGGGAGAGAGTAGACAGTAGCCAGAGAGACCACTGCCCCATGGTTTTCCTGAAAGGCTTTGTCCCAGTAGTTGACAGTCTATATTGAGTGTTAAACACTGTATCTCGTACTTAATAAGAAAGTCTCCTGCTAGCAGGCACATCCAACCTGTACCTCATGGGCTTCATGTACCTAAAGACAGCTATGAATGTGGCCAAACACAAACTCTGAAACTTATTTAAAACGTTATGATGTTTATCAGCCTTTTATTTTATAACCTGATCGAGTGGCTTTTTAAAAAATAGTTTGTTTTTATTTTTAACTATGTGTATATGTCTGTGGTTCTGTACATGTGAGTGCAGTACCTGAGAAGGCCAGAAGAGGGCATTGCTGGAAGTTGCCTGAGGTGACGATGGGGACCAAACTCGGGTATTTTGCCTGAGTGTGAACTTTGTAGGTGACAGTGTTGTGTAATGTTGAGACAAGAGGTTGGCCACAGCTGTGTGCAGGGCTCCTGGAGACAGCTTAGAGAGTTTTCCATTAGTGACTTTTAGGTCCATTCAGGGTGTCACACCTCTTCCTAGGGCCAGAGATAAGACTCAAGATCCACTCCTCGGACTAGCAATTATTATTTTTTTCTGCTCCATTCCTTTGAGCATAAGGGTGTGATCCACCCCAGGACCCCCCAAGCCTGCTAACAGCTAACCAACCACCAGACACTCTCATTTTCTTTCGACTTGATCAGATTCAGCTCTTCAGCATCCAGAGCTCTATTTGATAACAATTCATGGTGCATGCTCTGTGCTACTGAAAGAGGGCTGATTAAAACTGTCACACTAAAAACAGATATGTTGGGAAATAATCTCAGCTTCCCTGAGCTGGGAAATGGGTTGTGGACTTAGAGATTACTTACTAATGAATTAGTGAACCCACGGCACCCCACAACTTCCTGTGCTGTTGTGATGCTCTGAGGGCTCTGAGGGAAGGAGGCTACACATGATTTATGCCCACAAAGGATTAGCTGAACTAAGCTATTTGAGCAATGAGCCCCTTCAGAGACCCGGCTTCCTGCAGCTTTTTGCTATAGCACCGGATTCTAGCTTAGGAAAAATTACTCCTTCCTCCCAAAGCTCACCACTGAATGGAAGTAATCACAGCCTGCTAAGTACTAGCTCATTCTGCATGAAGCAGTCAGAGGGCCTGAGCCCATCAGCTTCACAATCAGCAGCTGTTCAGAGTGCTCTGACATAGCCTTCATTGCTGTGGGCAGATGCAAAGCTCAGAGGGGCTTTTCTGTTGCTGCTGCCAACTTTTAGGATCCGTATAATGTGTTCTTAGCCGGAAAAGAATCCTCTCTGGGTTTTGAATCTCACTCTTTGGTGGAGTTTGGTCCTCTGGAAAGTTCATCCTCCCATATGGTGGAGGAAAGATAAGCATTCTGGGCTGTGAACTTGGAAAGCTAGCCATGAGGATCAGCTGCCCAGACCCCACAGTGTGGCCAGAAAGCCCCTGAGGTTCCAGAGGTTTGAGCATCTAATCTCAGCAGATGGCCAAAGCTTGGTGCTAATTGAGCCAGCATTTTATATCTGAAGCAGTTCATTCTGCACCTGCATTTAAATAGTTTCTGTCTTTGTCTCCATAGGAAAAGAATGTTTGACCCACTAACCTGTGCTCAGCCTTGAGCTCTTCTGCCTGTCTTCTGTTCCCTTGCTTTATCTCCACTAGAACTCCTCCTCTACCCCAAGTATATACCCCAGAAAACCAAATAGTTCTCCAGGTGTCTTTACCATATCTATTTCTTCTATTTTGGCTCCTCTTCTCCCTCCCAGAGTCCCCTGTGCTCCCTTTCCTAACAGATGTCTTGTCTATAGTTCTTGAAGTCTCTTTTTTATTGTTTTCTTACATTGTTGCACTACTTTTATTAAAATATCAATTTTCAAGGACAGGAATTCTGTCTGTTTCCTCAATAAGCCATTTAAGGAGATGAGCTGTAGTGAAAAGCCCAGAGAAATGTACTCAGTGTGCATCTCTATGTTGGAAGAAGGGCACAGGGGTCCAGTAACACCTCTGGACCAAGTGCACCCTTCGTCTTGACTTGAAGTCCAGGTTTAAACAGAGAGCAAGAAGTATGCATAATCACAAAGCCATGCTCAAGGAGTCCCACCCATACTTGTCTCAGATGCAGTCTTCCCTGAAGATGATCTGCTAAGGTGTCAGAACTGTGTGACATCTCTTTCCAAGAAACAACATATTCCTCCTCTGGTTGGTCCCAGGCTCCAGCCTGTTCCTTCTCCTAGCCTAATATTCCTAGGGAAAGTTTATCTTATCGAGTAGTCTGATAGACAAAGATAGGCACAGTGTTTCTTTAGAATATCTTCATTCCTGACACACAGATAGCAAGAACCAGAAGAGCAGCTGTAAGCTTCCTTAGTTTTGAATGATTTGTGTGGATGGGCAGGAGTTATGAACTCAAGTATGTGGGTATGTATATATGTGAGAAAATAGGCAGGCCAGAAAGGGGTTCTGGATTCCTCTGAGCTAGGGCCAAAGATGCTTTTAGGCTCCTGGCTTGTTATGTAGGTGATAGAATATGAACTCTGGCCACCACGATTGTGTGAAAAGTCATCTCTCCAGCCACTATCCTAGTTTTTCAATCTATGATTCCAAATGGGACCAAGTGGTAAAAAACAAATATTATTTTACCCAGTCATATGGGACCCAAACTACCTCATTTCCAGCATCCTCTGCCAATAGCACAGATTTCAGGGCAGACCAAAAGCCTTCCTTCTCTGCCTTTGATTCTCTGCCAAAATGCAAATTGTAATAGGGACAGCCTTCAAAGCAAGCATGACCTGACTAATCGGCCTTCCCTGGGGCCCACTTAAGTGGTCATCATTTACCTCCACACTCTTACTAAGCAAAGTCTTCCAGTGGACAGCCCCATCCCACATCTAGAACTTCCCAGCAGCATACAAACAAGCACTCACAAAACCAAACCAGCTCTATAAAACGCACCCAGCCCTCATTCTTAAGTGTAGACGGATAAGCCGAAGTCACCAGACTTGGAAAACCAGCGGAGTACAGAAAACATCAGAGAGCAGAACGGAGCAACCTTGGGGGATGTGCATCTTTCAGAGACTAGGGACAAGCTTTTGAAAAAAATTTTAATTAGATCTTCGGTGAGACTTAAGAAAATATTACAGCCGCAAAACCCAGAACAGCAGGCAGTGACAAACAAGGGAATGGGAGACATCTCCTGGAAATAATTAAAAATGGATTGCTGAAATTAAAAAGATTGGAAGATGAATTCAAGAAACTATCAGGACACAGTGTAAAAAGATAATCTGTATAGCAGAAAAGAAAAACCAGGTTAAGACTTAACTTTGTGTGGATAAATGGTTAGGGGTGGGTTCCTCTCAGCCATGGTCTTGGAGTAGAAGACGGTGCTGGCTGGAGCTTTGAGCTAGGTGTCAAAAGTCCTTAGGCCCATGTGTGTTAGTGCTTATACAAACAATCTGAGAGTCAACAGTTCACTTCTCTCTCTAAAACCTCCCACTTCTCTATCCCAAAGTGGAGAGGGGCAGGAATCGGTCTCTCTAGCCATATGAGCTCTCCCAGCTTTACCAGCCTTATCTTCACCCTTGCTTTCTTCCTTATTGACTATAGTTCTGCCTCATTCCACCCTGGGCCAGGCTGTTCAGTACAAACATTGGAGCTGGGGAACAGCTGGAGCTGGGGGGGAGGGTCAGCTAGAGCTGGGGGGAGGGTCAACTGGAGTGGGGGGTCAGCTGGAGATGGGGGTTAGCTGGAGATGGGGGTTGGCTGTAGCTGGGATGAGCTGGACATGAGGGTGAGCTTGAGAGGAGAGTTGCCAAAGACTGGGTGTGTAGGCTAAGGATGTGCAGTCACATGGAACTTTGGGGTCTGCTGGATATGGGAGTTAGATTTTGCTGGTTTCAAACATATCTTGGCCAAGTTCTAGTCTGAAAAGTGAAGATAAAGGCTATGCATCAGTGCTTTCACAAGACTCCAATGGAAAACCTGACCTGTTACATGCTTAGAGACCTTCCTGTGCATCCAGTGGTTGATAGAATCTGACTGTTTAACAGAACTAGTCTTGTTTTCTTCACCTCAGTTCTAACTCTACTTTGGTGAGTTTTACACTTATAACACTTTAAAATCATTAAAGTCTTGACTGCATGAGCAAGACACCCTCAGATTCTCCATGGTTCTCCATCCTGAAGAAAAAGATGGGGATGGGAGTGTCCCTGTATTATATGTTGGCTAGCTTCAAACTTAGTCAGCCTTCTTAGTCAGCCTTCTGCCTCAGACTCCATGGTGTGTGTCACCATGTCTGGCTTCCTGTAGGTAATTTTGAAGGTGTATGTATTAGTTCATTTATAAGCCATGGGCAGCTCTGTTCTTTGGGGTCTCTGTGCCTCAAAGGGAGAACATATTTTTTTGTTCTCCACTGAAATTCAAGCCTTGCTTCTGTGAAACTCTTTCAGGACCCATCTAGCTGGCCCTTTTCTTCTAGATATCCTGTACATAAGTTTGTCCCTGTTATTTCTGACAGCTGTCCCCTGCTCCAGATTCTAAGCTCCACACTTGGCTTTGCGACAGAGTTTGCGTCAAGAGAGAATCAGCATTCTTGAGAAAATACCTGCTGTGTCCCCTTGTCACAAGAAAGTGTGACAGAGAAGTCATTACCTAGCATTGGGAGGGGTTAGCTTCTGACTCTGGAAGGTCCCTAGCACACAGATCAACACTGTGGATCTACTCATAGGGAATACTTGAGCCAGTGGCCCTTCTACAAGCTAATGCTATACTTCAGTCTCAGGCTTTTGGACGTGATCTAGCAAGTGGGACCCCCTGAATCCCCCCTTCTTTGTTTGTAAATTAAATCATCTAGTCCAACACCTCATTTCTCTCAGTGGGAAAGAAAAATCAAAGCAGTCTTACATGAAGATCAAAAGAATTGTCAAGAGTTACAGAGCAGTGGAAAGGCTTTGGGGATTTAGCTGAGTGGTAAAACATGTGCCCAGCAAGCATAAGACCAGGGTCAGTTCTCAACACAGGGGTGGGGGGTTGGGTGTATCAGAAAGTAGAAAAAAACAGCTTAGAAGTCAAGGGTCCAAAATTCAAGACTAGCACGTTATGACTGTGGATATGGTTCAGTTGTTAGGGTACTTGGCTAGCAGGCTAGCTCCCTAGCACAGCCTGAGACCAGGGGCGATCGCATATGTGTATAAGTCCAGAACTGGAAGGTGGACGGAAGAAGATGAGGTTTAAGGTCATCCTTGAGTTCCAGGGCCAACCTGGGATTCATGAGAGTCTTTCTCAAGAAAAGAGAAGGGGAGAAAAGAAAGGAAGGGACACACACACACACACAGTGTATAAGAGAAAAACATTCCAAATGACCAATAAATATTAACAGTTCTCATACCCCTTAGTAGTCAAGGAAATTAAAATCTTAATGAAGGCAAGGCAGCTCTCTCGATGCATCTTGGATTGGTGCTCATGGGACTAGACCAGAATGACACATGGAGAGGAGATTTTTCTAGCCTTTTATTGAAGGTACCATGATAGGATATGTCGCTTGGCTGTCAGCATTGTCTCTGTCACAAAAGAGATGGCTGCGGACAGAAGAAGCACCGGAGTCCTATAGTAGTGCCCATTCGTAAAGGCAGGAGAAATGAGGCACCGTAGACTGCTGGGTACCAGCTGCCATCCAGACCAGTGGAGATGGAGCCAAGCATGGAGGGGACTCTGGGAGGCATGGGAAATTCAGGCGCCAGCCTGCCCCCAACATGAATAGCCTGAGGATGGAGATGGCCATGGCCCAGAAGGATCAGGAAATGTGGGTTGGAGAGGGAGGCGGGGCTCAGGGATGGAACAACAGGCACAGAGAGAAGGCTGGGAGGGTGTAAGAGAGCTGTGGGGCTAAGGCAGAGATGGCAAAGTGGAGGGCCACTTCCACGTTGGGGTTGCTTTGGGTGGGCTCAAACCACTTCTGCAGACACCGCCCACTGTTCCTGCGCTCAGGACTGGCCTTGAATGCGTTGTTCCAGATCTTCTCACACAGGTCATCCGGGGTGGGGAAGTGATACAAAAAAGGGAGGCAGGGCGCATGTGCGGGGCAGTGTTTCTTCTCTGTGGGGATTGAAAACGGGCTCCTAACTTCCCACTGTCCCTTCCCTTCTGAGCCCCGTGCAGCCTCACCCAGTCGGAGGGCCACAAGTACGTAGTTAATCCACTCACCCTCACTCCAGTCCCAGCCATGGAGCCAGTTGGATTTACAAGTCGAAGATGTGTGGCAGGCTCTCCACCAGTCCTCACAATCCTCCCGGCACAGCGGCACGCCTGAAACCCACTGCTCTTCCTGCCCGTTTGGGACCACCTGGGTGCAGGAAGAGAGGGGCATATTTTAATTCTTTACAATGTCTGTAAGCATTATTTCTTCTCTCTGCGTGCACGTGTTTACATTCTGTAAATGCAGGCGAATGTGTGTGCGTGCACGCATGCTAGTACTCATGCCTCTCTCTGCAGAGTCCAGGGAACAACCTCAAGTATTGGTCTTCAGGCACCATCCACATTGGTTCTGATTTTCTCTTTGGCCTAGACCTGGCCAAGCAGGCTAGGCTGGCTGGCAAGCAAGCTCCTGGGACCCACCTGTCTCTGCCTCTGCAGTGCTGGGATTACAGCAACATACCTCCACATCTGGCTTTTTTTTTTTTTTTTTAATAAGGATTGAACTAAGGTCCTCATGCATAGTGATAAGCACTTCACTGACTAAGCTATCTCTCAGCCCTAGGCATCATCACCATCAATTATTGGATAAATGAGAACCGTGAGGCAGAGCAGCTCATTGGTCCCGGGCCTTACAGTTAGTAAGTACAGGAGATAGAATTCACACTCAGATTCATCTCATTCCACCCTGCCTTATCCTACAGTGTCTGTCATGCTATCATGCAGGGACAGAGGCATTTTAGCTTCCTTTTCATCCCTGTCTCCAGCAGGGACCTCTGGCTCTGCTCTTATCCCTAGAGGGGCAGCATCTCCTGTTCCTACTTGCCTCCTGTAGATGCCAGCCTAGGATTGAATGGAAGGGTGTTGCATGAGTCTGCCTCCTGTCTCCTATGTCCTCACCGGCTGGATCCAAGGCCCCAGGTTGGGGGAACACTCATGGAAGCAGATGGCCTGGATGAAGTGCTTGCGACAGGCTGGGGTCAGCAGTCCACAGTGCATCATGCTGAAGTTAAAGAGCAAGGGCTCCTCAAGGTGGGCTTCCCAACTTGTGGAACGTGTGCAGCAGGCATTGTCCTCCCAAGGCTTGCACTGAGGTGGGGGCAGAAGGGTATCAGGAGAGGGGATATGAGCGCCTCTCTAGAGGAGGAACTCTAGTATCTGAAGAATGAGGCGCACCTGACCATTGACCTCCCTCCCCTCTGTCTTCTTGCCACAAAGTAGAGCTTCCAGGTGTCTGCTCCAGGGGGTGGGGGTGGGGCAATAAATCCAGGAAAGCAAATAGAAAGAAGATTCAGGAACCCAGTGGTTACCGTGGGTGGGAGGAGCTTCTCGTTGGAATTTTCCTCCTCCCACAGCCTTTAGGAAACTGACAAGGAGACAAATTAAGGCCTGTCTCCCCAGCGCACGTCGGCAGGGAGGCTTGCTCTGACCCACGGTTAGCTAGCATAGCCTCTGGGATCACCACATGACCTGTTTCCCAAGCGGCCAGAGCAGCTTAGTGGCAAAGCCCTAGATGGACCCCAAATTAAGGATCTAAATGATTAGGGGTGATGGGGTACAGAGACCACCTGGTCTGTATTTCTTCTCTAGTAATTCTAAGAAGCTGCCCTAGTCCCTGGGCCAGCTCTGCTCTGTACCTCCTGGTAGAGTTCGTCTTCTGGGCCAGGTTCTTGCTTGTGGCGCTTGGAATTCATGCAGACGTTGATCAGTTTGTCCCCTACCAAGGTGGGTAGGACTGCCCACAACCCCAAGAGGATCTGCCACCACTGAGCCATGACCTGCTGCAGAGAGGAGCCCATGGTAAAGAGAAACTGGTCTTTCAGAAGACCAGGAAGGTAACACCCACCCCACTCCTGCCAACCATCAGGCACTGAAGAGGGAGGAGGGGCTCCAAGGCTCCCTTAGGTTGCTGAAATATTCTGGCTGCTCCTGGAACCTTCTGTGTAGAGCAGCATCACAGAATGTAGAGTAAGACTTGGAACTGACACTCATTACAAACCATTGCAGGAATGTAGAAAGCAAACTGACCAACAGGGGAAAAGAGAAGAAAAAGAAAAACAAACAAACAAACAAACAAACAGCAGGTCTGAAGAGGAGGGCAGGCAAGGAATGGATCCAAGCTGTTCACTTAGATACAGTTTGCTAGTTTGGTAATCATATGGACTCGAAGTTTAGAGCTTTAATCCCAGCCCACGGCCAGCCTCTTGGCCAAGTAACCAATTCCCAGTAAACAGATTCTCCTTATGGCGGGGTGGGATGTCAAAGCCAGCTTTATCCATCACATGCCAACCCTAGTTCTATTCCCTAGGAAGGGTCCACACCAGCTCCTCAGAGTAGCTCATCCCCACCCTGACCCTTCAACCAAAGAGCTTTCCTTAGCTCATTTCAACCAACCCCAGTCTATCTCAGAGACACCCTGTGTGTCAGGCTGTAACAGACAGCCTAAGACCCCTGCTGGCCTCTTGGGGCTAGGGGCTGAGGAATATTCCGCCTTTAAGCCCTCATCCTAGCACAGGAACACGAAGGCTGGCTTGTACCTTGGTGTTTACTGATAC
The DNA here is from genome assembly GCF_978045245.1 of Mus caroli. Classification (NCBI taxonomy): domain Eukaryota; kingdom Metazoa; phylum Chordata; class Mammalia; order Rodentia; family Muridae; genus Mus; species Mus caroli. Next base: position 11,543,438 of record NW_028227266.1, read on the forward strand.
AGTTCCAGTTCTCTTCTGGGTTGTACTGGCAATGGGGGAGGGGATGGAGAGGCTGGACAGAGAGACCACCCCTCTGCTAGAACAAGGGCAAACCCGGCTTCAGGAGGGCTCCAGTCAGTCCTCACTGCCAGGACTTCAAGGGTCTTACGTCACCTAGGCTTGCTGGGAGCCTGCCCTACACATCAGCAGTTTAGCCGGAGTAGTAGTCTACCTCAGGATGTCTGAGATGTGATTGAGAGACCCAGACTCTTCTGCAGGACCCATCCTGAACTCCAAACCCAAGACTGCTCTTCCACAGAGCCAGCTCCAAGTTTGCACAAAGAACTATTCTGAAAGACCGGGAAGGTAGGATGAAGAGAGGAAAGACACCAGCCCCTCAGCATTGTCTTCAGATGTACCTTCAAGGCAGGGCCCTCCTGTTGCTCCTCCTGATGCCAAAGAGGTGAGTGGGCTGAGGGCGCTCCACCCATTGCCCTTTTATCAGCCTTCAGCTTCTATGAGCTACAGGTGTGGAGAGCAGCCAGTAGCTAGACCTGAGTAGCCTCCATGCCTCCAAAAGAGAGAGAGAAACAAGACCTTGTGGCACCAGAGATCCCTGCCTTGGGTGGCAAGTTCAACTCTCAGTACTGCTTCTAACCTGTGAGAACTTGGAAATAACTTAGATTCTATCAGTCTGTTGCTCTGTAATGAGAGCTGTTGGCAGAATCTGTCCAGGAAAAAGGAATCATGAAAAGGTCACAGCCCAGGGATGTCTTAACGGTTCCTTCATCTTTTGTTCTCAGAAGCTTCCACGGGTCCCTTCCTCTGCTCAGACCCCTGGGGCCTCTGAGTAACAGAATCCTCCCACGGCATCTGGAGCAAGCTTGGCAGCACGCAGGTGCACAGACAGGCAGCTTGGCGAGCCAAGAATTTAAGCAACAATCAAAACTGAAACAAAAGCCGCCCCCCAGGGCCACCAGGGGCAGCCTGCATTTGCACCCTGTGCCTGGTCTGATGGCTCCTCCAAAGGTCCCATTGGAGGCGATGCCCATAACTTTGCTTGTCTTTTATGTTCTGTCTCCAAAGGAAAAGTAGCCAAAAATCACTGAAATTTCATACAAAAAGTAGTAAATAAGTAAGTAAATAAAAACATTCCTTGTGTTTTCCACCAAGGAAGACAAAGTACAGCACACGGTGTTCATCTGCCAGTCAATGTACAAAGCACATTGATTTTGTGCAGGAAAAATGGCAGTTTCCATGCATGGGTATGGAGTACTGAACATCCACGAGGACTAGTCACGGGGTTGGAGGCTAAGGCACTGGTACACAGTCTGGCTTACTGCCTGCAAGAATACCCCAAATGAGCACTCTCTTTTGTAGGGGATACTGAGGCTTGGACAGAGGTTGATGGAGCTAGAATCTGAAAAGGCTTGTTTGACTCCATATTTAATGCTTATGAACCAGGTGAGGGGGATGCCTCTAGGACTGAGGGGCAGGAACTATCCAGATCTTTAAAAAAGTTAAACGTCACAGTCAGACTTTGGGGGTAGGGGTGTGTTGGCTTTTCAGGGACAGAGCAGTAATGGTTATCAGCCCAACTTGCATGTCTGGTCTTCAACAGAGCTGAGACTCATTTCCTGAAGTCAGAGGCCAAATGGAAAGGCATTTCTGCTTCGAGGGTCTCTTTTGTATCGGTGTCCACAGGGACAGCAGAGGCAGGTACTCACGTCTGTCCTGTATAGACACCCAGGGAGCAACAAGTCTTGACACATAAGCGTTTTGGAACTGAACATTAAATTTAAAATGACTGTGGATGTGGCAAGAGCAAGAATCCAAAAATGAGTCACACGAGTCATTACTGGAATGGAAAAATGTCCTCCACAAGGAGGGAGAGAGATAAGGAGGACTCTCTTAGCCACCTCCAGGACAGAGCTGTAGGAACTGTGTCAAAATTGCAGCCAGCATGGATGCAGGTGCAGTGGGGGAGGGGTGATTGCAGAGAGCTCCAGGCCAAGCATCTGTCCCTAGAGAAGCGCTGTGAGGCCCTTGAACAGAGCTCATTTTGCCTTATTTTGTTCCAGTCTTCCAGAGAAATCTGTTTTCCAACCGAAGGCTGCTAAATCAGGGCTGGCTGTGGATGGAGCCACTCAAGCAGCCGAAAACAGCAACAGATTAAAGACCAGGGGAAGAGGGGCAGGCAGTTAAAGGCATTCTGAAGGGGGAGGGAGGGGCAGCGAATGGAGTGACCTGAAGTCACAGGGATGCTGGATGGTGATGCCTGTCCTGTCTTCCCATCGTTTGGGTTATCCCGTCATCCAAAGCAATGCATTTGAAGACAAACAAGAAACAAAAATGCTAGGACGACCCAGGGTCTCTGAAGTCTGCAGCGAGTGCCAAGGCCTGACAGGAAGTCTTCTTCTCAAGCCCCTCCTTGCCCCCGAGTAATTAAACTCCTTTGCAAGTTTGTAGCAGAGGGCAGCGTGCTGCTCACTCTTTGGATGGTTCAATCTAATGTGAGGTGTTGTTGGCTTAAGTTCCTGTTCTCCCTGCAGCAGGGGGGGTGCTCAGAGCCTCCAGCCAGGCTCCCTGGTTCCCTCCAAGGCAATATCCATGCAACAGTCAAAATGGTAAAACTTCCCAGGGCTTTACTCTAACATCTGCCAACATCGGGAAAGTTGAGAGAACTTCACAGTGGATACTCATCTCCAATTTGATTTTATACGTTCTGTTTTGTGTTTTATGTTAGTTTGAGCCAACCATCCATCTCTTTCTTGAGGAATCTGTCCCCTGAGCATCTCAAAGCAGGAAATCAGTGTACTTCCAAGTAATTCAAACACATCCTTAGCCAGAGTCAAATATCTGTCATGATTTTCAAAAATAAAAATCCAGAACGATCCTTTAAAAACATAATGATGGTTGCCAGATGTTCACATTTAAATTCTTTGTATATATTTAAGTAACTGTTCATGGTTTGTGGGCTTAAATTGTTATAATTTCATGTATATTGCTGTTTAGTATGTCTATGTGAGGGTGTCAGATCTCTGGAACAGGAGTTTTAGACAGTTGTGAGCTGCCATGTGGATGCTGGGAATTGAACCCAGGTCCTCTGGAAGAGCAGCCACTTAACCACTGACCATGTCTCCAGGTCCTCACAGGCCCTATTTAATCTAGTACCCATTTATTTCTCTGTTCTAATCTGAGGTCCATTTTTTCCTATTTTGAATTAATTGTTGGTGTGTGTGTGTGTGTGTGTGTGTGTGTGTGTGTGATGGAGTGGGCATTTGTGCCATAGGCTATGTATCCAGTCAGAGGACAACTTTATTTTTTTTTTAATTTTTAATATTTTTATTACATATTTTCCTCAATTACATTTCCAATGCTATCCCAAAAGTCCCCCATAGCGCCCCCCACTTCCCTACCCACCCATTCCCACACTTTTGGCCCTGGCATTCCCCTATATTGGGGCATATAAAGTTTGCAAGTCCAATGGGCCTCTCTTTCCATTGATGGCCGACTAGGTCATCTTTCGATACATATGCAGCTAGAGACAAGAGCTCCGGGGTTCTGGTTAGTACATCATGTTGTTCCAACAATAGGGTTGCAGATCCCTTTAGCTCCTTGGGTACTTTCTCTAGCTTCTCCATTGGGAGCCCTGTGATACATCCAATAGCTGACTGTGAACATCCACTCCTGTGTTTGCTAGGCCCCGGCATCGTCTCACAAGAGACAGCTATATTTGGGTCCTTTCAGCAAAATCTTGCTAGTGTATGCAATGGTGTCAGCGTTTAGAAGCTGATTATGGGACGCATCCCTGGATACAGCAGTCTCTAAATGGTCCATCCTTTCATCACAGCTCCGAACTTTGTCTCTGTAACTCCTTCCCTGGGTGTTTTGTTCCCAATTCTAAGAAGGTGCACAGTGTCCACACTTTGGTCTTCATTCTTCTTGAATTTCATGCGTTTAGCAAATTGTATCTTATATCTTGGGTTTCCTAAGTTTTGGGCTAATATCCACTTATCAGTGAATACATATTGTGTGAGTTCTTTTGTGATTGTGTTACTTCACTCAAGATGATGCCCTCCAGGTCTATCCATTTGGCTAGGAATTTCATAAATTCATTCTTTTTAATAGCTGAGTAGTACTCCATTGTGTAAATGTACCATAATTTCTGTATCCATTCCTCTGTTGAGGGACATCTGGGTTCTTTCCAGCTTCTGGCTATTATAAATAGGGCTGCTATGAACATAGTGGAGCATGTGTCCTTTTTACCGGTTGGGACATCTTCTGGATATATGCCCAGGAGAGGTATTGCTGGATCCTCCGGTAGTACTATGTCCAATTTTCTGAGGAACCGCCAGACTGATTTCCAGAGTGGTTGTACAAACTTGCAATCCCACCAACAATGGAGGAGTGTTCCTCTTTCTCCACATCCTCGCCAGCATCTGCTGTCACCTGAATTTTTGATCTTAGCCATTCTGACTGGTGTGAGGTGGAATCTCAGGGTTGTTTTGATTTGCATTTCCCTGATGATTAAGGATGTTGAACATTTTTTCAGGTGCTTCTCTGCCATTCGGTATTCCTCAGGTGAGAATTCCTGATGAATTCCTGAGAATTCCTCAGTTCTGAGCCCCATTTTTTAATGGGGTTATTTGACTTTCTGGAGTCCACCTTCTTGAGTTCTTTATATATATTGGATATTAGTCCCTTATCTGATTTAGGATAGGTGAAGATCCTTTCCCAATCTGTTGGTGGTATTTTTGTCTTATTGATGGTGTCTTTAGCCTTGCAGAAGCTTTGTAGTTTCATGAGGTAGAGGACAACTTTATAAAATCACTTCTCTCCTTTCACCTACCCTTGCTTTCACAGACGGAACTCAGCTCCTTCCTTTTGAGTGCACTGACTCTTGAGCATTTGACTCTTGAACATCTGTAACTGCCCTGCTCCCAAAACGTGGCTCCTTGGCAAGGTTTACTCTCTCACAGCCCACTCACCCTCAGCCTCAGTGTCTAGGGACTCCTACTCAGTGCTGGTTCCCAGAAGGGACTGCTTGCTCCTGCCCACGAGGGATGAAGCTCCTTGGTCTATGGGGTGTGGGGAGATGCTCTCTTGGGTCTGATGTGATAGCTTTGTTCCCACCGCTGCCTTTTGCCCCATGAGCATCTGTCAGTCTCCCTCAGCCTCCCTTCTGTACAGAGTTCAGGCAGACACATGCCTGAGCAAGAGTCTCATGTTATGTGCCTTTAGAAAGCAGCAACACTGGTCCAGACAGCTCCCCGGTTTACTATGACCTAGCCCACCTCTCTTCTATTCTCTCCCTTTCTTTCCCATCCTCAGGCATCCTTCTCCCATCTTTTAAAGCATTTCTTGTCTCCTCCCATTCTCTTATCCTTTTCCTTATATAATTCAAACCATGAGAGAACTTATTTTGAAAGGACAACATAAACCCTATTTTTCTCCATTTAAGGATCAGATCTGATTTTAAAAAGAAGGCCACAGGCACCAGCTCCATGAACAGAACATAAGTCCCAGAAACATAGTCATAAGACACCAGCTCTAGGAACAGACCATAAAATCCAGAACAAGATATAAAACCCCCTTCCAAAGAACAGCCCAGGAATAGCCACAAGAATGGGAAAATATCTTAGAATGGGCCATCTGCATTGGATAGCCCTATCTCAGCCAGTGGTTAAACATTTATGACATAGGAATGCAGGCTACCGACTCCAGACCACTTGTGACACCCTAGCACCCACCAATGAGATTTTGGATTTCCCAGTCCCTCTAGAGAGTTCCCTTGGTTCCCTATAAGAAGGCTTGCGTGCCTTTGTTTGGGGTCCCCATTTCATAAAATGGTTGACCCCCACATGCTGGTTGTTTCTGCAGAATAAATGCTCTCTGTCTTGGCGTTCTATCCGAGTCTCAGTCTTCCTTTAGCGATTTTCAGACCCTGACATTTACTTAAAAACAAACATGTTTTGCAGTACCAAGGACTGAATTGGGAGCCTTGCACAAGCTCCCGCACTGAGCTGTGCCATAGCCTCTTTTCTTTGTCTTCCTCTTGCTTCCCTGATCTCTCTTCCTCCCTTTCCTTCTCTGCTCCCATTCTTGTCTCTCCCTCACCCCTCTAATTCATCACAACTGCTCTCTCTCACTCCCCCTTTCTCTCATCCCCCTCCTCCTCCCCTCCCATTTTCCTCTTGCAATTTTCCTCCCTCGCCCCCACAAGCTCATTCTCTGATGGTGGCTGAGATTTCTGGGTGTCAGTGCTGGGCCTCTCATCACCACTTGAAAAAGGCCCGCTTTTTAGGTCTAATCACAAAACGGAAATGAGTGTGAAGCCTACCAGGTACTGGAGAGCATCCAAGTACAGGGACGACAGATAGAAAACATCAAAGTTCTAATGGAAAGGCTGAAAATTAGACACACGAGCTGTCTCGTCCTTCCATTCGCAGCCACAGAGTATGACAGTAAGGTTTACATGGTGTTGCAGTATGCAGTCTGCCTCTGCATCCTGCCCTGGAACTACCCTTTGACCCCACACCTCTCACATGTCCCTGCATTCTTTTGCTCTCTTAGCCATGCTTCTAACGCCTTGTATGTGTTCTCCACGGCTCCTCTACCAGGGCCTCTCAGATTCTTCCTACCATTCCATGTGATCCACTCTTGTTGAATTTGCCAGCCACCTCCATGTGTTAGATCCAATGGGCAAAGCCTGTGAGTTCACTTGCCTCTCCATAGCTTTTGACTAAGGTAATGCCCCTGCCTCCATCTGATTCTCAGGTTCTCCATTCTTGTCTTCTGCCCACATCTCAGTGTTTTTGTTCCTTGAGTACCTATTTCTCCCATGAACCTGCTCTTGAGCCTTGTCCCAGCGCTGCTTTCTTTGTCTCTGGGCCTCTGACCTCCAGCATGGTTTCCTTGATTGTCTGTGTGTGGGTCCCTAAAGAGCACTCTCCATTCCTGGCCTGTAGTATCTCGTGTTCCTAGACCTCCAGTAACACTTCACTCTTCTCCCAGATTCTCCCACTTGCTGCTCTCTGTTCCCTCTCGGTTCTGCTTTCTCGTGCTGATTAATGGGACCCCTTCCTCATAGTCCCCTGGGCCAGAAGTCTATAGTTACTGTAGACTTCTCTCCGTCTCCTACCGCATGCAAGTGCTTTAACATAACATACAAGGCTCTTTGTGGTCCAGCCACTGGTTACTATGGAAACCTCCCCTCCCTTCTCATCTTCATCCTATGTGCTTATCACGATGCTCTCTGAATGAACCACCAGTCTCTGCCCTTGCACCTGCAGGTCTGTCTGTCCTGAAGACCTGACCCTGCTTCTTCACCAGCTGTTTGCCCTGCTGGGCTTCATTCTGGCGCCATTCTCTTTGGAGAGCCTGTCTTTGTCTATCCCTAGTGCAGACTTTCTCCATGGCCACCCTGATTGGGAACTTGGTTTTAACATTGCATTGGTTACTTGATAGTGTGTCTTCAGCATGTTACGATGCTATTCTTCACACTCTGAGTCCCTTGAAGGGGTGTACTTTGTCCTTCTGTTCCCAGCCTCTAGCATAGTTTGTGGTGCATAGACGGGGCTTTAAATGTTTCAACAAATGAGTTAATGCAAAGGGCTTAGTGTGACAGTCCACAGGGCTTCAGCCCAAGTCTGCGGCCAATGTTCTTTCCACATAGGTTAATTTTCAGCAGAGGTTCTGCTGTGTCAGCCTGGTATACTCAAAACTAAAGTGTCTTTGGACAATGCAGTAACCCATCAGTGGTGCTATTGAAACATTTTCCCAAGTTCCATCCTTGAGCCTTTCCCAAAGGACCTTCAAACTGTCCTAAACATGTAAAGTTAGACTGGGAGGATTCTGTATGGTTCCAACATATACAGCCCTATTTAGACTTGGCCTCCCAGAACCTAATTCTTAGTACCCCCATACCCTGTCTCTACTCACCCTCCCCAGGGACCTGAGCTATTCTTGGTTTTAGCTTTAGACCCAAAGCCACAGCCGTGTCCTGGTGTCTGAATAAAGGATCCTACACTCTAGCTAAGTGGGTTGCTTTTGATGCCTGCAGCCCCTTTTGCTTGCATTGCACTGGATTTTCACTTGTGTGATTTCCTTTCACATGGGAAATCCCACCCTTGTCCTGGATGTACCCACAACAATCTTTTCAGTTGATTACTCATTTCCAGGACTCAATTGGAGAGACCTGCATCTGAGTTAGATGTCCTTGAACTCCTGTGGCCCACAATGTTACCGTTATCATGAACCTACCTACCACACTGCTCTTGTATAGGCACAAGTGGACATGTTCCCCTCTGGGGCCCAGGCTCCTGGGAAGTAGTCAGCTTGCCTAGCAGCTTCACATGTAGGAACACAGTGGGTGTTTGTTAACTAAACAAAAGATTATTTTTGTACAAAAGATCCTATGATTCATTTTTGTTTTTTTTTTCTTTTTATTTATTTATTAACCAAGAAGCTATCAGTAAAAATTCTCAGAAAGTCAAATTTTTATATTTGGCAACAGTATTTGGTGTATGTGCACATGTGCATGTGTATATGTGTCGAGAACCGGGAGTCTTAATAGAGCCCATTAGAGATGGTTGTGAGCTACCATGTGGTTGCTGGGAATTGAACTCAGGACCTCTGGAAGATCAGTCAGTGCTCTTAACCCCTGAGCCATCTCTCCATGTCTTTATGTCTCTGCTATACATTGAAAATGACTGGGAAATTTCACAATGCATTTTGTAGTTTAAAGGAATAAAATGATAAAGAATAATCACTAAATTTGCATTCGTTTGTTTGTTTGTTGTGTATATGCACATGCACACATGCCACAGCCTGAGTGTGGAGGTCAGAGGACAGCTTGCAGGGAGTCAGTTCTTGCTTTCTATCATGCAGCATACAGGGATTGAACTCAGCTCATCAGGTTTGGTGGGAAGCAAAGATGAAGGATAGCCAGAGATGAACTCCCCCAGAGACTGTGGATAAATGACCCTGTAGTGTGATCATTAAGTAGTTTCCATTTCTAGAACAATGAGTCTTATGATCCTCAATCCTGCAGTGACCTCTTTCAAGACCCAAAACTCTTGAACAGCTTTTTGTTTTTATGAGATTTACAGTGCCATGAAATATGAATGGTAATGAATATTCAATGACTCCAGTTTACAGAGCTAGACTTTTCACTTGCTGAGTGCCCCTTATATTTGAGTTGAGAATTTTGTGTTTCTGCTCATGCCAGTGGGATGTCTGGTTACCAAGGATACTGGGCATAAGAGGATCCACTGAGTCATCTCACTGAACTGTTCTTGAAGACAAAGCATGGCACATATCCGTAGCTATGTGGGAAGTCTTTCACCTTCTAAATTCCCAGGCATGATGGTCTGTTTTTGAATCTGGAATTTGTCTAATGAAACCATCTCTACAAATGGGTAAATACGTCCTTCAGAAGGAATAGGCTGTGGTTATCCAAAGACCTTTGACTTATTCAAGTTAGGCACAAAGGGAAGATGACTGAGATATCCAAGTGTCTGTCCAGTTCTATGTTTTGTACCAAATCTTGGACATGTCTCATGTCCTTGCCCATCTGCTCTCTGGAGGTAAAGATAAGGTCATATGTCAATGGTGTGTGATGTGTATAACATAGTATTGATTGACTGATGGATGAATGGACATGTGAACAACCCCGCATACCTTGTTAACTATGTCATGCTAACTGAAAGTCTTTTGTGGTTATTTTTATTTGGATATTAAGTGTGGCTTAAGGAGAAGTGCACTCTGATGATTTATGATTCTATTTGTCTAGACTTTTGTTCCATTTTAAAATAAGACAGTATTGTAGATGTTACAGTGAGACATTTTGTGTGTTGTTAAATCATGGATGATGGACTGGCTATTTGGTTCAAATCTATCTGTAAAATTCATGCTCTCCAAATTTTGCATTAAATGAGGCAGAGAAAAGTGCATTGAATTCTTCTTTAAAACTTATGATAATTCTTTTTTTCTTTTTTCATTAGATATTTTCTTCATTTACATTTCAAATGCTATCCCCAAAGCTCCCTATACCCTCCTTTGGTTATCCAAAGACCTTTGACTTATTCAAGTTAGGCACAAAGGGAAGATGACTGAGATATCCAAGTGTCTGTCCAGTTCTATGTCTGCCCTGCTTTGCTCCCCAACCCACCCACTCCTGCTTCCTGGCCCTGACATTCCCCTGTACTGGGGCATATGATCTTCACAATACCAAGGGCCTCTTCTCCCATTGATGGCCGACTAGGCCATCCTCTGCTACATATGCAACCAGAGACACAGCTCTGAGGGGTACTGGTTAGTTCATATCATTGTTCCTCCTATAGCGTTGCAGACCCCTTTAGCTCCTTGGGTACTTTCTCTAGCTCCTCCATTGGGGGCCCTGTGTTCCACTAGTAGATGGCTATGAGCATCCATTTCTGTATTTGCCAGGCATTGGCATAGACTCACTTGAGAGCGCTTTATCAGTGTCCTGTCAGCAAAATCTTGCTGGCATATGCAATAGTGTCTGGGTTTGGTGGCTGATTATGGGATGGATCCCCAGGTGGGGTACTCTCTGGATGGTCCATCCTTTCATCTTAGCTCCAAACTTTGTCACTGTAACTCCTTCCATGGGCACTTTTTTCCCCATTCTAAGAAGGAAAGAAGTATCCACACTTTGGCCTTCCTTCTTCTTGAGTTTCATGTATTTTGCAAATTGGGGTACAGAGCTAAACAAAGAATTTTCAACTGAGGAATACTGAATGGCTGAGAAGCACCTGAAAAAATGTTCAACATCCTTAATCATCAGGGAAATGCAAATCAAAACAACCCTGAGATTCCACCTCACACCAGTCAGAATGGCTAAGATCAAAAATTTAGGTGACAGCAGATGCTTGTGAGGATGTGGAGACAGAGGAACACTCCTCCATTGTTGGTGGGATTGCAAGCTTGTACAGGCACTCTGGAAATCAGTCTGCCAGTTCCTCAGAAAATTGGACATAGTACTACCGGAGGATCCCACAATACCTCTCCTGGGCATATACCCAGAAGATGTTCCAACTTGAAATAAGGACACATGCTCCACTATGTTCATAGCAGCCTTATTTATAATAGCCAGAAGCTGGAAAGAACCCAGATGTCCCTCAATGTGGAGAGCCATGCCGCGAGCAATTGCGAGCCATGAGCAATGGCGATTATAAGATGGTGCTGGCCTCCACTGTGCCTAACTAGTAAACAAGCCTTGTATGCAGGTGCAAGAATGAACTCACTCCTAGTCACTGCCCATCTCGGGGCGTAGTGATGGGCGAGCAACAAATCAGGAGCTGGCACGCCATATCAGGTGCTGAAACGCCATGGCTGAGGGCTATATAAGCAACTCCATTTTCTGGGGTCAGGGTCTTCCCTCCTGAAGAAGCAATAAAGCTTTTGCCGCAGAAGATTCCGGTTGTCCCGAGTGTGTTCTTGCCGGCGGGGACAAAAGCTCAGGATACCTCAACAGAGGAATGGATACGGAAAATGTGGTACATTTACACAATAGTGTACTACTCAGCTATTAAAAACAGTGAATTCATGAAATTCTTAGGCAAATGGATGCATCTGGAGGATACCATCCTGAGTGAGGTAACCCAATCACAAAAGAATACACATGGTATACACTCACTGATAAGTGGATATTAGCCCCAAAACTTTGAAGATCCAAGATACAATTTGATTATTCTTTTATTTTGGAGATTACATCATTCTTGTCTTCCTCTTACTTCCTCCAAACCTTTCCATATATAACTCCTTGCTCTTTTAAAATTCAGTCTCTTTTTCATTAGTTATTGTTATATACATACATATTTATACATATATCTGTATAGATAGATAGCTATAGATATTCCTACATATATAAGCATAACCTGCTTAGTCTGTATAGTGTTACCTGTTGTATGTTTTTAGGGTTGGCCATGCTTTTTCCTAAGATACAGTCTCATAGCAAAGTCCTTGGGTTCTTGCTCCACCTTCTACAATGACCCCTGAGCCTTAGGTGCAGCAGGTATGTTATAGATATAGCCAATGTGGCTGGGCTCCACAGCTCTGCATTTTGGTTGGTTGTGGTTTTCTGTAATGGTCTCTGTTGTGAAGAGAAGTTTCTTTGATGTGGAATGAGGATTGCACTGACCTATGGATATAAGGACAAATATTTCTAATAAAGTTAGGGATTATACTGGTTTAAAAAAAATAGTAATTGTAGATTCCCATCTAAGATCCATGACTTCACCAGCCCTGGGTGGTTGGCTAGCTTCCTAGTAGTACCAAGCAAAATTTCCATCCTGTTGAGTGGTTCTTAAGTCCAATTAGATAGCTGGTGGTTACCACCAACATATGTGTGCCACTACTGCACCCTTAGAGCTATCATGTCATGTGATCATTGTCATGGTTCATAAGTGTTATAGCTACACAGGAGTGTTCATTGCTTCCCTTCTTTGTAATCTTGCATTGCAACTTCTGATACCTTGAAAGTTAGTCTTTAGGGAGGAGGCTTTCAGGTAATGTCTGGCACTGTGTCTGAAGTGCATGTTGTCATCAAGAGGGACTTCTCTTCCACCTCTGAGAAACCACTAAGAGCAGAAGAAACAACCTGTCATGTTTGTGGAGTCTCTTGGATGAGCCTGAACAACTCAAAAAGAGATCTTTTCATGCCTGGGGTTGGGATTTTTGTTAGATGGTTCTTGCCTCTTGGATAAAATGTTGTTAGTTCGGATGGAAAGGTTTCATTTGCTCTATATATGTGTATTTATGCACTGAATACATCTGTTACAGGTATTTTTAGGTAGATAGTTAATAATATGATTCCTTAGGACTTTCTCAGACTTCCTTACAGTTACTTCATCCCCTTCCCTCCTTCTGTATTTATTTCCACCACCTCCTGAATTAGAGCCTAGATGATTTTCTAAACTCATCAAAAAGCAATGTAGTAAGCTAATAATTCACAAGTAAGCAGAATTAAAAAGAAATATAAAAATCCAACGTAGAGAAGTTCTTGGATAGCCAGGAAGACATGGAATAAAGTGCCAAATAGTCTCCAAATTATTGAAAGGATTCCCAGCAGTACAAGATTACCAAATGTAGTTTTACCAAGTTTACTATTGATGCACATGGCTCCTGAACAAGAGGAAACCCAATTTCTGGTCATGTTTATAATATCTGATATCCATGATATTATATCTTATACTTTGCAGCAAAGACTGGAATGGAGTGGTTCATCCCTGCCACTGCATCATGCATTTCCTGCAATGAATATCCTACAATCCTCTTTGAATATTCTTTTCTGTTCTCTATTAAGAGTACAGTCAGTTTGAAGAAAGTTCTTGCATATATCCACTGAGGTATGTAAAGCAAGAGTTCTTTTCCTCAGTGTACCATGGGAGACTAAGTACCTGATGTATGTTGTACGCAGGTTCCCACCATCCCTAGACCACCCTCTGACAGGTAGTGCCTGCCATGATCTTTCAGAAACCCATTGCCAATGCTGGTACCAGACCCAAGATGCTGCTCTCTGGTGCAGCTCAGAAAGCTTATTAAGCCTTGGGTTGAGCATAGTTCAGTGGCAGAATACATGAGATCCTAGGTTCGGTGCTTATAAAAGTCTTATAATCTACCAAGAACTAATTACTGTTATGTGGTGGACTCTGGGCCAAGTATACCATATAGGCTGTCATACCCTAACTCTAGAAGCCACCACCCGAATATGGTCAAAAGGAAACTCGGTTTAAAATGCATGTGGTCTTGCTCTGCTCTTTCTTATGTACTCACTGGAGAATATTTACTGAAGATCAAGTCACCAAAGTATTAGTTCATTTCTATAATTCAAAAGTTTGGGAAAGTCCCGCCCTCACTATATCCTGAGGATCCAGAGTGTGACACTTGATGTTCACAGACTCTCCAGGTTCCTACAGGAAAGAATGTTGATATCCGATGTTGGAAATCATCCTTGATTGCTCTTCCACTTTAATCTTTTAAGCCAGGTCTCTCCTTCAAATCCAGAGCTCAGCTATGGCTAGCCTTTCTCGGCAGTGTGTTCTGGGATCCCCTGCCTCCTCCTTCTGAGGCTGGGATTTCTGTGGGTCCCTAGGGATCCGAATTCTGGTTCTCTTGCTTACATGGCAAGCTCTTTAACCACTGACAAAACTCCTCATTCAAAAATTACATTTTTGATTTAATAAAGTCATATGCAGGCTGGCATTCTGCTCAGAGGGGCCTTACTTTGTCTGTAGGCTCCACATCAGTTTTCAGAGAAAAGCATTTCTTGATCGATTTTCAGAACAGCCAGATAATCTTTCAATAATTTTGAATATTTTTCATCTAAAATGAAACATTACAATTTTTATCCTCTCCTTATCTCTTGTCCTGCATATTTTGAAGCTGTTTTTTTGAGGGGGAAGGTGAGTGGTTATTCTGGTGATTCAAGTTAACATCTTATGTTTCCAAGAATTTAGTTGAGGTAATTGCAATTAGCTTCACCAGCAGATGAGATTCTACTGCTCAGTGCTGGGGAATGGCAGATTTCTGCTGGAAGAACAGTTATTTGGTGCACAGAAAGCCTGGGTTCCATCCCTGTAGCATGAAACTGAGTGTGGTAGTGCAAGCCTGTACATCTCTGCATTCAGGAGGTGGAGAAGTAGCATTCTTGGTTACATAGCAAGTTCAAGGCCAGCTTAGGACACATGGAGTCCTCTCTCAGAACAAAACAAAACCACCAACAAAGCCTCTGCTTGAACCCAGCCCTGCTTCTGCCTTCCTGCTGTCATGAGTCACATCTTCATTGACATATGCCTGTTGGCATACATTTATAATTTTCCTTTTGTATCTTGAATCATCTAGGAACGAGAAACTACAAACCCCAAATATGATAACCCTGGCTCTCATATTTATCTGCCCAGCTGCCATAACTCATGCTATTTCCATGCATAGTTTTGAGTTATTCTCTAACTTTCTTTCCACTCATCCTGGAAGATACTCTTTAGCATCTTTATTAAGGCAGATCTTCTAAAGATAAACTCTGGGTTTTTGTTTTTCTGAAAATCCCTTAATTTTTCTTTAAGTTTTGAAGAACGTCTTTCAAAAAAATGAAGAATTGTTGCTTGTGCATTGTATGCATCTGGGTGTATCTATGTGTGTGCATGTGGGTGTGTCTGTGTGTGTGCATGTGGGTGTGTCTATGTGTGTGCATGTGGGTGTGTCTATGTGTGTGCATATGGGTGTGTCTATGTGTGTGCATGTGTGTGTGTCTGTGTGTGTGCATGTTCATGCACATATACACTGTCTGATGCATGCATTTATGGTGGCCGGGGTTGACTTTGGAGAGCTCCCTCTATTGCTCTCCATTGTAGTTTTTGACACTTGATCTCTCTCACTGAATCTGGAGGTTGCTAAGCCCCAGGATCCTCCTGTTTCTACCCATCAATGCTGGGGTTAGCTCATGAGTACCTTTACACTGGCACCGAAGCTCCAAACTCTGGTGCTCATGTTCACACAGCAGGTACTTCACAGAGGCCATCTAGGTAGTTCTTATCTTTTAATGCTTTAAGTACACCATTCACTCTCTGACATCCATGATTTCTGATGAGACATTATTGCTAATTTTATTGAGGACAGTTTGAACATGACCAGTGGCTCTCCCCAGTCTCCCCAAGACTGTCTCTTTTTTCTCTGACACTTTGACTACAGTGCATCTACATGTGGAGGGTGTTGAGCATCCTACAGTGATGAACTGAAGGTTCATGATGATGTGTGGTTTCCAGTTTCCCACCATATGTGTGAAGTCTGGATTGTGATTTCTTCAAATATTTTTCTTCCCCTTTTGCTCTTTTTCTAGAAAACTTGTGGAAGCCCACTGGGTACCCTGGGCTCTGTGCAGTTGTATTTATAGTTATTTTCTACTGAATAATTTTAATAAAACTGTTTTCAAGGTACTGATTTGCCTCTGAAACCTGCTTGTTAACGTTCATTATTACACTTTTTATCTCTCTCCAATGGTGCAGTGCATGCTGACCCTCACATAGGGGTGTCAGTGTCCTGTCTTTGTTTTATTCTTCTGCAGTTTACTTGAGTCATTTGAGCACATTTAAGCAGATTTCATTGAAGCCACTGCCTGATAGCCTAGTGTCTGTGCTCCTCTGGGATCTTCTGCAACTTCATTATTTTTTATTTCATATGAATGAATCACATTTTTCTCTTCCTGAGCATGCTCACAAGCTCATACATTCCCCCCCATACATAAACCTCTTTCCAAGTCTCCCCTCTCCCCTCATGGCTCACTGTTACTCGCTGTAGACTGCTGCATCCATTTGCTTTTGGACTTTTCCAAACGATATTGCAAATGCCCCTTGTCAGACTCCTTGTTGCATGTAGCCATGCATGTCTCACTCCCATTATCCTGTCACCTGCGCAGCAACCCGAGAAACGCGTCCTTAAATGTCTTGAACTGAAAATAAATCAAAACAGACCCTGTGGGATTTTCAGTCTTTGCTGAAGCATTCACTGTTTAAACTGTGGCCATCTGTAATCTGTCCTCACCCCTAGCTCATACAAAAGTTAACAGATAAGCCAGGGTGCAGCTACTGCCTCATCCATGGGCTTTCTTTTATATTTACTTAATTAAAAATTAATGTGTGAGTGTGTGTGTGTGTGTGTGTGTGTGTGTCTAGATCAGATGAGGTTATGGCATACCCTAGGTTGGAGTTTCAAGCAGTTCTGAGCCCCCCAGAGTGGGTACTAGAAACTGAATTTTGGTTCTCTAGAAGAGAATCAAGCAGGCCTAACAGCTGTGCTGTCTCCTCAGCCCCATCTTTGGTCTTTGTGAGAATGGGCTGGAGCTAACAGCCATGGAGCTCTCACAACTCCTGAGATTCCCAGAAATCACCCAGGCTTCTATTTCCTCCTGCAGCTTCCCCCTTAGCCTCTTACTTTGCAGCTTTTGTTGTGTCTGCTGCTTACCTGTTTCTCTACTCTTTACCCCAGGAGGCTACCAGTACTATAATTCCTGCTGTCAAATACTTCCCAAGAGGCCTCAGCCCACAAAGAATTAAAGTGAGATAAAACAAAGGAAAAATCAGACAACAAAACAATCAGCCCCTTTCTCTTCCGGTCTCAGGCGCTGCAGGAGCCGCTGGTTACCGTGCGGACATGGCCAAGTCCGAGAACCACACCACACACAACCAGTCCCGCAAATGACACAGAAATGGCATCAAGAAACCCCGGTAGCAAAGATACGAATCTCTTAAGGGGGTTGACCTGTCCCGAGCTATCGTTCTTGCCGGCAAGAACACACTCGGACAACTGGATTCTTCTGCAGCAAAAAGCTTTATTGCTTCTTCAGGAGGGAAGACCCAGACCCCGGAAAATGGCGTTGCTTATATAGCCCTCAGCCATGGCGTTTCAGCACCTGATGTGGCGTGTCAGCTCCTGATTTGTTGCTCGCCCATCACCCCTTTACTACGCCCCGAGATGCGCAGTGACTAGGCGTGAGTTCACTCTCGCACCTGCGTACAAGGCTTGTTTACTAGTTAGGCACAGCGGAGGCTGGCGCCATCTTATAATGGCGATTGCTCGCGGCACAGCTCTCCACATTGACCCCAAGTTCCTGAGGAACATGTGCTTTGCCAAGATGCACAACAAGAAAGGCCTGAAGAAGATGCAGTCCAACAATGCAAAGGCAGTGAGTGCGCACGCAGAGGCCATCAAGGCCCTGGTGAAGCCTCAGGCCATCAAGCCCAAGATGCCAAAGGGCCCCAAACTCAAGCGGCTGGCTTTAATTGCTCACCCTAAGCTTGGGAAGCGGATTCGAAGCTACATGGCCAAGTGTCAGAGGCTCTGCCAACCGAAGCCTAAAGTCCAAACCAAGGCAGGGGCCAAAGCTCCAGCTAAGGCCCAGGCTTCAGCTCCAGCCCAGGCTCCCAAAGGTGCTCAGGCCCCCAAAGGTACAAAGGCCCCATGTGAAGGCCCCATAGAAAAGGCTCCTACCAGTGTGAAGACAGACGGACTGCTGTGACACACTTCCCCATACACTATTTGCAGATGACCAGTGTCCTATGCTGTTCTTATAAATAAACTCAGGCAAGATCTGTTAAACAAACAAACAAACAAACAATCATCAGGGACCTGCTTCAAAGGTCAAAGTGCATAAGTGTAATTCATAGATAACAATGTTGCCATGACTAGCAAGCAGGACTCTTGGGAACAGGAGCCATCATTAAGCTGGAGGAAGGAACAGGAAATGGTAAGAGGCCAACACTAGCAGCTTCTCTTGAAGCATCCCCTTTGCTGTTAGATGTGCTTAAAATTGGATGTCCACATTTCCGAACGGTGTATTGTGATCATGCTTACAAGCCTAAGGCTTGTTTCAGAGCAATAATAGATCCTGGGTGTGACCTACTCTGACACTTTTCATAATGCCCATTCTTCAAATGCCTTAAGAGTCTGGAGTCTGTGATTACATTCATCACATTGGATTCATGGGACGGTCCTTGAAGTCTATGGAGGATTTTATAAAGCATTTAGTGTTTTGGTGTATGAAAGCTACTCCAAAAAGCACCCGGCATGTAACAAATCATATATGTGGTGGTAGAATAAGATTGGCCCCCATAAACTCATATATTTAAATGCTTAGTTACCAGGGAGTGGCATTCCTTGAGAAGGATTCCTTGTTGGAGTTAAATGTAGTCTTGTTGGAGGAAGTGTGTCACTGGAAGTGGGCTTTGTGGTTTTCAAGGGCCCAAGCCATGCCCAGAATCTCTCTTCCTGCTACTTCTGGGTTCAGATGTGGAACTCTCAGCTACTTCTCCAGCTGCTTGTGTCCTACCGTGATAATAATAGACTAAACTTTAAGCATGCCTTACTTAAATGATCCCTTTTAAAAGAGATGCTGTGGTCATAGTGTTTCTTCTGAGCAGCAGAACAGTGACTAAGATAATATGTTAACTCTTACTGTAATCTTTTTGTTGCTACTTTGTAAATAAGTCATATACTTTGTTTATTCTTCAGAACTAAACTTTCCCTTACCTGCTTCTCTGTAAATCTATGTAGCTTTCTATTCTTTGATTCTTTAATTGCTTGTATGACACATCAATCCATTTAAAGTTCTGCCACCATAAAAGTCAGCTCTCAGGAAATGGGGCACCTTGTCTACACAGTTTCTTTTGCGTGTGGGGAGCTCTTGTTAAGATACAGATTCATCAGCTCTGCTCCTCAGACTGATCCAACTGTTACCTTGTCACGGGGACAACATAGTCTGCCTCCCTTAGTCACCTCCTCTCAAAGGATACTTTCTTAAGTGTTTGAAAAAATAGTATTTTAATAGTGCTCCTAAAACGCAGTCAGCCAAGCCTCAGTCCCCACTGATGCTGCTTAGAGATAGAGCTTGTCATGAAGGCAGCATCCTCAGGAACAGAACCTGTGCCCTTCTGAGAAGAAACGTGAGTGTTGATTCTGTTCTGCCAGATGCAGTGAGAAGATGGCCATTGGTAAACTCAGAAAGCCCTCACCCAAATCTGACTATGCCACATCTTCATCAGATCAGAAGGATCTGCTCCAAACTATAAGAAATGGTTGTCTGTAGCTGCAGGCTCTGAAATTACTATAGCATCACAAACTGATGACACTGTTTGACATTACCCAGTACTGCATGGTACCTGACTTACTGGCAATGGGTGGCACTGCCTGACTGACACTGCCTGACACTGACTATAAACACTGACTTACTGACACCGATTGTCTGACTGACACTGACTGACTGTAATTGACTAACACTGCTTGCCTGCCTAACTGACTGACTGACAGTAAGTGACTAACACTGACTGCCTACTGACACTGCCTGACACTGACTACTGACTAAGACTGACAGTGACTAACACTGACTGCCTGACTGACAGTGACTAACACCGACTGCCTCCTGATACCAGCTGATGCTGACTGACAGTAACTGACACGGCCTGCCTGTCACTGCCTGTCATCGACTGCCTGGCTGACATTATCTTTTGTAAAACTGTGTTTGTGTCTGCCAAGTATCAAAAGAAAATATGCAGGAGGGAGAATGCAATGAGAAAAATGACCTCTTCTGGTAGGGGACAGGAAAAGTGAGTCTGACAACTTGGCTCCTCAGTGTCACCTCGCAACACCTAGCAGCACCTCAGATCTCCCAGCCCTTTCACAGGACATCCAATACTTCGAGTGCTTTTGTTATTGTTTCGTTTTGTCTTTTGTTGTTGGTGGTGGTTTTTTTCCTACAATATATTCCAAGCTGGATTTCTGCCATTTGTATTCAAAGGTTTACTAATAGGCAAACTTTCTTTGATTTTCTTTCTCTCCCTGGTAGTACAGTTGTCTGTGCAGGCCATCATTGGTGAGAGGACTGAAAACTCCAGTTAAGTTTCTGTCTAAGTGGCCCAGCATGAAATCATTTGCATGCAGAGGGGCAGGAGACTGTTGTCTGAAACTGTTGCTCTGTAGAGCTAGGAGTCAAGGGAGAGAAAATAAAGAGGAGAAAGTGACAGGGCTTGTCTGAACTCAAAGTAGAATTCTAGCTGGAGAAAGAGTTCCCTCAGTGTTTACAGAGCTCATTACCATACACTGGGCTCTGGACAGGGGCTCGCAGTCATTCTTCCTCTGCAGCACTGCTCTAGCTCAACTGCCTACTTTAGTTTTGGAGTCACACTCAAGGAACCAAAACTCTGCAGGGGTGCCGCCTTAGTTGCAAAATAAAATGGCTGAAGGCTTTGTTCAAGGCTTCAATGAAGCAAATGCTTAAGGAAATAGTTGCTGGCCCCTCTCCTTCTCCCCCTCCAACCCCCTTCTGGGCTCTCTTCTCCCCCTCCAGCCTTCTTCCTTTTGTAAGAAGCTTCCTTAAATCTTCTCTCCATTCTGAAGACCCCAAGACTAAGAGATGCAATCCTAGTAGAATTTTTGTTTTCTATTTCTTTTTTCTCCCCTGCTTATTATTATTTTTGAATAATTTTTTTTGCCAGTTGTGAGTTAAAGGCAGCAGACATGTGCATCCAGTTTCTCTCGTTAGTCTCAGCATCTGTGTCTCTAATCTGCGTAGGACGTAACCAGTGGCAAGCAACCCACCCCCAAGTGTGGCCAATAGAGAGGCAGCTGAGGCATTGTTGTGCTCTGTGGGCATCGTGGCCACTTTGCCTGGTCCTGGTCTCCATCTGAGCTCAGGTATTGAAAACTGGCTCCATCGCTTCCTGGGACACAATTCCTTTAGAAACTCCCCCTTCAGAGTTTTATAGACTGAACTTTTCAGCTGAGCCAGAGTGAGGGGTAACATAGAACCCCAGACCTTTCTTGTTATGACCCCTCCTAAGCTAGGTCTTTGTTGTATATAACTGATGTATGCTTTTCCTTTAGCCCACAGCTTCCACTCAATAACAGACATGTTTGCTTGTTAACACAGAGAGCTCTTACAGAGTCAAGTGCAGCAGGACCCAGTGTGCTGTACCACTGTCAACAGAGACTTTAGCCTGATCATTCTGTAGCTATGGCACCTCTGCGTCTCTTTGTCTGCCCAACCCATCTTCTCACCAGTCCTCCATGCTCCCTGCTTCTCTCCAGAAGGGCCAGGCAAAGGTCCAGTTTTGTCGCGCACTGTTTATTATTAAAATTGCATAAGTTCTCTTCATGCAGCACATGCTGTCTTAGGCGCTAAACACAAGAAAAGGGACTGGGAAACAAAGGATCCGTACCCCTGCTCGTGCATTCTGCTGGAGGAGTTTCAGAGAAGCCAGGGGGTGGCAACAGATGGAAAAATAATGACATGTAGTAGAACGAAAGGCTGGGGCTGTGGCTCAGTGGTGCAGAGCTTGCTTTGCATGCATTAGGCTCTGAGTTCAACACCCAGCTCTGAAAGAAAGAAGAAGTAAATGTCGTATTGCAGCTAATTCCATCTGGGAGTTAAAGCATATCTCAGGGAAGGAGCTATTTACACTTAATGAGTTGGTCTAAGAGAAGGTCATTCCAGGACCTACTAGGTACAAAGGACAATCCCAGGTTAGAAGTCATGGCATAACATGGTAAGGGAATCAGTGATAGAGAGAGAAGCACAGTCTGGGGAGATGGCTTACTTGTAAGGCACTTGTGTAAGGACTCCAGTTTGGATCTCTGTAATACGTGTGGTGGCATACCCTTGTGATCTCAGTAATGACAAGGTGTGAGGTAGAAATAGGCACATCCCTGAAACTCACTGGCCAATGAGGAATCCTGCCTCAAACAGAAAGGTGGAGTTGGAAACTCCTGAGGAATGAGATCTGAGGTTGTCTTCTGACATCTAAATGCATGTGCATACATGTGAAACATGCACTTGCATACACACACTTGGCGGGGGGGGGGAGGAGGAAAGAGACATACAGAGGGGACATAAATGCAGCAAATGGGTTGAGCAGGGAGGTAACATGTCCAAATTTCTCTTTTTTTGAGGACTCTTGGATACCTTTCTCAGAAGCAGCAAAGAACCACAGAGGCCTGTGGGATCAGATACTTGAATTTTGAGACAGCCTTTGCTTCATTTGTGACCAAAGCCTCTGTGGGGCTTTGATGACTTAGGACCCTGGACATCGATATTGTCCCAGTGCTGTACTCCTCCAGGATTATGAAGCAGTTGGCAGAGTAACTCAGCAAACATCCCCTTACAAGGAACGTGAGGTGATACGGGACTCACTGTGTCATCCAGATGACTGCAGGGATGCCACATGTGTTGAGTGAGGCATATTCACACAGATGCAAACTGGGGTGGCCACTCAGAGTAGGAAAGCAGACAAAAGCAAAACACACAGGGTAAAGGAAACAGTGAGTGTAGGACAGCGAGTCCATCCTTGCAGGGATGTGGAGCACCATACTGTGTGGAAGAGGGAGAAGAGCAGAGAGCATAGCTGCTCCATTACCCCAACCTCCACCGGCACAGGGCACTATAGTTTTCTAGGGTATGTGGGCTGATCCTGGGACTGTAGGTTTTACAGAAACTTAGGGGACAAAATAACAAGAAGGCCAGGATACACTTGTGATAAGGGAAAGCATTTAATGGGGGCTTGCCACTCCCTAGGAGCTGCTCTTTGTTGTTGTTGTTTTTGTTTGTTTGTTTGTTTTGTTTTGTTTTGTTTTTCTTTTTTCCTTTTTTTTTTTTTTTTTTGGTTTTTCGAGACAGGGTTTCTCTGTGTAGCCCTGGCTGTCCTGGAACTCACTTTGTAGACCAGGCTGGCCTCGAACTCAGAAATCCGCCTGCCTCTGCCTCCCGAGTGCTGGGACTAAAGGCGTGCGCCACCACGCCCGGCTTGTTTTGTTTTTCGAGACTGGGTTTCTCTGTATAGCCCTGGCCGTCCTGGAACTCACTCTGTAGACCAGGCTGGCCTCGAACTCAGAAATCCACCTGCTTCTGCCTCCCAAGTGCTGGGATTAAAGGCATGTGCCACCACTGCCTGGCTGCTTTGCTTTTTACATGAAACCCCAGATGAAGCCCTAAGCTTAGTATTTCCAGAGATGTTCTGGGTGGGTCAAGGTGGAAGTCCTGGGCGGGTGCTACTTACTCCTCCTAGCAGCAACGTGGCTTTCCCCCTTATATTACCCAACACCATAGTAGCATACAGCTTAATCGCTAATACAGATGATGTGGCATGAACTTTTGGGTTAGACAGGCATTCCTGCATGATTTGTAGAGGCTTAATGATATTTACTGAGTGACTTATTTATAAATACTCTTCAGGATAGTATGCTGTCTGCTGCATTTAAAATTGGCCTTTGTGGCTTTATGAGCTGTAGCATTTAAATCCCTTTTCCCTCCATTCCCTCTTCTTTACTGTGGTGGTTTGAATGAGAATGTCCTGAATAGGATCGTATATTTGAGTGCTTAGTCACCAAAGAGTGCCACTTTTTGAAAGGATTAGAAAGATTAAGAGGTGTGCTCTTGTTGAAGAAAGTATGGCACTGGGATGAACTTTGAGTTTCCAATCTCTCTCTCTCTCTCTTTTTCTTCCTGTAGATCAGGATGTAGTTCTCAGCTACTGCTTCAGTGCCTGCCTGCATGCCACCATGATTCTTGTCATGATAACAATGGACTAAACTTCTAATTAAATGCCTTCTGTTATAATACTTGCCTTGGCTATGTTATCTCATCATAGCACTAGAACTGTGACTAAGATAGTCACCCTCCCCTCCTTTCTTCTTGCCTCTCTTTACCCTGCATTTCAGTTGCTCTGCCTGGGATATACATGGATACATTTCATAAGCCATGGTCATGAGAGGGGATGTATTTATGGCATCCAGAGGCTCTTGGTCCTCCATGAGGTTCCTCAGTGGGGCTATGTTTACTCCTCTATTTCTTATAACCTTCAAACTACAGTGTACTTTAAAACCATGTTTTAAAGACATGTCTAATGCACAGAGGGGAAGAAGAACAGAAAGAGGACAGGTCAGAGAGTGTGAGACAGTGAGAAAAGAAGAAAGAGGAGGAGGAAAATGGGGGAGGGATATTTGAATAACTCTGAACACGTCTCTTTCTCCCCAGCCCACGTAGTTGAAGTCTTGCTTCTCATTTCCTGTCAGCCTTAGCTGTTTGCCTTCTCTTGTTCTCATGGCTGTGCACACAGCAGGCCCCACCCCACCCCACCCCTTGCCAGTTTTCTTTCTTCCTGTTTCTCGGCTCTTTCACTCAGCATCACCTGCATTTCTGCAAACTCCAGCTTCCCCCTCAGCCCTGGTTCAGCTCTCCCTGTCCTTAGAAAAGCTACTCCCAGAGACAGAAAATAAAAGGGATTTTATTCCAAAAATATCCAATTTCCCACAGTTCTCATAGGATTCCACCTTTATCTCTTCTGGGCAAAATTTGTTTCTTCCCAGCCAACAGAGACTGGGTATAGTTGACTTCAAGAATGGCCGCTAATGAGTATGGAAAGGAATGAATGACTTCAACAGTTTCCATTAGAGACTGCTCTAGGGGGTTTGAATCCTGTCATTAGAGCTAGCAAAGAGCATTGTCCACGTTCACATGTGCTCTGTGGCCAACGCTTCCTCATTATATAGATAGTGCAGTGGCTAAGAATGGGGGCTTTGAATCCACAGGCTTGTATCCAAGTCTCAGCTCTCACTCACAGTAGCCATGGGATGTCAGGCAGCTTGCAGAAGCCCCTATGCCTACGCTTTCCTAGCTGAGAAAAGAGTGCATAAACAGGGCCTATCTGCCCATAGCCTTATAATATAGAAGTAAAATGATGGACAATAAAGCACTGCTTAACACATGAAAAGGCTTAGTAAGTGTTATCAATGACCATCATTATTTCAAATGGAACTCTGAATATGGATGAATGAAGCTCAGGGAATTATAAACTGAATACCTGCCAGGTTTATGGAGGAGGAAGAAGAGATCAGCTAGCAGATACAGCTTTTGTGAATTCCTTAGCTCTCACCAGGAACAGATTATAGGCACATCCTTGGGCCTTGCCTGGCTTCTCTCTAGAGACAATAGTGCTGACTGTAGAATGAAGAAGAGGATGGCTGGATGGAGAGGCTCACAGGGACAAGCTAAGCAGCCACATCCCTTCCCACAGTTTCACCTTACTTTACCCAAAGATGAATCACAAGGCCTATTGGTCACTATACCAACTTTTGGGCTTTTTTGTCCCACATACCTAAAATGTGAATTTTTTTAAATTAGGTATTGTCTTCATTTACATTTCAAATGCTATCCCAAAAGTCCCCCATACCCTCCCCCCACCCGACTCCCCTACCCACCTGCTCCCACTTCTTGGCCCTGGCATTTCCCTGTACTGAGGCATATAAAGTTTGCAAGACCAAGGGGCCTCTCTTCCCAATGATGGCCAACTAGGCCATCTTTTGCTACATATGCAGCTAGAGACACGAGCTCTGGGGGTACTAGTTAATTCATATTGTTGTTCCACCTATAGGGTTGCAGACCCCTTTAGCTCATTGGGTATTTTCTCTAGCTCCTCCATTGGGGGCCCTGTGCTCCATCCAATAGCTGACTGTGAGCATCCACTTCGGTGTTTGCCAGGCACCGGCATAGCCTCACAAGAGACAGCTATATCAGGGTCCTTTCAGCAAAATCTTGCTAGTGTATGCAATGGTGTCAGCATTTGGAGGCTCATTATGGGATGGATCCCCGGGTGTGGCAGTCTCTAGATGGTCCATCCTTTCATCTCAGCTCCAAACTTTGTCTCTGTAACTCCTTCCATGGGCGTTTTGTTCCAATTCTAAGAAAGGGCAAAGTGCCCAAACTTTGGTCTTCATTCTTCTTGAGTTTCACGTGTTTTGTAAATTGTATCTTGTATCTTGGGTATTCTAAGTTTCTGGGCTAATATCCACTTATCAGTGAGTACATATCATGTGAGTTCTTTTGTGATTGAATTACCTCACTCAGGATGATACCCTCCAGGTCCATCCATTTGCCAAGGAATTTCATAAATTCATTCTTTTTAATAGCTGAGTAGTACTCCATTGTATAAATGTACCACATTTTCTGTATCCATTCTTCTGTTGAGGGGCATCTGGGTTCTTTCCAGCTTCTGGCTATTATAAATAAGGCTGCTAAGAACATAGTGGAGCATGAGTCCTTCTTACCGGTTGGAACATCTTCTGGATATATGTCCAGGAGAGGTATTGCGGGATCCTCCTGTAGTACTATGTCCAATTTTCTGAGGAACCACCAGACTGATTTCCAGAGTGGTTGTACAAGCTTGCAATCCCACCAACAATGTAGGAGTGTTCCTCTGTCACCACATCATCACAAACATCTGCTGTCACCTGAATTTTTAATCTTAGCAATTCTGACCGGTGTGAGGTGGAATCTCAGGGTTGTTTTGATTTGCATTTCCCTGATGTTAATCATTTTTTCAGGTGCTTCTCAGCCATTTGGTATTCCTCAGGTGAGAATTCTTTGTTTAGCTCTGAGCACCACTTTTTAATGGGGTTATTTGATTTTCTGGAGTCCACCTTCTTGAATTCTTTATATATATTGGATATTAGTCCCCTATCTGATTTAGGATTGGTAAGATCCTTTCCCAATCTGTTGGTGGCCTTTTTGTCTTACTGACAGTGTCTTTTGCCTTACAGAAGCTTTGCAATTTTATGAGGTCCCATTTGTCGATTATCTTACAGCATAAGCCATTGCTGTTCTATTCAGGAATTTTTCCCCTGTGCCCATATCTTCGAGGCTTTTCTCCACTTTCTCCTCTATAACTTTCAGTGTCTCTGGTTTTATGTGGAGTCCCTTCATCCACTTAGATTTGACCTTAGTACAAGGAGATAAGAATGGATCAATTCACACTCTTCTACATGATAACCGCCAATTGTGCCAGCACCATTTGTTGAAAATGCTGTCTTTTTTCCACTGGATGGTTTTAGCTCCCTTGTCAAAGATCAAGTGACCATAGGTGTGTGGGTTCATCTCTAGGTCTTCAATTCTATTCCTTTAGTCTACTTGTCTGTCGCTATACCAGTACCATGCAGTTTTTATCACAATTGCTCTGTAGTACAGCTTTAGGTCCAGCATGGTGATTCCACCAGAGGTTCTTTTATCCTTGAGAAGAGTTTTTGCTATCCTAGGTTTTTTGTTATTCCAGATGAGTTTGCAAATTGCCCTTTCTAATTCGTTGAAGAATTGAGTTGGAATTTTGATGGGAACTGCATTGAATCTGTAGATTGCTTTTGGCAAGATAGCCACTTTTACTATATTGGTCCTGCCAATCCATGAGAATGGGAGATCTTTCGTCTTCTGAGATCTTCTTTGATTTATTTCTTCAGAGCTTAAAGTTCTTATCATACAGATCTTTCACTTCCTTAGTTAGAGTCACACCAATGTATTTTATATTATTTGTGACTATTGAGAAGGGTGTTGTTTCCCTAATTTCCTTCTCAGCCTGTTTATCCTTCGTGTAGAGAAAGGCCATTGACTTGTTTGAGTTAATTTTATATCCAGCTACTTCACGGAAGCTGTTTATCAGGTTTAGGAGTTCTCTGGTGGAATTTTTAGGATCACTTATATATACTATCATATCATCTCAAAAAGTGATATTACTTCTTCCTTTCCAATTTGTATCCCCTTGATTTCCTTTTGTTGTCAAATTGCTTGGCTAGGACTTCAAGTACTATATTGAATAGGTAGGGAGAAAGTTGGCAGCCTTGTCTAGTCCCTGATTTAGTGGGATTGCTTCCAGCTTCTCACCATTTACTTTGATGTTTGCTACTGGTTTGCTGTAGATTGCTTTTATCATGTTTAGGTATGGGCCTTGAATTCCTGATCTTTCCAAGACTTTTTTTTATCATGAATGGGTGTTGGATTTTGTCAAATGCTTTCTCAGCATCTAACGAGATGATCATGTGGTTTTTGTCTTTGAGTTTGTTTATATAGTGTATTATGTTGATGGATTTCTGTATATTAAACCATCCCTGTATCCCTGGAATGAAACCTACTTGGTCAGGATGGATGATTCTTTTAATGTGTTCTTGGATTTGGTTAGCAAGAATTTTATTGAGTATTTTTGCATCAATATTCATAAGGGAAATTGGTCTGAAGTTCTCTATCTTTGTTGGGTCTTTATCTGGTTTAGGTGTCAGAGTAATTGTGGCTTCATAGAATGAGTTGGGTAGAGTACCTTCTGTTTCTATTTTGTGAAATAGTTTGTGAAGAACTGGAATTAGATCTTCTTTGAAGGTCTGATAGAACTCTGCACTAAACCCATCTGGTCCTGGGCTTTTTTTGGTTGGGAGACTATTAATGACTGCTTCTATTTCTTTAGGGGATATAGGACTGTTTAGGTCATTAATCTGATCCTGATTTAACTTTGGTACCTGGTATCTGTCTAGAAATTTGTCCATTTCATCCAGGTTTTCCAGTTTTGTTGAGTATAGCCTTTGGTAGAAGGATCTGATGGTGTTTTGAATTTCTTCAGGATCTGTTGTTATGTCTCCCTTTTCATTTCTGATTTTGTTAGTTAGGATGCTGTCCCTGTGCCCTCTAGTGAATCTGGCTAAGGGTTTATCTATCTTGTTGATTTTCTCAAAGAACCAGCTCCTCGTTTCGTTGATTCTTTGAATAGTTCTTCTTGTTTCCACTTGGTTGATTTCACCCCTGAGTTTAATTATTTCCTGCTGTCTACTCCTCTTGGGTAAATTTGCTTCCTTTTCTTCTAGAGCTTTTAGATGTATTGTCAAGCTTCTAGTGTGTGCTCTCTCTAGTTTCTTTTTGGAGGCACTCAGAGCTATGAGTTTTCCTCTTAGAAATGCTTTCATTTTGTCCCATAAGTTTGGGTATGTTGTGGCTTCATTTTCATTAAACTCTAAAAAGTCTTTAATTTCTTTTTTTATTTCTTCCTTGACCAAGGTATCATTGAGGAGAGTGTTGTTCAGTTTCTACGTGAATGTTGGCTTTCTATTATTTATGTTGTTATTGAAGATTAGCCTTAGTCCATGGTGATCTGATAGGATGCATGGAACAATTTCAATATTTTCGTATCTGTTGAGGTCTGTTTTGTGACCAATTATATGGTCAACAAAATGTGGATCTTCATCTGGGCTGTGCTTTCAAGGATGCTCTGTGATATTTTACTAAAGCCACATGTCTACAAGTCTTGTTCCATAGCTGGCCTCAGATTTCCATGAAGGCATAGCAGGTGCCCTACCTGCCCAACATAGAGAAGCAGACGCTGGCGCTGTCCTGGGATTAAGTAAAGATAACAGTGTTTGGCTCTGCTTCCTAGAAAACCTGGAGGACTATCATAAAGTAGAATGTTCATGGATTGGAGGCTTGATTTTTCTGGTGGACACTCTGAGAGTTGTGTTACCAGTGGTAGATTATCTCCAGTGAGGACAGAGTGTGGAAAAACCTCCTAGGTTCTGCTATTGGCCTTCAGCCTTACATACGCTCTCATAAAATGTGACAGTGATGCACAGGGCTGCTCATCTGCCTCTCTGATGGACCTACAGTGAAAGGAAGCTATGACCCAGTCTGTCAGCTTGCAGCAGGAAGGCAGAGATAAGCTGGACGGAGAACACAGTGAATTCGAGCTGGAATAGCTATAGGAAGTTATCACTACACTCAAATGCCTTTTCTCACTAACTTGTCAGCTACCAAGGAGGAAGTAACAACATGCCCAGGACAACAGATAAAGGGAGGGTCAAGAGCTAAATATGGAGGTGTGGTGTCAGCCACAAAGCGCTTTGCTGTTGTGTGATTTCAATGGCCCTTGGTTATAACTCTGCATAAGATATAATATGGGGAATTACCGGCATGACTGACAAGTCCATCCTGACACATTGATTCCAATTAATAGAAACAAACACTGGACCAGTGTAGAGTCTGACCTTCAGCTCTGAGAGGCACCAATCTGAGCCGTGCTGGGACCACAGACTGGATTTGAATGTTACTTCTGTCACATGTGGTATTGGGAAGTTTATTAGATCTCTCTGAGTTTGGTGTCCTCACCTATAATATTTGGTTATCCAAGCCTTAAAAGTTCACTTAATAGCCTCAAGGTTGATTTAGTAAGCAAAAACATTTGCCAACCTGAGTTGGATCTCCAGGGCTCATGTGAAGAAAATATATGTCTTCTGAAGGTTACTCTTGGACTTCCACATGTGTGCTATAGTATGGATGCCCTTACATACACATATGAACACATACACACACAGAGAAGCATACAGATACACACAGACATGCACTCAAAGTCAAACACAGAGACATACACACACACAGACACCCAAGCACACACACAGACACATACTCAAACAGACATATTGATAGTCATGCACACACACGAACATGGGAGCACTCCTACATAGAGACACATATACACACATATGCAGACATAGATGCACACAGACATACACCTGCGTACAGACACAAGACACACAGAAACACACTGAGACAAAGACACACACAAATACACAAGCACACAGACATACATACCCAGACACACACAGAGTCTCACACAAGCACACAAAGATACATAGAAGCACAAGCAGACAGACAGGCAGACACATAGACATAGACACACACACACAGCCTCACATATAAGCACAGGCTCACACACACAGACATAGACACATACATTGAGACACAGGCTTACACACAGACATGCACAAACACACATGTATAATTTCAAAAAGATCATTTAAGGCTTGTATAAATTAATGCTTATTGTGGGCCTGGAACTTTAGTAAACAATTCCCCCTCCTCCTTCCTCCCCCTCCTCTTCCTCTTCTTCTTTATCCTCTTCCCAACTCCTCAAAGCTCCTCTAACCCTCTGGAGGGGCTCAAGAGGAGGACACTCTTGTTTTTTGTTTTTCTGTTTTTTTGGTTTTTTAGTTTTTCGAGACAGGGTTTCTCTGTGTAGTTCTGGCTGTCCTGGAACTCACTCCGTAGACCAGGCTGGCCTCGAACTCAGAAATCTGCCTGCCTCTGCCTCCCGAGTGCTGGGATTAAAGGCATGCGCCACCACTGCCTGGCTAGGACACTCTTGTTTTATGATCACTCTGAAAGGGTGGACAGGGGAAGGAAACAAATCTATCTGTCCTAGGGTGTCTTGTCTCGATTCCTTTTGCATGCGATGTAGTCAGTTTCCTGTAGAGGGCATGAGCTTGCAGATACTACTAGAGAAATCAGATTTGTTAAACACACAGGCTTTTTTTTTTTCTTCAACAGAAGAAATTAACATCTGTTTCCCATCTAGAAGGCTGGGAATGGATGTATTAACACCTAGTAATCTTTGCTCTTCTGTAAAGCCAGCCCCATTGAATCCTCCAGAATCCAGAGCACTGTTCTCAGTCAGCAGAACCCATTCTTGTGGAAAAGGTCACAGGTGCTTTACTCAAGAGCTGTGCTTTGCCAGAGAGTTTTGATGCAGCCAAGCTTAAAGCTTTGTTGTGAGAATTGTCACAAGGACACTTATCCCCAAAGTTTTACTGCTTAAATGCGTAGGAAACAAATAGCTTCGTGTCAGATTCCAGAAGTTTTGAGCTAGCCCCAGCTAAGTCTTGATGAGTCATTCACTGCTGGTCATGAGGTTTGCAGAGACCCCCACAGTTTCCATTTTCATTCTTCACTCCCCACACCAGAATATTCTTCGTGATATCTTTAGTGTTTTTATAATCTGTCCTGATGAAGAAGGTTGAGTAAGGAAACCCGCCCTGCAGATTCAGTGATTCTCTGTAACATTTTAGTCATCGATCTTAACACCATCTCTAATGACTTCCTCTTCCTTGGCAAAAGACAGCACAAAATGTCAATGACAGGTCACAGGGTGAGCAGTGTAAAGGAATGCAGCTTCATTGCAGTGGGAATGAAGAACGTTGCATCAGAGACTGGGCAGACAGTTTTACTCTGTGCGGTCTCTTTCTCTATAATATGTGTGCTCAGAATGCCTAGAACCACTCATCATGGATGGATTATCTCAACGAATGCCTGTATTGATGAGCCAGCCAGCCAGGAGGCAAGCATGTGGAATCGGAAGTTATGGGTTTAAATTCTAGCTGTGGGCTTGTCCTTGAGTGTCTGACCATTGACCAATAACCCTTCCTGGCCTCACGTTCTCATCTGTGATTGGTGGCAATACCTACCTGCCTGAGAGCAGTCAACAAGGAGTAAATGAGAAAATGTGTGGAAATTGCCTGGTGCTGTAGAGAGACCTCTTTCTTGTGAATAAAAGAATTCAGAAACAGACTCAGATGGAAACCCCAAAACAATTTGATCAAAATTTGAGAGAAAAACAATAGCAAAGCCAAGCTAAAAGTCCCTGAAGCTGCTAGAGGGAAAAGCCTTAGGTTAGCCACGGAGGCAGAGAGACACTGGGGACCTCAGAGTGATTAGGAGAGCAAGCCTTGACTTCCAGCCAGGATCCAAAGAGATGAAGAACAGTAAAGGGAAACCAGCGTAGTGCAGAGATGAAGACTACGTTCAGAGAGCTTCCCATTCATGACTCTTGTGTTAAATGGCACAAGACCGTATGTACCGTGGAAACAGAGAAATAGAGAAAGTTTACTAATGGTAGGAGAGCGTGCCTAAGAGTGAGAGTGCGCTTGAGAGCTGAGGAAAGAGAGGAAGAGCATTGATAGAGCCTAGAGCTGATACCTGCCTGTCCTCTGACCTCAGAGGAGGGCTTCTCTCCTACAGGCTTCCAGGCTTCCGGTCTCTCATGTGCTAATTGTTGCATAGCTTTCTTTAGGAGGCTCTTCAGAAGCTCCTTAGGAATGCATTGAGGTCTATGCCTGGCTCCAGGGCCTGTGAGGTGCTGTTTAAAAGGAAGCTGTGCCTGGCAGTCCTTCCAGTGTTCTGTGTCCTCAGGGTCCTCAGGGCAGAACAGCCTGTATCGGTCCACATTCTGCTCAGTTCAGCAACTCTTAGCCTGCTGCCTCCCAGGAGGTGCGAAATTTGTGCAGCTCTCTCTAGAAACTATTTTGAGTTTTTTATTTGCTTCCCAATTGGATGATCTCAAAACCCCTAAATGAGCCTGGGAACCTAAGTGTGGCTCATTGCTGAGATCTCAGCAAGTTAAAACCACCCTCTTGGCTTCTGAGTACATAGAAGAAGATTCCTGCATTTCTATGGCTTTGCAAGATTAGGCTCGAGGTTCCTTCAGGATGAACATGACCATAAGTGACATTTCTGAGGTCTCAGATCCCCCTATGGTCAGAAAAGAGGCTTATATCTCGTGCCTTGGTACGAAGTTGGTACTAAAAGAACATTTGTGCTATGGAAGTCCTGGGCTAGTGGAAATGGGTTATACTCTTGAAATGAGAGTAGCTGCATTCTATCAATTTTATTATTTTTGAAAGCACTGCATTCGAAGTAATTTCACATTGAACACAGACAAGCAAGTTGGAAATGTATATATTTCACTGCTAATAATTGGGAGCTACTATTGGGAGTATAGCACAAAGGCCGGTGAGCCCACAGATCTCCAGAGAAACCAGGGATGTTAAGCACACAGAATTGTCTTTCCAATGGGAAGGATGAAAAACCTGGTCTTCCATCCAGAAAGCTGAGAATTGGAAATGATTAAGTGTCTGGTGATCTGTGTTATCTTTTGGTCTAGGCCGTATTAAGCTTTTACAACCAGGACTAAAGATGACTAATAGTCCAAATGACCTCTATGCTATCTGTATGACCAAGGCCAGACCCTTAAGTGCTTAAGCAAGTACAGGTAGCGTCTCTCTACAACCCATCTTCCTAGAAGAAACGACATTAATCTGAGTTGAGTTTCATTGAGATTATAAATTATGCTTCATTGTGCACCAGGGATTATATTATGCCTGGAAACCTTTTTTTTTTCTCCCAAGTTGTACTGATCTTAAATACATTGCGAATAAACCATCTGTTGTTTTAGACTCGCCAAAGCTGGTTCCAGGTTGACAAAGTCAATCTGCACTGAGTTTCTATTCTTTTTTTTTTTTGAAAACATGTATTAATTAATTAATTAATTTAATGTATGTGAGTACACTATTGCTCTCTTCAGAGACACCAGAAGAGGGTGTCAGATCATGTTACAGATGGTTGTGAACCTCCATATGGTTGCTGGGAATTAAACTCATAACCTCTGGAAGAGCAGTCAGTGCTCTTAACCTCTGAGGCATCTCTCCAACCCAAGTTTTTATTCTTATCTCTTGTGGGGTTCGCTTCCCTGTCTGACACCTGCAGGGACATCCTTACAGTTTATTAATCACTCATTTTAAAGTCTAGTATTTTGCTAGAAATGTCACAAATATTATTACATTTATTAGTTAATATACCTATGTCAACAACATTAATTAGGTATCTTTAGATATAACCTAATTGACAAACATTAGATGAGACAGATTTAAGTAGCCAGGGTGATACAACTGATAAATTGTAAAATGAAATTAACATCAAGTTCTATCCAAATTCAGATCTTGCTTTAAGTACTATGCAGTATTTAAACTGTTAGCATTATTAGCTGAAGCATGTCTTTGAACTCCTAGGATCTCTAAAAATAGACTGCCACAAGAATAGAGAGGAACAAAGAAGCAGGCTTGCTACAGTGTCTTCTACCCCAGGCCTCTCAGGATTCCAAAGGCCGAGATGCTGCTCCTGGTGTGGAGCTGAGGCCTCTGCTCTCACCCTGGAGAGCCTCTCCACAAGCCTAGGAAGGCAGGTGGGTGTGCAGACCAAGAAGCAGCCATGTTGGTTTGTGTGTTGGGGGTAGTGGTACAGGTTTCACTGGGTTGGTGGAGGGTGGTGTGAGGTAGTGTGGGGAGCTAGCCTGTGGACCTAGTGGCCTGTGGACACCTGGCTGTGCAGAGACAGGGGGATGCACGAGAAGCCCGAAAGACTTTAAGTTCTTACAGCAAACTAGCATGTAATAGAAATGAGGGTTACCTGCCTGGACCATTGCCCAACAAACACACACAGCTGGTGACAACACAGTGGCCTGGACCGTGAAGACAGCTAGCTCTTGGAGTTTGAACATTTTTTTTTTCTACTGGGAAATGAAGGCAAGACTATATGTTTTATCCAACTAAGACTATGCCTTTACTAGGACTCATGAGTGATTTATTTCTGGATCATGTGCCCGACACTGAATCAGGCACTTCCTGTATCATAATTTCTCATTACAACATTGAAGTGCTTGTTAATATTCTTTTTTTTTTTTTTTATGAGGCTATGTGTTGTGGTGCACACCTTTAATCCTAGCACTCAGGAGGCAGGCAGATCTCTGTGAGTTCCAGACTAAGATGGTTTATATGTAAGTACACTGTAGCTGTCTTCAGACCCTCCAGAAGAGGGTGCCAGATCTCATTACAGATGGTTGTGAGCCACCATGTGGTTGCTGGGATTTGAACTCTGGACCTTCGGAAGAGCAGTCGGGTGCTCTTACCCACTGAGCCATCTCACCAGCCCGTTAATATTCTTGTTAATTCTTCTTTTTCCACTTTATAGGTACCATACTTGGTTTATGTAGTGCTAGAAATGAACCCAGGGCTTCATGCATGCCAGCAAGCAATCTACCAACAGAGTGGGGGAAGAGATGCCAGTCCTAGAAAGGTTCTGAACAGTGTGTGTGTGTGTGTGTGTGTGTGTGTGTGTGTGTGTGTGTGTGTTCAAACAGAGTCTCATTCGATCTAGGATGAATCCTAATCCTCCTTCCTCTACCTCACAAGTGTCAGTCAGGATTGCAGGTGTGGCCACTGTGGCAGCTCAGGACCTTTTTTGGGGGTGGGGGGTAGTAGGGAGGTTCCTGCTTTATATGGGTAAGTCTGGAAAACATTTTCCCTTCAGTATTCAGAGTTGTGGACCAGAGCTGCCCTTAAGGGCAGAATTGAGCCCTGTCATGTTACAGCTGGGAAGATGACAGACAACAGAGATTTTCAAGAAGCAGGTAGCTCAATCCAGTGTTATAGGTTTAGTGGAGTGCTTTATGGCTTCCTGCTCTAAGGTATGATTCTATATGCTTATTAACCACTAAGCAGAACTCTTTTCTATCTTTGATTCCCTGTGTGTATATGGCTGCTGGATGGAGCAGCTGAAATTCTCAGGATAGACCACAGCCTCCCCAGACTAGCCAGATCTTACCAATTACTGTAGCAGGTGGTGCTGATGCTAAGATCCTGTCCCCCAGTTGGTTCTGGATTGATCAATAAAGATGCCAGAGCATTTAAAGATTTCCAGAACAGCTTTAGGATTGCTGCTGATTCCAGGTCATCTTGCCTCATCCAACCGTTCAGGCAGATCCAATCAGAACTGCAGTCAAACAAGTTCTGA
Source organism: Mus caroli (assembly GCF_978045245.1). Taxonomy (NCBI): domain Eukaryota; kingdom Metazoa; phylum Chordata; class Mammalia; order Rodentia; family Muridae; genus Mus; species Mus caroli. The sequence goes on from NW_028227266.1 coordinate 11,580,180, forward strand.
CTGTCCTGTCTGTGGAGTCCCTTCCTAGTCCAGTGCTGACCTACCTCTGAACCCCTAGGTCCCTCAGCACTGAATATTTCTGAAACTGAGTCTTTCAAGCCCTTCATCTCTTTGCTCACTCCATGGAAAAGTTCATAATACTATACACTGAACTAAGTTAGAAACTAGGTTCTTTTAAAATACACTAGTTTATTCTTTGAGCATTTCACAAATCTATACACTATATTTTGACCCCTCCCATTATTGTTTCTAACTCTCAGATCCACCCCAACCCTCTTCCAAAATTCATTTCCTCCTTAAAGTATTTTTTTCATTATAATTAATTATTCTTATAAGAGTTCTTGTTTTATAAGTGCTTTTATTACTAGTTTTTTATTTCTTTATTTTTTATTAATTTTTCATGTGTGTAGTGTATGCACATGCTTTGTGTGTGTGTGTGTGTGTGTGCCCACGTGCATGCATGCATAGGTACAAGCACCCTGAGGGTGACCTTGTATCCTCCTTGTCACTCTCCACATTATGAATTGAGGCAGGGTCTCTCATTCAGCTCTTCCTTTGAGCTGGTCTGATTAGCTTCCTTGCTCAGGGTAATTCCTTGTGTCCACCCCAACCACTGGGTTAGACTGCTACCACACCCCCCTGACCTTCTGATTCTCAATTTGTGAAGCAGACACTTTACCCGCTGAGCCATCTCCTCGACCCTTTATACACTTAGAACTAAGTCTCTCTTGTTTTGTCTACAGGGTGATTCCAAAAACAAAGTATTTTGACCAATGTTATAGTTATGTAAAGCTTATTTTTTAACTATTTTTATTAGGTATTTATTTCATTTACATTTCCAATGCTATCCCAAAAGTCCCCCACACGCTCCCTCACCCACCCACTCCCACTTCTTGGCCCTGTCGTTCCCCTGTACTGAGGCATATAAAGTTTGCACGACCAATGGGCCTCTCTATGTAAAGCTTATTATAAAGCCAAATGCTTAGGAAATGATGCCATTCGCCTTGTGTGGGTCACAGACTTCTCAATCGTCCTGGCCAAATGCATCCTCTTGGGTTCCAGCTGCTCAGAACCACACTGTTCTCTTTGCTTCTCCTTGGCATGAGTCTTCCTCGTCTTTGCTTTCCTTGGCTTTTAAGCATTCTGTCTTTTTATCTTGCTGAGTTAAACATGTGACGTCTTTATTAATGACTAACTGCTTTCAAGGCTTCAATACTACTTGTAGAATAAAAACGACTTGAGTCCTGGAGTCTTCTGATTTCAGTTCTAGCTTGGGCCAGTTGTTCAAAAGCTTCTCGTGCAACTGCTTCTAATTTGCCTTCTCATTGCTTTCTTGGAACAATTCTATTTTTTTCCCTTAAATTCTTTTCTAGATTCCATTTTCAATTTCCAAGTAAATCCTCAATTTGTTTTGTTTTGCTTTGCTTTGTTTTGTTTTGTGAAGACCCTGGAAGCTCAGCCCTCACTCCTGAACGTCCTCAAACAAGCCCGTGTCTTACTGGCTTGTTGTGGATCTGGCTTCAGAGGAGAGCTATACACATGTTGAAGAGCAGGTACACATGGGAGCCTAAGCTCGGGTTCACCTAGCTCTTCAGGGAACATTCTGGAACATAATGTATTTATAACCACTCCAGCGTTCTGAGTGAGCTTCTGAGAGAGAGACACTAAAGAAGGGTGGAGAACGAAAACATCGGGGAGCCTCTTGAGTGGAGTGCTTACCTGAACAGTTCCTTTGGGGAACTGGAAAGATCTGTGCTTTGTGCTCTGCCTCAGTGTGATGCAAGCCTTCCTCGGCTCCATTTGGCCCTCTTTATTCGATCAGTTGTAGTTTTCATCCGTGTGGAGGGACTTAGATGCTTTGCTGTCTCCTTATCTCTAAGTACTTGTGAGGAGAGTCTTAGCACAAAAGGTAGCAGCTCGGTGCCTTCTCCTGGCACTTCCGAGCAGCTGCTGTTCTGTAGCTGTGCTGTAGCTGATTTGTCTCTGTCTGTAGCAGTGCTGTCTATAGCTGTCTGTAGCTGTGCTGCAGTTGTACTGTAACTGTCTGTAGCTGTGCTGTAGCTGTCTGTAGTTGTCTGTAGCTGTGGCTGTGCTGTAGCTGTCTGTAGCTGTCTGTGGCTGTCTGTAGCTGTCTATGGCTGTGCTGTAGCTGTCTATAGCTGTCTATAGCTGTCTGTAGCTGTCTGTAGCTGTCTGTAGCTGTCTGTAGCTGTGCTGCAGCTGTACTATAGCTGTCTGTGGCTGTGCTGTAGCTGCCTGTAGCTGTCTGTAGCTGTCTGTAGTTGTCTGTAGCTGTCTGTGGCTCTGATGTAGCTGTCTGTAGCTGTCTGTGGCTCTGCTGTAGCTGTCTGTAGCTGTGCTGTAGCTGTCTGTAGCTGTCTGTGGCTGTGCTGTACCTGTCTGTGGCTGTGCTGTAGCTGTCTGTAGCTGTCTGTGGCTGTCTATGGCTGTGCTGTAGCTGTCTGTGGCTGTCTGTGGCTGTGCTGTAGCTGTCTGTGGCTGTGCTGTAGCTGTACTGTAGTTGTGCTGTAGCTGTGCTGTAGCCCTCTGTAGCTGTGCTGTCATTGTAGCTGTACTGTAGCTGTCTATAGGCTCCATTACTGCTTTACAATGTCCCACCAGTCTAGAGCATGCTCTTTGGGGGTTGGTTCATTCTCTATGAACCTTATTTTTCTTTTTATGGAAGCTCTTGTTTTTCCTTGAGAAAAGAGTGGTGTAATGAAAATTTACATAGCTGCATCTGTATGTGTATTTTTCATTTGTTTTTATAGGTGTTTATATGTACATGTGTGCTATCTATACACAGTGAGAGAGGTAAGCTCAGCCACTCGTGGATATGCATGGGAAAGTCAGAGATTACTGCTGAATGTCTCTATAAATTACTATTTATCTTATCTTTTACAGGTGGCTGATAACTGAACCAGGATCTTATCACTTTGGATAGATTGGTTTGCCAGTGAGTCCCTACCCTGCCCACGTGCTTGTAGAGCAATTGCCATATGCACTGAGATCCCATTTGTGTAGCTTCTGAAAAAGATATTTTATACCAGAGATATGAATCCTCTTTTCCATTCTTTCCTTCTCTCTCTCTCTCTCTCTCTCTCTCTCTCTCTCTCTCTCTCTTTCTGAAATCACCTTCATTGCGGGCTCTTTCAGTTAACTAGAACACCTTCCTGGGGCAGATTCTGAGACTCTATTTGGTCAGTTATGTCTTCTCTCTATAGCTACTTTCTTTACATAAGCTCTTGACAGTTTTCCTTAACACTATTATCTAGTGTAGCTATTAAATTTTACAGCAGAAATTACACTTCTATTCCTAAGTAATTACTTTCTGAATATCCCATTTGTGATGCAGCATACTCATGTTCCACAGACAAGAATCTCACTTCAGATTTCTGAGTTATTTATTAAGAAGAATGGTTTTAAGTTTTCCCTCTCATCCAAGCTCTGTTTCTTCTGATACTAGATTTTTTTTTTTAATTTTTGTTTCAAACTTTGAATAGTTGTTTTGTTTTGATGTGTGCACGTGTGTGTGTGTGTGTGTGTGTGTGTGTGTATACATGTGTGCATTTGCCATCTATGGGTACACATAGAAATTAAAAGACAGCATCAGATGTCTTTTCTCATCCACCTTAGTTTTGAAACAGGGTCTCTTGGCCTAACCCTCAGCAGGGATCTGCCTGTCTCTGTCACCATGCCTTTCTGTTTTCGACATGAGTTCTCAGGTCCTAATCCCTGCAGCCACCTCTCCAGCCCCTTTGATTTATTCTTTCTTTGTTTTCTTATCTTGGGCCTTCAAATGCTTATGATCCTAGTGTAATAAGGAAAGAAAGGAAAGGTTGCTTGGGGGACAATTGGCACATTTGTCCCTCACTATTTCTCCAGCTGGGCACTTGCCACTGTGCACAAGGTTGGCTGGGAGCTGTTTGTATGTACAGAGTATGTTAGGTGAAAGACGACCATATATGGTATGTGAAGGCCAGACAGGAGCATCAATACTCTCATTATAAGACAGGTGGTTTACTGTGATCAGCAGCAAAGCTCAAACCTGACATCCATGCCTGCTGGGAGCTGATTTGTCCCCAAAAGCTAGAAAGCAGAAATGTGCTTGAGTGAGTGGGCTGGATTGTTCAGTGATTAGGGCCCACACCTGTCTCCTGATCTCTTTCCTGCTAATGAGTTCCCATGGGGGTTGTGGGGACAACTCTGCTGTCACACCTCTGAAGTATGTCCTTTTCCCGAGTCCTTTGTTCTGGAGCTTTCCTTTGTTGACAACTCCTTCTTTTGTGTCTCCTGGAAATCTACTGAAATCCCTGTTTATTCATCTAGCCCCAGACTCCATGACTTTCAGAGTATTATAAATTTATCCTGTTTGAGGATTCCTTCTGTTATTCCAGTGGACTTAATGTGAGAGCTGTTTGTTGTTCTGAACTGAAAGTGTAGATTTAATAAAACATATAGAACACCTCAGTTGGTGTCCACAACATCACAGCTATTCAGTAAACAGCTGCTGGTGTGAGATTTATATTAGGTCTGGGTTGTAGAAACATTTTTTACTTCTACTGAACCAGACTCATTTTACTTTTAACATTCTGTTGGGCCCAGCTTCTGTCTCTGGAGCCACTCATCAGTCACAGGGAGTCACAGCTGTACCCAGAACTGTCTTTCCTCTAGGATAACTATTCCCAGGGCTTAGAGCCTCTCTTCATTCAGCAACATTCCGTGTCTCCTCTTCATGGTTGCATTTCCTTTTAGAACAGTGGCTCTCAACCTTCCTAACGCTTCAGCTCTCTAATACAGTTCTGCATATTGTGGTCATCCCCAACTATACCATTATTGTGTTGCTACTTCATAATTGTAACTTTGCTACTGTTATAAATTGCAATGTAAATATCTGAGATGTGGGATATCTGATATGTGAACCCTCCCACAGGTTGAAAACCATTGCTCTAGATAGATCCTAGCCTTTTAACTTTTTAAAATTATTGTTTAATGTGCAAATGTTGGACTACACGTACTTCTGTGTATTACATGCATGCAGTGCTTACAAAGCACAAAAGAAAGCACCAGATCTTGACCCTCCCCTGCTGTCTTCAGACCTGGGCTGAGCTCCTCCAGGGAGGGGATGGAAATACCTAATCTGTTGCTCTCTCTAGCCAGACAGCACATTCTACACAGTGTTCTGCAGCCCTACATGGACTTTTCTCCTCCATGCCTGGCCTCACCAACTTCTCCATCTATATTCCAGTCCGAGCTCCACTTTGAGACAAAAGCTTCAAAGTCCTTGAGAAGAAACTTCCCAGCTCTGAGTTGGCCTCTGTAGAAGCACACACACGCGCGCACACACACACACACCTACAATAGCTGGCTGGGGGAAGAGGGTAGAAATAATGTGAATATAGTGCTCGTGTATGAAACTCAAAAAACAATCAAAACCCTTTAATTTGAAAATAAAAGGTTACCTGGGAATGACTGATGATCCCAAATCTAAAAGCTTGTGTTAAAAAACTTCCAGAAGAAAATACAGGAGAAAACCTGTACTGCCCTGTATGTGAGAATGTTTTCTGTGTAGCATAAACAGGAGAGAAGGCACAAATTAGCCTTCATCAAAATTGTTTTCTGCACATCGACAGGTACTGTAACATTTCAAAGCAAGTGTCCAGATTGAGAAAAGAATTCCCAATACAGAATCTTTCAACAGAAGTACTTTGTGGTTTGTTATTCTTACAACTCAACAGTAAGAAAACAGTAGATAAATATGGACAAAATACTTGAATAGGAATTTTATCAAATAAAGGTATACAAGGGCTTCTAGCATTTTGTAAAGAAAAGATATATGAATGTCCAATACTGATGTGTTCAAGATTAATCAGAAAAAAAGAATTAAATCTGTACTACGATATCACTTCATGCAAGCTGTTGAGCAAGCTTGGTATGGTGGCACATGCTTTTAATATCAGCACTTGGGAGACAGGAGGATCTCTGTGAGTTTGAGACCAGCATAGTCTCCATAGTGATACCCTGTCTTAAAAATTTATGAGCAATACTACAAATTGTCCAGGAGGGGAGAAACTGCAAGTCTCATTGGCCAGAATTTAAGATAATATGACAACTCTGAATATAGATTTTCATATATAATCTATTTTACTTTATTTATAATATGTACTTATAATCTAAATTATAATCAGAGATGCCAAGGAAGAAATGCATAGACTATTCCAGGTGGTGTCCAGGTGATGAAGACAGGAAGAGTTTTGGAAAAACACAAAAGCAATATGGAAGTCAAAATGTGAATCTTGCCTGGCAGTGGTGGCGCACACCTTTAATCCCAGCACTTGGGAGGCAGAGGCAGGCAGATTTCTGAGTTTGAGACCAGCCTGGTCTACAGAGTGAGTTCCAGGACAGCCAGAGCTACACAGAGAAACCTTGTCTCATAAAAAAAAAAAAAAAAAAAAAAAAAGCGAATCTTTAAAAAGAATTTAAGATATAATGTAAATTATAATTTTTTCATAATTGTATGTCGTTTTCTCACTGTTGAGTTGTAACAATAACATAATTACAATGTAATTCTGTTGTTGAAGGATGCTGTATCGGGAGTTTTTTTTTTTTTCTCAACCTGGACACTTGCTTTAAATGTTACAGTGCATGCCAATGTGCACTAGCCAATTTTGATGAAAGCTAATACATATGTTATAAGAAAACTATATATATTACATTATATATAATGTTTCTTATAAAATTAAACACATTTATGATACGAATGAGAAATTCTAATAGCCAGAGAAATAAGCAATAATGAACACAGGAAGATCTGCTCCAGGTCCTCTGAGTAGATTTATTTATGATAGCAAAAGCCTAGAGCCACAGAATACTTCTCAATTGTAAAAAAGAAGGACAAACCTAAGTGACAGGGTTCAGCTGTTCACCTCCGTGGTTGTCTAAATCAGCTCTGAGTATGGGATGAGAGTTCCAGAATCACCTCCCAGGGGTGATTTAATGGCCCTTGCCTCCTTGTGATTTGGGGAAACAGATGCCAAGGGAAGAAATACATAGACTGTTCCAGGTGGTGAAGGCAAGAAGAGTTTGGGGAAAACACAAAAGAAGTAACAGCAACATGAAAGTAAAAATGTGAATTTTTTAGAAGAAAGTAAGAGCCCAAATCAGATTTAAAACAAACAAACAAACAAACAAACAAACAAACAAAAGAAACAGGAAAGAGGATGAAATAATACTAGACTCTCCTGTTTCCCCACCTGGGGAACATACTAAACATTCTACATTTGATTTTTTTTTTTCTGGAAGGCTCTTGTTCTAGAAGCTGTATTGATCAGCACTGTACCTTCCCTGGTCATACTTTAGGAGGAATTCTTTATCTAGGAGATAAAATTGGCAAAGCCAGGTAGGTTGGGGCAGGGTGTATACATAGCATCCATCCCAACACCGACACTTGTCTTAAAATAATGAGCTCCACAGATGGAAAATGTGCTACACTGCTGTGAGCAGTACTGTGCTATAAACAAAACTCACTCCAGGGAGAAATTGATATTTAGGAAAAGAGTTTCATTCCTGTGAATTCACCTGAGGTCAAATTAATTGTGTGGCATGTGTTTCCCAGTGGGTAAGAGAGCCCAGCATACTTTGATTAACCAAATGAATGAAAGCAAAGATGAAAGGTGTCTGAAGTCATGATTAACAGTTCTTCGGTCACCTGGTGTCTTAGGGACAGCTACACTATAGCAATTCACAGCATCTCCCTCAAACCCGGAACTTCCTCTTGGAATAGATCTTGTCTGAAATAGACAGGATTCTTGCTCTTCAGTGATGTATTTCTGGCATCTGAGGCAAGAAGGTTGCTCCTTTGTCCAAGCACACTTAGTGAGTCTGTCTCAGGTCATTACTGTATGTAAACTACTACTCAGGCTGGTGTCCATTTGAGGGCTCTTATTTCACACCTGAGTTAATAATCATCAAAGGGCCTTTTAAATTGTATATAATTTTTCCATCAAGCCCTGTGCTTTAAGAGTTAAATTAATCCTACTGTATAAAAACAATTGAAAAAGTAAAACAACCTGGGTGGCATTGGCACATGGCTTTAATCTCAGTACCAGAGAAGCAGAGACAGACAGATCTCTGAGAGTCTGAGACCAGCCTGGTTTACAGAGCAAGTTCCAGGACAGCCACAGCTACACAGAGAAACCCCATCTTGAAAACTAAAAAAAAAAAAGTAAAAGAAAAACAATGCTAAATAGAACTTTATTAATTGACTTCAAGAGTTCATCCACAATATTGTACAGTGGGATTTTCCTTTAAGTCCATGCCCTTCCTCACACCCTAGGCTCAAGTATCTGAACACTTGGTTTTCAGCCAGTGGCACTGTTTGGAAAGGTCATGGAGCCAGTAGGGGGAGTCGCCTCATTGTAGGAGTGGGCTATTGGGGGTGGGCCTTGAGACTCAATAGTTCAACCTGGCTCCCTGTTCACTCTGTCCTTCCTGGTGCCAGCCTCTGCTCCCACCACCACGCCTTCCCTGGATTAATGGAACGTATTCTTCTGGAACTGTAAGTCCAAAGCCTCCTTCTCTCTTCAGTTATGTTTGCCAGGATGTTTTACAACAGCAACAGGAATAGTTACTAACACAGGACATTGGTGCTAGGAAGTGTGGCTGTTACTGTGATTAACCTGATGATGCTCTTACGACTTTAGAACTGGTCCGTGGGGGCGGGGGGGGTGTGGATGTGGAAAGTTTTAGGAACTTTGAGTTTAAAAAAAATAGTTCTTGGATGCTGTGAACAGTTTAATGGACCATTCTGGTGGTAGTACGGAAGACCTGAAGGCAGAGAAATATGCAGACTATGGAGGCTGGCTCATTAGGGCTCAGAGAGGGTCAAAACTCTATTTGGAAGTGGGCTGAAAGCCATTTACAGTGTAGTCTGGCCAAGAACCTGGCTACATTCATCCCCTGACTTGAACCTGAGTGATGCTAAACTCAAGAGTAAAGGCTTAATTTGTTTCTTGAAGGAAGTGTGAAGCTGGATACCAAGGCTGCGGCATGCTGGAGGCTCACTGCTCTCAGTTCTGTTGTGAGAAGGATCAGCACATGGAGCAAAAGGAAATAGAAGCTGTGAGGTTTGGTGAGGAAAGTGTGTGATCAAGGATAAACTAAAAAGCAAGGTCTGGGGAGATGGCTCAGTGGGTAAAGTGCTTGCTGCTCAGGCAGAGGACCTTGGTTCAGATCCCCAGAACCTGTGCGAAGCTGGGGTGCCAGTGGGTGGCAACTGCACCATGAGACACACACAAATTAAGAGCTTATATACAAAGGACATCAGACAACATGTCAGCTATAACTGTTAAAGAGATTAGTGCTTTGAGAACGAAGTCTAACAGGGTTGGAGAGCCAGTTAGCCGTTAAGAGCATGCCTTCTCTCCTTTTCCAGAGATTCATGGTCAGTTCTCAGCACCCAAATCCAGTGGCTCACAACTACTTCCAACTCTAGATCCAGATAGGTTCAACGCCTCTGGCTCCCATGGGCACTGGCACATACCCACACATACACATAATTTAAAATAATACATCTAAAAGAAGCTTGGTGCTCTACACTGACACAGTAGGAAAGGTATCTTGAGGGAAGACCCCACCCACTAAAAGCTCCAACTTGTGAAAGCACAAATTCATTTGAAAGGGGGTGGGGGAAGTCTACTCAGAATGCAAGAGAGAACATTTCCCCAAGATCAGCACACAGAAACCAATGTCAGTGTGGTCCAAAGGGGCCAGGCTACACCCCGAGCTGGCAGCAGAACTTGGCAACATTTTTCATGTGATGCTAGTGATGAAGACGTGACAGATGCAAGACTAAGGGAGTCATGGAAAGCAGCTGTTGGAGGCCATGTGTGATGCTGTTGAAGATGAGGCTTAAGTTTCGATGGAGAGTAGGGCTGGAGCTTTGTTAAGACTTAGAGGGTATCTTCCACAAAGCATGGAGTTGCTAAATCTGATCATGCTGAACTTGGAAAGTCTCTGTGCCAAAGAGTGTCACAGGAAACAGGAAACATGAAGATCAACTTAAAAAACAAAAACAAAAACAAAATATTCACAAACTCAATAAAATAAAATAAAAATCTACAGAGAAATCCCAACATCTATATAATCTTTTAAAAAGTTTGGGCACTCATTAATTAATATGCATAAAAGGAGAGATTATAATGATCTCAGTTGAAAGCTATTCAAATGAATGTAACCAGGAGAATTGTCTTGGGCCTTAACGTCTGGGTTCAGGGAGCATCTGGCTCTGCACGACTCTGGCTTTTCACTCTGCATCTATGGACTTCTCAAAGAAGAGTTCATGACTTAGTTTGTAACTGTGTGCACACAGCTCTTACCCTGGCTAACCATCACTTGTCTGCATCGTTGTTTTACTAGACCACAAATGTGGGGACTATGAGCAGCATCCATCTTTCCCACTCATGGTAATGCTTGCCATGTTGAGTGTAAACCACTTTTATCCAGAAAAGCCCAGAGTTCAGTCGCCAGCACATTAATGTGGGCTTAGATACCTTGAGCTCATGAGTTATAAATTATGGATGAGCTTTATTCAGGAGTTTCAGATCAAGGAGCATCTGGGAAGTTGATGACTGTTAGGCATGAATGCACGGGATGCTGCTATTGGCCAGTTGAACATTCTAATACCCTCCCAAGAGTGTTTTCTCCTGCTGGAAGAGATTTCAGAGAGAAGCAACATGAGGCTGCTCAGGGAAACATTTGAACAAGACGTTAAGACCTTGATTCTTATTAGGAAATGTGTCCACTTTAGTCCATGGGCCCTGAGGCAGAGCTGATATGCGGTTGGGAAGAAAAATGATACAGATCAAGACTGGAGTTTTGAATTAACGAAGCCTTTGTCCTATATGGCTGGTTGAGGAAATTGACCAGTCTGTCTCCCATATGGATTTGTTCTAAAAATCTGATTTCATTTTCACTTCAAATTCGCTCACTCCGGTCCTTAGCTTTTAACGGCTGAGCCATCCCTCCATCCCTGATTTCATTTTCAGTGCAGGAATTTTAGGAGGACTTTGGGTGGAGGGACAAGGAAGAACAATATATTTGCTGGTCAGATGTACCTTGCAGGGAGCAGAAAATAAGGAGTAGAATCTTATGAGCTATGTACATGTATGAGTGAAAGTCAAAGAATGACTATATTTAAGCATCTCTCTCAACTACAGCACACATGTGCAGGAGGCAGGGATACCAGGCACCAGGAGGAAATTGGCACATATGAGATTGCTCAGACCTCATACAGATCTAGAACCACACACAGATGCAGACTAAGCAGGGGGCTGAGGTTATTGAGATAAAGAGAAGCAAAGGATGAGGACAGACTGAGCCAAGCCACTAACTCAACAGACCTTTACTGAACATATTAGTACTGGTTGAAGAATATTGTCTGGAGCAGATGACCTGGGTTCAAATTCCAGCTTTGCCACCTACTGAGAGCATGGTCTTGGTAAGTCTCTGGAGCTCTCTATGCCTCTGGCTCCTCTTTTATAAAATGGGTCTAATATTCAGTAACCATTTAGTAAGGGATGGTTAATCTTCATTGTTAGTTGGCTGAATTTAGAATCGCCATTGAAACACACTTTGGGGTGTGTGCATGATGTTGTTAAGAGGAAGGTTTGCCTGAGGAGAGCTCATCCTGAGTGTAAGCAGCAGTGTCCAATGTCTGAGATCCTGAACTGAATAAAACAGGAGAAAGCAGAGTGAGCACTATCCTTCATCTTAACCTGCTTCTAACTGCTGATGCAGCGTGACCAGCTGCCATGTTTTTGCTGTCATGATGGACTGTGTACCCCGAAACTGTAAGCCAAAACAAACCTTCCTTTCCTTGAGTTACTTTTCTCTGACATTTTATCACAGTGAGAAGAGGGTAATGAAGAACTGGGAGCTTTCCTGGCACACTGCCCCACAGCTGTGACACATGTCCATCATTGCTATTTTGCATTCTGGCCATTGTAGTTTTGTATGGGTCAGCCATTCTTATAGGAGCAAGGATGAACCATGAATGCATCTTATACAACAGTGACTTCCATACACCATTATTCTCAAAGAAGAGTCATGTGATGTCCCTGAGAAGCACATAGCTGTTACAACAGCATCGTCCGTTACCATGGAGACACGCACAGGGCATCTGTGGTGTTCCAGAGAGGTGTTACATCCCTACACCCAACTTTTCTTGTCTCCTGCCTGGGTCTTTGACTTCTACCCCGTACATTCCTCCTCAGATCCCTTCAGCAAACTGTAAGACTCCAGAGGTTAAGATGTCTTGGCAAGCTACCACCCCCCAGGGCAATGCGCATTTCCTGGTGCTGGATAACTCAGGGCTTAGCTCTCAAGCTTTGAAGATTCCAAGACCTTTTAGTTGACCAACCTTGGAATTCAGTCTTGTTTAGAGCATAACAAATCCTTTCTTTGCTCTGGTTTTCTGTCTTTTTGCCCCAACTGCCTATTGTGGTTTCCATGGAGATGAAGGCTTCTGGCTGGGCCCATCCCTGAAGCAACTTTAAGAAGATTAACAGGCTCCCTTGGTCTATTCTGTTCATTTCTCACCTTTGGTTCAATGAAAAGCTCACCATTCCAGCTCTCCACTTTCCTGGTAAGAGGGTAGGGACATGTCTCACTATGCTGAGAGGCAACAGAGCAGTAGTATATTTGATTTGTAGTCCACTGCTCTGCAGTAAGTCAATATATATTAGCTGCACTGAAGTGTGGCTCGTGTAGACATGGATAATGGCTCTCCAGGCTCCTTCGATGTTGATGACCCTGGGGACCCAGGCAGGCTGTTATATCATTCCAGCTCTGTGACAGCCGTGTTGGATCATTGTGTCCTAATGCTGACTCTGGTTGTTTGTCCTTCTGGAGGCTGACTCTGTGTGCCCAAAGCCACAGTTCTGTCCAGGGTAGAAGGCATTGGCCGCAGGCTTAGTGGCTGAGGAAAAGGGGGGTTGGAAAAACAAATTTGGCTTGTATAATGCCTTGTCTAGCCAGGAAAAGAGCAGGAGCCTGTGCCACAGCTGTGTTTCTCTTTCCCTTTAATAGCATTTAATTAACTTATTTATTATTGCATACATGCATGGTAGGCCAGGGCACACTTGCCATAGCCCCATGGACTGAGCTCAGAGGACAATTCTCTCCTTCCATCTTTATGATGGTTCAGGGACTCAGATTTAGGTGGTTGGGCTTGTACAGCAGGTGTGTTGTGTGCAGAGCCTTCTTGCTAGCCCTTTAATGGCATTTTGAAAATCAATATAATTAAGATTCCACTTGTATACTCCTTGTCCACTGCCACAGAACAAATGGCCCTATGGTGCATAAACTGAAAAATGTATTTGTTAGGTCACAGTTCCTGGGGTTAGGACTCTAGGTGCAACCATACTGGGTAAAAATGACTGAAGGTCTCTCATAAGATTGCAACCAGAATAGCACTGGGAACTGTGTCCTCATCTCAAGGCTCAAGTTTGGTTGCAGGCTTGGGCTCTTGCTGGCTGTTGTACAGAGGCAGCGGCTCTCATGAGGGAGTCTCTATATTGTCTTAATCACAGCAAGCATTGGCCAGTTACAGAATGGGCAAAGGAGGCGATGACAGAGGGAGAGGGAGTCAGGGAACGTCATTACACCAGGGTGTGGTTGTCAGGGATCCAGGGTCGTTTAGAAGCCACCTCCTACTTGGTTCAATACATGTACCTTGAGATGTGCAGATCTCAAATTTTCAGGTGGTGGGACTTTTGACCACTAAACATCTATAAGATTTCCATGTCTAGATTTTCTTAGCCTGCCTGTCCCCTTGTGGTCCCCATCATTCCTCTTCTGTGTATTGCCAACCCCTTCTTCTCTCCTTCCCTGCCCTTTTCTACCCATCTCTTCCTCTTTCCCTCCCTGGTCCTTCTGATAGCAGTAGGGACAGAGAGGGCCACCTTCAGACCATGTATTATGGAGACACATGTGTACTCCTTGTTGTAGAGAGAGGCAGTCGTGTGTATCATGAAGGATAAATTCCACCAGTACTAGACTGGTTGGGATTCCAAACTACCTCCCCAGCACATCCCAGCATATGCCCATACTTCAGACCCACCTGGAAACATATCCTTTCCCAAACATGACAGCCAGGTGGTCACCTTGTTTATTGCCTTCCAGGTACCCCATGCCCTTCTGCCCCTTCTTCCCTCTAAAACTCAGCATAAAGGTCCGTAATGCCACATCTAAACACATTCCCATTATTGTCTCATTGGTTTGTTCTGAGACTTACTCTGCAGCCCAGGATGTTCTCCAACCTGCTACCCTCCTGCATCCACCTCTCAGATGCTGGGATGACAGGAATGCATCCCCTGACCTGGTTCCCAGCTCCTTTTACCTCAATTTAAACATGGAGTGCTATCACCTTTGTGTCCCTTTTGTCCTGTGTCTATGATATAAGACACACTGTGCTTAGAGTTCATGGTGGCACCCAATTATAATTAGGTAATAGTTTGGTAATTACTGTTACTGTTTCTTTCTGCCTTTTGTCTAATTCTTGTCTTGGACATTCTCGGTGCCTAACACATGTTGAAAATTCTATGCAATGCTGTTGTGAGTCAGGCACGTGAGTCTCCTCTCCATAACCAAAAGAAACCACAGAAATGACATATGTGATATCCCACAGCCTGGATACTGAATCAGAAATTGGACAGGCATGGGGACCTGGTGGGCTCTACAAACCCGAGTTTAAATCATGGCAATGTGTTCATGTTGGTGTCATCGCCTACATCTGGGGAAACTAGCTGAGTGGCACATGGGCTCCCTCTTGACTCTCTGCAACTTTTCAGAACATTTAGAATTGCCCCAAGCAAAAGGCTGCTTGTTTGTGTGTGTGGTATATGTGTACATCCATGTCTGTTTATTGTGCATAGGGATGTGGAGGCCACAGGCTGACACTGGATTGTCTTCCCTTTGTGGTTCTCTACCTTATGTATCTGAGAGCAGATTTTCATTGACTTTGGAGCTCACCAATTGGCTACTGAGCCCCAGTGCACTGGGGTTACAGGTGCTTCCTACCACACAGGGCTCTTCTGTGGGCTCTGGAGACACCCTCAGGCCCACCTCAGCTGCATGTAATCTTCCCATAGAGCCATGCCTTCAGCCCTGTTTGTTTGGTTTTATTGTTGGTTGTGAGCCTACCTTTAAGGACTGAGCCATCTCTCCAGTCCTGTTTGGCTTTATTTTTAAAGTGCCTAGGATATACCCTCTGATGTGAATAGAGGGTCCTGCTTATACTCCCTAAATTTGAGAACAACAGTCAGTCCCAGGGAATAACAGCCATATGGACTCAAAGAGATCAGAACTCTGGGCCGGTAGACCTAGGCTTGACATTTAAACCTCTGGCTATCTGTTCTTATAATGTACGGAAGGCACATCACTGGCTCCCGAACTTGCAAGAGTTGGTTAGAACATAAGGACCCTCAAGTCGTAGCCAAGCTAAAGAGGTGGCTCAGCGTTGCTTAAGAGCTAGAGAGGTGGCTCAGCGTTTAAGAGTTCTTGCTGCTCTTGAGGAGAAGCCCAGTTCTAGTCTCCACACTCACCGATGACAGTTCACAGCTGTCTATAACTCCAAATCCACAAGTGTGAGCTCCCGTAGGCCTGTGTATATACACGTGCAATCACATACACATAATTATCACACGTGCAATCACATACACATAATTATCACACGTGCAATCACATACACATAATTATCACACGTGCAATCACATACACATAATTAAAAGGGAGAAAAAAACCCTAAAGTACATCCTCAGGTACCCAGGATGTTGTAAATGCTGAATTAATTATAACAGCCATTGTTATTATCTTCCCTTTGAACTCCAAAGAGTACAACCAGTCCTTCTTGCATGAATGGCTAGTCCCACTGTTATACACCAGTGCTAAGGCTATAGAAAGGAGAAGGAAAGTTTAAAGCACCCTATATGTTCTGTGTGATGCTCTAGCTTCCTTTCTGTCATAAATCTCCCTGGCCAGAAACAGCATGGGGAGAAAGGTTTGTTTGGCCTATAATTCCAGGGCACAGGCTACTACTGAGGAAAGTCAAGGCAGGAACTTGCAGGCAGACCTGCTTGTAATTCCATGCAACATTATATCTAATGAGGAACTCACTTCACAGTCAAAGAAAAGCAGCAGGAACCATGGAAGGTGCTGCTGTCTGACTTTAGGTAGACTTACATAATTCTTTAGCTTTCTTAAACCATTCAGGACCACCTGCCTAAGGGATGCTGCTCCTCAGGGTTGTCTGGGAGCTCCCACATTGATTTCTCATAGACATGCCAGAAATAAGCTGTTGTGTTTTATGAAAATGAAAAAGGCAGAAATACGTTTGGTGGAGATGCAGTATGATATGGGGGAAGGAGGTGCCTCTGCAGGCCCATGCTGAGGCATCCCTTCTCCCTGAAGTACCAGCCACACAAGGACGGTATAGTATAGAATAGAGTTGATTTGGGTCATGAGGAGGGAAACTGAGGGGGTAGTAGAATCAGAGAAAGAGAGAGAGAGAGAGAGAGAGAGAGAGAGAGAGAGAGAGAGAGAGAGAGAGAGAAAGGCAGAAAGAGAGAGACAGAAAGAGAGAGAGAGACAGAAAGAGAGAGAGAGACAGAAAGAGAGAGAGGCAGAAAGAGAGAAAGGGAGGGAGGGAGAGAGAGAGAAAAAGGGGGGAGAGGGAGAGAGAGAGAGGATTAGAGGCTGACTATAAGCAAGCATGTGGAGAGATATGGTAAGGGGGATGGGGAGAGAAGGAACAGAGGAGGAGGAGAGGAAGAAAGCAAGAAAGTGAGGTGGGGAGCAGCCCTTTTTATAGTGAGTCAGTCACACCTGACTATTGGTAGGTAACTGTGGGGCAGAGCCTAGAAGAAATGCTAACGTAGGCCAATCTGATCTAGGTAATAGTTCAGTTGAAATTCCCTTCCTAGGTAATTCTAGGTTGTGTCAAATTGACGGTTAGAATTAGCCAGGATATGGGATAACAGAACACACCATCTAACTTAGCCTAGCAGAACATGAAGTGCTTCTTAAATGCTCACTAGTACTAAAGATATAAATACTTCTACTGACCAGGTTATACCCTGAACAAGGCTTAACCAAGGGTTAAAACACACCCTCCGTTTTCTCCCTTTGGGTGTCCAGATCCCCTGCACACTGGGCAAGAAGGATGAAATAGAGTTCCAGGCAGATTCCTGAATGGGCAGGATCATGGTCCAGCTGGGGGTGAGTTTGGGGGTGGGGTGGGTTCTCTGATGATCTTAGTGTTATAGCTCTTTAGACAAAGGCCTTCTCTGACAATCGTCAATGCAATGCCATCCTGAGATTTCAGCTCGTGCATATACCTTTATTCCGGATGGGCTTACATGCATACGCCTTATTGGGGTGAACCAGGGGTTAGAAAATTTGGGGGAAGGGGTAAAAATATCAGGGTGGGCTGAAAACTAAGGCTATTGAGATGCCTCATTAGCATGGGAAGGCATTCCAGGAATCTTGGTGCAGAACTATGTATGACATTCCTCAGGTAGTTGATGTGGGGTCCCAGAATCCCCAGAGAAGAGGACAAAGGGAGTCTGCCATTTTGTACAGAGCTCAGGGCTGTCAGATTTCCACCCTAGCAGCAGTGCTTCCCGACAGCTCCCCTCTTTTAGGTGTAATCAAAATTTACTCTGGGAAAGAGGCTGTAGGTATCCCAGCCTCTTGGCTCTCCTGCAATTTAAACCCGCTGTGCTGAGAGAATCTGTGGGCCTTCAAAGCTAACCAGAACCTTGCTTCTTCTATGAAGCTAGTCCTTCTTCTCCAGGGTCTTTTAATATTTTCTTCTCAGAAACTTATGAGTTAGCATAGAACCATCGGCCAGTGGGGTGGTAGGCAGATGAGTGGTACAGCCTTTGTGATGGATATTTTCAGTCTTGACATAACACTGGACTTAACTTAGGCAGCTCTGTGTGGAGAGCTGTGCCGTGAGCAATCGCCATTATAAGATGGCGCTGGCTTCCGCTGTGCCTAACTAGTAAACAAGCCTTGTGCGCAAGTGTGAGAGTGAACTCACGCCTAGTCACTGCCCATCTCGGAGCATAGTAATGAGGTGATGGGCGAGCAACAAATCAGGAGCTGACACGCCACATCAGGTGCTGAAACGCCATGCTGAGGGCTATATAAGCAGCACCATTTTCCGGGGTCTGGATCTTCCCTCCTTAAGAAGCAATAAAGCTTGCCGCAGAAGAATCCGGTTGTCCGAGTGTGTTCTTGCCTGCGAGAACGATAGCTCGGGACAGCTCTGAGAACACCTTACATTCAAATCCAACCCCATGAAATCAGAGCTATTAAATCACACTCTTGGGGATTTTTAGGAAGTTCTTTGAAGCACCTTTTATGTGCAGCCAGGGTGAGGAGTCACCTCTCTAAGGTCAGCCTTATGCTTGATGCTCAGCAGAACAGCCAATACTCACTGCCAGTCTCCCATGCTGACTGCTGCAGTGTACAGCTTAGTTATAACCCTCTTCTCACTCAACTCCTACATTTGTCCATCCAGGCATCTGGAAATTGGGCTGATTTTCCCCCATAGTTCTGGCTTGACCTCTTACCCGCTCCACTCTCTCCACGGCCTTCATCTCTATCATGCCTTGATCCTCTCAGAATGACTTTACTGGCTTTGTATGAACATAGCACTCAAGTTAGATCAGGAAATTTACTTCTGTCTTAGACAGAAATCCATTGCTGTGATGAGACACCATGAACTAGAAAGGGCAATATTTAATTGGGACTGGTTTATACTTTCAAAGGTTCAGTCCAGGAAGTCATGGCAGGAAGCATGGCAGCGGGAGGGCAGATGGCGCTGGAGAGCAAGCTGAGAGTTCTGCTTTTTGATCCAAAGGCAGCCAGGAGAAGAATAGCTTCTAGGCTTCTAGGAGGAGGGTCTCAAAGCTTACCTCCACAGTGACACACTTCCTCCAACAAGTCTACAGCGCCTAATAGTGCTGTTCCTGGGCCAAGCATATTCAAACCACCACATCTTCCTTAGGAGATTTCAAACTTATTAAAGTCAGGGCTGTAATCTGTTTCCAGGAGGGAGTTGCATATTGTTGAGCATATGGTAGATAGAAGCTTAATGTTTATATATAAAATGAACATGTCTACAAAAACCCCTATAAAACTAGAAGACAATGTAAAATCTACAGACTTATGAATTAATATTGTATTTGAAAGGAGATATTTGAAGTGACCTACATGAAGTGCCTCAAATGATAGGGAAACCATGAAATTATCTGAAGGGGGTGGGGGGGAATGTAGCGTCTTGTTGTATTAACGGAAACCCCAGTATTGCAGCATCTATGCACTGCTTCTACCATTTGCCTGGCTGACCACGAGACTAAAAACTCTCGAGGTTGTCATGGGTGAGTGTGGAGTGACTGGCTCCATAAACAGCTATTAATTGCAATCTGTGCTAAGGAAATGATTATTTTCAGCAGTGGGTTTCCTGAGAACGGTTATCATGAGTATTTTAGGTCAGTGTGACCCACCAGAAAACAAAGGCACGTGAATCACTAACAGCACTAATGAAGTGATTTTTAGGACTTGATCGGCCAGCTGTTTTAGCAATGGAGACCTCCGGCCAGGTCAGGGGTTGACTTCCTCTGTGAAAGGTGCAGGTGGCTGGGGTTGGTCCTCTCTCCTGTTCCATCCTGCCAGCGTCTTCTGAGAAGATAAAAAGGGACCCGTTGTTCCAGACTTGTGTTGAGCAGGTGTGTTGAAGGATTTTCTCTGTCCAATCACATTAGGGCAGTGGAAGGCCTGTGATTGGACAGGAAAAGGGAGGTGGAGCTAAGAGTTGGGGAAGATGGCGAGGTCGCAGGAAGAGAAGAGAGAAACAAGATGACTTCAGACGTGAACCTGTGTGGCATTTTCTAGCCAACACGCTGAGCTGGACCCCACCGGGACATAGTGTTGTGGCCCATCAGTACCAGTACTAGAACAGAATGTAGACCAGCGGGGCAGAAGAGATGGTGGGTCGACTTTTTAAATATTTCCCACAACAGGTGGTGCCCAACGTGGAGCTTGAACCCACGACCCTGGGATTAAGAGCCCCATGCTCTACCGACTGAGCCAGCAGGACCTGACACTCAGAAGGATGAAGACACATGCATTGTGTCCTGTTGTCAAAGAAAAGAATGATTCTCAGATGCTATAGCACTGCCAGTGCAGACAGAACACACAAGCCAAATCTTTGCATGGCTTTCTTGCTTCTTCTCTTCCTCTAACCTGAGCTGGTTTTCTAGCTGTGTTCTCAGTAGGAATTGCAGTATTACTAACAGTCTCCCTTTTATAGCATTTTCTACATTACAGATGCTCACTTACTTGTATGACAAGCTCCAGTGATACTTAACTATCACCAAATGGTTGTCCTATGCTCTGGACCAGTTAAGTTAAACTTACCAGTTAAGTTTCACAGTGTGGCCCCTCAGATGGACCCTTCTCCAAGGCACTGTGACTACTACCCCTCCACTGCGAAACCTTTGTCAGCTTGAAGTAGCTAAGAGTGCTCATCACCCCCGAAGCCCCTAGCAGCAGTTAGGGTGACCTCTAAAAGTGGGGAATGAGAGACCAGGAGTTAGGCAGACTCCGTGTCAGGCAGACACACAGGGAGAGGGCCATGACTAGGTAATAAAGATAACAAATTTCCAAGATAGCCAGCCTCTTCCTCACCCTCCTGATTTGAGCCAAAAGCCTGGCAGCTTAAAACAAAGGCTTTGTAGGCTTTTGTCTCCCACCAGCAGCTCCCCCACTATATTCCCTGGCCCCTGCTAATGAACTGGCTCAACAAGTTAAAGCCTGCTTAGGATATGTCACAGAACAGTTCCAGGACAATCCACCGCCCTAGCTTCCTTCAAACTAACCAGTCCTAAACTAGGTGAGAGAAATTCCTTAGAGGCTTATCACCCCCAGCTCTCAAGAGGAGACTGGGTTTCTGCTTTCCAAGTCCCTGTTGCAAAGCAGAGGGTGTTTCTCTGTGTGTCTGCTGCACATGCATGCTTCCTCACCCCAGGAAAGACATCCTAAACTGCTAACCCTGTTTACTGTGCTTGAGAGTTCTCCACTGCCACCTGTGCTGTTCTAGACTTTTCCTGCCTTTTAATTCTTTAACTGACAGAGAATATGAACATGATCGAGATGCCCAGAATATATCAACAGAATGCATTTCATGTCTGGGGCAACTGCTAGCATTGTGAGGGTACAGTCAGTACTCATGGCTGGGATGCTTATGGATGAGGTCCTTATAGGACAGCTGGACAGCATCCCCTGCACCTTCTAATTGTGGATGAAATGAAGTGACATTTGCCAGCTTAATTAGGAGAAAGTGACTGCACAGTACCTCTGTGAAATTTACGTACACGGTACATGTATACCATTCTTTCATGGGGAAGAGGAAAGAAGGGGACATTGGGTTTTATCGAGTCACTTTTTTGGGGTAAAAAGCCAAACAAGGGGATAAGACAGTAGCCTTTAAATTATCCTCCTAGCTTCTAAAAACCACCTGCCCATGTGTGATGACATTCTTCAGTCTCCCTTCCCATCACACAAAGCCTTGGGGAACAGACAAGACACAGTCATTTTTCTCTTTGGCATATCTAGTTTTGGGCAGATAAAGGAACATTGGAATAAGACCTGCTCCAGTGTCTGCTGATTTCCAAGATACCTAATTTAAAATAATGAGCATATCAGGCATGTTAGCTTCCTGTCACTGTGACAAAATGTCATAGATAATAATTTCTTAAGGAAAATAATCTGTTTGGACTCATAGTTTGAAAGGATCTGATCCATGGCTGATTGGCTGCCTAGCTTTGGACCTGTGTCAGGCAGAGCATCACCACAGTGAGCATGCTGGGAGCAAAGCTGATCTTTATGGCAGTGAGGAAGCAAACAGGAAGAAAAGATCACTACAATAAAGCCTGGAAGCCCTGTATGATCCAGAAATGGCCTAATTCATCCCTGAGGCCAGAGCCATCACAACCCATCCACCTCCTAAGACTTTGCCTCTAAACATTATTACACTAGTGTACCATGCCTTAGTGGAAGTGTTAAGATACTGATGGGTACCCACAAGTAAGTACCATGGTTGAAATGTTCTCCCCATCCCAAATCCATATGGAGAAAGTTGATCAGTAATGTAGTGATACATACACTTTGGGACGTTTAAAATCCAAACCCTAACACTGCAGTGCCATATTTTTAGATGAAATTACCTGGCTTCCTCAGCTTCTCCTACTTCCCAGGTATAGATACAAGGAAGTGTGGCCTGTGAACCATGAAGGGTATCCTCAGCAGACAGAGCATATACGAGCATTGTGATATCATCTCAGGAAATATAGTGAGAAATATATTTCTCTCATTTGAGTTCTGAGTACCATGGGAGGCAGAGTTTGTTCTTGCAAAGGAGTCACAAAAATTGCAAAGTTGTTGCATGGTAGATGGTTGAGCATAGGGGACTATGGAGTTTGGTGAGTTTTTGTCTAAGCTTTTGGTAGGTCTTTTATCTTTCGTGGCTCCAGGAGTGGGGAGGAGAGATACCTCTCTCTGGTTGGATGGGGAAAGGTAGAATAGGGAGGGGGAGAGGCCAGTGGAAACTCATGGGTTTTTCTAATGGAGCACTGTCCTTGGGTGAAGGAAGATGGGGCAGGTGGGGCCAATCATTTATAACAGAAAAGAGAAATGTTTGTCCAATGGGAATGTTCCCTTTGAGGGATTCCACAGGTTCTAAAACCCTAAGCCTTCCTGCAGATTTAAGAACTGGCAGCTGCCCTGTGGCTTTTAGGTGGCCACTGTTGTTACCAGGATCTCTGTTTTTGTTTTAAGGAGAAGTTAGATAGAGAGTCTTTGCCAATGTCCATTATGGGCTGTTGGGTTTTAGACAGGGGCTAAAGGAGCTTCCAGACAACACCAGAGAGTAGCTCTGGCCAGAAGACTTAAGTTGTCCCTTCAGCTTTTTCAACCCCATGGGATGGTGGTGACTGAAAGCAGGAGAAGGACAGGTTGCTTTTCTCCAGAGTTATGGGAGTGGGGTTACCTTCCTGTGGTATTGGTTGCAGTGTGTCTGCTGTTCTTGATCCCATATTGGGCACCAGCTGCTGGTCTGTGTACCAGACACTATCTGCTGAGATCTGCAGAGCTCTGGTCTCGCTGGAGCGGCCAAAGGAGTTGCACTTTCTGAAGGGGAAGGGGAGTCACTCTTCTCTGCTGCTGCTCTCCTGCTGTGAAAAGCTATGCAGAGTCAGTGGAGGGGCTCAGCTAGCCAGCAGGACACTGCCACTAGGGCACTGCCACTAGGAGCCAAGGTCAGGAAGTGACGGAGATAGGCTCAAGCAGCTCCCAACCGGAAAACTTTGGGAGAGCTCTCCCCCAAAGTGTTATGGCTCTTACATGACAGGCACTCTCAGATGATCTTTGATGAAGTAACTCTCACACTTTATTCTTTGTGGACAGGGTCTTATGTACATTTTGGGGTGGTTTGGGGTCTAAAAGCAGATGCTTTCTATTGGCTTGGTCTGGGATGTTAGGGATGCCTCATCTGCATATACAGGAGCTTTGGGGTTCTGCCCCTTTATTGTCATGATTCTCTTCATGGGGTGCCATGGTCATGTAACAGGAACCTAGTCAGGAGTTGGTGAAATGCCTACTGTCATCAGGTCTGAGGCCACCAGGGTTTCTGAACCCACTTGACCTTACCAAGTTTTCTGGCACGGTCCACTGCCCCACAGAGGGGGTTCCTCAGCAGACAGAGAGTATATTAGCATTGTGATCTTAGCTCAGGCTCCTGAAATGTGAGAACTATATTTCTCTCATTTGTCCATTAACCAGCTGATGCCTAACTAAAGCAAGGAACCAGGACACAGAGGACAGGTGCTGGTGTATCATTCAAGATCATCAGAGGGATCTCCAACTTTTTGTATTGAGGAAATCTGTCAAGGAACACAACAACCATCTTCAAATGTGGAGGCCAGTAAAGGAACAAGTGTGCCTCTGGAACTGTCTCTTGTTTAGAAGATGCCTCTCCAAGGCCTCTGAATCCCACCATAGTCTACTGAACGTGCTTTTTACAAGTCTGTGAGCTGTAGCCATGCAATATGGGTCCTAGACACAAGCAAGTTCTGCCCCTGACCTCCCTCTTCCCTGTTCCAAATCCCTCTTACCTCTCCCCATTCATACATTCATTTGTGCATACCTGACTTATATCATACATTCATTTATGCTCCCCATTCATACATTCATTTGTGCATACCTGATTTATATCATATGTTCATTTATGCTCCCCATTCATACATTCATTTATGCTCCCCATTCATACACTCATGTGTACTCCCCATTCATGCATTCATGCGTGCACACCCTATTTATAATGCTATTGTTCTTTAGATTTTCATTTGAACCAATTTTTCCTTGAACTGAGTAAAATCTTTCACAGTTGCACATATTTTACATACAGAGGAAAGTCTTGGTTTTACTTTTTTTTTCCTCTTGAAAACTATCTTTTAATGATTGTGTGTGTGTATGTAGATTACAGACTGATGGACAGAAAAGCAGAGATTTATCCTCAAAAAAGTGAGAACATGAGCATGAGTCTCAAGTCAAAAGAGCCTAAGTTTGGTTCCTGCTTCTCCAACCTCCACGGTGTGGTTTGGATATACATCCTTGGACCTGTTTCTCTAGCTAGAAAGTGGGGCTAATAATGACTTTTTGAGAAGCAATCACAAGAATTAAAAACCATGTCTCGTGTTCTCTCTGACACAGGATGAGCACTTGATTGACACTCCTAGAAGTGACTGTTAGTGGCTTCGGTGGTTACTTGCCATGTATGTTAAGAAGATCTATGGGGGAGGCAGGTAGGAGATCTTCAGGATTCTGAGTAGAGAATGAAAAATTATCTTAGAAGCCTATGGCTGGGTCCTAGGTTCATGTCCTAGGTTGTTGTAGTAATTATTTAAATTCTATCCCAAGGTTTCTACCCTGCCGTAGACTATTTAAGCTCCTGGATGAAAGACACACACAGCCTTTATATTTACAATAAGCTTTAACCAGCACAATTGCTGAGCAGATATCTTCTCTCTATGCTATTAGAATCTACTTTCCTTTCCATAACTCCGAGTAATTATTTAATATGTTTCATCTGGGCTGCTCTTAACTCCAATTGAGCAGCCCTAAGGGTCACATTCTCTTTATTCCTAACCCATGGTGGCTTCTCTTTCTTCCTCCTGCACTCTTCTTTTCCCTCGTAGTTCCTCTACACCCCAAGCCTGAAAAACCTAAACCCCACCTATGTCTCTTCTACTTAGTTATTGGTCATTGGCATCTTTAGTTACCAGCAGAAATAACATGGGGGCAGGGACACTCATCGTCTTACAT
The DNA here is from genome assembly GCF_978045245.1 of Mus caroli. Classification (NCBI taxonomy): domain Eukaryota; kingdom Metazoa; phylum Chordata; class Mammalia; order Rodentia; family Muridae; genus Mus; species Mus caroli. The sequence continues at coordinate 11,605,626 of NW_028227266.1, forward strand.
GTAGACTCTCTTGTCTCTGGGACAACCAGTCTTGGGGGCCCTATATTAGCATTAAAATACAAGTAGCATTAGGCCAACCCACTACACTAGGTTGAAAGAGGGACCTCCACGTACCCAATATAGGGCACTATGTAGTGCTCCTTTTGTGATTCTGAGCTTAGTCACATGTGTCCCCCATGACAGTTCAGGACCAGACTCTAGTAACTGTCACTCACATTGGAAGTAAACTGAGAAGCCCTCTCATCTGTAAGGCTATTCTGTGGCCCTAAGCTGAAAGCTGATCACACTGTGTCCTCAGGGCACATGGCATATATAGCTAAGGATTCAGCTGTTCACTCATATCTCACTTTGAGCACTCTTTTCCACCTAGAGTACCCAAGGGCTAGTGCAGAGCAGGTAGGGCCCTTCTCATTGCTTGTTGAATGCACAAAATCTAACAGAAGCCACCAGAATGCACGGTGGAGTTATGTCCCCAAGGATGTGAGCAGTGCCATACTCTCCTGCATCCCACCCTAACCAAACATGCATTTTAAGTTTTAATTAAATGTGTATGCATAGACACATGAGTACAGGGGTATGCAGGTCAAAGGGATTGTTGGATCTCTGGAGCTAGAGTTACAGGTGGTTGTAAGCTGCCCATAGTGGATGATACTGGACTCTGCAAGAGCAGTATGCACTCTTACCCAATGAGTCATCTCTCCATCCCTCAAAGTGCATTTTAAACAGAGATGAAAAAGAAAATGCCAAGTGTTGGTTGGCACAATCTCTCTACCAACCATATCTCCTAAAGCTAAACACATGTGGTCTGGGACCAGCAATTTCACTTCTGCATATATGGTAGGAACTGGATACCTGTTCACCACATGGCATGTTCTAGAATGTTGAAAGCAGTACTATTTTCAGTAGCCCCAAACTGGGAACTACCCAAATGTGCATCAGGAATGGAATATATGATTTGTGGTATAAATTATATGTGTAGCACCTGCAATGTGAATCTCCAACCAGAAATAGAAATGAGCAAAGTTTGGCTACACACAACAACACAGATGGACTTTTCATTGGAACATGAGCCCAGGCAGGTAGACACCAAAGGGCGAGCAGTGCTTGAGAACAAAAGTGGGAACACTGGAGCAAGGATGGTGATCACACGAGAGGTGGGGGCAACTGAAATGGGGCCAGGATGTTTCCTGGGGGAAGGGAAGGTCTGTTCTGGCCATGACAGTTGGTTACAAGGATGTATTTGTAGACACTGAGTCAAAATAACCATGTATTCATTTTTTCTCTAAGTTTACTATATTTTGAAAAGAAATATTTTTAAAACAGGCTCATCAAATTTAAAGGGGGAGGTTTGACGCCACACCATTCTCTGTAGCTTCATAAAATATTATTCAGAAATTAGTTATGAAGGCAGTATCATGTCCAAGACCTCAGAAATCCAAAGATTAGCAAGACAGAGCATCCCTAAGTCTGAGCAATCAATACTGCGGTCAAAGACAAAGCAAGATATCTGAAAATCTGCACACATGAGCAGTGGCTGTGACTCAACGTGCAGGTCATTCAGTAAAGCAGTGTGGGAAGGGAACAACAGTGACCAGAGGCCCATGAGCAGCAGCAAGAGTTCTAAGCATCCACATTACCACCCTTATACTATGCAACCCCACTTGACAAAGGAAGATGCTGAGGCCAGGTTTGAATGCTTGGCATCACCTTGCCCTCGGTTTCTTGCTGTTGTACAACCAACTTTCTGTCTGTGTGTCACAGTAGCTTCTGTAGACTGGTCTCTGGACTTCTTGCCTAAGATGTGCAGATATTGCTTTCTCTGCTGGGACCTCTCTTCTTCTAAGCCTGTGTCCTTCCATTCATTGTTTCCTCTGCTCTGACGCTCAGGCCCTTCATGATAGACACACTCAACTATGCTATCTCAAATGTAAGTGCAGTGAGGGCAGTGACCAGGTCTGTGACTATTTGCCTCTATTGTTTCCTATTATTTGCCTAGCAACACATAGGAAACACATAAAATACTTCATAAATCTTTTAAATGGCTACCATGAACAATTACTAGGCTGTCCAGTGGAACAAAATTCCAAGCAAGAAGTATATATAAATGATGCAACCATTTACTATAGGTCCAGCTAACTTAGTACAGTTGCCGCCTGTTCTTCAAAGCCAGGCAGAGCTCTTTTCTTAATTCACACTCAGCCTTTGTATTAAAATACATTTAAAAGACATTTTTAAACACCTGGGGATACTCTCAGTGCTGTCTCCAGCCTGTTTCTTCGTCTCTATGATTTCTTACTTGAGTAGGAAAGAAGGCTTTGAGTTGCCTGCTTAAAGGTTTTTAAGATGAAGACGACCTTGGTTGCCCTGCCAACCTTTGTTTCTTCATTTCCTTGAGACAGAACAGGGGGGTTAAGCAGCGAGGGGAGGAAGGAAGACAGAAGCTCTCACACGCTTGTGTGACTGCGTGTGTACCTCCCTAATTGTGCTTTTCCAATTATTGCTTTTCCCAGAAATGGGCTGGGGTACCATACCAGAAAATTTCCTCTCCCATCTGATTGTTCAAAATACCCAGAGAAACAGGATCTTCCCCCATGCTTTCATAGCTAGGCTTCAGACTCCACACTCTAGAGCAGCCATTCTCAACCTGTGGCTTGCAGCCCCTTTTGGGTCAAATGACATTGTCACAGGGGTCACATATCATATACCCTATATATCATATACTTATATTATGATTCATAACAGAGGCAAAAGTACAGTTGTGAAGTATCAGTGACATAATTTTAAGGTGAAAGTCACCACAACATGAGGCACTGTGTTAAAGGTCGCAGCATTAGGAAGGCTGAGAACCACTGCTCTAGGGGGGCCTTTTCACTCAGTGCCATCTGAGAATCTCATATATGCACGTAATGCATTTTTAATCAAGTGCACCCCACCCTTTACCCTCTGATTCCTTTCATATCCCCACCACTTTCCCTTCCAATCTCATGGCTTCCTATTCTGTTTGTTTGTTTTTAGCCCATCAATCCACCTAGTGCTGCCTGCAAGAGTGCACAGGTGCAGGACCATCTATTGGAGCATGGCTGGTCTCTCCTGTCGTGAGTCTCTGAAGGAAACTTACTCTCCCCCACCTCTAGCAGCCATAGGCTGACATAAAGTGTCACATGGGAGAGCTCTTGCCTTGTCTACTCTGGCTGGCTTGATCCAGTGCAGTCTTGCTTGTTGAGTCACAGCCATGACCAGCTCATGTGTACAACAGCCATGACATGTCAGGCAGATGCTGTTTCACTATCTCTGGCTCCTAAGGTCTTTTTGTTCTCTGCAGTGATAACCTCTGAGCCTTGGGAAGAGAGCTTATAACACAGATGTCCCATTTAGAGCTGAGCATTCCACAACTTCTTATTCTCTGCCTGTTGGTTAGTTGTGGGTGTCTGTGTTAGTCTCCATCTACTATAAAAAGGGGCTTCTAAGGGTATAGGGACAGTTTCTTATTATGTCCATTTAATGGAATAATAATAGTAGGTTCTACCTAGGGCTGATGATATAGCCAGCTACAGGCATTTGGTTCAGTTACTGGCACTAAGCATGAGTTTTGTCTTGTGGAACAGGCTTTAAATCCAATCAGAAAGCTGTTGGTTACTCCCATACTCAGCCAAACAATAAGATCCACAGAGACAGAAAGCACTGCCCACTGTGACTGCACACTTAGTTCTGAGTGTGAAATAAGTTCACCCTCCTCTTCCTCTTCTTCTTCTTCCTCCCTCTCTGTTGTGCATTGCTTGTAATGCTCTTTGTGTTATTCAGCTCCCAAAATCCCATGAGAATTTGCATGTCTGCATGTGAGACGCTGAGGGTTCCTGTCCTCAGTTGGCTTTTATTGGTGAAATAAAGTTGCCTGCAGCCAATGGCTGGACAAGGAGACAGAGGCAGGACTTTAGATTTCCTGTCCAAGGGAGCAAGAGAAAGAGGAGTTTTTAGAATTGCCATGATGTTGGGAAGCAGAGAGATCAGACTTGAGTGAGCAGGAGAGAAAACATCCAGCCAGTTAAGAGTCAGAGAAGTGGCCCAGCCTTTGAGCTGCTAAGTGCATAGTAAACATAAGGCTGGGGTGGTTGTATCTTTCATTTGTAACTCCAGAGCATTTGGAAGGCATGGCAAGAAGTACTCACTGCCGGTGGGGAGTTCAGAGCAGATTAACAATATTACCGACTCCAGGACTGCCTAAGACATTGGAAACTGGTGGAGGCTAATCTAACTTAGCTATATGTCAAAATCAATCCTTAGAGACATTTATGATAAAGCAATATTGAGGGAAAGCACACAGATCCATTTACCGACTAAAGCAAGGACAGATTTGGAGAATTTGTTATACAGGATGCCACGGTTCCAGGAGACTAAGTTTCCATGAACTTTTTGCCTCAGGACTGCATCCAGGCTTTTGGGCCTGTCACGGGGGTCACTACTGGAGTGGGTGTGGCAGACTGGTAGGAGTTTGAGCTGAGAAATTGGTGGGTTTTCATGTCCTAAGCTTGGACTTTGTACCTTAGAGATAAAGGATAGATCAAACATAAAAATGAACACAGCTTGAGCTAGGGAAGAGGGTAAAGTGCTTGCTGTGTGGTTATGAAGGCCTCAGTTTGACCTGTAATCCCTGTACTGGGGAGTAGAAGACAGATGGATCCTGAATGAGCCAGTTTGGTCAAAGTTGAAGGCTCTAGGTTCAGTGAGGGATCCTGTGTGTGTGTGTGTGTGTGTGTGTGTGTGTGTGTGCGTGCGTGTTTGAGAGAGAGAGAGAGAGAGAGAGAGAGAGAGAGAGAGAGAGAGAGAGAGTAAATGTTTCTCTGGCAGTTAGAAGTGAAGGAATACCACAAGGTCATACTACACAGCAAACCTCACACAAGATTTACTGTGGAGAACAGAGAGGCTGCAGTGGGCTGGTGGAGAGGGGAGGAGCTTTTATAGGGGTTTTGGAGCATGCTCAGTGAGCTAGCTAGTAAAGGACACTCATTGAGATAGTAGAAAGTATGGGGGGCGGGGGCAGAGTCACAGGTGTGAGGATTTCCAAGTTGTGGAGCCAGGGTCAGGCTAAAGTCAGGGAGATTTTCCCTGGCTTGTGGTCAAGTCAGTCAGGGTGCTCTTTTCTTGGTCTCTTTCCCCTACATTCTTCCTCTTTTTGTTTACTATTGATAAATAGTCAGGAATTGGGAAAGAGGACTATGTTATCATTAAACTGTTTCCTGCCATTTGGGAGCTTTGAAGTCCATGGGGCAAGCTTGGTCATCACTGTCAGGACATAATGGGGTTGGGAGATGTTGTTGGCCTCTGCTCCCATAGTTATGAACTATGATAAGAACTGACTAAAGGTTTTGTTAGAAATCTGTTGAAATTGTCATTGAGGAAATCTAGATAAGAAGGATTTCATACAGGGTATAATGAGGAGGATTGGGAAAAGAAGGAGAAGGGGCTTTAGGTAAGGCAGTCCCCCATTCCATACTAGCAATGATCCATTGACCAGAGGCATCGAGCTATTCTTTAAGGGTTTGGAAATGTGCCTAGAGTTTGTCGATTATGATTCATGATTGGCTGTCACGGAAGCACTGTTCCTCCCAGAGGAAGAGGCAGAGCCCTTCTTCTCTGTCGTTAATTAGATCTAATCCTCACCAATTTTGTAGCACTACAACAGCCAATGAGTCATTTCTCCCTGGAGGCTGAGGATGGTCTGAGCCACCTGTTGGAGGTCCTGGATGAAGTGAGAGAAAAACTGATGGTGGATATTAGGGAAGTAGTCAGTCTCACTATTCCAGGGCAGTGGCAACAGTTATACCCAGGACTGCAAGAAGAGGTAGGGCATTTGTCATGCCACATTGTTATAAACAATGATGGGGACTGGCAAAGGTTCTTTCACAAGTACCATCCTAATTTTAGGAAAAGCAATGATAGGGCACAAGTGCTGGACCACCCAGAGGTTAGACAGGAAGAAACTTGAGTGGTGCAGAGGTCCAGGCATTGTGAACATTTGGACACAGGGCCTGCCTGGGTGGTAGTGCTGAGGGTCAAGGTAATAGTACAGTCTGAGGACTCCAGGGTGCCTATAGAATGTGTCTCTAGCTCTCCGGTCAGAAAAGCGCCGGGGTAGCTAGGGCGCAGGGTCAGCTGACACTCGCCAGCTACCCACAACACCCGCCACAGGATCTTAAGACTTCTGGTGAGTGGAACACAGCTTCTGCTCCAATCCAATTGCGCGCGGGACCTGAGACTGCATTAGTTAGGGAAGCAGAAAACCGGCCTGAGTAGGACCACAGGCCTCTTCCGGCCGGACCAGCACCGGGGTAGCTAGAGCGCAGGGTCAGCTGACACCCACCAGCTACCCAGGACCCCCTCCACGGGATTTTGAGACTGCTGGTGAGTGGAACACAGCTTCTGCTCCAATCTTTAAACAGTGACAACGACAACAACTAACCCCAGAGATTACCAGATGGCGAAAGGTAAACGTAATAATCTTACTAACAGAAACCAAGACCACTCACCATCATCAGAACCCAGCACTCCCACTTCGCCCAGTCCAGGGCACCCCAACACACCGGAAAAGCTAGACACGGATATAAAAGCATATCTCCTGATGATGGTAGAGGACTTCAAGAAGGACTTTAATAACACACTTAAAGAAATACAGGAGAACACTGGTAAACAGGTAGAAGACATTAAAGAGGAAGCACAAAAATCCCTTAAAGAATTGCAGGAGAACACTGCTAAAGAGTTACAAATCCTTAAAGAAAAACAGGATAACCTAATCAAACAGGTAGAAGTCCTTAATGAAAAACTGGAAAACACATCCAAACAGATGATGGAAATGAACAAAACCATACTAGACCTAAAAAGGGAAGTAGACACAATAAAGAAAACCCAAAATGAGGCAACACTGGAGATAGAAACCCTAGGAAAGAAATCTGGAACCATAGATACCAGCATCAGCAACAGAATACAAGAGATGGAAGAGAGAATCTCAGGTGCAGAAGATTCCATAGAGAACATCGGCACAACAATCAAGGAAAATGTAAAATGCAAAAAGATCCTAACTCAAAACATCCAAGAAATACAGGACACAATGAGAAGACCAAACCTACGGATAATAGGAGTGGATGAGAATGAAGATTTTCAACTCAAAGGACCAGCAAACATCTTCAACAAAATTATAGAAGAAAACTTCCCAAATCTAAAGAAAGAGATGCCCATGAACATACAAGAAGCCTACAGAACTCCAAATAGACTGGACCAGAAAAGAAATACCTCCCGACACATAATAATCAGAACAACAAATGCTCTAAATAAAGATAGAATACTAAAAGCAGTAAGAGAAAAAGGCCAAGTAACATATAAAGGCAAGCCTATCAGAATTACACCAGATTTTTCACCAGAGACTATGAAAGCCAGAAGATCCTGGACGGATGTTATACAGACACTAAAAGAACACAAATTCCAGCCCAGGCTACTATACCCAGCCAAACTCTCAATTAACATAGATGGAGAAACCAAAGTATTCCACGACAAAACCAAATTCACACATTATCTCTCCACGAATCCAGCCCTTCAAAGGATAATAACAGAAAAAAACCAATACAAGGACAGGAACCACGCCCTAGAAACAACAAGAAGGTAATCCCTCAACAAACCTAAAAGAAGACAGCCACAAGAACAGAATGCCAACTTTAACAACAAAAATAACAGGAAACAACAATTACTTTTCCTTAATGTCTCTTAATATCAATGGACTCAACTCCCCGATAAAAAGACATAGACTAACAAACTGGCTACACAAACAAGACCCAACATTTTGCTGCTTACAGGAAACTCATCTCAGAGAAAAAGATAGACACTACCTCAGAATGAAAGGCTGGAAAACAATTTTCCAAGCAAATGGTATGAAGAAACAAGCTGGAGTAGCCATTCTAATATCTGATAAGATTGACTTCCAACCCAAAGTCATTAAAAAAGACAGGGAGGGACACTTCATACTCATCAAAGGTAAAATCCTCCAAGAGGAACTATCAATCCTGAATATCTATGCTCCAAATACAAAGGCAGCCACATTCATTAAAGAAACTTTAGTAAATCTCAAAGCACACATTGCACCTCATACAATAATAGTGGGAGACTTCAACACACCACTTTCACCAATGGACAGATCATGGAAACAGAAACTAAACAGGGACACAGAGAAACTAAGAGAAATTATGAATCAAATGGATCTGGCAGATATCTACAGAACATTCTATCCTAAAACAAAAGGATATACCTTCTTCTCAGCACCTCATGGTACCTTCTCCAAAATTGACCACATAATTGGTCACAAAACAGGCCTCAACAGATACAAAAATATTGAAATTGTCCCATGCATCCTATCAGATCACCATGGACTAAGGCTGATCTTCAATAACAAAATAAATAATAGAAAGCCAACCTTCACGTGGAAATTGAACAACACTCTTCCCAATGATACCTTGGTCAAGGAAGGAATAAAGAAAGAAATTAAGGAGTTTTTAGAGTTCAATGAAAATGAAGCCACAACATACCCAAACTTATGGGACGCAATGAAAGCATTTCTAAGAGGAAAACTCATAGCTCTGAGTGCCTCCAAAAGGAAACTAGAGAGAGCACACATTAGCAGCTTGACAACATACCTAAAAGCACTAGAACAAAAGGAAGCAAATTCACCCAAGAGGAGTAGACGGCAGGAAATAATCAAACTCAGGGGCGAAATCAACCAAGTGGAAACAAGAAAAACTATTCAAAGAATCAACCAATCAAGGAGCTGGTTCTTTGAGAAAATCAACAAGATAGATAAACCCTTAGCCAGACTCACTAGAGGGCACAGGGAAAGCATCCTAATTAACAAAATCAGAAATGAAAAAGGAGACATAACAACAGATCCTGAAGACATCCAAAACACCATCAGATCCTTCTACCAAAGGCTATACTCAACAAAACTGGAGAACCTGGATGAAATGGAGAAGTTCCTAGACAGATACCAGGTACCAAAGTTGAATCAAGATCAGGTTAATGATCTAAACAGCCCTATATCCCCCAAAGAAATAGAAGCAGTCATTAATAGTCTCCCAACTAAAAAAAGCCCAGGACCAGATGGGTTTAGTGCAGAGTTCTATCAGACCTTCAAAGAAGATCTAATACCAGTTCTTCACAAACTATTCCACAAAATAGAAACAGAAGGTACTCTACCCAACTCATTCTATGAAGCCACAATTACTCTGATACCTAAACCACAAAAAGACCCAACAAAGATAGAAAACTTCAGACCAATATCCCTTATGAATATTGATGCAAAAATCCTCAATAAAGTTCTTGCTAACCGAATCCAAGAACACATCAAAACAATCATCCATCCTGACCAAGTAGGTTTCATCCCAGGGATGCAGGGATGGTTCAATATTCGGAAATCCATCAACGTAATCCAGTATATAAACAAACTCAAAGACAAAAACCACATGGTCATCTTGTTAGATGCGGAAAAAGCATTTGACAAGATCCAACACCCATTCATGATAAAAGTCTTGGAAAGATCAGGAATTCAAGGCCCATACCTAAACATGATAAAAGCAATCTACAGCAAACCAGTAGCCAACATCAAAGTAAATGGTGAGAAGCTTGAAGCAATCCCTCTAAAATCAGGGACTAGACAAGGCTGTCCACTTTCTCCATACCTATTCAACATTGTACTTGAAGTCCTAGCCAGAGCAATTCGACAACAAAAGGAGATCAAAGGGATACAAATTGGAAAAGATGAAGTCAAAATATCACTCTTTGCAGATGATATGATAGTATATATAAGTGACCCTAAAAATTCCACCAGAGAACTCCTAAGCCTGATAAACAGCTTCGGTGAAGTAGCTGGATATAAAATTAACTCAAACAAATCAATGGCCTTTCTCTACACAAAGAATAAACAGGCTGAGAAAGAAATTAGGGAAACAACACCCTTCTCAATAGTCACAAATAATATTAAATATCTTGGCGTGACTCTAACTAAGGAAGTGAAAGATCTGTATAATAAGAACTTCAAGTCTCTGAAGAAAGAAATTCTAGAAGATCTCAGAAGATGGAAAGATCTCCCATGCTCATGGATTGGCAGGATCAACATTGTAAAAATGGCTATCTTGCCAAAAGCAATCTACAGATTCAATGCAATCCCCATCAAAATTCCAAATCAATTCTTCAACGAATTAGAAAGTGCAATCTGCAAATTCATCTGGAATAACAAAAAACCTAGGATAGCAAAAACTCTTCTCAAGGATAAAAGAACCTCTGGTGGAATCACCATGCCGGACCTAAAGCTCTACTACAGAGCAATTGTGATAAAAACTGCATGGTACTGGTATAGTGACAGACAAATAGACCAATGGAATAGAATTGAAGACCCAGAAATGAACCCACACACCTACGGTCACTTGATCTTCGACAAGGGAGCTAAAAACATCCAGTGGAAGAAAGACAGCATTTTCAACAAATGGTGCTGGCACAACTGGTTGTTAACATGTAGAAGAATGCGAATCGATCCATTCGTATCTCCTTGTACTAAGGTCAAGGCTAAGTGGATCAAGGAACTTCACATAAAACCAGAGACACTGAAACTTATAGAGGAGAAAGTGGGGAAAAGCCTTGAAGATATGGGCACAGGGGAAAAATTCTTGAATAGAACAGTAATGGCTTGTGCTGTAAGATCGAGAATTGACAAGTGGGACCTCATGAAACTGCAAAGCTTCTGCAAGGCTAAAGACACCATCAATAAGACAAAAAAACCACCAACAGATTGGGAAAGGATCTTCACCTATCCTAAATCAGATAAGGGACTAATATCCAATATATATAAAGAATTCAAGAAGGTGGACTCCAGAAAGTCAAATAACCCCATTAAAAAATGGGGCTCAGAACTGAACAAAGAATTCTCACCTGAGGAATACCGAATGGCAGAAAAGCACCTGAAAAAATGTTCAACATCCTTAATCATCAGGGAAATGCAAATCAAAACAACCCTGAGATTCCACCTCACACCAGTCAGAATGGCTAAGATCAAAAATTCAGGTGACAGCAGATGCTGGCGAGGATGTGGAGAAAGAGGAACACTCCTCCATTGTTGGTGGGATTGCAAGCTTGTACAACCACTCTGGAAATCAGTCTGGCGGTTCCTCAGAAAATTGGACATAGTACTACCGGAGGATCCAGCAATACCTCTCCTGGGCATATATCCAGAAGATGTCCCAACCGGTAAAAAGGACACATGCTCCACTATGTTCATAGCAGCCCTATTTATAATAGCCAGAAGCTGGAAAGAACCCAGATGTCCCTCAACAGAGGAATGGATACAGAAATTATGGTACATTTACACAATGGAGTACTACTCAGCTATTAAAAAGAATGAATTTATGAAATTCCTAGCCAAATGGATGGACCTGGAGGGCATCATCTTGAGTGAAGTAACACAATCACAAAAGAACTCACACAATGTGTATTCACTGATAAGTGGATATTAGCCCAAAACTTAGGATACCCAAGATATAAGATACAATTTACTAAACGCATGAAACTCAAGAAGAATGAAGACCAAAGTGTGGACACTGTGCCCCTTCTTAGAATTGGGAACAAAACACGCAGGGAAGGAGTTACAGAGACAAAGTTCGTAGCTGTGATGAAAGGATGGACCATTTAGAGACTGCCGTATCCAGGGATCCATCCCATAATCAGCTTCTAAACGCTGACACCATTGCATACACTAGCAAGATTTTGCTGAAAGGACCCAAATATAGCTGTCTCTTGTGAGACGATGCCGGGGCCTAGCAAACACAGGAGTGGATGTTCACAGTCAGCTATTGGATGTATCACAGGGCTCCCAATGGAGAAGCTAGAGAAAGTACCCAAGGAGCTAAAGGGATCTGCAACCCTATTGTCGGAACAACATGATGTACTAACCAGAACCCCGGAGCTCTTGTCTCTAGCTGCATATGTATTGAAAGATGGCCTAGTCGGCCATCAATGGAAAGAGAGGCCCATTGGACTTGCAAACTTTATATGCCCCAATATAGGGGAATGCCAGGGCCAATAGAATGGGAATGGGTGGGTAGGGAAGTGGGGGTTGCTATGGGGGACTTTTGGGATAGCATTGGAAATGTAATTGAGGAAAATATGTAATAAAAATATTAAAAATTAAAAAAAAAAAAAAGATGGCCTAGTAGGCCATCACTGGAAAGAGAGGCCCATTGGACTTGCAAACTTTATATGCCCCAATATAGGGGAATGCCAGTGCCAAAAGAATGGGAATGGGTGGGTAGGGAAGTGGGGGGCGCTATGGGGGACTTTTGTGATAGCATTGGAAATGTAACTGAGGAAAATATGTAATAAAAATATTAAAAATTTTAAAAAAAGATAATACATGAAAAAAAAAAAAAAACAATGTGTCTCTAAGGAGCTAACGCAGTGTGGGATACCAAACAGAAAAATGTGGGAGAGATAAGGGGTTGTAGCGATATTTGAGTCAGAGCAGTTAATGAGAGACAAGGTGAGAAAGTCTAATAGACCAATGGATGAGGCCACAAACTGTGGTCATGAGTTGACCTGGGAGAGACACACAACCCACACTCTCCAAAGCAGCCAGGGAGAGTGTTATTTAGTAGCTGATATGCAGAGGTTAAGGTCTGGAACAAGAGATGAAGTGAGAACAGAGGTGGGTCAATCAGTGTTGTTCAAGAGGGGAGATGGTAGGGAGGTGACAGCCTTCGATGATTGAATGCCAGATCACATCTATATTTTCTATTTTCATCTATAATTTCTCCCACATTCCTAGATGTTGGGAGACTGGGGTGTATATTCTTTGTATTTTGATTGTTCCCAGTGTGAACCTGTTAAACATAAGGTTGTATATAAGACAGTTTGCCAGTGATACCCTCCTTCCATCTGGTATCTCATGAGTCTTGAATGTAGACATGGGAGGACCCTTCTGTGTGTAAAGATAAGAAGGGGAGTCAGGATGGCCCATATTTGTCCCATGGTATTTTCAGGACCCATGTGGGAAACCACCGTAAGTTTCTGACGACTTCTTACAGTAACCTCCCTTTGGTCACAGAAAAAAGAAACATTGGGGAAAGCCCTGTAGAAGGAGAGATGGATAAGGTAGGTATAGGGAACAGGATCAGCCTTGGACAGCCTGCTATAGAGCAAATTCCCAGCTATATAAGGATGGGCTATATTAGAGGGGGTCTCTTGGATGTTAAATATCCATATGTAAGAGCTACCCTGGATACTTGGAAATAAGAAGAAAAAGAGGAGGTGAGAAGAAGTTTAGATATGAAAGATTTCAGATCATTTGTTTGTGTAGTGGCAGAAGATGTTACCATATGAGAGTATTTGAAAATGGAACATGCCATTTTGGTCATTGGGCTGTTCTTAGACCAAGAAGCTTTTAGTAACAGAGTATGGCTTCAATGAATCTGAGTCCATGGATTTAGAAAGAAAGGGTCACAAAACAGACTCTGCTGAATGGAGTTTGAATTGAAGCTACAACTAGGAGCTGAGAGTCTAGAAAGAAGTCTAGGGGCATACAGAGAAGCTAAGACACTTTTAGGAAGGAGCTGAGAGACGGAAGGATAAGGTGGCAGAAGCCCAGAAGGGCTTAAGGAAGCTGCAAAAAAAGAATCCCTGCTTGACCAGAAGCCACTCTAGCTGCCAGCAGTTCAGGTAGATCATCTGCCTATAGACCTCCCTCACTTTCTCAGTGCCCCCTGACACTATCCCAATCCTCTGTTCCCTTTTCCTCACCATGTCCCAGCCCCCAACTCACATAGAGACCCTCTGCTCAACCATAGGCCACCCCAGCCAGAATACCAAAGAGGAGAGAGATATCAAGGAAAAAAACACCCATCCAACAAAGACAAACTCAGAAATCAGCACCTAGACCTATAATAACCCCAAACCCAAATATACAAGCACTAGAATACAAACAACAAAAGCCAAGGCAATGTCACCACTGGAATACAACCTATTATAGCAAGCCTTGAATAGTCCAACACAGCTAAAACACAAGAAAGCCAAGAAGAAGAAGAAGAAGAAGAAGAAGAAGAAGAAGAAGAAGAAGAAGAAGAAGAAGAAGAAGAAGAAGAAGAAGAAGAAGAAGGAAGAAGAAGAAGAAGGAAGAAGAAGAAGAAGAAGAAGAAGAAGAAGAAGAAGAAGAAGAAGAAGAAGAAGAAGAAGAAGAAGAAGAAGAAGAAGAAGGAAGAAGAAGAAGAAGGAAGAAGAAGAAGAAGGAAGAAGAAGAAGAAGAAGAAGAAGAAGAAGAAGAAGAAGAAGAAGAAGAAGAAGAAGAAGAAGAAGAAGAAGAAGAAGAAGAAGAAACGGTTGAAAGAAATGAATAAAATTGTTCAAGATCTATGGAAGTAGAAGCAATAAAGAAAACACAAATTGAGGAAATTCTGGAAATGAAAAATCTAGGTAAGAGAACAGGAAGTACAGAGGAATGCTTCACCAACAAAATAGGAGAGATGCAAGAGAGAATCTCAGGTGTTGAATATACAGTAGAATAAACTGATATATCGCTCAAAGAAAATGTTAAATCTAAAAAATTCCTAATACTAAACATTCAGTACATGAGACACTATGAAAAGACCAAACCTAAGAATAGTACAAATAGAAGAGAATTTTCCTAACTTAAAGAAGGAGATGCCCATAAAAGTACAAAAAGCATACAGAACATCAAATAGACTGGACCAGAAAAGAAAGTCCCCCACATAATAACCAAAACATAAAATATATTGAACAAAGAAAGACTATTAAAAGCTGCAAGGGCAAAACACCAAGTAACATATAAAGACAGACCTATTTGAATTACATGCAACTTCTCAGTGAAGACTCTAAAAGCCAGGAGAGCCTGGACAGATGTACTACAGACTCCAAGAGATCACAAATGCCAGCTCAAACTACTATACTTAGCAAAACTTTAAATCACCATAGATGGAGAAAATAAGATATTCCACAGTAAATTCAAAGTTAAATAATATCTTCAAATACAGCCCTACAGAAGGTACTAGAAAGAAAACTCCAACCCAAGGAAGTTAACTATATCCATGAAAACACAGGAAATGAATAATCTCACATGAGGAAAACCACAAGAAGGGAAATACACACACACACATTTACACACACCACCACCAACAATAACAATAACAACGTAATAGGAATTAACAGCCATTGGTCATTAATATCTCTCAATATCAAAGGACTCAATTCCCCAATACAAAGGCACAGAGTAATAGAATGGATGCAAAAACAGGATCCATCCTTCTGCTGCATTCAAGAAAGATACCTCAACATCAAAGATAGACATCTCAGAGGCTGGATAAGATTTTCTAAGCACAGTTGACCTAAGAAGCAAGCTGGTATAGCCATTCTAACATCTAACAAAATACACTTCAAACCAAAATTAATCAAAAGAGATAGGGTAGCATACTACATTCTCATCAAAGAAAAAGAAACCCAAGATGATGTGTCAGTTTTTAACATCTATGTTCCAAACACAAGAGCACCCACATTTGTAACTGAAACAATACTAAAGCTTAAATTATACAGCAACTCTCATGCATAACAGTAGGAGACTTCAACACCCCACTATCACCAATGGACAAAAACGAAACAGAGAAATACTGGAGCTAACAGACGTCATTAAACAAATGAACCTAACAGATATCTATAGAGCATTTCACTCAAACACAAAAGAATATGCCTTCTTCTCAGTACCTCACTGAACTCCTCCAAAATCGACATTACACTCTGCTACAAAGTCTCATTAGATAAAAGAAAATTGAAACAACTCCCTGTATCTTATCAGACCACCATGCACTAATGGTGAACTCCAACAACAAGAACAACAGAAAGCCTACAGACTTGTGGTAACTGAATTACTATATACTAAATGAAAACTTGGTCAAGACCAAAATAGAGAAATGAAAGACTTTTGCTGGCAACCAGTGCTGTTGCAGGGTTCTGAAACCAAGGACAGATGTGTGGCATAGGCAAGAATGAAGATGCTGACCATCAGTTGATGTTCAAGCAAGTGGATCTGAATAGCTTGAACAGTCTTAATTTATACAATCACAAGCCTGCTTGCCTGAGCAGTGGGTTTTTTGTTTGTTTGTTTGTTTTGTTGGGTTTTTTTGTTGTTGTTTTAAGAAATCAAAACATCAGCATTACAAAAGCCCCATCTTTGCAAAACCCCAACATGTTCCTCAAGTAGTTTCTCTTCTTCCTTTCCCCTCCCACTGGGTCAATCACCCCCTCAACGTTTCTTTACAGTACAAAGCACAATTTCAGCAAGCCAAAAAATAAGTATCTAGCTAGACATTTCCTGTGGACACAAGCACATACCCAGCTGGCAGCAAATGCGGTTACACTATTGTGAAAGATGGATTAACCATTTGTGGGTATAAATCCATCCCCTCTATCTTTGAAATTACAATCTAAAGTTAGTCTTTTCCTCCGGTCATCAAAAAGCACCCCTCTGTCATAATACTTTTCAATCGGCAGAGACCTGCTCATTGTACAATCAACCTTTCCTGATATGCACCCATCAATTCCTGATACTATCTTTCCAAGAACCATTTTTTAAGTCACAGCTTCAGTCACAGCTTCCCCAGAACAGTTATGCAAGCAGGACCTATTGCTCTACAAAATTGTTACAGGCTTACTCAGTGTGACTGTAGCTGTTTATCTAAGGACATGATTACATGTCCCAAAATACCCAGGACTGATGGTCACATCTAGAGGATCAATAGAGGCAGAGAGGATTTTTCCTCTTAAAAGTGTTTTGAGAAAAACAGAACCATCCACTGAATTTTCAGCCTGCATGATCCCAGCCTTGCCTGTGACCAAGAAAGTGAAACTAAGTATCGCTATGAGTATAAACAGTATATGAAAGCTAGGAGAGCTTGTAGCACACCGACCTAGGTAATAATCATAGAGGCTACCAAAATTCAACCCCAGGTCTTTGCCAAGTGGGAAGGGGTTTGCATGGGCCTTGTCACATGGAGTTTCATCAGCAACGCACACATATGTCATTCTCAGCAGATGCCACATGGCTACTACCAGACTTTCTAGAATTGAATGAAAATGAAGGCATAACTTACCCACACTGATGGGATATAATGAAAGTGGTGCTCAGAGGAAAGATCACAGCATTAAGTGTCTATGTAAACAAACAAACAAACAAACAAACAAACACAAACCTGGAGGGATCTCAAACTAGCAACTGTTGCTTGTCTTGGGCTACTTGGTGGGTTCCTCTCTCTCTCTCTCTCTCTCTCTCTCTCTCTCTCTCTTTCTCTCTCTCTTTCTTAGGTATTTAGATATTTTCTTTATTTACATTTCAAATGTTATCCCCTTTATTGGTTTACCCTTCCAACCCCCCCACCCCCCCACCCCACCTCTCCCTGCTCAACAACCCACCTACTCCCATTTCCTGGCTTTGGCATTTCCCCACACTGGGGCATAGAGCCTTCACAGGACCAAGGGCCTCTCTTCCCATTGATGACCGACTAGGACATCCTCTGCTACATATGCAGCTGGAGCCATGAATCCCACTTTGGTTGGTAATTTAGTCCCGGGGAGCTCTGGGGATACTGGTTAGTTCATATTGTAGTTCCTCCTATGGAGCTGCAAACCCCTTCAGCTCCTTGGGTCCTTTCTCTAGCTCCTCCATTGGGAACCCTGTGCTCAGTCCAATGGTAGGCTGCAAGCATCCACCTCTGTATTTGTCAGGCACTGGTGGAGCCTCTCAGTAGAAAAGCTATAACAGGCTTCTGTCAGCAAGCACTTGTTGGCATCCACAAAAGTATCTGGGTTTGGTGATTGTATATGGAATGGATCCCCAAGTGGGGCAGTCTCTGGATGGTCATTGTTTCAGTCTCTGCTCCACACTTTGTCTCTGTAACTCCTTCCATGGGTATTTTGTTCCCCCTTCTAAGAAGGATTGAAGTATCCACACTTTGATCTTCCTCCTTCTTGAGTTTCATGTGTTTTGCAAATTGTATCTTGGGTATTCTGAGCTTCTCGACTAATATCCACTTATCAGTGAATGCATACCATGTGTGTTCTTTTGTGATTGGGTTACCACACTCAGGATGATATTTTCTAGTTCCATCCATTTGCCTAAGAATTTCAAAAATTCATTGTTTACACTGAAACTAATAGAAGAGAAAGTGGGGAAGAGCCTCAAGCACATGAGCATAGGGAAAATTTCCTGAACAGAACACCAATAGCTTATGCTCTATGATCAAGAATTGACAAATGGGACCTCATAAAATTTCAAAGCTTATAAGGACATTGTCAATAGGACAAAACAACAACCAAGATCTTTACCAATCCTACATCTGGTAGAGGGCTAATATCCAATATATACAAAGAACTCAAGAAGTTAGACTCCAGAGAACCAAATAACCCTATTAAAAATGGGGTACAGAGCTAAACAAAGAATTCTCAACTGAGGAATACTGAATGGCTGAGAAGCACCTAAAAAGATGTTTAACATCCTTAGTCATCAGGGAAATGCAAATCAATACAACCCTGAGTTTCCACCTCACACCAGAATGGCTAAGATCAAAAACTCAAGTGACAGCAGATGCTGGCAAGGTTGTGGAGAAAAAGGAACACCCCTCCACTGCTGGTGAAATTGCAAGGTGGTACTGAAAAACCCCGAGAGGAGCCCCTCGCTCAAGCCTCGGGACAATAGTGGACTCCCAAGAACTCACGAGAGACCAAGCTTGATGCAAACCACATGAGGCTTTATTTGGGGAAAGTCAGAGCTCTAGGGATGGCTCATATCCCACGCAGGGGTAGAGGAGTCGACCTCGAGGGGAAAGAGGTCCCAGTTTTTATAGGCCCTCAGGGGAGAAAGGAGAAGGGGGAGTAGGGGATTTCCAGATCTAAACAATGTCTATTCTCAAGAAATGGGTATGGGAGGGGTACAAGGAAAGAGTCTGGTACCGGTGTAGCAACTCCGGATTGGCCCAGCTGTGGTTGCTGGGGAGATTTTCCGACTCTTCCCCAGAAACCAATATCACAAACACCTGGCAATGGGCTTCATCAGTGGGCACACACATGGGTTCAAGGAATGGTCAAAACATTGGCAGGCACACGGGTTCAAGGAGTGGCCAGAGCATTGTGCACCTCTATTTTTCTAAATCAGTGAAGCTAGTTCTGCTAACAATGAAATCTATTTTGCCAATTTCAGGGCTTCTGTGGCCTTTTATATTTTGTCAGGATCTTTCAGTACAACCACTCTGGAAATCAGTTTGTCGATTCCTCAGAAAATTGAGGACCCAGCTATACCACTCCTGGACGTATACCCAGAAGATGTTCCAACATGTAATAAGGACACATGCTTCACTATGTTCATCGCAGCCTTATTTATAATATCCAGGAGTTGGAAAGAACCCAGATGTCCCTCAACAGAGGAATGGATACAGAAAATGTGGTAAGTTTACACAATGGAGTCCCACCCTTTTTTTTTCACCCCTTCAACTCCCTAACACTAGATAGGAGAGAAAACTGATAGAGAGGAAAGGAAAAAGATCCCTGAATAAAGTTAGGGGTCAGAAAGGGGACAGCGTTATTGTTAGACTACTTCCTGCTGAGTAGGGGTGTTAGGTTCCTTGGGGCAAGATTGATCTTCATAGTCAGGATATCTAATGTCTCCTTCTTGTTGTTTCTTATTCTTACACAACTACTTAACAAACCATGACTAAGAGCAACAAACAACAAACAAACAACAACCCACACCTCTTGAGGCCCTCTAATTCATATACTCTCTGAAAAGTCCCCAGAATTCCAAATATCACACAATTGTAGAAACTATCCACAGCTGGCAAAAAATCACACTCCTGCAAGAGCATGAGGCAAATCATAGTCAGCTGCTGTGGACAATCTGAAGCAGCCCCATATCCCACACCTGGGATTAAAATAAAAACATTTCCATACTATTTTTGTGTTTTTCAAAGAAACCAAAACCCCTACTAAATTTCCCTCCTGTTTTTAGCTTTTATTGTGTTGTGTTTAACAGGAAATTATAAACAGAGACATTTGCAATGTAATAATCACTTTTTGGGATCAGTGGCCAAGATTTTTGGAGACCTCTCCCACTCAATTCTAATCTTTATCTGTTTCAATAGTATCCACAGCTTTTTTTCTCCTGTGGAAATATAAACAAATCTTCATTCCCAACACCAAATTTTTGCAGGCTTCCATTCTGATAACCCGTTCTTATGGAATATAGACTGACTTAATCCCACAGTTCTTTCTATAACCCAGTGTCTCTTAGCTGCTGTTGTTCCTTGGATGAAACAGCTCATAATTTTTGCTTCAGAGGACCAATCAAGGCTTCCAAGGCCATTTCCCAATGGTCAGAGATTGTCTTGGATGTCTCTTTTGTATCTTGTGCTATGTTTAGTTGATGTCCTTGGGAAGCCTGTTCTTTTCTGGGGGGTTAAGGGAATTGGATCTAGGGGAGAGGGAATGGTGGAGGGAACTAGGAGGAGTGGAAGGAGGGGAAGCTGTGGTCCAGGTGTATAATATCAAAAAGGAATAAATAAAAATTAAAAAAGGAAGAAGCTGGGAGACTTAGTAGACAACACTTACAGGGAGGAGGACAGGAAACAGGAAAGATTCCAATAGAAGCAGAGAAATAAGTGTTTTAGTAATGAGTGAGCTGCCCATATGGTGAGGCCCCAGAGGGTTAGCAAGCTCTAGGAACCAGAAATAGGACAACTACTGAGTAGCCTAGGAAAGACGACTGATTAGAGCCAAAGAAGGGAAGAAGTGGATGAAGAGATAGACTTAGATTGGAATCAAATATGGTGGGTGGCAAAAGCCACCAGACACAAATGATCCACACATACCTTAGGAGAGTCAAATCAGCCCCCTAAGTTAGATGAGAAGCTTGCTTTGCAACAGCCAAGTCTCTTTGCTAGTTGTGAGGTACAGGTAAGAAGTATTAGTTAGTTCATCGTGGTGATTACTGGTTTGAGCTAGGAGGGCCCATTGAAGCTTATGAAAAGGCAGACAAGGGTACAAGGAAGAACTCAGATGAAAGGCCAAGGGATGCCTCATTTGGGGATAAGGAAGAAAGAGGGGGTCTAAGAATGTGTGAAGACATCCATCCTAGAAAGGATAGAATTTTATTCTTGTTCTTGGGGACTGTGAGTGACTGGGGACTAAGTGTTTTCTATTTAGGGCGATGGCCTTGTGAGTTGAAGTAATATCTAGTACCAGATAAGTTACCTGAGGGATGGACAGCTGGATCTTAGAGGGTAAAACCCTATATCTCCTGTCAGACATAAAGTTTAAAAGAGTAGAGGGGTCAGTCTGGAATTTGCAGGAATGAACTACAGAGATGAAGATCATCTATGTATTGTGTAAACTTGGATTTAGGAAGAGACAAAGAGAGAGTAAGTCTGAGGCCAGAGCTTGGCCAAATAGCTGTAAGCTGTCCCAGAAGCCCTGGGGTAGCCTGGTGTAGATAAGTTGACTAGAAAGACAGGTGTCTGAGTCAGTCCAAGTAAAGCAAAGCTATTTTGTGACTGGGGATCAAAAGGGAGGGACCCTGTGAGGTCTAGGACAGAAACATGAGTAGTTCCTGAGAGAGATGGCAGAAAGGAGAGAATAGGGATTGGGTACTATAGGGTGGAAAAGAACCACTGCAGACTTAAATAATGGAGGTCCTGAACCAGCGGTAGGTTCCACTGGGTATTTGAATGATGAGTATAGGGATGTTAAAGGGAGACAACATGGGGTGCAAGAGGCCTTTTCTTAAGAGGTCAGAGGTCAGAGGCTTAAGTGCCCTGAGACTTTGAAGAGAGAGTGGGTATTGAGCCTAGTTATATAATTGGTAGGGTTTCATAGCTGAATGGTGAGAAGGGGATGAAGTTCGACTATAGAAGGGTTTTGGAATATCCCACACCCAGGGTGGAAAGGTGTTTCAGACCACATGGTTTGGAAGAGAAGGAGGAGGGAAAAGTCTGGAGAGCCTGTGCTCAAGCAGATTTGGGGAGTAAAGGAAGTCCAGCTTTGGCTAAGAAGATGCCCCCAGGCAAGGGGACAGGTCAGGTTGGCACCACTAGGAGGAGAAAGTGGGTACAGTGAATACCATAAAGACATAACTAAGTGATGGGTTTGCTGGGGATGATAAGTCCATTTCCCTACTCTGATAGTAGGGGAATGAGGAGAGGTGGCTCCTTAAAATTCCATCAGGACTGAGTCGGTGACCCTGGTGTTCAAAGGAAGGAGATGGGTCTGATACTGTGATTACTCTCCAGGGCTCCCTGTCAGAGATGGAGGTGGTTGGGCCAAGGGAGCTAGGGCCCTCCAAGTCACCCATGGCCAGGCCTCAGAGATCAGCTACAGGGTGATTTGGGCCTGATGTCCCTGTACTGTGAGGGACATGGGCACAGTCCAGTCCCTCTTGATAACATCTTGGACATAATTGGGGCAGTTTACAAGGGCCAGGCAGGCCAGCACCCTGTGACCCTCCTGACCACATCTGAAGAATAGACCTGGATGTTCTCAGGTTTGGGGGGCCTGGGAAGTAAGGCACTCTAGGAACTGATATGTGTTTTTGTATTTGTCCAGGATGACCTCTTGAAATTTTCATAATTTATACCACTTCAAGGGCAGCTTTGTGGAGACCAGTCAGGAGGCAAGTTATACACTGATCTCTATCTAACATGCCCTCATGGGATAATGTAGTTCCATTTGGCATCCTGATTGGGGACCACCTTGGCTAACTAGGTAGGCAGAATTAGTTTGATGGATTTCACCCGCATGTGCCCTGTCTGTTCACAGACTCACCTGAGCTCCTTGGGAGAAGGTTCTTAGATTATAAAAATGTCATGGAAGATGAGGCTGTAAAAGATTGATTAATATACTGGAATACTTTACTGAAGGTGGAGGAATTAGTGGTACAAGATGTTGTTTCTCATTTTTATGATTTTTCCTCATTTGTTATTCTTTTTTTTAATTTTTAATATTTTTATTACATATTTTCCTCAATTACATTTCCAATGCTATCCCAAAAGTCCCCCATAGCGCCCCCCACTTCCCTACCCACCCATTCCCACTCTTTTGGCCCTGGCATTCCCCTATATTGGGGCATATAAAGTTTGCAAGTCCAATGGGCCTCTCTTTCCATTGATGGCCGACTAGGTCATCTTTCAATACATATGCAGCTAGAGACAAGAGCTCCGGGGTTCTGGTTAGTACATCATGTTGTTCCAACAATAGGGTTGCAGATCCCTTTAGCTCCTTGGGTACTTTCTCTAGCTTCTCCATTGGGAGCCCTGTGATACATCCAATAGCTGACTGTGAACATCCACTCCTGTGTTTGCTAGGCCCCGGCATCGTCTCACAAGAGACAGCTATATTTGGGTCCTTTCAGCAAAATCTTGCTAGTGTATGCAATGGTGTCAGCGTTTAGAAGCTGATTATGGGATGGATCCCTGGATACAGCAGTCTCTAAATGGTCCATCCTTTCATCACAGTTACGAACTTTGTCTCTGTAACTCCTTCCCTGGGTGTTTTGTTCCCAATTCTAAGAAGGTGCACAGTGTCCACACTTTGGTCTTCATTCTTCTTGAGTTTCATGCGTTTAGCAAATTGTATCTTATATCTTGGGTATCCTAAGTTTTGGGCTAATATCCACTTATCAGTGAATACATATTGTGTGAGATCTTTTGTGATTGTGTTACTTCACTCAAGATGATGCCCTCCAGGTCCATCCATTTGGCTAGGAATTTCATAAATTCATTCTTTTTAATAGCTGAGTAGTACTCCATTGTGTAAATGTACCATAATTTCTGTATCCATTCCTCTGTTGAGGGACATCTGGGTTCTTTCCAGCTTCTGGCTATTATAAATAGGGCTGCTATGAACATAGTGGAGCATGTGTCCTTTTTACCGGTTGGGACATCTTCTGGATATATGCCCAGGAGAGGTATTGCTGGATCCTCCGGTAGTACTATGTCCAATTTTCTGAGGAACCGCCAGACTGATTTCCAGAGTGGTTGTACAAGCTTGCAATCCCACCAATAATGGAGGAGTGTTCCAGTTTCTCCACATCCTCGCCAGCATCTGCTGTCACCTGAATTTTTGATCTTAGCCATTCTGACTGGTGTGAGGTGGAATCTCAGGGTTGTTTTGATTTGCATTTCCCTGATGATTAAGGATGTTGAACATTTTTTCAGGTGCTTTTCTGCCATTCAGTATTCCTCAGGTGAGAATTCTTTGTTCAGTTCTGAGCCCCATTTTTAATGGGGTTATTTGACTTTCTGGAGTCCACCTTCTTGAGTTCTTTATATATATTGGATATTAGTCCCTTATCTGATTTAGGATAGGTGAAGATCCTTTCCCAATCTGTTGGTGTTTTTTTTTGTCTTATTGATGGTGTCTTTAGCCTTGCAGAAGCTTTGTAGTTTCATGAGGTCCCACTTGTCAATTCTCGATCTTACAGCACAAGCCATTACTGTTCTATTCAGGAATTTTTCCCCTGTGCCCATATCTTCAAGGCTTTTCCCCACTTTCTCCTCTATAAGTTTCAGTGTCTCTGGTTTTATGTGAAGTTCCTTGATCCACTTAGACTTGACCTTAGTACAAGGAGATAGGAATGGATCGATTCGCATTCTTCTACATGTTAACAACCAGTTGTGGCAGCACCATTTGTTGAAAATGCTGTCTTTCTTCCACTGGATGTTTTTAGCTCCCTTGTCGAAGATCAAGTGACCGTAGGTGTGTGGGTTCATTTCTGGGTCTTCAATTCTATTCCATTGGTCTATTTGTCTGTCACTATACCAGTACCATGCAGTTTTTATCACAATTGCTTTGTAGTAGAGCTTTAGGTCTGGCATGGTGATTCCACCAGAGGTTCTTTTATCCTTGAGAAGAGTTTTTGCTATCCTAGGTTTTTTGTTATTCCAGATGAATTTACAGATTGCACTTTCTAATTCGTTGAAGAATTGATTTGGAATTTTGATGGGGATTGCATTGAATCTGTAGATTGCTTTTGGCAAGATAGCCATTTTTACAATGTTGATCCTGCCAATCCAAGAGCATGGGAGATCTTTCCATCTTCTGAGATCTTCTAGAATTTCTTTCTTCAGAGACTTGAAGTTCTTATTATACAGATCTTTCACTTCCTTAGTTAGAGTCACGCCAAGATATTTAATATTATTTGTGACTATTGAGAAGGGTGTTGTTTCCCTAATTTCTTTCTCAGCCTGTTTATTCTTTGTGTCGAGAAAGGCCATTGATTTGTTTGAGTTAATTTTATATCCAGCTACTTCACCGAAGCTGTTTATCAGGCTTAGGAGTTCTCTGGTGGAATTTTTAGGGTCACTTATATATACTATCATATCATCTGCAAAGAGTGATATTTTGACTTCATCTTTTCCAATTTGTATCCCTTTGATCTCCTTTTGTTGTCGAATTGCTCTGGCTAGGACTTCAAGTACAATGTTGAATAGGTATGGAGAAAGTGGACAGCCTTGTCTAGTCCCTGATTTTAGAGGGATTGCTTCAAGCTTCTCACCATTTACTTTGATGTTGGCTACTGGTTTGCTGTAGATTGCTTTTATCGTGTTTAGGTATGGGCCTTGAATTCCTGATCTTTCCAAGACTTTTATCATGAATGGGTGTTGGATCTTGTCAAATGCTTTTTCTGCATCTAACCAGATGACCATGTGGTTTTTGTCTTTGAGTTTGTTTATATACTAGATTACGTTGATGGATTTCCGAATATTGAACCATCCCTGCATCCCTGGGATGAAACCTACTTGGTCAGGATGGATGATTGTTTTGATGTGTTCTTGGATTCGGTTAGCAAGAACTTTATTGAGGATTTTTGCATCAATATTCATAAGGGATATTGGTCTGAAGTTTTCTATCTTTGTTGGGTCTTTTTGTGGTTTAGGTATCAGAGTAATTGTGGCTTCATAGAATGAGTTGGGTAGAGTACCTTCTGTTTCTATTTTGTGGAATAGTTTGTGAAGAACTGGTATTAGATCTTCTTTGAAGGTCTGATAGAACTCTGCACTAAACCCATCTGGTCCTGGGCTTTTTTTAGTTGGGAGACTATTAATGACTGCTTCTATTTCTTTGGGGGATATAGGGCTGTTTAGATCATTAACCTGATCTTGATTCAACTTTGGTACCTGGTATCTGTCTAGGAACTTCTCCATTTCATCCAGGTTCTCCAGTTTTGTTGAGTATAGCCTTTGGTAGAAGGATCTGATGGTGTTTTGGATGTCTTCAGGATCTGTTGTTATGTCTCCTTTTTCATTTCTGATTTTGTTAATTAGGATGCTTTCCCTGTGCCCTCTAGTGAGTCTGGCTAAGGGTTTATCTATCTTGTTGATTTTCTCAAAGAACCAGCTCCTTGATTGGTTGATTCTTTGAATAGTTTTTCTTGTTTCCACTTGGTTGATTTCGCCCCTGAGTTTGATTATTTCCTGCCGTCTACTCCTCTTGGGTGAATTTGCTTCCTTTTGTTCTAGTGCTTTTAGGTATGTTGTCAAGCTGCTAATGTGTGCTCTCTCTAGTTTCCTTTTGGAGGCACTCAGAGCTATGAGTTTTCCTCTTAGAAATGCTTTCATTGCATTTCCTTCCATAAGTTTGGGTATGTTGTGGCTTCATTTTCATTGAACTCTAAAAAGTCCTTAATTTCTTTCTTTATTCCTTCCTTGACCAAGGTATCATTGAGAAGAGTGTTGTTCAGTTTCCACGTGAAGGTTGGGTTTCTATTATTTATTTTGTTATTGAAGATCAGCCTTAGTCCATGGTGATCTGATAGGATGCATGGGACAATTTCAATATTTTTGTATCTGTTGAGGCCTGTTTTGTGACAAATTATGTGGTCAATTTTGGAGAAAGTACCATGAGGTGCTGAGAAGAAGGTATATCCTTTTGTTTTAGGATAGAATGTTCTGTAGATATCTGCCAGATCCATTTGATTCATAATTTCTCTTAGTTTCTCTGTGTCCGTGTTTAGTTTCTGTTTCCATGATCTGTCCATTGGTGAAAGTGGTGTGTTGAAGTCTCCCACTATTATTGTATGAGGTGCAATGTGTGCTTTGAGATTTACTAAAGTTTCTTTAATGAATGTGGCTGCCTTTGTATTTGGAGCATAGATATTCAGGATTGATAGTTCCTCTTGGAGGATTTTACCTTTGATGAGTATGAAGTGTCCCTCCCTGTCTTTTTTAATGACTTTGGGTTGGAAGTCAATCTTATCAGATATTAGAATGGCTACTCCAGCTTGTTTCTTCATACCATTTGCTTGGAAAATTGTTTTCCAGCCTTTCATTCTGAGGTAGTGTCTATCTTTTTCTCTGAGATGAGTTTCCTGTAAGCAGCAAAATGTTGGGTCTTGTTTGTGTAGCCAGTTTGTTAGTCTATGTCTTTTTATCGGGGAGTTGAGTCCATTGATATTAAGAGACATTAAGGAAAAGTAATTGTTGTTTCCTGTTATTTTTGTTGTTAAAGTTGGCATTCTGTTCTTGTGGCTGTCTTCTTTTAGGTTTGTTGAGGGATTACCTTCTTGTTGTTTCTAGGGCGTGGTTCCTGTCCTTGTATTGGTTTTTTTCTGTTATTATCCTTTGAAGGGCTGGATTCGTGGAGAGATAATGTGTGAATTTGGTTTTGTCGTGGAATACTTTGGTTTCTCCATCTATGTTAATTGAGAGTTTGGCTGGGTATAGTAGCCTGGGCTGGAATTTGTGTTCTTTTAGTGTCTGTATAACATCCGTCCAGGATCTTCTGGCTTTCATAGTCTCTGGTGAAAAATCTGGTGTAATTCTGATAGGCTTGCCTTTATATGTTACTTGGCCTTTTTCTCTTACTGCTTTTAGTATTCTATCTTTATTTAGAGCATTTATTGTTCTGATTATTATGTGTCGGTAGTATTTCTTTTCTGGTCCAGTCTATTTGGAGTTCTATAGGCTTCGTGTATGTTCATGGGCATCTCTTTCTTTAGATTTGGGAAGTTTTCTTCTATAATTTTGTTGAAGATGTTTGCTGGTCCTTTGAGTTGAAAATCTTCATTCTCATCCACTCCTATTATCCGTAGGTTTGGTCTTCTCATTGTGTCCTGTATTTCTTGGATGTTTTGAGTTAGGATCTTTTTGCATTTTACATTTTCCTTGATTGTTGTGCCGATGTTCTCTATGGAATCTTCTGCACCTGAGATTCTCTCTTCCATCTCTTGTATTCTGTTGCTGATGCTCGTATCTATGGTTCCAGATTTCTTTCCTAGGGTTTCTATCTCCAGTGTTGCCTCATTTTGGGTTTTCTTTATTGTGTCTACTTCCCTTTTTAGGTCTAGTATGGTTTTGTTCATTTCTATCATCTGTTTGGATGTGTTTTCCTGTTTTTCATTAAGGACTTCTACCTGTTTGATTAGGTTATCCTGTTTTTCGTTAAGGATTTGTAACTCTTTAGCAGTGTTCTCCTGCAATTCTTTAAGGGATTTTTGTGCTTCCTCTTTATTGTCTTCTACCTGTTTACCAGTGTTCCTTTGTATTTCTTTAAGTGTGTTATTAAAGTCCTTCTTGAAGTCCTCTACCATCATCAGGAGATATGCTTTTAGATCCGTGTCTATCTTTTCCGGTGTGTTGGGGTGCCCTGGACTGGGCGAAGTGGGAGTGCTGGGTTCTGATGATGGTGAGTGGTCTTGGTTTCTGTTAGTAAGATTATTACGTTTACCTTTCACCATCTGGTAATCTCTGGGGTTAGTTGTTGTCGTTTTCACTGTTTAAAGATTGGAGCAGAAGCTGTGTTCCACTCACCAGCAGTCTCAAAATCCTGTGGCGGGGGTCGTGGGTCGCTGGCAGTACCCCGGTGCTGGTCCAGCTGGAAGAGGCCTGTGGTCCTATTCAGGCCGGTTTCTCCTTCCCTAACTAATGCAGTCTCAGGTCCCGCGCGCAACTGGACTGGAGCAGAAGCTGTGTTCCACTCACCAGCAGTCTCAAAATCCTGTGGCGGGGGTCGTGGGTAGCTGGCGGGTGTCAGCCGACCCTGCGCTCTAGCTACCCAGGTGCTGATCCGGCTGGATGAGGCCTGTGGCCCTACTCAGGCCGGTTTCTGCTTCCCTAACTAGTGCAGTCTCAGGTCCCGCGCGCAATTGGATTGGAGCAGAAGCTGTGTTCCACTCACCAGAAATCTTAAGATCCTGTGGCGGGTGTTGTGGGTAGCTGGCGAGTGTCAGCCGACCCTGCGCCCTCGCTACCCAGGTGCTTTTCTGACCGGAAGAGGCTTGTGGCCCTATGTAGGCCAGATTTCTCTCTCCCCAACCAGTGCAGTCTCAGGTCCCGCGTGACTGGACTGGAGCAGAAGCTGTGTTCCACTCACCAGCAGTCTCAAAATCCTGTGGCGGGGGTCGTGGGTAGCTGGTGGGTGTCATTTGTTATTCTTATTCTCAGGACAAGAATCACCACACAAAAATCCATCCTAATCTAAAATATCTCCGAGCCTTGTTGTTGCCTCCTTGGCTAGCTTACACCACGCGCTCACCTTTAAGCAAGATATAGTGAAGTTACATGGCATCCACCCTCTCTAACCATAACAAAGATGGCTGCTAGCCATGTGGCTGCCTCCATCCTGATAAGGGACAGCAGCTAAGACTGTGGCCAGACACATGCTGCTTATGTCCCAAAATGGTATATCACACATGATTCCTTTAAGATAACCTGTGTATAGATTTTTAAACTATCAATCCCATGGGTTATGATTTTTATGTTAACCCTTCTGTTACGGATTTTTAACCATACCCAACATACTTACAACTCTTTATGTACAGAAAGTTTACGTAATAGTCTTACAAATCTTGAAATAAGATTCATACCTTACCAAAATTTTTACAGGGTTAGACCAAAACTAAAAGAGTATGAGATGAGTAGCAATAATCTGCATTGGGAACAGTCCTCTGTTTGTCTCTCCCTCCTCTGTCACATAGTCAGATGGCCTGCCTAACACAGCAGTGAGATTTTGGAGGAAACCTTTAAACAAGCACGCTTGAGTCTAGAGAAAGGGGAGCCAGAATGCAATTCCACAGCCAACTTTTCACTGAAATGGAGCAACATAAAATAACACTTCAATATTATCCATCCTAAATTTTTGTAAAACTGAGTTCAGTAAGCTGAGACAGAGGGGGGCTTAGAGATGAGACTTTTTTTTGAGCCCTAAATATAGAGGATGCTGTAGGAGGGAGCCTAGAGAAGCACCAGCCAGCAGGAGTACTGCATGTCTATTCTTGGCTTTCTTCCTCACCTGCTCTGTTCTGCTCCTGGATCCCACATCAGCAACAAACTTACAGATCCATCGACAGTAACTAAAAAGTTTCACACATTCACCCAGGAGCCAGTATCAGACAAAAAACAAGCAGGGCTTGGAGCCTGGATAAAAGAAAGCTTGGATGTAGGGAATCTCTTTTCCATTTTCCTAATTGCTTGTAGTAGCTCTGAATAATATTGGGCTCTAGGGTGCCATTGAGTGTTATTGTCTATCTAAGGGATATTGAGGATTGATTTGGTTTCAAAAGCAAATAAATTTGAGCCCCTTCAGGTCAGGTGTCATTTCTGGAGAGGTTAGAGGTTTTCTAAGAGGCATCCCAAGGAGGAATGAGAGAGTATGGATGGGGTGGGGGTGGGAATAGGAAAAGGTCGCAGCAGCCTGTAGTGGTATACCTAGACTCAAGAAGGATTGAATGAGACCAAGCCATTTAGCAGGTCATCACCACACTCAACAGGGTCAGGTTGTACCAGGGCTTTTGAATGAGACCTGAAGGCTCGACAGAAAGCAATGAAAAGCCGAGCTCAGGACTGAGGTCTCATCCACAAAAAAGGGATGGGGAACAAGGTTGCATAGAATCACAAAAGCTATAGGGCATAGAAAAGCTAGGGGAGCACGGGCATTAAAAGGGAAGGGGAAAGAAAGGGTTGGAATAGCCCGGTCGGCTGAAGGAAGCTGCAGGATTCAGGATCCTAGAGGAAGGGGAAATGGGTGTTAAAGAAGTCCAGCCATAGCCTTAAAGACTATGGTTTGGGGTACCTCTACCTTCCAGAGGGTAGAACCAGAGGGTTTCTGGACATTCAGTGGTCACTTCCTCAGATACAGAGAAGCCTTTACACTGACTGAAAGGGGAACTCACCAATTACTGCTGAGCAGACTTGGAGAGAAAAGAAAGTGAACCAACCACACTGACTGTCTTCAAACCCAAGAAAGAGTTGATGTCTTTCTGTCACTCAAAGTCTAAATCATTACTTAGAATGAATTTACCTTAAAGTGGTCTATCACTTAGAATTATTGTTCTTGGACAGAAGTGGGGTTGTTAGTGGAGAAACTTTGGAAAGCTCCAGGTAAGGTCAAACTGGCACAACTGTAATGTTCTGGCTGACTGCAGCTGTTCTTGTTCAAACAAAGTCTAGTACGGGTCTGCAAGGCTCACCAGGCAGGACTACAACTGGGGTCTTACCACCACAGGCTTTATGCTCCTGCATACAAACCTGCGCTTCTGAGTATCAGGAGCTGTTACTGAGAGAGGAAGAGCCAGTGAGTGGAATGTTTTGGTCTTAAAGTCCCCACATCCTTTGTGCTCTTATTTATTGGCCACAGCAGATCTCACAGGGGAGCACAGAGTGCAGACTACATGGAAGCAGAGCTCTGTGCCTGTGCTGCTGTGTCTGTGCTGTGTGCACAAGGCCTGGCCTGGAGCTATGCTAGGATACACTCTAGCCAGGCACACCCTGGGCTCACCTCTGCCTTTCAGAGATGTCACTCAATCTCCGAAGCCAGTTCTCTCTCTCTGCCTAATCTTGTTGATGAGACTCAGATGAACTAAAGGGACTTGCAATGTGCTGAGAACTCTAAGCATCAGCTGTAAATTGTCAGAAGTATTAGAAGCCCTTCAAAACTGGATAGACAAGGATTCTTTGGTTTTTAAACAGAGAAACAGCAAAGCACAAAACTCCCTCAGGAAATAGTCCTGGCAGTGAAGATTAGAGCAGGTCCATTTTCTACTTGGCACTCAGTCTAACATAGGGCTACATTTGTGTGTGTGTGTGTGTGTGATACTGAGGGTTAAACTCAAGGCCTTATTCGTGTAGGTAAATATTCCACCATTGAGTTATATCATTCAGCCCTTTTAAACTTTTTTGTTTAATTTGAGAGAGTCTCACTAAGTTACTGATTGGACAATCCTCCTACCTCAGCCTTCTGAGTAGCTAGTAGGGCAGACTGTACTACCAAGCCTTGGCTTGTTCTTTTGTTCATGAATTGCTGATTTATTGTGCTTATGTTGAAGGTTCAGGGACAGTCAACAGAAGTGAATCATGCAAGGGGGATGAAATACCTTTCTGTTAGCAGTAAGCTGAAATGGGAAAACATGGCACTGGGGTGAACAATGGTGGATTTCTCAATGCTGAATCTAGAACTGGATGAAACGCTTCTCATATCATTTTAGTCTCTGTGAGGAGAGAAGTGGGTGCAGAGCAGAGTAATGGAAAATCACTTCTCAGCCTGTGCTGTCATCTGTGCAGTGTGTGCACAGAGGAAGAAGGCCTGCATTTACAGCTGTGTATAACCTCAAGACAGGCTGTGTGCTATCCCATTGCTACCAGCATATCCCAAACCTGTCTAGACCAGTGAGATACCATTAACTGACAACACTCGTCCCGGACAGAAACACGGACAACCCCTGTGGAATGTAAACTGCCTTAAAGTGCTAACGCAAGGCAGGACAATCAATAGCTTTATGTGCACACTCACAGCAGAATTATATACTTTCAGGGGTGATGTGAACGGCCTGGAGCCCGTCTCTGCAGAGCTGTAGAGTCCAGAGACAGTGTCTGTCTCTGCAGACACTGACATTCTATAAACCTCAGACAGCATTCTGGAAACATTGCAGGGGTTTCCCGAAGCAGCCTCGGGAAAGCACTTGCACAGTAAGGTTAAAGTAAAGGGACCTTCAGAACAGAGCCAAGGGGCCAGGTCTGACAACTCAGTTGAAAAGTTACAGTGGTCATGAGGTCATGTTTGGAATGATGGACGGCTTTGTTTCTCCCTTTGACATTTAAACATTGCTGGGCTATTTTTATATTCAAAGAGAAAGAAGAGGGAAGTGAATATAAATTCCTGGTGTGACTTCGGAGCTGTTACCATTCCTGGGCCGGCATTGTCTATATGGGGAAGGGAGATCTGCCTCCTTTCCTAGCTTGCAATTTTAAAAGGCTGCCTCTCCAGGCTATTGTTCAGTGGATGCTGGGGCTGAATACTTGATTTTGACCACTGTTGAACCATGAAAGGCAGTCTGTGTTCTGGTCGAGCAAGGCTTACTCCAGGGACATAGTAGAAAATTCTACAGGAGATGGAACCATAAACTTCACCCCCAGACACAGGCACCTGACACCATGAGTCCTCAGCTCCATCATTCTGTAGCCATCAGTCACACAGGCTGTCTGGACTCCACCCCCACAGTTACCTGGCAATAGCTAGGCATGCTCCTCCCCACAGTTACCTGGCAACAGCAAGGTAGCCCAGCCCACTATAAAAGGGGCTGCTTCCCCCCTCCTCTCTCTCTTGTCTCTCTTAAGCTCTTGTTTTCTTTTTTTTTGTTGTTGTTTTTTTTTTTTTTGTTTTTTTTTTTTTTTTGTTTTTTCGAGACAGGGTTTCTCTGTGTAGCCCTGGCTGTCCTGGCACTCACTTTGTAGACCAGGCTGGCCTCGAACTCAGAAATCCGCCTGCCTCTGCCTCCCGAGTGCTGGGATTAAAGGCGTGCGCCACCACGCCCGGCTCAAGCTCTTGTTTTCTTATTCTCACCTCCCTCTTTTCTTCTCCCTCTCCCTTGTCCTCTCTCTCCACGTGGCCATGGTGGCCCTCTACTTCTCTACCTTCTTTTCTCTCTCTCTCTGTTTTCTACAATAAAGCTCTAAAACCATGGACTGCTTCCTTTCATCAAGACTCACCATGCTGGAGTGATGGGATAGGCCTTCCCCTAAAGAGTCATGTCTAATCTCCCACAGGAAGGCCTCCCAGGGTTTCCAGTCGCCAATCCAGACCAAGGACTCTCGCCTGCACGGGAACCACCCAGCGCCTTCTCCCCCTGCCCCTTCTCCCTTAAGGCCCAGGGTTGACTGAGCTGCCCCCGGGGCCCCCACTTCATTCTCAGCTCTTCTGCAACATCCAGTGGCGTCTGGGAAGTCCGAGACTGAGAATCTGTTATTCCTGGCCTCCATGCAGCCCAGGGACCCCTGAGCCAGCTCTTCCATGGTACCCCGCGGTCTGTGGAGAGTCAGAGCCAAGACTATGCCTTCCCCACCCCCACCCCCCAGGAGCAGGGTCTGGTGTCTATGCCCATCCCATGGCAGTTCTGTGGGGTCCCACAGCAGTCTCCCTCGTCTGCCCACCAGGAGCCGGGGACTCCGGTTATCTTTCCCACCACACCCCCTTTATTTTCCCATGTTGGCGCTGGACAAACTAGGTAGATGATTAGGCATGCTCTGGATTCCCATTTACATCCCTCAGAGAAGCCTCAGCTTACTTTTAGACTTGTACTGGCTACTGTTTTAAACACTGTGACCACGTTCCTGATCAGAAACAACTTAAAGGAAAAATAGCTTAGTTACATATTTACAGCATCTAGTCCATTGTGGTAGAAAATGCCAGGTAGTTTCATCTTGGAGGGAACACATGACTGCTCAAGGCTCATCAGGAGGCAGAGAGTGGCCCCGAGCTAGGGTCAGCACTACAACATCAGGGCTGATCCCCAGTCCCATGTCTTTGAACAACTCTTAATACAACTCTCCTGGGTTCCATGTCCCAAGTAGGAAATTACAAAAAAATGAAAGCAGAGGTTTCTCGGTGTGCAACAGCCAAATTCAGCTAAAACATGGAATAAGTCTGGGTGTTTCTGGCAGTGTTCACTGATTTCCTAACCTGTGGCTATCAGCAGACTTGGTTCTGGACAAACAACACTCAGACTGCACTGCACACACCATCACACCATACACTGCACACAACATCACACCATGCACTGCACACAGCATCACACCACACACTGCACACAGCATCACACCACACACTGCACACATACACAACATCATGCCATGCACTGAACACACATCACACCATATACTGCACACATACACCATAATCTGCACACTATCACACCCTTCACTGCACACACCATCACACCCTTCACTGCACACACAATCACACCCTGCACTGCACACACCATCACACCATACACTGCACACATACACACCATCACACCCTTCACTGCACACACCATCACACCCTTCACTGCATACACAATCACACCCTGCACTGCACACACCATCACACCACACACTGCACACATACACACTATCACACCATGCACTGCACACACCATCACACCATGCACTGCACACACCATCACACCATGCACTGCACACATACACACCATCATGCCATGCACTGCACACACCATCATGCCATGCACTGCACACACCATCATGCCATTCACTGCATATACCATCACACCATACACTGCACACACCATCACACCATGCACTGCACACACCATCACACCATACATTCTACACACCATCACACCATGCACTGCACAAACAATCACACCATACACTGCACACACCATCACACCATGCACTGCACACACCATCACACCATGCACTGCACACACCATCATGCCATGCACTGCACACATACACACCATCACACCATACACTGCACACACCATCACACCATGCACTGCACACACCATCACACCTTACACTGCACACACACACACCATCATGCCATGCACTGCACACACCATCACACCATACACTCCACACACCATCACACCATGCACTGCACACATACACACCATCATGCCATGCACTGCACACACCATTCCACTGTACACTGCATACACCATTCCACCATACACTGCACACACCATCACACCATACACTGCATACATACACACCATCACACCATGCACTGCACACACCATCCACCATGCACTGCACACACCATCACACTATGCACTGCACACACCATCACACCATGCACTGCACACATACACACCATCACACCATGCACTGCATATACCATCACACTATGCACTGCACACACCATCACACCATGCACTGCACACATACACACCATCACACCATGCACTGCATACACCATCCACCATGCACTGTACACACCATCATACTATGCACTGCACACACCATCACACCATGCACTGTATACACCATCACACCATGCACTGCATATACCATCACACTATGCACTGCACACACCACCATGCCATGCACTGCACACCATCATACCATCTACTGCATATACCATCATGCCATTTACTGCACATACTATCACACCATACACTGTACATACACCATGTACTGCACACCATCATGCCATGCAGTACCACCTCAGCTCAGACTCGAGACAATCATGTTGCGATATGTTTGCTGAATGCTCCACATTTCCTGCTCTTTTAGAAACTAATGGTTTAATTATGGGAAATAGACTTTTAACATTTTTCTACCATTCTTCAGCATGTAAGAATCTAAGCAGTTTATCTTGGGCTTGCATTAAGACAAACAAGTAGATTGGAGAGATGGCTCAATGGTTAAGAGCACTGGCTGCTTTTCCAAAGGACCTGAGTTCATTCACTCATACTCACTTGGCCGCTTACAACTGCCTGTAACTCCAGTCCCGGGGATCCAACAGACACACACGTGGGCAAAATACTAATGCACATAAATTAAAAATTTATTTTTTAATAAGACAAACAAGCACATCCATTGTGTTTGTATGTGAATTTGCTTTCATTTTCAATATATGGTAAAATTGTATGTACACCACAGAAATGTTATAAAATAATTTATTTGCAATTTGTTACCAGCAAATGTTTGGTTTGTATGCCAAATTATATACCTATAGTATTTTGGGTTGGGTTGTATTAAAATTTCTTGGATGAAAATAGGTTCAAGTGGAAAAAGTTTAAGAAGTCAGAACCTAAGGTTTTCACAGCCTCTCAAAGTAGTGCTGCTACCAGGGACCAAGGTTAACATGAGCCCGAGAGGACAGGAAGAGCCGCAAGGCCCCTGGTACAGAACAGCGGGTGCTACTCCAGCCTGCTCCTGACATGAAGAAAACTGGGACCCCTCTTGAGGCAACACAGTGGTTCTAAGAACCAAGACAAACATAGCCAGTTCTTTTTCATTGCAAACAGTTCCAGCCTCTGGCAAAATTGTTCCTGGAGGTTTTGTTCATTTTATGTCAGTGTAGGGCTCAAAATGTGAAGACAAATGCTGCCCAGGCTCTCCAGGTTCTGCTATAGAACTGCCTGAATTTATTCTCCTATCCTGGTGATAGGACACATTAGGGACATAAAAAACTGATATCTACAGGTAGTCTGGGCTTTGGAGCCCAGTAAAGCACAGCAGACCTGTAGCGGTTGGTTTCCTTACTTGGCTGATTGAACAGGTTCTGCTAACTGTGTGCAGGAGTATCTGGTGCAGTCTCCCTGAAGCCACACAGCTTGCCTTAAGGAGACATGCTGGGATTTGCAATAAGCTTTGACTTGGCAACCTTT
Source organism: Mus caroli (assembly GCF_978045245.1). Taxonomy (NCBI): domain Eukaryota; kingdom Metazoa; phylum Chordata; class Mammalia; order Rodentia; family Muridae; genus Mus; species Mus caroli. Next base: position 11,643,298 of record NW_028227266.1, read on the forward strand.
TGCTTGTCCCGAGAAGGTAGAGGGTTCCTGGGAGGGTCAGCATTGTTGGCCCACGTTTTTATTCCTTCAGCACCTTGGCGATATCACTGACCCTCTACGGACTTGTGAGGTGTCAGCTGACTAGCTGGCTGATAGACTGATGGAATGTCCTTTACAGGTGACAAACTCTTCCCTTTTGCTGCTGTTAATATCCTGTCTTTAGAAAAGACATGCTAGTTACCATGTCTGCAGTATCGTCTTTGCCTGAAAGCCCTTTGGGTCTTTTTAGTTTTCAGCGCCTCCCGCTCACAGCTCTCCCTGGATTTAGGAGTGCGCTGAGCAGTTTCTCCAAGTCCCTGCAGCTGCTGCCTCTCCTCCCTTTGAGACCTCCACAGTGGATGCTCCTGTGTTCACACACCATCCTTCTTGGAGGCTTCGTGCAACTGTGTTCAGTCTTTTCCCTTTTTCTTTTCTCTCTTCTGACTGGATACTTTCATATGACCCATCCTTGCTTCCTTCCTTCTGCTTCACCAAGTGCATTACTGAAATTAGATAGTGAGCATTTGAAATGTAAATACAGAAAATATCTAATAAAAAATTTAAAAAATTAAATACTGTACTTTTCCATTTTATGACTGTCCTGGCTACTTTTATGTTGACTTGACACGAGCTAGAGTTGCTAAAAGGAGGGGATGTCAATTGAGAAAACGCCTCCATAAGACAAGGCTGTAGGCAAGCCCTGGGTGGGCCCAGCCCATTGTGGGTGGCTCTATCCTTGGGCTCATGGTCCTGGGTTCTATAAGAAAGCAGGCTGAGCAAGCCTGTAAGCAGCACTGGCTTACAGTAAGCCATTGGGCCTGGGCATCAGTGGCTGACTCCAGAATCCTGACTTCCTTCAGGGATGAACAGTGTCTTGGAAACCTAAATCAAACCCTTTCCTTCTCAGCTTGCTTTTGGTCATGGTGTTTTGTCATAGCAATAGGAACCCTAGCTAAGATAATGCCGTATATTCTTCACCTCCAGGATTTGTTTAACCCTTTGTTGTACCTTTCTTTATTTTTACTCAAACATTACCTGAGGGTGTTGCTCCATCTACCTACGTACCTGTCAATATTCCCGTAAGCTTCCATTTGAAGGCACATGGTTTAGGAGAGTGGCTGAAGTACATTGACTGTGGGGATCAGCCCTGAGGTTGCACAGCCTGGCCCTGGCCCCAGCCACTTCTACTTCCGGATCTGTGACATGAGCTTGCACCATCTCCCTATGTTCTCTTGCAGCCTGAGCTGTCTGAGAGCAGTTGTTCTGAGTTTGTCATCTGTTGCTCTCATGGTATTATGTCATTTTGGTAATGTCAGTTCTGTTGATGGTTCTTCATGTTACTGTCTACACAGTTGAAGAAATACTTGCATCCTCTCTCTCTCTCTCTTTCTCTCTCTCTCTCAAAGATTTATTTACTTGTTTTCTGTATATGAGTACACTGCCGCTGTCTTCAGACACACCAGAAGAGGACGTCAGATCCCATGACAGAAGGTTGTGAACCACAATGTGGTTGCTGGGACTTGAACTCATTACCTCTGGAAGAGCAGTCAGTGCTCTTACCTGCTGAGCCATCTCTCCAGCCCCTCCTTTTACTCTTTACTGACTGTCTTCAATAGCAGAACACACCAATCATCTCAGCTAAGTAACCATTCTGAGGTTTTCTCCAACCCTTTTAATGGATGTGCCTGGTCCACACTGCATATTTTTTCTTGGAAGGAAATTATGTTTGTGTGTCCCTTGATCCCACAAAGCCAAGCAAAGTACAGAAAGCCCCTCATTTGGTCCTCTCAGGATGATGGCTTTGAAATGCTCAATTTTGTGACCATTTCCCTGACTTCAGCCACTCTAAGACGCACTCAGCATGACAGGATCCATTTGAGGAGACGGCCTGGGAATAACAGCAGCAGCAGAATGTCCATTTATCCTAAGATGGAACTTACTAGAATGTCTTACAAGATGGGGCTGGGCAGTTCAACAACAGCTATCTAAATACTGGAGAGACCTGTGGTAACCCAGTTGCTGACCAGTCCACAAAGCTGAATGTCTTCATACTACCAATCTAGTGCTGAAGGCCTGGAGGAGTCCTGGAGAGCAGCTGCCCTTCAGTCTACATTGGAAGGCTGAAGAAGCTGGAGTCTAATGTCACCACAGGATAAGGTACACTCACCAGTAAGAAGCAAGGGCAAGCAGCACAGATTATCCCTAAGTCCTCTTTGTTTATAGGCCACCTCCCACCTCCCAGAAGTGCTGCCCAGTCTGGGGGTGGGTGATGACCCATTCCTCTCTGTGATGCTTTCCTGAAAATGTCCTCAGAGCCACTCAGTAGCATTTCTCTTGGTTGCTTCAGTTGACTGTCAGGATTAATCATCACTGAAGAGAAGGTGAAGTGTGCCGGATACTTACAGTATCTAGAGATGCCAGGTACTTCTATGGTATCTATAGGTCACTTTTGAGGGGGAAAACACAGGTGAGAGGTCCTACCCACCTTTATTTTTGGTGGATTCTGGGAAGTAATTCAGATCTGCAGCCTCGTTTCCTTGCTTCTGGCCTCTCAGTTCTGGGTAATCTGGTGAGGTGAAAGGGACTAAGTCTGTTGGGCAGCATGATGCAACGGTGTGCCAGAGCATCTCTGCTGGTCTCCCAGATTCTGCAGAGCTATTAATGGTCATGGGTTGTTGTGACATGGAGACCAGGTACAGGCAGTAAAATTCCCCCATTCTACCATATTTTTACCAAAGCCATTCTTTTAAGTAATTCTCTGTATATAACACTTTTAATGAAAATACTCACAGGCGATTTGTGTTGAACATCTGTGACCCAAGTTTCTTTTATCACTACTGGAAGCAATATGATTCTCACATGCAGGTTTCATGCCCTAGCCTCTCTGATGTATGTGGGTTAGTCAATGGATCTTCTCAGTACACCTGGACCAAATCCCCATTCTACTTACTGAGTGACTTTGGCTTCCTTTAATGGCAGAAGACCTGAGAATGCAAGTTAATCTGGCCCTAACACTGTCCCCATCCCAACGCATGGAGATACAGCTGGCTCGGCTTTCTATAAGTATGCATTGTGATCCTATGCCAGTCAGGTGTCCATTACCTGAGCCCATTCCTCTCCCTCTATGGTCAGTTTCAGTTATCTGTCTCACACAAGTGAAAATGTCAGTCCCCAGGAGTGTTTCTTTAAATATGGGATCCTGGGCTAATTAAGCTATCAATCTGGCCCTTGCCTTTTAATTTCCCCAGAGACCCACTTGTCTCTGGGGAAATTAAAGTCTTGAAGACAGGACTTTGGAAAAGCAGAATGGTGCATACAGGCTGGAATGTGGCTCCAACCACTGGTGTTTTGGGGCCAGACCATATCCTCACATATATAGGCCACCTAAGAAAAGCTAGCTCTTTGCCCAACAACTCCTTGTTTTTTGTTTTGTTTTGTTTTTGTTTAAGTAAGAGGATTAGATTAGAATTATGTTTTAAAAACTTTATTGATTCCTTGTGAGTTTCACATCATACACCCCAGTCCCACTCATCTCCCCATCCCTTCCTATCTACTCTTTTCCTTTGCAACCCTCCCCGACAATCACACACACACACACACACACACACACACACACTCACACAAACACACACATACACTCACACAAACACACACTCACATACACACACACACACTCACACATACACTCACACAAACACACACACTCACATACACACACACACATACACTCACACAAACACACACACATACACTCACACAAACACACACACATGCGCACACACATACACTCACACAAACACTCACACAAACACACACACACACTCACACACACACACAAACACACACACACAGAGAGAGAGAGAGAGAGAGAGAGAGAGAGGCAGAGGAAACATCTCATTGTAGAATATACCCTCTGTCCACACATCTTCACTTATAAATGTTCATTGTAATGAGGCATTGGTCTGGTTCTAGATCTCTGGCTTCTGTGATGACACCATGTTGTGGCCCTGTGTTATGGAGATCCTGCAGCTTTGGAACAGCAGAACTGGCCCTTTCACAAGTCCCAACCATTCCTAGATGATGTAGGTTTTGAGGTGGGCATCTTTGAGCCCATCTCTGGGCCTGGTGATAGCAGACCTGGTCAGTCTGCCAACTCTTTCATATCTGCACAACTAGGGTGAGCTCTCTAGCAATGCCTCCATTGGCAGAATCCTGTTCTCATGACCCCTAGGCTGGCTCACTCACACCCATGCCTTCAGAGCCAGCTCCACTGTGCTGCCCAGTCATGGCACTGGGACTTACTTCCCCAAGTGATGTAGCCAGCAAAGGGCTGGGCCAGCTCTCCCACTGTCACATCCCTGGGGCTGGCTCACCAGTGCCTTCGTCCTTGGTGCCAGCTCCACTGTGTTGTTCAGGCAAGGTGCAGGGCCTGCTCTCCTGAGTTCTATAGCCAATGAGGGGCAGGGCTAGATCTCCTGGCCTCATGGCCTTGGGGCCAGCTCTCCCAACTAGCACAGGTAGAAAGGTTGAGTCGGGGGAGGATATCACTTTTCCACCCATGCCACCTTGGGGCAAAGGAGTGGAGGGGCTAAAATTGTATTTTTTTTTAAGCTTGAAGGTATTCTCTGCTATGAAAAGGAATCTCCTATTATTGGCACATACATATTTTACTGGAAATTTAAAAATCAAAGCACCAGGAGACACTGAGTGGTGCCTGCTGAGGATCCAATTTCTGACTTTTGGACAGCCAATTTCTTGCTTATTATCACATGGAGGAGAGAGAGAGAGAGAGAGAGAGAGAGAGAGAGAGAGAGAGAGAGAGAGAGAGAGAGAGAGAGAGAGAGAGAGAACTGTTTTATTCATCTTTATATTCCTACATGATAACATTGTCCTTGGGACATTGTAACATTTAGACACTGCCTAATGAAGAAATGATTATGCACGTAAGTGTGGGTGTGAACAGGCGAATGGTTGAGTGAGTCAAAAATGTTGCTGAAGATGTAGTGATAATCTGTGATGAATGTGGATGACATCTTGGGTCAAAGGACTGAAAGAAATGAACTATAAAGATCTTATCCCAATAAACACAGAGATACTAGTGTCTCTAAGCTACCAGTGAATGAAGCAGAACCCTAGATTGTTCTGAGGGCTTAGTCATTCGGCCAATATGGGTCTGTTGTGGTGGCTCACCAAGATGTGAACCCATGTCTGATGGCTTCCATAGTAACAGAATCAATCAGTAAATCAACAAGGAGTTACTGAGCATCATTTGGGAACTCAGCCTAGGGTTGCAGCTGAGCTCATCAGAGAAGTAGAGCAGTAGGCAGAGGGTACAGGAGTCATTCAAAGATGAAGGTGACCCAGGGTGCATCACTGATGTGGTATAGTTTTGGCTACTTCCCTGTGACAAATTCACTCCTTCAGAGGCCAAAGTTGAGTGTGATTTAGATAGGCAGACAGCCTTCTCAGCTGCCACCCGCCTCACAGCACAGCCATTGTAGGCTGGCCTATTGTGTCTATCTTAACAGAACCCTGGGAGCTTCTGAATATTTTTGGATGGATCTGGAACATCTGTAGTCAGTTAAGCGTGTGTAGAAGGTTTGTTATAAAACTGAATTTATAGAGAGAGCATACTTTTACTTAAATTGTGGTATAAATATGAGTCTGCTGAGAGTGGTGAGTCTGAGGAAGCTTGTGGGAGATGAAGCCTCATTTCCCTCTGCCCTTGACCATATAAGATGTTTTAATCACACAGCATCATTACTTTCCACACTCTTTGTCATCAGCTCTTACAAAGATGGGACAGAACTGAGTGTTCTCCAACAAATGGTGAATGTAACATAGTCATAGATAAAGCATCAAGATTAAACTGTAGGATAAAGCATTAGGCAGCTCTGAAGAGGCTGTGCCAACTCTCAGCAGGAAAGGCAAGCTTGTCCTCTGTCCCTGAACAAGAGTGTTCAGCCACTTCCTGTGGCCATACCAGTCATAGAGGCAGCTCTCGTGCCATTAGCTCTAGGGTCCATGGCCCTTGCTCGTGGTACTATAAAGGCCCAGCACATGCTGGAGATTATACCCAAGGCAGATGGATGAGCATGGCTCCTCCAGACTCCTCACTCATCAGAAGCACATGCAGAATGGCCAAACGTGCCTTTTCCAGGGCTCACTACAGAGGTATCCTTCACAAATCAGAGGATGAGCCTGAGACCTTTACACTCCAGCACTTTGTGCAAGTCAGGCAGTTGGGAGCATGGATTCCTAGCCAAGCCAGCAAGCTTTGTGTCATTTGCACTTTTCTTCCATTCTTTCAATGGAAAGTGGGGACAAGACACCTTCCTGGGCAGGTGGAGGCCACCCAAGGATTGCGACTCACTGTGGTGGAGTGGGACTCAAACTTGACCCTCATGGCTTCTCCCAAAGCTTCCCTGGAGCCTTTGGTGTGACCCTTCCCAGGTCTCTAGATGCCACAGGCTATGTTGGGTGCCGTAGGTGTCTGGACTTTTCAGGACTGGAAAGGTGTCTATGGGTAAATGAGCAGACAGTGGCTTAGTGGCATCATTTGTGGGGCCTGTTCCCTGCGCTGGGCTGGCTTTCTATGTGGGTCTGGTGGGAAACCCTTAGGTCACTTGGGTGCTGCCCTGTAGAGGGACCAGCTACACTTGTGGGGCCTCTGTGTTGTTTCTCACAAGAGTGAATTGTCAGAAAAGCTCAGCCTGACTCCTGAGTTACAGTCTGGCTTCCTGACTGATCTCATTATCTTTTCCTCTTCCTCTCTTCGTCTCTTCCTCCTTCCTTTCATTTCTTCCTCCTCACCTCTCTCCTTTCTTCTTCAATCTTTGCCTTTTTCCTCCCTCCTTCCTGTCCCCTCGGTCCTAGAGCACCGTACCCTGGTCGAATATGTCCTGTAATATGTGCATAGAGCATTCTGACACTCTCCCTTCCTAAGTAGTTCACACTTAAGTCATTCAGAGCCAAGCAAGGCAGGTGTCTGGAGTACCCACTTAGGACGGAGTACAGAAAACCATGTTATCAGGAAGCTGGGCAGTAACATCATCTCTGTGCCTAAGCGGAGCAGAAGCAGCAAAGAACAGAGAGGGCTTCAGAGCTCCATAAATTCTGGTATTCTCTGAATTTCCTCTTGCCTTTTAAAAAAATTATTTTTGCAGTGAATATGTCATCTTTGCCTCGTCCTTCTAAATTAAAAATAAAGTAAGATTATCTGGGCAGCCACCACTTGGCCAAGTCACCAGGCAGGGAAGGATGCCAGGGGCCCTAAGCCTGGATCCTGCATAATAAAGGCCAGGCCCAGGGTCTCTGCATCATCCAGGCAGCATTGTGCAAGCCCTGGAGGGTGGGCTTTCCCATCCTCCAGCTCCTTCACCCTTCCATCTCAGGCTGGGGGAGGTTCATGCCCATCTGGCTTATTCTCTGGGGTTCTCTGAGTCAAGACTATTCCTGGGTCGCTTTGACAATAACCCACACCACCCTCACCCATCTGCCCAATCTTTGTTTCCACCTGTGCAGGGCTGGGAGCTAGAGCCCTGAGGACAGCAGAGCCTCGGGCTTCTAAGGAGTAAAGGTCTCTCTTAGCAACTGCCCCTTCCAGGGTTCATCCTAAAGATGGACTTCCCATCCTTCAAAGACCTTTCTTTGCATTTACAGTTATTTCTGAGGCCAACAGGAAGCTACTTTCTGGGAATGCAGCTCAGTAAAGCACTTGTCTAGTATGCACAGTACCCTAAATCTGCTGCTTAGCATCGCATAAACCCAGAATGGTGCTCCAGGCCAGTGATCCCTGTGTAGTTCAAGGTCATCTTTAGCTGCACAGTAAGTTTGAAACCAGTCTGGACTATCTGATGCCCTTTCCTTAAACAAACAAACATACAGCTCCTATCTGATGAGTTCCCACTGAGTGTCAGACATATAACATCTCACAACAACAACCCTGAAAAACAGAGAGGTTGAGTCCTAAGGTCAATTCAGGTATTAGAGAGAGGATTCCAAACCAGATTTTCTAGCGTCAAAACCCAAACTGAACCCATTTCTGCCTGTTATGAGACATTTTCCATTGTGCACCCATAACTTGAGTTCTTCTAGTTGTCAAATCCAATATTTTATACAACAGCTCCTGAGGGCTTGGTGAATGCTGGTTCTGGCCTTAATGTCTCTACTTAATCGACTTTAATTATCAACCATAGCCTTGATTCTTGTGCGATTCAAGAAGAAACTGGAGCCTACCATAGTCAGGAGCTAAGGTCACCCAGCAGTCACAGGCAGCAATCATGACAACACATTCTTCCTAGGGTGCTTCACCCCAAAACGAGGGGAGCATGCTTCCTGCATCATGGTGACTGCGAGACCTAATTTAAGTTTAAATGCCGGACCCAGCAGCACTCGGGAAATGCTGCTTCCCTTTCTTCCCTGTCCAAGGAGAAGGAGGAGCTCCGCAAGCAGACAGTGCAGTGCAGAGAGCTTGCTCAAGCTGCTCACTGCAAAACTGCTTCTTGGTGTAACTATCAATGAAAACTAGGCATGCACTTTCCTTAGCCTTCTTCTTACTTAGAAAAAGCAGCAGATGTGTGGGTGCATGTGAACGCACCGCAGTTCTCCGATGTTTCCGAAGTCAGTTCTTGCCTTCTATCTTGAGGTAGGGTTTCCCTGTTCTGTGTCCATGCTGCGTGCACCTAGCTGGCTGGCTGGTTCTTGTCTCTCATCTTGTTCTAGGTGTGCCGGGATCACACATTCGTGCCACCAGATCTAGCTTTTCACATGAATTCCAGGGAATGGACTCAGGTGGCCAGGTTTCTGAAGCTGGGCCAGCTCCGTCCCCTTTCTCACTTCCTCTGCCATTGTTCCTAGGAAACACTATGAGCCAGAGGCTTGGTAGAGGAGGGGCTTGAGTAATCTGTAAAATGAATGTTAATCTCATTTGGGTGGGATTTTCAGTACTTTAAGGTACTGAAGGCTTTTCCTCACGGGCTCTTGGTGTCTCGGAGAAACCAAGCATTCCTGCCTCCACACCAACTCAGTCACTGACCCTGGCTAACTCACTGAATGGGTCAGGAGCTCAGCAAAGTGCTCTGCAGATGAGCTGGGGGCCATGGAGATTCCCCATCTGGCATCAACAACAGGCCCAGAAGCAGGCCCAGGTCTACCAGAAAGATCTGAGAGGAATTTATGTGGAACTTCAAAAAATTTAGTATGAAAGATGTAAAACACCTCATCATTTCTATACTGAAATGCCGTGCTGAGCTAATCTGGGTCATTAAGATGTTTAGGAATGATGGTTAACATTCATTTTGTCCATTTCAAGTCTGGATAAACAATTTTGAAAATCACATACACGCCTTCCATTGTATCCCACCGGACAAGTTGTCCAAACCTGAGTTTTGCTCGTGGCTTACTCTTTTTCTCTCTTTCTTCTGCTTCCTCTTGCAGCAGCCGGAGTTTTAGGTAATTTCTTTTTTTCTAAAATGAAACTTCTTCTCTCAAGGGGTGGTAGTATTATAAAGTGCTTAGGCAGATGAAGAGCCTTGAGGGCCTCTGTACTTAGCAATGTTTCCTTTGTAACAGGCACTTCTCATATTCAGAAAGAACAAATGAGATCAACGCTAACATGTGAGGTTTCTTACTTCTGAAATTGCCATCAGAATTTCCTTTTATGTTCCTGAAGTTTCCATGGAAGCTTGGGCGCTACAAGACCATCTTCACTTAGAGGTAATGCAGATTTCATTTCTGGGCTTTGGGAGTGATTTTCGATAGCACTTTAGTTCCTCTTGTTTCTCGTTTTTTTGTGTGTCTGAGAAAAGACACACGGAAACTTTAGAAATTGGCTCTTGAAAGGGATGCTTTGCTTGTCTTTCTCTGACAGGCCGGCCCCCTCATTTCCCCGGGGAGCCTACCTGTCCCATCTCTGCAATGACACAAAGGAAGGAACACTGTATACCCTTCCTCGCTTTGCTTTCATGAAGAGCCCGCCAGAACACAGGTGCTATCAGAGGGCATGTGAAATAGAATGTCAACAATTTCCCATCCTAGAGATTAGCTGCTATAACCCAGTTTCATCTGGAAAACCCCAGAGCTGTGGACAGGTCAGCCAACCAGTAGCTCCTTCTTTCCCTGCTAGACCCCTGGGTGATCAGAGGGAGTATCATAGAATAAACCTGTCTTAGATGGATAAATACGGAGAACAGGATCCCCTTCCTTATTAGAACGGTCAGCACTCTGCTGTGGTTTAAAGAGAGCTGTTCCCATAGGCTTCCTCCTTGCTTCCCAGTCAGTGGTGGAGTTTTGGGAAGAGGAGCTTCACTGGAGGAAGTACATCACTAGGGTTGCTTTGAGGCTGTATAGCCCTCCCCATCCCCAATCCTGTTTCTCCCCCTGCAGATAAACTGTGGTTGGATCTCTTCTCCTGCTAAGGTCCCTTCCCTGCCTGTTGCCATGACTTCACAATGGACTCCCTCCCTCTGGAACTGTTAAGCCTAAGCAAACCCTTTCTTCCCCATGTTGCTTTTTGTCGGGGTGTTTTTTATCAGACCCATAAGACGCTCAACACTCAGCTGTGCCTAACAATATGGAGTACTAAAACCTTGGAAGAGAATGAGCCTGGCTGCATGGGTCAGCAAGCCCAAGTGTGAGCAGGAGACTCTACAGCCAAGGACAGCTACTGCGGGGAGTTTCAGAAAGACTCTGGGTCAGGTTCTCAATCCTTAATGTAGGGGGATGGAGGAGTGAGGGGTGTGTACTTGGCTGCCTTAAACTGGCCAAGATGAGTAACTGGCCTAGGAAAGTCCATGTCTGATACATGCTCCCCGCTGCACCTAGCAATCTCAGGATTTGCAGTAGTCAGCAAGTAACCCTTGCATTGGACTAGATGCTGGAGTACAGGGACACGGAGCTAACCTCCTTCCTGGGCTTACCCAGACAGCGAGAGGGACAGGCGTCAGCAGAGGTTACTGGGAAAGTGGGGGGACTTCCCGCAGAGGTATTAGTTAGAGCTGAATGTTGAATAGAAAGGAGAATATAGGCTACCAGGCCTCTTCGGATAGGAGGGAGGGCCAGGGTCATAAGCCTGAAGAGAAAAAGGTGGTAGAGCTGGCTAGGGTGCAGTCAGCAGCTTCTCTAGCTCAACCTCCTCCAGGTAACTACCTGTCATCCTCACAGACTGCACACTGTGAGACCCTGGGCTGAGTGAGGGCCTGGCTAAGCTCTGTTCAAACTCCTGATGCAGAAAGCTGCAAGATAAGCCAAGGGTGCTTTGAGCTTTTATGTATGGGTCTTTGTTGGAGCAATAGAGGATGGATGCAACATCCCCACCCCTGAGGAACAGCTGGGGACCAGGAAGCATTCACAGAGTGCTTAGCACACACTAGGAACTCTGCTAAGATTTTGCATGCTATGGTTTATAAACCTATGGAATGCATTAATTTCTATTGTAGAAGTGTTCTCCCCTTAGGCAGAGGTGAGCAGGCCAGCTCATGTCCATCAGCATGTGGTCCAGACAGCTCCCCACCAGGCAGTACACTTTATAAACACCAGCCGGTGGGCCTCTCAAAGGACTTCCTTCACTGCCAGCTGGATAATACTAACTAGCAAGTATCGTGGATGCTCCTGAATGTCACCCATTTCCAGACAGGGATGAGCCTCAGGCATTTCAAGGCTCATCCTCTGGCTCCATCTTCAGTGAAGTGACTCCTGAAGACAGCAAGAAAGACAACGCTCTTTGTTACTTAGGAAAGTTTTATTTAGGGAAACATCATATCACAGAACTAAAGCACCATTTGCTGTTGTCTGCAGACGTAACACTCTTTAGAAGAATGTCTGTGTGTGGGGCCAAGCACCTTCCATGGAAGCACTGAGTTCCAAGCACCTTCCATGGAAGCACTGAGTTCCAAGCACCTTCCATGGAAGCACTGAGTTCCAAGCACCTTCCATGGAAGTACTGAGTTCCAAGCACCTTCCATGGAAGTACTGAGTTCCAAGCACTTCCCATGGAAGCACTGAGCTCCGCAGTACAATAAGCTTTCACATGTTCTTGACACCATCATTTGGTCTCATCTTCTGGACTTTGTGGAATGAAACTGAAGATGAACTTAAGTGTTTAAAGCCATTCTTCATTGGCTCAGTATTTTTACCAAATGACACAGCAAAAATAAAAATAAAATAAAAATAAATAAATAGATATTAGTAATCACTCAAAATTTAACTTAGCCAGGCATATGGCACACGCCTTTAGACCCAACACCTAGGGAGGCAAAGGCAAGTGGATCTCTGAGTTTGAGGCCAATCTGGTCTATGTGGTGAGTTACAGAATAGCCAGGGCTACACAGAGAAACCTTGTCTCAAAACAGTAACAACAAAAACAGCAGAAGAATTCTGTAGCCAGGGCTACACAGAAAGAAACCCTGTCTCAAACACCACCACCACCACCCCTCTCTCTCAGTGAGGAACAGAGAGAGAATTAACTTAGCTTATATACTGAATGCTAGCAAAGTGCAATTATGGTGTTTTTTTAAAAGGCCAACTTGTTAAAAAGTGGATCTGATGGTGTCTGTTTTCCTAGGGAACACTTGTCACACTGCAGAGTCACAGAGTTTTCTCCTGTGGTTGAGGAAGAAAAAAGCACCTCAAGACACAAGACACTTTGTAGTTTCAGGAACCTAAGAACAATTACTGATTAAAACCTACATGCTTCGGTGACAACTAACTTCACAGCTAAAAAGAGATCTAGAAACACAATACATCTAATTTAATGCAGGCAGGAAAACCAACTACGAATTAGCACCTATTATACTCTCTGTCACTCTTCTAGGAGGGCTTCACTGTTCTTTCAAGAAATAAGGCTAAAATGCCAATGATTGCCCCAAAGGAGCCATTCATCTCCAGTGCTCAAAGACAAAACATTAATTGGTAATTGCACATTTTAGCCTGCAGCTCCTTTAAGAGGTTTATTCTGTATTGCTGAGACCGGGACCTTAAGACACCCACTTCCCTAGTCACTGCAAGAGAGCCTTGAACTTAGGCTAACTTGGAAAGTAGTCATGACTCGTCCCACATCAAAAGCTGAGAATCGCCAGTGTTCACAGAAAGGCTGTTAACTCCTTTCTGCAGCACAGCCTTCTACAGGCAGCCCTCCCACTGCCCTCCTCCTGTGGAAGACCCTACATGCCAACAAACAGGACTCCCTGCTGTTTCCCAGCTCTCTCACTTCAGTTTAGAGGGCCAGGGGTGTCTCAGCGTCTCCGTGCTGATTTAAGAGTTGGCCATACAGCAGCAAATCAAAGCGCCTGACCTTTATAGATCTATTTGTGCTGCTCTGACACAGATTAAACCAAGCAGGATGTATATCCTGGGAGGCGTAGCCATCTTTCACAGGAACAAAGTCACAGGGTCAGGGTCTTGGGTGGGAAAGAGTCGTAACAGCCTTTCCACATGTTAAAACACACATGCAAACCAGATGTACAAAACCACGTGGGAGTGGCTAGCCCCTAACAGCGCCACTGGAAAGCATGGTGATGTCCTGTAAGTGGAATGCTGTCCCCTTCCTTCCTCCCTACACTCCAGAGATGCAGAACAGGGAAGCAGGTGGGACAGAAATATGCGTCTGTAGCTTTAAAAGTCGCCCCCACAGGCCTATGTCCCTGGGTAAACTGCAAATGTGCCAGAACTCTGCTTCCACAATGATCGGTGTGGCTTCGCTGCCACCCCGTGTGCATCTGCTTTTCGAGCCTCAGTGGTCCACTAAGGAATGAAGTAGTTCACTAAGGCTGGAAACAAGGTTAGTGGCCCCAGGGCAGCCATTTAGGGTCTGTGTGTGTCTGTAAGAAAAGGATGAGTGCTTACAAAGGAAATCCTATCATCACTAGAGAAGTGCTCCAAGTCACCAGGTCACCAGATGGAAGGGCTGACCTCCAGGCCAAAACCACTGCTGGGCATCTGCATACCAGCCCCACCAGCCCCACCAGCCCCCAGGCTGCTTCTGTCCTGGAAGGGAAGTAGAGAAGGCAGCTAAGCCCAACTGCTCAAAACCACAGTGCTACTTTACCTAAACTTCAACTTAGAGGACCTTTATAGCTGAAGTAGTCATTGGCCTCTAGGAAAATACCAGAGCCCATAAATCATTATCTGTGGAACTCAGGGCAGGGGACCAGAATATGGCTCCTCCCACCACTACAGAGGGATTTCTATTTTCTGTGGTATTCTGTCATCTCTTAGTGCTCACCTATGTCCTTACTACCTGTTGCTACGCTCTGATGTCACAGGCAGTAACAAGTGTTATGTCTGGGATGCTGAGGGCCCTTGAGGAGCTAGGGGTGAGAATGGGAGGGCCAAATGAAACAGAGGTCACAGGCCTAGGCACCCAGTACACTCTTGATATTAGCTTTCCAACTTAGAAAGTCTAAGCAAAACCTGCTTTTCTGTACACTCCCAAAGGCAGCCAACCACTTACATAACTTCTGACTTTACTAAGAAGCAATTAGACTAGGTAAACAACCTAGATTAGCCCAAAGTAAACTGGGGGGTTCCTGAGGACTTCCATTTAAACGTGATAAAATGTGAACATATAGCACATTCATGTGGTCAGAATGTAATCAGGCTTTAACGAATTCCAGGTCAACGTCCAGTTCTAAGGCTGGGCCCGGGGCTCACGCCTGTAGTGCCAACACGTGGGAGCCTGGGGAAGAAAAGTGATGGGAGGCTGATGGTGGCCTGAGCTACGAAGGGGAAGGGGACCATGTCACAAAACAAAACTGTTTATAAAGCAATGCCCAAATCTAGTCTAACCTCCTATACATATAATTTATTCCAAAATCCTAATCGGTGCTGGAATGTTCTTCTCAAATGACTTCAATTATATAAATCAATCTGCATTTTTTAAAGTCTGGCTTAAATTTAACCAATGTGACTCTAAACAAGTGGCTGAGGTCACTGTTGTATCAGTTCCATGTTCTGCTCTCATTGGACAAAGTGCCCCTTGCCGTGTTCTCTTCATGCGCTTCAGTAAAACCTGCTCTCCCGTCTCAGGTACCCTAACATCTATCGATAACCTCTAAACTCAGGTTTCCCACTGGGAAGGTTTCTGAAGCCTTCCTTCCGAGAGTCACCATGGTATGACTGTCTCCTTGGCGGGGTTCAGTCGGCACTGCCTCAACCTGCTGTCCCTGCAGAGGTCAAAGGGCAGCGAGCAGTGGGAGAGGACAATCAGCTGAGGCTGGTGAGTGACAGGACAGCTTGCCTGTACAGGAGCTGAGACCCAGGTCACAGCCAACCTAGGACACTGCCGCGCATGCGCACAGGCTGACCTCCCTGGTAGGCCAGAGAATGCTTTTCTGGTTCAACAGCGAGTAAGGGCACAGAGGGTGTCATTAAGTTCCATCCTCACATGTTTATTACCTCACAAAGCAAAGCATCCTCCAAGTGCTTGCTCTCTAGAAGCCCCAGGTCCTCTAGCACCTGCCAGTCCAGAACACTGCTCCTCTGTGGCTGAGGCTCTGTGCTCTTAACAGCCCTGCAATGAGGACTTTACACAAAGCACACTTACTCTTGTGGGACGTTTCTAATCTATTCTTCTATGACGCTGTTGGCCATTATGTCTATTAGAGATTGGTAGGACACACACTACATCAATACCAAAAACATCTACTGCAAACTAACTACGGATCCAACAGGGGTGCGTCAGCCACAGAAGCCACAGGCTTGAAATTCAAGCAGGAAGCCATTAGCAGGACGAATTCAGAAGCCTCTGGCGAGAGTTCTTCTCCCCATTGTTTGCTGCAGCCTCGCTGTTCAGGTCCAAATCTGTCAAAATTAAAAGCATTATTTATAAGGGAGGAATAGCAGGAGGCACCGGTGTTAGCCCACTATGAAGGGACTTCTCATACACACCCTTTACCATGGCTGCTGCTTAGTCGAAAGTCTTAAAGTTGGGTCGAGAAGTCAGTAACCCCCTTTTAAGTAAGAAGTCACAGAGTGACTTTGGGAGTAACCAGCCACTCTCTTGGTTATATATGAGGCCTGCTCCATAGGAGAACATTCACACCTGCACAGTAAACATGGCCCAAAGCCCATAGCTCAAGAGATCCTAAGTGCTAGAAGAGAACCTACTACTGCTATTTGGCTAAATGGGCATGTGGTCCAATTCCCTTCTGAATATGTCTGTCCTCATAGATTGATGATAGATTCTTAGCCAGAGAACCCTGCTTTTGCAGCAGGCAGCTGTCAATGCAGAGACTCAGAACTGGCCCAAGCCAAGAGCAAGTGAGATGGCTGCCGAGTGCCCAGCCTTAAACAGGACCTCTAGTCCAACCCCCGGCCCTAGGTCAGGCTCAGGGAATGTCCATGAAGAGGAAATGGGGTTAGTGCCAGGGGCAGGGGGTAAAAGGCTGGCATCTGAACACGACATGGCCTGGATCATGGACTTGCTACAGCTTAGCTACACAAGATGAACAGAGCCAACATGACCAGCCAGCGTCCCTACAGGAGGCACTGACTGAACTCCGTGTCACAAAACATAAAGACAATATGAAGGTGGGAATGGGATATATGGAGCACACACATATGGGGTACACACATATGAGGGAAGCTGGATATGATCAAGATACGCTGTAAACACGCATGAAACTGTCAAAGAACAAATCACAGAAGGACAAAGAGACCAGAGGTACAGACAGGAAGACAAGACAAAGATGTGGGATGCTAGAAACTGAGGTGGAACATGAGACAGCACACGGGACACAGACAGAGCAACCAGACAAGCCTGAGAGGAAGACAGGGAGAGGAGAACAGAGCTATCCTTCTTTGGAACTAGGATAACACCAATTTCTCCTTGTATCCTTGCAGTCTTAGGCTCCCGCAGGATAACACTGGAGCACGGGTTCAAGTGACAGGCAGGGTAGGGTAAAAAGGTGTGCCTGCTCAGAGAGCCCACCCTACCTTTGAACTCCACTCTCTGGCTGCCCTGGTCCTCTCCCTTGGTCTGTAGGGATGTGGGGATTTTTCCATCCATGATGTCCATCTTAATCATGCCCAGGTTTGTCAGGAGTAGCATGGGGTCAATGCCCTGCCCATTGCTTTTAATGTTCTCCAGCACCTTCAGACACTTGTACGATTTGAGCTCACTTATGTTCTCTTCCAGAAAAAGGTTGTAGAGGCTCAAGTCATTGTAGCCTTCAGACTTGAAATGCAGAACATCGAAGGTGGGCAGGATTTCATACACTTTGAGAACGTCCGTCTTCTGCCGGAACGGGATGAAGAACGTGTAGACGACGACGGGAATCAGCAGAGCATACACCATGAGGTTAATGAGGCTGAGCAGCTGGAAGATGCCCACGGCGATGAGCTTGCACTGGAAGCGATCGGGAATGGTGCTGTCGTTTTTCAGGACGCCTGATTTGATGCTGCACAGAAACTCGTCCGAGAGTGAGGAGAGGCTGAAGTAATAGCTCAAGTAGATACAAGCCAGCAGTATAACCACAAATGTCACCAGCCGACAGCTAATGTATTTCACGATTAAATGACTAGAGTTCTTTTTTGTCTTCAAGTACTGCTCCACGATTGGGTACTTGAAGTGGCTTTCAGATATCTCCCACAGACTGAAAAACAAAGCAAATAAAAATAATTGAGACCCTGGCCACTCTCATCAAGTGTGAAAGGCACGGGCATTGTCAACACTGTCACACTGAAAACTTCAAACAGTAACTGTAACTTCATCTGACTGCTGAGGAATAAAACCATGCTTAAAAAACATTTTTTCACTAGGCAGTGGTGACACATGCCTTTAACCCAGCATGCAGAGGCAGAGGCAGGAGGATCTCTGGGTTTGAAGACAGCCTGGTCTACAGAGTGAGTTCCAGGACAACCAGGGCTACACAGAGAAACCCTGTTTCAAAAAACCAAGACAAATAAACAAAACCTTTTTTTTTCTTTAAATGTTTTAAACATTTAAAATTTTATATGAGTGCTCTGACTGCATGTGTGCAGTGCCCTTGGGAGCCAAGAGAGGATGTTAGATCCCCTGAAACCAACACTCTGGCCTCTGCAAGAGCGGCAAGTGCCCTTAGCTGCTAAGTCCGCTCCCCAGCCCCACCTCTTTTTAATAGTTTAAAGTCAGTCTGCTTGGTTAAATGTGAGTTAATACTTAATAACCTTTAGGGTAACACCTGGTACCCACTGCTCAGTGTTTGTTAAATAAATTTATCAAATCCAGAACAGCAGCTGGTGGTCCATTACTGTTTTGAAATGAGAATCTCCCTCTAAGAATGAAACAGAGAAAAGAAATTTCCAACCCATGTAGAACATGTGTCTATCAGGGAGGGTGGAGGCCACTCAGGGACTCAAATGGTCCCCGGCTCTCTAAGAAACCACAGAACAGTGTTTATCTATTATCTAGAAATAAAAGGGTGAAAAAACAGAAGCAAATAAATGCATTGAGTTAATAGTGTTGCACTCAAACCCAGTGTCTGGAATTGTGACAACGAGTTTTATGTCACCTTGACGCAAGCTAGAGTTGGTTTACAGAGGGAACCTTGATTGAGAGAAGGCTCCCACCAGGCTGGCCTGTGGATAGGCCTGTGTCGCATTTTTTGGGTTGATGATTGATATGGGAGGTTGGGCTCACTGTGGGCAATGCCATCCCTGGACTGGCCATCCTAGGTGCCGTAAGGAAGCAGACTGAACCACTGTTTAAGAGCCAGCCAGGACCTGGGCATCAGATCCTGCCTCCAGGTTCGCGCCCTGCTTGTCCTGTTCCTATTGCTGTGATAAAACACTATGACCAAAAGCAGCTTGAGGGGAAGAATTTAGTTTAGCTAACAGTGCAACATTACAGTCCATTAGTGAAAGAAAACGGGGCAAGCAGATGCTGGCTTATGATTGTTTTTTAAACGACAATCCCCCACTAACATGAAAAATGAAATTCTCAGCCCAACTAGAACACAAACACATCTACCCAGGAGGGTAGAGGTCACTTGGAGGACCCAAATGGCATAATTAGTGTCTCTGGCTCTCATAATTCTTGCCCTGGTTTCTAATGTTAGCTAAAATAAATCGTTCCCCTTCGAGTAGCTTTTGGTTATGGAGTTTCATCATAGCAACAGAAATTCTAAGACAGGAATATAGCAGGTATCTTTAGAAAGAAAACAGCTGTTGCTATTGTTACTACTAGCAATGACAGAACCGGAGGAAGAATGTAAGAGAGTGGGCGGGGCCTCCACCCAGTGAGAGAGAAGGCAGGGCCTCCACCGTTCTCATCCTTTGTACATGCTTGGCTACCTTAGAATCAATCCTCTGTGCCTTTTCATTATAGGAGATCAAAGCAAGCAAGCTACAGGTGAGACCTGTTGCCCCTGTGAGAACTGCTTTTCAAAGGATGAGACTGGACAGGAAAGGATGTTAACCTGAGGACAGTGAGGTCTGAGGAGAACAGGGTCCTGTCAGTTGACGGTTGACAGCCTACGTACTCCCTTCTCACTCTTGGCAATCAGCACCCTGGGCCAGCACAGCAGGGCAAAAAGGGGCAGGGAACTGATCCTAGGGTGGCCATGGACAGCCCTCTGGAGCCATTACCTCTGCCCCACATTCTCAGTCACTCCTGGGGGTCCAGGTCCGTCTCTCAGGTCCAAATCTCGAGCACTCTTGGCAGCCTTGATGGCGCGATTGTAGACTTTGTCAAGTTCCTCCATGATAAACTTCAGGTCTGAGCAGAGGTGTGGAGCTGCAGCGAAGCGCCAGAAGAGCGCGGGCAGGTACAGGAGTATGGCAAACAGCAGTAAGATGTAGGGGAAGAACTGAAAAGCAAGAGCCAGTCACGGTGAGCACCCCGTCTCGGAGCAGAAAAAGCCCCGATCGGCCTCCCTGGACACTTCCCGACTCTGCCAGGAGCTGCTTGTGACCCACGTCACTGACGGACACCTGCTTGCTGCCTGTTGATTAATGCTTGTATAGATATCTGACCCTGAGCCGACCCCTTCCATTCAATAGACAGTAACTGGAAGGAGGTGGTGATTACATGGGGACAGAAAGCATTTCCTTCTAATCACGGAAAAAGAAAAAGAAATACATTTTCCTGTCCTGCAGAATGGTTCCTCATCAGAGCCCTAATTAAGGAACAGGCAGATTTCACAGTGGCCTTCGCTGGGTTTTCCTTTCATTTGCTCCAGTTTAAAGCTCTAGTTTTTTTTTGTTTTGCTTTTCTCTTTTCTAGACACTGGGAAAATGCCAAAGAAACATTATGACAAATTCTGGCTTAGGTGGTCTGGTGATCATCTTGTAAAGCAGTTGGAATAAGCACCTAAAAGCTACAGGATGTGGAGGGAGGGGCCCTTACCGCTGACCGTCACTCTATAGTTGGACAGTGTCCTGTGAGAGACGCCGCAGCACAGTAACAATCACAGTGAGGCGCCAGGGTTGGGGGACACAGAGCAGGCCAGAGGGATGGCAGGCAGTGGGGGGTGATCTGGAACTAGTTCAACCAGAAGCTTGGGAAGATATGGAGTCTCTGACCCTCAGTTTCCCTCTCTGAAGTGGTTGTATGATACAGGAATCATGAAGATGCAACTGGATGGCCCAGGAAAAGAAGCTAGACGTGGCTGCTGCCTGGCCTGTCCAACGCACTGGAGATCGCCAGGAAATACCAACAACAGAACAGGGCCTCCTACCTATAGCCCATAGGCCATCAACTTGACACAACCTAGAATAGTCTAGGAGTCTCACTGAGAGACCATGTACATTGATTCGACCCAGGGCATGGCTGTGGGAAACCTAGCCCACTGTGAGAAGCACCATGCCCTAGGTCTGGTGGGGCTGGGGTCCTAAACTGCACGAGAGTGGAGAGATCAAGCTGGGTACAAGCAAGCAATGACCACGCTGTACTCATTCCTCTCTGCCCTCGTCCGTGGATGCGATGTGGCTGTTTCAGGTTCTGCTGCCTTGACTTCCCCATAGTCAGATGTATAGACGAATGCATGGGCTATAACCTGCAGCTGACATTAGCCACTTCTCCTGTAAGCTGAATTTGTCAAGGTGTTCAATTACAGCAACAGAAATGAACTAAGCCAGACATGGTATTGCAGGTCTGAGTAGACATCCCCACAATGGCACACTGGTGTGCAAGCTCACACTGTCTGAGAAACAGCAGCAGTCTAGTCTGGTGGCGCTCACTTGGGGCTCCAAGCCTGCCCAGAATCTTGAAGGATTCTGAGAACACCACTTTCCTGGCACTAACCCCAATGTTAAAAGTTCTACTCTAGCAAGTGTGGGTGGGGTTCATTCCCGGGTTTGTACATATTCCAGGTAATGCCAGAGGCTTCCAGTAAATCCTCCAAGTCTCTATGACTCTGCTTTAGAAAAATATTTTGCCCACTTTGTTAAGTATTTTCTATTCTTTCCCGTTTTCTTTTAAGTGCTCTGTTTCAGAGAAAACTGATTAATCTTTGCAGATGACGAGCTGAACAAGACTAGAGAACAGAGTTCAAGCAGTCTTAGAGCGCCCTCTGCTGGTCTCCTGGATGCACTCACATGCCCAGCAAAAAAATTACCTGCTCTTAGCGCCAGGGGAAGCCATCAGCTGTGAATAAAGCAGGGGTGGGAGTCCAGAGGAAGGGATGAGAGAATATCAGCCTAGTCAACAGGGAGGATTGACAATGCCAGTCCACAGTGACAGACACTTGAACATTACCCTGAAGAACGTCTCTGGGGTTTAGCTGGCATTGAACTGAGACATGCTTATACACCCTGTACCCCTAGTCCCTTGAAAGCCATGCCTGGTGGACACACAAGCTAGGCGGCTGCCAAGAGCTGTGGAATGGGAGTTTAGTGGACACCGAGCTTTGTCTGGGAGGTCGGAGCTCAGTGGATGGATATGCAGAGGACTGTAAGCTGAACGACAGGAATTAAGCACGATTGGTCACTCGAAAGAGTGACTTAAAAAGACTGTTCTGAGGAAAGGGGTTTTGTACTCTGAAAATTCTCCCATTTCTTCTATTTAAAGCTATATAAGGTCATCCTATTGCATTGTTATTTAACATGTAAATTGTACCACTATAACATATGTTTACTGTTTTTTAAGTTTTAGATTAAACATATTTCTATATTTTATTTTTACAAGGTAAAAAACTGAAAAACATTCTGTGTGGGAATATAGCAGCTATGATTGCTGATTTGTGCCCAACTCCAAAGCCACAGCTTTATGTCCAGTTGGCATGGGCTGCTTCTCTAGTTAGCGAACAATCTTGGAAAAATATATATTTTAGATTTACTTAATTTTTAACTATGTCTATGTGTGTGAGAGTGTGTGTATTAGGTATGTGTGGGGGTCAGATCCCCTAGAACAGGAGGTACAGGCAGTGGTGGATGCTAAAACTAAGAGCCTCAGAGGCCAGGGTCCTCTGGAGAGCAGAGCCTGCTCTTAAACAGTGAGCCATCTTGATTGTAAGCCATGCTCATTTCCGGGACTCTCACAATCAAATCCTACACACTGAAAGGCCATGGACAATGAGTCTTTTCTCTGACTGTTCTGTAGGCCAGTCCTACAGAACTCCCTCCGAAGGCCCTGGGGAGACTGCCTCGCACAGGCCACCTCCCCCAAGTGTCCCCACATTGTCTCCCCTTGACGTGTGTCTATGTGCAATTTTTCTCCTCGTAAGAGGACACCACCAGCTCCAGGGTTGGTCCTCATAACTCACTACTGAATCTCTAACAGACTGTTCAACTCAAGTCATACTCTCAGTATGCAGGGTTAAGATGGCAACATAATCTTGGGTGACAGAATTCAACCCCTGCCACCACACCCATGTCCTTCATCTTGGTCTCTGCCCCAGAATAGCCCTGGAAGCATCTGGCTCATGCTACTGTACTGACAAGCTGATATGTACAGGACAACCTGCCCTTTACTCCTGCCTCTCAGTGTCAGTGCTCCCCAGATTCTGTCCTCAGTAGCTTTGACTGTCAGCTTGACACAGCCTATAGTCACCTGGTGGGGAGCCTCGGATGAATTCACTTAGAGTGGCCTGGCGGCGTGTCTCGGGAGCGGGAGCTGTCACTGCTACTGATAGGAGGGACTAGCCTATTGCAGGCATCACCACTCCCTGGGCAGCTGTGCTGAGCTGTGTAAGAAAGCTAGGTAAGTATGAGCCTGAGTGTGAACCAGAGTGTGAGCCAGAGTGCGAGCCTGAGTGCGAGCCAGGGTGAGAGCCTGAGTGCGAGCCAGAGTGTGAGTCTGAGTGCGAGCCTGACTGTGAGCCAGAGTGCAAGCCTGAGTGTGAGCCAGAGTGCAAGCCTGAGTGTGAGCCAGAGTGCGAGTCTGAGTACGAGCCAGAGTGCGAGCCTGAGTGAGAACCTGAGTGTGAGCCAGAGTGCGAGTCTGAGCGAGAGCCTGAGTGTGAGCCAGAGTGCGAATCTGAGTGTGAGCCTGAGTGTGAGCCTGAGTGTGAGCCAGAGTGTGAGTCTGAGTGCGAGTCTCAGTGCAAGCCAGAGTGCAAGCCTGAGTGCGAGCCTCAGTGAGAGCCAGAGTGTGAGCCTGAGTGCAAGCCTGAGTGTGAGCCTGAGTGCAAGCATGAGTGTGAGCCAGAGTGCAAGTCTGAGTGTGAGCCTGAGTGTGAGCCAGAGTGCAAGTCTGAGTGAGAGCCTGAGTGCAAGCCAGAGTGTGAGTCTGAGAGCCTGAGTGCAAGCCATGGTGCGAGTCTGAGTACGAGCCTGAGTGGGAGTCTGAGTGTGAGCCTGAATGCAAGTCTGAGTGCGAGTCTGAGTGCGAGCCTGAGTGTGCGCCAGAGTGCGAGCCTGAGTGTGAGCCTGAATGCAAGCATGAGTGTGAGCCAGAGTGCAAGTCTGAGTGTGAGCCTGAGTGTGAGCCAGAGTATGAGTCTGAGTGAGAGCCTGAGTGCGAGCCAGAGTGCGAGTCTGAGTGTGAGCCTGAGTGAGAGCCTGAGTGCGAGCCAGAGTGCAAGCCAGAGTGCGAGTCTGAGTGTGAGCCTGAGTGCGAGCCTGGGTGTGAGCCTGAGTGCAAGCATGAGTGTGAGCCTGAGTGCAAGTCTGAATGCGAGTCTGAGTGAGAGCCTGAGTGTGCGCCAGAGTGCGAGTCTGAGTATGAGCCAGAGTGCGAGCCTAAGTGCGAGCCTGAGTGCGAGCATGAGTGTGAGCCTGAATGCAAGCATGAATGTGAGCCAGAGTGCAAGTCTGAGTGTGAGCCTGAGTGTGAGCCAGAGTGCAAGTCTGAGTGAGAGCCTGAGTGCAAGCCAGAGTGTGAGTCTGAGAGCCTGAGTGCAAGCCAGAGTGTGAGTCTGAGTGCGAGCCTGAGTGTGAGCCAGAGTGTGGGCCTGAGTGTGAGCCTGAGTGAGAGCCTGAGTGTGAGCCCGAGTGCAAGCCCGAGTGTGAGCCAGAGTGTGAGCCAGCAAGCAGTGTCCCTGGTCCCTGCCCTCACTTCCTTCAGTGGTGGATTAGGACCTGCACATGAACCACATAACCCCCTTCCTCTCCACGTTGCTTTTCCTCAGTATTTTATCACAGGGACAGAAAGGAACTAAAGAGACGCCATCCCTTCGACACCCTCGGTCTCACAGCTTCCACACATCACCCTCACAGCTGCCCCGAGTGGGCACCACCAGACTAGACTGCTGTTCCTCAGACAGTGTGAGCCTGCACACCAGTGTGCCATTGTGGGGATGTCTACTCAGACCTGCAATTCCATGTCTAGTTTAGTTTCATTTCTGGACAAGTTCAATTTATAGGAGAAGTGGCTTATATCAGCGCCCCAGACACCTGGCATGCTACCCCAGCGGTTGGTCAGCTGCTACCACAACACATAAGCATAAACACAGTGCGTGTCTTCCTGGGGTAGCTTCAACAGTGACTGTGTGACTTTCAAGATCCCTTGGTGTCACCTTGTGATTGGCTGTGTGGTATCAAGCCCTGTGTGCTGTTGGCACATTCCCTTCTCAGAAGCACCTACTTCCTTCCCCTTCTGTCCTGACCAGAGCCTTCCCTGGGCCTGACTGGTGGTCTCCATGCCTCTCCTCTCTGACACACTAGGCTCTCCCTGCTCCCCTCCTGCCGCCCAGAACCCACCTCTGTAACTGGCGAGGCTTCTCCTGCCTCTCCTCTCATCAGTAACCACCACCGAGACTTGGCTCTGAGGACAGACTCTTAGAACCAAGCATACTGCTCAGGCCCACGCAGTGGCTCCCACTGGTCCAGCATTTGCCATATGCCTGTTTGGCAGTCACAGATCCTATTCTCTGTAACCCTACTTCCATTCCACTGTGCCGTGGCCACCCTGCTTCCCAACAGGACGAAGCATCTCCAGGAAGTGCCTCACCCCACACTCCCAAGGCTAGTGGCTCTCAACCTTTCTGATGCTGCGACCATTTTTACAGGTCCTCGTGCCATGGTGACCTCCAACCATAAAATTATTTTGTTCCTACTACATGACTGTTATGTGGCTCATAATGTAAATATCTATGCGACTCCCCCACAGGTTGAGAAGTGCTGCCCTAGGCAGTCCTGCTGGGTTGTTAGCTCAGCATCTCCACGTGGTCTCCAGCCTCTCAGCCACCTCGTTCTCATGACTCACGGGCCACAGTCTTCCTGGTCACAACCTTCCCTCCTGTCCCCACCCAGCTGTGTGCAAGGAAGGCACATTTTCTGAGAAGAACAGAGCCAGGTTTTTTGTTTTACAAATCACTACTTCTATACACTCACTCTTCACCCGCAACCACCTGGCTGTCACTTCACTAAAGCCCTGCAGCGGGAGCACTGAGGAATAACAGATCCAGTGAGTTTGGCTCCACTTGGAGAACAGTTGAGGGACAGGAGAACTCACGGCTCTGTCCCTGGGTTTCGGGGAAAACCACACTTTATCTTTTCTGTCTCACTTTCTAATTCAGTTCACCAGCAGGGAGAATCTGAGAATCTGAGACGCCATCTGTGGCCCACTGCTGCCAAGCAGAGCATGAGGGCCCTCGGTCAACATCAGCTAAAAGGAACTCCATGTCGCAGTCTGCAGCTAGGAAACCTGATTCCTCCAGCTCCCTGAGACAGCCTCCATGTTTCTCAGTTCCTCGAGCCCACTGGTAGTAGTGATGGGTCTGATCAAGACCTCCTACGGACATGTTTCTGTTGTGAGTTTTCTCTGGATTCTCCTCATTTGTGGTATGTCTGATAAATGCCAAACACCCTGCATAAAGAGCCAAAGAAAGCACACAGGTGATGCTCTAGATGATGCCCCTTCCTCCAAGGGGGACTCAGCTTCACTCTGGCAGACATGTAACTTAGAGACATCGGCAATGCCCAAGTAGTCTCATTGCCCAGGCTCTGAAATGACTCAGACCAGTACTTTAAACTCTGGGAGGGAGGGAGGGAGCCCCTTACTCCCAGCTAAGCCTGAGGGTTGACCAGGCAGGTTTCTACACTTTCTGTCCCTAGTCCTATGAGCCTGGTAAGAGCTGGGATACTCAGAACTGCCATAGCAAATGAGCTTAGCTCCAGAAAGAGCCTCAGACACTCATCCCACCCAGCAGGTCACCTTAGATGGGCCACTACTCCCTTGACTTGCAGACCTGGGTTCTGTTTGTGCAGCCCCAGACCCCAACATCTGGAAAAAAAACCCTGAGGGTTTCTCTTGCTCCAGTAGTCTTGTGGCAGCTCAGGTCCCTGCCAACCCTTACTTTAAGCAATCCCTGATACAATCTGAGGCTCAGCCAATGCCAACTCAGACTGGCCACAACTTGGTATTTCCACAATGACAATTTAACATGGACTTAAAACTACAGCAGCACGGACCAAGATTTACAAGGCTTCCTGTCTTCTGCAAGCGTCCACCTGTGCTGAAGGTCCTTACAAGATGATGTGCTGACACACAAGGCCGACAAAAACCCACTCTGCATGCAGGCTACACATTAAAGGGGAAAGATCAACCCAGGCATCACGTGGTACTTCCACATCAAATGTGCATAGAGTCTTGTAAGAGAAGAAGGCTGACTGGGTGTCCAGACGCAGTTACAGTAGCAGAGGATCTACAGTCAGCTCTGGTACTGCAGAAGATACACGTCTGTGTTTTCAGTAGATGAGCATCAGATGAGGCAAATGTTCTGGTTGGTTTTTACAAAGGGCAAAAGAACCAGTAGGACAGGCTAAAGCAGAGTCCTGCCTCGGTATGTGCAGAGGAGAGCCAAGATCTCAGGGAAGACCCAGAGTGTGACATCACTGCTCACAGGAAGACCCAGAGTGTGACATCACTGCTCACAGGAAGACCCAGAGTGTGACATCACTGCTCACAGGAAGACCCAGAGTGTGTGTGACACACTGCTCACAGGAAGACCCAGAGTGTGACATCACTGCTCACAGGAAGACCCAGAGTGTGACATCACTGCTCACAGGAAGACCCAGAGTGTGACATCACTGCTCACAGGAAGACCCAGAGTGTGTGTGACACACTGCTCACAGGAAGACCCAGAGTGTGACATCACTGCTCACAGGAAGACCCAGAGTGTGTGTGACACACTGCTCACAGGAAGACCCAGAGTGTGACATCACTGCTCACAGGAAGACCCAGAGTGTGACATCACTGCTCACAGGAAGACCCAGAGTGTGTGTGACATCACTGCTCACAGGAAGACCCAGAGTGTGACATCACTGCTCACAGGAAGACCCAGAGTGTGACATCACTGCTCACAGGAAGACCCAGAGTGTGACATCACTGCTCACAGGAAGACCCAGAGTGTGACATCACTGCTCACAGGAAGACCCAGAGTGTGACATCACTGCTCACAGGAAGACCCAGAGTGTGACATCACTGCTCACAGGAAGACCCAGAGTGTGACACACTGCTCACAGGAAGACCCAGAGTGTGACATCACTGCTCACAGGAAGACCCAGAGTGTGACACCACTGCTCACAGGAAGACCCAGAGTGTGACATCACTGCTCACAGGAAGACCCAGAGTGTGACATCACTGCTCACAGGAAGACCCAGAGTGTGACATCACTGCTCACAGGAAGACCCAGAGTGTGACATCACTGCTCACAGGAAGACCCAGAGTGTGACATCACTGCTCACAGGAAGACCCAGAGTGTGTGTGACATCACTGCTCACAGGAAGACCCAGAGTGTGACATCACTGCTCACAGGAAGACCCAGAGTGTGTGTGACATCACTGCTCACAGGAAGACCCAGAGTGTGACATCACTGCTCACAGGAAGACCCAGAGTGTGACACCACTGCTCACAGGAAGACCCAGAGTGTGACATCACTGCTCACAGGAAGACGCAGAGTGTGTGTGACACCACTGCTCACAGGAAGACCCAGAGTGTGACATCACTGCTCACAGGAAGACCCAGAGTGTGACATCACTGCTCACAGGAAGACCCAGAGTGTGACACCACTGCTCACAGGAAGACCCAGAGTGTGACATCACTGCTCACAGGAAGACCCAGAGTGTGACATCACTGCTCACAGGAAGACCCAGAGTGTGTGTGACACACTGCTCACAGGAAGACCCAGAGTGTGACATCACTGCTCACAGGAAGACCCAGAGTGTGACATCACTGCTCACAGGAAGACCCAGAGTGTGTGTGACATCACTGCTCACAGGAAGACCCAGAGTGTGACATCACTGCTCACAGGAAGACCCAGAGTGTGACATCACTGCTCACAGGAAGACCCAGAGTGTGACATCACTGCTCACAGGAAGACCCAGAGTGTGTGTGACACCACTGCTCACAGGAAGACCCAGAGTGTGACATCACTGCTCACAGGAAGACCCAGAGTGTGTGTGACACCACTGCTCACAGGAAGACCCAGAGTGTGACATCACTGCTCACAGGAAGACCCAGAGTGTGTGTGACATCACTGCTCACAGGAAGACCCAGAGTGTGACATCACTGCTCACAGGAAGACCCAGAGTGTGACACCACTGCTCACAGGAAGACCCAGAGTGTGACATCACTGCTCACAGGAAGACCCAGAGTGTGACATCACTGCTCACAGGAAGACCCAGAGTGTGACATCACTGCTCACAGGAAGACCCAGAGTGTGTGTGACATCACTGCTCACAGGAAGACCCAGAGTGTGACATCACTGCTCACAGGAAGACCCAGAGTGTGACATCACTGCTCACAGGAAGACCCAGAGTGTGTGTGACACCACTGCTCACAGGAAGACCCAGAGTGTGACACCACTGCTCACAGGAAGACCCAGAGTGTGACATCACTGCTCACAGGAAGACCCAGAGTGTGACATCACTGCTCACAGGAAGACCCAGAGTGTGACATCACTGCTCACAGGAAGACCCAGAGTGTGACATCACTGCTCACAGGAAGACCCAGAGTGTGACATCACTGCTCACAGGAAGACCCAGAGTGTGTGTGACATCACTGCTCACAGGAAGACCCAGAGTGTGACATCACTGCTCACAGGAAGACCCAGAGTGTGACATCACTGCTCACAGGAAGACCCAGAGTGTGACATCACTGCTCACAGGAAGACCCAGAGTGTGACATCACTGCTCACAGGAAGACCCAGAGTGTGACATCACTGCTCACAGGAAGACCCAGAGTGTGTGTGACATCACTGCTCACAGGAAGACCCAGAGTGTGACATCACTGCTCACAGGAAGACCCAGAGTGTGACATCACTGCTCACAGGAAGACCCAGAGTGTGACATCACTGCTCACAGGAAGACCCAGAGTGTGACATCACTGCTCACAGGAAGACCCAGAGTGTGACATCACTGCTCACAGGAAGACCCAGAGTGTGACATCACTGCTCACAGGAAGACCCAGAGTGTGACATCACTGCTCACAGGAAGACCCAGAGTGTGTGTGACATCACTGCTCACAGGAAGACCCAGAGTGTGACATCACTGCTCACAGGAAGACCCAGAGTGTGTGTGACACCACTGCTCACAGGAAGACCCAGAGTGTGACACCACTGCTCACAGGAAGACGCAGAGTGTCATGCTCACTCACAGAGAAGACTCTAGATGTCACATCATCGCTCATGGACAAGACTGAAGGGGTTCGGTGGTCACTTAAAGTGTGCTCCTCTGTGCATACTTGCTAGCTCTGGCTGCAGTTTCTTACTCTCCTGCCCTGCACCTCTTCTCTCTAACCTGAACAGCCTGGCTGCTAATGCCTTTTGTGTAGTACTTCCCTTCCTTTCAGTACATCCACCTACCAGAAACCCACTCAAGAGCTGTGTAGCCAGGATTCACCGCCGGGCTTCTGGTCCTCCAGTACCACAATGGCCAGGAGCAACCCAACTATGCTAGTCTTTACTTTGTCTACGTGAGCCCTTGGGTCCCATTCTGCAGGGGAATTAAGGACACAAAGGAGACAAAGACGTACAAGGTGCCTCTAACCGAAGAGCTAAAACTCAGAGAGCATCTATTTCTCATCTGCTCCCCATAGATGTCAGATGCAGTCACTGCTGAGGCTCCACCGGTGGCTGACCACACCCTCTGACATGTTGGTGGACTGTGGCCTGCACTGCCTTCCCAGGCCTCCAAGTCTCTATCTGTAGAGCATCTCATTACCTTGTGCAGCCACAGTGGGAGGTTTCCAGACTCGCTCTGCAGGGAGCTCTTCTGCTGTACTGCGGCCCAGCAGTATGAATCCACAAAGGCAGCCTGTCGCCAGGAGAAAGAACTCGGGGAGAAGCAGCTTATCTGGGTACCTGGGAAGCAAAGCAGATAGTTCCAAATGAACGAAGCAGGGACCTGCCTTCCTCGCCCGACCTAGCCCCACGGAACTTAAGTGCTGTCTGTGGTCAAAGCTTCCTGCACTGAGTCGCAACATCACACAGTAACTGAATACAGGTATTAAAAAAATCTTGACAGTAAAAGGTTCCTGGATATGCAATGATCAAAACTTCAAATTCAAATGTGCAATGAATCCAAGGTTTGCTGGAAGTGCTCATCCGTGTAGTATTGCACACTCTCGTGGAAACCTGGGTTCTGAACTCACAGTGCACACTTGGTACCATGCAACACTCTGAATCCTGCCAGAAGCAACTCGGCTCACAGCCAAGACTAGGGTGTGCTATTGTACTCCACAGATGCTGTCAACCTGACACAGGCTGGAGTCATGCAGGAAGAGAGAAGCCAGTGCAGAATTAGTTCTATCTTGCCTGTGAGCATGTCTGTGGGATATTTCCTTAATGATACAGGAGGGTCCAGCCCACTGTGGGCACCTGGTGGGCTTGAGTTGTATGAAACTAACTGAGCAGGCCAGGAAGAGCAAGCCAGTAGCAGCACTCCTCCCTGGCTTCTGTTTCAGTTCCTGCTTCCAGGTTCCTGCCCTGGCTTCCTTCACTGATCGATGTGTAAGCCAACCAAACCACTTCCTTCAAGTTGTTTATGGTCGTGGTGTTTATCACAGTCATACAAGGCAAACTGGGAGACTTATGAACTGTAGTTGTTTAACTGTGCATACAAAGTTTTCTACTCTCATGGAAGCATAATGGCTAAATTATGGAAAACAAAGACTAAATATTGTCCTAATATCACTACTGCATAACTGTCAAATCAGTATACCTTTCGGATGAATTACGGCAACAAGCACAGCCATCCCATCAGTACGTAATTTTAATAAGTGGTAAAATTATATATATACAAGAATGGTGTTAAAGACATATAAAATTTGTGAATAAATACTTGAGTTCTAGTATTGAGTTCTCATAATGGCCACGAGTGGAGAAAGTTTAAGAAGCTTGGTCTGGGTCATGAGCACCAGGACTGAGGAGGGGATGACGGTGAGGAAGGGACTAAGATAACACCCAGCACATACTGGAAGTTAACACAGTGAAAGCACACCTGATTGACACTGGCCCTGACAGCAGCTTGGGCTCTGCTGGGAGAATATTCTAGAAAGAAGTAAACTACCATAAAAACAGCAGGGAACAGGAAAAGAATAAACAGAAATGCTGAAATGTTGACTTTAGGGAGTCAACAAAGAAGTGGTATCCCATGGGTGGGCAGGCTACAAGGTCAACTCAACGAAAGTTCATGTGGGTACACAGAGTCCAGAAGTCAACCTTGAACAGTCCTCCTCACCCTTATTCATCCCCCACCTTCTTTCTGTTTTTATTTTATATGCACTGGTGTTTGCTGTATGAGGGAGTCAGATCCCCTGGAACTGGAGTTACAGACAGTTGTGAGCCGCCATGTGGGTTCTGGGAATTGAACCTGGGTCCTCTGGAAGAGCAGTCAGTGCTCTTAATCCCTGAGCCATCTCTCCACCTTATGTCTTGACAGAAAGTCCTTCACTAGAACCTGGCTTTCAGAGCTTGGGCTAGCAGCCAGTAAGCCCTAGGGTCTTCCAGCCTCAGCATCCCCAGCAGGCATGTACCACGCCCCATTGTACCACACCTCACTGTGCCACACCCCATTGTACCCTGCCTCACTGTACCACACCCAACTATACCACACCCCACCTTTTAGTGGATTCTGGAGATCAAAGTCAGATTCTCATTCATATGCAGGACTTTACTCTGTGAGCTTTCTCCACAGCCCTCAGGGAAAAGGACTTGTTTTTGTCCTAAGAAAGAAAAGTCTGAAGGGACAATGACCACAGGTGACTGCTGGGCAAAGCAGTAATTTTCCATTTCCTCTAAAGGAAAAGGGGGGGGGGGGAACATAAACCAAATTGTTTCCTAAATGGTTTAGATTTAGAAGGCAAATGCCAAAGCCTATGAGCTTCCCAAAAGAAGATGAGGTTGTGTAGGGATGAGGGCAGAAGACCTGGGTCCCACTCAGGGCTCTGTTGTAATGTGTTCCTCTGAGAAGGGACTGTGGAATGTGACCTTCTTGTGACTGCTGCATTTATAAAAATATAGAGGTATAAGATATGTTCTATGGGGGTGTGGTTAGGCATGGGAGAAAGGGATGTCTCAACTGGCCAATGCCAAGGCATCCTCCCTCGTGAGGGACCAGCCACAAGATGGTATAGTATAGAATAGAGTTTATTCAGGGCATAGGGAGGGGAGTTAAGAGAGTAGTAGAGGCAGAGGGAGAGAGGAAAGAAGCAGAGGCTGGCCATGACCACTTGGGGGGGGATGGGGAGAGAGAGGGAGCAAGAGGCAAGAGGGCAAGAGGGGGAGGAGGGGGCAAGCAGCCCCTTTTATAGTGGGTCAGGCACACCTGGCTCTTGTCATGTAACTGTGGGGTAAGCCGTAGACAGAATCCTAACAGTGATGGTTTGTATATGCTCAGCCTAGGGAATGGCACTATTAGAAGGTGTGTCACTGTGGGTGTACTGGCTAGTTTTGTGTCAACTTTACACAGGCTGGAGTTACCACAGAAAAAGGAGCTTCAGTTGAGAAAATGCCTCCACAAGATCCAGCTGCAAGGCATTTTCTCAATTAGTGATCAAGGCGGGAGGTCCCCTTGTGGGTGAGGACCATAGTAGGCTGGTAGTCTTGGTTCTATAAGAGAGCAGGCTGAGCAAGCCAGGGGAAGCAAGCCAGTAAAGAACATCCCTCCATGGCCTCTGCATCAGCTCCTGCTTTCTGACCTGCTTGAGTTCCAGTCCTGACTTCCTTTGGTGATGAACAGCAGTGTGGAAGTTTAAGCTGAATAAACCCTTTCCTCCCCAACTTGCTTCTTGGTCATGATGTTTGTGCAGGAATAGAAACCCTGACTAAGACAAATTGGTACCAGCATAGTGCGGTATTCCTATGACAACCTGACCATGTTTTGGGGAGAACTGTGGAAGGACTTTGGAACTTTGGGCCAGAAGATCCATTCAGTGTTAAGAGCTCTGTGAGATGTTGTGTAGGAGCTTGGAAGATAATGTTGAATTTAGTGTAGAAAATGGAGGCCTGGCTTGTGAAATTTCAGAGGGAAAATTAAAGACTCTTTCAGGGTCATTGCTATTTTGGATTGTGAAGATTCTGTGGTTCTGGTTAGCTGGGGCTGAAGAATCAGCTGTGATTAACAAGATACCAGAACTACTAAAGTGAAAACTTTTCCTTACTGGGACTACTGATGCTTGTTAGCTGGAGCTAAGAAATTAGCAGTGATTAAGAAGGGACCAGCATCATTGAGGTGACATCTTCTGAGAAGTGTTTTCTGAAAGCACAAAGAGGCTGTGTTCCAGAGATAGCCAAGGTTGTACCTTGTGCTGTGGCTGGACTTGGTAATCTGTAAGAGTCACCCAGGTGGTACTGGTTTTGAAGGCATGAAGGGGTCATGAAGAGCAGCTGAAGCCACAGAAGCACTGTGAGAGGCCATGGAAGGCCATTGGTGAAGGTGCAGCTTCAGTTGCAATTGATGGCCCAGGACTGAAGGGATCATGCAAGGGAGTTGAGGCTTGGCACTATGAAGAGAGCCTATGAGAGGCTAGTGTTGAAGCCAAGTAACAGTGGAAGACAGCAGCATTTTGGAGACGCCAGTACCATGAGATGACTACCAAGAACAGGAGCAGCAGTGGAGTACAGGCAGCTGGAGCCTAGAAGACAAGGTGTGTGCTACAAAGGGCAGGGCTGGAGAAGTGACCCAAACCCTTAGAGGAGCCCAGAAGATCGTGAGTTGGATCCCAGACATTGGATGGTTGGAGATTGATTTTTGCTTTTGATTGTGACTGTGCCCTGATATTTTTCCCTCTTGAAGGAAGTTTTTTAGTGAAGCCCACAGTTAAGAGACTTTAAATTGGGGCTGGTGAGATGGGTCAGTGGGTAAGAGCACCCAACTGCTCTTCCAAAGGTCCAGAGTTCAAATCCCAGCAACCACGTGGTGGCTCACAACCATCCGTAATGAGATCTGGCGCCCTCTTCTGGAGTGTCTGAAGACAGCTACAGTGTACTTACATATAATAAATAAATAAATCAAAAAAAAAAACGTTTTAAAAAAAAGAGACTTTAAATTTTAAGACTTTGAATTTTAAAAGATACTGGATATTTTTAAATGATTGAACTTTTAATATGTAAAGACTGTGGGACTTTTAAAGTTGTTTAGATTTTGGGGATGAATAAGAAACTAAGGGTCGAGGCTTCCTAGTGATGTGTTTGTGTGTCAAGTTGACAAGGGGTCAATTGTACTGGCTAGTTTTGTGTCAACTTGACACAGCTGGAGTTATCACAGAAAAAGGAGCTTCAGTTGAGGAAATGCCTCCACGAGATCCAGCTGCAAGACATTTTCTCAATTAGTGATCAAAGGGGGAGGTCCCCTTGTGGGTGGGACCATCTCTGGGCTGATAGTCTTGGTTCTATAAGAGAGCAGGCTGAGCAAGCCAGGGGAAGCAAGCCAGTAAAGAACATCCCTCCATGGCCTCTGCATCAGCTCCTGTTTCCTGACCTACTTGAGTTCCAGTCCTGACTTCCTTGGTAATGCACAGCAGTATGGAAGTTTAAGCTGAATAAACCCTTTCCTCCCCAACTTGCTTCTTGGTCATGATGTTTTGTCCAGGAATAGAAACCCTGATTAAGACAGTGGGTATGGGCTTTAAGACTCTCATCCCAACTCCCTGGAAGCCAGTGTTCTGCTGGCAGCCTTCAGATGAAGATGTAGAACTCTCAGCTCCACCTGTACCATGTCTGTCTGGATGCTGCTGTGTTCTCGTCTTGATGATATTGGACTGAATCTCTGAACCTGCAAGCCAGCCCCAACTAAATGTTGTCTTTCTAAGACTTGCCTTGGTCACGGTGTCTGTTCACAGCAGTGACACCCTAACTAAGACACTTCTCCACAGCAAAGTGAGAATGGCACCCTCTGCACATACAGGTGTGTGGGTGCGGGGCTCTGAGCAGCAGTCACTCAAGCCATGCAGCCTTAGGGTCCAGCAGAGCTGTGCCTCTTGTCCTCGTCAAGTGTTTATTGGGGAGGGGATGTGTCACAGGCATTGAACCACCTGCTGCTCAGTTCCCATTGCCCTGCCCTCATCCCTCCAGTCCCCCTACAGATGAGGCACGCTCTCTTCCACAGCCCACGCAGGGTGAGTGGTGCTGAGTGCCTGGGCCCTGTGGCTGCATTTAAACCTCACTCTGCCACTTGGTTGGGTGACTCACTGCTGGTAAATCACTTAACCTTCCAAAGCCTGGGTCTCTAATGGGGATGACATTAATATCAACAGTGCTGTTGTAGGGATGGGAGGGAGGGAGGCAGCAAAGTGGTTACCATAGTGCCCAGTTCTCATTGGTGGCTCTGTGAAGCCTGGAAGCCATGAGTTGACTTTTCCTGCACTGCTTTAAAGACTAAAGCACCCCACCATTGCCTCTTCTACTCTATGGAGAGGGGGCAGAGACAGCGAGGTGAGTCCCTAGGCCCTAGAATAGAGCAGGCCTCCAAGGGCCACCCTCCCCCGGGAAGGGATGATCCACACTTAGATAAAGATAAGGAAGTGGTGTGGGTTGTCAGGAGGGTAGACTGCTGAGGTGGTAAAGGCCCTGGGTACCCCTTCTTCCTCAGCAGGTGACTTGACAGCCAGACATCAAGAAAGCACACATTGAGGATTGGGAGAGATCACCCTGACATCACGAGCTGTTGTAAAGCATCCTAGGATAGGGACAGTTCTTACCATTAAATGGGTAAGACATTTCCCAGTGCTCTGGGCTCCTTTAACCCATTAAACTCAAGATCTAGCATTTTATAAAAAACAGGGTGCGTGAGTCTTCCCACCCTCTTCCTGCTAACATCAGTGTGGCCCTGCTAACATCTCCTGCCATTACCTACCAACGTGTAAGTGTGCAATGGACACATGGGGTGAGCAGTCCTTTTGCTGATAAGCTATGTGCTTGGGAACATCTGGCCACATACTCATGAAAGCAGACAGTGCTGTCAGCAGTCCACGGAAGCCTGCCTGGCTCAGAACAGTCCTGGATACCACCCTCAGAACACCCATGGGTAGCACTTACTCACGTTCTCCCTGAGGGAAAGTGCTTCAAGCTTTCTTTTGGGGTTCAGGGACTTTCCTTCTGTAGTAGCAGAAACTCTTGACAAAGAAAAACATCTCAACATTGTATAGCAAACATTTTTTAAGAGAATGGAGAAAACAGAGAGCTGGGTATGAGGAGATGCTGAGGTCCCAAGGAAACATCCCTAGTCTAGAGTGCAGAGACAGCAGGCAACTGGCACTCATTGGACACCACCAGTTCCTCCGACTGCCACCTACTCAAGACTGTCACATGGGGGAGAACCAGCCTATTTCCTTTACCCTAGAGGGAACTAAAGCTCAAAGTGGTCCAGCCCTCCTCCACCCCTCTTTACACAAGCCTCTGGACTCAGTGACTCCAGCAACCTGCCTCTAGAGGAGTCCCCACTAGGGTGGCTTCGGCAGATGGCGCCCCCAAGTGGCTGGAAGTGGAGAGCTTTCTGGCAATGGCTGAGAACATTCCAGCAAATGAAATAGATCAATACTCCAGGACTTGGTGTTTTCTGCCTAGGAATGGGAAACTAACTCAAAGAAGCCAAAAGCCGTGCTAGGGCAGACACAGAACTAAGAAAAAAAGCTGGAATAAAGAGAGGGCTACCAGGAGAGGGGCACTGGATAGGCACCCAGCTATACAGCCTCCTGAGAAGCCTGCGGCCTCGACACTTGACAAAAGAACCCCACAAGACCCCCCAGCAAGTCTCGCAGGGTCCACACCACCGTGTCAGTCGCAGGAAGGCACTGGGATCTCCAGTGTTCTGGCCATCCCTATACAGAATGCGCATGTCATGACCTGAATTTCAAAATGTCCCTACAGGCTCACTCAGTCCCCAGTTGGTGGTACTACTTTGGGAAGTTGTGGAAACTTGGTTTTGTGGATCTTGTGGAAAAGTAGATGGCTGGGGTATGCCTTTGTAGGATGTAACTGGTTCCCTGTCCCTTCCAGTCTCATTCTGCTTCTCTCCCCCAGGATCCCATAGTCCGAGGCCCACGACAAGCACCCACAGACTACACTTACGCAACTATGAGACCAACTACACCATGTTCCCTCAAGTTGTTCTAAGGAATTTGGGTCACTAATTCTTGATTGACAAATAATTACTATAGCACACACAAGTTCAGGTTCATGCTAAGAACAAAAAACCCTCTTTCTGGTTGGCTGAAATATAGAGACAGCTGTGGGATTCACACCCATGGAGCTGGCAAAATATGGTGAGATCTTGAAGAGAAAAAATGTGCTCTCCGGGGCTCCCCAAAGAAAGTCTCATCAGCTAAGCAGATAACCTGAGGCACCAAGGTCTCCCTTTACCTTGTAGGTACTCTACCTTGAGCGGAAGAGCAGCCTAATGGCCTCTCCCACTGCCTAGATCCACATCTGCAGCAGCAGCAGCAGCAGCATAAGCTTAGGCGAAAACAGAGCAGTGTGGCCCAAGACACAGGTCAAGGACAGACAGACAACAGGGAGTCAGCCACGGTTTCTCCAGGACATTAATGCCAGGTGGGGTTGTCTCCATCTTCCAGCTGAACGGGGGCTCTGGCCTACTTCTGCTACTGCTCCCCTTTCTTTAGCTCATACACAGCACTGACACAGAACAGGCAGGAGAGCAAGGGCAAGAGAAGGATCGAGGCTGGAGCGTCTGTGCCTTCTGATTGTCTAACACCCACAGCTCCTCCTGGCTCCCAGGGGGACGGAGGTTTGCTATGTTGCTTGGGGAGGTTTGGGAAGCAGACATTTGAGGAGCTAATGAAAAGTCTCAAACCCGCAAATTTAACAAAAATAAAACAGAGAAATCCAGTCAGCCAACGAGAACTACAGACGTCCGAAACGTGTGGGATTCTAGAAAGTGCCACACTGCAGACTACAGGGGGCAGCAGAGAGACATGGCCCTTGCTGTTCACTTTTGTCCCCCATTTACAGGGAGCAAAGGGAGGCACTCCTGACTAGGGAGAGGCGGGAACCCACACTCCCCATTTTTAACAAAGAAAGAGGAAAGAGAAGGGACAGTTCCTGGGTAAAACTGGGTCTGAGACTGAAGACTTGGAAAGGGTTTGCAGAGGGCGACACATGCTGTGACTGTGACTGAGGGAGACACATGCTGTGACTACTGTTCTGGGAGGTGCACAGGAAAGCAATGGAGCCGGGATTACAGTGCTGAGTGCTGTCTTCTGCACGGCCCTAAAGTCAACAAAGTGTTTTTATTTCACAAAACAAAAATAATTATAATTCCTTTACTATATATTACACACATGCATGCACACATCTATCTCATATAAAGGACCCAAGCAGACCATAAAACAACCTTCAAAGCACTGCACTTGAAAGAACCAGCTACATTTAAGGATGCAGGGGAAAAAACCTGAAAATCATTCTTGTAAAGTCCCAAGTTCAGTGAGAACCATCACTAAGAGAATCATGAAGACAACACAGAAAGGAGAAGGGTGGCCAGCGCCTGTGCCACCAAGTCTCAGGAGACAGGGCAGACCAGTGAGTCTCAGGAGACAGGGCAGACCAGTGAGTCTCAGGAGACAGGGCAGGCCAGTGAGCGAGTCTCAGGAGACAGGGCAGGCCAGTGAGCGAGTTTCAGGAGACAGAGCAGGCCAGTGAGTCTCAGGAGACAGGGCAGGCCCGTGAGTCTCAGGAGACAAGGCAGGTCAGTGAATGAGTCTCAGGAGACAGGGCAGGATAGTGAGTGAGTCTCCGGAGACAGGGCAGGCCAGTGAGTCTCAGGAGACAGGGCAGGCCAAAACGTGCTGCAGGAGACTTAGCATGTGTGCATAATGGAACTGACTCCCCAACCATCAGAAAGCCAGCAAAGCTCCAAGAATTCCACAGTAACTTTTCCTTCCTCCCTCCTTGCACTTCTCCAGCCAACTTGTATCCAAACTCAGCTTCAGGTTCAAACATAAGACATTCTGCAATTAAGTTATGGAAGACCCAATTTGTCCAAAACTGCCTTCCCTTCCTCTGTAAGAATACTTTATAAGCATGCACATATTTCATAATAGTGAGAAAATATAAGCACTTTTTATAGCCTAGACTTGGATGGAACTAAAGTGATTTTCGTAGCAGTTAGGCCAGGTTAACTCACAAGGACTCCTCTGCACCGGCCTGGGCTGTAGAACACACACACCTCTGTAACACTTGCTCTTTGCTAAGATGGGCACAGGCGTTATCTACAGGAGCCTCTAACACACCCCAGATACTTTACCACCAACTGAGAGAGGAGTTTCAGGAGATGATGCTCCTTCCGAGTCCCACAAACTGGACAAGACTCCACCAGGACAGCTCTGTCTCTACAAGGAGAAAAGCAACTTCCTGTCCGTAGCAGCAGTAGGAACGGGGATTTGTGGCCTGCAGCCAGAGAAACAAAAAAAAGTTGGCAAGCGTGGTCAGGGAAGAGTGTGTGACAACATAGCCAGACACAGGCGACCAAGACCAGGAGTATATCCAGGGAAACCGACAGTATGGAACTGGGTGGTGTGTGAGGTTTCACTCCTGTGCCGAAGTCCCTTCCAAAGAAAACTTGTACATACCTAAGAGAAGTCTGACAGCCGTCCCGTGAATGTAAAAGAACGGCACAAGAGGCGCTCAGTGGTACCTCAAAGATTAAAGAGAGAGAAAGGACTGAATTCTTTAAATACTGCTGTCACCTAAGACAAACTGCCTCAGACACATAGAAATTAGTTACAAATTTGTATCTTGGGCACACAGGACTTTAAAGTGAAAGGGTATGTTGCTGTAATTACTTCATCCTTTTTCTTTTCTCTTTTCTTTCTTTCTTTTTTTTTTTTTTTTTTTTTGTTTTTCAAGACAGGATTTCTGTATGTAGCCTTGGCTGTCCTGGAACTCACCCTGCAGACCAGGCTGGCCTTGAACTCAAAAATCCGCCTGCCTCTGCCTCCCAAGCGCTGGGATTGAAGGCGTGCACCCTGACTTCCCTCAGAGACAACTATGCCTCTCTGTCAACACACTCCTAACATGTGCAAAGCATAGGCTCTCCCTACAAAGCGAGGTGCTCCTTCATTTGTGCTTGCCTGGTTTTTCCATATTCTGCACCTGGGGTAAAGCACAGGGAAGGCCTGGGCTTTTTCCTTACAGTGCCAGTTTGAGAAGCGTAACATGCCAGCTTCCTGTTAAGCGGTGATGTCAGTCACCTGTGTTATTCTGCTGGGTGCTATGTAGCTCTCGTGCCTGCAGAAGTGACTTCTCTGTGAAACGCTAGGGATCTGAGGAAACCCATGGAGACTGTAAACACGGCATCGTGGACACACCATACTCCTCTTCAGATTGCTTCATTCATTGCTATGAGCTGGAAGCACAGATCCCACTGGGATTCCCAGGACAGCTGTGATGGCTCGAGCCTAAAATGATCCCACAGATTCATTTTGAATGCTCGCTCCCCAACTGCTGATGCTATGTGGGGTAGTAGACTCTTTGGGGGTGGGCGATGAGTAGAAACAAGTCATGAGGGTCAGGCTTTTGGAGGTCACAGCCAAGGCCTCTAGTATAGGCCAGGCCACCCTGTGTTTCCTTGTCTATCATGGTGTAAGAACCACAGCCACAGGCTCCCACCACAACAGGCTCTGATGGGCTGAGGTTCCTCTGAAACCATCAGCCAAAACGAATCTTTCATCCTTTCAGTCATCTCTGTCAGGGAATTTGTTCACAGCAATAGAAAGTAACCGGTCCACACTGCATTCAATCAAAGAAACCTGTGAATTACTGCCATTATTCTGTGTCTTACAAATGAGACTCAGAGCATTTAAATAATAGTCTAATCAATATTTAGCCAGTTTATTATTCAAGATATATATATATATCACATATGACTGGGGAGGAGAAAAAAACAGACAGACCTGGGGCTGGATCATGTCTGTATAATTAGACTCCAAGGTTAGCCAATTTACATAGAACACACAAGATGGCCAGAATCAACCCCCAAGAAAGCCTATGCTGAGCTGAGATGCAAGTTCATAAAAAGGTATCATTTAAACACTCAGTTAGGCTGGACAGATGGCTCAGTAGGTAAGAGTGCTTGCCGAGGAAGCATAAGGAGCTGTGTTCAAATGTCCAACACCCACATAGAAAGCTGAGCATGATCATGTGGGCCTATAACCCGAGGTCTG
Organism: Mus caroli; assembly: GCF_978045245.1. NCBI lineage: Eukaryota > Metazoa > Chordata > Mammalia > Rodentia > Muridae > Mus > Mus caroli. The sequence goes on from NW_028227266.1 coordinate 11,685,290, forward strand.
CGGGGGACAGGAGGAGGAGGGCAAGGGAGGTCCAGGGAATAAGGAAGAGAGCGATAGGGCTTGCCACATCTCGAGGGAATAAGAAGTGATCGAGCCGAACACTACACGCCCTTGGTGTGTACTCAGACGTGTGCATAGACACACACACACACACACACTCACATGCACTACAGAGCCAGCAAGATTTGTTGCTAACAGCTGGCACACACAGACCTTACCCGAGCACCTAGGCCTCTGTGTAGTGTCAGAAAGGTGGTGGGGAGTCTCCGCATGGAGCTCACATGGTAGAAAGAGATGTCTGTCTGTCACAACTGAAACGTGACATATGAGAGCCAGGGAGTAAATTCTTCCAGCAATGCAGACTGGCCAAGCTTATAGTAGGGGGATTGTGTTGGTGGCCCTGGGCTTTGTTTTTAGAGGGTAGTTGGAGAAGCTGGCACAGACCCACAGTGGGCATGCAACACATAGAGACTGCAAGAGGGAGATGGGGGGGAAGTTAGCTCAAGAATAATGAAAAAGAAACAGGTGGTGTGACAACTTCCAAACATGCCTTCAAGAGCAGGTTGTTAGAAGCATTCTGGAAGTCCAGTAAATGTGCTCAAGGGTAAGTTAGCATACAGGGGGAAATCAGGTCAGGCCTTCCCTAAGGAGAGCTTCTAGGATCTCTTTTCTTAGCTGTTGCTTTCTAAAAACAAAACAAATAAACACAAACAATTATATTCAATAGGCACTTGGTTTTCTTTTACTTTCTAACAGGTTACATATCTACCTTTTTTCATTTTCGGCATGAAACGAGTTGCCTGAGTTTGGCCCCCAAGAACACATAGGAAAAAATCCCAGAGATGGTAGTTAGTGCTCATACCCCCAGTGCAGGGGAAGTAGAGACAAGAGGACCCCTGGGGGCTCACAGGCCAGCCAGCTTAGCCTACTTGCCAAGTTCTAGACCAGTGACAAACTCCCCACTCCACCCCCCTGTCACACACACAAACCAAAGAAAAGGCAGCTCTGGTTATCACTTCTCCGCCAGCAGGGGGCAGGATGCTGGCTTCTTGAGTCTCATGCTGCATTTTTTTAGTGTACACATGATTAGTAATTCCTTACCTACTTACTAGTTTTATCTTTTAAAACTCTCCAGCAAATCCACTGCCATAAAGACAGTTCTTAAGAAATATGGGCTTAATACTTAGAAATGCCCCAACCTGAAGCAAGACTCGGCTTAGCTGACGCCATCATTTCTCCCTCAAGGATATCCTCTAAAAGCCAGCTTTCATAATTCCTGATACAAAGAAACCTTCTGTGGATAAGCCCTTGAGCATCTCCACCCCGTACGGAAAGAGATGATGACTATAAATGAAAGGAACCTATGGGGACTGTCACCATTAAGAGGACAGTGTCATGAGACTCCTGCAAAGCCAAGGACATGCTACACAGATCACATGGGTTCCACAGACAGATTCAAACATTCAAGTGGCAAGTGCTGTTCTCAAGGAGTCCCGTATGGAAAGGGGACTCGAAAGCTTTTCATCTAACATCCAAATGTGGTGTGACCCACCCCAAGATCTTGTGCCTACACTACACCAGCCAGAGCCTAGGGTCTGATGTACCAGAGAGTGTCTCTCCATTAGTTCAGTGTCCTCACAGAGTGAACCTGATCTTAGGAGAGGTGCCTTCTGGTCACATGTGACCTACCCAGTTGTTTTTGCTGTGGGAAGTAAATACCTTAACTGTGTTCCCTTGGTCCTTAAAGAAGAATTGACTTTCTGCTCCCCTAGTCACTCCCATGTGTGCACAGGGAGCAAATGGAGTGTTCAGGAAAGGAAGGAAGTCCTAGGAGGGGAAGAATGCTGGAGGCAATGGTCCAAGGACACGGGAAAGAGGAACAGCCAGTCCTTCCCACCCAGGCCCATCTCAGCAGTCAGGGATCCCACTCATGGCCTGAGTCTGAGTGGAGACTTGATTAGTGGAAACTTGCAGCACTCAACATTCATGCCAAATACCTTCAACTGTGCACACCCGCACTTCATCTCCCTCCCTTCACAGTTGGTGGCTCCACCCACTACCAAGCCAGAGCCAGGCTTCCACCCTTGCTTCTGGGTTCAAACACTGAAAGGGTACAACCTTCTGTTTTGCAAATGACTGCCTGGTGTGGACAGAGAGGAGCAGCCTGGGAGCTCTCAGGAATCCCAGGTTAGACCAAGTGTGAAGTAGATGTTAACACTTAGAGGAAAACTTTCAAAGCCACTCTAACTTCCTAATAAAGTTTATGTAAAGCAGCTAACTAAATGTAGACAGAAAAGATGGCTCAAAAATGAAAGTAAGTCAGACAGTCTCTCTGTGTGTGTGTGTGTGTGTGTGTGTGTGTGTGTGTGTGTGTCTGTCAAGACCTTTATCTTTAAAATTAAAAGTATACTAGGCAGTGGTGACACACACCTCGGGAGGCAGAAGCAGGAAAATGAGTTGGAAGGTCGCCTGGTCTACAGAGCATGTTTCAGGACAGCCAGGGCTCCACAGAGAAACAGTTTCAAAACCACACAAACAAAAGCAGAAGAAGCAGTTATTCTGTCCCACATCTGTAATCTCAGCACCAGAGGAGAACAGGCAAGAGGCTAGGAAATTTGAGGTTGACCTAGGCTACATGAAGCTGTGTCGCAAAAAAAGCCAGAAAAGGGGTGGAGTGGGGGCAGAGACAGACAGAGGTGGGAATCACTGATTTTCAAAGGATGGGAAAGAATTTCACAAGGCAAGGATAACAAGCAGTCTTCTGTCTCTACAGGCTGAAAAGTAATACAGTCAGCCAGAAGGGAAGGGGTAGCCCCAGGCACTGCCAAGCGTGCCAGCCAGAGCCCAAGACTCAGGAGACTTCAGTGAAATCATGTTAACAGGGAACTACAAACCTGGACATGGCACCTCAATTTACAACAACAAACTAAAAATGGGCAGCGCTGAGCCAACGAGATGGTTCAGAGGGCAAAAACATCTGCTAAGCTCACCAAATGACCACGACTGGCTCCCCAGATCCCATGGTGGAAGGAGACCTGACTCCCTACAGTGCCCATTAGTATGAAAGAGGGACGCATGCTCCTAGACACACACACACACACACACACATACACACTTTTTTAATGTAGTTTTAAGTCTGAGATAAAAAAGGCACAGAACTAAAGAGCCCTGAGCCTGCTGATAGGGAGCATGGGTTCTGAAGGGCTCCAGAGTGACTGCCTGCTCTCAAAGAGTAGCCTGGGGCCCTTTCCAGACAGAGGCAGTAGGCTGTTAAATACTTTTTAAATTTCAAAGCTTTAATTTCTTTTAAAATGACAGTAGAAATAAATCATAAACAAAAGATGTTTGGGAAGCGTGGGAGAGAGCAGAGGCTGAGAACTGCTTGCACAAAGGCTGCCCTGAGTTGACGCATCATGACACAGCAGCTAAAAGAGGCGAGGAGCAGTCACACTGACAGAGCTCTACCCCCAAGTAGCACAATGAGGGTCAGGAAGGGGCTCAGGGGTAAAGGCCCCTGAAGCACCAGCCTGAGGACATAGGGGTACTGCCTGCTCCCCGGCCTGGTAGAGCGTAGCATAAGAGAAGCCTGCCTGAACAAGGTGAATGCATGTGCCTGTCTGCACACGCATGCACACACATGTTCTCCCTCCCGCCCTCACACACAGAAGCATGAGCATAAAAACATCTCCAAGGCATATTAAATGAACAATTTGCAACACAATGCAAATAATTAAATCTTTAATATTTTCCCATTTATTTACTTTGTGTGTATTTTCGTGTGTGTGTGTGTGTGTGTGTGCGTGCGTGTGTGTGTGAGTTCTCTCCTTCTACCATGAAGGTTCAGGGCTTTCAGGTTTGGCAGCTTCCTTACCCAATGAGCTGCCTTTCTGGCACTGTTTAAATCTTATGTTAAAATGCTATCAGAGTAACACACACACACACACACACACACACAGGAGGGGGAGGGTTTACTTTTCCCTTTATGACTGGATCATTAACAAACACACCCCAATGCACACAGACACACAGCCTTTGACAAACTACATTTAACATTGAGGTTGTATAGTTATTTCCTGACCCCTTTCCTGCTAGAGGGAAATCAGGAGGCAAGGAAGACTGGTAAGAAAGTTACACAGACCATCTGCCCCGAGAGCTCTAAGCAGTGAACACCACAGGGAGACTCCTCTTAGAACTCCTACAAGCTGGGCTGGCGTCTTAGCTACTGTTCTGCCACCATGACAAAGCACCTTTTATAAAGGAAGGCATTACCGGGGAGCTTGCTAGCGGATGGTCTGTGGTCATCACTGCAGGAAGCAGATGGCGTGGTGCTGAAAGCTTCACCTCCTGATTCACAGGCAGCAGGCAGAGAAAACCTGACTGGGCCTGATGCGGGGGCCCACCCCAGTGACACACCTCCTAATCCATCCCAAACAGTTCCACCAACTGGGGACCAGGGAGCCTTTGTCATTCACACCACTGTAAACCAGGAAGGAAGGTTCTGTCCCCTGTGCAGGGTTCAGCCCAGTCTCTGGAGGAAGCAAATCTGTTGCGCCTCCCTAGGACAACTTGGAAAACCATCTGAACAGCCATAGCACAGCAGAAGGCACGCCTGCTGGGTCTGACACCAAGGACACAGGGGGACAGTCACACTGCCCTGACAACTGCCTGCCTCAGCAGCAGCCCCAGGACACATACTGACAACCCAGGCAGAACCTGCACCGTGTGCCAGGACAGAACCTAGCACCTCCCCCAACTCCTCCCAGCACCCACATGCAGCCCCTTCTACAATGTGCTAGACATTCCCACCTCGGTCATTAATTAAGAAAATGTTCTACGGCCTGGCTCACAGCCTGATTTTCTTTCTTTCTATTTTTTCTTTTTTCTTTTTTCTTAGATATTTTCTTTATATACATTTCAAATGCTATCCCGAAAGTTCCCTATACCCTCCCCCCGCCCTGCTCCCCTACCCACCCACTCCTGCTTCTTGGCCCTGGCATTCCCCTGTACTAGGGCATATAAAGTTTGCAATATCAAGGGGCTTCTCTTCCCAGTGATGGCCAACTAGGCCATCTTCAGCTACATATGCAGCTCTGGGGGTACTGGCTAGTTCATATTGTTGTTCCACCTATACACACGAGCTCTGGGGGTACTGGTTAGTTCATATTGTTGCTCTACCTATAGGGTTGCAGACCCCTTCAGCTCCTTGGGTGCTTTCTCTAGCTTCTCCATTGGGAGCCCTGTATTCCATCTTACGACTGTGAGCATCCACTTCTGTATTTGCCAGGCACTCAAATAGCCTCATACGAGACAGCTATACCAGGGTCCCTTCAGCAAAATCTTTCTGACATATGCAATAGTGTCTGGGTTTGGTGGCTAATTATGGGATGGATCCCCAGATGGGGTAGTCTCTGGATAGTCCATCCTTTCGTCTTAGCTCCAAACTTTGTCTCTGTAACTCCTTTCATGGATATTTTGTTCCCTATTCTAAGGAGGAATGAAGTATCCACCCATTGGTCTTCCCTCTTCTTGATTTTCTTGTGTTTTGCAAATTGTATCTTGGGTGTTCTATGTTTCTGGGCTAATATCCACTTAACAGGGAGTGCATATCTAATGACTTCTTTTGTGATTGGGTTACTCACTAAGGATGATATCCTCCAGATACATCCATTTGTCCAAGAATTTCATAAATCCATTGTTTTTAATAGTTGAGTAGTACTCCATTGTGTAAATGTACCACATTTTCTGTATCCATTCTTCTGTTGAGGGACATCTGGGTTCTTTCCAGCTGCTGGCTATTATAAATAAGGCTGCTATGAACATAGTGGAACATGTGTTCTTATTACCAGTTGGAACTTCTTGTGGGTATATGCCCAGGAGAGGTATTACAGCCTGATTTTCTGTAGGCATCTTCTCAACTGAAGCTCCCTCCTCTCCAATGGCTGTAGCCTGTGTCCTGTCAATATAAAACTATCCAGGCTATCTAGGCTTCCCAGTAAGTGACAGTGGGGAAATTAATTTACAACAGTCTTGATATCTTATTGGAAGAACAAAACAGACCAAGTGGTAAATGTGAAATAAAATCACTAAAGATGGTTAGGAGAAAATAAATGGATGGTCATCTGCTACATGGGTGAGATAGACTTCTAGTAATGATGGAACAGGGAAAAACAAAACAACAACAACAACAACAAAACAGGTTTCTTTTTGGTTGGTTGGTTGGTTTAGAGACGGGTTTCTCTGTGTAGCCTTGGCTGTCCTGAAACCAGGCTCTATAGACCAGGCTGGCCTCTAACTCATAGAGATGGGATTAAAGGCACGCAATAGGCTTCTTTTTAAAAAGACTTATCTAAGAGTGTGTGTGAGGAGTGCTTGTGTTTCCATGTTCACATGGAGGTCAGAACATAAACATGATAAAACTTCCAAACCCAAGAGTCGAATTTGCAGGAGTCATGTCTAGACAGTCCCCTCGGTGTGCTCCCTTAAATTTGGCTGAAACGCAAACTTAGGACTGCAAGCCATTCTGGGAAATGAGCTCATCTTTCTGGAAGCTGATACTGTTCTCATCTTCCCACCCCGCCCCAGTGCAGGGAGAAAGGGGGCATTTGCAGAGATTATAACAAGCAAAATGTCTGTGTCAGAGTTGAAATTTGGAAAGAATTTTCCCGTCTGTCACGGGGGACTGCTGAACTGACTTACGGCTAGACCATACTCTACTACAGGGTGTTTGTCATCCTGCCATTGAGAAGCCAGTCGAAATGGTTCGCTGGTGCCCTAAGCCTAATGACTCAGGTTTGAGACCCACATGAAGGAAGGAGAAAACCCCCTTTTGTAAGCTATCCTCTTAACACACATGCATATGTGGCACGCATGCACTCACACACACAGATACACAGACGTGGGAAATAAATGGCAACAACAACAATAACAGCAGCAACAACAACAACAATAATAATAATAAACTGAGTAAGGTGACACTTGATACAAGGTGATACAAAAAGTTCCAAACTGTCCCAAGTAGAGAGACTAGATTACTATGCTACAGTGGGCTGTTTACTATGATGTACGCGTGTGGATGCAGAGGGAGAAGAGGGCAAGCTGTCCACTACAATCAGCTTTGCACACAGTCAGAGGCCTGAGTTTACTACTTATACTTTAAAAACACCAACAAGGTCACATATCTGTGCAAGCGGGGCTCTGTGTCCCTCCACTCCTGCTCTTGTTTCCGAGTGTGACTTGGGGCTATGCTGTTATGGGGAAGCGCAGTATCAGCCCACGCTTACACACACAGTATCAGTTATTTGTAACAACGTACGGAAGAGGTTTATTTTGGCTCAGTTAGGTCCCTCCCGGTAGGCGTGGCAAGCAGGCATCTCTACAACAGTGACAGCTACAGGCTACATCTCTGAAAATCCCAGCGAAGAGGAGGGAGCGTAGAGCAAAAACCCCAAGGCCTTCAGTAAGACGTGCCCAGCACACACTGCAGAGGCTTGGATGTCAGATGAAGAATGGCAAGGTAAGGGCTGGTAGAGCAGCTGGCACAGACCCTCTTCTCCACGCCAGTGGCACCATTATGGTTCACCTGTCTTCTGCACAGCGGGAAGAAGTCTCAGAACTATCCACAGCAGTTGCCCAACTGAGTTCTGAGTTCTTATATTCACTCAACAAGCTGTAGTTCACTGACTAAAGTCTTCGAGATGTGAGCAAGGACTTGGAAGTTAAGAGCAGCTCCTTCCATCTGTACTGGTCGCCACTGTAGGGCCAGTTAGGACCAGTGAGCAGCCCTAGACCCAGGGGTCTGCAAAGGCTCCAAAGCCACCTTGACCTCGGCAAGCTCTATCAGTTTCTCTAGCCTACATCCCTCCTGAAGAACCTACAAGTCATAGGTAGAGCAAGGTCCAGTGAGTAGACAGACAATGCTGTTTCCACTGTGGACTTCGGTGGCCCCGACAGCGCCCCCCATCCTGGGCCTGTGTGAGCTGCTACAGAGGGGGAACAGGGTTAGGGGCAACACAGAGTGGTGATTTTAATCAAGGTTTTCATAGACACTCTTCATCAACAGAGGAAAGGCGACGCGGGCAGCGATGAACAAGTTCTAGTTTTAGTTGAATTTAAAAGTTCTAATTTTATATCCATCCTCCTATGCACACTACAAAGCACAGAGAGCAGCCCGTCCCACCTCCACACCAATGGCCACGCCCACTCCAGAGGCAGCAGTGCTGCTGGAGCTCTGGCAGCCACGTAAGTCTCCTACCCCTAACTCCAACTCACCCTGCCTCATACACTAGGAATCTTTTTTTCAAAGCTCGATCTTGTGCCCTGACCACCTGTGCCCTGACCCCTCACTGCTCCTGCGAGTGGCGGAACCCCTCCTTCTGCCTCACCCCGCAGCAGTCTTTGATGCATAGCCTGGCTTCACTCAGAAAGCCCATCTAATAAAATACTATGTAAGGGTATTCTATGTCCCACTGTTCTGCTGGGTCATACCTGAAAGGCAGACTCTAAATCCTGCATGTTTCTACATTCTGCAGCCAAGCACTGGCAGGCTGCACCCCTGGCTCAGGAAACACCTGAGCGTACCCAAATGGATCACCTTTCATTGACTCAAAAAAAAAAGTTTGTAAAGTGGCCTTGATGTACTGTGTATCAGGGACAATAAAATAAAAGGCTGGGCATAGGCACCTAGTAGGTGAGACCATCACATGGACAGGCTATGTGACAAGAGTATTCCAAACAGCAGAGAGGGAAGGGTCCCAGAGCCATGCTTGGAGCTGTCAGGTCCTACCTCACCCAAACTCCAGGGCTGTCCTCCCTGGCAGTGTAGTGGCCAAACTGCTCGTTTCATTTAAACAGCTCCACTATCTCTGGTTGTCTTACTTAATAAATACTGTGACCAAAAGCAGGCTGAGGGAGAAAGGTTATTTCAGCCTACAGCTCTCTTACCACACTGAGGGAAGTCAAGGCAGAAATCAGGGCAGGAACCTGGAGGCAGGAACTGAAGCAGAAGCCATGGAGAAGTGTTGTTTACTGGCTTGCTTCTCATGGCTTTCTCAACCTGCTTTCTTATACACCCCTGGACCATCTAGCCAGAGGTAGCACTGTCCGGTGACCTGGGTCCTCCTACACCAATCATTAATGTGACCAGGGCATCTTTTTGGTTGAGGTTCCCTCTTCTCAATGACTCTAGTTAGTGTCAAATTTTCATAAAACTGCCCAGCACCCTGTAGTTATCACATCTCTTTCTCTCTGTCTGTCTCTCTCTTGGTTTATTTTGCCCTCAATGTCACACAATTAAACTGCACAAAGTTAATCACTGACCATGAACACTGACCTCCCAGGACTTCTGCTGCCTTTATCCCCCACACACGTCTTCCCCTTGAAACTCTTGAGCCCTTCAGAAGACAGGGGCATCTGCCTGAGCCTGAGAGTTCACCTAAGAGCCAGCCAGCCTGGTGCTCAGAGTTCCCACAACTGCCTCATCCTGAAGCCACAGACAGCAGGAAGTCACCAGTGAGCAGACAGTATCTATCTGGATGGTAAAGTCTCACAGGTAGAGAGAGGACCATGCCTCAGAAATCTCCCTATCCCCCAGAGAGCACAGCAAGGCTTGCACACAGCAGAAGCAGACCCTTGCTGGCTGAACCCACTTTGCATGCCTCCCCCCACGATGCCTTCCACACAGCACATCCATCTGGCCCTGCACATCAGGTGCCTCAGAAGCCCATCCAGTCGAGGGACTTTACAGACAGTGATCAGCTCTTCCCTGTCGGCCCTCTGCCTGCACCAGGTGTCCAAGACTTGCTTCTTCAGCACAGGGACCTTTATTCTTGGGGACTTGATGCCTGGCATCTGGTTCAGCCCACAGCTAGAAGGCAGAAACTATCATCAGGACCTGGTTTTCCTTTCATCCCAAGAGCCAGGAACATAGAAAATTCACTTTGCACCATTAATTACTTCAGCAACTTCCTGCCACCCTGACCAACTCAGCCATACAGGGTACAGACTACACACACCAGGCCTTTCCTAACCAGGCTTACCTCAATTCCAGGTCCCACCAGCCTGCTCATGCAGGAATACCCTCTTCTCTCCAGGGTCTGTTAGAATCTAGCCAAGCACCTTTCTGTAGCCCCTCCCTCATCCCTCAGGGGACCCATCTTCCTTCCTCAGCTCACCCCTCATCCATGCAGAAGCCCTCTCACCTGCATGCCCCAGTGCAGGTCCATGCTCTCCCCTCCTACATCCAGAAGCTATGTGCCCTCACTATGACTCACTGAATGCTGCTGTCAACAGCCTCCCAATCCCAGGTGAGCGTGCATGTGCCTTCTGTAGTAATCTGATCCAGGCCCATATACCCTCAGCTCCCAGAGGAAGCCCTCTACTCTTGGCTGACACCGCACGTTGAGCTTCCTTTCGGGGAACATGTAAGTCTCATCTCAAAATCAACAGTCTCATCTGGGGCTACCCACACCTGACACAGGTGTTCCTCCAGGTCCTGCCCCACCTGCAAACGCCCTTGGCCCTCCTATGCTACTTAGCTGCAATTCACACCCTCACTCAGGTTATAAAAGTTAGGATAAACAGGACCACTCACTCTGCATCATGATCTTGCCCACAACGCTAGACTTTGGAATTGCACAAAACTATTAGGGGCGAAATGAGAGCTTATATGAAGGGGATTGGGTCATTTCTTCATCTTTCATTCATTGCAAGGCTTAGGCTGAGTCTCCTGCCTCCAGGGGCAGTTAATCCCCAGCACACATAACCCTAAGACAGAACTCAAGTATCATTTAAAGGCAAGACAGTGAAACAGCACCCTGTATGTGGAACGCTTGTCTTTACATTCTCCCTGGAACCACTCAGGAAATTATAGGTGACTGTACAATTACTGGAGAGAGGAGTAGGGAGAGCAGTTTTTTGGCACGTCTCGCAGCAACAGGCTGAATGTAACTCCAAGCCACAATAATGAGGCGCAGGAGACAAAGGAACTGGAAAGAGGATGCTAGAAAGTCAACAGAGGTACCCAGGTTACACATGGGCGAATAATGCTTCAGAATCGCTACATTAGGAGGGGCGTGCGGTGAAATTTCTCAGCAACCAACCTCAGACAATGCCAGCCTAGCCCAGACTGCCCCTGCGCCCCTGGCCTCACCGATGGAGATCTCCTGAGCGAAGGCCAGTGAGATGAGCAGCAGAGGTAGACCCACGGCAATACATGTGACCATCTTGTCCACCGCCAGCTCCAGTCGCAGCCCCTTGAACTTGGGCTCGGTGGGCTCCTTCAGTAAGAAGTCCGAGAACACATACTCCGTGGCCAAATGGGCGATGGCCATGGTCAAGGCGCACCGGGTGCCGCGGGACCGGCAGCCGAGGGCAGGCGCGGGTGTTGCTGGCAGCCGGGGCGAGACGCCGAATCCGCGCGGTCACCGACCGGGCGCGCGGCTTCCGCTTTCCCTTCCCGGGCTCCCGGGCGGGCCCAGCATTGCACCGCCTTGGCTGTCGCTGCACCTACCCCGCAGGGACCGCACGGGAGCTGCAGCTGCCTGGGACCGCCCCAAGCACCGCAGGGCGCACGAGCCCCGGAGCTCCGGCGGCAGCAATCACACCGGTGCTAAGCCCCCGCGGGCCCGGCGCGCGCGACACCAGGACTCCCTCCGGCCACTCCGAGCGCGCAGGGACAACAACGTGCCGGGAACAAAGCTCTTCGCTACAGCTGCCCGCGCCCGCCCTGCGCGTTCGGCTACAGAACCGAGCTCTTCCGGAACCTACGCGGGAAAACTAGGTTCCCAGGGGCGAGCAGTTTCCGGAAGCGCGCTGACGCGGGCGAGGTGGGCGCGGCTGCAGGAGACCCTAGAACTCAGACTGGCTAAGGATAGCCCCACCCTGTCTCCCTGAGGTTGGTCTTGCCACTACCATCCCTGTGCTGTTCACACAGGATTTAAAAAAAATTTTTTTTAAATGTGTGTGTGTGTGTGTGTGTGTGTGTGTGTGTGGTTTTGCACTCCTTTCTGCTGACAGCCTCCCTCCCCTGAGCACGAGCTAGCCCCTTTCTAAGCATTGTCCACCATTGTGAGAGCTTTGATGCTGAAGATGAACCCATGTCTTGTGCAGCTCTGCACGCTAGACAAGCGCTCTACCACAGCACCACACCCCAGGGTGCAATCCGGGTTTTGTTCAAAACAAAACAAAACAACAACATCAAAAACAACGGGTGCCAGAAAAAGGTCGAGATAATCTTGCGGTGATGACCGAAAGTATATTGTAGAGAGGGCTTGCATCTTTCCAAAGTTCTGTAAGGGGAGGGCATGCCCAGCCCTCTACCTTCCTGTCTAAAGCAGTAGTCATGGTTCCTGAGGCGCCAACTGCTGTGTATGTGGTGTTGGTGAGCTTCTTCTGAATACCTCACCTACAGTAGACAATGAGGCATTCAAGAAATGTGCCAACCATTTGCGGCAAACGGCCTTGGAAGGTGAATGTGCCAAGCATAGACGCCTTCCCTGGGCTGTGTACATCAGCGGGGTCTGAGGAGGGTAACTCCAAGGCCCACATACTGGACCTCTAAAGACCGTCAGAGACCTTCGCAGCCCTGTGTTGACAATGCTTCACTCAATCCTTTCTCAGACCTCAACTATTGTCTTCTACCTTTCCCTAACCACTGTTGTTGGTGCTGGCACCCAAAGTAGAAGCCTGGTACTCCATTTTTAGAGTTTCCATCACTCTTGACAGCTGTGCCAACCAATTCTGAATTGATGTGCTTCTCTTTTCTAAATATGGCAGACTTGACAGTTCCCCACCGGCACAGCCAACAACCAGCACCCAATTTACCCAGCCATCCCTCACTGCTTACAGGAAGGCATCCTCCAGACCTCCTAACCTTTCTCCAAATGGCTATGGAGTGCTGGGAGATAAACGTGGTACTTGCATGCTTTAATTAATTTTACTCAGACAGTCCTAAGTGAACCTCTTTCACCAGTTCCCACTCCTGTCTGCTCCTCGAAAGGCATGTGGCATGGGATTGGGGTGACACGGGGTTTCACAGCCTGAGGGGACGAGTCTGTTTGGGGCAGGTAGAACTGTGCTGAGTATTTTCTAGGAACCAGTAAGTCACACACGCAGTTTCCCTTCTCTTTCTGCCAAGATCAACTCATCCAAGAGGAGAAATGGCCCCTTGGGGAAGCCTCTCATGACCCCTGCCCTAGTTGGGATGAGTCAGGCACTCTCTTGGTGCCCCCAGTTCTCTAACGCCCAGCTCACTCTGGGCCGGTGATAGTGGGTTGCTTATCTGTTCAGTGATCACACATGGACTTCTGAGGCTCTCGGTTGGGTCTCGCAGTAGTTTTATAAACTTCCCCCATCCTGGTAGTTTTGTTCGTTCATTAAGACATCAGTCAAAGATGGATGAGCTTAAGAGAGAATAAAGAGAAGCTGTTGGGAACTGGGAAGAAGAGACACCTGGCACTGGTGTGGGGTCAAAGATGGAAGGTGGGGCCGGAGCATAGTCTGAACTTGTAGGGAGTGGCGGAGGGAAGTGCTGTACAGAGCTGGGCTTTAAAGCCCTTGCTCTTCAACAGTGTGTGGAGGGGAATGGAAGGAGCGCTGAAGTGACAAGGCTTCCAAGGTGTGCAGGAGAAGTAAAGAAAGCCTCAGACCGATGGTAGAAACAAATGGGTATAAGAGCTGGGTATGAGAGCTGAGGGAACCATTTTCCTTACTCCAAAAAAATCAGACCAAAAAAAAAAAAAAAAAAAAATCTCTGGCCTGGGCCAACATTTCTGGGAGGAAATCAGAAGGTAAAAGCCATGATCCCAGTGCCTAGGTTCGTTACTTAAGCCTCAGTCTGTCACCCAAATAAGGATGGTCTGATAGGCTCCCCTCAGATTGTCCTTAGAATCCAACGGGATACCAGAGGAATGTAGTGACACACACTTGCAGTCCCAGCACTTGAGAGGTAAAGACAGGAGGCCCAGAGCTCAAGGTCACTTATGGCTACACACTGAATTCTGGGCAGCTTGGGCTACATAAGACTATCAAGATAAGGGTGTGTTATTTTTTAACAACATTTCCTGAATTGTACACTATTCCCATTAATAATCTCAGGACTCTAACATGTCAAGTGAAAGTATGGCCAAAGTGTTTTACTTTATTTTATTTTTCAAAATAGACCCTAGGTTTTAGTGTAAAGTTTGTTTCTGTGTGGAAAGCAGAGGTCTATGTGAGTGATATTCCTCTATCACTCCCCAGCTTATTTTATCTTTCTTTCTTTCTTTCTTTCTTTCTTTCTTTCTTTCTTTCTTTCTTTCTTTCTTTCTTTCTTTCTTTCTTTTTTCGAGACAGGGTTTCTGTGTATAGCCCTGGCTGTCCTGGAACTCACTCTGTAGATCAGGCTGGCCTCAAACTCAGAAATCCATCTGCCTCTGCCTCCCAAGTGCTGGGATTAAAGGCGTGTGCCACCACGCCCGGCTTTATTTTACTTTCTTTTATTTTATTTCATTTTTGAGACAAGGTCTCTTGCTCTCTGAAGCTGAAGCTCATCAGCTCGGGGAGCAAGACAAGCTGGCCAGCAAGTGGCAGGTCCCCCTTGCCCCTATCTCCCCAGCTGCCATCACGGCCACATGCCACACCCGGCTCCTTTCATTGCTGCACACAGGTTCTCATATTTGTATGACAATTGCTTTGCCAGTGAACCATCTCCCTAACTCCAGATTTCAATTTGATTTTAGTTTATTTTCAGATTTTCAGAAAATGTGGGCAAATGATTCAGAGTTCTCATATACCCACACTCCTCTATTCAAGTTCTTCAGTGTCATCTTGCAATAGAATTGTGCATTGGTTCCAATAATGAACCACTACGGAATCAATTGTGCATGTGGTGGGGGGGGCACATTTCTCATGTCCTCTAATTTTTTTTTTAAATAACATTGCCTTATGATAATTATAAGGAGTATTGGGGACATCAAGTCTTCCCTGCCCCAATCCCTTCTTGGCTACAAAGTGATCCATGGTGGGGTGTGCTCTTACAGCCAGCCTCCCCAAACTTGGTTTTGCTTGCTTGCCATGCTTGCCATCTGATTACAAGATCTTTAGCAATGAGAACCGTCAAAGCCAAAATAGTCAAGCTCGTCAGACTGGCTGCGCTGTGTGAATATTCAAGTACTATTTGCTGAGTGACTGCCCTGCACTACATGATGGCCTGCAGTGTAGGTGCAGCAGCGAGCAGTACAGGTCAGAAGGTCTCACTTCCAGGGAACCTTCATGCCAGCCAATATGCAGACAAAACTTGAGCTAACAGACAGAAATTACATGCTTTGATTAGTGCTACAAAGGAGAAGACGGGAGATGGGACAGAACAGAAGATGGGACAGAACAGAAGTGGGGGTCACATTGGAAAAAGCAGTCTGAGAAACTCGTGTCTAAAGCAGAAACCCTAAGGAAGAAAAGTGGGATGTGGAGAGGGCAAAGGGAACAGACTAAAGGGCATGGAGAGGAGCAAATGCAAAGGCCCAAACGAGGCAAGAACTCCCAGGAGTTCCTGGAGCAGAGAACCCAGGAAGCTGGAGAGGTGGGCACAGCCTTCACCAGGCCACAGAGACCCAGAATCTGGAGCACTGGAGTGTAATGGGAAGAGGTTATAGTACTCGCCAGGAAGTGACCTGATCAGATCTGGGGGAGCATAGCAGCAGACAGCTTTGTAGATGGAAGGGACAGGATTGGCTTTGTGCAGGGAGCTGCTGCAATGCCCCTGCCAAACCTGTGGACCTGCAATCAAAGCCAAGGTTGGAGAACACATTCTGAATTAGCATACAGGTGAAGTTCAGACTGTGGGGATGGATGCAAAAAGGGCTGCAAGTGCAGACATCTCTCAGGAGACCCTGCAAGTGCAACTGAGACCTTTCCAGTTTCTCCGGCCGGCCGTGTGCCTTGCGTTTTTTGGTCCTTCCTCTGCCCCAGAAGCCAGGAGAGTAGTGTCTCACTTCAGTGGTCTTTGTTAGGCTAGAACCCCTGCTCACTGCCTGTACAGCTGGAAAACGACGTATACCCTCCTTCCCCTAACCTTGTCCTCCCCTGCCCACTTGGAGGACACTCCTCCAGGCTAATATGTCACCACTCTTGTCTCTGCATTTCCCACAACCCACCCAAGGGAACTAATCGAGGGGCTCAGCTTTTGACCATGTATGAACACAATCCCAGCTCCTAGCTGAACATGGCACCACTCCTCACCTAAAGTCTATAAACCCCTTGCTTTAGGCTACATGTGCGACTTTACTGGCCTCCACCTGTGAGATCAGTGAGAGCTGCCTCTTAATAAACCTGCCTTTCTCTACTTTTAATCTGGTCTAATCTGGCCCAAATCTTCTGTAGTCTCTCTCTCTCTCTCTCTCTCTCTCTCTCTCTCTCTCTCTCACACACACACACACACACACACACATACACACATACACACACACATACACAACCTTATTTTTATATTATCTTATATTTAAATGTACTTTATTTGTTTTTGAGACACAGTTTCTCTGTGTAGTCCTGGCTGTTCTGGAACTCACTATATAGACCAAGCTGCCCTCAAACTCACAAAGATTTTTCTGCCTCTGACTCTCAGGTGCTCAGATTAAAGATAGAGTCATCATACCCTGCTTTATCATTTTATATATTATCATTATTTGTTTATCGTTATTGTAGGACTGGGGA
Organism: Mus caroli; assembly: GCF_978045245.1. NCBI lineage: Eukaryota > Metazoa > Chordata > Mammalia > Rodentia > Muridae > Mus > Mus caroli. The sequence goes on from NW_028227266.1 coordinate 11,701,973, forward strand.
TTGAACTTGGGACCTTGTACAGTGTAGGCAAGAGCTCTTCCACTGCGCCACATGCCCAACAATTGCTTTTCTTTTATAAGGATACTTGATTACGTTTAAGGATAATCCGAGATAAACTGTTCATCATCAACAAGATCCTTAGCTTACCACTCGCCTTCAAATACACTTTCTAAGATCTCATTCAGAGCTTTGGGATGAGGGGATGGAACCTTCAGGAGCCTTGCTTACCGTGACAATAACAGAGGGTCGGTGAGAAGTCTCAGCCCTGGAAGGAGGAAAGCTGGCTCGGGAGTCGTGCTGCAGAGCTCGAGGACTTATTGTCCAGAAGGCTCAAGACTGGGATGTAAGATAAAGGTGGAGACACCTCTGGAAACGCTATGTGAATATCCTCATGATGATGCCTGCTTAGGGCACAGGGCTCGGCTTACTGACCGTTGGATGATTTCAAGCAATTGATGGAGCATAAAGAGTCCTTGGGGTCAGACAGTACAGCTGTGGCAGCTCTTTACTTTCTACACTAAAGAGAGACTGTTTGGCTCCATTTTGGCCCTGGTTTGGGCCTTGAGGACAAACCCGAGCCTGGCTCAAGTTTCTGCGGCCTTGTGGGACAGCCTAAGCCTGGCTCAAGTTTTGAGACCTGTCTCAGTCACTTCCATATCGGGGTGACTCAACAAGACCTGTTTGGCCCTGCCTCTGCCCACCATTGCTGATGTAGAGCTTTGCCATTGGCTCTGTCAGTCACTCCATACCCTCTGCCACCCTTCCCTGCCTCCTACGTCATCTTACGCCACCAAAAATCCCCCTCCCTATGTTCCAAATTTATATAAGCAAGAGGCTGATGCTGTAAAGTTGAGTTCCTGCTTTGACAGACTCCCCGCCCAGGTGTGTTTCTTTTGGGCCATCAACCCTCATCATCCTACTCAGCCCCGGAGAGACCCTGGCAGGCCTGGGACCTCTCTCCTCTCGTCCGACTCCTTGCCGGCAGGAGACGCTGGGTTATGAGTTGGGGAAGAATGCCCCTTGCTCTCCACTGTTAATGGTGGACATGCCCCATTGGTGGACATGGCTGGTGACTTACCTCATAGAATGATGTGGAAGGCAGAAACTGATGAAAGAGAGGTGGGACAATCTTTGAGAAAGCAGATTGAGGTGAGGGCCAGGGCAAAGTGGAAAGAGCCTGGCCCTGCCAGGAGCAAGAACTCCTCCTCCACAGTGAGGAAAGGACATGGTGGCTAGCTCAGAGGAGGAAACATTATGGAAAGAACCACACAGGAGCAGCCAGCCATATTATAATGTGTGGTGAGATGTAATTCTGTTCCTTTAATAGGTACAACTGACTTAGTCATGATGGATAAATATCTAAGATAGTTCTGTTTCAACCACTACACACACACACACACACACACACACACACACCCTATAATAACAGGTAATTTTGAGTGAAAACAAATGTATATAAATTGCCATGTGTGAAACTTTATTAAAAAGAGAAATAGTGAAACAAAACTACTTGTGGTTTGTTTTCATTAAAAAAAAAAAAAACTAAATGAAAAAGGGCAAAAAACCTTTTATAACTAAACAGTCTTTGACATAGTAAGGATAAGTAATGGATGCTTGCCCTGCTTCTGTGCAATTGTGCAGCTCCCACGTATGAACTCCACAGAGCAGGTAGTTCAATAAGCCACGCAATCATGTTGTCAGTAGTTAGCAGGCTGGAATTCAGAGTCATTTGGGTCCACTGTTTGACGATGCGGTCAAGCAAACTACAAACAACTATTAGTGGTTGCATCATTTTACCTAAGACTATGGCTTCTATCAATTTCCCCCCACCAGTAATAATAATAATAATAATAATAATAATGTTTAAAAGCATGAAAGATCCCTTCACCAGAGTATTTATTAGGTCCTACTTGTTCACCTGGACATTCAAGTGACCCACCGCAAAGGCAGTGCTCTAACGTCATGTGTCTGGCAACAGCATCCCAGGGCAGCTTGCCCTGAGCTAAGGTAGAATTCCCAGTCTATAATAAACAATGTTGCTTTTATCAATCTTACATCTAATGTCTAGGGAGCCTAAAGAGAGGGTGCATTGTGCTCTTATAGGTTTAGTTCTGTTGTTAAGCATTTTACATTTGTGTGTGTCTTGGCAGCTATATTTCTAATTTCTAACACTGATTTAATGGTTTAAGAAATACCAGGGCTACTCTTTTCTAGCTGCCCCCCGCCCCCCGCCAGAGGTCTTGTCTTTAACAAGCAGAGAATGCAGGATTTTAAAGGTCCTTTCTCCTCCTTGTCAATCAGTTGCATTGATATATGCCTCCTGCTACCCCTCATATGATGAAATCATAACTTTCATAGAAGATGCAGATGTGGAAAAATGCCCCCTAAATGAATGAAAAGTGAGAGTCGAGATTCTGGCAGAGACAGGGAGCCTCTGGCTTATGAGGAAGAAGTCAAGCCTGCTTCTCCACTGATTTTAGCCCTCCTGCAGCCTGAAATAAAAAATGCTGTAGTCAATTTTTGAAAGTACAGGCGTTGCCAAGGAGACACATGGTAAAAATGTAGCATGAAGTGAATTGTAAACATTCAAGTATTCCTACAGGTTGAATTAAAATCAGCAGCAATGAAATAAATAACCGTATAGCTTTGGTATGTATAACAAACAATGCGTGGCTCTCTGCGTTAGAGGAGGAAGGTCAGGAGAACTACTGGGGGGTCTCCGGAGGATTCAGGAGATCCCACTTCCATCAGTGCAGATGGACTTGGACCTCCCACAAACTCCTCGGGAGCTTGTCCACCTTGGAACAACTGAGGGCACAGTTTCATGTGACACCAGTTCCATGTTTAGCACCAGTGTGACTCCAGACAGACAGATGTCCATGGCACTCTAATGTTTTCTAGAAGCTACGCATCTAGAACGTTGGGCTAGCCGAGGCAGCGTTGTTTGACTTAAGTCAGTGAAAACATCTTCCAGAGGGTAACCTCCCAGTTGTTCACAGCAGACTGAGGGTCAGCAGCGCTCTCAATCCAGTGCATTTTCCTTTGTTGTGTGTTTTATACCTGAGAATCATTCACAGCCAGTTAAAAAATAAATAAATAAAGCACATTGCTTTGGATGACACATTCTAGAGGTCCAGAAGCCTGATCTAGGATACAGTGTCCAAGTTCCTTGGTGAACAATGCATCGGTCCCGTTTCTGTTAGCTACTGTGCGTCCAGTTGTGGAACCTGACCCGCTCCTGCTGAGCAGGGAGTCGGAGCATTCACAGAGCATCCGTGGGGAGTGCACAGGACTGGACTTCCCTGTAAGCCATCTGCCTCCTTGAAGATCGGAGTCTGAGGGCGAGAACCACGGTGGCCACTAGAAGGAGGAGTCCCAGGATGAAAAGGATGACCAGGGCTGCCTTAGCTCCTCTTGGACGCAGATTCTTGCCAAAGAAATAGAGCTCTTCCTTGCCTGGTTGTTCTGTGGGAAAGAAAAGTGAGGCATCAGATACCTGCCTTTCCCTGGGAATAAAACACTGAAGCACAACCACAGCAATGATTCATAGATGTCATTACCCTGGGAGGGCACTGTGACTGCATGAGATCCTGCTCCAGAAGGCGTCTTGGTAGAATATGGAATCCTGTTGTCTGCACAAAAAATAAATAAATAAATAAATAAATAAATAAATAAATAAATAAAAAGTTAACTGTTTCTAAAAGAAGACCTGTCCGTGGTACATGAAAGTCATCTTTTACCAGTAAGAACTTTACCCTTCCAGTTCTGTCATCTTTCTTCATCTTTCTTGCATTCTTACTGAGCTATTTCACACCAGTGTCAAGTATCATGCCCCCCTCAGCTTCCCTATCTCTGCTCATCCACTGAGAGCCCTCTTTAAATCATGACATTGTAAGCTCATGACCCAGACATCAGACACACCCTCCTGCTACTGCCCCTGGACCCTGTGCTCTGCATTCTATTTTTGTCTGTCTTCCTCCACCGTGATCACATATCCATGTATCTGTCTCTCTCACTTGACTCTGAGCCCGTCAGGGTTTGTACCTGTGTTTTTCTCATGCCTCCTGATTTCCAGGTCTACAGGAAGATTGGTGCCATGAGCTAGCATCACTGACAAACAGTACCTATGTTCCTGAGGACAGTGTAGGTGGTCTCCATGCCCGCATGAATGTGGTCGGACACATGGCAGTGAAGAAGCCACGTCCCTGGGTGATCAGCAAACAGCTCAATGGTTTGAAATGTCCCAGGAAAGAGATCATATACGTCTTCTCGGTAGGACTTATCTATCTGTGAAAGTGAAAGGAGAAAAAAAGTAGAAAGAAAATGTAAAGCTGTTTTTTTTAAAACAGATCACTTTGATAAACTTGCAGTGACCACTGTCTCCAATGGCCTCAAACCCTCCTATGCTGATACTTATAATCTCCATGCTTCCCTCCTAAGCTGTATGAGGTTAGCCTGTGTGTGCAATAACGTATATGATCAAAGAAGCATTCCTTTGGATAAGAAAGCTATAAGGGACATACTTGATATGTTCTTCTCTTACTCTCTTGTCTTTTAGATTAGTCAGTCTGGGTGAAGCTGGCTCCCTCATCACACCCACAAGATGAGGAAATTAAGCCTTCAGTCACAGACACCTAAGTGAGCCTGAAGATGGAGTCTGTGGTTCCGGTCAAGCCATTGACAACTACTTGGCCCAGCCAGGCCTCATGAGGGACACTAACTCCAATCCAACTAGGCCACTCCTCCAGAGTTCTGATCCAAAAAGAACACAATAGTTAAGTGTTTGCTGTTCGGAGCACCTGAGTTATAGAATGCTTTGTTATGCATCAATAAGCAGGACTGCAAATCTCCTCTGACAGATTGACCAATGGGAGGGGGAGGTGGGGAGAGAGAGACAGAAACCACGGATATGAGGTAGGAAGATGAACACCACTAAGATCTTACTGTGAAAAGCAAATATTGCAAACAAACAGCTCTGTGTTAAGAGATGACAATTTATAGACTGTGAACAATTGGAAAGCTCACAACTGTTGGTATTCTGTCTAGATTCTACCCTCACAGTGCCTGGCAGCAGCCAGGTAAGCTCCTCCCCAGAGTTACCTGGCAACAGCCAGTTAGGCCTGGCCAACTAAAAAAGGGGCTGCTTGCCCCTTCCTCTTGCTTCTCTTGTCTCTCTTGCCTCTTGCCTCTTGCCTCCTTGGTCCCCCTCTCTCCCCATTCCCTTCCCCCTCTCTCCACATGGTCATAACCAGCCTCTTCTTCTCTACTTTCTCCTTCTCTCTGCCTTTCTCTGCTTCTACTACTCTCTTAACACCTTCCCCATGCCCTAAATAATCTCTATTCTATGCTATATGGTCGTGTGGCTGGTCCCTGGTGTGTGGGGTGGTGCCTTCACATGAGCTAGCCGAGGCACCACCTTCCCCCAGACCTCACCACACCCCCATAGAACATATTCTTATACTTCCTTTCTCTTTTTATGATCACAACAACAACTATGAAATAACATTCAAGGAGAAATAGGAGGTGAATGGAAAGACGGCTCTGTGGTTAAGGCTACTTATTCTCGTAGAAGACCTGGACTCAAGTTCTAGTATATCCATGGTACAGTTCCAACCATCTATAACTCCATTGCAGGGGATCTGGTGCCCTTTTCTGACTCTGGGGCCACCAGGCATACCCATATGTGTACAAACATACATACAGGCAAAAGCTCACACACGTATAATATCTATCTATCTATCTATCTATCTATCTATCTATCTATCTATCTATCTATCATCTATCTATCTGGAGTATTGGGATTAAAAGTGCACATCACCACTTCTGGCCCAGAAAATAAACTTTTGAAAAGGAAAAAAGAAGTGGGCAGCATGAATAATATTGATTCTAAAAACAACACCAATCATATTACCACTTTCCAAGAAGTCCAAGTGGCTTCATTGCAACTTCTATCACAGACATAAAGAAGTAAGAGCGATCCTAAACAGGCTCTTCTAGGAACTGGAGGCCAAAGAATGTTTTCGAACTCCCTGACTTTACTCTGATTTAAATAAATGCTTCTTAGTAGCCTGCAAAGAAGCTGATCTCGGGCTGGAGAGATGGCTCAGAGGTTAAGAGCACCGACTGCCCTTCCAGAGGTCCTGAGTTCAATTTCCAGCAACCTCATGGTGGCTCACAACCATCTGTAATGGGGTCTGGTGCCCTCTTCTGGTGTGTCTAAAGAGAGCAATGGTGTACTCATATGCATAAAATAAGTAAATAAATCTTTTTAAAAAAAGACCTCAGAAGTAATCACTGAGTGTACAGTGGTTGTTTTTAGAGGCTGAAAGCGTAGGGGAGGCAGGAATGGAGAGAGATGAGCAATGGGTACAGTCAGAAGCAGGAAGCTCTGCTGTTGTCTTATATGGTGGGCTGACTACAGATAATGAGCTCGTACTGCATACTTAAAAAGCTCAATGACATGACTGTGACATTTGAGGAGAGCAAGATGGCTTCATTCTGACTTGCATATTATTTATGCAATGATTTATTTGCGTATTATTCAGTGTGTACATAAATGGGAATACCACACTGTAGCCCAGAAAGATGCATAAATTAGACTTTCATGGATTAGTTAAAAATAAAACACAGAAAGACACAAAACTTACAAACTTCACCAAAGGATATGTAGAGATGGCAGGTAGAAACTCAAGACAATGTTCAGTGTAAGAGATAGCTAGTAAAGAGTAAACTGGCCTACAGGGACAAAAAGCAGCAAAATCCCAGGCACAGGTATGGCCAGAGCATGAAAGCACTAGTGTATCTCTGTGGGGAAGGACAGAGTGTACCACCTCATCAGCAACAGCTGGGCAGTCAGAAACGTACATTTGCCACATGGCTTAGCAATTCTGCACATTTTCTCAAGGAAATAAAAGTAGATTCGAAGATATATGCATCTGTTTATAACTTTAACCCTCCTTGGAACCCCTGTCATGTGTCTTATTGGAAAAATTAATAAATTGCTGTGTCCATCAAGTGAAACAAACTTGTCACACATAGGAGATGCATGCAGCCGAACTCCTCTGCTGGACTGGAGATATTGCAAGCTGCATGGCTTCTTTCTACATAATATATATTCACAATATTGAAACTCCATACATCATCATAATCTGTGAAATTTATTATGCTTAGTTTGTTTTTAGAATTTAATATTTTATTTTGCCTGTGTGTGTGCGCGCATGCATGTGTGCACATATGGACACCATAGTGCTTGTGTGGAGGTTAGAGGACAGCTCTCAGGAATTGGTTCTCCTTACACTGGGGGTCCTCAGGGATCAAACTCAGGTCATCAGCCTGCAGGGCAGGCATCTTTGCCTGATGAGCCATTTTGCAGGTCCAGGAAGAGGAATAATTTATTTGCAGTTTGGGAGGCTGGAAGTCAAGATGAAGGGGCCTGACCCAGGAGGCACTTTTTTGTTGCACTGTCCCATGGCTAAGGGCACAAGGATACAATGTAGAAAGCAAGAGTTCAAGCTTGCAGCCTCAGAAATATGATTGGTGTCTCTCTATTCTTGAGGACTCGATCCTGAAACTGACCACTTGCCATCAAGCCCCGCCTGCCACGTGCTAGGACTGGAGATCAAGTCTCCAGCCTGTGGCTTTGGGAAACACATCCAGATCACAGCAGAGACAGAAATAGAGCAGTACTCACCAAATGTTCAGCTTGGTCACTGGAGTGACCTACGGGGGTGATGGGAAGCTGAGGCTGGGTGGGCGATGAGGGAGAGCCTCTGCTTTGATGGCTGGTTGGACCTCTGCTTGTGCTTACAAATACTCAGAATCTTAAATTAAGTGGGAATTTGTGCCGTGTGAATTAAATCTTCATTTAAATATACACAATGTGTGATGAAATTTTTACAATTTTACAATTTTATCATCTAACATTTCAAGTGTGTGCTGAAAAAGCCACATTCTGAAAACTACTGTTTGTTAACAGTCGGTGTGCTTTGGAACAGATGTTTCAGTGGATTGCAGTTGACCCCTGTATAATAGCATGAACTGGTCCTGCGTCCTCACGTATCTATCAGATCTGGCTATATTCTCCATACCCTTGTAAAGAGCACCAGAACCTGGGCTGACAGACTGTTTGGACTTTATCCTTGAACATACATGAGGCGTGTTCTTTAAACAGCTCAGGGGGTGATTCTGCTCTGTAGTTGGCACTGCCCACAGGGCAAAAGGTCACCCATGGTGAATCCCAGCTCTCTGGGGCAATCGTCAAGGTGAAGCGGCCCAAGCTGGAGCTCAAAAGATCCCTTCTACTAGATAGGACTACTTGGTTAACTAGTCAAGGAGAAAAAGAGAGAGAGATGGGAGAACAGGGAAAGAAAGAAGGAAATAATAGGAGGTGAGGGGGAAGGGAAGGGGAAGGGGAAGTGGGGAGGAATGGGAGGGAAGGGGAGAGGATGGGAGGGGAGGGAAGGAGCAGGGGAATCCCCAAACCCTATGAGAGTTCATATAAAGTGTTAACCACAAACTCCAGGGTGGAGACAATTATAACCAGACTTCTGATGGTAAAACTCTCATCTGAAACTCAGAGAGGCTGGTGGGTTACAAGAAATGATACAGACATCAGAAATACCCACCAGAAGAAGGTGTGGCCACCCTGTTCTGTTCTTTAATGTGAGCCTGCCATAGGACTTAGTGCCAGTTAAGCCCATTCCTGTCAGAGATGCATTGAATGTTCCTTCAAAGTCCATCTGAGCACTGTTCCGTACTTACTTTGAACAGAAAGCTCTCTGCATGGTAATGGATTGTGTGTATGTCCACTTCACTTCCGATGCCCAGCAGATACCAGTTAGTCATTGAGTCTTCTGTCATTATGAGGCCAGGGAGGTTTCCAAAAATCTTTCCATTAATGGCTAAGAAGATGAAGACAGAATACCCTCAGTCAGTGGAGGACAGGTACTGCTTATGGTAGTAATGATTCAAGGCCACTAGAATTCTTATCTGCCCAGTAGGTAGGTGCCAACCACTCACACTTGCAGTGGCCCCACTATTCTAGATCTAAAATTCAGATAACCAAGAAATCTTCACATGTAAGGATTGGGGAAAGAAACATCCAAGTTTGTCTTTGACAGCTGTATCTTGAGTGACTGTGTGCTTCTTCAACTATTCCTCATGCTTCTTTAAGAAGCAGACAGTGTGCTGGTGAGAAGTTAGATTTAGATTTATTCCATTCTATACATGAGCAGACAAAACCACAGAGAATCTCGTAGATATGTGTGTAAAGCATATGTATATGTAATGGATGAGTCAAATATATTCTTATATATATTATGTATATTTAAATATATACATACACACTCTGACTCTATTTGAATCTGTGTCTGTTGAATCTGTGTCTGTTGTGTTCTTTTTTTTTTAAAGAAAGATTTATTTATTTCATTTATATGAGTACACTGTAGCTGTCCTCAGACACACCAGAAGAGGGCATCGGATCCCATCACAGATGGTTGTTAGCCACCATATGGTTGCTGGGACTCGAACCCAGGAAGAGCAAGCAGCCAGTGCTCCTAACCGCTGAGCCATCTCTCCAGCCCTATCTGTTGTGTTCTTAATGTTTCACTTTCTAAGGATAACTGAGTCTCTAAAAAGATAGTGTCCTGCAGACTGAATGGACCTCACTATGACCAAAGCGAGCTGGGTTGTACAGTGGTGACCTTGCTCCAACTTCCTACTAATTTTACACTCTGTGCATCATGGCACAACCATGTAAGTTCCATTTGCTGAAAACCAAGATCAAACTAAGAAACTTCTGAGACAGGAAAGAAAGTGGGTCTGAGTGGGGAGCTGGCCAATGTGTTCACATCAACAGCTTCGTGGCCCGGATCAAGGCCCAGCTGTAAAAGTACCTCTTGATGAGAGAGGGTGCACATGTCTGTTCAAATGCACCACTCCTGCTCGAGCTATAAAAGGCAAGCTATAAGAGGGACCTAATTCTGTAACATACACACATTAAAATGAAATTCTTGAGTGACATTTCATGTCCCAGAGAATTAAACCAAACCCTTAATTTTGACTACACAGAAGCTGTGAAGGAGTCACATTAAAACTTATCAATAAGTCACAGTTTAGTCTTTTTTTTTTTTAAATTACTCCTTCACAGCTTAAAGATCTCAGCATTCAGCAATAGCTGTCCCTAAATAGTTCCATCAGAGCCATAATGGCTAGGCTGGTTTGGTCTGGAAAGGGCTTCCGAAGGCTATTTCCAGACATCCCTGGGGGAAGACAAGAGCTCAGAGAAGGGGCTGGGGTGCCATTCATGGACATCTCGCCAACAGTCTTCTCTCTGGCTCATACCCTGCATACCATGCATTTTGTTGCTCTCTTCAAAGTCGTCTGTGTGCTTGAAATCCCGTGGATCTTTATTGAGATACTTCTTGATATTGTCATCCAGATACCATGACTCATTCTCATTGAAGACCAGGAACAACAGTGCAAACTCATAGTCAACATCGCTTCTTCTTCCCTTTTCGTTCAGCACCCCCTCTCGACATGTGATCAGAGGCCCCATCAAACCACTGTATGTATCCTGGATGGAAAAAGTAACCAAGTTCAACGAGCAACTTAATGTGACACCCCATCCCAAGTGTCACTATCCTAATTTAGACACTCTCTTCTCTGGCCTGGCTCACTCCACTGACAGCTGTAATTTGTATATCACAAGTACTTAGTATGTTTGCCATGCATAATTGAATAAACAAGCTTTCCACACTTCTCATATACAAATTTATTTTTCCAAGTAATCTGTGTGCTTATAAACTCTAGAACATTATTCATAATATTTAATATACTACTAAGAAAAGGGAGAAGATAACTCCTCACTTTAAAAGGTTTTGAGAATTAACCAATCAGATGAGATACAAGTTAACCAATCAGATGAGAGACAAGTTAACCAATCAGATGAGAGACAAGTTAACCAATTAGATGAGAGACAAGTTAACCAATCAGATGTAGACATGCAAATAGGTGGTAAGCATAACCCATGCATAACCAATCCGGGTGTGAGACATGCCTCTCCTAGGCCTATATAAGCAGCACCAGTTCTGGGCTTGGTGTCTCTTTGCCTCTACAATCAAGCTCTCCCAATAAACGTGTGCAGAAGGAAAAAAAAATGACTATATTTTGCATGGAATATGATTCTGGTTTGGACTTTGGTTTATGACGTATGATTAAACACTACTGTAGTTTTGTGTCAACAGGTACATGACTCAAAGTTATCATTGAGTCTTTAGTTGTTATTTCTCAGACTATGATCCAGAGGGTCCATAGTTTTAGTTAAGCTTGGGATGTGCTTCTGGTCCTGAGCCCTGGACGTCATTCAACATGAACAGATGGGTCAGTGAGATGAGATGGCTCAGCCAGGAAAGGCACTTGCCACCAGGCCTAATGGCCCAGGTTTATTGCTGGGACCCACATAGTGGAAGGAGAGAACTGACTGCTTTGCTGACCTTTAAATATGTGTTATGCCATGCATTTGTGTTCATGCACACATACATAAATGTAATTGAAAGGAAAAGATTTTCTAAATCATGAACAAATTCCTGTTCCTGTGGGATACCTGTTTCCTTTCAGACTGGAATATTCTCATGTGATTCAAATTATCTTGAATGTTCTATGCATGAAAATTAAATAACTTCATTCTTATATCTCCATACCAGCAGTTAGCAAACTGAAAACAGTTATAAAGCATTGTATACATGTTAGTGTTGTTCTTATATCTTTGTGTGTCCTGCTGCCTCTGTTACACCCATGGATGGTGCTGATGGATATATGCAGCTGGATTTGGCAGTGGACTGTAGTGTGAGAGCCCTGTTCTAAGTCACACCCCTTTCACACATGCCCATCAGAATGGGAGTGGTTCCAATAGTCCCCTTGCAGCAACCCTGGCTCCTCTCTCCACCTTACCTTCACAAAATTTGCTGTTGAAAAGTAAACCCATGGAATACAATTGGGATCAGAGGGCCCAGGACCGGATCTCTTCGGGACATTCCATCTGTAAGTTTTTATTTCTCCTGAAATTAAAGAGAAAATTCAAATTGGCTCTTAGTTGTACCCGAAGAAATACAAATCTTTAAATATTCTAGTCAGTGGAGATAATTTCTCATGTGCCAGACACGTTCTTATAAAACTCACACCTGGATTCCTATAGCTTCCAACTGAGAAGTTATCTCTGTGTTCTCAGGCTCCAGCCTTTCTTAGTTTGCCTGTTTTTACTGTCAAGTAGCATTCAGGACCTAAAGATGTATTTCATAGTCCACTATTTCTTCTACTTGAATTTTGTGTCTTCTTCCCAGCCTATCCTTCAGTACACTTTGTCCTTGAGGGTCTCAGTCTTAGCCTCCAGTACCCTAATGACTTACTCTGCCAGTTTGAGAGGGCCTTTAATTACCTAGGAGATCCGCTGCCAGGCACACCTGTGAGGGATTTCCTAGATTAGGTTAACCTTACAGCATGTCCACGAGGGAATGAATACCTTGCTTAGGTTAACTGGGGTGGGAAGACCCACTGTAACTTAGGGTGGCATTATCTCATGGCCTAGGAAGACCATTGATGCACGCATTACCTCATGTTTCTGCTACTGTGACTTCCCAGAAATGACCTGGAACCTGGAACTGTGAGCCAGAATTCACCCTTCCTTCCTTAAGTTGCTTTGCCAGAATATTTTACCAAGAAACAGAAAAAGGGAGGCCAGATGTGCAGGCATAATGTTTTTGTGCACTGCGTAAAGGTTATCCTTGTGTAATTCAAATGCTGATTTCTCTGAGCCCACATCTCCTTTCAATCCAGGCATGGCATTGTAATGCTTATGTCAAGAATCTCCTGTTTCAAATTTGTGTAAATAATGCTTATCATTTATTCTTTGCCTTGTCAATAAACCAGATCAGCCAATGGCTGGGCAGAAGAGAGAATAGGATGGGACTTCCGCCAGCTGGGGCAGGGGATAAGAGAGGAGATGAAGGCAGATTGAGCCTCGAGGAGAGAGGAGTTTTATGGAGATTTTGACTGGGAGGTAGCCAGATTAGTTTAGAGGATTAAAATAGATCACTAACTGTGCAGGTATTACAGTAAAGTTTGATTAAATAAATCTTGGTCTCTTTGTTTTGTTACTGGGGAACTAATAACAATAAATAAAAAGAGCTGCTGTATTAATTTACAGCATTCATTTATGTTAAAATTAACATTTACACAGATGAGAATGATCAGGGACCTTTGAGTGCTCTTTCCTTAGTTCTCCCTCCTCAGTCCTCCTTCCTCCTCAGTCCTCCTCTCTCCTCAGTCTTCCTCCCTCCTCAGTCCTCCTCCCTCCTCAGTCCTCCTCTCTCCTCAGTTCTCCTCCCTCCTCAGTTCTCCTCTCTTCTCAGTCCTCCTCTCTTCTCATTCCTCCTCTCTTCTCAGTCCTCCTCTCTCCTCAGTCCTCCTCTCTTCTCAGTCCTCCTCTCTTCTCAGTCCTCCTCTCTTCTCAGTCCTCCTCTCTTCTCAGTCCTCCTCTCTTCTCAGTCCTCCTCTCTTCTCAGTCCTCCTCTCTCCTCAGTCCTCCTCTCTCCTCAGTCCTCCTCTCTTCTCAGTCCTCCTCTCTTCTCAGTCCTCCTCTCTTCTCAGTCCTCCTCCCTCCTCAGTTCTCCTCAGTCCTTCCTACAGATCAAGGAAGTCAGAATATTGTGAGGCTGGGATTTAAACATCAATGTTTTGAAAGCGTCTCATGCGGGACTGTGCAATGCGGCTGGTACCAGAGTAAGGGAGACCTAATTCCAAATCTCTACTGTGTGTGTGTGTGCGCGCGCGTGTGCGTGTGTGTATGTGTGTGTGTGTGGTCAGGTGTGGAGGAGCAGGCAGAGTCTTGCTATATAACCTACACTGTCCTCAAACTCACATTCCTCTTCCCCAACTTCTCAGCATGCACTGGTACATCTGGCTGAAACTTTCCATTTAACTGATATTTGACAAAGTACTTAGCTTCCCTGATCTATAATTTCCTTACTGGTAAACTAGGTTAGTCTCCATCTTTTACGATTTTTGTAAGGATTAATTGAAATTATATAAGTGACATGGGATAGTACTATACTCCAGATAGTCAATAAATGTTAACGTTTTGCTTGTGTTTTTGGTTTCTGAAGCAAAGTCTCCTTATGCAATACTAAATAAAGATAAAGGGGACACTGAAGGGAAAGAAGACCCTCAGTAACATGGTTTGATACAAACAACAAAATCCACTGGAGAGGCTACCTCAGTGGAGTCAATACTCTTGTTTTCTGAGAGATAAATCAAAGAGCCTCAACAGCTAAAAGAACCAGGCTCAAGAATGTCTTCCACCCTGTGACCTTTGACTTTAGCCTTATCAGCACCCCTCCATAAAACAAAACAGCATGCCACAAATCACCTTTCAGTTTCATCTATAAAACAAAACTAGAAGTTCTTCACAGCAGGAGAGCTAAGCAAAACAGATCATTTTAAACTGAATCTTTAAACTTTGCTTAACCTTTGAACCTGGTTGAAAATTATATCATTGAACATCAGAAGCTACAAAACCATATATATACACACACACACACACACACACACACATATATATATATATATATATATATATATATATATATAGCTATGGTTAAGATACTTTGAGCATGAGTCTACCTTTGGAGATGCTCTCCCCCCACACCATGCAACTCCTTAGGTGTATTCTGTCCTTTTCTTAATGAACTCTACTGTAGCTTCATGCTAATCATGAAATTCTTTTCTATCCAAAAGTCATGATCCCTGCTATACCCCACATGACGTTTTCTGGAAAGGGCTTTTTGAGTGTCATAGGTAACAATGTCATGTAGTGGGTAACAGGTTCATCTCCCATTGTTGCTGACAGACGACATTGGCCTCAGACTTGAGCACACTCACCTGACCCTCCTGCGTACTTTTATTGTAGGCACACACCACCACACCCAGTTGGCTTTTTATGCTTTAATAACAAATGTACACACTCCTATGAGTAGGGTCCATATCTTGCCTTGAGTCAACATCTTCCTATTAACTACCACGATAGCCACATTGCAGAAGACCCCACTAAAAGCTCGTTTCAAGTCCTTAGTTGCTTTGAACTATGCGCATCCCATCCCTATCCAGTAAGAACAATAAACCTTTGCCTTAGCTTGTGTACAGAGAAAGTAAAACAGAAGCGGTGTTCTGATGTAACTTCATTTTCTTTTTCTGACCTAACAGTGGGCAGTAATCCAACTTCCGGTGTGATTTCTGCTATGTCTCCTTGACGCCCCTTTGCCTTGTGAGTGACGAGGCAAACAGCTGGTATTTAACTTCAGAAAGGCAAGTGGCTGCAGCTGAGGTGTTATTTAAATTGGAATAAGCTGTTGTTTGCTCACTGGCAATGTACAGATGCTCAGTAAACATTTGTTGAATAGATGGCTATGGTGATCCGTAGCTAAACACTTGTTCCTCTGTTGGTGACACTCTCTGGGGAGGTTATGGACCTCTTAGGAGGTGGAGCCTTGCTGGAGAAGCACGTCACTCAGGGTGAGCTTTCAGAGTCCCTAATTTCACCCACTTTCAGTCAGCTCTGGCTCTGTTTGCATCTGCAGAGGTGAGTTCTCAGTTTTCCACTCCAATTGCTTGATACCATGCCTCCTCTGATCTTAAAGATCTTGTTCCACTGGAGCTGTGAGCCCAGATAAACTTCCTTCTGGAAGTTGCTCTGAGCATAGTGCTTTTTCACAGCAATAAAAAGTAACTGATAAAATGGTTTGATTTTTTTTTAATTGATAGGGTCTGCTTATGTGTCATTTCTAAAATGCATCTATTGTTACTGTATGTGTGTACATGTGCCCGATGGGGTGTTGTTTAGAGTGTGTGTGGTGTGTGTCACAGTGTGTGTGGTGTCAGAAGAGAATGCTCAGGAGTCAGCTCTCACCTTCCACTTTATTGAGGCTGCAGGTCTCTTGTCTCTGCTGTGGGACATACTTGAGGCTAGCTAGCCTATGAATTTCTGGCTGATTCTCCTGTCTCTGCCACCCATATTACCCTATGTAATGAAAAGATGATCAACGTCATATGTCACTGGGGCACTGCAAATTAAAGTAATGAGTTGATAACGCCATATACCTGTTGGAATGGCCAAAGTCTGAAACAGAAAATATTGGTGAGGATATGGCAAAAGAAGGCCCTCTCACTCTAGGTGGGAACATAAAAGCATGGCCACTTCTGAAGACAGTTGCAGTTTCTTTAAAAACAAAAACAACCCTTCCATTTGTCACCACACAATCCGGCGACTAGGGTTCTTAGTATGTATTCAGAGGAGTTGAATATTTATGACTATACAATAACCTTCACGTGAATATTTTTTTAAAAACCTGGCCACCATTTAGAATTATCATGTACAACCTATGTTACCATCAAGATTGTTCATCTTGTCTCCCTTCTCACCCCTCAACTCATCTTAGTCACTTCAGAGAAATATGTGATGAAGAGGTCGGGTCCTGGAGTCAAATAAACAGGGTTTCCGTCATCATTCTCCAGGGCCCTGCCTAGTATCTGCTATTCTGTGGCTTCATCATTTGTTAAGTGACAGAACCAGACTTATTTCATCAGCTCTAAGGGTAAAATTTTCACATTTAACATATCTGAAGTTAGGATGCATCACAAAATTTGTAACATGTTATATATAGTTCAATGGATGGTGTATTTTCTTTTCTTTTTTTTAGTAACATAACTCCACAATGGACCCTACTATTAATGACTTCAGAACTGGTGAAACAGTGTCTGCATTGTTGGATTGTTGTATGGATCCATTAAGGGTTTTTGTTGTCTCTTTTTTATTTCAAATGTAGAACATGATTTCTGCAACAAGGGAGCACTCAGTGTGTGTTTTCCATGAGTACTCCTGACTACACTGTGAAATCTGAGACAGGGCTCTATTTCTAGTACTGGGTCATTGGATAGATAAGAAGCTTATACCCCGAGACTAGGCAGAGAGACTCATGGAGGACAGTTCTCCCAGGCCCTCAGAGACCAGAGAAGGAGATCCTGCTGTCTCATCAGGATCCTGGTGTCTCACCATTGGTGTGACTTACCTGGCTTTGTGACAGGCACATTAAGGAGTTTTCCACTGTCTGAGTCCTCCACACCTTGGGCTGTAATGGAGTAGGGCCGGCTGGCTTTGTTCTTAAAGATAATGAGAATGGAGTCCCCCACCTCAGCATGAATCATTGGTCCTAAAGACAAAATACAACCAGGTATATCACAAATATCGTGCCATGCTTTGCTGACCAGCCTGAGTTCAAGTTCTTCTTCCTTCCCTTAACAGAAGGCCTTGGATGAGTCATGTGATCAGAATCTGTTTCCTTATCAGCAGAATGGGTTCACTAAGACTGTTGCCATAGGACTATTAAATAGCAGTGTGTGTGTGTGTATGTGTGTGTGTTTGTGTGTGTGTGTATCATAGAGTTTATTATTGTTCAACAAGACCAAGTATTCAGTAAATTCTTCTTACTGTTGAGCAGTAGAGCTTCAGTTGTAATCTATGGTCAGTTGCCTGAGAAGTGTCCCCATAGTCTTGGGCATTTGAATGCTTGGTCTCCAGTTGGTTAGCATTGTTTGGGAGGTGTAGGTGGGAGCCTTGCTAATGAAGTATGTCAGTAGGGATGGGCTTTAGGATTAAAGTCTTCACACTGTTTTCAGTTTGCTCTCTCTGTTTTGTCCTTGCCCTAAAAATGTGAGCTTTCAGCTTCCTGCTCCATCTCCTCCCTGCCCTGACAGGCCCTTAGCTCTCTGAGACTGTAAGCCCAGATAAACTCTTTCTTCTATAAGTTGCCTTGGTCATGGTGGGTTTTTTTCACAGCAACAGAAAAATAACTATTGCTCATACCTGTACCAAACATTAAGGAACCTGAAATTGCCTATGTCTGATAAATAGATCTGTTACTAATGACGGGTATCAGTGGGTAGGTAGTGAAGGAATTTATGGTAACACAGTCATTGCTAATGCATGTCTAGTGCTGCCTCTCATTATGTGGATTGTGATGGTAGTTTAACTGCGACTTGACCCACCTGAGAAGAGTCTTAATGAGGGATTGCCTGGATCAGGCTGACCTGAAGGAGGGGGGGGGGGTTGTCTTGATGGCCTTAACTGATATAAGGAGACAGCCTGAAAGGTGCAGGTTTGGGGCCTTGGACCTCCCGAGAGTAGAGAAAGCTAGCTGAGCACTAAGCATGCATTCATTTCTCTCTGCTCTTGGCTGTGGATGTGATGTGATCAAGCTGTCTCAGGCTCCAGCTGCTGTGACTTCACAGCTGTAGCCTGGAACTGTGAGCTAAAATAAAGGCTTTCTCCTCTAAACTGTTTGTTGTCAGCATGCACACACACACACACACACACACACACACATGCACACACGCATGCATGCACGCACACTTGCTTTCCTGTTGAGAGCAGCTGGTTTTTGTGTGTCCATGCAGGTGAGCCCCGCATCGGCTGGAGCGGGGAGGTTTGCCAAGTGCCTCTTGCTTTACAGTGCTAGGGAAACAGCTCAACAAGATTTAGTGTGGAGGCACAGCTTTGTGGTGCAGACTCCCCGCTAATCGCTGAGTGTCCCTCCCCCTTCAGCATTTGGTGTGTTCTGCACTCATCCAGAGATAAGCCCTTAATTAGCTGGTAAGTGGTGTGTCACCACCCATTCATTTGGCACTGAAGCAAGCCTGCCTTTGATTTGAAGAGATATGGCTAAACTTGATAATACATTTACATTTTGTTGAACTATAGTTATCTCCAGAAGTAAAAAAAAAAAAAGAAAGAAAGAAACCGCTGTGAATTTAAGCAGTAAGCAGGGCCCCAGTTCAGACAGTTTGCACACATTAAATCATTACTGTTCATGACTCCACTGCACAAGCCTTGCTGTTCTGGCTTAAAAATGATGCCTTCCCGCTGACAGTGCTATGTGATGGGACACACAATAGTGGTGAACAGATGTTGAACTGTGCGTGCCCACTGAGATCACACAGCAGTGGCGGACAGATGTGGACCTGTTGTGTGCCCAGTGAGTTTCTGAGAGTCCAAGTCACTCTAAGCTGCAGGTGACAGAAAAGGCTTCACTCTACACTAGAGACACTGGGGCTGCTAACTTGCCCCCAGTGTAAGTCACTCATTTCTCTCTGTTACTGATCAAGCTGGGCTCTTTGGCCTCATGCCCCACCCCCTCAGCCTGCCCAACCCTTTCCTTTGGAGCTCTGTGCATACTAACTGCTCCAGTGTGTGACTCATGGATTGCTCACGTGGACTGACAAGCAAGCTGGTGAGACAACAAAACATGGCGGGGTGGGGGAGGAGAGCACCTAATCACTGTGAGGCTGTTGGCACGCGTAAACCACACTTGAAAAGTTAGTGTGGTGTAGAAAGCATTTCTAAAATCCTTTAGGTTGGACTGGCATTGTTGATGGCCAGCCACACAACTAAGGTACCAGCCAGCCTGGAGTCCATGCATATCATATGCCAAGTCAGGTCTGAGGCCCAGGGGTCAGGTCAGGACCTGTCACCCTCGGCAGCCACCTCACACAAGGTGGTCCTTTTTGTTCTTACTCGGTTTTATAGTATGTTCTATGTCACTGTGCACATGTGAACCAGGACCTTAAGAAGGTCTCACAGACACTCTACGTGATGTCCTGAGTCATCAAACCTTTTAAAAGGGAAATTTCTCAGTTCAATAGAGAGGCAAGAAAGAGTAGGAGACACCAGGTAGACTACCCTGAGGATGAGCATCCTGCGGTGTGTGAGAGTTAGGCATGGAGCGGGGAGGGGGAACAAGAGAGATGCCCATGCTTGGGGCTGACAGTCTGAAATCCTCCATACCCAGGAGTTGAAGGTGTTCTTCTTGAGGTGGCCGAGCTTTAATCTCCACAAATTCTCCATTTGTATATTCCCTATAAACAACCTTCCTGTACTGAGAGCCAATCCAGTTTTCAGTGTGGTTCATAAATATATCTCCATGTCTGCAAAGAAAAGGCATTAGAAATCAAGGTTGTCAGAAGATGGGGAGACTGTAGGTGTCTGTCATCTGGGGTGATGCTCCCCCAGCTGGGATCAGGGTCTCCCCAGGGAGTTGGCTTTTGCACCATCTCTGAGAGCAGGGCTAAACATCAGTATCTCAGAGCTCCTTCTGTCCTTATGGGAGGAACCCAGCTCAGACCCATGGCCACCCTTGGAAACCATTACTGTCACCTGCTTCAGGGCTCTAAACTGGGCTAACTTCAAAGAATCCTAACAGAGGCTGTGCCTCTCTGGCTGACACTACACACACACACACACACACACACACACACACTCCTCATAGCTCTGAAATCCTCTAGGTTTCATGGCCAGCCATCACTCTATAACCCTTGCAGGCATTCCCCCACTCCCACCCCCACCCCTGCACCCACACAGCTACCACTGCCCACCACAAGCCTGGAGGATGTATACTGTGAATGCAGCTGTGTACAGATGAGTAATTCTTGTTATTTTTATGTTCTAGAGACCTACACAAATAGTGGGTTGTATGTGTAGCTGTTCAAAGCCACAATAACAGATGTCTGTGTTGTGTTAACACTGACCTCAGTTCACAGAGCTAACCTGAAGGAAGCTCCTCCTATTCTTTTATTTTTCTCCTAAACACAATTCCAGCACTAATGTGCCAGGGGACATGAGAGAGGGCTTCTGCACCCTTCTTCTTTCTAACAGCAGACCATGTAAGGCACACAAATGCAAAAGCTGTGGCATGACACAGGCCAAGGGCACTCGATCGTAACAGCAGAGCAGGAACAGGACTCCGATCTGCTTTCATGGATGCTGCACCAGGCCACGGATGTTTTTGCAGCTCTTCAGATATTGTCAAATTGTCACAGGAACATCAAGTGTTTCTGAGGGATTTGGAGATACTCTGAGGTGGTGCTCTCTTCCGGTGTCTCCAGGGCCTTCCTGAAAAGCTGGCCTTGCACCCCACTCTCTGGGAGTGAGGTGCGACAAACAGATTTTAACAAGTAGGCACAACACTTGTAAATGGTGAGGTTTGTGAAAAGTAAGCTCTCTGTGTCTGTCACCAAAGTAGGTCACAAAAGCCGGAGAAGAAAACTCAAGAAGAGCTGGGCACAGTGGCACGCCTGTCACTCCAGCTGCTTGGGAGGCTGGCACAGAAGGATGGCTACTTCAAGACCCAACTAGGTACACAGTGAAATAGTGTCTCCAAGAAAAACAGTCACTTTCATTTCTAAAATAGGGTGAGTCTAATGTCCTTCCACCTCTCCCAAATCAACCACCTGTATTCTAATCTAAGTACAGTTCTACATGGCTCTCCAGGCCCCTACGCAACTTCCTGCTCTCCACTCTGCAGGCGGATGGTCTGCTCCAAGTCCAATCCTCTCTCTTCCTGTGGGAAACCTCTTAGTGCTTCTCTCTGCAGACCTTCTTAGTCTGCCTCAGACCCTGCATTTTCATCTTTTCCTAAGTCCTGAACCTGACTGGCTGTCACTGAAACTCCCAGACTCAAGGGTCATTCTAGATGTTTGCTCTCTTTAGCATGGTTTGCCCTCAACCCACCCAAGCTTTTGGACATGTTCATCTTGCTATTGCCCACTTCTTCCACTGTCTTACCCTCCGCACTCCATCTCAAAGACTGCTTCCTCCAGGAAGCTTTTTTTAAAGCATGACCCTCCCTCAGCACTCCCCACATGGGGCTGTGACTTATCATTGAACTCTCCTCTGTTAAAGACTGCTTCCCTTCCTGCTGGGTCCAGCAGTATTCAGTGTGGTAAAGCCCTGCTCTGTGCTCCACACAGTTTCATCAGCCGTCTGTCCAGTGGACATTCAATAATACATATGCACCTCTGACTACACTCATTGCAAAGAGAGAGAGAAAGAGAGGAGTCTACGCTATACATAATGTGTGGGTCTTAGCTGTGCTTGTGACCAGCACAGGCCCAGAGCTGTGCTGTTTTCTATTTCCCAGATCTCCTCCATATGAAAGGCACACATCAATTGCTGTAAAGAACTTTATCACATCTGATGCTAGGAAGATGCTGACTGGATGAGTCACTGTGGTGCCACCATGACAAATTGTTTATAGAAGTCTGAGCAGAGGCCTGGTGCATAATTATTGCTTGGTAGGTGCTCATTATGGTGACCCTGGGATGACTAAATTATATGCATACTGCTCTTCAAGCTCGGGCATTAGCACCATAACTCCATTTCCCTTTAACAACTTGGTCTACTTTTTCAGATTTTCTTTTGTTGTACACATCTGATGCTGACATTGTGCCAGCAGGTCCGTGTGCTGCCTTTCAGGAATCCTGGAGCCTTCCCAGCACACTCTAAAGAAATTTGGATATGGAGATGGTGCAGAAGGTGTGTGCTGGTCAAGGCAATAAGTGTCTCAGAGATGGCTTGTGTCAGGAAGTGGGTCAAAGTAATACCCTGGGGCAAAATGGGATGCATAAGCCAGAGGTGTGGTCTAGACACATGTAAGCCTCTCTAGAGGCTGAAGCAGGGGGATCAGAAAGTGAGTTCCAACCTGGGCAACTTAATGAGCCCCTATTTTAAACAAGCAGCTGGTGCTATCAGTGGTAGAGTGCTTATTTAGATGGAGGAGGTGTTAGTTTGATTCTCAGTACTGAAAAAAGAAAAAGCATGGGCACAAAAGCTGGTGTAGAAGGCAATGGTCCTTCAGCTTCTGTCAGTGCAGAGACTGGATGTGTACCCCAGGGCATGCCTGGTAGGGGGCTTAGGCTTAGTCAGAGGACAACTCGTGGGAGTTGGTTCTCTTGCCCCACTGTGGGATGTGGAGACTGAACATGGGTCATTAGGCTTGAACAGCAAGCCCCCTTACCTACTGAGCCATTTTGCTGTCCCTGTGCTTCATATAAAGCTGACAAAACTATAGAATTTGATACACTTCAAACATATGGCTGCGTCCTTATCTAACCTCACTTTTGTTGGTCTATGGTCTCTAACCAGAGCAGTAGGGAATTAATTCATTTTATTTCTCTTTCCTACCAGCACCCAGAAGTATAGATTTTTCTCCTCATTTATCTCTAAAGTGGCAGCGTTACAATAGCTCTTCCTTAAAACAATGGCTGGTAAGTAAGAGAAGGAACTTATGTGTTAAGCTTATGGGAAGCAGTGTGCAGACATGAAAGAGATGGTTGGTAAGGAGAGCTTGGCCTAGGTGCTGAGAGCAATGATGAGTGCAAGGACAAAGGACAGTGTGGTATGTTGGAGAGAACATGGATTTGCCCTGGTAAGCTCTGTTTTCAGCTCCTGTTCTCCCACAGACTAGCCGGGTGCCCTCACTCTTCCCTTGGAGGCCCCATCTGCATTCCAGGGCAGTTATATCCAAGCAGCAGGGAGTTGTAATGCGGAGGGTGTTAACTTAGAGGAAGCAGCTGTCTATGCCCAAAGCCTTCCTTGTGTCCCGGGAAGCTTGATTCTTGGACTCCAGAACTAGGACAGTAGAGGAAGGACCAGGACTGACAGATCTCTGTGTAGCTTGAACATTGCCTATGCTTCAGTGTGTGATCCTGGCCAGCATCACTTCAAGGAAGTGTCAGTCTTTCAGATTTGCTGAGTAGCTTGGAGATCTACTCTTCCCGCCCTGTCTCAGGAATCTCTCTCAAGATAACAGCCTCAGTTCATCCTTGGATGTCCCCACCATGTCCCCACTGGGATTCATGTTTGCCAGCACCGGTTCCACTGCTCCCCTCCTCTGCACCACTGAGTCTAAAGCAGCCCATCCTCTCACCCAAATCCACATACCTTTTCTGCCTCACCTGCTTCACTTTTCTTCCGCTAAACACTTCATCTGCATTCTCATTAAAAAGTCTGTCTGTCTGTCTGCCTGTCTCTCTGTCTGTCTGTCTATCCATCCATCCATCCATCCATCCATCCATCCATCCATCCATCCATCTTCCTCACTCATGAAGTAGACCAGCCACAGTAAGGGGACTAGAGGTATGGGAATCCACTTTGGAGCCCTTAGGATGACCTCTGACCTACTTCCAGGCGAGGAGACAGAAACGTCTCTCATTTTCTGCGCTCATAAGGAAGTCTCTGCCTGTGGAACTATGCACATAGAGCCCGGCCGCTTGGTTTGCACGGGTGCTAAGGCCCACAGAGCATGCGTATTCCCACCGAAGAGCCGTAGCTTCGCCCATGGTACCTTTCCCCTCCTGCGTCCAAGTGCTGCTTTTCGAACTCCCAGTTTTTGTTAGGGGCATAATCCCATTCTACCTCTTCAGCGGCGATGAAAAAGGTTCTTAGCATCCCGTAGGGCGGCTCAGAAGGGTCCCTGTTGCCACAGCTGTTGACCTCATAGATCTGACCCATGCCTCTCGTGAAGTGGTGTAAGGTGGAACAGAACACCTTGAAAATACCTGAGGAGAAAACGCTTGGCATGGTGACCATGACTTGATATTTCTGGTAGTGGTGATAGTACTAAACTTACGTATTTTATTCCCATGTCAGTAACCAGTAAGATGGACTTTTAGAATACTGATCTTAGCATTTGAAGTGTAAATGAAGAAAATACCTAATTAAAAATTTTTTTTAAAAATTAAAAAAAAAAAAATACTGATCTGCTGGTAGGCATAAAGCAGAGCTTATGGGGAATAAGTTACTTTTTTGGTTTTGATTCTAATAATTTTGGAGGGAAAATACTATAAAAATTTCATTTGTCTTAGGGGAAAAAATCAGGATATTGTTACCAAGAAAGACGTCTCTGGATCATCCCTGTTGACACACCCCTTCTTACAATCAGTCACTCCTGGAAAATTACTGATCCTAATGACTCTCTCAGCCCTGCCCAGTTTACAGGGAACTAATTACCTATGAGATGAAAGACTTAAACAATGTTCAAATTAGGCCACGCTTAGGGATTCTGCCCTGAAGGATTTTGTAAATTATAAAGCATTATGCATGAGTCAAATCAATCACGCCACTACAGCCTCCAGCCAGGGGAAGCTCCTGAGTATCATGATCTAGGTAAAAAGAAAGAAAAAAGATCAACTGCCTTTCTCCTAGCAGACCAACAATGACTTCTGACAGAAAATGATGTAACTTAAAAACTACATTTCTAGATGTGTTGGCATTTTTCACCAGACAATTATGTGAACGGAAATCATTGAGGATGTTAACTGTCAATGAAATTATTGGATCAATCTCCCCATTCTCTGACAGACTGCTCCTAGAGGCGAATGATTAAGGAGCTTGTTCGTAACCACCCATAGGTGTAGGGAGGGCCAATTATACTCACTTTAGCTGATGTCTAGATATTGGCATCACTTCTGCATGACCAAAGCCACTTAGTTCTATATGTCTGTTGAACCCACTTTGAACAGAATCCCAAGAAGACAAAGTAATCCAAATGTATTATTAGTATTATAGACCTAGGAAGATCTTTGTGAAACCTCAGAGAAGACACCTGGGAGAAAGACCTCTCTCTACCCAGGCTTGTACCAGACAGAACACAATCAAGAGGTCTCTGTAGCTCCTCAAAAGCAGAGCCATTATCTTCTCCAGGAGCAAAGGGAAGCAATGTCTTTCTGTCTACCATCTGCTGGAGACATCTCCTTCCCTCTCTCCTTCTCCCCCTCTCTCTATCCCTCCCCCTCTCTCCCCCTCTCCCTCCTTCCCTCCTCTCTGTCTCTGTCTCTCTCCCCTGTGTGTGTGTGTGTGTGTGTGTGTGTGTGCGTGTGCATGTGGAGACCAAAGGATAACTTGAGATATCTTTCCTCAGAAACACAAACATTTTTTGAGAGACAGAGTGTTTTGCCTGAGACCCACTGCTAGGCTGGGCAATGGGCCTCAGGGATCTCCCTATACCCATAGCTACAGCACTAGGGTTACAAGAATGTGTCAGCACATACAGATTTGTTTTTAATTACCTATTAAAGCAACTATGCAATATTTTATTTTTAAATGAAAGTATATATTTCATGTAATAGATTCTGATTACAGTTTCTCCTCCCAAAGCTCCTCCCAGATTCTTTCCAGCTACCCACCCATCCAACTACCCACCCATACAACAACTACCCACCCATACAACTACCCACCCATATAACTACCCACCCATACAACTACCCACCCATACAACTACCCACCCATACAACTACCCACCCATACAACTACCCACCCATACAACTACCCACCCATACAACTACCCACCCATACAACTACCCACCCATACAACTACCCACCCATCCAAACCATACCCTTCCTTTAATTAGAATAGAGACATCTAAAAAAAAAAATAAGAAGAAAAATAACAACAACAACAACAACAAAACAGGCTAGGATGAAACAAACTAACAGAAGAAAAAGAGGCAAGTGTAGGAACCATATACAGATATAGTAACATATATTTACAGACACAGAAATCCCATTTTAAAAACAACAACAAAACTGGAAACAATGTATATGCAAAAGCCTTTAAGGATAATAAGAAAACAAACAAACAAATACGAAAAATAAGAATAATGTCCAGACAAAGCATTATGAAACAAGATGCGTGTAGATTCTTCACACGGGGGCTGGGGATTGAACTCAGGTCCTAAGCATAGACAGCAAGCGCCTTTCTAGCTGAGCTATGTCCCCAGCACTCACAGATCTCCCCAGCAACTCACAGGTAGGGACAGGAATTATTGGAACAGCCAGACTCACTTTCCTTCCCTTTCTTTTCTCTTTTTTCTCTTTTCTCTTTTCTCTTTTCTTTTCTTTTCTCTCTCTCTCTCTTTCTTTTCTTTCTCTCTCTCTTTCTTTCTTTTCTTTCTCTCTTTTCTTTTCTCTTCTTTTCTTTCTCTCTCTTTCTTTCTTTCTCTCTTTCTTTCTCTCTCTTCCTTTCTTTTTCCTTTCTTTCTTTCTTTCTTTCTTTCTTTCTTTCTTTTTTTCTTTCTTTATTTTTTTCTCTTTCTTTCTTTTTTTGACAGTCACAGATTTATGCTCACCACCAAAACACAAGCCAGAAGTCATCACTAGGATTAAGGTCAGAAGCCCATGGGGCATTTGAGTAATGATCCAAGCACTGGAGTAAGAAGCCAGATTGCTGCAGGTACACTAGTCAGCTCTGGGTCCCTGTTTGAAATGGTCCCTGTTTCTATGGATTGGAAGAGTTTGACTGTTCTCCATCCCTGCTCTTTTTTGGTGTATGTTTGAAAACTGGGGTTGTGCTCAATGCAGCCCTTGGTTTAGGTGATTTACAACCAATTGAGTACGTCAATGGAGACAGGTGGAACACTGTAGGAGAATTCCAAGACAAGAAATACAGAGCTTCTATTTGCAGGAAGCTCTTGCAAGGGTTTTGAAGTGTCAGTCTCAACTTCTTAACTGACCATATAGCCACAACTAGAATGAAGTCAAGAAGTGGAAAATTCAGGCTGGAGAGATGGCTCAGAGATTAAGAGCACTGGCTGCTCTTCCAGAGGTCTTGAGTTCCATTCTCAGAAACTACATGGTGGCTCACAACCATCTGTAATGGGATCTGATGCCCGCTCCTGGTGTGTCTGAAAGACAGCTACAGTGGTATACATATACATAAAATAAATAAATGAATAATAATAAAAAAGAAGTGGAAAGTTCATTGTTACATGAGGTTTCTATCAGGTGCTCATCTTGGAGAACATAACCACAGCTCTTACTAACACTGATAGAGAAGTTGGGAAGGAAACAGGTTGATTGCCCTGCAAAGTAGTCATCCTCACTGGTAGATAGCATATGCTCTTATGTGTTTGTCAGTATCTTTTTTGAAAATGTCCTAATGATCCCTTTAATTTGGACTCTCCAAGGAAAGGAAGAGGTTCCAGGAACAACATGGACTCTAAACCCAAGGCAGCTTGCTTGTAGAGAAGCAAGGATGCTCAACAGAATGGAGGGAAAAAAAGCAGCCTTCAAATAACTCATCCCCAAACCATGGTCCATCCCCAGGGGAAGGAAACCAGGCTCCAGAGACAGCTCAATCCGCAGCTCCGTAGCCTAACCCATCCACTAGGCTGCCCGTGCCAGGCAGGTGCTTCAGAGAATAACTCCAGCTATGTTTGTGCTTAATGAGAGCAAGAAGTATCTGGGGTTTTTTTAAACAGGGATTTCTCTCACTGATATGAATTAACATATTTGCCTAGTATTCCTGAGGATTCACCTCAGATTCATGGCGAGTCAGCCGAGGTTCACGTGAATTCACCAGAGGGTTCACCAAGGGTTCATCTAGGTTCACTTGGATTCACCTGAACTCCCCAGGGTTCCTTTGGGTTAACCTGAGGTTCATGTGAACTCACCTAGGGGTCATGTAGATTCCACTAGCTTCACGTGAACTTGCCTAAGGTTTATGTGACTTCCATGGGATTGTGAACAAAGCCATGTAAAGGACTACCAAGTTTGCTTCTTGGTTAACAACTCCTTTATCTTTTACACTCTATATCTGTACTGAAATAGCCAGAAATCTGATTCTAATAAAAACTATATCTGTTTCTAGAGTCTTTGCCGTGCCAAGGCCTACCAGCTTTTCTTGGATGATGATTTTGTGAGGTCAAGTCGGAATCTGAGCCCCTGCGATGGCCCTGGCAGGTTTACCTGAATGGTCTGGCTGCATGTATGCCGTTGTGGCCATATGGGGAAACAGAGCCAGGGAGTCACGATGAGTCCCTCGTAGGTGGATGGTGTTGCCTTGGAAATAAACTCCATGCATATCTGTGTCGGTGCCCATTCCAATCAAGTGCCAGGAAACTCTGTCCTTCTTGCACATGCTCAGGCCTGGCTGGCTGCCGTACATGTAGCCATTAACAGCTAAAAAGAAGGGAAAAGATGATGAGTGTCCTCTATGACTCTCTAGTTGTATGAAAAATACCATCTCAGAGCACGTTTTCAGTGTGCTCATGGGGGGGGGGATCTCAAGCATGTGAGCTGGATGTAAGATCCTTATTATTAGAGAATGGATACTACTAGAGAAAATGCTACAAGGTGGCTAGAACTAACAATAAATCTGACTATAGACTAAAATTATAAAACACATTAAAATTAGCAACACATTTTTCTAAGACCAGAATTCCAAGAATCACTAAAGAATAAATCAGGTTGTTTTTTGTGTTTTTTAAAAAAAATGACGACACTGTCAACACATAGGCATGTCACAAGAGCATCATCCTTATAAAAGAATGCCATTTGAGGAGTCTGGAGAGATGGCTCGGTGGTTAAGGGCACTGGCTCCTCTTCCAGAGGACCCACATGGCTGGGAACTAATCTGGCACACCCATTTGTAACTCTAGTCCCAGGAGATCCAACTCCCTCTTCTGGCTTCCATAAGCCACATGATACATGGGCAAACATGCAGGCAAAACACCCAAAAACATAATAAAATAATTAAAATATTTTTTAATATAGTGTTGATTGACTTCATTATCTTCCCATATTTGTCTAGAAAATTTTTGATATAAAATAATTTTCTTTGAGGTTCTTGTCTTATTATTTCCTTGTTGTGTGACTGCCTCAGTTATTAACTTGCTGGATTCAATGCATTTGATTGAGACACTCTCATTTGCAAATGCCTTTGCATTTGCTTCTCAAAGTTATCAGGTGTTCATAGATTCTGAGTAATTTGCAAGCGTTTCAGTAAATAGGCATTGCATTTGCAGATATGAGCAGTGGCGACAGATTGGAGTTTGTTAAGAATCGGTGTGTTTGAAAGGTTAGGACATATGTAAATAAGCCTGCTGTATGGTACCACTCACTGTCTTACCCCCCTGGGACACCTGAGAGGTCTGTGGGTTATGTGGACTTAGGATTGTGACAGTAATTTTCACTGATGGCCTGACCAGATTTGGAATCACCTAGGAGACACACCTCTAAGTGTGTCTGTGAGTACATCTCCAGAGAGGTTTACTGAGGGAGAAATGCCTACCCTGAACAGAACAAAAAGGAGAAAGCACCCTGATCACCAGCATGCCAACATTCCCCACTTCCCTCTCTCTCCCTCCTTCCTTTCCTCTCTCCTCCCTCCCCCCTTCTCCCTATTTTTTGCTCTCCCTCTCCCCCTCCCTCCCTCCCTCCCTTTCCCTCTTCCTCCTACTTCCTGCCTTTCTGACTCTGAGTACAATGTGAGCAACTGCCTCTTGCTCCTGGTACCATCTTTTCCTTACTATGATGGATGGTCCACTCAAACTCTTAGCCAGAATAAACCCTTCCTCCCTTAAGTTGCTTTTGCCAGGCATTTTGTCAGCAGGAAAGAAAAGAACAAAAGAAAAAAGAAAAAAGAAAAAAGAAAAAAAGACCCACCCAGCATCAAGAGAATAGCTAATAAAATGAATAAGCCCTTGCTTTCAGGGTAATCAGTTAGTTTTGCCTTGTCTATCAATCCCATACATCAATGGTAGCTCTCTAGGGCAGTGTCTTGAGAATGATTTTGAAGCATTACGTCCGATTCAGTATGGATGAATGTGAGGACTGAATAGCAGTGTTTAGCTGGTGAGTTCATGAGACTATAACTCATACTTGGTATCTGACTCCCAGCCAATGCCATGAGCAGGGAAGACTAGCTACCACACACAGGATGGTCTTCTGATATAACCTTCTTGTAAATAAAATTTCCTTTCATTTCTGTGTCTGTCAAGTGTACTTAAATTTAGGATTTTTAGTAGATTTGTAGTAGAAAGCCCTGGGGTGTCTTTAATAAAATCCTATTTTTAAAAGAGATATTGATAATATTTTTACCAGTAAAATAAGTCTTGTCTACAGAATTTGAAAGAGTATTACCACACTTGGCTGATAGAAGAGGATCTTTTCTGGCTCTAAACATGTATTTAATGCTTCTATTTCTCAACCTTTCATTCATTCTCATTCATAAATACCATTTGAATACACACAGCCCACAGCAGACCCACATATGAAGCACTTTATCCTTAGTGTTTTGGTTTTTCTTCCTTCCTTGTCATGCAAACAAGACTGGAACTCAAACCTAGTTTAGTTATAGCAAAGCTCTCCTGAAAGCTGATACCAAAGGTCATTGCTCCCTGAATTCCACAGGTCCAAGTAGGGCCTCTGTTTGTCCTCAGTACTGGGGATCATGGGAGTTAGTCACCTGGTTATTGAGGGTTATTGTAACCTTGGACTTTAGGGACTTCCTGAAGTAGGGAAGGATTTGGGAGCCTATTTATGCATTCTTTTATGTTGTTTTAAAGGGTAGTAAACAAATATTGTGCTTAGAACTGAAATGGGAGGCCTCATAGCCTCACATACATACATTGAAATGTTACAGTATGTTAGCAAGTTGGGTAGCTGCTTGCTCCTTGCATTCTGGTGTGTGGCCTCTAGCTTGCTCCTTGGATACATTAGGCAACATGGCTGAAACCAATAGACTCCCAGGCTAGTCACAGATAATCACTGGGTGGCTTGCCATTATGCCATTAATTCCAAATTAAGATGACATGGAACCACTTGTGTTTAGGAAATTAATCCTTGTAACAGGTGCACATTGTAATTGCTTTGGTATACTTAGGTGTGTGTGATCTTTCTCCAGGATCTCCTGTTATCAGGCTGGATATGGGATTTCATCAGTCATTTTCCATACTCTGGATCATCTGTGTTCTTTGCTACTTTAAATTCTGTATTGCTCGCTGGGCGTGGTGGCACACGACTTTAATCCCAGCACTCGGGAGGCAGAGGCAGGCGGATTTCTGAGTTCAAGGCAAGCCTGGTCCACAGAGTGAGTTCCAGGACAGCCAGGGCTATACAGAGAAACCCTGTCTCAAAAAAACCAAAAAAAAAAAAAAAAAAATTCTGTATTGCTTTGTGTACAGATGGCATGATGTTTCAGAAGTGTCAGATTCACAATATCTCTGGGAGCTCACGAATCTGAAGGCATGAAATTATTTACTTCCTGACCAGGAGCACTAACAAAGACACCAAAATCAGGCAGGCTCAGGTGCACTTCCCAGCTGCAGCCCAGCCTCTCGTACCATGCATCCGGTTGGATTTCACAAACTCCTTGTCTTCTTTGTCAACACTGAAGGGATGCCAAGTAAACTTCTTGATGTTTTCATCAAGATAGCTGCTGAAATTCTCATCAAAGACTGTGAACAGTAGGTAAAATTCCTTGTCTATTCCTTTCTAAAGAAAATGAAAAAACAAAGACATACAACATACAGCTTGAATTAGTTCTAAAATTCATGAAAATGCGTCATCAACATTAGCCATAGATTTACCCATCATTTCCTAAATCAGGACACTGAGTGTGGCCTGACCCTAGTCCACCTGTCTCTAACATGCCTGCTATCCATGCCACCCTCTGTGCACTCTCTCTCTCTCTCTCTCTCTCTCTCTCTCTCTCTCTCTCTCTCTCTCTCTCTTTCTCCCTCTCTCTCTCTCTCTCTGTTGTTGCTTGCCTCACAGGGCTCTTCAGCAATGCTCTCCTATTGCCTCTCTCAATGACATGTTGTAGGCTCAGTGGCTCCTCCCTACCCACCTGCTCTTCCTGTACTCTACACATTTCTGTCATTGTGTGTTGAGAAAAAGAGAGAGAGTGAGAGGGAGAGAGAAGAGGAAGAAGTAAGAAGTGGAGGAAGGGAAATAGGAAAGGAAGGAGGGAAGAAGGAACGAGACAGAATGTGGAATTTGGGAGTTTAATTGAATGGTTATGTGTAGGCAATAATGGTCAGAAATCAACTTTGTGTCACCTGACCATACTCTGAAATCCCTTCACCTCTGGGAGAGATACTGATAACTCACTGGAAAGAAACACTCTTCTCTAAGCCCCTCCCTCTCTCCACCTACCCAGAAGAACCCTGAGCAGGTTTCAGTCTACAGAGAGTCTGACATACACTCTAAGGCACATTTTACACTAATGGCTTTATCTGGGGCCAAATGCTTTTGTCTCTCTACTAAATATCAGGTACTTAACTGTGGGGTTTTATTTGTTTGTTTGTTTGTTTGTTTGTTTGGGGGGTGTCTTTTTTCATGAATTTTGAATAAGTAGTCTCACTAGGAATAATATTTGACTTAGCAACATCCTCTGTAAACTCTAATTTTTCACTGAGTTGTTCATTTCTAATTTTTCCACTAAATTTTCATTGAGTAGATATAACATGAAAAATGAAAACGAGAACTATTTTACCAGTAGCTTTTGGCCCTCTGCCTTTTTGGCTCAGGACTTGCCAACACAGTGAGGTGCAGGTAGGTTAGTGTACCAGAGAGGAAGGGTGAGATACCAAGTCCTACGTTCTGGTGACCTTCAAACTTACTAGGAATAGTTCCTTGAGTCTCACTCAGTGTCTCTGAGTCTCAGTTTCTCCATGCCATCTCTTTCTTTCAGCTACCATGATTAATTTCCAATGACTTACAGCAACCCTTAGTTTTGGCACAGACTGGAATCACCAGGAGATTCTGATGGGTCTGGTCTGGAGTGTTTGGATGCAGTGAGCATGTGCCCTGTGCCTCAACAGCAAGAGTGTTTGGATAAAAGATGCTGAAAATGTTCATGGATGTGCCCAAGTCTGAGAAACCTCACTCAGCAAAAGAGATCCAATCACATACCCATATAGGCCTCTGAAGTTTCCAGAATCAAGGCAACATACAGATAAGGAAGCCAACCAGATACCAATGACGCCACAAGCAGAAATCATAAGATATAGGTCAGAATCTTAAAAACAACCATAGAAGTTGCAGAAGAGACACTGTTTTGTTAGTGGCCGTAGCTGCTTAATCTCCAGCCACAATGCTGGTCCCTCCCACCTACAACCCTGGAAAGAGTATGGTGACATTGGTGGCCTACCTGTGTCCCATCGGCATTGAGCGTGCCCTTTTTGCAGACCAACAAAGGCCCCACAAGCCCAGCACTAGTGTCCTTGATAGGCTGGACCGCTGAGAAGTAAAGATAGGTCAGGCACGGGGGGTCCTCATCTGTCGGGCTGACGCTTTCCGGCACCGTCCACCTGTAGGTGAAGGTTTCACCTGGCTTGACGTGAGCCCCTGGTTTCAGAAATCCTGAGGATATAAATGAAACAGTTGCACACAGCCAAGAACATCAGGCTTGCCAGGCTGGATTCCCAACCCTGGCAGCTCTCTCTGATGATATAGTTCACAAAAAGAAGGCCATTTTTCCTTGCAAATTCTACCCAGAGATTCCCTGGGCTTCAGATGCTCTTTTATGAGGTAAAAGTTAAAACTGAAGTGTTTTCTTCTTAGCAGATTATATCCTATAATGTATTCATGCCATGTTTAGCTGATATTAAGAGAATTATAGTGATCCATTCACACAATTAAATACAAATCTGTAAGATACCACCAAACACCTTCTATGTGAAATATATCATACTCAGTCCTGCAACTGAGTCCTTGCCTGAATAGTTAGGCAAGAATCCTATCTCCGGGGGCTGGAAAGAGGGCTCCACAGTTAAGGGCATGTAGTACTCGTGCAGAAAACCTGAGTTCAATTCCAGCACCTGTGTATGAAGTGGCTCACAACTGCGCATAACTCCAGCTGCAGGAGATCTGATGCCCTCTTCTATTCCTAGTAGGGTTACACATATCCCATGTATACATGCACAAACACACATAAATAAAAATTTAAAAATAAATTGTTAAAACAGAGCCCTATCTTTAACAAGCTTAAAATATGAGGGGGCAGTGTGCAAGTTTAGCAATTAAACCAAACAACAAAAACAAGAGTGTGTGAGCACCTGCGCAGGGTTCTGCAAACAGGCAGCTCTGACTTCTCTGAGCTGGGAAAAGCTGTGAGCTCACTCTACATCTGACCTAACTGTGAACCGCTGCCCCCCATCCCAGTTACTCGGAGCATCTTGAATTGGGAGTGAGGAAGACAGGCAAGGGTGCAATGAGCACAAGAGACAGGGTGGGTCTGAGGGACATCTCCCTCCTCTTTTCTGCTTCAACCCTCAGCATCACCATTAAGCCCACTTTCCACTGCTCCTGGCTCCATTCTAAATCACAAGGAGTTCCCTCTGGTGGCCATGATGTCCAGTGCAGAGGTGGGACATATGCCAAATGCCTGGAGTCTCCCATGAGCAGTATCAGCAATGTAAGGGTAGTTCCTGCTGCACCTTGTGTGCACAGAGAGCCTGTGCTCCCTGCTCTGTGAGGGACAGTCTGTAGACATTAGCCCATAATACTGATTTTCAATAAATAACTACCGGTGAATACACACAGAGAACACAAGTGACATGGTTTTGTCAACTAAATGGTGAGATCAGATTTTACCCTCAGATCTCATCTCACCAGCAGAATCCCCTCCAACTCGAAGCAGACACGCTCTCCATGTTGGAGAACTGCATGAGATTATGGAATCAGTCTTTCTGTAACTGAGGGAAAGGCAAGAAATATTTCCTAAGTGATGGCTGTAGGCTTGAAGCCTGAATGTGCTCAGCCCTGTCTAAAGCCCTGTGAGGGTGTTGTTCTAATCTGTAATTGATAGGCAAGAAGAACTACATTCACAGAGTTTAGGAGCTTGCTTGGAATTGGGAAAAGGAGGACTAGAGACTTAAACCAAACTTGCTCCTTCCTGTCTGTATGGTGAATATACTTGTTTGTATGGGAAGATGCACATGTGGGTGCATTCATTGAGAGGTCAGAGGTCAACTTTGGACATCTTTCTCGATTATTCTCCACCTTATTTTTTGAGACAGGATCACTGAACATGTAGCTCAGTGATTTCTACACTGGCCACCCAATGAGCTTTAGGGATCTTCCTTTCACACACACACACACACACACACACACACACACACACACACACACACGTCGGGATCATTCACAATGCTCCCTACTTCTCCCATCTTTCACATGGGCACTGGGAATCCAACACACAAGCATCTACCTGCCAAGACATCATCCCAATACCTCTGTCTCTTTCTGTCTTTCTGTCTTTCTGTCTTTCTCTCTCTCTCTCTTTCTTTCTTTTGTTTTTGTTTTTTGTTTTTATTTTTTTTTCTGTTTTGTTTTGTTTTTTTGATACAGGGTTTCTCTTTGTAGCCCTGGCTGTCCTGGAACTCACTCTGTAGACCAGGCTGGCCTCGAAGTCAGAAATCTGCCTGCCTCTGCCTCCCGAGTGCTGGGATTAAAGGCGGGCACTACCACCGCCCAGCCTCTGTCTCTTTCTTAATCCTTTCCTGTCTCGTACTATTTCCTTAGGAACCTGGGTTGAGGCTTACCATCTACATTTGGAGCTGCATCTGATGCTTTGTCATAGAACACGCCATGGGGTAAGATGCTGTAGACTTTGTCAGCTTTGTTGGCAAAGGTCACTAGCAGGGTGTCACCCACCTCTGCTTTGATGACTGGACCTGGGAAACAAGAGAAGAGGATGAAAAGAGTTGAAGAAGTAAATCAGAGTGAGCAGAGGAGCACACCCCCTTCAAAACATCAGGATGCATGTACCAAGGATTCCGAGATGGGCTTCTGAATCAGAGGGCATCTTTCTTCTACTGAAAGTGGCATCAACATACTCCGTGTACCGAGCCTTCCAATATTTTCCTCCTATTCTGTTGTCAGCTTGTGTGAAGTACACTGCAGAGTCACTGTGGGAAGACGTGGGACTCTGAGAAGACATCCAGGCTCATCTCCAGATGAGTCCTCATGGAGTTCACTACTTCTCCCATCTAAACCACCTAAACACCACCCCTCCCCAGCAAAACCTGCACAGCAAAAACAGCACAACACCTAGGGATCACTGCCCGACAGCCTAGGAGCTGGTTCTCAAGTCCATTTCCCTCTTCACCTTTACACCTCACTCCCCTGAGGCTCCTCAACCAAAGAAGTCACAGAAAATTCCTCATTTACCAACAATGGGGGTCCAGAACAGTGTCTTAAGAAGCAATAAAGAGCTTCCTGGTTTCTCTATAGAGCAAACATCCCTGTCGCTCTCACTGAAGCCAATGACTAGGCTGTGTATATAATAAACTCTTTTATACCTGACATGCTTAAGAAGTGGAGATTGAGGCATGATGTCTAGTTAATCAGATGGTTTAAGCCATGGAGAGTTGCCTAGAAACTATATGCCTGAAACGCCTAATTTAAGAATGATACTGCTTATGATTCGTGCTAGCTCTCTGTGTTCTTAATGTGTCCAAGATGTCACTACCCAAGACTCTGTAAGTCACAAGTTCACAGCCACTTTTTAAAAAATCAACTTGAAAAGAGGCTAGGAGCACTGGCTGCTCTCCCAGGGGACTCAGGTTTGGTTCCCACCACCCACATGGTGGTTCCCAACTATCTGCAACTCCAATTCTAGGGGCTCTAACACCATCTTCTGGCCTCCACAGGAATCAGGCTTGCACTGGGTGCATAGACATACATAGAGACAAACTACCTATATACATAAAATTATTTTTATGTCAACTTGAAAAATACGATTTGCTGTGGAAGCCAAGAGACTCAAGACTGGGGAGGTGAAGATTTCAGTTAAGAGGCAACACTAGACTTGGGTTTCATAGCATTTAATTGAGCAGGGAGGCAAAGGACAGAGAGGCTGTGTAGCTTACACAAGAATGCCATTAGACCACAATGGCTTAGCTCCACAGAGTCCTGTCTTGTTCCCTCTCTGATACTGCCTTGAATGGGCAGTCTGTAGTCAATGCTTCAAATGGCCCTGATCACCATTGTTTGCACATAGGAGGTGCTAAGGAAATGTTTGATTAAAAAAGCAAAAAGTAAGTGAGTAAGTGAGTGAGTGAGTTAATGAATGAGTGAATGATAATGAATAACTGAGTGAGTGGATCTGTGAATGACTGGGAAGGAGGGAGTAACTAGGTGAATGAATGGCTAATCAATGGACAAGTGAATCCATGAATGAATAAATCTGTGAGTGAATGAATACATTAACTGAATGAGTGATGACTGAGTTAATGAGTTAGTGAGTGAATCTGTAAGGAGCCGTCCTCACATTCGCCATTATAAGATGGCACTGACACCTGTGTTCTAAGTAGTAAACAAACCATCTGCACATGCGCTGGGGTAGTTTCCCACCCCATGTGCTCTGCCTTTCCCGTGATGACAACTCTGGCTGATGGGCTGCAGCCAATCAGGGAGTGACACGTCCGAGGCGGAGGACAGTCCTCCATAAAAGGGAGGGGGCTCCACCATCTCTCTCTCTCTCTCTCTGGCTCTCTTCTCCACTGGCTCCTGATGGGGTAAGCAATAAAGCTTGTGCCGCAGAAGATTCCGGTTGCCCTGAGTGTGTTCTTACCAGGGGGAACAAAAGCGGCGGGCAACATGAATCCATTTTTCCTGAGTTTTGATCTAGCCAACAATCACAAATAACCACTCTCCCAGTTCTCAGCAGTGTCCTCAATAAGAATTGTAGCAGCTCTGACATCATGTGTCTGCCATCTGAGACACAATGAGATCACAGGGAAGAGCCTGCTGTACACTGCTCTGGAGAAGGACTTAGCAACACCAGCAGAGTTCTTACCTGCCAGATGTATTCAGGGGAAATCCAGTGAATTTATCATAGCCTTGGGGACCATAATCCCAGAGGACTTTTTCAGCCGCTATGAAGTAGCGCCGCTGTTGACCCTGCACCTTTGGGTGAGGAGCGTTACCCCTGCAGTTGCCCACGCTGTACTGTCCCAGCATACCAGCTGCAGAGGGAGGAGACACACAAGTCAAGGCATGGATGAACCGCCCAGGAGAAATGGAACAGGTTTGACCTCATCAGCATTTGAAACAAGTAGAAAATTGAATGATAAAAAAAGTTAGCAGCAAAGGGTAAGTAGGGGGAGTTAATACATTTACATGCAATAAATATTTAAAAATTTAAAATTAATCATTTTAAACATTAAAAAAATCCCCCAATAGAAAATGGGGGAGGGGGACAGAAATGGGTTGTTCAGAAAAGAAATGACACCAGTCAGTAAACAAATGGAAAAGTCCTATCCCAATTGCAATTATGCAGCACCATTGTTCACTGATAGCTGAGATACAATCTAAGAGTCATAATTCCCAGGGTTGTC
This sequence comes from Mus caroli, assembly GCF_978045245.1. Lineage (NCBI taxonomy): Eukaryota > Metazoa > Chordata > Mammalia > Rodentia > Muridae > Mus > Mus caroli. The sequence continues at coordinate 11,740,979 of NW_028227266.1, forward strand.
AGGCAGAGGGAGGGCAGACAGGCTCACATGCTGTGGGTGGGTAAGTAACAATGCTGGTAGGAAATCAAGCAGTGTGGGTCTGAAGCTTAAAAAAATCCAAGTCTGACACGGGAATTCCAAATCCAGGAGTTTAGGAAGACAAGTCTGTAAATTGTTATAACAAATGGGAGAGCGTTCAGAAGTGCCAAGCGGCACAGGGGCGTCACTGGTCATCTTGCTGTGACATTGGAGGCATCAACACTGATAAAGTTACTCTGCTCACTCACAGGGAAACACTGATAAAATACATCAGTGAGTAGGGAAATGAACTGCGGGAAGTGGAAATGGACCAGCACCATCTCAGAAAGTAGAGCAATATCTCTCGGCTTTTTAAAAATCAAATTACAGGGCTGGAGACATGGCTTAGTGGTTAAGAGCACTTGCTGCTTTTATAGAAGACCTAGGTTTGGTTCCCAGCCCCACCTGGTAGCTCACAACTGCCTGTAACTCCAGTTGTGAGGGATCTAACTCCCTCTTCTGACTGCCATGAGTATTTTACGTACATGATTCACAGACATACATGCAGGCAACAACTCATATGCATAAAATATGAATAAATCTTTTTAAAACATAAAATTGCACAAATTTATAGTTTTGTAATATTTATGAGAGTATGGGCAATTCAGATTGGTCAATGTATAAATATCCATTTATGGCTACTACTACTACTAGTCAAACCAAGCTGTCATATCTGCTTCAAACGGCTGCTGTTGTCTTGGTTTAAATCTGGACTTTGAATTCCTACATCAGAAAGTTTCTTCCCAACTTTAAGAGCATGTGCTACATTTAGAATAGGAACCTGGGGACTGGAGAGATGGCTCAGCAGTTAAGAGTACTAGCTGCTCTTGCAAAGAAATCAGCTTCAATTCTCAACATCATGGTGGTTCACAACCATATATAACTCCAATTCCAGAGGATATGGTCACCCCTTCTGGTCTCTGTGGGCACCAGACACATATATTGCATAGATTTACATGCAGGCAAACACTCATGTACATGAAAATAAAGTAAATAAATCTAAAAAGAATTTGATCTTTCCATACTAGTATCCAAAACATATTAACGTATTGAGTATAGTTGGACTAACCCAGCTGACTGATACCAGAATTAACTGCAGAAGGGTAATAGGAACAAGAAAATGTTATCAACATGCCCTGAATGTCAGGACTCTACCTGTTAGCATCTGTGTGTAGTAGTAGCATCCACATTTAACCAGACATTATCCTTCTGGGTCTCTGACACTGGCATCTTAGCTTCCTCCTGCCCCCAGGGTATGCTCTGCATATGCCTGCTGATGTTGATATCCCGGGCACTGTACTGACCCCATACATCAGTAGTGTGTCTAAGGGTGTGGATACTGCACCTGCCTGCAGATACCCCATCATCTTCTCAGCCCAACCATTTAAGTCCCTTCCTGTAGGGTTCATCTACCTTCCTAGTCTCCCCCCTCACCCTTCCTTCACAAACCTCATGTCAAGTGAAGTTATTTTGGGTTGTCCCAAATAACCAAGACCAAGATATCCAGCAGGCACATAAGCCGGCTTTTTTTTCTTTGTAAAGCCCACCTCTCTTGAGCATGGAATATGCCAATGAACTTTTTTTTTTTTTTTTTTTTTTTTTTGGTTTTTCGAGACAGGGTTTCTCTGTGTAGCCTTGGCTATCCTGGAATTCACCAGGCTGGCCTCGAACTCAGAAATCCGCCTGCCTCTGCCTCCCGAGTGCTGGGATTAAAGACGTGCACCACCATGCCCAGCGCCAATGAACTTTTATCTCACTAAAAAGAATGTTCTTACAGAGACGTTTTTGGATCTGAGCTGAACTGGCACAAGGACTTAAAGATGAATGAAGGGAGATTCAAGGCTTGGGTGGGAAATTGACTCCTGTTCTTACCAAGTACTTTTCTAGGGTCAAATGTGAATTGTTTCATTTCCAGTCACTGGAAGAGAATATGAACTCTTTCAGTTTGTGTGGCCTTTCATCCCTTCTTCCACCCAGTTCCTCCCCACACATCTAGGCTCATGTTACAGTTCCATGGGGAATGTATGTCACCCACTTTGTGTACTTTGTAAATGTTGAAGTACTAGTTTCTAAGTTCCTTTAAGGCTTCAAATTAATCTTAAGAACATCATAATAAATATATAGAGAGGATGCTAAACACACACTGTGCTTTGCAGATGCTAAATAGTTAAGTAAATGTGATGCATATGGAAATCTACTTAAGAGATCCTGTGACCATGGTAGAACCCAGTCCTGGGCTGGTAGTCCAGGACAGTAGAACCCATCTCGAGCCCCTCCACACCAGCCTCCATTGAGTTTACCTTGCAGGTGGTCACTGACTTGGCAGGTTATCATCCATTTCCCAGGATTCTCCACTATCATTTCTGTTGTGAGGAAGGTAGCTGGAAACAGGTTGACAACATCTGCCCGGTGCCCTCTGGTGATGAAGGTGTTACCATAAAAATAGATGGAATGGATGTCTATCTCATTCCCCATCCCAAACAGGTGCCAGGACACAGATTCGCCAACACACATCTCAGGCTCAGGCATGTTTCCAAAAAGGAATCCATTGAGGGCTGCAAACACAAACACACCAGTGGAAGACACTCCCCTGCAGATGGGAGCAGGACCAAAGCTAGACAATCCATGTGTGGGTCATTGCTATAATGTTTTCCTGCAGCAATCCCCAATATAAAAATAATCCCACTATTTAGAGTGCTGAGAATAAGGGACTCTGAGCGCTGAGTCCTAAGTGGAACATCTTTACAAACCCTCTCCAGGAAAGGCTCAGAAAGCACTGTGTGATGAAGTGACTGAACAGGAGGGCACTGTGAAATGCTGCCTTCTGGATGAGCATGGTAGAGGCACTCTTGAGTGCCCAGCATCCATGGTATTGTACAGAGTTAACACTTCGACATCCCACCATAGATAAGGATATTCTATACCACTGTCTTGTCTGTCCTACCTAATGTAGCTTGTGTATACAGCCTTTCCTTTCTTTCTCAGACTATTGGGATTCAAGGTGTTTTGTGTCTTATACCAAATCACTGTCATCCAAATCCACACATCTTGAGAATAAGGTCTAGGGTTTCCATGTGTCTTGCTTCCCTGAAGTACTCATCATGCAGAACGCCTGTTATGCACCATGGTACACACTCACCATGCATCTTGTTGCTCCTCTGGAAAACAGCATCACTTTTGTCAACGGAATTTGGATTAGTGCAGAATTGCTTGATGTTGTCATCCAGGTACCAGCTCTGGTTCTCATCCACAAGAGTGAACATGATAACAAACTCTCGGTCCACATCAGTCCTCATCCCTGAGTATCTATTCAGTACACCTTTAAGGAACATTAAGAGTGTAAAGAAAACGCAGTTGGAGGTAAACTAAACCTTAGGGGTGGCCCCTCTCCTGCCAGCAGTGTTCAGTAAATGTGACAGGGATCACCTGCATTCCACAGTATGCAGGCAGAAGCCAGCTCTGGTGCAAATGACAGGATTGTACAAAAGTCAGGATCAACACACCTGGGAAGAAGCTTTTGGAAATGGAGACTGCCTACCTTCCTTACACACCAGCAGGGGGCCAATTAGCCCAGAGCAGATATCCTTAGGGGCATCAATGTGTGAGTGGTACACCCAGGTCAGGCAGTTGGCATCTGCTGGAGCAGGTGCATATTCTTCTCTCACTGGCCAGACATAGGTGTAGTTTTTGCCAGGGGGGACCATGTCATCTTCCTTGTTCCTTCCAGACGTCCCATCTGGATATAAGGCTCCTTTTAGAGAGAGAGAGAGAGAGAGAGAGAGAGAGAGAGAGAGAGAGAGATGACATTTAAAAACTCAGAGATTTTATGTTACAGTAAAGAAGGCAAAACTTTGAAATCAAATGTAAATGGATTTAAATGTATTTGCTGTAGAGCCTGAGGTGAAGATCACTGAGTTCTTAGTAACCTGGCTTTCACTGGTAAAGCTAGAGGCTGAGATCTACCCTGCAAAGACCAGAGAGCTCAGCAGGAAATGCACAGAATGCTTCTCCTAGACACAGTCTTCCTAATAAAGATGCTGGGTGATCCTGTTGTACCAGTCTAAAGGGTTTCAGTTCTCCTCACTTGTCATTGCCTTGAGATGACAGAGGAAACACTAGGTACCACTTGGAGGTCTAGTACTGACTCATCTCATCTCACAAGAGATGAGAAGGGAGGCTTGGAGTTTCTCCAGGGTTCCAGGGATATTACCATCCTGTGAGAAAGACTGGAATAGGTTTTAGGGATGTGTGGACAGCTGGAGACTAAAAAAGCAGTACCTCAAAGCAGTGTGAAGAATATAATTTGAGATCAGAATCCCCAGGCAGAGACCCAGGAGGGTCAACCCCACAGTAGGTAAGGTGTATAATCACACAGTAAGTAAGATGTGTAATCACACAGCAGGTAAGGTGTGGAAGGCTGCCCTCTGCTACATTTTATCACTAAGACTCCTGCGTGGAATTTTTCAGTTAAGGAAAGTTCAGTGCACAAAATAGTGTGACAATGTATGCAGAAGGCAAGTGACCAATCAGGGCACAGTGTCATCATCAGATAATAATGGATCAGCTTCATAATGAGATAGGCTCAAGGGACCCTGAAGGACCAGGAATTTCAGGTCTTTCCCTGAAAAGGACTTTCGCTGTTACTGAAAAGCACAGAGGCCAATTAGGGATAGAGATTGAGATGGACATGCTCTAGGTCCACAGCCATCACTCATGTGTCAAGTGGCTCATCCACCAACAACGCATTGGATATAGACCACATGCTAGTGAATGGGGTTTATATTACAAGTCAAATTCAAATAAGACAACAACCCTAAGGAGAGATACGCTCCAAATCTAATGTTATTTTCTTAACAAATTTTACCATAAATGTGTAGTTTGATGTTTGGAGAGGATATGAGAAGAAAACAGTATTTAAACCTACTGTACAACAAGGGTCATGGACTTGAGAACTGAAGCCAGGACTCCAAGTATGCTAGCTAGGCTCTACCACCGAGCTGCAGCCTCAGACACATATCTATTCTTCAGTGTAACCCAATCCAGTACACACCAATATCTATTTCTTAAACACTTTCCCACATAGGTGAGTGAGATTTAAAACAATTTATGTCTGACTTTCTATCAAAATTATTGAGAAGAGAGTCTCTGATACTTAGTCATTCAACAATTTCTTTTTGATACCAACTTTCAACAACTGTATGCTACACAACACTTAAAGATAAAAGCCAGAAATATCTGTTGATAAAGTCAGAGGAATTTTCCATAAAAAAGTAAGATATAAATTTGATTAGCTAGATCCTATCAGGAATAAGGTTGTATTTGGGTTATACTGTTAGATACAGACTTAGTGTATAATAGAGTAATATAAATAAGTTATATTATTTATTTCTTCTGTAAAAGGAAACTTAATAATTGCTAGTGAGCAGTTCTGAAAGAAAATCATGTAAGAGGCCATTTTATACAATACATTACATTTTCAGTCTTTTAAAAATGTGTTCTGCATTGTCTTTCAATAAGAGGCCAGGATATTTAAACAGGATTTTTAGGATTTTTATTCAGCATTAGACCACTGTGATTGATTACTTTTAACTTGATAAAGGATTTAATTTTACAAAGAAATAAAGTAAAGAGAAAATCCAGAAGGCTGCTCTCCATCAACGAACTCCCAGAGTTACTTTAGAGAATCCCTAGTTGATTCCTGCAGTGACCTTCTAGGCCTTTCCTCTTCAGTCTGTACTTCTAGCTCTTTCATCTCTGCCTGTTGTCATCATCATGTGTCTTCCCAAAATAAAATACAATGCTGGCTCCATCTTCCTGTGCCCAGCACAGCTGCCCTGCCTGACTGTCCCTTGCCACAATGCCACCCACCAGGAACACAGGTCATCTTGACTTTAAGACACCTGAACTTCATGCCTGTGCTTTGTGCTGACATCTTTCTATGTTGCATTTCTGATGTAAAATTTCCCAGAGTCTTTCCCAGAGTGCATGCCTGTGTTGTCACTCGCCAAGTCTGTTCTTTTGCCAGCCTCCTGCATCCAAAGCCACCAACAATCAAAGCCACAGGTCTGAAGTAAAAGCGCTACTCTCCCCTGACTCCCCTTCTTTTCCCCTCTGCTGGTTCTTACATTTGTCCATTCTGCCCCCTGTGCCATCACAGAACTCACCCTAACTGTCACCTATGGTCACTTCCTAGCTTGCTTTTCTGCATCTTTTGCCTCTCTGGTAAGAGTTCTCTTTCTCATTACAACTCCAGTGCTTTCGTTCCCTGCTCAGTCATCCTACAATTAATCTTTCCTGAAGACAGAGATGAAGGGCAAATGTGTTCTGTGTGGATCTTCACAATCAGCATGGGTTAGATCAAGCAACCCTGAACCCCCTGACAGTTCCCCAAGTGCATTCAGAGCAAGGGCAGCAAAGCCACTAAGATTAGACAACCTTGAGTCAAACCTCTCTACCATGTCGTAGCTAGACAGCCTGGCAATCTCTTTTTAAAAACATAATTTCAGACTATAAAATATGAAAATTATAATACCTACCACATAAAGTTATGGGGGCTTATGTGACATAACATCTAAAAGGGCCTGTCACTGAGCCTGACATATGGTAACTATCCAAAAAATATTGCTTGGTCATAACATTGCTCACTTTTAAAATATAAGTATAAATGGCAGCTGGTATATGCGTGTAAGTGCTTGATTTATCTATAGCTTTCATGTTAAACTGTAAAAGCCACAAACTAGGGCTTATTATTACTCACTGTACCCACAGGGTCTATACCAGTGCCTGCTGTGAAGGCTGCTCTACACATGTCTGTTGAAGAAAGAAAGACTCCATGCTATTGCCTCATGGTATCTTTATCCAGAGTCCTGTAAGGACGATGTATGGTTGGGACTGCACATGGACAGACACAGGAGGCAGATGTGACGGGAGTCCATCGATAGATATGGGACTTGACTTGAAGCTTCAACTGGGATTCCTGTTCTTGCTTTGATTATGAAACACATATGGGTATGAATCACAGTTCTTTGATTCAGAATTCACTGTGTCAGCTTTGTTCTGATGGAAACTTCTAGTGGCTACCGCTGAAATGGAGGGGCCAGAGCCCCCACAGAAAGGCTTGGCGCCAGTTCTCAAGAGGAAGGGTATCATTTGAGATCCAAAATTAAGCGTGAATATAAAGTAGGAAAGCGATGCTAGTCCCACGCACTGGTCGGCCTCCAAGCTCCTTTCTCTACTCTTCCCCTGGAAGAATGGCTAGGAGGTGCTGACTGTGTGGTCACTCATTGTTGCAGTCCTACTGTGCACCCAGCAGTGTCTGGTTCACAGTAAATACTAAGTGGCATTAAGCAGAGACCTCACGACTATAAAGCTTGTTCCTAGAACCAAGATAGAAACTTATTAAAGGAGAAGGAGGGGGCAGGAAATCCGATGACTCAAAGGCTGGAGGAGCAGGGAGCTGCTGGAATGCTCACAGGGTCTCTGGCCAGTTAGTTAACTGTGAAACTGTCTATATACAAAGAGAAAACACAAGGAAGGATGGCTCAGTGGTTAAAAGCACTTGCTACTTTTTCAGAGGATCAGTGTTTTGTCTCCATCAACCACGTCAGTTAGCTCACATCTAAGCAACTCCAGCTCCAGGTGACCTGATGCCTTCTTTTGGCTGACTTGAGCACACACACACACACACACACACTTAAAAATAAAACAAATATATATGTTTGAAGAGGAACTGTAAAAAGAGAAAGACAGAAAAGTGAAAGTGAGGGCAGCTGAAAACAGCTGGCGGGCATTGTCCAATCCACTGGCAGCACAGGACCATGCCTCAAGATGCAAAGCACAGCCTCTGCCCACTGACTTGGTGGCCAGTAAGCTGTGCATACCAGAGAGTCTAGTCTTTAAAGTAAAACCCCAGACTGAGTGAAGCATAATGAGCATACTTTATCAGGAAAACAGATCTGCAGCCTGGGCCTGGCACTTCTCTAAACAAAGAAAGCTAAAAGCAAGCAACCACATGGAAAAGGTCACAATCCAGACCTGGTAAAGTTTTTTGGACTGTCCACTTTTCAGAAGAGAAGTGTCAAATGGCTTGTAGCAAAGTGCACCCCTCTGTAAACAACATAGGCTTGGTTACAACGTTTCAGGCCAGGTGATAGAGCTGGAGAAGGGACTCCTGCAGGGGCTCCTGGGTAGAAGTGCTCTTGTGCCTCCATTTCCATTCCTAATGGCAGCATTGGGGAAATCAAGCTGGAAGCCAGTGTGACGCCTGAGGGAATAGCTCCTAGAGCTCTCGCTGTGACAGCCCACCTGGCTCCTGCACACCAAGATAGCATGGGCCCTGGGTAACTGCACTTGCTGTTTAGCTGTTCTGTATACAGAGTTCTTAACTTAGCAAGTTGAAGAAATAGACATTGTAATGGCATGCAGTAGTACTTATGCCATCATTTAGTCGACATCTCAGAGTGATACCATTTTCTTTGTTTGTTAGATATAAATGGTACAAGTGTTAATTAATATTCAGGTGATGATATATGTAGTATTTGAAAGTTATTTGTAACCTTAATTCAGTTAAAACACTGTATGTCAAAGGAATAAATAACACTGGTATTAAAATCACTACACTGAGGCTGAAGAGATGACTCAGCAGTTAAGAGCACTGGCTGCTCTTCCCAAGCACCTAGGTTCAGTTCCCTTGACATGGTGGCTTACAACTGTCTGTTACTCCAGTTCTGCAGAATCTAATACCCTCTTCTGGCCTTTGCTAGCACCAGGTAAGCTTGTGGTGCACAGACATACATGCTAGCAAAACATCCATATACAAAGAAGAAGAAGAAGAAGAAGAAGAAGAAGAAGAAGAAGAAGAAGAAGAAGAAGAAGAAGAAGAAGAAGAAGAAGAGGAGGAGGAGGAGGAGGAGGAGGAGGAGGAGGAGGAGGAGGAGGAGGAGGAAGGGGAAGGAGGAGGGGGAGGGGGAGGAGGAGGAAGAGGAGGAGAAGGAGGAGAAGGAGAAGGAGAAGAAGGAGGAGGAGGAAGAGCAGGAGGAGGAGGAAGGAGAAAGGAGAAGGGGGAGGGGGAGGAGGAGAAGGAGGAGAAGGAGAAGAAGGAGAAGGAGGAGGAGGAAGAGGAGGAGGAGGAGGAAGGAGAAAGGAGAAAGGAGAAGGAGAAGGAGAAGGAGAAGAAGAAAAAAAGCATTATGTCCTTATAGTCAACATTGCATTCATGAAAGTATTGCATGCATGGCTGGGCAGTGGTGGTGCACACCTTTAATCCCATCACTTCAGAGGCACAGGCAGGCAGATTTCTGAGTTCAAAGCCAGTCTGGAGTGAATTCCAGGACAGCTAGGACTTAAATTCACTCAGGGTGTCTTCAAAGACCTTTCTGCCATGTGACTTGTTGAGTGATCAGTCGAAAGCAAGGCCCCTACAAATGCTACTCTATGGCCCTTGCTTTTGCACAGTGACTCCGACCCTGTCTGCATCACCTGGGCCATTCGTTTTGTTGCAGATCTCAACTCTGTGTCCCCTACTCTTCATCACTCTGCATGGTGGGTTTAATATCAGTGTTTGTGATTGCTTTGGGGGTGCCATTAAAATCAGCCTTAATGAAGGCAAATCTACTTTACTGCACTGGAAACACTTAACCTTTTGCCAAGTCCTTCTGAAAGTACTGAGTCAAAAGCAAAGTGCCCAGAACCGTTAGAGCATTCATGCACAGTGTCTTTCACACCCAGATCTTCTTTTATCTCTACTGTCTAGCCCCAGAAACAGCGGTGAAGACAGGCAGCGTTGAGACAGCCATCCCACAGTCCAGGCTGGGACTGCGGAGAAGAGCAAGCTGCCTTCAGCCAGTGTTTCCATGAAACTCCTGAAGGGCATGTAGGAAAGCCAGTTATCTTGAGGGGGTGTAGGGGCTCAGAACCCTGTTCACTGTAGTCATAAGGAAGAAAAATGAAGCTGGGCTTGTAGCTCAGTTGATAACAGTCCTCCTCTGGCATGCGTGAAGCTTTGAGTTCAGTCCTCAGCACCACATTAAACCAGAAGTGCATACTTGCAATCCCAGCACTTGGGAGCAGAGGCAACAGGACCAGAAGTCCAAGGTCAGCGTCAGCTACAAGAGAGCTTGTCTCAAAATAAACAAAAAAACAAAACAAAAAAACCAAAACCAAAAACAAAAAAACAAGAAGAGAGGGAAATAAAGAGAAGAAAAAAGAGGAGAGAGAGATCAGAGAGAGACTATGAGAGAGCATTATTAGGGCCAGTGTGCCCTTTGACCCTGACAATGTCAGTAAGTTATCTGTGTGATCAAACAGAAACAAGAGCCAGTGGCAGAAAAGGGTGACTCACCTTCCGAATCCTTGTCGTAGAAAACACCGTGAGGGTGCAAAGAGAAAGGTCTGGAAGCAAAGTTCATCAGGTGGATAACGATCACGTCTCCCACTTCTGCCCTCAGGATGGGACCCAGGAACCCCAGCCAGGGGGGCTTGGGAATCTCCGTGGAGTAGCTCCCATCTGTGAAGTGTCTATAAACCGCCTTCTTGTAGATACCACCTATCCTGTTGGGCCCTCGCTCCAGAAATAAGGTCGCAAGTCTGGAACAAGAAGGAAAACATTTTCAGTCGCAATTCAAAGAAAAGCCTGTCCAGTTGGTCCTTAAAGGGCCATCAAGCTTGTTAGCACTTCTAACTGTGCCCACCAAAATTACTTTCAGTTTGCCAAAGCGGAAGGGATACGGCAACAGGCATGAACAGTACTCACAGCCAAGCCGTAAGAAGAGCAGAGTGCTCTGGCTCACAGTGTCCACTGGCCCCTTACAGGCCACAGGATTCCCATCCAATCTGTGAATGTGTCTGGATTCGTGTGTGTGTGTGTGTGTGTGTGTGTGTGTGCATGTGTGTGTGTATGGTGTGTGCATGTGGGGGGATGTGCATGTATACGTACCTGCACTCGAGTGTGTGTGTGTGTGCGTGTGTGTATGTACTGGTCTATGTAAACATTTGTGTGGAGGCCATAGTCAAATCTCAGGTAGCTTCCCTCAGCCACTCTCCACTTTGTCTTTTGAGACAGAATCTCTTGCTTTAACCTAAACTTGGTGATTCAAGTAGGTTGCCCTGCAGTGAGCCCTGGTGACCTGCTAGTCTCCACCCTCTAGCACTAGAATTACAAACACAGCCCACCAGTGTGATAAGGACTTAGTGCCTGAGCCATCTCCCCAGACTCCTCAGCTTTCATTCAGTTCATACTTACTGTGCCCTCAATGTCTCCCCAATGCTGTGTAGGTCTAAAAGGACTCTAATTGAGGAAGTCAAATGCTGGACAAAGCCGTGGGAGGCCCAGTGTTAACTGAGTGGCTGATAAAATAAACACAGGCAAATCTTTTCTTTTTTATATAATATCTTTATTAATTCCTTGAGAACTTTGTGTTACATTCAATGTATTTTGATCATATTCACCCCCTGACTCCTAACTCTTCCCAGGTCCAGACTTAATCACAAGTCCACTTCCCAAATTCATGTCTTCTTTTTAAAAATGGTTATAATTTCCAAGTCCATATTGTGCTCCTGTATACTCCTGGGTGTGGAGCATCCACTGGAGCATGGCTGACTACCAGAAGCCACAACCCTTAAAGAAAACCCTTCTCTCAACTTACAATGTGCTTCAGTTGCAGGTGAGGGCTCATGAGCCCTTCCTACTTCCTGCTAGAATGGTACCTGGCTTGATCATGTACAAGTATTATACAGGCAACTGTCTTGATTGTGTGCACATTTTATATAGGTAACTGTCTTGATCATGTGCAAGTCTTATACAGGCAACTGTCTTGATGGTGTACAATTCTTATTCAGGCAACTGGCTTGATAGTGCGCACATCTTATACAGGCTACCACAGCTGCTGTGAGGACACAGTCAGCATTTTTGTCATACCCAGAAGACACAGTTAAACACTGGTCCTCCCAACTCGTGGCTCTCACAGTCTTTCTATCCTCTCCTCCATGATCTTCCCTGAGCTGTGTGAATGTGTAGGTGTGTATGTATGTGTGTGTGTATATGTGCATGGGTATGTATATGTGTGTGTGTGTATGCATGAGTATGTGTGCATGTGCCTGTATGTATATCTGTGCCTGTGTGTGTGCATATATGTGCATGCATGTGTGTGTGTGTGTGTGTGTGTGTGTGCAGGGGGTGACACAGATGTCCTGTTTATGACTGAAAACTCCACAGTCACTCACTCTCTGCATTTTGACCACTTGTGAGTTTCTCCATTAGCCACCAGCATTGCACAATGAAGCTTCTCTTGTGAGTTCTGACAGTTCAGGCAAAACTTTTTTAGAAATATGGGTAGTTCAAAGAAAGGAAACATAGGAAGATACCCATAAGCTGTGGACAGAGCAGGCAATGAGGAAGGAGAGGAGTGAGGAGTAGATGGGAAATGGGTTAAATGCTGGGCACAGGACTGACAAGATGAGTCCACGTGGCTATATGTGTGCTTTTGGGTGGTCAACGATCAAAGCTTCAATTTCAGTTTGAAGAACTTCCAATTTCCCTGGGAAGCACTGACGGGTTTGCACAGCATTACTGACAGGGTAATCAGTTTTTAAGGACTCTTCTTATGGCTGTGGTATGGAAATTTTAGAGGATGCAGGCAAAGAAAAGAACACAATGAGGGGGTAGAGAGGCTGAGAGGAGAAAGGAAAGGGGAAAAGAAGATACCAAAATTCAAGCGCTAGATTCAACAGGAGCCCTCAGGGTTATTATATGTTAGTACATATTCTGGTCAGCAGAAGATGGGAACCTTCTAGAAGGCGGAAGCATTTAGGCAGACAGAGGAGGAGAAGACATGTGAATGAAGCCAGAGACCCAGGGGCTCAGTCTGGGTGGCTAAATTCCCCTACAGGAAGCCACCCCTCATTTCCTTCCCTACCTGGTTTCCTTTTTCTCTGTTCTAAGTTTTCATCTTCTTCATGCTCTTGGCACACAGTACATCTGCCCATGTGTGAAGCTTCCACAACAGGCTGGTGTGCCTGAACATTCAGTCCCCAGATAGTGGTGCTATTTGGAGACAGATGAACCTCTTGGAGGTGGGGTTTATCTAGCAGTCATTGGAACTTGGGAACCAGGGTTGTTTTCTGGTTCAGCAAGATGTAACAAGTCACATCCAGGTCCTGCCTTTCTCTTGTCCCTATGTTAATGGACAGTATCCCTTAGATGGTTAATCTAAATTCGTCCCTCTCTACTTCATGTTTTGATTGTTTGTTTGGTTGGTTGGTTGATTGGTTTGCTTTGTTTCTCTGTATCTATTTCCAAGTATCTTTCAAAGTCCGTTGAAATGTTTCCCTTTTTATATATGCTTTATTTTATGTGAGTGCATGTTGCCTGCATGTATGTATGTAGACCACATGCATGTATGTGAGTGCATGTTGCCTGCATGTGTGTAGACCACATGCATGTTTGGTGCCACAGAGGTCAGAAGAGTGCATCAGATACCCAGAAGTGGAGCTCTGGATGGCTGTGAACAACTGTGTGGATGCTGGGAATCCAGCCCAGGTCCTCTACAAGAGCAACAAGTGCTCTTAGCCACTGAGCCATCACTCCAGCCCCAGATTCTTCCCTCTCCCTTTCTCTGTATACTCGGTGCTCTGTGCAGATACCAGTAACGGAACGCGTTCTGTCTGTCCTTGGAGGGTACGCTTATCAAAGACAAACAACTTTACTATTCCTAACTCCCACTAATTTCCTAAAGTCTAATTTTCTACAGCAAATTCCATGGGAGCATTGCTGTTTGCCTTGAAACCTAAAATAAACAAACTAGCAAACAACAACCCTCTGAGTTTGCCCATAAATTGGCAAGTTAGAGGTGGGAGAATGTTGCAAGCTATGTTTGCAGAAGAGCTTGGGTTGTTATGCTCGAGCTTAAATATCCTCCATGTATGTAAGAGTGGCAGGAATATTTTTGTCTTCTGCTTCATCTCTGGTAGTAACTGCTTAGAAAAGGAATCAGGGCTGAGGTGTGTCACATGGAGAAACGAGGGCAGTCACACAGTTGTCTGCTCTGGAGCTGATCTTGCCTGTGCTCAGGCCAGACAGGAGGCTGCATTATGCTTCAGGATCTTGCACGGCCTGTCTACACACGGATGATGCAATGCCTGGCACACAGTTGAGTTCTTCTGGAATGCTATGTCTAGGGAAGACTCCTTGCTTGCTCATTTCCTAGGTGCCCCTGCTAATCAAATGACACAGGAATCATCCCATGATGCCCAGCTCCAGGGTAAAGTATGGCCATCATCTCAGAAATCCAACACATGCTATTATTGGTTTTAGTTTTCTGGGGTTGCCTATTAATGCCTGCTAGCCTCTTACAAACACCTTGCCTTCCTTTCAGTTACAAAGAGTAGCAAGTTAAAAACAAAAGCATCTAAGCAGATATAGCATGGCACTAAAGGCAAGCTAAAGCAATGGGACCAGTAAGAGGTTAGCAAGAAAAGGTGACACCAAGCCTGAAGACTATGGCTTGATCCCTGGAAGCCATGTGGTAGAAATGCAGAACTGATTCCCACAAGTTATCCTCTGACCTTCAGATGAATACTGTCACAAGCATATACCACATGTACACATGAAGATAACATTTGGAAATGACTTTGAAGGAAGAGGGAATTCCAACTTGCAAAACTTCTCTGGGTGGAGGATTGTTCAGGACTGAGAGAAAGGCTTTGGTTAGTTTCCTATGATGGAGTTAGGGGACATGTCAGGGAGACCCCAAAGCTGTGTCCTTATAATAACAGGTGACCACTAAGCCCAACTCCAGGGAGGACTGGTCTGTGGACCTCAGAGTAAGCACCATTGGTTTAGTCAAAGGGAGGTTGAGCATTTCCACTGCCTCACTGCCTTCTCTGCTCAGTGGTCAGCCTCTCCTTCAAGTGAGAACTGAACACAGCTTTGCAGATATCAGTTGGTTGAGCCCCAAATCACTCAGCTGCCCAGGCACTGCCTCCCTGTTCTTCCCTGGACACTACTAGGACGTGCCAACCCTGCCCACCCTTGATACTAACCACACCAGCCAGGAAAGCTGCCATGATGGCAGAAGCGATGGTTTCAAGACCTTCAGGAAGGAGTGGAGCCTGCCCAGAGAATAGTAAGTATCCCAGGAGCCATAGAGCCAGAACCCCAGAAGCAGAAACCTGGGTCTACCTTCCAATCTACACAACAGGGCCAACAAGGTGGCCATTTTGTTTAAAAAGTAGAGAATGGCTGTAATAAAGTCTAGAAAACAGACATGTTCCTCAGCAGGTGCTATGTAAGTAACAGTATGACAAATCCATATCATGGGGGTGGGGGGGGGGAAATGTCAGTGCCATATCGTCACCAAAATACCAACACTGCACACCAGAATATGAAGTACAACCCATCTGCTTGATTTTTTTTTTTTTTTAGATTTTATTTACTATATCTAAGTACACTGTAGCTGTCTTCAGATGCACCAGAAGAGGGCATCAGATCTCATTACAGATGGTTGTGAGCCACCATGTGGTTGCTGGGATTTGAACTCAGGGCCTTTGGAAGAGCAGTCGGTGCTCTTAACCACTGAGCCATCTCTCCAGCCCCTGAATGTTTTAATATACACATGAGAACATGCAATGAAAGCATCTAAAATCCACTGGATGCCTGACAGAGACCACAGGCAAGAGTGGGGGATGGGATTGCTTATCTATTATACTATAGGGGTTTTTATTTTGTACATATGAACTCACTTTCACTGTTAAAAATACTATACTATAAAATGTAAAAACACACTACTTAGAATAGAGGGTCTAGGCTATATAGCTACACCCTAGGGTTGGTACAGTTCAAATCAAAAAGGAACCTTGGATGTCCATGGCCACACTGCAGATTTGTGCACACAAAATGGAAATGTATTTAAAACATTGTTTTGGGGGTGTGCTGATTTGCTTTTTCTTGGGGGGAGTGGAGAACTCTCAGTAGAGCCCCTAAATGATTGAGGAGAGAGTGAGTCACCCACGAGCTACTGAGCAGCACCAGCGTGGGCAGAGCTGCCTGATAACAACTGACAGACACTAGGTCACCCAGCAGGGCAGTGACAACCGTGCTGCTGTGCCTCTGCACTCAGACTGATGGGTAAGAGGTTGTGCAACGGTCCTGGCCACTCAAGCAGGCTTTAGTGGAGGATGCTCCACATTTCTCCACCCTGTCTCCTGGCACGCACAAGAGATCACATGAACTAAGCAGGCATGCTCACACACTGCTGGAAGGTCCTGACCTAAACCCCAAACCCCTCTAGAGTCTTCCCCATCACCCTCCGAATCATAGGTGTTACCATGACTGGCCTGGAAAACCCATCAAACAAGAGAGGGGATAGAGCAGCAGGGGAGGAAAGTGTGGCTAACCTCCCACAGCAGGGCAGCATGTCACACAGTTCATTCCTGAGTGACACAGCGACTTGTCTTGCACGTGCTTAGACAGATGTCAGTCCTGTCCCTCAATGTTTGACTGTGGCTGAGATTTCTGTAGCAGTTGCTCTCTGATGTCACTAGGCACTTTCATGGCAATCACTAGGGACATTTGTCCCATTTCAGGGCCACTGAATCAGACTTCCTGGCAAAGCAATAGCTTCCATATTTTCCCCACTCTTACTAAATCATGTTTTGGGTAAAACTTTCCTGAGCTTGCCCATCTGCCTCGTGGTGGAAAGGTTCTGTTTCTGCACTAAGTTGTAACGCTAGGCTCCCAGCACACAAGGTGTCCATGGAAGTGACACAAAGCATTTCTGGGTCAGGGCATGTATCACTGTAAGACCCTCTGCTCCTCGGCTGACAGGAGGGCTTCTATGAGGAGTGATAGCTCAAGATCAAAGCAGCCAGGACTTCCAGGTTATAGGACAAAGGTTGTCCCTGGAGCTTGTCCGTGGCACTCTGTAACAAGCCCTTGAAATGTGAAGGCTGCCACTGGCCTTGTAACCTGGCTGATGGCAAATGCATGGCTCTGGTATGCAGCCAGAGTTACAAATCATTCCTGTTGTCATCCATGCCATACAACAAAATCTATAGTGACCTGTTCTTTTGCTTTTGTTTTGTTTGGGTTATTTGTGTGTTTTTTGGGTTTTTTTTGAGACAAAGTCTCACTATATAGCCCTGGTTGTCCTGGAACTCACTCTGTAGACCAGGCTGGTATACAGATCCGCCTGCCTCTGCTTCTGAGTGTTACCTGGCTTGTAATGAAAACTTTGACTGAAAAATACTGAAAGTAAAAAACAGTATGAGACCATATCAAAAACCAGGAACAAATTTTAAAATGGTATTTTAAAAAAAGAAATTCAAATGGTAGGGGAAAGGAAAAGAAGAAAGAATAGAAAGCCAGGTGCTTGAAGCAAGAGTTTCTTTGACCATCTACACAACACACGTGTGTGTATCCAGTGTGTGGAGAAGTCACAGGACAGAAGTCCTACTGCTGTGAATTGTAGAAGGCAATCCTTTCCAAGAAGCAGAGGCTCACTGGAGCTGAGCACAGGAACAGCTGCTGACTAAGAGAGAGGTATCAGGCTCTCCTGTGCAGGAGTCCACTGTGGGCCAGAAGGTCCTCCGCTAGCAGCTGTCTGAAAGCCAAGGCGGGGAATTCCGTTGCCATTGCCAAGGCCACACTGACGGAAACAGTGACCTCCAGAGGCCAGTCAGATTGGCAGTGGTCAGAAGCTGTCCAGCCATGCTGAGGTGGGCTTCCGGGCTAGGGTCTGAGGAATTCATGGCTCACAAAGTGTGTGCACCCCACCAGAGATTCATCCCCTGCACATTTGGGGTTTATTTTTTCATCAGCTTTCATGAAGCAACTGAGGTTTGGAACTATACATGGAGGCCAAGGCATATCACTCTCAATTCCTGTACTCAAGAGAGTTACATTTGACTGGCAAACCTACACACAGGTAAATGGCAGTGCCATGTTTTTGATGTTGATGCCAGTTATGCTATACAGAGCAGGAGTGATGGAGGCCTGTGGATATGGGTAAAGATGAGTGGCAAGCTAAGGTCAGCAGAATATGTGACCCGGGCAGGTTAGGCTCTTCGAGTAACAAATATGAAAACAGGACCATGTTAGGCCAACCAGCACTGGGAAAGAAGGGTGGAGGCAGATTCCACGTTAGAACTCAGAAGCCACGCCTTCCCTAATTATATGGGTAATTGTTAACAGCAATCTGGGTTATATGCTCTCATGTAATTCCTTCATTACGATTCCTGTAGTTCTGCCTGTAGCTTGGGTCCTCCTTGTCTCATTTGATTTTCATGGAAGTCTCTCGAAGTACACAGAACTTGTGTTTTTAAAAAATTCCTCAAAGCTTGGTGACTACGTGTGTCTAGTACAACAGAGCCCACGCAGTTTTCGCTATAATCATTTCTGGTACAGCTTTCTTAGGTTAAAAGAGATGCATAGCCACTTCAGTCTTTCTCTTTCCTAGTCTCTAGAAGTCCTTGAGATAAAAAGAGTGGTGATCATTCCTTATGAAAATGGAGGTCTAGATTGCAGAGAATCGGTCTCAAGCTAAGGAACACTAGACACCTTCAAAAGTCCAAGAGACAAGGAACACTGTCCATTCCTTAGGACCCACAAAGAGTGTGGCTTTTATTTTATACTTGTAACTTCCAAAACTAGGAGAGAATAAATAGCTAGTGTCTGAATTCACTTAGTTTGTAACCAATTGGTCGAAGGCATAGGAAACCAATATACCCCCAAGTGTTGTTAACCCCACTTTTCTGAAAGAAAATGAAGTCTCTCTGGGAAAAGTCTACCTATGCCTGTAGTTCTGCCTGGAGCTTGGGTCCTACTTTATCTCATTTGATTTTCACAGTCTCGTTGCCTAGAATCAGATGGGTCTCTGCAACATACAAAACTCAGAGTACAGAAAGGATGCTGAAACCCTTAGCTGCCACACTGTGTGTGTTTTAGATCACAGGGGCCCAGCAATGGAAGCAGGAAGAGTGGGAAGGGACAAGGAAGATGTCCCTGACTGCTGGGAGTGAGGAGACAGGAGCTTCCAGATGCTCATAGTGTCAATGGTTCCCCAATTTTCTTCATGACAGAGTTGAGTTCTATCAAGAAGCACATACTGAATGATGCTATTTTCCAGTTTCCTATGAGTATCCACTGAGGTATAACAAAATTAGCTCAGTGGGATTTCTTCTTTTTCCTTTGTACTGGAGATTGAACTTGGGGCCTCACATATAGGGAAGCAGCCTACCACTGAGCTACCTTCCCAGATGGTTGTGTGCGGTCCCCATGGTGATCCTTTAGCGGCCGATGCAGCATGAACTTGAAGAAGGAAACTTAGTGGTAAGGACAGTTGGGCCAAAAATACAGACTGTCCCTAAATTCCCATCATGCAGTCTGTCTACCTACTTTAGAATGCTCACATTTGGGCTGCCTTTTAGCAAATACAAAATCCTAATTTGTTCAACCTGTTCTTTTTGGAGAACTAAAATGAACTACTTCTCGGTAAAAGATATAACAACAGCTCCAAGTTATCAATGGCTTTTAGAAATCTTGTGTTGTTGTTGATGATGCTGTTGTTGTGGTGTTGGTGATGTTGGTGGTGGTGATGGTAGTATGTGTGTGTGTGTGTGTGTGTGTGTGTGTGTGTGTGTGTGTGTGTGTGTGAGAGAGAGAGAGAGACAGAGAGGGAGGGAGAGAGAGAGAGAACATATGAAGTACAACCATCTTGAACTTCCACTTTGTTTGAAATAATATCTCCCTCTGTCATGACATACATGAGGCTAGCTGGCCTTTAAGTTCCCAGGAATTCTCCTGTCTCTACTTCCCATCTCACAGTAGGAGGGCTGGGATTTCAGATGCACACTATCATAATTATATCTGGCTCTATTTAAGTTCTGGAGCTCTAACCTCAGGTCTTCATGCTTACAAGTCAAGTATTCTCCCCACAGAACCATTTCTCCTGTCCAAGTTCACAACTGATGCCAATGGGAAAGAAACTTGAAAGTTGCTGTTCATCCAAGACCAAGGACTAATGAAATAAAGCCCCTCCCTTTGTTCTGTGGAATCCTGTCTGCCACCTTCCACCTTCCTGTTCCCTCTATCAGCCTTTCTTTGGACAGATGAACATCCTAGGCCCTCCACCTAGATACTATGCAAACGATGCCCTACCAATGGGCTGCTCTGACCACAGTAAGATGAGCTTTCTCTAGTACCCCCTCCAATGCTGAGGCTTCGACGGAGAACAGCCAGCATCATGATGAAGCGCACCTCACATCCACAGGCAGCCCTGCATTCCACTGGGAAGAAGATGCACGCGCAGTGCTTGCCTAACGAGGTCTGTGGTAAAAACTCTGGCTTTTAAGATGACCCACTCAGCCCCATTAATGACAAGGCTTTACCACTGAAGCACAGTCACACCTTAATTAAGTTCTTTATGAGGCCTAGCAGGCCTGGCGTAGATGGGTCAGGATGCTGACAGTGATGCCAGGCAAATCAAAGGAGCCGGTGTCCCCATTCCACCCAGTGAAGAGGGAGAGGAGAACAGAGAGACAATGTTTCTAAATAAAACACACGTCTGAAATCCTACATGTTCTAGGGAACATTAGTGGTTGGCACGCCAAGCTGTATTTTTGAACACTGTGACCAAGCACAGGTTTGACTTTGGCATTCCAAATGTCTTGGCATTGCTGAAACCTTGATACCCTCTTTTCTCCTATTATTTTTTCCTTTGCAATTTTTCTTATCCAAAGTGGAAAAAGCCAGGGTAGCTACATAGATAGAGCAACTTGTTTTGACTCCAGAAACTTGGGATGCCTGGCTTTTGGCCTGATACACATGGTATGGCCACCAACAAGTGTCTGTGTTGTGAGAGGGGGTTCATAGGTTGGGCTGTTCACTTCTGTCCTCCTTTGGCTTTAGAGGTAAGGGGTGAGAGGGAAGGAGAACAGACCATCTCTATGTATGAGGAGGAACCCAGTCCGGTTAGAAAGGAAACAGACTGGATCCACACAGGGCTGTAGGGGAAAACTTTATAAACAAGGAGTTGGCATTTGCAAAATATGGAGGGGAGCCTGAGAAAAGGATCATCTTTTCTCTTGCTCTTTCAGAGGATCTGAGTTTGGTTCCCAGCACCCATGTGGGTAGCTCTCTACTGCCTATAACTCTAACTCCAAGGAATCCAAAGCAAATGGCCTCTGATGACGCCTGTACATGCATGTGCGCATTCACAGACACACATTTTTAAAAATCTATTTTTGAAAATACAGAGAGAGCAAATAAAATAAAATACAGAACCCTCCTAAAAAAATCCCATATGCACACTCTCATTCCTAGGTCTTCTAAGCTTTCAATTTCAAGGCTGATGGGAACCTCTTTAGAACTGGAAAACTACGTAGAATTTTTTTATTTGGTTTCAAAAATAAAATCTGATGTTCAACTGATGTTAGAGATTCATTTCAGTTCCATCTTTAGCCATATTTAGAAAAACAATACATAGTGTGACACATTCAACACCGCACGGCAAGCAAAATCTAGAAGTCTAGATTGTTTTTCAAGATTGCTCCACTGTGGTGGAACATTGGGCATATAGCTTCTTGGATCTTCTGAGTGCTAAACATTTGTCTGAGTACCCAAACAATGGTCTGCCAAGATGGAATCTGTCCATCCTGATAAAGGGACTTGTTTTACTTTAAAGATACAATGAGATATTGCCACTGAAACAGTTCTGTGGAAAGAAAAGTTATTCAATATATGTTGGCGGGCGTTCTCCTCTGTTGCCATGGTGCTTGAGTGAGTCCAGAGTGTGACAGATGGGCTCGTATATGTCCTTCCACCATGGCCTGGATATGTTCTGGAGACTACAGTCAAGTCTGTCAACTACAAAGATACTCCTTAGTAACTATCTCTGAGCCACCTACCATGGTTCCCTTCAGTAAGCACCATGGATTAATGTGCATTTCCCCTTTCAAGAGATAGCCATAGCTCTTCTCATAGATGACCCTCTGTAAAAAGAAAAGCCTTGAAACCCTGCTATCATCAATGTGACATCACCTGTGCCAGATACTTCCAAAGCCAGGAACTCACTTCTATTGAGCTAAAACTCAGATCCGGTCCACAGAAATGGCTTCTACGTGTCTAGCTTCTTTTTCACCTAAGAATTCGCATCTATGGCATTGCCCTTTATTAAAAGCAACTTTTTCTTATTGAAGAGATTCACAAAGAGACCCCCCTTTTCATTTTGTACACAGTTTTGTGGAAATTTAGTCATGAGCATTTACATTATTTGGAGGTTTTAAACAAATGCAGGAAGTCAATGTGACCCCAGACCATTGTGTGGGAGGTCGGTTTGGCCACTGACCATTCAGGACCATTTTCAACTTTTCTCTGAGAAGGTGGCAGGTGAGATGAAATGTACTCTTGAAGACTTTTCTAGAAAGTTCATGACACTAAGATCTCTCCCTTCCTTTAATGCTAGCTTTAGCTTGGGAAGAAATAGTCAACATTTCCAAGAAATAGGTTGCATGGAAAAAGGAAGCATGGGCCTTGGGACCCAAGCCAGGTGTCTGCTGAAGCCATGTGCCTACTAAATCACAGCAAGTAGTCAACCTCAGAGCCTCCTTCCTGGTTGAAACAATGGGAATAATGACATCCATGGACAGATGTGGATTTAAGAGTCCCTAATACAAGTCCTGGGTCAAAAAACAAAACAAAACAAAACAAACCCACAACAGCTTCCTGGCCACATCACACTCCATGTATATATTCTGAATAGTCTAATGCCCTATAGCTGTTCACACTGGCCATTTTCCAGTGCCTTCTCTCTCTGGCAGCAAAGCTCTAATTTCAGAGATAGGGAACTTTTTAATGTCTTGTCCATGAGTTAAAGACCACTCCCATGATGGACAGAAGTTAGAGGACAAGAGTGTATCAAATACTTTCTTTGGAAATAATCCAACAAAAACTTTCAGTACAAAGCTCAAGAAAAAAACCACCTCTTTGTCCACCAAATTGGCAGAATCCTCACTAGTTTTTTTTCGAAGACTGGACATGACTGCCACCATTGTGTTAGAACAGTGGGAAGTTGAATACCAAAGCCAACTGGATCTTAGGTCTTTCCTCTAGATAAAGAGAGCTGGCTCCAGAAGATTTATTGGCATGCCATTCCTGAATTTAAGCATATAAGCTCATCTTTAGGAAACAGAAAGTAGATGTTGAATATAATGGGTTCTGGGTATCAAGAAAGGAGTATAAATTCAGTTGCCAGATCTACAGCACTGAGAACCACAAAGTCAAAAGCACACAGTCACAGTTTACAAAGCCAGCAGGTGGCTTCAGAAGGAGACCATGGAACAAGTAAGATGTCAGAGACATTGAGCACTGGAGGGGAGGGATGCTCTCTGCTAAACTTAAAAGCTAGAGATATTCCAGCACCATCTTCACCAAATGTGTCGTTGAGTCCCTGCATTAAGAAGGCTTTGGCCTTTGGGATGAAGGGACCAAATGGATCAGTGAATCAAATGGCTCAACAGAGGAAGACCCATTTCTGAGTAGGCTCACAGGAAACTCTTTATAACCACTTCTGTTATAATCACCCTTGTTTTACATCTTACATCACGAAAGGAAAGCAAGACTGCATACAGCCTGGTAAATACAGCACATTCCCAAAACACCACTAAGAAAACAGCTCTGACACTTAGTTCTTGAATTCTCACAAGTTTGCCTTTGTTTTTTGTTTTTAACAGAGTCCCAAAATCCTCTAGAAGCTGCCAAGGAAAAGCTACTATTCAAGTCACCTGCTTGTGGATATCTCTTTACAGGCAAGAACAGCAGGTTGCTCAGTGAGAATATAGAGAGATGGGAATTTCTCTCATAAGTTACAGACACACCTGGGTTAGGGATCCTTAGGCAGAAGTGAAACCTGCCTTTCCACTTCCATCATAGCCACCTAACGAACACAACCAACACAACCTCCCTGACCCAGAGTTGCCAAGAGGTCAAACCAGGGAGTCTGTGAGGACCCCGAGTTCACTCACTTGTCTTCTGAGAAACTCTTCCCGGTAATAACATCCTTCCCTTGAGGCACATAGTTCCAGTATTCCTCCACAATCCCAATGTAGTATGTTCTGGTGACTGCACCGACTAGTCCAAGCAGACCCAGGAACTCGAGAAGGATGCAGCCACCCGGCTGCTTCAGAAACATTTGTGAATGTAACTCCGGTAGGCAGCCTGAAAAGGGAGTCAACCTGGTGATCCCTCCCCCTCAGAGCGAGTTATAAATAAGGAATGGACTGGACTGGCCCCTCCTCCTCAGGAGGTTGGGATTGGGACATGGGCTGACAACTTGTGCAAGCAGACCTCCCTCAATGGGAGAGTTGTGATGACAACAAACTTGCCAGGCACCCAAGAGATGCATGACTGGCTTATTCACTGCCAAGCTACACGGGCCTGTTTCTGAGAGTTCTGGGTACTCTGTTCTACATGAGTCATTTGTCTTTCCCAGGAAGAGCAGGGTAACCATCTGAGAGATGGGTTCTCCCCTACTTCTCCTCCTTTTCTCCACACCTATTCCAGAACATCGTACAATTGGAAAAGTGGGCTGGCCAGAGTGGACCATCAGGAAACAGTCCAAGCATAGAAAAAGGTCTGATCTCTTTTGGGATGTCAGAAAGGATGATGTAATACCTCCTGGCTTGTTTTATGAAGCTGCAGGAAACACTCATGTCAACACATAAAGCTCTAACAGCACCATAAACCCCACTACTGACCCATCAACTTTCTCATCTCTCTGAAATACTTTCAGACCCCACCAGCAAAGCTCAGTGGCTTGGTTGCCCTAGTCAACGAAAAGCTTAGATTTTGACACCCCTAAATCATTTCTTCAGGATGAAAGACATCATCAGAGGAGGAAGTGCCCTCCGGGCCACAAAGATAAATTTCGGTAGCAGATCTTTGAATGAAAAGGTAATGAGGGTGCCTCCCCGTATGCCTTGAGTGGTGACCTAGAATCTCAGTGTGGAGAGAGACCTTGTCCAGCCTTGGAAAAGAGGCAGTCCAATCACACATAGAGCTCTTCCTGAGCCAGCAACTTCAGTGTGAAGCAAACAGCCTCCAGGGCTTTGAAGCTGGACAGACTTGGATTTGAACCCAAGCCCCACTGCTAGCCAACTTCACAGCACTAGGGAATCAACTGATTGCTCCAAGGCTCTGTCTGTGAAACCAGATGGAGGAACTCTCCAGAAGATTTAAGAGGACAATGTCTCTTAAGTCTCTAATGTCTCTCATGGAAGTGCCCACCTCCATTCCCAGAACAGTAGAGGTGCTCTCTAGCCACTCAAGTCCTTGTTACCATAGCACTGAGAAACCATACAGTATTGTCCTAGGTCTTACTTTATTTTTGTTTCGCCCAAAATTCCTTTTCCTACTTTTCTTGCCAAAGTTCTACCCAACATGCCTTCTGTAAAACAAGCATGTACCATAGAGATTCCACAGCACGGGTTTTAGATATTATCTCTCCCAATAAAATGTACACTGCTTATACTGTTTCATCGCAAAGTACTTTACAGTTTGGATTTACTAACACCACCCCCTCCCAGTAGACTAATTTCCACAGCATATTTTTTCTCTCAAATCTACTTCTGACTCTATGATTCTGGAAGCTTCCATGGAGTTAGGACAGTTATAGTCACTCTAGAGAACCCCCAGGGTAGCTGTGAGTACCACCTTGACTTGTGGAAGAAGTGGAAACCTTTGGGATATGGAAATGTCCCAGCCAAACAAATTCTTAATCCAGGAGATCAGGCTGCTCTGAAACTACCACAAACCTTCCCCAAACAAATCCCATTGGCATAAATTCCTTAAAAAAAAAAAAACAAAAAACAAAACAAAAAAAAAACAGAACCAAGAAATACATTGATGCTTCAAAGAGAGAAGAGTTAACTTTCCGACTAAGAATCCTATACTCAGTGAGATGCTGTGATGCTGTCTTTGATTTGAAGCCACAACTACAGAATGGATCATGTCCCATGCCCCAATCCTAGCATCCAAGAGGCAGGAGGGCCCAGAGTTCAAGGCCAGCTGCTCTAGCTACACAGATAATTCAAGGCCAGCCTGCATTAAAAGTGTGTGTGTGTGTGGGGGGGGGTGGTATACAAGGATAGATCAGAGTTGCTACAGCAGATACAATCGACAGCATATAGTCACTGAAGGACAAATGACAAGGAAAGAGTCTGTTTCAAACAACAAAACAGAATTCTTGAAAAACAGTTTGAAAATTTTCCACCCCAAGGCAATAAATGTTCAAAAGGCATCTGTATGTGCCAAAGAAAGGAACCTGGCCTCAAAGGATTCCCTGCTACCAAAGAACAGAAGAAAGCACATAATGTGATTGACAGGACCAGATGTGGTTACCACGGATGTCAAGAATCCAGTTAGAAAGCCTGTGAATAGCATTCACTTTCAGCTCCGCTGGGCAGAAACAGTGTGAAACTTGTCATTTATCCTCCAAAGGATGGAATAACCCCCTGTTCTCCTCAATAAACTCATTGGGATGGATCTACGATGATGTGATACCACACATCTCTCTGAAATATAACATGGGTATTTTATCTATTTATTGACACTTTACACAAGTATAAAGTGGATTTTGATCTTATTTGCCCCACTGCCCCCTCACTATCCCCAGTCGTACTTGAACCTTTCTTCCCAGAAAGCCCACCACCTCCTTTCAGGTCTGAATGTGAGCCCCTGGGATTAGCTAGGGTTGCCTCCATGAGCATGACAGGTAGGTGATTTGCTGGAACACAGGTAACTAACCAGGGGCTACACCATTGAAGAAAATGACTTCCCCCCTCCAGTAGTCATTAATTGGCTCCTCAAAAATGGGTGGAACCTCTCCTTGCCCTATGATTAAAAGTTGACTGACAGGTATAATATTAAAGCTCGGGGTGTTTAAAAAACACTTTTGGCTCAAAAACAACCAAATCAGACCAATAATGTTTTAGGTAACCTTGGCCAAGGTGTCCCTTTTACATTGATTAATTGACTAGTTGATTAATTGATTGACTGATTGAGAAAGATAGGGAGAGCTTGATGGAGCCTTGGGTACCCTGGAACTTGCTAAGTAAAGCAGACTGGCTTCTAACTCATAGAGAGCCACCTGCTTTTGCCTATAACATGCCCAGTCTGAGTTATCATTTTAAAATAGTAATTATAATAACCTGTCTTAATACTACCTGCATTTTTAAAGGAATTGGTTAATTCTCCTTCAGAGATTCCTACCATCCCAGATTCTGACCATGACCATCCATCAGTCTTCACACCAGTATAGCAAACAGTGGCAATCCAGCCTCATCAGGACCCTGACTTACTTGGTAGAGCCTTTTTATCTCTCATGTGGAACTCCAAATTCCTAGCTTCTCTTACCGGTGCCAGAGTCAGCTTCCCAATGTGGACAGAACCAGGCATCTCCACTGCTTGAGGGTTTTCAGTGACTCCTGTGGCCTTCAGGACAAGGGCTAAGGGCCTTGACGTGAGTCTGCAGGTGATCCTGACATGGTCCCAGGGACAAGGGATTTCTTCTCATTCTTACTCCACTCTGATGGCAACCACTGTGCCCTTCATCTGTGCTCCAATCAGAGCAGAGGCTATTTGGCATGCATTTATTCCAGGGCACAGTAATCACTATAATCTATTCATCTGCCTTCCCACACACATAGCACAGATGTCTTATGGGCAAAGATAGAACACTGTTCATTTCTGTATCTCTGGAGTCTGACCTTGCAGAAACTGGTAACATGATGAAAGTAAAGAGGCCAGCTCAGGACCTTTGGAAAATTCCACCAGGCCCCTCCCCTCCTGGAAGAGAGGTTGTGGAGCATGTGGCACCCCTTCCCTCCAGAAGGGAGAGGCTGATTACATTCCTCTGAAAGATCACAGGGGAGACAGATCACTGGCCACCTGCAGATAAGGGAAGCCCTTGCTACTTCATTCTCTAAGGACCAATCAGTTTAAAAGTCATACTGTTCTGCCAATTACATTGTGCCTAGTGGCTGTTGCTCTACTCCACTCATGGAAACTGCATGAAAACTGGCCAAATAGGCTGTCCAGACTCACAGCCTCTCCTTTGGGTGTACCCAGGAGTACCCCAGTGCACTGGAACAATAAATTCCTCTTGCTTTTGCCTTGATACCCAGCTCTGTGTGGTTCACTCAGAGGGTCCCCAATAGCTAAGAATCATCAGAGTCTTACATTTGGTGCACTGGTCAGGAATTGACCCCCTGTGGGGACAAACTAGAGAGCAGTAAAGGAACGGCTCCAGCAGGCACTGAGGTTCTAGTCTGTCTTGTTTGTCAAAGTCTGAGTCTGTAAGTCTGCTTGAACTTTCAGTTTGCTTGCAAGCATGGGAGGAGGCAGTGAGGGGAAGTTTGGAGAGCCTGTGGTGTCTGGTGCGGTCAACTGCAGCGGGCAACTGTGCCTTAATGTTGCAACTGTGGGGAGTCTGGAGGACTCATCAAGCACCCCAGAAGGAGTCAAGAGGATTCTGTTCCTTTTGGAAATGCAAGACAGTATCTGCAGGAGCCGAGTCTTGCTATAACCTGGTTTCTGAGTCCATGGAAGGGGTGAACTATCTGTAACTGCATCCATGGAAGGGGCAAACTGTGTGTTGATTGTCTTTCTTGGTGTTTGTTGGTATTGGTTATCTTGTTCTGTGTTCTTGGACCAGGACTGATGACATTTTTGGACATTAGACAGACTGAATCTACCCCATTAAACATCCTAGTTAATCACTGGAGGAGAAAACTTGTTAGTAGTAGTAAAGAAGGGAAAGTTAGTCACTCTCTGCTTCTCCAAGTGGCTGGCCTTCAGAGTAGGGTGACTGCCCATAGGGACCTTCGACTTGCAGGTGATCAAAGCAGTAAAGGAAAGAATCTTTAGGATAGGATCCCTTGGGCACTCAGACCAAGTGTCCTATGTAATTACTTGGAAGACTCTAGTGGAGGACCCCATCCCGTTCCCCCCATGGATAAAAGCCTTTCTTTCCCTGAGACCCACCTCGAAGGTTCTGGCTGTCAGGAAGAAGGAAACATGGGAGGAGGGATCCAGACCTGAGAAGAAGTCAATCTTCCAAGACCCTTCAACAGTGGATCTGTTGCTCTAAGACCTTCCTCCTCCACATTCCCCTGCCCTTGCCCCCACAGCATCAGCACTAGCCCCAAGGATCTTCAGCCCATATGGGACCAGGGCTGTTGTACCCCCCCTTTACCGGAGGAACTTCCCGGTTCCCATAATGGGGACCCAAAATCTGAGAGCTACCTCCCCTGATACCATGGTGGCTCTCCCACTGAGGGCATATGGGCCTCTAGAAAAGTGCAATCAGGCTATGCAATATTGGCCCTTCTCTTTGGCCAACTTGTACAACTGGAAGGCCCAACACCCCACCACCACCACCCTTCAGATAACCACAAGAGGCCAATTAATCTCTTTGAGACTGTTTTATTTACTCATCGGCCCACCTGGGATGATATCCAACAACTTGTGACAGTGCTCTTCTTGACCGAAGAGTGAGAGAGGGTAATGCAGGAAGCCAGAAAGAATGCCCCCTCAGACACGGAAGCACCATGGATTAAGCTCAGGGCTGCCATAGACTTATACATAGAGAGGATGGAAGAATGAATCACCCACCCTCAAGAGTCCCTAACATCCCTCTCTAAAGTAGTTATACAGAACTGCCATGGTCTAGATTTATTCTTTTTACAAGAGGAAGGGCTTTTCACAGCCCTAAGAGAAGAAAGTTGCTTTTACCTTAACCACTCAGGGGTGGTTAAAGATTCTATGGCAAAGGTGCAGGAGGGACTAACCAAGAGAAAGAGAGAGAGAGAGCAAGCCCAAGGATGGTTCAAGTCTTTATTTAACAACTCCCCTTGGTTTACTACCATGACTTCTGCACTGTTAGGACCCCTGATCATTTTGTTCCTGTTTCTGACCTTTGGCCCTTACATTTTAAATTGCTTAGTTGCTTTTATTAAAGATTGCATAGGTATATACAGCTGATGGTCCTGAGACAAAGATATCAAGAGCTAAATACAGAGGATCAGGGATATGAGCTGTATAACTATCCACAATAGCTTCAGGGTTGAAGCATCCACAAGAAAAAGGGGGGGAATGAAGAGGTCAGCTCAGGACCTTTGGAAAATTCTACCAGGCCCCTCCCCTCCAGAAGGGAAAGGCTGATTACATTCCTCAGAAAGATCACAGGGGGGACAGACCATTGGCCACCAGCAGATAAAGGAAGCCCTTGCTACCTCGTTCCCTAAGGACCAATCAGTTTAAAAGTCACACTGTTCTGCCAATTACTTTGTGCCTAGTGACTGTTGCTCTATTCCACCCCTGAATACTGTATGAAAACTGGATGAACAGGCTACCGCCTCTTCTTTGGGTGCACCCAGGAGGACCCCAGTGTACTGGAACAATAAATTCCTCTTGCTTTTGCCTTGATACCCGGCTCCATGTGGTTCACTCAGGGGGTCCCCAGTAGCTAAGGCTCAGCAGAGTTTTAGAGAAGCATACATATATGAATAAACACCGAGAACATACAGAAATGCAATTGCATGCTATATAGCATTTTATATGAGTTAGCCTAGACAACAAATAGGAACACTCAAAGTGGATTCAACAGAGAGCAGCCTGGGACCTGCAAGCCTGTGCTGTCACATCAGGTCACATACAGATCACATCAGCTCCTGCATGAGGCTGAAGTTGAGGTTGAATAAAAGGGACATTCTCTCTTCCTCTTCCCTCTTTTCTCCCCTCCTTTCCCTCTTCCTGCATATCCCCAGTAGTGCTGAGGATTGAACCCAGAGCCTTATCCATGCTAAGCATATATTCTCTAGGCACCTAAGAGGATCCCTTTAAATAATAAAAACAAGCAGACTTGCAAAACAAAATTTTAATCACAAACAAAAATTCATCCCAAGGTATGTGAAATGGATGGAGTTCAACCCAGAGTAGAATAGGCCATTGCTGGGCTGATGTCCCAGCAGAAGTACTCTTCGTGGTCGGTTAGGGTTCCAGTTTTCAGGCAAATATACAAGGGCCTCACCTCACAGTCTCCAGGCTTTGTTCTCTAGAGTGATGTAAGTAACTCCATTTTGAGTCTGGCAACATTCCTACATATTCTCTCATTTGCTTATTATACTAACCTTAGGGTACAAAGCATTTTTGTCTTTGTCTGACAATTGGGGGTGCTAAGGCTTAGAATGCTCAGGTGATTTTCTCACTAAATACTCCACACGCTGAAATGATAGAGTCCCTTTCATCTCTAAAGCTAGCCTTCCTACATGGGTGTCCAGTAAAGAGAAGAACAGGGTAACAGAGAGTACCCATGGGTGACTGCTTCAAACCATTGATGGAAATCACCCTCTATAAAGAAAATTGGGCAAGATTATTCATACCTATCTACTGTAGAAGAATGCCAAAATGGCCTCTTGGATGCAGCCCATTCACTCCTGACAGTCCAGATAAAACCCAAGGGCCACAGAAAGCCACAAACTCTCCACAAACATTACCATTCTGCCCTGCTCCTCCATTTTACTCCCAGCCTCCTCCCACCCCACCCTCTACCCCAGGAAATTCCTTCCCATATCCTCCAATCCTCCTGGGTGCTTCCTCAAGTTCCTGCCACACCCAGCACACCAGCTTCCACACCCAGTTTAATCACTCCTTCCCCTGGGTTCTTCTGGCTTCCTCTGCAGTGGACAGCTGGCTTGCTGGCTTAAGTGCCCTTGATGGCTTAAGTACCACTCTCCCTTACTCATTGGCATCTCTTTGGAAACAGCATCTCCCCTGTCCTCCAGCATCCGCCCTTCTGAGCCAGGGGTCTGTTTAACTAGATTACAGATTCAGCTCAGGAGCCACCCAGCCTCCACCTGCCAGCTGTGCCCCACAACCCCCAGTGTCTAGACTCTTGCTCCTAACTCGGTGAGTGTTATTCCCTCCCCTGACCCGACCCTGCCTTCACCCCTGGGGGTGGGGGTCAGAGGGGGAGCTAATTTCCTCACCCTGACCCCATGTTGTCATCTTTCATGGCCTCTTTCATAGGCTGGGTTGAAGAGCTAGCTTTGCCCCGACTGTCTTACCAGGTTGAGGAGATTAAGCACCTATCTCTGAATGCCAGATGACTAGTATAGAGCCAGGCCTGCAGCGAACCCTAGGAAACAGCATTATGGATGGAGTAGCACTTTTAATGAGTGAGACACTGTGTTAACCTCCTAATGCCTCATCTCTTTTATCCTCTGAAAATGTAATAGCCTGAGAGGGAGACATGACACATCAAACCCCAGGGAGGTCTCACACACAGTGAAAATAGCTGAGTCAAGATTCAACTCAGCAGCTCACACCGCAGACCCCAACCCTGACCCTCGGTAGCTCTGTGTTATCCTGCAAGCCAAGCCCAGGCTGCCCTCTCATGGAAGGAAACAATAAAATTCTATGAGGTCTTCTCCAACATAAGTAAGAACCATACCGTGTCAAGGAACAAAACTACTAAGCACATGAGCAAAGTGCCCACCAGCTGAAGTCCTGTCATGAAGTCATCGAGCTAAGCACCCGCCCGGCAACTCTTCTGTTCAGTGAGGATAAGGGCCACACAGTCCCTGTCCTCAGAGACCATAACTGCACAGTTTAGTGAAGTTCAAGTGGATCCCAAAGTGAACATGTATAAAGAGACCTTGAGCAGTGTCTGGAGAGTGCCTGAGAGCTTCAGGTGGGGGGCCCAGGAGCTTGCTCTGAAGCACACTTTTTTTTAAATTAGGTATTTTCCTCATTTACATTTCCAATGCTATCCCAAAAGTCCCCCATACCCTCCCCCCACTCCCCTACCCACCCACTCCCACTTTTTGGCCCTGGCGTTCCCCTGTACTGGGGCATATAAAGTTTGAAGCACACTTTTATAGAGTGGAATAAACCCTATAAAAACCCTAACCTATTAACATCACTTTAAAAAAACAAACCCACCATGCCTTTAATCAGCACTTAGGAGGCTGAGACAGGTGGTGCTCTCTGAGTTGCAGGACAGCCAGGGCTACAGAAATACCCTGTTCAAACAAACAAACAAAACCCGAAAGATACACCAATGGATTGCAACTGTAGAGAGAACAAGATGAAAGTAAACCAACCTCGGCGAGTCACATGACATCAGACCCTTCTGCTGACGCAGCATGGAGAAGAGGGGAAGGGTCATGCTCTTAGGGTTTTAAAACTGATCTCCGGGCCTAGAGACCTGGCTCAGCAATGACAAGCACATGATGCTCTTGCAGAAAACCTTGATTTGCTCTTCAGCGCCCTCACTGGGGAGCTCACAGCCACCTGTACCTCCAGTTCTAGGGAAACTAATGCCCTTTCTCTGGGTCCGTAGGCACTGCCACTCACATAGTACAAATATAGTCAAGCAGGCCCACAGATACACATAAAATATAATAAATAAATCTTTAAAGAAAACAATTGGTCTCTGTGTTCACGGATACACATAAAGTACAATTCAATAAATCTTTTTTTTTTTTTTTTTTTTTTTTGGTTTTTCGAGGCAGGGTTTCTCTTTATAGCTCTGGCTGTCCTGGAGCTCACTTTGTAGACCAGGCTGGCCTCGAACTCAGAAATCCGCCTGCCTCTGCCTCCCGAGTGCTGGGATTAAATCTTAAACAACAACAAAAACCAGTTTTTCTCCATATTCACAGGTAGGTACACATAAAATACATCTTTTAAAACAGCAATTGTTCTTTGCTTACACCTGACTTTGCAAACTAAACTGACTCAATACCAATATGCAGGGCTTTTATTATGAAGTAAGGGTCTTTGTTTCTCACATGGGAGAAGGACCTGGAGATGCCTCACATCCTATAAGCCTGAGGCAAACCATCATGCAAGAGACTAAAGAACCAGCTTCCAAAAAGGAAGAGCAGACAACTGGCCCTTCAGTCTCTGCAACTCCTCTCTCCACAGGAAGCTTTGCAGCCCGAGGAGAACTCCAGGCCCCAGCACTCTGTGATGTGTGATCATGAGGAATTTGGGCAGAGCTACCCTTGGGTGTGGGTCAGAGTGGCCTTACATAAACCATTGTGCATCACCACAATTTGCAGTTACTGTTCTAGTAATCCAATGTCACAGTGCCACAAAAGAAGCATTATCCCCACCATAAGGAGCAAGCTGGTCCTTGAGACCACCTTCTGAAGCTAGAGCCAGAGCTAGCCACAGGGCTCTGGAACAAGCCTGTGACACTAGTCCCCAAGTACCCAGCTGATCTATCAGTTCTTGGGCACAAGTATCCCAAAGAGGAACATGAGAACAGAGACCAGATCCCAAGGGCCATGGAAGTTCCTGCTTGGGCTCAGAATGGCTGGCTCAGATGACACAGGTCCAGAAACCAGACAGAAGCCATCTTTGAGGAAAATACTCAAGGAACAAGGGACTCCCAGGACTTCAGTTTAGCACAGGCCTTCATCATCTGGATCTAAGGACTATACAAGGATCAGACCTTCAACTCCCCTCTTGAGTCAGAGTTTAGGTTTGTTTTCTAATTGAAGAGAGAGAAGCAGAGACAGGAATATCCCTGAGTTTGACGGCCAGCCGATCTAGCCAAATGATGAGCTTTATGTAGGCACAGCTCAGTCTCTGGCCTACATGTGTATACTCATATGCACATACAAATGAACACACATGCACATACATACATACACACTGAAATATTCTTTAAAAGTGAGGGCTCTAGCAGCAAGTGGAAGCTGTCTGAGCTGAGGTCTCCCAGGGACACAGATTCCCAAGAGAGCCACTTCGGGCAATCAAAGCACCACCTGTTCTGGGGAGAAGAGTTTTATTGTAGGGATTCATCTCCCAGCTCCCAAGTACGGGCAGGTAGACACACGTAGCACGGATTCTGGAATACAGCCAAGACTCTGCCTGGCCTCATGACTGAGGCTTAAATTCCACCATCAGAGAACTCTTTCTTTACAATAAGATGAATCTTGTAAAAAAATTTAAGTATCTCACAGTATTGATCTCACTAGTGTGGCTGCCACAAATTGATGCATTTATTAGGTCTTTTCCCATGAATAGGATTAGATTGAGAGAAGGATCTGAAGGAGCATGACACACACTAAGACTGTTTCAAACCAAAGGGGACCCAAGAGTACATCTAGGTCAGAAGACATCAGTTCACAGGCTGACTCCAAAATATCCTGTTGGTCTAAAATCGTATCCAAGATAGAATCTCAACTTGATTTCCTTCAAGGACATGACTCTTCTAGCTCATCACAGATCTTACAATGTCTCTAATATATTAGTCTGCATCACTAGTTCCTGTGAGTCCTGATTTCCAATTGTTTCAATACCACCGTCCTCTACTTACCCATTTGTTCACTCATACATTCATCACAAAGTGCATACTGAGACTCTGGCCAGGGAAGGAGACAGGCTGACTGCAGTTCTTCACCTTTTGCCTCCTCCTTCAAATACAATCCCCTAATCTCACCCCCAGCTCTATAGCAGAGCACCTTCTGCAGCTTCCCCTCCCACCCCCCAACCCCACCTCCATCTCTAGTGGATAACACAGACCTTGCTCTGCAAACTTTCTCCCTGCCTCCAACACCAGCAGGTTTTCCCTGGGAACCCGCAGGCCACTTCAGCAGGGGAGCCAGGGAAGCAAGTAGCTTAACAATGGACTATGGATCGATTTGTTTGTTTGGTTGGTTGGTTGGTTGGTTGGTTGGTTTGGTTTTTAGAGATGAGGTTTCTCTGTGTAACTCTGGTTATCCTGTAACTTGCTCTGTAGACAAGGCTGGCCTGGAACTCAGGTAGCCACTTTGCAGGGCTTTTTTTTTTTTTTTTTTTTTTTTGATGGGTCAATAAAGAGCCAATCTGGGCAGGGTGAAAGAGGCAGGACCTTTAGGACTCTCTGGCATAAAACCCAGAGGAGGAGAAGAGGGGATTCCACCAAGAGAGAAGCACAGGACGGACCACATGGTGAGGGTGAGACAGCAGGGGAAAGTGGCCCCATGGGAGGGCTGCCAAGAAGGAAACAGGGCAACAAAGATAAAATATAGGTTTAAAAAGTGTTAAATCAGGAATACCAGTGGGGAGTGTATGGTAGCCATGGGGAGATCTGGAAGTGCCCAATTTTGAGCAAATAAGGCATATTAAAAATAACGCTATCTTTCATTCCTGAGTCCAGAGCTCTTAGGCTAGTGCAGAACCATGCTCATTCCCACTGGGAAATTTAGAGCAGAACTTTAAATATTTTCCAGTACATCCACCTGCCTCTGCCTTCCACGTATAAGGAATAAAGGTGTGCACCACCTCCACCTAGCCTAATTATGAATCTTAACCCTCCCTCCTCTTCTCCATATTGGATGTTCCAGTCTCATCCCCAGCTCTGTAGCAGACTCCCTGTTCTAACCTCTCAGATTCTGGTGGAATATCCTGCTTTTCTCCCTCCTGTGGATCTTCCTAGTCACTCCCCAACACACACATACCTAGATTGGTCCCATTTCTAAATGTCAGACCCTAATACGTAGAAAAACATTTTACCCTGAACCTCCATTGGTTAAACCTAGCAGCATCCCAGAAGTTTCTACCAGGCAACAGCCACTTCACCCTCCTAAGAACCAAAGAATGACAGAATCCAAGGAACAAAACAGTAACCCAACAAAGGCAAGATCAGAAGTCAGTACCCAGAATTATACTCTTCCATGCCCAGATGCCTAGATACCAAAATAAAAACACAATCAATAGCAGCCAGGACCATATGTCTCTCCTAGAACAACCCAACTGCACCAGGCCCTGAGAAATGCAGTACAGCTGAAGCACAAGACAAAGACCTTAAAATAGTGTTTATAGAGGTCCTTAGAGGAAATGAATAAATACCCTAAAGAAATCTATGAAACACAAATAATGGAAGGAATGCATAAAACAGTTCAAGACTTGAAAGAGGAAATAGAATCAGTAAAGAAAAACTGAACTGAGAGAAATCTGGAACTGAAATTTAGGAACTCAAACAGGAACCTCAGAGGCAAGCCTCAGTAACAGATAAAAGAGAAGGAAAGCCGGGTAGTGGTGGCGCACGCCTTTAATCCCAGTTCTTGGGAGGCAGAGGCAGGTGGATTTCTGAGTTCGAGGCCAGCCTGGTCTACAGGGTGAGGTCCAGGATAGCCAGGGCTACACAGAGAAACCCTGCCTCAGAAAAAAAAAAAAAAAAGAACCAAAAAACAAAAAGAACAAACAAAAAGAAAAAAACAAACAAAAAACAAAAGGGAGGGAGGGAAGGGAGAGAATCTCAGCATTGAACACATAATAGAAGAAAATATTGACTCTAAAAAGCTCCTTACAGAAAACATACAGGAAATTTGAGACACTATGAAAAGATCAAATCAAAGAATAATATGAAGAGAGGAAGGAGAAGAAACCAAGGTCAAAGGCACAGAAAATATTCTCAACAAAATTATAGAAGAAAGTTTCCCTAACCTAGCAAAGGAGATGCCTATCAAGGTACAAGAAACATATAGAACACCAAATAAACTGGACTAGAAAATAAATTTTCTTGCCATATAACAATCAAAACATTAAATGTACAAAATGAAGAAAGAATATTAAAGGCTACAAGGGGGAAAGACTGGGTAACATATAAAGGTGGGCCTACTAGAATAACACCTAAATTCTAAGTAGAGACTCTAAAAGCCAGAAGGCCTGGACAGATGTGCTACAGACTCTAAGACACCATAGATGCCAGCCCAGACTACTATACCCAGCAAAACTTTCCATCACAGTAGATGGAGAAAGTAAGATGTTTCATGATAAAACTAAATTTAAACAATACCTATTTACAAATTCAGCGATACTAAACACACTAGAAGGAAAATTTCAACCTAAAGAGGTTAATTACACCAAGTAATAAATAATCACAAGCCAGCAAATCAAAAGAAGGGAAACACAGGCACATGTAAACTCACACTCACACATACAAATGCACACATAGAGACACACACACAGGTATGCACATGGACACTCATGCAATAATAAAAGAACAGAATCAACAAACACTTCTCATTAATATCTCTTTATGTAATGGTCTCAATTCCCCAGTAAAAAGATACACACTTACAGAATGGATGAGAAAACAGAATCCATCCTTCTGTATCCAAGAAACACTCAACACCAAGGAGAAAGAGCACTTCAGAGTTAAAGGATGGAAAAGATGTTCTAAGCAAATAGACTTAAGAAGCAAGCTCATATAACATATTAATATCTGATAAAATAGACTTTAAAACAAAACTAATCAGAAGAGATGAGGAAGGACACAATATATTTACCAAAGGAAAAATCTACAAGGTGGACATTGCAATTCTTAACATGTATGCACCAAACACAAAGGCACCCAATGTAATTTAAAACAAACAAACAAACAAAAAATAACAAAAAGAAAACTTACTGCAGCTTAAATCGCATATTGACCCTCACACATTGATAATGGGAGACTTCGATATCTCACTCTCTCCAATAGATGGGTCATCCAGACAAAAACTAAACAGAGAAATGCTGAAGCTAACCGATGAAATAAACCAAATGGACCTAACAGACATCTACAGAACAGTTTACTCAAACCCAAAAGAATATACCATCTTCTCAGCACCTCATAGAACTTTCCCCTAATCTGACCATACACTCAGACACAAAGCAAGTCTCAATAGACACAAGAAAATTGAAATAGCACCCTGCATCCCTATTTGACTACCATGGATTAAAGTTGAATATCAATACAACAGAAACAACCCAAAGTTTACAATTTATGGAAATTGAATAACTCACTAATGAATGAAAGATGGGCCATGACAGAAATTAAGAGAAAAATTAAAGGCTTTCTAGAATTAAAAGAAAAGGAAAATATAACATAACCAAACCTATGGAATACAATGAAGACAAATCTAAGAGGCAAGTTCATAGCACTAAATGCCTAGCCTATTTTTAAGAAGGAGGAGGAGGAGAAGGAGGAGGGGGGAGGGGGAGGCAGAGGGGAGGAGGAGGAGGAGG
This sequence comes from Mus caroli, assembly GCF_978045245.1. Taxonomy (NCBI): domain Eukaryota; kingdom Metazoa; phylum Chordata; class Mammalia; order Rodentia; family Muridae; genus Mus; species Mus caroli. The sequence goes on from NW_028227266.1 coordinate 11,780,085, forward strand.
AGGAGGAGGAGGAAGAGGAGAAGAAGGAGAAGAAGAGGAAGAGGAAGAGGAAGAAGAAGAAGAAGAAGAAGAAGAAGAAGAAGAAGAAGAAGAAGAAGAAGAAGAAGAAGAAGAAGAAGAAGAAGAAGAAGAGAGCTCTTACTATAACTTAACAGCATGCCTGAAAGATCTAGAACAAACAAAAGAATAAATAAATAAATAAATCATACCTGAGAGAAGTAGATAACAAGAAATAATCAAACTCGGGGCTCAAATGAAACTAACAAACATCAGTACAAAGAATCAATGAAACAAAGAATTGGTTCTTGGATAAAATTAATAAGATTGACAAATCCTTAGCCAAATTAAAAGGTAGAAAGAGAATATCCAAGTTAAAATTAGAGATGAAAAGAGGAACATAAATAACCGAATAGTAAGGACATACTTTAAAGACCTGTATTCCACAGACTGGAAAATCTAAAAGAAAAGAATAATTTTCTGGATATATATATACCACTTACCAAAGTTAAATTAAGATCAGATAAGCAATTTAAACAGACCTACAACCCCATAGGGAAGTAGAACCAGTCATTAAATGTCTACAAATCAAAATAGCTCAGGGCCAGATGGTTTTTAGTTTAGAATTCTACCAGAGTTTCAAAGAAGAGGTAATGTAAATACTCAAATTATCCCACAAAATAGAAACAGAAAGAACATTGTCCAAATCATTTTATGAGACCACAGTTATCCTGATACACAAACCATATAAAACCCAACAAAGAGAACTGCAGGCCAATTTCTGTTTGAACATAGATGCAAAAATTCTCTTTAAAATACTTGCAAACCAAACCTAAGAACACATCAAAAAAATCATCTACCACAATCATGTATTTATCCCAGCATGCAAGGATGGTTCATCATATGTAAATCTATAAAGGTAAATAAATTTAATAAATAATAAGCAAACTGAAAGAAAAAAAACACACGATCATCTCATTCAATACAGAAAAGACCTTTGACTAATCTGACATCCTTCCTGATAAAAGTCCTGGAAAGATTAGCGATACAAGGAACATACCTCAATGCTGTAATGGTAGTTTACAGCAAACCTATAGTCAAAATCAAAGTAATTAAAGAGAAACTCAAAGCAATTCCACTAAAATTAGGAACAAGACAAGGCTGACCACTCTCTCCATACCTACTTAATATAGTACTTGAAGTCTTAGCTAGAGCAAAAAGACAACTAAAGGAGATCAAGGGGATACAAACTGGAAAGGACAAATTCAAAGTATCTTTATTTAAAGATGGTATGATAGTATACATAAGTGATCATAAAAACTCCACTGAGAAACACCTAGAGCTCATAAATAATTTTAGCAAAATATCAGGATATAAAATTAACTCATAAAAATCAGTAGCCTTTTTATATCAAATGACAAATGCACTAAGAAATCAGGGAAACACCTTTCACAATAGCCTCAAATAATATAAAATATCTTGAGGTAACTCTTACCAAGCAAGTGAAAGACTTATATGATAAAAACATTAAGACACTGAAGAAAGAAATTGAAGAAGAGATCAGAAGATGGGAAGATCTCTCATGCTGATGAATCAGTAAGATTAACATAGAAAAAAAATGTCCATCCTATCAAAAGCATTCTACAGATACAACACAATCTCTATGAAAATTCCAACACAATTCTTCACAGATCTTGAAAGGACAGTTTCACTTTCATATGGAAACACAAAACACAGAATGGCTAAAGCAATCCTGAATAATAAAAGAATTGCTGGATGTGTTATCATCCCTGACCTCCAATTGTACTGCAGAGCTATAGTAATAAAACAGCATGGCATTGCCACAAAAACAGACATCAATGAAATTGAACTGAACACTGAAACACAAATCTACACACCTGTGGACACCTGATTTTGGATAAAGAAACCAGAAATACATATTGGAAAAAAGCATCTTTAACAAATGGTGCCGGTCAAACTGGGTGACTGCTTATAGAAGAATGCAAATAGATCCTAGCTTAAAACCCTATATAAAACTCAAGTCCAAGTGGACCAAAGACCTCATCATAAAATTAGATACACTGAAGTTAATAGAGGGAAAAGTATGGAATAGCCTTGAATTCATTGGCACAGGAGATGACTTTCTGAACCAAATACCAACAACACAGGCACTATAATCAATAATTACAATAAATGGGACCTCATGAAAGTCACAAGCTTCTGTACTGCAAAGGATGGCGTCATTTAGCCAAAGCAGCAGCCTACAGAATGGGGAAGGGGTTCTTAGTTAGTTAGTTAGTTTGTTTGTTACCAACTATGCATATTCAACTAATATTCAAAGTATATTTTAAAAAACTTTTAAAGCTAGTTATCAAGAAAACAAATAATTCAACTAAGAAATGGGCTATAGTTCTAAACAGAATTATCAGTAGAGGAAACTCAAATGGCCAAGAAACAGTCAACAAAAGGTCCAACATCCTTAGGTATTAGAGAAATGCAAATCAAAACTATTGTGAGATTCCATTTTATATGTGTCAGAATGGCTAAGATCAAAACACAAATGACAGCTCATTCTGATAATGATGTGGAATAAAAGGAACACTCATCCATTGCTTGTGGGAGAGCAAACTTGTACAACCACTATGGAGATCAATGTGGATGTTCCTCAGAAAGATGGGAATTGATCTATGTCAAGATACAGCTATACCACAATTAGGCACATACCCAAAAGACACTCACTCCATCCTGCCACAATGATACTTGCTCAACCATGTTCAGTGATGCTCTACCCACAAATTCCAGAAACTGAAAACAACCTGGATGTCCAACAGAAGAATGGATAAAGACAATGTGGTAATTTTCACAATGTACTATTACAGCTGTTTTGTAAAAAAAAAAAAAAAAAAAAAAAATGGCATCATGAAATTTGCAAGCAAATGGATGTGACTAGGAAAAAAAAATCATCCTGAGTGAGGGAACCCAGATCCAGTTAGATAAAAATGGTATGTATATGTATGGATATTAGCTATTAAGCACATGAAAACCAAGCTACAATCTATAGACCCAGAGAGGTTAAATATAGAAGAGACTAGAGGGGGAACACATATCTCCCTGGCAAGAGGAAATAAAATAGATTTATGGGTGAACTAGGGGAAGGGACAAGAATGGAAGAACCATGGAGTTGAGGGAGTGAATATGGGAAGAGTCAGCTATAATGAGGGGCATTTGTTGGGTAGTATGGAAACCTAGTGTAGTAGAAACTTCCTAAGGTATATGAAGGTGCTTCAAATAGTAGGGGAGAGAGAATCATAACTGTCCATCTCTTGTCACCAAATGAAGCTTCCAGTAGAGAACTAGATTATATTCAATGGAATTGTTGATCAAGGGATTTCCATGGAAATCCTCAAACAGTCCAGACTGTTGCTAAGACAGTAGGTTGCTCTCCACAAACTGACAGCAAGGACTCACTGCTAAAGACAAGACCCACACAATTCAGTGAAGATGGAGAAGGTGCAAACATAGAACTTCCACTCGTATGTTCTAGTGTCTTTGGTACAGAATGGTACTCTTCAGGCTATCAAAAGAGAAGCATAAACAACCCAGCCACAAATCCTTGCCCTACAATGTTGCCCTGTCAACAAAATCTGCTAAGGCAATGGTAGTACTCGGCTTGAAGGAGGAACCAACCAACACCTAATTTGACTTAAAGCTCACTCCAGGAGATGGAACCCATATCCAATCCTGCTTATGTGACCAAGAACAAGATACTAGATTGCCCAGAGACCTAGGGCTAAACCAAATATGACTAGTCTTTAAAAACAAACAAACAATAAAATCCTGATGGTAGTCTGCTACACTCATAGATTAGTGCCTTATTCATCCCTCATAGAGAAGCTTCCTCCTGCAGCCGATGGGACCCAATATAGAGATCCATAGCCATTTATGCAGAGAAAGAGAGAAGAAGAGGAAGGGGAGAGAGAGGGGAGAGGAGGAGGAGGAGGAAGAGGAGGAGGAGGAGGAGGAGAGAGAGAGAGAGAGAGAGAGAGAGAGAGAGAGAGAGAGAGAGAGAGAGAGAGAGAGAGAGCGCTTCACAACACACAGCTCTACCAAATATCTCCCCTCAGAGCCTCAAAGCTCAGGAAACCCCATTGAAAAAGAGGCAGAAAGAATGTAAGAGCCAGAGGGGACAGAGGGTAGCAGGCAAACAAAGTTCTCTAAATCAACCAAGCAACGCTCATGTGAGCTCAGTCTGAGGGAGGAAGCAAGCACAGGGCCTGCACCAGCTCATCTGTGTATATATTACGGCTTTCGGTTTAATAGTTTTGTGGCAATCCCAAGTGTATGAATGAGTGGGTCCCTGATTCTTCTGCCTTCCCTTGAGCTCTTTCTATTCTGTTGGCTTGCTTGTTTTATCATACTATATTCGTCCTGTTGTGTTGCTGTCTCTTAGAAGCCTGTTCTTTTCTAATGAGAGATGGAGGGGGCATGTATCCAGTTAAGAGGGAAAGTGGTGGTAAGGGAGACAACTGGGAGGAGAAAGGGGAAGGAAAGTGTAAATATGAATTTAAAAAATGTATATGAAGACAAGAAGTATTGACTAGTGGTACATTTTAAATGTGAGGATCTTGAGGCTTGTGAGAAAACTCAGTAAAGTTAAGGATCTCATTAGTTGTAGGGGACACAAGGTCCTTGTGCTCACAGATCAGCCCTAGAGAAAACAGAATGTTAAACATGCAGGGTTTTCTCCTCAATGGAGGAGAGGTACAGCTGTTTTTCTCCAGGAAAGCTGGGAATGGATGGAGTTAATAACCTGGTGATCTGCACTCTCTGTAAGCCAGGCCACAGCTGAGTCCTTGCACTATTATGTTGACCCCAGACTCTTCCCCCCTAGACCTGTATTGTTAGCTCTGTATCTTCAGCCAATAGAACCCATCCTTATGGAAGAGCTCATATGTAGTTTGCAATAGAGTTGTAGACATGGCTAAAGCTTTATCGTGATAATCATCACCAGGAAATGCTTTCCCAAAGTTGTGCTATACTTAAATATGTCTAAAATAAACTACCAGCCATCAGACTCCAGAAGTTTGAACCAGTACCAGTTTACTAAGTCACATTAAACCAGACGCCCTTCTTGCTTCACACGGACCATTACTCTGCCTACTCTGGTGTTGGCAGAGACCCCCAAAATCAGTTAGGCAATAATCTTTAGTTTAGGAGACATATTCTGGGATCAGAAGTTAACTTGGTAATTGAGGCTCTGTTAATATCTGTAAAGTACATTCAGTGTCACCAAGATTCTTTCCTATGTTGAGACTACATGAAAATTAGAGGTAAGGATCATAGAGGTTGGCTTTGCTGGGCTGCCTGAGGTTGACCTCAGTTGAGTGGAGGGAGATGAAAAGTCAAGGCTCAGGTGAGTAACTGAATTCTACCTCTGATGCTCAAGTCAACCTGGTCCAGGAGACCAGGCCAATATCAATCCACCTGGCTGCAGCTGAAGCTACCCTGCCTTCTCTCCCCCTCAGCTCACTAGTGCTAGATCAAGATCTCATAAGGAAAGCCTATCTTCAGAGAGAATTCTTGAGTGGGAACTCTCATTCTGACTACCTACAGTGTGAAGAAGTGGGCCAACAGGCAGGAATTGCTGTAGCTTTTGTCACAAAGTACAGTCAGCCATACCCCTCCATCTGAGTTTCAGCTTTCCCAGTCAGTCATGTTAAAATAAAAACTTACAGAAATAAACATGTTCTGACTAATCTTATTTGTCAACTTGATGGGATTTAGAATCACTATAGAAACAAATCTGTCCACACATCTAAGTGATTATCTAAATTAGGTTAATCAAAATAGAAGGACTCACCCTAAATGTGGGTGGTACCATTCCATGGGCTGGGGTCTTTGATAACAGAAAAGGGGAAAACAAACCTAAGTATTCACTGGTCTCTGTTTCCTGACTGGATGCAGCATGACCAGTCTCCGGTTCCTGCTCCTGCTCCTGCTCCTGCTCCTGCTCCTGCTCCTGCTCCTGCTCCTGCTCCTGCTCCTGCTCCTGCTCCTGCTCCTGCTCCTGCTCCTGCTCCTGCTCCTGCTCCTGCTCCTGCTCCTGCTCCTGCTCCGTGGTTCCTGCTCCTGCTCCTGCTCCTGCTCCTGCTCCTGCTCCTGCTCCTGCTCCTGCTCCTGCTCCTGCTCCTGCTCCTGCTCCTGCTCCTGCTCCTCCTGCTCCTGCTCCTGCTCCTGCTCCTGCTCCTGCTCCTGCTCCTGCTCCTGCTCCTGCTCCTGCTCCTGCTCCTGCTCCTGCTCCTGCTCTGTCCCTTCCCACCATGACTGACCATCTCTCCAGGAAATGTAAGCCACAATAAACTCTTTCTTCCTCAAGTTGTTTTCACTGGGTATTTTGTTGCAATGAAACAAGTAATTAGTATAAAGCAATATGTTAGTTTCAAGCTATCTCCTGCTCTGAGTAGTTTGATTAAGCCTCACACCATCCTGATGATCCCTTCATCCAGAGTAGCCATAGTGGATAGGCTGCTCACCGGGTAGTAGGTACCATCTCAGCTTATCAGATGAGAATGGAATGGTAGCGAGTACTTGTATCTAGTAAGAAAATCATAGTGGCCACGATTGTGGAGGGCACCTCTTACATCAGTAATCTCACAGTGTCACATGGAAGGATGAGCACAGTATGATGAAGTATCTTTTGTGTGTGTATGAAACTGTAAGTCTGGATAGCCTGGTACTTGATATGTGGGCCAGCCTGAAACTCACAGAGATCCAACTGTCTCTGCCTCCTGAGTGATATCCTGAGGGAATGATAACCTGAGAGACCACATTTCCATGGCTTTTATTAAAGTATGTGTCTCTTTTTATTGATTCTTGCTAATTTCCAGTTATATCTAATTTATAATTTACATGCACTTGTAAACAGAAAAAGAACATAGTTTAAGTATAGTTCCTGCTTTGGGATATTTTCTAGGAGTCCTAGAAGATATCCCCTGTGAATAAGAGGACAAGTCTTTAAGTGTGTATGTTCTAATAATCCCAATTGTCTGATAGCAGAATGGATGGTCTAATAACATCAGTGGTGTATGTCCAGGAAGGAGTGAAGACACATCTACACATCTCCAAACAAGATCAGTGGGTGAGCAAATGTGCCACACACATAGGATGGAATGGTAGTCAGCCATGCATAGAGATTAAAACTCTGATACATGCCTCAACATAGGCAAAACAACACAAACACGATATAACCTTAATGCTGCCACATCACTTAGCACAGAGGAAATCTGTAGATTTCCTTAGGGGACTTAGACGCTGGGGAGAGAGGAGATAATTTTTAAGGGACATGCAGTTTCTGTCTGAGATGACAAAAGAGATCTGGAAACATTGCTGGGAGTAGTGCAATAGTACATTTACTGTCACTGAACTGTGCATCGGAACACTATTAAAACAGTCACTTTTCAGACCAGTGTGATGGCTCAATGGGAAAAAGCACTTGCTGCCAAGTGTGAACCTCTGAGTCCTGTAATGTGCTCTCTGACTTCCACACCCACCCTGGCTCACACACACATCCCACACAGGAATGGATAAATATAATTTATTTCTCAATAAATAAAGAAAATAGAAATTGTTACATTATATATAATTTACCACATTAAATGCATTTAAAAGGAGACTGGTAATAAGGGGCTCAAGGGAGTCAAAAAATATGTAATGTGAGACCATCCAACTATACCTCAAATTCAGGTAACTATGACCCCTGTGATATTTGGGATACTTTTGTACATGAAGAAGATCATTTGTTTTTGTGAAACTGAAATATTACATGGGTGTCTTTATCATCAGTCCTGAGAAGAGACCCTCTAGAGTCTCTGCCTAAGAACAGCAGAGACATGGACAGGATTCCGCAAACATTGTAGGGTCAGAATTAATGGCAATCACTTGGAAAACACAGGACTGAGGAGAGAGGAAGCAAGAATCCTGTTGCGCTAACAGTTCATTGTCTGTTCACCTCCTTTGTGGCTTCTCCAGGTACTGCAAGGGCTGAGAAGAGCACAGGTCTATGATGGGCAGAGCCTGGCTGCCCAGGGGACAGCAGGCAGAGGTACCAGAGTGGTATGTGTCTGTGATAGAATGTGATCTCAAACCCTCAAAACTCACGAGACTCTGCAGTTGGTGAACAACAGCAACAGAGAACTACTGGAAAACAACCAAAGGTAGACTGGGCTTTCTCGGCTGTTGTCTGCAGTAGCCCCTCAGCCTATGATGAATTCGTATTGTGTCCTTGCCTATGATGGCCAATGCCCACCTAAGGAGGGACCTCAGAGTTCCCAGGAACCTGTCTGTGATCAGCAATCTCAGGTGCAGACTTGACAACTGGAATGACTGCCATCTCTCTGTCCTGAGAACTTCCTTCAAAAGGACAAAAGGCATTTTAGGGTCCTTCATAACCACAGAGAGCCCAGGCAGCTTCTAAATTAGACGATGCCTCAGCTTGCTTCTGGGTTCAACAAACTGGACCCTATGTTGCCTCATACACCAAGCGCATCCATAAATTATCACTTCATTAGACACACAGTCACACCACTAAAATTATATCCACAAAATGCTCCATTAAAGGACTCTGGCTCATCCAGGAGGATGAGTCACATACATTAAAGAAAGGCCACTTTTAAAACCTGGCATTTCTTGAGAAATTCCCTAAGGCAGCCCAGTCAGGCATTCACTTGCTCTGTTTGTGGCCTGAATCCCTTGTAACTCTGACTCTAGAAACACAGCCCCTTTCCATAGGGCAGGCAGGATAGATTTCAAGTATGGTGGAGGTTTAGGGGAGTCTGGGTGAGAGACTGGCCAAGGGCCACCTCATTTTGTCTGTAGCCTAGTGAACATGACTTCACTTCAGTGCTGCATGGGCTTAGGAGACAGAAGTAGAGCCCAGAACAGCAGGATGTGACTGAGATAGCTCCTTAGGAGGCAGGAGTGAAGCCCAGAACAGCAGAATATGGCTGTGTTCGCTCCCAGAGAAACTCACAGCAGAGCTACCACCCAGTCCAGCTGCCCCACTCCTGGCTGTGGGTCCAGCAGGAACATAGCCTGCACTGGAACAGATGTTTGCACACCCATGTTAACTGTGGCTCTATTCACAGCACCCAAGATGGAGCCAGCTCGGAGCCTGTCAACAGATGAGTGGATAAAGAAAAGAGGTGCAGACACAACATGGAGTTTTATTAATCCACAAGTGACAGAGTTATGTGATTTTCAGGGAAACGGGTAAGACTGAACACTATCACATTAAGAAAAATAACCAAGATTCTGAAGGATAAGTGTCAAGTGGTGTTTTCTTTAAGATGCAGAATCTACACTTAGGATGTATATGTATATATGACATGGAAGTGAGAATATGTATATATGACATGGAAGTGAGATTACCTGGAAGAGGAGAGGGCTCATTGGGAGAGAAGAGAGAACAAGAGAGGGGGCTGTGAACAAAGCACAGCGCTGCACATACGTGGAAATATCATGACATTATTAGTGTATGACACTATTTTGTATGACAACTTAAAAAACTAAATGAGGGGGCTGGTGAGATGGCTCAGTGGGTAAGAGCACCCGACTGCTCTTCCGAAGGTCCAGAGTTCAAATCCCAGCAACCACATGGTGGCTCACAACCATCCGTAACGAGATCTGGCGCCCTCTTCTGGAGTGTCTGAAGACAGCTACAGTGTACTTACACATAATCAATAAATAAATCTTTAAAAAAAAAAAAAAACTAAATGAACTCAAAGTCGGAGTTGATGCCTGAGTAGTTTCTGGACAGGGACGCAGTCTTTGAGTCCCATGAGTGCTGGGGGCACTGTGCATGTAGGACAAGAACACAGGAATTCCACTGTGACCCCTGGGCTTGATTGAGTTTCTGACCTACACTAACTTATCACTTGTAATCAAGACACCACACAATTCAAGATGTCAAAAAGATCACTCAACTTCCCAGTAGGCAGCACTAACTAGACTTATTCATATACACATAAACTCATGCATCCACACACAACACAAAGATGGGAGGGGATTTGAAAGTTGTTGAGGAGTTTGGGGGAAAGACATAAGAGGTTTGGGAGGTGGATATGATCAAAATACGTTGCAAACATATTTTGCAGTTGTCAACGAATAGGTAAAAGATATTCTTTATTTTAAAAGTGGGAAACCATGAGCAGAAAGTTTGGCTCTCCTGCTGCTTATCTACTGACTACCTACCTTGGGGGCTGGAGAGATGGCTCAGCAGGTAAGAGCACTTCTGAAGGTCCTGAGTTCAAATCCCAGCAACCACATGGTGGCTTACAACCATCTGTAATGAGATCTGATGCCCTCTTCTGGTGTGTCTGAAGACAGCTACAGTGTACTTACATATAATAATAAATAAATATTTTTTTAAAAAATTTAAAAAATAAAAGGGAAAGAGATTCAGAGTCTTCCTAGGGTGACAGTAAGGAAGAACCCAGGCACGCAAGAGTGGAACAAATTTGTAAATTCCTGAAGTGAAGCAAGTAGGGACTGACTGCTTACTGACTGACCTCTGTATGTGTGTAGCAGTCACCACCTCTTAGCTAACTAGATTAGAGATAAAAGACTGAAACATAAAAGGAGCTACTGTGTCATATTTTAACCTAGCATACAAGTGAATTAAACAAAACAAGGATATTCTCATGACAATATAAGCCCTGGGTCTTTCTAAGACTTAGAACATACAGCTGAGTTTGTACACATACAGACACCAAGTACACATATGCATGCATGTGTGTAAATGCACACAGAGATGCTCTCTGCTTCCCCTGTGTTGAGAGCTGCAGGAAGCCCAGAGCACACACTGTCCAGAGGCCCTGGGAGAGGTTCTTCCTCTCATGGGTGGAGTTCCCAAAAGAATGGCTTAAGAATCACCTATCTATTACTGGCCGCTTCCTGGTAACAATTTCTCTGACCTCAGGAGACATTTCTGGCTACCCTGTTTGAGTCAGAAAATATTCCTATATATATCATCCCTCCTGCCCACTGCCAGAAAGCAGGTGCCACCTTGTACTACTAGATTTCAATTAGTGTCTTTTAATTGAGCTGTGTACAAACAAGGAAAGGCAAGACAGGCACACGGGAGAGATAGATGGGGTGGAATCTACATACCCAGCAACTTCATCAGATCCTCAGGTGTCGTGTTGATGTAGACACTATAGGATAATGGACTTATGATGTTTGAGAGAGACCCAAACACCAATTTGATTTTGTATGTAGCAAAAACTGGTCCACAGAGACTGTAGTAGTTTAAATATGCTTGGCCCAGGGAGTGGCACTATTTTGGAGTAGATGTGGCCTTGTTGGACTAGGTGTGGCCTTGTTGGAGGAAGAGTGTCATGGTGTGGGTAGGCTTCGAGACCCTCTCCTCCTAGCTGCCTGGGGACAGTCTTCTCCTGACTGCTTTTCAATCAAGATGTAAAACTCTCAGCTCCTCCAATGACTTTCCCTGAAGAAAATTCTGGGCAAGACAACACTGATGTTCCTCAGGGTCCTCCAATAGTTACCTTTAGAACTATTACCAGACTCAAGGCAAAGCATGCCCCTAGAGAAGTGGTAGATAAAGCCCATGAGGAAATGAGCTACACTACTAAGGAGCTTGATGAGTTTGCTAATTCATTCAAACAGAAGTCTGAGGAATATGTGTGGGATGGATTTTATGGGTGTGGAATAATGGAGAAAGGAACATAAAACTAGATCAGGCTGAGTTTATTGACATGGGCCCTCTGAGTGGAAATTCTAGGTTGAATATGGAAGCTCAAACAGTTAAAAGAGGTATCAGAAGTTTGTTTGAATGTTTGGCTGAAGTGTTTATCAAAAGAAGGCCTAATGAAAAGGAGTTGGAGATGCCTGATATTCTTTAGCTTATGAAGGGATTGATATGGGAATTTTAAAGCTCAGGGAAATTGCAATGCTAGAGTGGATACAACGTGAAAAACTTAATCCTTCACAATGAGAAGGCTCAGAAGATATGTCCTTTATGAATCCTATAAGATGTAAATTGGTGAGAGAAAATTTGAAGAACTTTGTTGTTGCCCTTTTCCTTGTGCCAGACCTTTGGGTTGGAGATGCTGCTGCTCTATTGGATGAATTAAATGCAATGGGTTTAATTGGGTCCCAAGGTAGCAAGGGCTGAATGGCAGCATTGAATCCCCAGAGTGGTCATAGTTATTATAATGGGCATCCTAGGCAAAAAAACATTCATAATGACCTAGCTCATAATGGTCAGCACAGACAAGGTGAATTTTATAATGGCATGACTTGTATGGACCTTTGGTACTGGCTAATCAATCATGGTGTTTCCAGGTACAAAATAGATAAGAAGCCTACTACATTTCTATTTGATCTGTATAAGCAGAAATTCTCAAACAAATAAAAGGCTACATTGGATCATGTCAAAAGGCCAGTAAGTCAATTTCCAGACTTGAGTCAGTTTTCAGACCCAGAACCCCTTGATTGAAGGGATGGCCAAGTTCCCCTGAGGAAGGACCTTGATAAGACAGCTAAAAGTTTTCCTGTTAGTCTTTCTCCAATTCTTCCCCAGAGGGACCTATGGCCTTTTACAAGGGTAACTGTACACTGGGGGAAAGGAAATAATCAGACTTCCCAGGGTCTATTGCATACTGGTCTGAACTGACATTGATTCTGGGAGATCCCAAGAAATATTGTGGCCTCCAATTAAAGTAGCAGTTGATGGAGACCAGGCAACTAATGGGGTTTTGACTGATGTCCAACTCATACTAGGTTCAATAGGTCCTCAAACTCAACCTGTGATTATTTTCCCAGTTCCAGAATGTATAATTGGGATAGATATACTTAAAAGTTGGCAGGATCCTTACATTTGTTCCCTTATCTGTGGAGTGAGGACTATTATGTTTGGAAGTCTAAATGGAAGCTTGTAGAGTTGCCTCTGCCAAAGAAAATATTGAATCAAAACCAGTATCATATTCCTGGAGGAATTGCAGAAATTACTGTCTCACCATCAACAACTTGAAAGATGCAGGGGTGGTGGTTCTCACCACATCTCCCTTTAACTCTCCTATCTGGCCAGTGCAGAAGACAGATGGATCATGATGAATGACAGCTGACGATCAAAAACTAAATCAAGTAGTAACTCTGATTGCAGCTGCTGTACCAGATGTAGTTTCGTTACTTAAACAAATTAACATATTTCCTGGGACCTGGTATGAAGCTACTGATCTAGCAAATGCCTTCTTCTCAATACTGTCCATAAGGACCACCAGAAGCAATTTGCTTTCAGTTGACAAGGACAGCAGTATCCCTTTACAATTTTGCCTCAAGGATATATTACCTCTCCTGCCCTGTGTCATAATTCAGTTGGAAGGGATCTTGACTGTTTGTCTCTTCCACAAAATATCACATTGGTGCACTATATTGATGACATTATGCTGATTGGACCAAGTGAGCAGGAGATAGCAACCATCTACCTCAGTGAAATTCTTAGGAGTCCAGTGGTATGGAGTATGCAGAAATATTCCTTCTCAGGTAAAGGATAAGTTATTGTACCTGGCCCCTCCCACCACTAAGGGGGAAAAAAAGCACATTTAGTGGGACTATTTGGATTCTGGAGACAGCACATTCCTTACTTGGGTATGCTGCTCAGGCCCATTTACCAAGTGACTCGGAAAGCTGCTAGCTTTGTGAGGAACTGGAATAGGAGAAGGCTCTTCAACAGGTCCAGGTTGCTGTGCAGGCTGCTCTACCACTTGGACCATATGATCCAGCAGACCCAATGGTATTTGAGCCATGAGTGGCAGATATAGATGCTGCGTGGAGCCTTTAGTGAGCCCCTATATGTGAATCACAGAAGAGATCTTTGGGATTTTGGAGCATCATCTATAGACAACTATTCTTCCTTTGGAAAACAGCTCTTGGCCTGCTATTGGACTTTAGAGAAAACTGAAAGTTTGATAATAGGACACCAAGCTGCCATACATCCAGAACTGTCCATTATGAGCTGTGTGCTATTGGGCCCACCAAGTCATAAAGTAGGATGTGTACAGTGGCCAACAGTATATTATCAAATGGAAGTGGTATAGATGCACTCTGGCCCGAGCAGGTCCTGAAGGCACAAGCAAGTTACATGAAGAAGTTGCCCAAATGCCTATGGTTTCTACTCCTGTCACAATGCCACCTGCTGCCAAGCATGTGCCTGTATCTTCATGGAGTGGTCTCTATAATTGGTAGACTGAAGAAGAGAAGACTAGGACCTGGTTTATTGATGGTTCTGCAGGTTATACAGGTACCACCCAGAAAGAGATAGCTACAGCATTACACCCCCACTTCTGGTACTACTTTCTGTCTTAGTTAGGGTTTTTGTTCTGTGAAGAGACACAATGACCAAGACAATGCCTATAAACTTCAACATTTTATTGGGGCTACTTAAAGGTTCTGAGGTTCAGCCTATTATCATCAAGGCAGAAAGCATGGCAGTATCCAAGAAGATATGGCACTAGAGGACCTAAGTGTGTTACATCTTGATCAGACGGCAGCCAGGAGAAGAATGTCTCGAGGCCACTAGGAGGAGGGTCTCAAAACCTAACCCCATAATGACACTCTTCCTCCAACAAGACCACACTACTCCAACAAGGCCACATCTACTCCAAAAGAGTGCCACTCCCTGGGCCAAGCATATTGAAACCACCACAGAAATCATGGCCACCAGCAATCAGGAATGACCTCTTGCAATTCTCTTGCTCCATGACATCTCTACCTAAGCAGAACTTTTCCCATGAGATTGTTTTTAGACTCATCAGAACCCAAAGACCTCAGGTGTCAGTCCCTAAATATGCTTAGGATCCCCCACAGCATCCACATTAAGTTTAATCAAATTGGTAGCTTTCTCTCTGTGAAGGAAATAGAGGATGTGAAGCCAGCCTGGGTTATAAATGGTGCAGGGGAGGCAGACAGTGGAAGAGATAAAGGGCTTTTGGTCCAGATAGGCAATGAAAACCTCTGGACTCAAGAACAAATATTTGAAGGACTGGGCTTATATCTCTGTGACAGAGTGCGTGACATGTATGAGGCTCTAGGTTCAGTCCCCATTACTGCTTCTCACCAAAAAAGAGAATAGTTTACATTTGAGCCAAATAGGAATCTATATATAGGCAAAGAGATGAGAAGCAATTAAAATCAGAGTTTGGTCATTTCAGATACTGCTAATTATTAATACAGTGCCCACATCCTAAATGTGACAGCTGAGACAGGCAATTTTATGCACAGAGCATACTCTGGCTCTGGGCATTTCTTTCTAATGCTGAACAAGGCTGGTGATCCCTATCTGAGAACAGTCTGGGAAAATGGAGAAATGAAGAAGATTGACCTGCCTCTTGGCTTCTGTTCTCCCCACCACACACACACACACACACACACACACACACACACACACCCTATACATTCTCTCTCCCTTCCCCCCTCCTTCCCTCCCTCCTTCTGCTGTAATTACAAATACCCAGTCCAATTTCTGAGTTTGTTTAAAAGTCAAGAAAGGGGCTAAAGTGATGGCTCTGTGATTAGAAGCATGGACTGTTCTTGGAAAGGATATAAGTTTGGTTCCCAGCAGCCAAGTTGTGTGGCTCACAACTGCCTGTAATTGCAGCTCCAGGGAGATCAGTCACCTCTGGCTTCCCTGCAACCATGTGCACATACCCACACACAGACAAGGCATACCTCACATGCAGATGTTTCAGGCAGAAAGCTTGTGATTCCAGATGGGCTAAGTCTTCACTCTGGGAAGTACAGTCTGGCTTCCCCAACTTCGGTGTGCATGCAAATCACCTGAGAATCTCATTAAATTCTGATTCAGCACAGGCAGGCAGAAGCCTGAAATTCTGCATTTCTAAGGGCCCAAGTATTACTAATGTGAGTGACAGGATCTTGGCTAAGTAGCAAGCATACATTGCCACAACATATGAGGAAAATTCTTCCCCTTACGGGTAGAGTATGTCAAAGTTTTAGGAATCTCCAGGCTGCTCACACTATTTCTTGGTACCAATTTTTTCTGACCTCAGGAGGCATGTTCTGGCACCATGGTTGTTTCTGAATATATTCATACATACCACCCCACAGAGAGCAGACGTCATTTTGTGTAAGACTAGTGTCTTTCAATCAGGCTCTGTACCAAGGCAAGGTGAGGCATGCAAATGAGCAAGATGAAGAATGAATAATAGGTTGCACACATAGGTCAGCATGACTAGATGCTCAGTCTTCTTGGCACTTCAGTACAAGTCGATTAGCCAATCATGAAATATGTACCTTCTCCTTCCCCTACATTTATCAGCTTCCATGCGAGCTCTGACAAATGGAATGTGGGCAGAAGTGCTATTCAGTACTCCCAGGATTAGCTCACAAAGTCCTCCCACAGACAATTCTGACATTCTCTGTGTGTTGAACATCCCAGGGAGGGCTTCAAGAGAAAGGCAGACTCAAAAGGAAGAGTGGCTCTAGGTCCTACCTGGCTTGTATGAAGGGAGCGTAGACAGGGCTTAATTAGACTTTAAACCCACAAGAAATAAATGTCTTGCATAGGTCATCTTGAATGACAACTGATTTGGATATTAATCCAGATGGTAGCATACCCTTGTAGTTTATGCTGAAGAGGCAAAGGCAGGAAACCAATGTCCTGTGATTAAAGTAAAAGTCAAACTAACACCCCAATCCAGGCAGGTGATAGATGGTTCAGAACCATCAGAAATTCAGGTATGGATCACCCCATTAGAAACAGAAGACCACAAGGCCAGTTTAGGTTTAGACAACATGGCACTAATACGGATATCCAGCATGAAACATGGCTGACCTGGACATCCTGGGTATGAGTAAGCACAAAATGGCTGACACCAGGGGTTCAAAGAACCCCAAACTTTTCCTGAAAAGCTAGATAGTAAATGCTTTTAGGTTGGCAGACCAAAGAGTCCACATGGCAATACTCCATTCTGTTATAGAATGATAGCAACCACAGACAAAGTGCAGACAAAGGGGCAACCAAGTCTTAACAAAACTGCTTCTGGGTACTGTCTTCTGACTTCTTGATTATATTAAGCTCGTGGTATGGGGAGTGGTTCAGCTATTCCTCATGAGACTAGGGTAGCTGCTGTCATCACATACACTTATAAAAGCCACAGGGCTGCTCAGTGTGATGTGAACACCAACACAAACCCTGGACTTCAGCAAACAGAAATAGATAGGTGTCAGTGCATCGGTTTGAACAGAAGTGTCAGAGCAATGCAAGATGCTAGCCGAGAAAAGGCTGGGGGGGGGGGGGACAGGGAAGCATACACAACTCTGCACACACCCTGGTCAACTAGCTTGTCAATCCAAAGCTGTGCTCTAAAAAAGCAAGTCTTCAGAAAGTGTAAAAGCTAGGTTGGTAGTTCATGCCCCTGCCCCAGTTTGAGGCACGAGAATCACAAGTTTGAAATTGTTTCAGCTGCATAATAGGACTATGTTTCAAACAAAAATGGGGACTGGAGAAATGGCTTAGCAATTAAGAGTGCTTGCTGCTCTTGCAAAGGAACTGAACTCTGTTCCTAGCACTCACGTGGTGGCTCACAGCTTGTAGCCCAGGGACTCTAGTGCTCACTTTTATACTTACATATACATACATGTGTGTGTGTGTGTGTGTGTGTGTGTGTGTGTGTGTGTGTATGTGTATGTGTGTAAAACCCAAACCTGAAGCTTGTTTTGGGAGCCAGTTAGTTAGTTAGTTAGGTCCAGGTATTATGGTAATGTGGTTTGGTCTAACGGTGATTGGAATGGCCTGGATAGTAGAGGGTAGAGGGCACCCAGACACACTGTGTAGGCACTGAAAAAGATGGAGGGACCTCCTGAAGGCGGAGGTTTCATCACTGTCTTCTCATAGACCAGTGGCTGTGGCTGTCTGTAGACGTCACTGGCTACGCCAGGCCCTGCTTCCTTTGTAGAAACTGATCACAATGTGTGTGTGTGGAGGGGGCAGGGGGTGAGTAGGGCAGGAAGTTGAGCAGGAAGAGGGGGAAGGGAGATCTCACCTAAGGTTCATTCCTAGAGCTCTGGTCAACACTCCAATGGCACCTCAGAGACAGACTGGAGTCAGTGCCAGGGCCTCCTCTTGTAACCAGAGGCTGATGATGGGCATAATAAGGTAACCGTGGATTTATAAGTTCCGACGCTGGTGGCCAAACCACTATCCTCTAAGAAGGCTGAATAAAATCAGAACATTCAGAAGAGATGATTTCTCAGTCCATAAGCACTGAGGTGTAAGTGCTACCTCAACACAGGCCCTGTGCTGAGTGAGGGTCTGAAAGGGGGAGGGGAGGGCGAGGGGAATATGCACACAGGGTAACCTGCTGAGACTCACTCTTGCTCTGCTCTTTAGAGTATCCAAAATAATTCTAATTAGAAAACTCCTCCATTCATTAGTTGGATGTGCTGGCTCAAGCCTGCAGTCCCAGCATTGAGAGGGTGAAGCAGGGAGATTGCCATAAGTCTGGGGCTACAGAGTGAGGCCCTCATCTTCCTATTTTCTCCCAAAGTAAATAAAATACCTCATCATTTATCCTCTTCTTCCCACACTATGTCCCCAGGAGACCCTTCTAAATGAGATATAACATGTCTCCAGGCACAAATCAAGTATTTGTATTAAACTTAACATTTAAATGAGGATCAAGGCTGAAGATGCAGCTCAGTTGACAGGCAGCTTGCCTTACAAACCACCCGGGTGTGCTGGTGCACTCCAAAGGTAGAGGCAGCAGTAGCAGTTCACGGTCACCTTTGGCTGCATAGAAAGCTCCAGGTAGGGCTGGCGAGATGGCTCAGTGGTTAAGAGCACTGACTGCTCTTCCGAAGGTCCAGAGTTCAAATCCCACATGGTGGCTCACAACCATCCGTAATGAAATCTGATGCCCTCTTCTGGAGTGTCTGAAGACAGCTACAGTGTACTTACATATAACAAATAAATAAATCTTTTAAAAGATGAAACTAAAAAAAAAAAAAAAAGAAAGCTCCAGGTAGCTTGCATCTCACTCAGTCTCAATAAATAAATAAATAAATAAATAAATAAATAAATAAATAAGATCCTAAGTATCAAGATACTGGAATCCAAAGGGTTAAATATTTTATTAATGACTTCTATATGGATCCAGTGCTTGCCTGTCATACCTGAATGAAACTGGAATCTAATCATAAATATACTTTTTTTTTCTTTTTCAATAGGACTACACAATTATGTATGTCTTATGTTTTATTCTTTTGGACACACTTCCCAGAAATCACTATTGTCCCACAGTGGTCTTCAACTGTCAGCAATTTCACATTACCACCATAGCTGTCAAAGTTTCTTCTCAAACTGTTTCCCACAGTACAAACAGTGGGGTTTGTACTCAGTGTTTCCCAAGTGACCTGTCATTTTTTATCTAAACTGTCCTGTGCAGTCATGATTCTCCACCCATGCCAGCTGCACACAGCCTGCATATCTCCAGAGCCAACACCTCTGTCGCCTCTTGTTTACATCCTACTATCCTGCCCATGTGCTAGCCAACCATTTTGGCAATTACATTTTGGTGCCATATGGTTCTATTCACTAAAACTTTCCCTTCCCAAGAGCTTGCCACTTCTTTTCTAGTCTCCAGCTTCCACTGTCTTCAAGGTGTATAGTCAAACCAGCTCTTCCCATAACAACCTCAGATCCCTGCTGGTGTATACACGGCTGTGTCTCTTGGCTGTGCTCCTGCATTACTGAGTCTCTGTGTGCCAAGACTCAAGTCATTTATGCAGCCAGCTACTGCAGAGCCTGGAGTCTGCTGTGTTTTATGTCCCCAGTGGCACCTCTGCTGTGCTTCATAAAGCCTTGGGAGTGAGCGATACTACAATAAACCCTAATGAAAGAGATGCAGAGATGGAGAATGAGGTTTCATGCATTGATACTTCTTCCTACAGATGCTTTTCTTGTGGTGTGAGACCACATCTGGCCTGGCATCTTTCATGTCATTTGTGGAAAGAAGATTCTTCCATCAAAGACTTCTTTAACCCAAGCATTTTATAACAAGGGCCCCTGGGTTTTAAAGCAGCCACTTGTCCAGGCAAGGCTACCAGCATTCTGCCTAAGACTCAACTGCATCTATCCAGGTCAGAGGCAGCCCTTTACTAGGTACCATCATTACTTTGCCCTGCAGGAGATTTTTAAGATTGATTCTTAATGGAAAAGTTAAAGTCATGTGGCTTTAAAAAGAGGTTTCTTAGTCAGGCCAAGAGCTAGGGTAGAGTTCATGTATGAAGCCCTGGGCTTGATCCCCAACACCACATAAACTAGGAATGGCGATAACTGCCTGTCATCCATTCACTCAGGAGATAGAGGCAGGAGACCAGAACTCATGGTCATACTCCTAAAAAGTGAGTCTAAATCCACCTTGGGATACATGAGACCCTGTCTCAAAAAAACAAAACAAAACAAAACAAAAAAAAACAAAAACAAAAACAAACAAAACCTACATAAGTAAATTTTCAATATATTATTTTCAGTCTCTAATACATATACAAACTTTTATTAATTTACACACACACACACACATACACACACAATGTGTCCTGCTCTCTGCTAAGGACAAAAGATACAGCATGGAAGGTCCCTGATGGGTAGCCCATGAGCTCACAGCCCAGGAGAGAACTATTTTAAATGAGCAAGCAACCATTAACTTTATCACATTCTGTTTGCTAGGCATAGAAATGGGTATGTGAAGGACATGCAAGGGCGATACATTTGATACACTCAGTCATAGGCACAAAGCCCTGAGCATCAGCTTGGGTTAGAGTCTGACACTAGGCACCCAGGAGACAGATGCTTAAGGATCCTTACAAAACAAACTGGTATACAGATAAACCACTGAAACACCTCCTCACAAAGTTCCCCTGCCCTGAAGTCTGTGTGCAGAGTAAGGCTTCACAGATTTGCCAGAGACATATGTGAGTTGTCTGAGGAAACAATGCCAAGTCAAGCAGTTGGAAAGACTGCTCCAGACCTTGCTAACGCCGATGGCATCCACCTGATCCAGGAAGTCTACCTGTGAGATGCTTAGTTTCACATAGTCTGTATCATTATTAATTCATTCCTAACAGACTGATACAGCTTGTCACTGATTTGTCATTAGACATTTTAATGTCTAATTTGGAATATGTTTATTATAAAATTATTAAGGTAAAACTAGTATCCATAAAAATATAATATTAAGTTTAGAGTCTCTATGTTTATTCAATCACTGGATTTAATTTTATGTTCTAATGTACAAAGAAATATTTTTGATGACTTATAAATATATATAATATATGTATCATAATGCCACAAAGCCCTCTGTTATAGACATTGCATAATATTTATTGCATAATATATTGACATTGCAATGGCTCCCTGAGAGATGAAACACAATGTAAATGTCTTTAAGATTTTTATTCTTTGTATAGTTCCCTCATATACTTGTAAACAAATACATAACTCTTTGAGTGACACAAGTGTGCATATTGCCAGCATTGGGGGAAAAGATTTGGACATTAAAAAAGAAAGCTTAGACTTTTCAAATCCCCCAGATATGTTATCCTTATAAACAAAGACACAGTGATCATATTCATAAATAATACCCATAATTTGTCTGGGATATAGATATAAGTTTATAAGAATATTAATAGCCAACCAATATTTAGATGATGCAACACACCAAGTTTGGACATGAGCTAAACTTATAAAGAGTTTTATAGTGGCCACTTGAAACAAAACATCAGAATTCCTGAACCTGTGTGGGTAGAGAGACACACGCCTTTAATCCTAGCACTCAAGATGCAGACTCAACTCTGTAAGCTCAAGTCCAGTCGATCTACATAGCAAGATCCAGCTATACAATAAACCTTTTCTCAAAACAATTAATTTGATTTAATTTTTAAAAAGGATACTTAAGCTCAAAGGATCTACTTGTACTCACTGTTTCTTTTTCTCCTTTCAAACCAAAACTTTGTAAAGGAAATACAAATCTCTTCAGGGCACTGACAGGATGTAAGTAAGGATCATGGTTCAAAAAAATCTCGATCAACTATGGAAGTTTGATCTAGTTTCAGTGGGGCTTATAAGGAGTAAATCTTACAATAAATGATTATAAGTAATTAGGCTGGCTGCAGCCAAAATGTTATCTATAACGTTTTTTCAATTATTTTTTTAACAAAGATGAAGTTTTTAAGAAAAACGTTTAGAGTAAAGTTTATAAAAGATAAGCATTTAATTTCTGTGTGTTCAGGTAATTCTGCTGAGTCCTTTTTCTCATTATGCAGATAATGAGATGAAGAACAGATGTCTGTTTTTAACGTAGAAAATACCCATAACCTTAGAGTCATTCAACTCTTAAGCTCAGTTTTCTTACCTGAGAACCAAGGGTTAGGCTCTGTGACCACAACGGTTCTCAATCCCCAGCACATTTCGATTTCTGTCTATCAAAGCTAGGAAGCTCTAGGCCAGGACAATGTATGGCATCCTTGACTTTACGCTATTCGGGGACATGGCAATATACAGCAATTAAAAAGTTTTGCTCCAGACTGGCCTGTCAAGATGTGCCCACTGATGGGCATGAACATCACAGGAAAAACTAACAACTTTCTTGCTAAATTATTTTTTAGGGAGGAGGGGGACGAGGCAGGGTTTCTTTGTCCAGAACTCCCTCTGTAGGCCAGGCTGGCCACGAAATCAGAGATCTGCCTACTTCAACCTGGTGCTGGGATTAAAGGAGTGTACCACCACAGTTGAACCCCATATTTGATACGAGCATAGTATTAAACTGACTCCCAAGGGCTCATCACTAATGCATCTCTCAGCCCTCACCAGAGAAACCTTGTTTGGAGTAAATGGTGATTGACACAGAGACCCACAACTGGTCAAGGTACAGAGAAAAGGGCTGAGGAATGTTCACCAGTAAATGTGACAACTGTATCCCACAACTTCTTCCCGAAGCTCAGGGATTGCAGTGGATGGCTTTAAGGAAACAGTGCTTTCTGGACACGGCGAGGCGATTGCACGTGTGAACACACATGGCTATGATGGCATGAACAGACCTGTGCAAGCTCAAGCCAGACGCAATTCCAGCAGGGAGAGTGAATGGGGAGGCATAAACTCTTACCCTTAGCTGAAGAGCTGTTGGCCATTAACTGTTGGGAGAGGGAGAGTGGGTATTTTTAATGGTGTGGCTTCAGACAGAAGGGCATACCAGTGGAGTATATATCTAAAAGAACATACACAGGACAAACTGTACTTGGTGGGTTTAAAGCAAAAGAGTTTTGTGCAGGGTGGTAAATGTGGCTATAGGAGGTAGGATAGCTCAATGGTAGAGTGCTTGCCTAGCATGCAATGTAGAGGGAGGGGGCACAGGGGAGGGGAGAGGGAGGGAGAGAGGGAAGGGTACAAGTTTAAAATTTTGAAACAGTAAGGACTTAGCCAAGCACTAGAGACCAGAAAATGCAAAAGCAGATCACTGCCCACTAACAAAACCAGAAGCTAAATGTCAGTGTAATAAAGCCTGGAGAAGGGAGGGCACCTGCTCAGAGGAGAAGGGAAGGGGAAACACGGGGGCGGGGGGGGGGGGGAGGAAGGATTGTGTGAGGTAGAAACTGGGAAGGGGCAGCGAGTGGCATGTAATATGAATAAGTAAAAATAAATACTATGTTATAAAAAAAGCATAAATTAAAAAATCACACAGAAAAAAAGAGCCTCAACATCTGGAGGGGGGTCTACAAAGCCTTCAACATCTGGAGGGGGTCTACAAAGCCCTCAACATCTGAGGGGTCTATACAGCCTTCTGCATCTTGAGGGGGTGTCTATAAATATGAATTTACCCTAACAAATTATCACAAAAGTTGAACATAAAATTTAAAGATACAAAACTCAGAATTTGTCTTTAATATAAGCATCTACAAGACACTAAAGAGGAAACAAATCAAGAATGAGAGAAGTATGGATTCTGAAATACTGAAGTGATGAAAAAATTCTGGATGACTGCAGCTTCTGGCAAACCATCAGAGAGAACAAAGACCATTTAGAGAAAGCCTGTCGAGCCCTAGTCTTCAAAATAACTAAGTTTGTAATAAAAACAACCAACGCCAGGCCCTGACTGAATGCCTAGAGAAGGCACTCGTTGAGCCAGCCCTGGGAAGAAGTTGGGTACAATTCCTGGAACCCATGTGAGAGGGGAGGAAAGGATGGACTGCATAAATTATCCTATGATGTCCACATGTACATTATTGTGTAGAGGCATGCATGCCGCCACATAATCATCATCACCACCATCATCATCATCATCATTAATTTAAGTGCCAGAATTAAAAGGGACTGTGGGAAAACTGCAAAAATGAAAACATGCTTATGGAACAAAGCCAGACCTTGCTGAATTCTTAAAAATGTCCTTCAGTGGCCTGCTTTTTTATGAAGGGAAATGGGGGAGCAGTGGATCTGGAGGAGAGGGGAGTTTGGGGAATGGAACTGGGAGGAGTGGAGAGAGGAGAGGCTATGGTCAGATGTATTATATGAGAGAAGAGTAAATAAAAAGAAAAACCGTCCAAGATGGGGGGAAAAATGCTCAATCCCCTAGTCAAAGCACAGAAAAGCGACTTTGGATGTCACCAGCCTTGGCAATGTAGCAGTTCGAGTGAAGGATGATGGGAGGCAGAAAGCTAGAAGGAGTGCCAAGAACAAGTAGGCAGGGGGTGGGGGTGGGGCAACACACTCTCCTCCCAGAAGGTCATACCACAACTCCCCCTACACACACAAGGTCAAGATGACTCCTCCCACAAGGTCAAGACAACTCCTCCCACAAGTCAAAATAACTGCTGACTGAAACAAAACCTCAAAGATGTTGATAAAGTGAAAATTATCTAATCAAAGTAAATTGTTGAGAGGACAGAATAAAACAGGGTTAGAATGCTTTCTAAACAAGGGCAGAGATGAAACAGCTACTATCTAAAATGGATCATTCAAAAGAGTACCCACAGAAACCTGTCTGTAGAAACATGGCAATTAGCATCAATGGACACAAGTTTGAAAGTGCCTACCCTGAGGGAAGGAACAGGAATTAGGACGTAGTGAGGTAAGAAACCTGGCATTTGATCATGAGAGTTCTGTACTATTTTAACTGAAAAACAAACAAACAAACAAACAAAAAACCAAGGAAAGTTACTATACATTTATCTTTAATTTTTCAAAGGATTCTAAAGTTTTCTCTGGGGCCACTGCCAATTTTCGTTTTAAATTTTTTTTTGTTTGTTTTGTGTACAGATCTTAATTTTCATGGATTGCTTTCAGGTCCTGGTACCAAGAAGTCCTTGGGATATCCTTGCATGTTTCAACACTGTAGCTTCCATGGCCCCCACAAGTCACAGCCTACAATAACAGCTAATGTTTATATGGTGGCTTTCATCTGAAGATGTGTTGCATGTCCCAACATCATTCCACCTTGTTCCTGTGGGAGGTGGGAGGCAGGTGCTATTAACCCCATTACACACATGGGGAAATTAAGGCCAGGAGCTCTTACAACCAATCTGCTAAGTTGGTTCTGTCACTCAGACTGAAGGAGCAACTGCTAAACCTCATGACCCTTGTGAGGGGTCCTGGGACAAAATAAATGAGTCGAGCCAGGCACAGTGACTGCCACCAACCTTTGAGACATGGTGGCAGAAGAATCGGGAGTTCATGGTTCTCACTGGCTATATAGCAAATCTTGAGGCCAGCCAAAAGGATAAAATAACTTTGCTTGCATCCTGAAAAGGACCTCTTTCTGCAGACACAGGATGGGCATCATTCTTCTCCCTCTTCCACTGAGTGGTTCAGGACCCAAGACGAGGAGGGGGTGGTCACAGAGGGAAGGTGGGGGCAGGGAGGAGAAAGAATGCTATAATAGTTGTGGGTAGTGGTTGGCCCATTCACTAATTCATTCACTAATTAGATCAGAAATTGGGGGCTAAGGAATGGCTCAGTAGGTAAAGGTGCCTGTCACCCAAGCCTAAAGACATGGTGACCCAAGTACAATCCCCAGACCCACATAGCAGAAGTAGAAAGCTGATTCTTGCAAATTGTCTTCTGACCTCCACACAGTGTATGCACACATGTATGCACATGGTAAATAAATGAGTAAAAATATAATTAACATTTTTAAAAGTAAGTGTTTGGAAAGCCTTTGTCTTAGTTAAGGTTTCATTGTTGTGAAGAGACACCATGACCAAGGCAACTCTTATAAAGGACATTTAATTGGGGTTGGCTTACAGGTTCAGAGATTCAGTCCATTATCACTATGGGAGGAAGCATGGCAGCATCCAGGCAGGCATGGTGCTAGAGAAGCTGAGAGTTCTACATCTTGTTCCAAAGGCAGCTAAAGAGAAGACTGACTCCCACGAGTTCGAAGGAAGTCTCATTGCCCACCAGCACAGTGACACAATTCCTCCAACAAGGCCACACCTTCTAATAGTGCTACTTCCTGGGCCAAGCATATTCAAGCCACCACAGCTTTCTATGGGTTTTGCAAGCCTGTGCTCCATGCCAAGGAGAATTAATGAAGCATGGAATTAATGCTTACCTATCATTTATAAATTCCTTGAATGCAAATGAGGCATGTGGCACTAAACAATAAGGAAAAGAGTATGCACTAGAAGATAGAAACTTAACAGTAAATGAAATAGAAAAGACTAAATTTCTATTAAAAACTATAAAATTTCAATTTGTTTACAAGAAGCACCTCAACTCTTTGCTGAGAGGCTCCTGGGGTCTTAAAATCCAATTTACAAAATAAATGAGTTGAGCCAGGCACAGTGACTACCACCAACCTTTGAGACGTGGTGGCAGAAGAATCGGGAGTTCATGGTTCTCACTGGCTATATAGCAAATCTTGAGGCCAGCCAAAAGGATAAAATAAGCAAGTCATGTTATGTAAGGAGAGCAAATAATCTTCCTTCATGAGAATTCTCAAGATTGCTATTTATTTTTCTGGACTTCAACAAAACAAAAATGACAGTCGGGATTCTGTGGTCCTGTGGGAGGCGCTGAACAGGGCTGAGACCCAGGAAGATTAAGTGGAGATGGGTGGTGGGGTGGGGGGCTTTCAGGCCTGCTTCAATACTCAGAAGCTGCAGTGAGGAGGTTCTGGTCCAATATGTAAGATCTAAACAGGAAAAGCATGGTATTCTGTTAGAGTTAAGAACCATAGGTGTGTCTGCAGTTGTCTGACCAGTGAGTGACTGGAGCTACGAACATCAGAATCACACTAATTCCTCCTTCAGCTTAGCAAAGCTCCTGATTTTTGCCCTGTTTCTGTCTTAGTTCCACTGTCTTGGATTTCAGAGGATTCTTCACTCTGTACCCTGTTATGCATCAGCCATCATGCTCCTGACCCCAGGACAATTTCCCAGAACCGACTCTGATAAAATACTTCTCAGAAAAACCATAAAATGCACTGGCCAAAGACCACCTGGGCCCTCTGGGGAATGAAGGTACTCTCCAAGGATGATTTCTGTTACTGTAATCTGCCCTCTAAAGAAATGTCTAAGAGGTGCTTGTAATTTAGAATTGGGATAGCCTCTGGTCTCTTGCTTGAGAGACTGCTGAAGCAAGATCTGAATCTCCTTGTCTCACTGGGGCAGTCCTGGCAGGTAAAGACCCTCTGGGGCTTTACTTTTGGGGGCTCGTCCGGGATCTGAGACACCCCCCCCAAAATGGGCACTCAAGACCACCCAGATCGGAGGACCAGGCTCGAGCTCAAGTCTGAGTGTCTGAAGTGTAGAGAGTGAGTTCTAGGTTCTTTTACTTTGGCTCTATGTTCTTTTACTTTGAGCAAGGGAGATAGCTGAGAGGGCTACTGAACAGGATGGTCAATTAACGGCAGGCAGACATGCCACAATGTCATGACCGTGGAAGGTCTGGAGGATGCTTCAGACTCTCCGAGGGAGTCAGGAGAACTCTCCTCCTTTCTGAGCATGCCGGTATAGCAGGCAGCCAATTCTGGCTGAGTCACACTCTAATTCACCTCCTGAAGTCTTGGAGGGTTTGGTTTCTGTGTTTGTTGGTTATCTCATTCTGTGTTCTTGCACTTAGACTGATAATATTTTGGGGCATGGGACAGACTAAGTCTACCCCACTGAATATCTTAGTGACACATTAGAAGGAAGTTAAGGAAAGAGGAGAAACCTCTCTCTTGTAGTAAAAAATGGCAAATTGGTCACCCTATGTTCCTCAGAGAGGCCTGCCTTTAATATAAGTTACCCCCCACATACACACACAGGGGCCTTCGACTTTCCTGTCATCAGGGCAGTTGAAGGGAGGATTTTTAGACAGGGACTGCATGGTCACCCTGACCAGGTATCCTACATAATAACTTGGAAGAACCTAGTGGAGGGCCTCCCTTTCTTTCCCCAAGACCTACCTCAAAGGTTCTAACCTTCAGGAAAAAGGAAACATGGGAGGAGGGGTCCAGAGCTGAGAAGAAGTCAATCCTCCAAGACCCTTCAACAATGGACCTGTTGCTCCAAGACCCTACTCCTCCACATCCCGCTACCCTTGCCCCATTAGCCCCACCAGAGCCAGCACTGGCCCCAGGATCTTCAGCCCATATGGGACCAGGGCTATTGTACCCCCCTTTACCAGAGGGAGGAACAGGAGACCCCCCATCTTCCCCGGTCCTGCCATGGGGACCTGAAGTCAGAGAACCACCTCCCCTGATACCACAGTGGCTCTTCCATTGAAGACAAATGGACCTCTAGATGATGAGAGCAATCAGGCTATGAAATATTGGTCATTCTTGTCTGCTGACCTATACAACTGGAAGTCTCAGCATCCCCCTTTCTCATATAATCCCAAAGGTTTGATTAACCTCTTTGAAACTGTTCTGTTGACCCATCAGCCCGCCTGGGATGACATATAACAGCTTATGATGGTCCTCTTCACCACTGAGAAGAGAGAAAGAATCCTCAATGAGGCCCAAAAGAATGTGCCCTCAGACACAGGGTGCTCCCTCTGAAAAGCAGCTGTCATTGATGCAGGATTCCCATTAACCCAACCTGATTGGGACTTTAATTCAGCTGAAGGTAAGGAACACAACTGCCAGGTTCTGTTGGCAGGTCTCAAGGCAGCTGCCCAGAGGCCCATAAATTTGACCATGGTACATGATATTAGACAGGGATCAGGTGAGTTGCCTGCTGCTCTTTTATGGAGGCATTCTGCCAATATACCCCTTATGACCCCAGCAGCAAGGAGCACAAAGCTACTGTGACTATGGCTTTTATAGACCAGGCTTGTAGAGATATCAGGAAAAAGCTGGAGGGGCTGCAGGATAAGTCATTGAGGAATTTAGTGCAGGTTGCTTAGAAAGTCTACCATAACAGGGAGACAGAGGAGGAGAAGGAGCAGAAAAAGAGAAAGGAAGAAGATGAAAGAGAGAAGAAAAAAGAAAAGTGACAGGAAAGGAATTTACAGAGGATCTTGGCTACAGTAGTTAGGGAAAGCAGATAAGAGAGACTTCAACCAAAGAGAGACAGAAAACTCCTTGAAAAGGACCAGTGCACATATTACAAGGAGAGGGGACCTACTGGAGAACCTGTCCAGGTCCTTACTATTAAACTGGAGGATGAATACAAATTGTGTGAAACCAAAACCCAAAAGACAGAGGATATTTCTTGGTGGCTAGAAAAGTTCCCTCTAGCTTGGGCTTAAATGGCTGGGCTAGGACATGGTATCTGCAGGCTCCTGTGTATGTGGAGCTTAAGACCCAGGCTGATCCCATCTCCATGCATTAGTACCCAATGTTGTGGGAGATATAAGAAGGTGTTAAACCTCATATTTACAGGCTGCTACAACTGGGGGTTCTGCACAAGTGCAGCTCTGCTTGGAATACAACCCTGTTGCCTGTAAAGAAGCCTGGAACTCAGGACTATCACCCTGCTCAAGATCTGAGAGAGGTAAACAAGAGTCCTAGATATTCATCCTACTGTGCCTAACCCATATACCTTGTTGAGCTCTCTACCTCCATTCAGGATCTAGTGCACAGTCTTGGATCGGAAGGATACCTTTTTCTGCCTGTCACTGGCCCCAAAGAGCCAAGAGTACATTGCCTTTGAGTGGAAAGATCCTGAAAAAGTGATTGCTAGGCAACTGACATGAATGCAGCTTTCCCAAAAGTTTAAGAATCTGCCTACCATCTTTGATGAGGCTCTCCACCAGGACCTACATGAGTTTCAAGAAAGACACTCCCAAATAACTCTTGTGCAGTATGTAGATGACCTCATCACCACTGAGACCAGAGAACAGTGCCTGGAAGGTACTAAACAATTGTTAAAGGAACTGGGGAAGCTAGGATATCGAACCTCTGCAAAAAAGGCTCAGATCTGCCATAAGCTACCTAGGATATCACCTGGAGGATGAGCAGAGATGGCTCTCCCAAGTCAGGAAGGAGACCATACTACACATTCACCTACCAAAGACCCCATGCCGGTTACAAGAGTTTCTGGGGTCTGAGGGGTTTTGTATATTGTGGATACCAGGGTTTGCAGAAATTGCCAGCCCTTTATACCCTCTGACCAAAAACTACCAAACATTCCATTGGGGAGGGGAAGAGCAAGCTGCTTTTGACACAATCAAGTTAATGCTGGTGTCAGCTCTGGCACTTGGACTTCCTGACATTCACAAAGTCCTTCCAACTGTTTGTAGCAGAGAGCAAAGGGATTGCAAAGGAAGTGGTGACACAGAGACTGGGCCCTTGGGAAAGGCCATTGGCCTACATCTCAAAGAAACTTGGCCCAGGAGTGTACAGCTGTCTGCCTTGCCTCTGCACGGTGGCAGCTGTAGCAGCTGTGTTAAAAGATGCCGATAAGCTGACTATGGGACAGAACCTGCCAGTCACAACCTCCCATGAGGTAGAGAACTTGGTAAAGCAGCCTCCAGACAGATGGTTAACCAATTCCCACATGATCCACTACCATTCCCCCCTCCTCAATCCCAAATGCACCACATTCACAGCCCCCGTGGCTCTCAACCATGCTTCCTTGCTCCCAGATCCTGATCTGGAAGCTTCCTTGTATGATTGCCAGGAAATTTTCACTGAGGCACACGATTGGAGGAAGGACCTAATTGACCAACCCCTTTCGGATGCAGAACTCACGTGGTTCACTGACGGGAGCAGCTTCTTGGTTGATAACCAATAGAAGACTGGAGCTGCCACCTGTAGAATCCGACTGACAAGTAATCTAGGCCAAGGTGTTACCACCTGGAATGTCTGCCCAGAAAGCAGAA
Organism: Mus caroli; assembly: GCF_978045245.1. Classification (NCBI taxonomy): domain Eukaryota; kingdom Metazoa; phylum Chordata; class Mammalia; order Rodentia; family Muridae; genus Mus; species Mus caroli. The sequence continues at coordinate 11,811,421 of NW_028227266.1, forward strand.
CTAATCGCCCTCACCAAGCCTTGGAACGTGGAACTAGAAAGAGGATTAACATCTACACAGGTACGCCTTCAAGACATGCATTTGCATAGGGCCATTTATCAACAACAGGGACCCCTAACCTCAGAAGGCAAGATCATCAAGAACAAATCAGAGATAGTTGCCCTACTACAGGCCCTTTTAAAATCGGCAAAAGTATAATCCATTGCCCTGGGCACCAGAAGGGTGAGGACCCCATAGCTAGTGGGAACTTGCCTGGCAGACAGGGTGGCAACGGAAGTAGTGATGAAAGAAATAAAGACTATCTTCTTGACAAACCACCACCCAGGAGAAGAGAGCCCAGATTGGAACTTGAGAAATGACTGACTGGATATGCTAAATTAATTAGAAATTAGTATACCTGGGTATACTAATCATGAGCTTATGCTGATTAAAGAGTGCCCCACTAACTATTTGGACAAAGGTGGACATTAGAAGACACTGGAGGGAAAAAACCATCCTACCAGAACATCAGGCCCTTGAACTGTTTACACAAATGCACGGATATACCCACCTTGGTTGTAGAAAACTAGAATAGGGGTTGGGTGTAGTTATTTTAAACCTAGGAAAACTAGCAGACATGATAGCTAGAAATTGTGAAGCTTGTCATGTAAGTACCTATCCCACCAAGGCACCATGAGGAAAAAGGCTAAGAGGTATTTTGGGAAATTGATTTTACTGAAGTCAGACCAGGAAAATATGGGTATAAGTACCTAAGCCTTCCCCACCAAGAGAGAAACTGCACTAGCGGTCATGAAGAAGATACTAGAGGAGATACTTCCTTGATTTGGTATGCCTAAAACCATTGGCTCAGATAACGGGCCAGCCTTCATTTCTCAGGTAAGCCAGAGAGTGGTTAAGTTTCTGGGCACAGATTGGAAAATCCATTGTGCATACTGTCCTCAAAGTTCAGGGCAGGTAGAAAAGATAGATTGGACCCTGAAGGAGACCTTAACCAAATTGTTCTTAGAGACTAGAACAGGCTGGGTGGTGCTCCTTCCCATGGCATTGTTTAGGGCCAGAAATATCCCCTATCATTTCAATTTAAATCCCTTCAAGATCCTGTATGGGACCCCCACTTCTTTGGCCCTGGTTCTTGACACGCCCCCAGAGTGACTTTTCAGGCTGACAAGGATCTTATGGCTCAATTACAAGCTTTCCAGATCAGCCACCAAGAATTGTGGCCTAAACTTAGTGCCCTCTATAATGTAGGTACCCCAGAGATTCCACACAAGTGCCAAGTTGGAGATTGGGTATATGTTAAGAGGCGTTGTGCTGAAAACTTGGAAGCAAAGTGGAAAGAGCCATCCCTGGTGATGTTGACCACCACGACCTCCATTAAAGTGGATGAAGTAACTGCCTGGTTCACATAACTCACATCAGACCAGCACCTGCACCTGACTCCAGCTGGATAGCAGCCAGACACCTGAGCAATCCCCTCAAGCTCAAAATCACCCACCCTTCTGCAAGGCCAGAGAAACCATGAGATGGCTATGGTTCCTTCCCACGCCGAGTCTCAGCACCACCCACAACCCTACCAAAGTGATTCGAAAAGTACTCTCAGCCACTGGGGATGTAGCTTGGTCCACTACAGAGGAATACCCACTTTATACCTGTTGACTGGACCTTGTCTGTGATCTCTGTAAGTTAGTGGCAGGCCTTAACTCCTGGGATACCCCTACCTAGAGACACAGGGGGAGGGATTACCCAAATGTGGGGCGTGAGGGACTTGCAAATCTAAACCATGTGCCAGAAGTGGCCTTGCAGGGTGGGGCTTAGGGTGCAGACACCTGAAGTTGAGAAATGCTCTGCTAGAAATCCCCATATATGTGTGCTCCCAAGATGGGAAAAGCCAACAGCAGGCCCATCAGTGTGGGGCCACCCACTCTTTCTGTGCTACCTGGGGGTATGAAACATTGGGAAGCACATAGTGGAGAACTAGCTCTTCATGGATCTGATCAGAGAGGAGGAACCATATGGGGGCCAGGCTTACTAAGAGCCAATGTGAGGGATATCAACAACCCTCAGGGCTTAGTGACCAACCGAAGGGCACTTGGAGAGGAGAAGGCCCCCATCTGTCCTTTACCTGTAACACTGTTGTTATACAGTTTACTCAAAAGGGAAAGGAAGCCTAGGACTGGACCAAAGGAAAAACCTGGGGCCTGTGGTTATACAAGGGAGAGTATGATAACAGACTCCTGTTCTCCATCTGCATGAAATTAGAAGTTCCCTCCATACTGCTGGGACCTAACCCAGTGCTAGCTCCCAACCAGCCCATTTTGGTCCAACCCACTGCTGCCCCTGATATCTACCTCAGCCCTGGAAGGGGGTTCAGGTGACTGGGCATCCCCTTTGACCATGCTCATAGATACGACCTTCCAAGTCCTCAATGAAACCAATCCTAATGTCCCCTATTTCTGTTAGGTTTGCTGTGCTGTAGCCCCACCATATTATGAAGGAATAGCCTTCAATGGCTCGGTGACCTCATTAACCAATGCCTTACTATGCCAATGGCAGCAAAGACGAAGCTGGCCCTGTAAGCTGTAACAGAGACAGGACTTTGTGTGGGTAAGGTCCCACCAACCCATATTCACCAATGTTCACAAATCACAGCCACTAGTGACTCTCCCATCTACTATCTGCCCCCTCAATATGAATGGTGGGCTTGTACCTCAGGATTGGCCCCTTGTGTGCACTACATCCTCAACCAGTTCTCTGATTTCTATACTGGTCAAATTGATCCCAATGCTTATTTACCACCCCTATGGAGATATTCTAGATAGATGAGACAATACCCTCTATCAAACAAGAAGGGAACACTTCACAGTGCTCATAGTGCCATTGCTCTTGGGGCTTGGAGTGACTGGAGTGGCTACTGGTACCTCTTTCTTGGTGCTACAAGGTCACCAATACCAGAACCTCAGGGCCACCATAGATCTGGACATTAAGAGGATGGAAACTCTGATGTCCCACCTACGGGAGTCTCTGACCTCTCTGTCAGAAGTGGTCCTACAGAATAGAAAAGGGTTAGATTTACTGTTCCTCCAACAGGGAGGATTGTGCACTGCCCTCAATGAAGAATGTTGCTTTTACATAGACTATCCCGGGGTAGTTAAGGATTCCATGGCCAAGGTTAGGGATGGGCTAGCCAAACGGGAGAGAGAGAGAGAGAGAGGAATCAAAGTTGGTTTGCATCTTGGTTTAGTTCCTCCTTGTGAATGACAACCCTAATCTCCTCTTCCTTGGGTCCCATTTTTATTTTGCTGCTTGAGCTCACCTTTGGTCCTTGCATTATTAACAAGCTGATCGCCTTTGTAAAAGATAGAATAAGTGCTGTGCAGCTGATGGTTTTAAGGCATTCCAAAGATCAGGAGAGGAAGAATATGAGCTAGCAGAGCCTTATTACCAAGAAAGAAGAGCTCCGTGATTGGAGCTCAAACCAGAAAAAGGGGGAACGATAAGACTAAGCAACTCCTACCCAACCCTGAGATGGCTCCAGGAAAGGGCACTAGGCCCCAAGGGAGAGTCTCATGCTCCCAGGCCCAGGACAATTTCCCAAAAATCTGATAAAATACTTCTCAGAAAAACCATAAAATACACTGGCCAAAGGCCACCTGGGCCCTCTGGGGAACGAAGGTACTCTCCAAGGATGATTGCTGTTACTGCAATCTGCCCTCTAAAGAAATATCTAAAAGGTGCTTGTAATTTAGAATCAGGATTGCCCCTGGTCTCTTGCTTGAGAGACTGCTGAAAGTCGATCCTGATGAGCCGGAAAAATAAACCTCTTGCTTTTGCATCAATCATAGTCTCCTTGTCTCACTCGGGGAGTCCTGGCAGGTAAAGACCCTCCCAGGGCTTTACAGAAGCCTGTTCCACGAATGGGGAACTAAAGGGCCAGCGCCAAACAGACATCTCTGCACCTTGGCACATGTTGGGCTTGTAAACACCAAACATCTATTTCTGTGAGCAGAAGGACATTTGGGATAAGGATTTTTTTTTTTTTTTTTGTATTTTTCATCCTCCAAACACAGCAGCCAGTGTTCTATTCCTCATTCATCTAAAAAAAAACTGATGCTCTAAGGAGCATGCAGGGACCAGAGATCACTTCTGGGCTGGGGGAATCCCTGGTGCACAATGCTCACCTAGCCTGGTGGGGTCGGTGCGAGATCTGGGAAATCCATCATATGGCAGCCCTGGGTCCTGCTGAGGACCCTCTGGCTTGCAGACAGACTCCTTTCTCCATGCTGTAATGCCACTCATTCCAGAGCCTTGCCACCACCCTCCCTGTCTTGTAGATCCAGCGACTCATCCCAGAATTGCCCTCACTAACATACTGCAAAGCATGTCCCGACTCTCTGGGTCTCCCCGACTGTAACACATTCCTCTATACACGCCTAGACACGTTTGGTGCTATTATTATGAATGATAAGTATAATCCCTACACCCAAACTGAGCCCAAACTTTAGTAACAGTTTCTCAAGAAGCCCTGCAAGGCAGTGGGTTCACCTGTGAGCTCCATGGAAACAGAGATACAGTTTCTCAAACATGGCTATAATTAGTAAAATCTAAACTTAACTAAGGATCTGTGCTCTGTCACTCTGTTCCACCCCCACTCCTGTCTTTCTATGGTTGCACAAGACCTGGGCTCCCTCTAATGGTCATATTTGGTTGTGAATGCATTTCTCATAACTACCCAGAAATCTGGTGGGATCCACCTAACAGGACAGAGCCTCTCAGAGCAAAGCTCCTTTGACTTCATAGAAAGTAGAGCTTAAAAAAATCAACAAACATTCCAAATTCCTCTTGATTGATCTTTGGAAAAGAAGATAAATGAAAGTGTGTGTGTGTGTGTGTGTGTGTGTGTGTGTGTGTGTGTGTGTGTACATGAAGGTCAGAAGACAACCTCTGGTATCTCTTTAGGAAGCAGCCACCTTTCTTGAAATAGGAGCTCTCACTGGCCTGGACCTCTGGACCTCACCTGTTAATCTAGGCTAGGCCCTTGAGCATCAGGTATCTTGTCTCCTCCCCTCCAGTCCTGGAATTATTAGTATATACCACCATATCCAGATTTTAAAAGAAAAACAAATTAAAAAACATTCGCCCAAGAAATTGAACTCAGCTCCCCATTGTCAACTAATTGCCCAGCCTCAAAGTAAAATCTACATCTGAGGGGAAATGCGATTTTAGAACCCTTGTTAGAAAGGCTGAGGTGAGAACTCTTCATACTTGATCCAGAAGAGCAGCCAAGTTACAAGTAAACTTTAAGGCCCTAGGACACTCACTGGGAGTTGGAAGAACCGATCATCTAACCCTATGATGCACTGGACCGTCATTCAGATTCCTTTACACAACCCACCCCAGCTCAATTCCAGCCAGGAGGAAAGTAGACAAGTGGCTCATGGGCAAGCTGGAGAGAAGCATCCCTCTGTCCTTATCCCTCTGTCCTTACTATATTACAGTCTTCACTTCCTACTTGACTGCACAGCTCATGAAAAACAGATGCAATCCATGCATGATCTGTGCTTGGAATCTCCAACAACAAAACAGCTATTTCTGAAGTCTTGCTTCTCCAGCGTTGATTCTGAAGACAATCCAGCAGATTCAGTTGGTTTATTAGTAAGTTTCTCAGAGGCAAAGGGCTGATAGAATGCAGGTATTATAAAGGAGGCTTTACTACAGTGGTTACACACAGGCATCAGTACTCCAACAATGGCTGTCCTCGTGCTAAAGAGCTTGAAGACCCAGTAGCCATTAAGTGCACAAAGCTGGAGGCCTCGGAAGCACTAATTTGGTGATGAAAGCCTCCAAGATTCCTGGTGAGTTTCCGCTCTTCCTTCCCAGCACTGCTTACAGGAAGGCACCACCCACCTTGTCACTCTTCCCTACAGACCCGCCCAGACACATTCCAGATGGATAAAGTTGACAAGCAGAATTAACCTTCATGGTTGTTTTGATTTTTTTTTCTTGACGCAAGATTTTTTTATAGATCTGCCTGGTTCAAAACTCGCAATCCTCCTGTCTTGACCTCCTAAGTGCTGGGATTACAAGCACATGCTACCACAGCAAAAAGGACCACTATTTAAACAGGGACTACACACATGCTCATCTCTGCTTCTTCCTTAAGACTCCCTCCCTCCCTCCAGAAGCACAAAGCAAAGCTGGACATAGTGGCTAAATCTAACAGCTTGAGTTGGGTCCTATAGGTCCACATGGTAGGAGAGCGTTAACTTCTACATATGATCCTCTGACCATCACATGAATGCTAAGGCATGCATACATGTGTGTGTGTGTGTGTGTGTGTGTGTATATATATGTATATATACATATATATATATACACGCGCATATATGTGTGTGTGTGTTTGTGTGTGTATACACAGATATATACACATGTATACAGATACATGCACACGCGAATACACATACATATATACATGTCTAATAAATAAATGTAATTTTTGAAATGTGGATATGGGGGTTGCACCCCTGTATTATCAGAACTCAAGAGGCTGGGGCAGCATTGTGAACTTGGAGGCAAGCCGGCTTTCATGGACAGACCCTTTCTGAGAACAAACAACAACAAAAGGCAAGTAACCTGAAGGACGCCGGTGCTGTGGAGACAGCTCAGGCCTGAGTTGGATTCCCAGAACCCATATTTTAAAAGCTATGTGCTATGGCTTTTGCTTGTAACCCCAGTGCCGGTGAGGAAGAGACAGGCATATCACTGGGGTCACCTGTCAGCTAACTTGGGCTAAATGGTGTGAGCTCCAGGTCAGTGAGAGACCAAGATCAGAAAGGAAAGAAAGAAAAAAGAATGGAAGGAAAGAAAGAAGGAAAAGGCTCTGGAAAAATCAGTGCACAGATCGTCCTCTGACCTGCACACACACACACACACACACAAACACACACAAGCATACACGTGCCTGCTTACACAAGATGTGCCAGGAAGATAGGATGATGTCACTGTATGCCGGCAAGATGGAAAACATATGAAAGTACAGGGATCACGTGGGAGAGAGCTGAGCTGTGAACACCTACAGAATTGACCTGTGCTCATTTCATAGAGCCTGAGCACATACCTTGTCAAGGCTTGGGACCTACTTATCTGGTTAAAAGTCTGAAAGCACACGTTAGTGTGTCTTAGGACATCAACATCTAGACAATAGAGAGGAGAGGAAGAACAGAGACCCACATGTGAGCAGTGTGAGAACCTGGCCTGGGGAGAGTACATATCGCATCAGCCTGAGCCCCAACAGCCAGGATTTAATGCAAAGGCTATGCATTCTAGAGACGGAGGTTGGGAAAGGTGCTCCAACTCCATGCAAGAGGAAAGGACTCTTCCAGTGCTAAAACAAGTTGTAGAGCTCAGGTCGTCACTATCCCATTCACATTAGTGCTCTGGTGTGTGTGTCTGTGTGTCTGTGTGTGTGTGTGTGTCCACACCCCCTGAGAAACACAGAAACCACCTATGCTATTAGAGTCCCTCTGTTCAGTATCAGACTCCTGGGTGGCCTCTAGCCATGCCACAATCTAGTGTTAACCTGCCCCTTGTTATGGTCCTGCTGAGTCTGCCCATACCATTGACAGAACACATGCTACTAAATACATCTTAAAGAGACAAGTTCTCACTCTGCAGCCCAGGATGGACTCCCACTAGTGATCATCCTGTCCCAGGACTTCTTTTACAAGACATCATGTAACTATAAGCCAGAACACATCAAGATCTCACGAAGTTTATGAGCCACCTAAATTGCTTGTCACAATGTCTGCTGTTTTGATTTTAGCAAATTAGATGCCTTTAGCAGTGATGTATACCTCCTGCCTCCCATCATCTCCCCCCTACTCCCAGGGTGCACAGTCATCTTAAATCTAGCCTCTAAAACCAACTGTGTTGAACCAGGCATGGTAATTCACATCCATGATGCCAGCACTCTAGAGGGAGCAGGAAGATCAAGAGTTTGAAGCCATCCTGGCGTTTTATAGCAGTATCCTGAAAGGTTGAGTGTGTGCCTCACCTCAGACTACCAGGTGGAAAAACACATCTGAGTAGCCAACAGTCACCTTTGTCATCACACGCCAGTACCCATTCCCCAGGACACAGCTAGTTTTTGTCTTATTACCTATTCTAAATCTCCATCACTCTTTGCCTTGACTCCTTCAGTAGCCCCAGCTAACTTGTCCTTCCATCTTTCCCTATAGATCAGCTGGTGGGTTTTTTATAAAATAGTGCTGCTGAAAACAAGAAACCTTTAGATTTGTGGATGATACGGTCTCATTGGAGACATGGTAGGTACAGATGTAGGTAGAGAAAAAGCTAGAGTCAGCAATGGCAAACAAGAGGTGAAATATGACCCATCTAGTTGTCTTGGTTCAAGCAGTGCCCTGTGACCTCTTCCTATTCCTTTCTGTGTCTCCACTGCCCAGCAAGCACCCCCAGAGGAAGCCTGTGCCTAAAATGCAAATCTGCATTGTTACCTGCAGCTCCACCCATTCCAGACAAGAAAGCTGGCTGAGAGCAGCCAAGCTAAGCCAACGGCTGATGGACACTACAAATAAGTTCCCCAGGTGCAGAAGAACTCAACTTGGAGAAGGTTTACTCCCAGAATTCCGAGATGCTAAGAAAAATCACAACTCTTCTACACTAGGGTGGATTTTCATAGAAGCCAGTGGCTCTGCAAAACTTGGTTTCTTTGTTACAGTCATGATCCCTGAGAATAATACACCAAGATGCCATGCAGTTATGAGATGATTAAAATGATGATGATGGAGACACAGCCATGTATTGCTTTGTTATTTTATCCCCAACCCTGTGCTCAACACTTTATCTTATTGTTTGAGGTATCGCTTCTGCAAAGCAAGTAGCCATCTAAGATGAGGATTTAGTTAACTTTCCAAAAGTCAACAAATCCAACATCATGGCCTAATGCCAACATCAGTTTTCTTGACCACTCCCTGTGGTTTGCCTGTGTGCTTCCTCCAGCAGTGTCATGTGTGTTGGAGCCAGCTGTGGTTCTGTGTCATATGTTTCAGGCTCCACTGCACACAGGAACAGGTGGGGTTTGTAGGATCCCTGTCCAGCAGAGAGGGGGACTTCTCCAAGGATTTTAATGAAACCGCTTTCTCAGATGATCTTAACTTATGTGTATACCTTTTCTTGGGGAAGACTTATGCACATACACTTTATTTGGGGTGAGCCAGGGCTATATATGAACTTTGGAGAGTGGGAAGGAGTTTTTAGGGCGAATGTAAAATTAACTAGCTAGAGTTTAAAGTACTGGGAATGCCTCATTTGCAGGAAGAAGCATTCCAAGAATCCCTGGTACTTGCTGGGCAGGTTCATATCAAGAAAGAGGAAGTTGAAGCTATCATTCTGCCGAGGACTATTCAGCCTTCCCAGAGGATGTGAGGGTTCAGGCTCCCCAGACAAGGGCAGAGATGGGGAAGCCCTGCTGGTATAGGGAGTCTTCCATTTTGCCATGATCTCAGAGGAACTCTCCAGACATACATGGTAGGGTTTCCTCACAACTCCCCAACAGTCATCAAGGTTTATTGCTAAGACAACAGTAACAGGGATTCTAGCAGATATTCTTCACTTACCAAGAAAAAATAAACAAGCAAACAAACACCCCTGAAGGATGGATTTGTACTCAAATTCATTTGGTTGGAATATACAGGATTGAAATAAAGTTGAGTAGATTTCTCTATTACAAGATTTGTCATACCCCAACCCCAAACCCTGTGTGTGTGTGTGTGTGTGTGTGTGTGTGTGTGTGTGTGTGTGTGTGTGAACTCAACAACTTATAGGAGTCATTTCTCTCCTCCCACCTTGTAGAGTCTGGGGATCAAACTCAGGTCATCAGACTTGGCAGAAAATGCCTTTACCCACTGGTCCTTGCCTGACCTCTATAAGTCAACATGTACAGCTAATCTCCAGGAAAAGAGGAGCAAATGTGTATTCTCAGGTCTTCTTTGACCATAAAACTTTGTTCTCCAAGGATCACTTTTATGGTATTAATGGTTCACAGAGCATAAAATACTACATGACCCATGTAGTATTCACCCACCAGAGAAGGAGGTGGTGGGTGAAGCAGATTATGGAACACTCAGCCTATGTCAAAATAAACAGATGAAAGTTTTGCTGTATCAGTAGAAATCAGGAGGGCCTGTCCACTTTTATATCATAACTCTTTCTAGTCATTCCAGAAAACATGTCTGGAAAACTGTGGGCAAAAGCTATAGCTATTTCCAGAGAGGTACCTACAAGCTTCTTGCTTTAGTTTGTAAATTTAGGGCTTTTACACAGACAACAGCTCTCATAGCAGCCATCCAGGCCCCTGCTGGTCCATTTGTTCAAATTAGAAAAAAACAGAGGGAATAGTTTGGCAAGTAGATAGATTCATTAGCAAAGCTTTAAGAGACACCTTCTCCACCAGATGGCTGCAGCCCATATTGAACATGGTTTTCCAAGGACAGAAAAATGACTCCTGTGAGATTTCCTCTGATTTACACACTCATTCTGTGGTATGTACACTACTAGTGTGTGTGTGTGTGTGTGTGTGTGTGTGTGTGTGTGTGCGCCCACAGACTAGGCAAAGAGCAGAGAGACCAACACTGGCTACCACAGCTCAATGCCAAACAAAGGTTGCTCCAACCAGCAGACACCAAGATCCTCCAGCACAGCACTACCATCTCCACTTCAGCCTTCCAGCCTCCAGAACAATGGGAGAATAAACACCTGCTGTTTCCAGTCTCCCAGCAGGCCATGGTCATCTGCTGCAGTGGCCACAGGACTCTCACTTACAGATCCTCTATGCTGCAGATGGGCACTGCCTTTTACAGAAGTATCTAATTCCACTGAACCAGTGACTTTGCTCAGTCCACAGATGTTGGCCAGCCCTGCCAGCTGAGCTACTCCCTCCATATCCACTTAGCTCTCTCACTTTCAAGAACCCGACAGAAGAAGAATCCAGTGCCAGGCCACGTACCCAGCACTGTGCTGGAACGTGGTATTTTCTTGCCCACCCTAGTCCTCCACTTAAGGAAGGGATTTCCTTAGGATGGGTAGCCCACCAAAGAGAATCACATCCTCTGGACCAAATTCTGCTCGCAGTGTGGAAGGGAACCACCCACGTGAACTTTAGCAAGCTTTTCCTCATTCAGAAGCCCTCTTTGTAAAGCACTGGATTTGGAAAGGGATAAGGGTGTGCTGCCTCTATAAAAACATTTTCTTTTGGTGAGTAAAAGAAACACTCTTAAACACACCAAAGCGAAACCACTTTGTCTGTGACCAATAAAGAGGGTAGAAGGGAACCTTGGTAGAGAAGACCTCGGGTGGGACCCAGCTCATAAACACAGGCAGGATTCAGTCATGGTGCTCCACAAAGGGCTTTGGAGGGTGGGAGACACAGCAGCAGTATTTTAAATTATGAGACCAACCGTAAAAGAATCCACAATTAAACCACTAACGTGTCTATTGCCAAAGTGCCAAGATCACTGGAAACGAGTAGAGACAGCAGACTTTCAAGGCTGTTGTAGTTCACTCAACACCGGACAATTATTTTCTTGAGTTCCCACACAGTGCAAAGCAACTGTGCTCAGAGAAGGCAGGGGTGGAGGTGCTCAGCTATGGAATGAAGGGTTAAGGAGGGGAGTCTCTCAGGGCTCACCCACCCAGACGTGAGGCGGCTGCGGCAAGGATAACCTACCTGGGACTCTGAATCTTCTAGATTCCCTTGATCCCTGACTGTCTCGTGAGAAGCCACAGACTAGAGATAACTGGTAATGTTTTCTCAACATGTATTCTAGATACTTACAGGTACTGTCAGGAAATATTTGCACTGATCTAATAAAACAATCTTTATTGGAAATATGAATAAAATCTACCATAAGCTTAAGGATTCTTTCTTTTCTCTTCATTTTGTGTTATAGTATATATGAACTTATCTTTAAAAAGATCTTACCAAAACCATCTAAGAATCACCTGTGTGCCAGGTATTGGAAATGCTCTTGCATGACTTGAGAGGCATGTCATGGTTCCAAGGCTTGTTGATAAACTGTCACCCATAACTTCTCTCAATTAAGTGGGCAAGAAATACTTTTACAAGAAGTACCATCATTAATGGGGAAACTCAAAGGCAACTTAAGTAGCTTTAGAAAAACTGGGAGATTATATTTGACTTTGAAATTTTGAGAAATAAGACTGGAGAGATGGCTTAGTGAGTAATATTCTATCTGTTCAAGCATGAGAACCCAAGTTCAAAATCCTGTAACCCATGTAAAAGCTGGGTATGGCAGCCCACATTTGTGATCCAAACACTGAGGAAGCAGAGACAGAAAGGTCCTGGCGCCCCACTGAAGAACATCTGTAATCCCAGCACTGGGGAGGGGGAGGTGAGAGGATATCAGGGCTTGCAGTCCAGCCAGTCTAAGTGAATACTGAGATCCATATTTGGCAAGAAATCCTATCTCAGCTGGTAGTGGTGGCTCATGCCTTTGATAAATGGATCTCTGTGAGCCCAAGAACAGCCTGGTATTCAGAAAAGTTCCAGGATAGCCAGGGCTACACAGAGAAGCCTTGTCTCAAAAATAAACTAACAAACAAAAGAAAGAAAGAGAGAGAGAGAGAGAGAGAGAGAGAGAGAGAACCTCAAAAAGAAATTCCAAGAAATCCAATGCTTTCTTCTGACCCCTACAGGCATTAAGCATGTGTGTGTGTGTGTGTGTGTGTATACATACACACACATACACATCCAGGCAAAACACTTATACACATAAAATTTTAAAAATCTAGCTGGGCAGTGGTGGTGCACACCTTTAATCCCAGCACAGGCAGATTTCTGAGTTCGAGACCAGCCTGGTCTATAGAGTGAGTTACAGGACAGCCATGGCTACACAGAGAAACCCTGTCTCAACAAAACAAAACAAAACAAAACAAAAACAAAACAAAAACTAAAAAAAATTTAAAAATTAAAAATAACAGCAATGTTCTGAGAACAATCACTAACTCCCAGGTTTGAGCTGGGAGCCCCATGCATTCCCTAGATATAGCTTAGGTATGGTGGCTTTCTAGGGTGTTCAGGTCAGTTAATTGACTGTGAGACCTTGTTGTACCTGTTTCAATGCTTCCCAAGGAATTCAAGATGCTTAGTGATGAGAATGAGAGAATGAGTCACTGAATATTCCAAATGTACGGGGACCAGGAAATATGGTTGTGCAAACTGACTATGGCGCTCTATAAAAAGTCACCACCTTCCTTCTCTGTCCCTCTTAGATCACTACAGCCCAAACATGGAAGTTTCCCAAAAGGAAGCAAAGCCAATCTGAGCAGAGTTTCGGTTTGCAACTGTAGTCACAATGTGCTCTGTCACCTGCCACCACCCAGCAGCTGAGATTTATGGGAGCTTTTACCATGGGTCACACGGTTCTCCAAGCATAACGCAAGAAGATCCCATAATGAGAAGTCTGAGTTCATCATGTCTTTGAGTAATTTGTAAATTTCTTCTCCTACAGATCATTTCTAACCTTAAAACAGTCTCAGCACACAGTTTAAGAGCAAGTTGTCATCACTAGTCTACTAATGAGATGAGAAATTGTCACTCAAGGCACAGCACCCTGTGACACCTTCTGTCTCCCATCAAAGGACTCTATCCATGGAATCTCACTCACTGCTCATAACACAATACATAGCAAAACAGGGGACACTGGGAGTCAACTGGAGTAATAAAGGAAGCCCCTAGAGGAGAGAGAGAAGAGAGGCCATTCCAAAGCAGAGGGACAACCGGAGCATAGGAAAGGAGCAGAGCTGGAAGGGCCCCGAGAGGAACTCAGAAGGGCTGGTGACTGGGATAGAGGCAGGAAATGCTCTTCTCCCTGTCAACTTTCAATGTATGAACTTCACACAGCAGAACAGAACAAATGCCTGACCCAGCTCTAGGTCACAACCATGATTTTGCCTCCGTGTTCTTAAGAGAAACTTGCTAGTACAGGTAGCTTTGAAGATGGACTGAGATCATTAAGAAGAGGAATATCTTTTTTTTAAATTGGGTATTTATTTCATTTACATTTCCAATGCTATCCCAAAAGTCCCCCACACGCTCCCCCACCCACCCACTCCCACTTCTTGGCCCTGTCGTTCCCCTGTACTGAGGCATATAAAGTTTGCACGACCAATGGGCCTCTCTTTCCACTGATGGCCGACTTCTGATTCATACGCAGCTAGACACACGAGCTCGGGGGGGCGGGGGGGTATTGGTTAGTTCATATTGTTATTCCACCTATAGGATTGCAGATCCCTTTAGCTCCTTGGGTACTTTCTCTAGCTCCTCCATTGGGGGCCCTGTGATCCATACAATAGCTGATTGTGATCATCCACTTCTGTGTTTGCTAAACCCTGGCACAGCCTCACAAGAGACAGTTCTATCTGGGTCCTTTCAGCAAAATCTTGCTAGTGTATGCAATGGTGTCAGCATTTGGAAGCTGATTATGGGATGGATCCCCAGATATGGCAGTCTCTAGATGGTCCATCCTTTCGTCACAGCTCCAAACTTTCTCTCTGTAACTCCTTCCATGGGTGTTTTGTTCCCAATTCTAAGAAGTGGCAAAGTGTCCACACTTTGGTCTTCATTCTTCTTGAGTTTCATGAGTTTAGCAAATTGTATCTTATATCTTGGGTATCCTAAGTTTCTAGGCTAATATCCACTTATCAGTGAATACATATTGTGTGAGTTCCTTTGTGATTTGGTTACCTCACTCAGGAAGATGCCCTCCAGGTCCATCCATTTGCCTAGGAATTTCATAAATTCATTCTTTTTAATAGCTGAGTAGTACTCCATTGTGTAAATGTACCACATTTTCTGTATCCATTCCTCTGTTGAGGGGCATCTGGGTTCTTTCCAGCTTCTGGCTATTATAAATAAGGCTGCTATGAACAGAGTGAAGCATGTGTCTTTCTTACCGGTTGGAACATCTTCTGGATATATGTCCAGGAGAGGTATTGCGGGATCCTCCAGTAGTACTATGTCCAGTTTTCTGAGGAACCACCAGACTGATTCCCAGAGTGGTTGTACAAGCTTGCAATCCCACCAACAATGGAGGAATGTTCCTCTTTCTCCACATCCTCACCAGCATCTGCTGTCACCTGAATTTTTGATCTTAGCCATTCTGACCGGTGTGAGGTAGAATCCCAGGGTTGTTTTGATTTGCATTTCCCTGATGATTAAGGATGTTGAACATTTTTTCAGGTGCTTCTCAGCCATTCGGTATTCCTCAGGTGAGAATTCTTTGTTCAGCTCTGAGCCCCATTTTTTTAATGGGGTTATTTGATTTTCTAGAGTCCACCTTCTTGAGTTCTTTATATATATTGGATATTAGTCCCCTATCTGATTTAGGATAGGTAAGGATCCTTTCCTAATCTGTTGGTGGTCTTTTTCTCTTATTGACAGTGTCTTTTGCCTTGCAGAAGCTTTGCAACTTTATGAGGTCCCATTTGTCGATACTCGATCTTACAGCACAAGCCATTGCTGTTCTATTCAGGAATTTTTCCCCTGTACCCATATCTTCAAGGCTTTTCCCTACTTTCTCCTCTATAAGTTTCAGTGTCTCTGGTTTTATATGGAGTTCCTTAATCTAGTTAGATTTGACCTTAGTACAAGGAGATAGGAATGGATCAATTCGCATTCTTCTACATGATAACAACCAGTTGTGCCAGCACCATTTGTTGAAAATGCTGTCTTTTTTCCACTGGATGGTTTTAGCTCCCTTGTCAAAGATCAAGTGACCATAGCTGTGTGGGTTCATCTCTGGGTCTTCAATTCTGTTCCATTGGTCTACTTGTCTGTCGTTATACCAGGACCATGCAGTTTTTATCACAATTGCTCTGTAGTAAAGCTTTAGGTCAGGCATGGTGATTCCCCCAGAGGTTCTTTTATCCTTGAGAAGAGTTTTTGCTATCCTATGTTTTTTGTTATTCCAGATGAATCTGCCGATTGCCCTTTCCAATTCGTTTAAGAATTGAGTTGGAATTTTGATGGGGATTGCATTGAATCTGTAGATTGCTTTTGGCAAGATAGCCATTTTTACTATATTGATCCTGCCAATCCATGAGCATGGGAGATCTTTCCATCTTCTGAGATCTTCTTTAATTTCTTTCTTCAGAGACTTGAAGTTCTTATCATACAACTCTTTCACTTCCTTACTTAGAGTCACGCCAAGGTATTTTATATTATTGGTGACTATTGAGAAGGGTGTTGTTTCCCTAATTCCTTTCTCAGCCTGTTTATTCTATGTGTAGAGAAAGGCAATTGACTTGTTTGAGTTAATTTTATATCCAGCTACTTCCCAGAAGCTGTTTATCAGGTTTAGGAGTTCTCTGGTGGAATTTTTAGGGTCACTTATATATACTATCATATCATCTGCAAAAAGTGATATTTTGACTTCTTCCTTTCCAATTTGTATCCCCTTGATCTTCTTTTGTTGTCTAATTGCTCTGGCTAGGACTTCAAGTACAATGTTGAATAGGTAGAGAGAGAGTGGGCAGCCTTGTCTAGTCCCTGATTTTAGTGGGATTGCTTCCAGCTTCTCACCATTTACTTTGATGTTGGCTACTGGTTTGCTGTAGATTGCTTTTATAATGTGTAGGTATGGGCCTTGAATTCCAGATCTTTCCAAGACTTTTATCATGAATGGGTGGTGGATTTTGTCAAATGCTTTCTCCGCATCTAACGAGATGATCATGTGGTTTTTGTCTTTGAGTTTGTTTATATACTAGATTACGTTGATAGATTTCTGTATATTGAACCATCCCTGCATCCCTGGGATGAAACCTACTTGGTCAGGATGGATGATTGTTTTGATGTGTTCTTGGATTCAGTTAGCGAGAACTTTATTGAGGATTTTTGCATCGATATTCATAAGGGAAATTGGTCTGAAGTTCTCTATCTTTGTTGGATCTTTTTGTGGTTTAGGTATCAGAGTAATTGTGGCTTCATAGAATGAGTTGGGTAGATAGAGTACCTTCTCTTTCTATTTTGTGGAATAGTTTGTGAAGAACTGGGATTAGATCTTCTTTGAAGGTCTGATAGAACTCTGCACTAAACCCATCTGGTCCTGGGCTTTTTTTGGTTGGGAGACTATTAATGACTGCTTCTATTTCTTTAGGGGATATAGGACTGTTTAGATCACTAACCTGATCTTGATTTAACTTTGGTACCTGGTATCTGTCTAAAAACTTGTCCATCCAGGTTCTCCAGTTTTGTTGAGTATAGCCTTTTGTAGAAGGATCTGATGGTGTTTTGCATTTCTTCAGGATCTGTTGTTATGTCTCCCTTTTCATTTCTGATTTTGTTAATTAGGATGCTTTCCCTGTGCCCTCTAGTGAGTCTGGCTAAGGGTTTATCTATTTTGTTGATTTTCTCAAAGAACCAACTCCTCGTTTGTTTAATTCTTTGAATAGTTCTTCTTGTTTCCACTTGGTTGATTTCGCCCCTGAGTTTGATTATTTCCTGCCGTCTTCTCCTCTTGGGTGAATTTGCTTCCTTTTGTTCTAGAGCTTTGAGGTGTGTTGTCAAGCAGCTAATGTGTGCTCTCTCTAGTTTCTTTTTGGAGGCACTCAGAGCTATGAGTTTTCCTCTTAGAAATGTTTTCATTGTGTGCCATAAGTTTGGGTATGTTGTGGTTTCATCTTCATTAAACTCCAAAAAGTCCATAAATTCTTTCTTTATTCCTTCCTTGACCAAGGTATCTTTGAGAAGAGTGTTGTTCAGTTTCCACGTGAATGTTGGCTTTCTATTATTTATTTTGTTATTGAAGATCAGCCTTAGTCCATGGTGATCTGATAGGATGCATGGGACAATTTCAACATTTTTGTATGTGTTGAGGCTTGTTTTGTGACCAATTATGTGGTCAATTTTGGAGAAGGTACCATGAGGTGCTGAAAAGAAGGTATATCCTTTTGTTTTAGGATAAAATGTTCTGTAGATATCTGCTAGATCCATTTGTTTCATAACTTCTGTTAGTTTCACTGTGTCCCTGTTCAGTTTCTGTTTCCATGATCTGTCCATTGGTGAAAGTGGTGTGTTGATGTCTCCCACTATTATTGTGTGAGGTGCAATGTGTGCTTTGAGCTTTACTAAAGTTTCTTTAATGAATGTGGCTGCCCTTGTATTTGGAACATAGATATTCAGAATTGAGAGGTCCTCTTGGAAGATTTTACCTTTGATGAGTATGAAGTGCCCCTCCTTGTATTTTTTGATGACTTTGGTTGGTAGACGATTTTATTAGATATTAGAATGGCTACTCCAGCTTGTTTCTTCAGACCATTTGCTTAAATTGTTTTCCAGCCTTTCATTCTGAGGTAGTGTCTATCTTTTTCCCTGAGATGATTTTCCTGTAAGCAGCAAAATATTGGGTCCTGTTTGTGTAGCCAGTCTGTTAGTCTATGTCTTTTTATTGCGGAGTTGAGTCCATTGATATTAAGAGATATTAAGGAAAAGTAATTGTTGCTTCCTATTATTTTTGTTGTTAAGGTTGGCATTCTGTTCTTGTGGCTGTCTTCTTTTAGGTTTGTTGAGGCATTACCTTCTTGCTTTTTCTAGGACATGGTTTCTGTTCTTTTTTTTTTAAGATTTATTTATTTATTATATGTAAGTACACTGTAGCTGTCTTCAGACACTCCAGAAAAGGGCGCCAGATCCCCCTGCGGATAGTTGTGAGCCACCATGTGGTTGCTGGGATTTGAACTCTGGACCTTCGGAAGAGCAGTCGGGTGCTCTTAACCACTGAGCCATCTCACCAGCCTGTGGTTTCTGTTCTTGTATTGGTTTTTTTTTTTTCTGTTATTATCCTTTGAAGGGCGGGATTTGTGGAAAGATAATGTATGAGCTTGGTTCTGTCCTGGAATACTTTCGTTTCTCCATCTAAAGTAATTGAAAGTTTGGCTGGGTATAGTAGCCTGGGCTGGCATTTGTATTGTCTTAGTGTCTGTATAACCTCTGTCCAGGATCTTCTGGCTTTCATAGTCTCTGGTGAAAAATCTGGTGTAATTCTGATAGGCTTGCCTTTATATGTTACTTGACCTTTTTCCCTTACTGCTTTTAATATTCTATCTTTATTTAGTGCATTTGTTGTTCTGATTACTATGTGTCGGGAGGAATTTCTTTTCTGGTCCAGTCTATTTGGAGTTCTGTAGGCTTCTTGTATGTTCATGGGCATCTTTCTTTAGGTTTGGGAAGTCTTCTTCTATAATTTTCTTGAAGATATTTTCTGGTCCTTTGAGTTGAAAATCTTCATTCTCATCTACTCCTATTATCTGTAGGTTTGGTCTTCTCATTGTGTCCTGGATTTCCTGGATGTTTTGAGTTAGGATCTTTTTGCATTTTCTTTGATTGTTGTCCCAATGTTCTCTATGGAATCTTCTGCACCTGAGATTCTCTCTTCCATCTCTTGTATTCTGTTGCTGATGCTAGCATCTATGGTTCCAGATTTCTTTCCTAGGGTTTCTATCTCCAGCATTGCCTCACTTTGGGTTTTCTTTATTGTGTCTATTTCCCTTTTTAGGTCTTGGATGGTTTTATTCAATTCCATCACCTGTTTGGTTGTGTTTTCCTGCCATTCTTTAAGGGATTTTTGTGCTTCTTCTTTAAGGTCTTCTACCTGTTTAGCAATGTTCTCCTGTATTTCTTTAAGTGAGTTATTAAAGTCCTTCTTGATGTCCTCTACCATCATCATGAGATATGCTTTTAAATCCAGGTCTAGCTTTTCAGGTGTGTTAGGGTGCCCTGAACTGGGCAAAGTGGGAGTGGTGGGTTCTGATGATGGTGAGTGGTCTTGGTTTCTGTTAGTAAGATTCTTACATTTACCTTTTGCCATCTGGTAATCTCTGGATTAGTTGTTATAGTTGTCTCTGATTACAGATTGTTCCTCTCATGATTCTGTTAGCCTCTATCAGCAGACCTGGGAGACAGGCTCTCTCCTCTGAGTTTCAGTGGTCAGAGCACTCTCTGCAGGCAAGCTCTCCTCTTACAGGGAAGGTGCACAGATATCTGGCATTTGGACCTTCCTCCTGGATGAAGATGAAGGCCCAAAACAGGACCTGTCCCAGAAGCTGTGTTGCTTTGGCCTGTCATAGAAGCTGTTAGCTTCTGTAGTCCACACTCTCACCTGTGCAGACTACTTTCAGCAGAGTCCTCCATGGCAAGGAACATCTTTATAATGGAAGCAAAAATAAAAATAAAAGGAGTCTCAAGGGCAGGAAGAAAGGAATGTCTGGGAATCCAGTTTCTGAGCCATTCAACCA
Source organism: Mus caroli (assembly GCF_978045245.1). Lineage (NCBI taxonomy): Eukaryota > Metazoa > Chordata > Mammalia > Rodentia > Muridae > Mus > Mus caroli. The sequence continues at coordinate 11,831,746 of NW_028227266.1, forward strand.
CAGGGACAACTCTCAAAACTCAAAGGAAATTCTGACCAATTTGAGGCATGCTGAACTTTTGCCATTGAGAGATGAGATGTGAAGCTAAGAGTGAAAGAAGCAGAAAGCCTCTGAGAATACACTTGAGAACCATCATAGTACAAGTTAGGCATAAGGTTAGGAGTGGGTTGGTCCAATTGCCATGTAAATACTTGTTGAGTGCCAACAATGTGCTGAGAATACTCTATACCAGGACTCGGAGCAGTGATCAAAAGTGAAATCCCACCCAAGAACAGATCTTAAATTCATAACAAGTGGGTGATAAACAGCTAATCATCAGATGCTGACAATGTCGTGGACAGAAACCAGTCCAGTGAGTGGGTGACAAAACCTAGGCAGTGGATGGCCAATGTCAGGAGACTTCAGTGGCGAGGCTTTGAGCAGAGAGGCCTTTGAGACACATTAGTTGAGACAAGGACAGAAAGAATGTACTCAGAAATGTCAAATTCAGAGTACTATTCTTGTTTAGATCTTTAGAACATTTTATTTAATTCTAGGGCAATGAACTTAAGCTGACTAACTGGGTACCTGACATTGCTCCACCCCAAATCTGCCTCACTCTGTGGTCAAAATGACCTTTCAGGTCTGATTCTCAAATCTCCCAGGCAGTACTGACTGTCCCAGATATTGTCCACATTCACAAGATTACACAGGAAACCTTCCTTATCTGAAACCTCTCTATGCTGCTTTCTCTGTCCTTGAGTCCTTCCTCAGCTCACTGTTTAAACTCCACTGTGAGCATCATTTCCTCCCCTGCCCCTCCACGCACAGGTGCACAGGCACACAGGCGGCACCTTTACATTCACCTCCTGCAGTGCACACCAGCTGCCACTGTTTGTCATTGTTTGTCTGGCTTTCTTTCCCTTTAGATTGGTCAGCCACAGGACCTAAACAGCTAGAGAGAAGCCACCCAAGCTCCACTGGGGTCTTTTTTTTTCCCCAGAGCTGAGGACCAAACCCAGGGCCTTGCACTTGCTAGGCAAGCGCTCTACCACTGAGCTAAATCCCCAACCCCCCCCCCCCACTGGGGTCTTAATCTGCTTTGCCAACTCTGAACAGAACAAACTGTGATGCCATCCTGTGCTGAGTGACACCAGGACTTCTAACCTTAGTCTGAGCAAAGACTACTCATTGGGAGAGGGTATTCAGGTCCACTTTGATTGGCTGGTGATCGAAGCTGAATGAAGGAGACAGGGGCTAGATGATTAAGAGCATGCCCCCAAAACCCTGGACCAGTCCACTAGACTGAAGAGAACTGGGGAGACTTGAGAGACCATAAAGGCAGACTACCCGGGTAGGATGGCTAGTTAAAATGCATGCCTGAAGAAGTGGTTGTCTGAAGAAGTGTGCATCCACACAAAGTCAGGGAACAGTGTTGGTGGTTGTGCATGGTATATTTCCCAATTCCCAGAGAGGATATCATAAGCCCAGGGTCTCAGCTACCTATAGAGAGGAAATTTGACAGATGGAAAGCTCGCAGTGAGGCTAAGCACAATTAGACCCCATCACTGGTCCTCATATCTGGATGTGAGTTTATCCCATCTGCCAGCCACATCTGTACAGGCCATTTATACAAAGGCAAAATTTAAGATGCAGGCTAGATAATGTTCATCCAAATGCTTGGAGCCAGAATATCTCCATCCAGACACTTTTTGAATACTGAGATATTTACACATACACACACACACACACACACACACACACACACACAGAGTCTCCTCTTCCAGAGGTCCTTAGTTCAATTCCTAACAGCCACATGATGGTTCACAACCATCTGTATTGAAATCAGATGCCCTCTTCTGGTGTGTCTGAACAGAGTAACAGTATACTCACATAAATAAATAAATAAATAAATAAATAAATAAATAAATAAATAAATAGGTTTTTTTTAAGTTTGGAGAAAAAAAAAAAAGAAGAATGAGACCCTCATCTAAACCCAGAATTTGTACATCACTTACATATCAAGAACAGAGCTGATAGATAATCATTTTCAACAGACCTGCAGTTTGACTATGAGTCATCTCATAGGTGAGTGTTTAAATATACTATTTTAATTATTAAAATAAATACTAAACATAATGTTGACAAGTGTCAAGCATCAATGCAACAATTAGACAATTTAATATTAAAATTTAATATATAAAGGTAAAATGTGAAATAACATCTTTTAATGACACTATTTTATCTTTAGTTTGTTTGAGAATAGTACAGCAAGGTCAAGTGCCAGAAACGTGGCACTGAATTTCATGCATCCATCAGCATAATTGTGTGTTTAGGTTGGTGTCACCACAGATGCACCAGCACCATCAGGTCTGTGACAACCCTAGGTGCTCCTCCATGTCGCTCTATGGACCACAGTCCTGTGAGGTTTATTTTGAGGCCTGGTTCTGTGTGCAATATTGTGGTGTTTACCAGAAATTCAAATCATTATGTTTAGCTTTGCCAAAAGGAAGTGCAATGTGTCGCCATGTCCCTTCATTGCATCATTTAAGAAGTATTATTAAGCACTCAGTACCTACAAAACATCAAAACAAACACATACCAAAAGGGCAAGCAATCTAATGACTAACAGTCAAGGAAATCGAGATCCACAGGTGCCAACGACATATTAGTTACACATGAGTAAGGGCTTCTTGAAGATGCTGGTATTTAACAGATGTTTAAATGTTAATGTGAATAGCTGTGGAAGAGAGTTGGAGACAGTAAACACAAAGGCACTGACTGAGGCAGTGCTGGGAGACAGCTCAGTGGTAGGGCCACGCCTAGATGTGGATCTGACTCCAGCAACTCGGGGAGGGGGGGCACACTCATGCTCACACAGAGAGGAAGACAGAGACAGACAGACAGAGACAGACAGACAGAGACAGACAGACAGAGAAAGACACACACACAGAGGTGCACACACATGCTAGCACACTTCATTTACTTATATTTTGTGAGGCTATGCTTTAGATGGTCTCACTCTGCACCCTAGACTGACCTTGAACTCCAAATTCAAGCTGTCCTTGAAATTGTAACACTCTGGACTTAGCCTCCCAAGAGCTGGGATAGCAGGCACAGGCCACCACAGTGAGGTCTCTTTTCCATTTATTGTTCTAGATCTGTATTCTTCTTCTCTCCCTTTTCTTCCTCCTGGGGTTTTAGTTCTTATTTGCTGTCCTTTCTTGATGTATTAGTTGTATTTATTTTTCCCAGTGGCAGCCCTAAAGTCAGCTTTGCATCTAGTACACGTCTACTTTCAGGTAACCTGCTCGGTGGGCAGTGGGATGTCTTCTAACTCTAACCACACAGTAAGCCTACCCACTCCCACCCAGCCCTTGCTCCCGGCTGCCGCTCACTCTAGTTACACACAGGTCCATGAAACATATCCATGGCTTGGCTTCATGTTCTGTGTAATGCCCTTCTCTTTGGTTTTAAGGTCAGTTTTGATCGTTTGACATCTCTGCTTTTGACTTTACATTTTGAACAGGAGCCCAGAAGTCCCCATGCCATGATTTTTACAGAACATAATGGTTAGCTGGCCCTGACGGAACAGAAAGGAAAGATGGAATCTCTAAGTCAGAGTGCCACAGAGGCCAGTGCTGGAAACATGTGGAAGACTTCAAAATTACTGGAAGCTGGGAACTTGAAGGAGGGATCCCCAGGAACAAGGAGCCTCTGCGGAGGGTCATTCTAAGGAAGAGGCACTGACCACGGAAACTGACTGACCAGATTAGACAAAGAACATTGTGGCCGGGAAGCCAATCTTGCAAATGTTTGAAACTGTATTCTTCTCCCCTGACCCCCTTTCTCTTTCTCCTCTCCCTCCCTCTCCTCCACCACCCACCCCTGCCCCTGTGTCTGCCCCTGCCCCTGCCCCTGCCCCTGCCCCAGGGCTACCTAATGATTCTTGACAATGCTGGAAGGGCTATGGCCCCTTTCCCTCCTCCTGCCTTCCCTAGCACCTCCTACTGGCAGAGCACCAGGGAGAAACTGACAAAGAGAACTGTGACTCCAATCCCCAGGGTCTAGTATAAAAGGCTGTTGTGAAGCTGATAGGTGATAATTCAGTGCTTGACAGGATCTAAGGACATGGCTCACTTCAGATCCCCAGGACCCATGTAAAAGCCAAGGCTAGCCTCTAACTCACAGTGACCTTCTTCTCTTTGTCTCCTGAGTGCTGGGACTAACGATGCATGCTATCACTCCTAATAGTTCTGTAATATATATAATATACAATAATATAATAGTTCTATAATACTAAGGCTAGGGGAGCAGAGACAGGAAGATCCTGAGGCCTGCTCATCAGCCAGCTAGCTGAACCAGTGAGCTCCAGGTTCAGTGGGACACCCTGTGTCAAAACCTAAGGTGGAAAGCAATCAAGAGAGACCCTTACTATTTTATATCCATGTGCATGTGCCCATGCTCCTACACACATATGAACACACATGCACATGTGGGCACACACACACACACACACCACCACCACCACCACCACCACAATGAAATTATTAGAAATGATGCTGAATTTGTAATCAATAGATTTTTACAAATGTTCTCCATAGAACCTAGTGCCTCCTATAATTATTTTTTGTCTGAATCACTATAGTTATGAATATATTTGTAAACCAGTAACTAAATATCTCCCCCACTCACCCAGGAAGCATCTAGTTACCATGTTCTGTTATACACCCCATAATCTTCACTCAAGCAACTGATATTTGAGTGCCCACTACCCAGCACCCGCCACTCTGTGCCCTGGAGTCTTTGCTGTATGAGTTGAGAATGACTAAGGTAGAAATTCCATATGGAGTGACAACAGGGAAAGCTTTTTTTAAAAAGATTTATTTATTTATTATATGTATGTACACTGTAGCTGTCTTCAGACACTCCAGAAGAGGGCATCAGATTTTTGTTACAGATGGTTATGAGCCACCATGTGGTTGCTGGGATTTGAACTCAGGACCTTTGGAAGAGCAGTCGGTGCTCTTAACTGCTGAGCCATCTCACCAGGAAAGTTTTACTTAATTAAAACAGAGAGATCTCCCAGCTGTGGCTGGACCTCTGATCCTCCCAATACCACGGATGTCTCCCCGGCCATATCACTTCTTACTGCTCATTCCCAGTACTGTATTGATCCTTAGTTTATGGGGGAAATGTGGAGAATTAATATGTCTGCAGCAATACAGTGATAGCAGAGACAGCTTTGTAATTTAGAGCACTCGTTGCTCTTGTACAGGAACCAGGTTTGTTTCTCAGCACCCATTTGGTGGCCCACAACTATTCATAACTCCAGTCCCAGGGTCTGGCCTCTACAAGTACCTGGCATGCATGTGGTACACACACATACATAAACAGAAGAGGTGACTGTAATAAGGAAGACTGGAGCCAAGAAGCGAAACAGTATCAGACCCACCCATGCCTATGTCAATGAAAACACATGTTTAGAGCACCCGTTCTGCACAGGGAAGATCACACTAGGTAATAAGGATACAACCTGAAATACAGCACCAGCAGCATGTATGACTGACACCACCCTCCATCCCTGACTGCAGCCACAGATCAGTGGGAACCCAAAAAGCTACTTGAAACATTCGCATCTTCTCATCTCAAAATTTTCAAAGCTCCTTTGTTAGCACTCATTAGATCCAATCCCTTCCCAATCAGTGATGGGAAAGCCAACACTGGCAGAGAACTGCTCCATCTCTCTCTCCCAACCCAGCCTCACAACATTGCCTCTTTGCAACAGGGTCTGAGGACTTAATTACTTTGCTGTTCTCAGTGACTTCTTATATCCAGCCCTTAAGGAGCTAACTGGGCATGCCCTTCAAAAGAAACCATCTATGAGGCCACAAGGTGGCCTTGTTCCTTGATAACTTCCAAGGGCTGCAGGATAGTCACTTTATGAGTCAGTTCAGAGAGAGAGAGTGAGACTGGAACAGGGTCTCTGGCCTCCATCCTCAGAGCTGAAGTGTCAGCCCCACCATTCTTCAAAGTCGACTTCTCATCACGAGAGCCTGAAATTTCTCCGCCCTCTCGTTATGCCTCATGAGTTTCTACTAGGGCAGAAAGACTGAATGTGAATCGTTGGCATATGACAACCATATGACCTCAGAAAAAATTACCGTGAAGGCTTCGTTTCCTCATGTTCTAGTGATAATGACAGCATCCGTCACAGAGCTACTACTGAGCATCAAACACCCATGAGGAACTTCAGGAAACAGATATCCAAGCTCACCACTTACCCGGGAAGCAAGTGCTTGAGGTCATGAAGACTCAGAGATAAAGTCATTTACCAGAACTCAACCTCAGTGGAGCTCTGACTAATCACATACAAAGAATGGGTGACAAAGATGTAAAAGAGATCTGGCTGTGACACAGACCACCATGTTTGCCAGGGTTGATTCAGCTAATATGTCTAGTAGGTATGTGTCCTCTTCCTCCTTCTGTCCCTAAACTGTGTGCATCTCCCAAAGCAGCTCACTGGATGTTCTTGCAGAGAACCTGGGTTCTGATCTCAGAGCTGCACAGAAGCTCACAACTCTGTAACTCCAGGTCCAGGAAACACCACGACCCCTTCTGGCCTCAAAAGGTACCAGGCATGCATGTGGTGCTCTTACATGCATGCAAACAATTCATAAAACTCATATTCATAAAAATAAAATATACATCTTTGCTTTGTTTTGTTTAAAAAAAAAAAAAAAGAACAGATGCTGAGCCAGATGTGGTGACACACACCTCTAATCCCAGGTGCTTGGAAGGTACAGGAAAGGAGGATCAGGGGTTCAAAGTCATCCTCTCTCTCTCTCTCTCATACACACACACACACACACACACACACGCACGCACACACACACACATACACACACATGATTTTAAAATAAGTAATTTTATCCAGCCTGGGGGCTCACAGCCACAATCTGAACCAGCCAGGGTATGGAAAAAACAGGATCCTTGTGTGTGATAGTCAGAGGAGCAGCAAGCAAAGAGCAGCCTCCCTATGGAACACTGATACCCTGGCTTTTGTGAACATGAGAAAACTGATGAGGTGAACTGCATTAAGCCACATGGCTACCCAGTGGCAGGACTAAACATCAGGCCTTCTGGTACCAGGTTCTCAAGACACTGTTTGCTGCCTCATGTCATGGCAGGAGCCCATGGTCAACACACTGCTCTTTTCTGGGTCCACAACTACTGATACAGAGGGTTTGGTTTTGTTTGTTGTTTGTTGTTTGACACAGGGTTTTTCTGTGTAGCCCTGGCTGTCCTGGAACTTGCTTTGTAGACCAGGCTGGCCTCGAACTCAGAGAGATCTGTCTACCAATGCCTCCCAAGTGCTGGAATTAAAAGTGTGCACCACCATGCCTGGCTCAGAGCACATTCTTGACTCAACTAAAGGAGGGAAAGGAAGCAGCTAGCTTTGAATGTGTACCTCCTCAATGCCAGGTCTTTGACAAGTGTTTTGTAAATACCTCATCACCTCTTCCCAGGGAGAAAAGCTCGATTTGCAGAAAAGGAAACAGGGCTTCAAAGCACAACTCCCAACAGTAACACAGGAGTTGGGTAGGCTCAGGCAATTGTGAATAGAAACTTAAAATATAATTTTATACCCAGATATGAAACTCCTCAAATTATCTAAAGAAAAAAGGAAAAGGAGAGGAGAGGAGAGGAGAGGAGAGGAGAGGAGAGGAGAGGAGAGGAGAGGAGAGGAGAGGAGAGGAGAGGAGAGGAGAGGAGAGGAGAGGAGAGGAGAGGAGAGGAGAAGAAAAAAGAAAGGAAAGGAAAAGAAAAGAAGGTAAATTCTACTGCTTGAAGTAGCACTGTGAATGGTAAAGAGGAGTCAGGAGTTGCCAGGGCTAGGGTGACAGCCTTGAAGCCTGTAAGTTCTAAGGAGGACTCTGGGCTTTTACTCTCCTCCCATCTTCTAGCATATAACACTAACACATAATGACAGTACTGAATGCAGAGTCCTAATGTCAGAGTGCTTACTCAGTCCATTTATATCCAAACATAAAGCTACTTTTCTTCTGATTGTAGCTATTAATTTGTCCCAGGATGATTTTCAGATGAATGCCCCTTTGACTGCATGTCTATCTGGGTTTGGGTGCTCTAATTGAAAGCATTAATGGATCCACAAGCGTAGCTCTTATTTCATCCTTTGGGTTTCAGAGTCTTTCCTTATGAACTATGATTAATGCTTTTAAAAAAGGGCAAATATACACACAAAAAGAAAAGAAAACAAAGATAAAAGCAGAACCATGTAGGGAAACTGAGAGTCTAACATGAGGGAATGTGGTGGTTTGAATGAGAACTCTCCCCCACAGGCTTGCGTGTTTGAACACTTGGTCCCCAGTTGTTCGTGGTGTCTGGGGAGATTGTGGAGCCTTTAGTTATAGGGCCTTGACAGAGGAACTGCAGCATTGGAGGTGGACCTTAGCAATAGGCAGCCTTATCCCACTTTTTGTTCTGTGTGTGTGTGTGTGTGTGTGTGTGTGTGTGTGTGCCTGTGCGTGTGTCTTTGTGTGTGTAGGTATCTCTCTGTCTGTTTGTCTGTCTGTCTGTCTATCTGTCTGTCTGTCTCCTTCTCCCTCTCCTTTGCCTACTTCCAGTATGTGAATGAAAGTGTGACCAGACAGCATCCTGGCTCCTGCGCCTTGCCTTACCCTGCCTGTTGTTACCCTTCACTTCTATAATGGACTCTTATCTCTCCAGAATCACAAACCAAATAAATCCATTCTTCTTTCAGTTTCTTCTGGTCATAGTGTTTAATCGGCAATAGAAAAGTAAGCAATGAAGAGAGTGGCTGCTCTCAGCCAGGCACCTCCCTAAGTCACCGCTGTAAGCAGTGGTATGTTTTATAGAATGCTGCTGTGATTTGAGTTCGAGATCTAGATGTCCTGGTGGTCACAGAAAAATAACTGCCATGTTGCCCAAGCCAAAAGTTACAACCTATGTCTAAACTACAAAACATTTAGAGATAGGCTAGTTCTGGGCACTCTGGTACCCACACAACAGCAGCACATCCTGAGCAGCCATTGCTGCTGATCTCAATAAAGAGACACTAGAAAACTGCCCCACCCCCACTCAGTCTCTGTGTATCAAATCCTGCACTCTCCTGTCCCTGTGCAGAGCCAGAACAGTTGGTGTCTGTCCCCTTTCCCCCTGACCTCCTCCCTGCCTGAAGACGCCAACCTTGGGAACAAATGAAAGGCAGCCTATCCTCCCCTGATTAGCAACCAGCATTTCTCCAGTGCAGATGGCTCCTGTCCTTGAAAGAAGCAGGAGCCAATATCCTTGAAGGGATAAAAGCCCACTCTTGGACTATGGAAAAAAGGCAACTAAGTGTTCCCAGACAGCTGTGACCAGTTTGTAAAATACACTAGCTTCTGATAACATAATGAGTTACTTTTCCCAGGTCAGGAAGGTCCCTTTCCAGCTGCACAGTTCTGCCCCTTTGTCTGAACAAACGTTATCAGGTTTGAAGGACAGCATTCCTTTACCCTCTCATGTAATGCCAAGACTTGAAAATCCTGCTTGTGATTTTTTTTTCCTTTATAAACGCCCTTCACTTAGACCTGGGGGTTCACTCTCAGTCATGTTCCATCAGAAAGTTTGGTGGCCCAAGCTCGAGCTTGAATAAAGACCCTCGTGTGATTACAGTGAGTTGTGACTCCTAGTGATTTCTTTGGAGTTTTTACAATCTGGGCACAACATGAGCTCCCTCTGTGGGCCTCAGAGAAGTCAAGGCAGCTGATGCTCTGTATTCAGATTAGAACATGCCTTCAAACACATTTAAAGTCAGAGACACGGTCCAGCCCTACCACCTGTACTTCACACTGAGGAAGAGAAAGAAGCTGAGAGATGCAGCTGTGGAGGATTATGTAGCACTGGCCAGACAGAGACACAGTTCCTGTTGGGATTTTTGTCAGGGACACAGGTAGAATTATCTAAGAAGAGGGAACCACAGTTAACAAAATGCCTCCAAAACATCACCCTGTAGGCAGGCCTAGGTGGCATTGCCTTAGTGATTGATGTGAGAGCCCAGCCCATTGTGGGTGGGGTCATGCCAGGCAGGTAGTCCTGGGGAAAGAAAGTAGGCCTAGGAAGCCAGTCAGCAGTCAGTTGTCATCTCCAGTTACATTCAGCAAGTGTTTCTGCTTTACTTCCGGTTTAAACTGGAACAGATAAGGTATGTTAATCTGTGTGTACTTTTCTTTTGGAAAAGTGTGCTCTAGAGTCAAATGATCCACTTACAGGAATAACCATAGCCACACACTTTCAGTCTGCTTAGTTCCTGATCCAGATTTCTGCTTGTAGTTCCCGTTAGTGTAAGACTCTGACAAGCCTTATCTGACTGGGGATCCTCTGAGTGAACCATGCTGAGCCAGAATCGATGCAAAAAGCAAGAGGAATTTATTGTTCCAATGTGTGGAGTCATCTTGCACCCCACACATTGCACTGCACTTGGGTTCAGTGCAGTGGTGACCACATGCAACTCATTCAGTGAGCTTTTTATAAAGCTTCCAGGGCAGCAGCCATTAGCCACAATGTGATTGGCAGAACAGTGTGTCTTTTAAACTGATTGGTCTTTAGGGAATGAGGTGGCAAGGACTTTCCTTGTCTGAAGATGGGCAAGGTTCATCCTGCTCCTGCAGAATGTGTCCCTACCTGCAGGTTGTTCCCTTCCTGTGGTCTGAGTAATTAGCCTCTCCATTCCAGAGGGGCAAGTGTTCCATGAACCTCCCAAAGTTCCTGGCCTGACCTTTTCATTAGCATTCTGTCTAAACTTTACCCCCCCCACACACACACACAGTTACCTGGCAACAGCCAGGTAGGCCTGACCCACTGTAAAAGGGGCTGCTTGCCTCCTCCTCTCTCTCTCTCTCTCTCTCTCTCTCTCTCTCTCTCTCTCTTGCCTTCTTGCCTCTTGCTCTCTTGCTCCCTCTTGTTCCCCCTCTCTCTTCATTCCCTTCCCTCCTCTCTCCACATGATCATGGTGGGCCTCTACTTCTCTACTCTCCCTCTCTCTGCCTTTCTCCATCTCTACTACCCTCTTAACTCCCCTCTATTCTGTACTCTACCATCATGTGGCTGGTCCCTCAGGGGGAAGGAATGTCTCAGCATGGGCCCACTGAGACATCTCCTTCCCCCACACTTCCATAGAACGTAACTTATACCTCTTTATTTTTTTATAAATACATCAGTTCATGTCTTGGCTTCTCTCAATTCTCTGTGACCTGAGATATAAGTAAAATAACACCTCTCCTCCCCAAGTTTGTTTTAGCCATGGTGTTTAATTGCAATAGAAACCCTAACTAAACACAAATTGGCACCAGAAGTAGGGTATTGATGTGACAGCCTGACTGAGTGTTTCAGGGAGGACTATGGGGGCATTTTGAACTCTGGGCTAGAAAAGCCATTGAGTACTTGGAGCTCAATGGGCTGTTCCTTTGGAGCTTGAAAAGTAAGAACACATGCATACATGGAGTCTTGTCTTGTGAAGTTTCAGAGAAAAAAGGGACTCTAACAGAGCATTTGAGTAAGGTTAGAATTAAGAATTTGTAGTTCTGACCTTAAAACGATCATCCATCATGATCAAGTAGGCTTCATCCCAGGAATGCAGGGATGGATCAATATACAGAAATCCATCAACTTAATCCACTATATAAACAAACTCAAAGGAAAAAAAAACACATAGTAATATCATTAGATGCTGAGAAAGCATTCGACAAAATCCAACACCCATTCATGATAAAAGTCTTGGAAAGATCAGGAATTCAAGGCCCATACCTAAACATAATAAAAGTTATATACAGCAAACCAAAAGCCAACATCAAACTAAATGGAGAGAAACTTGAAGCAATCCCACTAAAATCAGGGACTAGGCAAGACTGTCCACTCTCTCCCTACTATTCAATATGGTTTTTAAAGTTCTAGCCAGAGCAATTAGACAACAAAAGGAGATCAAAGAGATACAAATTGGAAAGGAAGAAGTCAAAATATCACTATTTGTAGATGATATGATAGTATACTTAAGAGACGCCAAAATACTACCTCCTAAACCTGATAAACAACATCAGCAAAGTAGTTGGATATAAAATTAACTCAAACAAATCAGTGGCATTTCTCTACACAAACAATAAACAGGCTGAGAAAGAAATTAGGGAAACAACACCCTGCACAATAGCCACAAATAATATAGAATACCTTGGTGTGACTCTAACTAAGCAAGTGAAAGATCTGTATGATAAGAACTTCAAGTCTCTGAAGAAAGAAATCGAAGATTTCAGAGAATGGAAAGATCTCCCATGCTCATGGATTGGGAGGATTAATATAGTAAAAATTGCTTTCTTGCCAAAAGAAATCTACAGATTCAATGCAATCCCCATCAAAATTCCATCTCAATTCTTCTCAGAGTTAGAAAGGGAAATGTGCAAATTCATCTAGAATAACAAAAAATCTAGGATAACGAAAACTATTCTCAATAATAAAATAACCTCTGGGGGAATCACCATGCCTGACCTCAAACTGTACTACAGAGCAATTGTGATTAGAAAAAAAAAAAAACTGCATGGTACTGGTACAGCGACAGACAGGTAGATCAATGGAATAGAATTGAAGACCCAGAAATGAACTCACACACCTATGGTCACTTGATCTTGAAAGACCCCCGAAGAAGGGAGAGCCTCTCTCAAGTCTTGGGATGACATGACTCCCCCCACCACCCAGAACTCATGAGAGACTGTCCTTGCTGCAATCACACAAGTTTTATTGACAAGAACCAGCACACTGGGGTCAACTTGTATCCCACACAGGGGTAGAGGAGTTTGACCCCGAGTAGCTGGGAAAGGGGGTATTTAAAGGAAAAAACATAACCCAAGGGGATAGGGAGGGCGTTATTGGAAAATACCAGTGAAAAATCACAAGGGGGTACTAAAAATCACAAGGGGAAACTTCCTGCTTCTCAAGATTGTTCTCAAGATTTTAATCTAACTTTGTGGTCGGCCAGTTCCTGGAACAGGGTCTCTGAACCGGCTAACCTACATTCTTGGTGCTAGAGGGTCTGAATTTTTCCTGGTCTTTCATCTCCCCATTTTTTCTAGTACCTAGTTCTAATCATAGAACTAGATTTCAGTATCTTCATATTATTGGTTTTCTTGACTTTCTAAAGCATGATATTGTTGGTGTAGCATCGAAATCTGAATAGCACTCACTCTTACTCTAATAAAGGTAACTAACTTATTTAACACACATGGACCTATAATTAAAAGCAGAAGCAAAAAGCAAAAGGGGTCCCATAAGGGTAGATATCAAAGTAGTCATCTAAGGAGATCTACTAAACCAGCTCTCAAACCATCCCTGATGCACTTCTCTGTCTCTCTGTCGTTGTCTAACCTTTCTCTAAGTTTACTCATGGAGTCTTTAATTACTCCTGAATGGTCTACATAAAAACAACACTCTTCTCTGAGAGCAGTGCATAATCTTCTGTCTTTTAAGAATAACAAATTTAATCCCCTTCTATTCTGTAAGACTACTTCTGGGAGGGAAGTTAAAGACTCTTTAAGCTTGGAAATAGATTGTTCCAGAGCCCTCAAAGCTTTATCCAAGGCTATTTATTCTTAATTCATTAAAGTACTGAGGGGCCTGTATTAGGGCAGCAATGGCTGTCCCAACACTGGCGGCTACCCTGAGACCCAAAATTACTGCTAGTGTCAAAGAGATAGGCTCTCTCTGAAAATGGGTTGGGTGCTTGTCAAACTCATCTTTAGATGGTTCCAGGGCCCACTTCACGTGGGAGGTGTGGATCCAAGCAGAAATATCTTTAACCTTCATCACTGTAGGGGTCATCAAGAGTACCAAGTATGGTCCTTTCCAGCGAGGTTCCAGATTCCCCACTCGATGGCGTTGGACTAGGCTGGTGTCTCCAACCTGGAACTGGTGGGGCACGTCCAGACTCCCAGTCTCATAGGCCTCTTTCAGTTGTTCCCAGGCTTGGTGTCTCACTACCTCAAGGGCCTTTAAGTGGGCAAACAAGGGTTTAGAAAGAACAGCATCAGGATCATATACTCTACCCTACTCAGTGAGTGGTGGTTGTCCCCACATAGGATCTCATAAGGGGTGAGTTTAAATCACCCTGGAGTGTTCCAAACTCAGAACAGGGCAAAGGGAAGGAATGCTGTCCAGTCATTCCTGCCGGTCTCTAAGGCCAAATTGATGAGGGTTTCTCTTAGGGTTCTATTCATCCTCTCTACCTGACCTGAGTTCTGGGGTTGATAAGCACAATGTAATTTTCAATTAATCCCCAGCTGGGTGGCCAGCCCCTGACTTACCTGGGCAACAAAGGCAGGTCCATTATCAGACCCAATTACCTTGGGTATCCTGAATCTTGGGAAGATTTCTTCTAGGATCTTCTTGGCTACCACATTGGCCATCTCAGTCCTGGTAGGAAAAGCTTCTACCCAGCCTGAAAAGGTGTCTATAGACACTAATAAGTACTTGTTGCCATATCTAGCTGGTTTAGATTCTGTAAAATCTACCTCCTAGTAGGCCCCAGGCTGGTCACCCCTGAGCCTCTTCCCAGGAGTATACATGGAGTGTCCTGCATTAGTCATAGCACAGACCTTGCAGCTTTTGACTATTTCCTCTGCCAAGTCAGAGAGTCCTATAACATAGTAGTTGGAGGACCTAACCACACCTTTTAATTTCTTGGCCCCCAAGTGGGTCAGGTATTGTAAGTTGATAACATACTTGTGTCCTTCTTCTCGTGAAGGACTAGTTTTCCTTTTTCTGTTTCTACTACCCCATACGGCGGGGTTTTCTTTGTCAGTCCTAATTTGTCCATAATTTGACGGTCCTCAGGGGTGTATCTAAAACTGGTTTCTCTGACATCATAATAATCTTTAGGCTCTTTGACTGCCAGGATCATTGTTCCTTGGGCCACCTGTTAGCAGTTAGGTCTACTATCTGATTCCCTCTAGCCACAGCATCTCGAGTTTTCTGGTATCCTGGACAATGTAAAATGGCCACCTTCTTTGGCAAGTGTATGGCCTCGAGGAGGCTCAAAATTTCCTCTTTATTTTTATGTCTTTCCCTGCAGATGTCAACAGCCCTCTTTGTCTGTATATTACTCCAGGTATATGGGCAGTGGCAAAAGCATACCTGCTGTCAATGTAAATGTTGATATACTTCCCCTCTGCCATTTGTAGAGCTTGTATCAAAGCCACAAGTTCTGCTTTCTGGGCCAACATCCCTTCAGGGAGGCTGCTGGCCCAGATCACTTGCTTCCTGTCCACCACTGCTGCCCCTGTCTTCTGCTTACCTTCAACCATGAAGCTACTGCAATCCGTGTACCAGCTTGGACGCCCAGGCCAAGGCTGATCCTTCAGATCATATTGAGTACCAGTTTCTTCTGCCAGAATGTCAGCGCAGTGATGAGTAGGTGAAGAGTCATCAGTCTCAGGCAGTAGGGTAACAGGATTGAGGACAGCAGGGGGAGTGAAGGTCACTCGTTCAGTCAACAAAAGGCTCTGATAATGTGTCATATGAGTGTTGGTCATCCATCAATCAGGGGGCTGCCAGATAATGTTTTCAAGAGTGTGGGATGCCACTACAGTTATTTGCTGTCCCAGAGTGAGCTTATCAGCATTCCTGACAAGCAGAGCTATGGCAGCAATAGCTTTCAAGCAAGATGGCCACCTGCTGGCAACAGGGTCTAACTTCTTGGATAGGTAAACCACTGGCCTTTTCCAAGGTCCCAAAGTCTGAGTAAGGACTCCTCATGCAGTCGATAGTCTTCTTCGAGACTCAGGACCAATACCGTGGAGGTGGGAGTTTCCCATGTCACCTCTGGCCAGGTTCTAGTAAACCTGACCTGGGCCTTCAACTTTGTTAACAAGTCTCTTCCTAGTAAAGGCGTAGGACACTCAGGAAAGGAATGGGTTTCTTGTCCTCTCCCCAGATCTACCGTCTGTGAGGTGGTCCACAGATATTGTTTCTGTCCAGTTGCTCCTATTACTATAGTCTTTTTGTTTTTTTAACTTTCCCAGTGGTTGTTTTAATATAGAATATTCAGCCCCTGTGTCTACTAAAAAGTTCATAGGGGTCCCCTTCACAGTCAGGGTTACCCTAGGCTCGGGGAGGGGGTCTGAGCACTGTCCCCTCTAATCATCTTCTTCTAGGGCCAGTACTTTAGGGGCCCGCCCTTTCTTCCTTGGGCACTCTCTTGCCCAATGTCCTTTTTCTTTGCAATAAGCACATTGGCCTTTCTCCAAGGGGTGCTTCTATCCATTACTACCTATCCTTGGTTTTCTGTTGCCCAGGTTCCCTATATGTCTAGGTCCTGTCTTTTTTTTTTTTCTCTCTCCTACCACTGCAGCCAAAATTCTAGTCAAATTTCTCTCTTGTCTACTATCCCTCCTGTCTTCTCTTTCTTCTGCCTCCTGCGTCTCTCTCTCTCTCTTTCTTCTCTTCCTCAGTCTCTCACTTATGAAACACTTTCTCTGCCTCCTTAACCAAATCCTGCAAGGTATAATCCTGCAACCCTTCTAGCCACTGTAACTTTTTCTTAATATCTGATGCTGACTGCCCTATAAAGGCCATAGCCACCTCAACTTGCTGACCCTCAGAGATTGGGTCAAAGGGAATATAACGCCGATAAGTCTCCATTCAAGAAACACAGGCCCTTGAAGAACCTCTCTTACCTTAGCCAAATTGGTGAGGCATCTAGCAGCTCCTTTCAGCCCTGCCACAAGAGCCCAGTGGTAGACTGTCAACCACTCCCTACCTGCTGTCATATTGGAGTCCCAATCAGGTTGGTTAAGGGGAAACCCAGCATCTTTTTCATTTAGAAGATTGGTTGGCACTCCATTTGCTCCGGGGACATTTTTTCATGCTTCCAACAGGATCCTTTCCCTCTCCTCAGTAGTAAAGAGAACCTATAAGAGCTGCTGACAATCATCCCATGTGGGTTGGTGGGAGTACATCAGAGACTCTACCAATCCTGTCAGGCTAGCAGGATTTTCTGAAAAGGGAGGGTGATTAGTTTTCAAGTTATAAAGATCAGCAGAGGAAAATGGCCAGTACTGAAGAGGTTGAAGGTTGAAGGTTCAGCAGGTCCATGGGAGGTCCGTAGGTACGTAGCGGCAGACTCACAGTTGAGTCTGGTCTGTCCAGACTCTGTGCTCTCTGGCTCCGTGTACCCGCAGCGGTCTGCCTCCCACCGCCCCGAGGGGTAGAGGCTGTGGATAAGGGGGAGGTAGTGGACTAGGCAACTCAGGAGGCTCCTCAATCTGGGGATAGATTTTGGGGCCAAAGGCTTGGCTGGAGGCTCCATTTTGGGAGAAGCCTTAACTTTTGATTTATCCTTTGGTGTTTCATGGAGAGCCAGGACCCGGGAGCCTGGCTTTTGTTCACACACCCAGGGTTTGACCCAAGGCAGGGGGTTCTGAACCAGATCTTGCCACACTGTGATGTATGGTTGCTGACCAGGATGGAATCCAGGTCCTTCCTGAAAAACAATGGCTTTGATCTCAAAAATGATAGTTAAATCAAAAGTACCTTCTGGGGGCCAGCTGACATCAAATGTTGGCCACTACGAAGAGCAAAAAGTCCACCACCGTCCTTTTTTAACTTCTATTGACAAGTTGTGTGCTCTAGCCCTAACTTCAGTCCAATGGCTCAAAGTCAGACTAAGGGGGGTCGTCACAGTCTGTCCCATCGCCAAAGTCACAAATAAGACAAAACAGAAACTCAAGACACTCAGATTAACAGATGTCTGCTTCCACCTGGACAGCCAAAACCACTCAAAAAATACAGAAGGCCATGAGGGCGGATAACTTCTCCTATCCAGGAGAATTACCAAGTCCTCTCTAGTCTCCTGATGGGACTGAGGTACCCCCTGACTTCCCGAGACATCTCCCAGGGTGGCAGTACACTGATCACACACTTTGTGTCCTCCTGAAACACGAGCGACTGCAAAACCAAAAATACAGAACCAGAATTCAGCCAGCACAGAAACACAAAGACACAAAGACACAGACAATATCTCACCTCCAAGTGGGTCTTTGGAGATGAGGGTGGTCGCAAATCCTGGACAAGCCCCTAAAATGAAAGACCCCCGAAGAGGGGAGACCCTCACTCAAGTCTTGGGATGATTCAATCCCCCAAGAACTCATGAGAGACCATCCTTGCTGCAATCACATGAGGTTTATTGACAAGAACCAGCGTACTGGGATCGACTCGTATCCCACACAAGGGTAGAGGAGTTTGATCCCGAGTAGCTGGGAAAGCGGGTATTTAAAGGAAAAAAACCATAACCCAAGGGGGTAGGGAGGGCGTTATTGGAAAATTCCAGTGAAGAATCACAAGGGGGAACTAAAAATCACAAAGGGAAACTTCCTGCTTCTCAAGATTGTTCTCAAGATTTTGATCTAACTTTTGTGGTTGGCCAGTTTCTGGAACAGGGTCTCTGAACCAGCTAACCTACATTCTTGGTGCTGGGGGTCTGAATTTTTCCTGGTCTTTCAATCTTTGACAAAGGAGCTAAAACCATCCAGTGGAAAATAGACAGCATTTTCAACAAATGGTACTGGCTCAACTGGCAGTTAGCATGT
Organism: Mus caroli; assembly: GCF_978045245.1. Taxonomy (NCBI): domain Eukaryota; kingdom Metazoa; phylum Chordata; class Mammalia; order Rodentia; family Muridae; genus Mus; species Mus caroli. Next base: position 11,850,375 of record NW_028227266.1, read on the forward strand.
AGAAGAATGCAAATCAATCCATTCTTATCTCCTTGTACAAAGCTCAAGTCTAAGTGTATCAAGGAACTTAACATAAAACTAGATACACTGAAACTTATAGAGGAGAAAGTGGGTGTCTCAGTCAGGGTTTCTATTCCTGCACAAACATCATGACCAAGAAACAAGTTGGGAAGGAAAGGGTTTATTCGGCTTACACTTCCATACTCCTGTTCATCACCAAGGAAGTCAGAACTGGAACTCAAGCAGGTCAGGAAGCAGGAGCTGATACAGGGGCCATGGAGGGATGTTCCTTACTGGCTTGTTTCCCCTGGCTTGCTCAGCCTGCTCTCTTATAGAACCAAGACTACCAGCCCAGAGAGGGTCCCACCCACAAGGGGCCTTTCCCCCTTGATCACTAATTGAGAGAATGCCTTACAGTTGGATCTCATGGAGTCATTTCCTCAACTGAAGCTCCTTTCTCTGTGATAACTCCAGATGTATCAAGTTGACACACAAAACCAGCCAGTACAGTGGGGAAGAGCCTTGAATATATGGGCACAGGGGGAAAATTCCTGAACAGAATAGTAATGGCTTGTGCTGTAAAATCAAGAATTGACAAATGGGACCTCATAAAATTGCAAAGCTTCTGTAAGGCAAAGGACACCGTCAATAAAACAAAAAGGCAACCAACAGATTGGGGAAATATCTTTACCAAGCCTAAATCCAATAGAGGGCTAATATTCAATATATACAAAAAACTCAAGAAGTTAGATTCCAGAAAACCAAATAACCCTATTTAAAAATGGGGTACATAGCTAAACAAAGAACTCTCAACTGAGGAATATCGAATGGTTGAGTAGAATCTAAACAAATGTTCAACATGCTTAATCATCAGGGAAATGTAAACCAAAACAACCCTGAGATTCCACCTCACATCAGAATGGCTAAGATCAAAACCTCAGGTGACAGCAGATGCTGGTAAGGATGTGGAGAAAGAGGAACACTCCTCCATTGCTGGTGGGATTGCAAGCTGGTACAATCACTCTGGCAATCAGTTTGGTGGCTCTTCAGAAGATTGGAGATAGTACTACCCAAGAACTCAGCAATACCACTCCTGGACATATACCCAGAAGATATTCCAACTGGTAATAAGAACACATGCTCCACTATGTTCATAGCAGACTTATTTATAATAGCCAGAAGCTGGAAAGAACCCAGATGTTCCTCAACACAGGAATGGATACCGAAAATGTGGTACATTTACACAATGTTAGTACTACTCAGCTATAAAAAAAAAAACCAATGAATTTATGAATTTTTTAGGCAAATGTATGGATCTGGAGGATATCATCCTGAATGAGGTAACCCAATCACAAAAGAGCACACATGATATGCACTCACTGACAAGTGGATATTAGCCCAGAAGCTGGGAATACTCAAGATACAATTCACAAACCACATGAAACTCAAGAAGAAGGAAGACCAAAGTGTGGCTACTTCAATCCTTCCTAGATCAAGGATCAAAATACCTGTGGTTGGAGTTACAGAGACAAAGTGTGGAACAGAGATTGAAGGAATCACCAGCCAGAGACTGCCCCAACTAGGGATCCATCCCATATACAATCACCAAACCCAGACATTATTGTGGATGCCAACAAGTGCTTTCTGGGAAAAACCTGATATAGCTGTCCCCTGAGAGGCTCTGCCAGTGCCTAACAAATACAGAAGGAGATGCTCACAGCCATCTGTTGGACTGAGCACAGGGTCCCCAATGAAGGAGCTAGAGAAAGGACCCAAGGAGTTGAAGGGGGTTAAAACTCTGTAGGAGGAACAACAATATGAACTAACCAGTATCCCCAAGGCTCCCCGGGGCTAAACCACCAACCAAAGAGTACACAGCTCTGCTGGGTATCTCTGCAGGGCATCTCTGCTGGGCATCTCTGGTGGGACTCATGGCTACATATGCAGCAGAGGAGTTGGTCATCAGTGGGAGGAGAGGCCCTTGGTCCTGTGAAGGCTCTATGCCCCAGTATAGGGGAATGCCAGGGCCAGGAAGTGGGAGTGGGTGGGCTAGTGAACAGGGGAAGGGGAAAGGGGATAAGGAGAGGGGGTTTTCGGAGTTAGACCAGGAAAGGGGATAACATTTGAAATGTAAATAAAAAAAATATCTAATAAAATTTTAAAAAAAGAATTTGTAGTTCTGGTCAGCTGCAGCTGAAGAAGTAGCAGTTATCAACAGGAGGTCAGAACCACCAATGAGGAACTTGGATATGCTGAAAAAGTCAGTGCTCCTTAGGTAGAGCTAAAATCTGAGTGGGAATTAAAGAGCTCAGCATCACCGAGAGTCTTCTGGGAGAACTTCCTCAGGGTCAGCAGACAGAAGCTATGGTATCTATGTTGATAGCTAAACTGGATAATGTATAAAGTTTCTCGGATGGCACTGGTTTTGAAGCCATAAAGGAATCAATTGTGTTGTCTAGCTCTGTTTTCGTTTGTTTTGGTTTAGTTTTTTCAATTTGACACAAGATAAAGTCACAAGAGAGGGAATATCAATTGAGAAAAATGCCTCGATAAGATCAGCCTGTAGACAAGCCTGTAGGGCATTTTGTTCATTAGTGACTGATGTGGGAGGGTACACTCCAGGAGGGCTCACCCCTCTGTTGATGATGCTATCCTTAGGCAGCTGATCCTAGGTTATATAAGGAGCCCCTGGGAACCAGTCAGTGAGCAGCACTCCACCATGGCTTCTGCTTCAGTTCCTACCTTGACTTCCTGCTTTGGCTTCCCTCAGAGTATATTATGACCTGGAATATGAGCCAAATAACCCCCTTTGTCCTCAATTTGCTTTTGGTCATGCTTTTTATCACAGCAGCAGGCACCCGAAGACACACATTAAAGGAATCATACACCATAATCATGTAGGATTTACCCTCGTAATGCAAGGTTAGTTTAACATGCAAGAAAGAATAAACAGATCTCCATGAGAAACACATGCAGGAGCATTAACGGCAACATCATTCTTCAGAGCTAAAGCTATATACGGCATCTCCATACAGGGAAACACTGCTCTGAGATCACTCCATACAGGGAAACACTATTTTGAAATCAAAAATAGTAAACAACCATCATATGCTACCACACAGACGAGCTTTAAAAAATGTTCTGAGTGAATGAAGTCACAGCACACAATACATGTCTTTGTGAGCACACATTCTATAGAAAATCCAGAACTGACAATCCCAGAAGGACAGAAAATGGGACAGTGGTTGTCAAAGGCTAAGGTATGCAGGAGATGAAACTAACTGATAATAATTATCATTTCTTTGGGGAATGAAGAAAGTTTTCTTTAAAAAATTTCTAAAGATCACTTGGAAGAATGCTTGTCTAGAGCGTGCAAGACACTGGGTTCTAGTCCCAGCGCCACAAAAAGCCACACAAAAATTAGTAATGGAAGACTCACAACATCATGAATATACTCCAGACTTCTGAGTTGTGCTATGTGATAAAACTTTGTTTAAAACAGAATAATTTCTTAAGCATTGGGCATGATGTGAGACTTGAGTTTAAATCTTAGCTTTACTCATCCAGCATTAAGCACAGCACAGCTCTGCTGGGTATCTCTGCAGGGCATCTCTGCTGGGTATCTCTGCTGGGCATCTCGGCAGACAGAATCACAAGATGTTTGAGGTGTGGAATTACAGCTCCCACAGACCCATCGACAGAGGGGCTGGGAAGGTCAAGATCTGATGTTAAATGGGGTGTTTTATGGGGTGTACTGGGTAGGAAAGGTCTCAGAGATACATGATGGAATGACTGCACAGTGGGTGTGAATCTACTTAAAACCACACAATTTTATACTTGAAATGTTTGCAGCTATTTATTTTATGATGCTTTCCTTTGTGAAATATTTGTTAATTTAAAACAGATCAAGTTAAAAGTATTTTATTCAGATCAGCCCTACCTTCTGAGATTATAGAGCACAATCAATGCCTGAGAGGCCAATTAGGCAATGAAGGTTAGGTCTTCAGGGTTGGAGGGATTTCTCAGCAGTAAAGAGCACTTGCTGCTCTTGCAGAGGACCTGAGTTTGATTCCCAGCATCCACATTGGATGGCTCACAACCTCCTGCTAATTCAGCTCCATAGAATCCAAAACTTCTTTTGGCCTCCCCACTGACATGAACATACTCTGTGTGTGTGTGTGTGTGTGTGTGTCTGTGTGTGTCTCTCTCTGTCTTTCTCTGTCACACACACACACGAATAAAAATAACCCTTTTAAGAGCAAGGGGAGAAGAAAGATGAGGAGAGGAGAGGTTGGGGAGGAGAGGGGTCGATTTTGATCATAAGCTGGAAAATTAGGTGAGGTCAGAGCTTGCTGTGTTCCTGTGAAGAGAACTGTTCAAGTCTCCCCACAAGACACAGTGGACATTGATCTGTCTTCCATCCCCTTAGTACAACTTCTTGAATCCACAATGACTTCTGCAGCTTTCCCACAGGATTACAATGCAGCAGCCTGAGTGGGTATGTAGATCAGTTGGTTGGGGCTTGCCTCATACACAGGAAGCCCTGGGTTTGATCCTCAGCACTGTATAAAGTGAGCATAGCAGTACGCACCGGTAATCCCAGAATTCAGGAGGCAGAGGAGGATCAGGAGTTCAAGGTCATTCTTAGCCAGCCTGAACAATAACAACAACAACAACAATGTAGTAACGGAACAGCACTGTCTAGTCAAGTCAGTGGCACCAAGCCCCTACTACTATCCCGCATCCCATGTAAAGATTCATGAAAAGGCCAAAGAAGCTCCCACCCAAGGGATTGGAGGGCAGACAGAACCCCACCAGCCCATCTTTTGCCACAGTAAACAATAAAAGACTGAATTAAAGCTTCTCTCTCTCTCTCTCTCTCTCTCTCTCTCTCTCTCTCTCTCACACACACACACACACACACACACACACACAGAGAGAGAGAGAGAGAGAGAGAATGAGGGGAAGGAAAGAAGGAAGGAAGGAAGGAAGGAAGGAAGGAAGGAAGGAAGGAAGGAAGGAAGGAAGGAAGGAAGGAAGGAAGGAAGGAAGGAAGGAAGGAAGGGAAAAAATGTAAAAATAAAATATCTAATGCTCTAAGTCATTGGCCCCAAAGCTGTCAATCCCCAGTGGCTGTGAGGTTGCATTGTAGGTGCAGGGTGTTGCTGCTCTGGGATGCAACCACACACTTTCCACCTGTACTACCTGGAGCAGAGACACCACCCCCAGGGTCTTAGCTCCTCCACTATTCAATATGGAACAATCTCATCAGCTGCCCAGGGCTGTAGAAGCTCAGAATGATGTACTGTTATCTTGTTTGCCCCTGCTGTGTGGCTGCTCTCCAGACAAAGTGGATTCCTGTTAAGAGGATTAACATAAGTGCCCCCCCCCCTCAATGTGAAGGGAGCAAGACCAGAGAGAAGACACACAGGCCTTGGTGCACGCAAATTTGATCAGTGTTTCTTCCTTAGTCTTATCAGAAATGACATGGAATGTCACATGATGAATCCTAGCACTCATGCAGGGTATTTTAGTTACATCTCAGTCCCCAGTGACCTTTCATGCCACAGGCACTAGGTAGTCCGAGGTTGAACATAATTTGCATATTATTTGTTAGAAGAAAAGCATCAGACAGGTGCCCTTCTCCTCATCACTCCCCAACAGTTCCTGTTCCCCTTCTGTGACTCACACAGAATGAGATCCATTCAGTAACACCAGCATAAGTGACAACCCCACCTGCCCCCCCCCATTTCTGACATATTTCAAACAATTGTGTTGATAAAGTACACTGTCAAGTATTTGTCTGTAAGAGATTATGTACTCAGTCCTAACACACATGTCAGTGTTCATCAGGGTTCTCCAGAGCTGCGAAATCAGTGGGGTGATTTGCTGATTTGCTGATTGGGAGGCTCAGCGCCCCTAGACACACTAGACAGGATACCATGAGGGCCCAGGGAAGGATTGTAAGTCTGGCCCAATATCTACCCACTGGGGATCCCTGAGGATGCTATTGGATAAGGCCAACACTGTAGTAGACAATCTACTCTACTCAATTCTACAGATTTCTTTTTTAAAAAATGCCTAAGTTTGCAGAGATGGCTCAGTGGTTAAAAATATTTAATGTTCTTGTAGAGAACCTAAATTCTGCATCCATGTCACAATGTCACAACCAGCTGTCATTCTAGCTCCAAGGGATCCGATGCCCTCTTCTGACCTCTTCAGATACATCACACCACCCACTACCCACCCACCACACACCACCCCCACACACACATGCACACACACACACCTTTTTGATAATATACACATACCTAGGTTAATAGTCTACTCAAGTAGACTTAACACCAGCATGTGAGTGTGCCTCAGAATGGCTTGTTCCCACTTTCCATGTGAAGAACAAACGGCTCATTCCCAATTTCTTTCCATGTGAAGGTGCCCCCAGGCCTCAGGGCTGCTCATCCCCTCACACACTAACATGTATGTAACATGTATGTTTCACGTTTGGGAGTATCTACCATAGCACATCCTCAGCCCAGATGGGTAGGAGGAAAGCCTGTTCCCACCAAGTCCAGATGCTTTTCCCTGCGAAGATCCTGGAGTTCTTCCAAAGAGAACAGTGGCCCAATAACTTGCTAGAAAAGCAACCTCAAGGCCCCGCCCCTCTATCCTGATCACAGCACTGTAGGTTTATCATGTGGGAAGATGGCGATGACCTCAAGTTTGAGGAGTAGAAACTTCTAAGAACAAGTCTGACAGGTGCTGTGGCGGAGGAACCTGGGAGCCAGCGTTCTTTCTCTGTGTCCCATGAACATGTATGTGTCTGCTGAAGTGCCACAACGCCTTCTCCAGATGCCTTCCAAGTTCGGATTAACTGCACACTATTAAATGCTCTCCTTGTCTCCTGTGTAATCACTTCATCAAAAAATGGCATTTTCCCTTGTAAAGACAGAATGGCTTAAAATTGTGTTGAGAATCTGAACCTTAATTCATTTCATCTTCACAAGGATTTCAGAGCCCAGTACCTGTGCTAGCATCTCCACAGCCCAGGTTAGGAGCCCCACTGAGTATCCCACTGTCTGTTAAGGAGCTGTTGTTTGCTGTGAGATGGCTTACATACGCTCAGCAACCACTCTACCGCTGAGCTACAGCCCAGCCTTTAATATATATATATATATATATATATATATATATATATATATATATATACTCACATACACACACACATTGAGACTCTATAGCCTGGGCAAGCCTTCAACTTGACATCTTCCTGCCTTGGTCTCATGGAACTGGAATTATAGGCCTGCACCACCAAGGCTGGCTCTCTCTTAACCTCTCAGCTGTCTAGGTCTTGGTTGTGAGGCAACAATCAGTGTCTGCGTCTAGCCTTGGGACCACCTCAGAAGCATCTTTCCACCATCACTAAGCCAAGTAATGTGCTCAGACTACTTCAGCAGCCTTCACCCAAACTGGCCAAGGTTGCCAAGACTGTCAAGGTCCACTGCCCCTGTGTGTGATCCCAAGCCCCACGTCCTCAACTTTGTCTGGCCTGACAGAATAGCTAAGCTTTGACGCTTATGCCCACAGGCTTAGCAGTATTTTGTACAAGGCAGAAACTTGTATCCTCAATATATAAATAAGTACAGCATGTTTTATATTACATGTAGCACCAAAGAAGTTCGGGGGTGGGGCAGAATTGAACTCTATTCCAGAAAACATCTGATCAAGAAAGGAAACAAAGCCAGCCCCTTCCACAACGGAACTGGATAAAAGCACAGTTGGAGCCATGAGGAGGTTGCTGACTCCAGCTCCCCCATGCGCCTCTGGTTCCCACATCTGTCAGTGTAGGTGGTCAGCAGTTAACCAGAAGAGTCTAGAATGAGAGCCTTTCATGGGCTGCCCTCTCGTCCCTGTCGTGAGTCTTAAATTCTGTAGGTAGAGGAGGGAGGCCCTCATGGTAACCAGAAGAGTCAAGAGGAGAGCTCAGCCCCCCATGATCTGACCACCTGCTTTGCAAAAGTCTGCAGGCCCTCAGAGGAAGAGAGTGAGAATGCGCTGAAGAGCAGCTATATGCCAGTCAGTACACTCCCCACACCATCTCTATTAACCCCTCACAATGCCATAGGCGAGGGTTGTACTGGGGAGAATGGTGTGCAGCCTTCTCAGCAAGTAAGTGGAAATGATCATACAGGCTAGGACACCCAAGGGATGAACGGGTGACTGGACTATAGCCTGCACTCGTGTGTGTGTGTGTGTGTGTGTGTGTGTGTGTGTGTCTGTGTGTGTCTGTGTCTGTGTGTGTCTGTGTCTGTGTCTGTGTGTGTGTCTGTGTGTCTTGGCAGTGGGGGTGGAGTGAGGGCAGTAGGAATCAAGTGGCTGGATTACACAGCCTGTGTGTGGGTGGATATGAGGGGTAGATCACAGTCTGCCTGGAACACGTTTTACAGAGGTCAGGACATCAGAGTGGGAACCTCCAAGTAAGTGCTGTCTCAGGAACAGGTGCCCCAAGGTCCAACAGTCTCTATACTGCCCCATTATATCCCTGTGGCAACATATCCCTGGCTGGCCCATAGATGTCTGGGTTTTCTCTGTGATCTAGGGAAAGAAAGGCTTAGTCAATTAGAAATAAAGATGGATCTTTTTCCTCTTCATACCTGTTGAAAGGGTTTAGATTAAACAGGTTGGTTGTAGTATGAAAAACTGACTTTTCAGGATAGATCATGGGGGGGGCAGTCAAAAGCCAGTGATTGAGACATTATAATCACTTTTAAGTGGCCAAAGTTTAAAGACTTTGTGGCCAGCCTGGAGGCTGTAATATTCTTGTCTGCTGAAGGAGCTGAGAGACAATTTAGTGACCTCAGTCAAAAGGACAGTCTCCAGGCTGTTCAAAGGGAACAGCCTTCGTGCTAATGATGGCCTGTGCTTGTACTGGGCTTTCATCTGCCTTCACATTGCTTTTACCAGTAATTATACCTTCCAACCTCTGAGGTAGGTCAAAATTACTGCACCCATTTTACAGGTGAATAAAGAACTTGTGGGCAGGAGGTTGCTGTTACTGAGGCCACACATACATCACCAGCAGGATAGGCAGAGGAAACAGCTCCTTCCCCTCCCCAGTCACAGCTGGGCCTCTCTGAAGAAGCAGGCAGAAGGTTCCTGTGTGATGCCACTTCCAAGGGCCAGTGGACCTGAGCCTTTCGAGGTCGTGGAGAGAAGAGGAGGAGGAAGTGAGGAAGAGACAGTAGAGAGGAGAGGAGAGGAGAGGAGAGGAGAGGAGAGGAGAGGAGAGGAGAGGAGAGGAGAGGAGAGGAGAGGGGAGGGGAGGGGAGGGGAGGGGAGGGGAGGGGAGGGGAGGGGAGGGGAGGGGAGGGGAGGGGAGGGGAGGGGAGGGGAGGGGAGGGGAGGGGAGGGGAGGGGAGGGGAGGGGAGGGGAGGGGAGAAGCAAGAGTTGGGTGGAGAAGGGAGAAGGAAGAGGAGAGGAGAGGAGGAGAAATTAGGATTACTGTTCTCCGGTCTCCCCAGCCCCTTAATGCTACCTTTCCCATGCTCAGCCCACAGCTGGAGTCACTTCACACCTCGTCCAAGCCATCAAGAAGTCTTACTGCTTCTGTGTCCAGAATACCTCCAGAAGACAGTTTAGTGTTTCTGGTTGGATTGGCCACAGAGATACTGTTCAAGATGTGGTGGGCAGAAGTAAGGGGGCAGTTTGTATATAGCTCACGATCACACCCAGAACCCTTTGTCCCTTGAGATGCTCTGCATTAGCAGGGCACCCATCTTCATGGTTAACTGCAAGGTAACGCACAGGCTTCAGTCTACCCAGGGCTCCCACTCCGGCCCCAGCCCCAGCCCCAGCCCCAGCCCCAGCCCCAGCCCCAGCCCCAGCCCCAGCCCCAGCCCCAGCCTGCTGCTCCTCTCTACCACTCTAAATCCCTCTGAATAAATGACAAATGAATGAAAGACTATGGAAGGCTAGGAATCATAGCAACTGAAATCCAAACATGCTTTCCAGCATCACTGGAGGGGAGCAGGGGAGCTCAGGTGGGAGTGTGGCATTAGGAAGACGAGGACCCACAAGCCACCTGGAGCTTATCTGTGATGTGGCCTCAGGTTGCCTCCTGAAAGGAAGTGGTCTTGGCACTCTGCTCATGCTGTGACAGCAGCTCCACAACAAGCAAGAAGGGAGTCTTTTGGCTCAGTTTTGGAGCATACTGTCTACCGTGTTGGGAGAGCTTCTGGCTGGCTATGAATAGCTGCTGCCTCACACCCTAGTAGATCAGGAAGCAGAGAGTAGGGGAAACCGGCACCCAGACAGCTTTCCCCTTTTCTCCCTTTTATTTAATTCAAGGTTTCAATTCATGGGATGGTAACACTCGTGTCCAGGATCCATCTTCCTTCCTTAGTTAGCCCTCCCTGGAAATATCCTTACAGACACACTCAGAGGCCTTTCTCCTAGGAGATTCCAAAGCCAGTCAAGCTGACTGTGACGATGAATGATCAGAGGTGTGAGGGTGGGGTTTATAAAGGTCTTGTCGGGAAAGGAATCAGAAACCAGCCAGGGACACACGGAAAGACCGGGAAGATAACACAATGATTCTGAGACTTAACATGGCAGATGTCAAAGGCCAGAAGGACAATAGAAAAAGAAGCTTGATTCCAAGATGACTTTGGGGACTCAGATAAATCCCAACTTATTAAGCACTTATCGATATACTTTGTGTGAAGCACAGAGAAAAGTATGAAAGCTGTGTTGTAGAAAAGCTGAGATACACAACAAATATTGAGGATTTCTAATGCCAAGTCTCGACATAGTGGACTAACTGTACACAAAATATATACAGCCAACAGATGAAACCTCCAGTGCCAGAAATGATTACATCTAATCAAGTTGTTGGCCTAAGTGAAATCATGAAAACCTTCAAATAATCCTGGCTATTGTAAGCTATTGGTTGCTCTCCACAAATTGATGGTAAGGTTCTGTTGTTGAAGATACCACCTGCACAACTCATTGAACATGGAGAAGTCAAGCTGGTGCCTAAATAAAGCCTTCAGTCCTGCTGACTAGTGTTCATGGTACAGGAAGGTACCAGAGGAGAAAGGTAAACACCAACTCAGCTATAAACCCTTCCATCTACCATGGTGGCCTGCCTACAAGGTAGTCTTGTGTAATAGCATAAAAGTTGTGGGTGTAACCAATCACTATCTGGTCAGATTTAAGGTTCAGTCCATGAGATGGGACCATTGCCCAAAGAACCTGAGACTAGATAGGCCATGAACCTAAAGTAACCCAATGCTGCAGTTCTGCTAAAGGAACATAGCAATAGAATGACTCCTAATGACATTCTGCTTTTTCCACGGATCTGTGTATTGCTCAGCCCTCAGAGAGGCTTCCTTCTGCAGCAGACAGGAACAAATATGGAGTCTCACACCTGGACAATGTGCAGAGAGTGAGAAACCTTGGGACACTCAGTCCTAATGGGATGTCTCCATCAAATCTCTTCCTTCAGGGCTTGGAGAACCCTGCAGAAGAGAAGGTGGGAAGTGTAAGAGCCAGAGAGGATAGAGGACACCAAGAAAGCAAGTCCCTGTAGACACAGCAGGACCGATGCACAAAGAAACTCAGAGACTGGCACCACACTGGCTCACAGAGACAGAGCCTACACGGGTCTGAGTCAGATGGAGTCCCATAGCTAAGAGGGGAAGTGGACAAAAGGCCTCAAACCAAACCCAGAAGCTATCTTCAGTTGAGAACAACTCCCAAAGGAAAAATTAATTTTCTCCAATGAAGTCTCACTGGATATACAAACCATATTTAAGAGCAGGCCCCATGCCCAGCAGTAAATGATCAACACAAAACAAGACAGTGTTTTTAGAAGTGTTTGTCTCATGGTGCGTAGTCTAGGCTTCTTTTTTTCTTTTTTAAAGCTTCCAGGTCTTTTGGTTTAAGATTATGGTTTCCAATGTGTGTCTGTGGGATTTTTTATCTGTGCATTTCTTGTGCTTTTTCTTTGGCTCTTTTTTTTTTTCTTCTGTTTGTTTTGTCCTACCCTGGTTTGTTTGTTTTTATTCTATTTTTTATAGTTATTTTTAGTTGCCTGTTTATTTTCCTTTGCTTTTTGCCTTTCTTCAAGAGAGAGCATCCCTCCCCCCAATGCAAATTATCCAGTCGAGTTTTCTGAATTTAGGAAAATCACAGGGTTCAGCACATCCAGAGCATAATGGATAAACCTTGCCCTAGGAAAACTGCCTTCGTGATCGCAATGTTTCCCCTGCCAGGTAAGTATGCCTGTTTGTTTTCTAATGAAAGAGAAAAAGAAAAGATATGGGGTTGAGTAGGTGGGAAGGTGGGAGGATCAAAGAGAGGTTGGGAGAGAGGAAACAGTGATCAGAACATATTGTATGAAAAATATCTATTTTCAAATTTTAAAATATATCTACCTATATGTATACATATATATAATGCATATGCGTATATATTATTCTGTCCCACCATCCTTCCTCCTTTACAGTAAGGCATACACAACCCCTCTTTACCCTTTCAACAACTATTAACCTGCTCTTGGCAGACTTGGAGCACCACCTGGAGGGATTTCAAGATATTACATTGTGTCTGGGAGCTGCATTAAAAAATGTAGTACTTCACCAAATGTTGGCTGCCAAAAACATTGTGTTGTTGACCTTAGACAGAAGTCTCCCCAAATCACCAATTCCACAGCAAGATCCCCTTAGGAAAGCAACTTACATGAAATAAATGGAGAATTCAAAAGAACAATTCTAAGCACAGTCAACAAGTTCAAAGCATAGAAAGGGGGAAGAAAGTAAAAGCATGAATGCTCTTTAAGAGGACAGGGCAACTGACTGAAGTCTAAAACAATGCACACAAATGACTGAGGGGAGTAAGGATCACAGCGCAGGAAAAACAGAATTGCATGGGGACAACGAAAAACTAAAGAACCCACCAGCTGAAAGAAAGGGAGATAGGAAACCCCAGCAAGCCTCGCTAAGCCAGGGAAAGGCCCACCACAGTCTAACGTGAACTGAGCATTTCCATCTACAGTCATCACAGAGTCTGGTCTATTCTTTTGCTATTGTTGCTTCTGTGTCTTGTTCTGGTTTGAGAGTCTGGGTAATACTGGCTTCATACAACGAGTTAGGAAGTCTTCCTTCTTTTCTTTGGAATAACTTGGTTAGAGTTGGTGTTAATTCTGTAGCTGTTGAGTAGAATTCTGCATGAAGCCATCACTAAAAAGATATTTTATTATTTCTTCAATCTCATCCCTAATTCTTGGTCTTTTTAAATTATTTATTTCATTTTAGTAAATTATATATGTATAGAAATTTATCCATGTCTTTTAGATTATCCAGTTTAGTGGACTAAAGGTTCTGATAAAATATGGACTATTATTTCAATATTCCTATGTTTGTTGAGGGTTGCTTTGTGTCTAATATGTGGTGTGTTTTAGAGATGATTCCATGAGCTGCTGAAAAAATTATATATTCTTTAGTATTTGGACGAGTGTTCTGCACATATGTTGGCTTCATCTGATACAAAATGTCATTTAATGCCAATAATTCTCTATTCATTTTTATACAAATGGCCTGCGTATTGGTGAAAGTTTACTAGTGAAATCTCCCACTATCACTGTGTTGGATTTAATCTGTAGCTTCACATCTAGTGGTATATGTTTTACATAATTGGATGAACTGAGCAAGGTTGTATATGTACAGAACTGTAATATCCTCTTGATCACTGACCACGTCCCAGTGCACAGACGTTAAAGGTAGATGGGCTTTTGAGACCAATACGGGCCACCTGGCCAGAAGAAACAGAATAGTGGAGAGTCAGTGGCCAAGTCTTCCAGTCCTGGTTGGGGCTGGGACAGTGTACCCATTGTCACAGATCCACAGGGGCATAGACACTACAGGAGCTGGAAGAACATAGGCAGGTGAAGATACACACACACACACACACACACACACACACACACACACTTTTTGACTATTTTATTGGGTTCTTATACCCACTATCCTTCCAATTCTTAGTTTGCCCTAATCCCTTCTAATACCCCCAACACTAGGTTGGAAAGGCATTAGAGAAGAAAGGAGACTTAGACCTTTTTAGATTATTTCCTGCTAATTAGTGGCACTGAGTTTCTTGGGGCCAGTCCATCTTCCTCATAAGGATATCCCATATCTTCTTCTTGTCTCTTTGCTCAGAACCACTTAATAAACCACAGCAACAGGAAACAACAGCAGCCTACTTGGAGCACATCCAGCCCCTATTGGGGCTCTGGCATTTATACCCTCTCAAAAGTTCCCAGAGGTTCCATCTTCTGGTCCATGGCTCTGCCTGCCTTCCAAAGGAGGCCTGCCATGCCCCTGGAGCATCCAGGCTAGACGCCTCTCCACCAATGCTCTGTCTGCCAGGTTCCCCTGGGGTACAACCAACAGAAGTAACAGCATGCTATTCCCCAAGCTCCATTGTCAGGCCCACAGGTCTATCTGCCTCCCCAAGGAATTCTACCAGCATCAGGAACATCTAGCCAACACCCAGGACAACAGGTCACTAAAGGACTGTGTAAGAACACACACAGCAAGAGCTAAGGCAATATTCACCACCAGAGCCCAGCTGAAACACAAGAGGACCTTAAACAAATCATATAAAAATGATAGAGGCCTATTAAAGAGAAAATGAATTAATCCATTAAAGAAATACGGGAAAATGAAATCAAACAGATGATGGGAATGAATAAAACTGTTCAAGACCTGAAAATGGAAACAGAAGCAATAAAGAAAACACAAAGTAAGGCTATCCTGGAGATGGAAACCCTAGGGAAGAGAACAGGAAGTACAGGTGCAAGCACCACCAACAGAACACAAAAACTTCAGAGGTAAAAGATACAATGAAGAAACTGATACCTCGTTTGAAGAAAATGTTAAATCTAAAAAGTTCTGAAACAAAATATCAAAAAAATCTGGGATACCATGAAAAGATCAAATCTAAGAATAATAGGAATAGACAAAGAAGACTCCCAGCTACAAGGCCCAGAAAGTATTTTCAACAAAATCATAGAAGAAAGTTTCTCCAAGCTAAAAAGAAAGAGAGGGGGGGGGAAGGAAGGAAGGAAGGAAGGAAGGAAGGAAGGAAGGAAGGAAGGAAGGAAGGAAGAAAGGGGAGAAAGAGCGAGCCTATAAACATACAGGAAGCTTACAGAACACCAAATAGATTCCAGAAAAGAAAATCCTCCCACCACATAATAATCAAAACACAACACCTACAAAACAAAGACAGAATATTGAAAGCTGCAAGGGGAAATGCCAAGTAACATATAAAGGCAGGCCTATCAGAATTACACCCAAATTCTCTTTTTTTAAAAGAGAATTATTTATTTCATGCATGTGAGTACACTGTAACTGTCTTCAGACAAATCAGAAGAAGGTATCAGATCTCATTACAAATGGTTGTGAGCCACCATGTAATTACTGGGAATTGAACTCAGGACCTCTGGAAGAGCAGTCAGTGCTCTTAACCTCTGTGCCCTACACCCAAATTCTCAACAGAGACTCTCAAAGCCAGAAGGGTCTGGGCAGATGTCTTATAGACTCTACGACCATAGATGTTATGTCTCATATACCCAGCAAAACTTTCAATCACCATAGATGGAGAAAACAAGATATTCTATGACAAAACCAAATTTAAACAATATCTATCCATAAATCCAGCTCTACAGAAGATATTAGAAAGAAAACTCCAATACAAGGAGGCTAACTACACCCAAGAAAACACAGGAAATAAATAACCCACACCAGCAAACCAAAGGAAGGGAATCTCACACACACACACACACACACACACAGACATATGCCTACACAATACAACCAACATCAAAATAACAGGAATTAACAATTTCTGGTTATTAATATCTGTCAACATTAATGGATTTAATTTCCCAATAAAAAGACACAAGCTAACAGAATGAAGGCAAACAGGATCTTTCATTCTGCTGCATACAAGAAACAAACCCTAGCAACAAAAATAGTCATTACCTCAGAATAAAGGGCTGGAAAAAAGTTTTCCCAAGCAAATGGACCCAAGAAGCAAGATGGAGTAGCCATTCTAATGTTTAATAAAATAGACTTTCAACCAAAAGTAATCAAAAGAGACTAGGTACTGTTGTACCAGTGTCTGGCCAGTAGATCACAACCTGGGTTCTAGCCTGGAAAGGCATTTTGGAAACCTGGAAGAGAAGAGGGGCTAGGCGATGAGAGAAAGAAATGCAGCTAAGACAGGCATTCTGATCAAAGCTCAATTTTACTGTTCCGCACGCAGTTATGAAACAGGGGAAGGGGGCCGGATTCCCGCCAAATAGTCCCGGGGACCAGTAGCAGGGTGACCACGTGGATGGTTCCGAACAGCAAAGCGGCAGGTTCCAGCAGTGGGTGTGGCAGAACGATTGAGCAGGAAGCTCCACCCCTGAGCAAGCAGGTTTCAGGCTGGTGGAGGGGAGACTAGAAGGTACAAATACTTGTCTAAGGAAAAATCCACCAAGATGATGTCTCAATTCTGAACATCTATGCCCCAAATACTAGGGCACTCACATTCGTAAAAGAAACACTACTAAAGCTTAAATCACACATCAACCCCCACACATGAATAGTGGAAGACTTCAACATCCAACTCTCACCAATGCACAGGTCATCAAGACAGAAATAAACAGAGAAATAATGATGCTCACAGAGGTTATAAATCAAATGGACCTAACAGACATCTATAGGATATTTCATCCAAACACAAAAGAATATGCTGTCTCCTCAACACCTCATGAATCCTTCTCCAAAATTGACCATATACTCATCAGACCAAATACTTATCAGACTACCATCAATTAAAGCTGGACTTCAACAACAACAAAACAGAAAGCCTACAAATTCATGGAAACTTAACTGAATGACCACTGGATATAGGGGTGAATTGAGCTCCCAGCAGGTGATCAGGTGATGGAGCTTCTAGCCATTCCTTAGAGTTCTCTGGTTTCGCAAAAGAAAAATACACACAATATGCATTACTACCTCAATGGTTGGGCACTTCCTGAGCCCACCCACCCACTCCCCAGGTAGCACACAACCCCCTCTGGTATTCCTGAGTTAACCCTTTCTAAGTCTATACTTTATCTTTGCTGCCCTGTTTCCTTTTGGGCAGCCCTCCTGTGGGGCCTCTTTCCCTTTGTACCTTTTGGCCGTCTCATCCTCTGCTCCTTCATGGTATGGTCTGCAGTCCATCCTACGCCCCTCTCAAGGCAGAATTCCTTCTTCCTCTCCCCTGCATTTCTTGCCTGCCTCTTTCACCCTGCCCAAACACTGGCCATTGGCAATTTTATTTCCCAGTCAAAGCCAATTGAGGTCAGGCTTCCTTTACCTATGCGCAGGACATTGTAAACAGGTTTTTTTGGGTAACACGATTAGCATGAGAACACAAGCCACTACAACTGAGCCAGGGAAGAAATAAAGACATTAAAGACTTTCTAGAATGCAATGAAAATGAAGGCACAACATAACCAAACTTATGGGAACAATGAAAGCAGTGCTAAGTGAAAAAAAATCATAGCAGTAAGTGCCACAAAGAAATGGGAGAAATCGCATACTAGCAACTTAACAGCACACCTGAATTTTTTAGAACAAAAATAAACAAACATACCCAAGAGGACTAAATGGCAGGAAATTAATTAATTAATGAATTAATTAATTAATTAATTAAAAATAACAAGAACAATAGAAAGAATCAACAAAACCAAAAGCTAAAACTCAACAAGATAGATAAACCATTAGCCAAACTAAGAGGCACAGAGGCAGTATCCAAATTAACAAAATCAGAAATGAAAAGGAAGACCTAGGGGGCTGGTGAGATAGCTCAGCAGTTAAGAGCACTGACTGCACTTCCGGAGGTCATGAGTTCAAATCCTAGCAACCACATGGTGGCTCACAACCATCTGTAACCAGAAACAAATAAAACACCTATGAGGCAGAGTGAGCAGAGCCAGAGCGAGCAGCCCAGAGCAAGCAGGGGCTGGAGTAAGAGGGAGAAAGGGGGTGGGGAGGAAAAAGAAAAGAAAAGAAAAGGGACACATAACATCAGAAACTGAGGAAATCCAAAGAATTATTAGGTCTTACTTTAAAAGCCTGAACTCCACAAAATTGGAAGATCTAAACAAAATGGATGATTCTATTGATAGATACCACTTACAAAAATTAAACCAAAATCAGGTAAAATAAATATATTTAATATATATATATATAGTATATGAGTACACTGGAGCTGTCTTCAGACACTCCAGAAGAGGGAGTCAGATCTCATGACAGATGGTTGTGAGCCACCATGTGGTTGCTGGGATTTGAGGTCAAGACCTCTGGAAGAGCAGTTAGTGCTCTTAACTGCTGAACCATCTCTCCAGTCCCCAGGTAAACTATTAAAACAGTCCTACAACCCCTAAGCAAATAGAAGCAGTCATTAAAAGTCTCTCAACTCAGAAAAGTTCAGGCCCAGATGGTTTTTTAGCTTAGAATTCTGCCAGGCCTTCAAAGAAGAGCTAACATCAGTACTTCTTAAACTATTACACAAAATAGAAACAGAAGGAACATTCCCAAACTCATTCTATGAGGCTACAGTCACCCTGATACCTAAACAATGAAGAAAGAGAATTTTAGACCAATTACCTTTGTAAATATTGAATCCAAAAACACATAAAAAAATATCATCCACCATAATCAATTAGGCTTCATTCCAGGGATGCAGGGATGGCTCAATACATGAACATCCATCAATATAATTCACTATATAAACAAACAAAGGAAATCATCTCATGAGATGTTGAGAAACTTAAATCAATTCCACTAAAATTAAATCAGGGACAAGACAAGGCTGCCCACTCTCTTCCTACCTTTTCAATATTATTACTTGAAGTCCTATCAAGAGCAAATAGGCAACAAAAGGAGGCCAAAGGGAAAGGAAGTCAAAATATCACATTCCCAGATGACATGATAGTATACATAAGTGACCCCCAAAATTCTACCAGAGAACTTCTATAACTGATAAACACCTTCCATAACATAGTTAAATACAAAAAAAAAAAAAAAGCCACAGCAGCCCTCATTTATACAAATGGGCTGAGAAAGAAATTAGAGAAAGAACACCCTTCACAATAGCCATAAATAATATAAAATATCTTGGTATAACTCTAACCAAGCAAGTGAAAGATCTATATGACAAGAACTTCGGATCTTGGGCACAAACTCGGCAGACTGTCCCAAGGTCCCCAGAGGACTCTCCATGCTGCCAGCACCCTAGAGTCACAGAACTTATGGAATGAATGTGTGTGTGTGTGTGTGTGTGTGTGTGTGTGTGTGTGTGTGTGTACATGGAAATTATTGGAATGACTTATAGTCTGCAGTCCAACTAACCCAACAATGGGCATCCATGAATAGGAAGTCCAAGAATCTAGTAGTTGCTCAGTCCCACAAGGATACTTGTTTCAGCTGGCTTCTGTATAAGCTAGAATCCTGAAGAAGTAGGTTCCAACAGATGTGCTGGCAAGTAAATGCAAGCAGGTGAAGAAGAAAGAAACCTTCCTTCTTCCACTGTCCTTATCTAGGCCTTCAGCAGAAGCCATTGCCCAGATTAAAGATGTGTACCACACCTAGATATAAGTTTTGGTTTTTTGTTTTTAATTTGGAAATTGCTCTGGCCCTGGCTGGCCTTGAACTCAGAGATCTGCTTGCCTCTATCTCCTCGGATTAAAGGTGTGTACCATCTTGTGTGGGTCTAAGTTTTTCATGGTCACTATGCCTCAAGATCTGGATTAAAGGTCCATGTCTTCCAGCCTCAAAATATGGATCAAAGATGCGCCCTCTATTTCTAGATTATAGTTCATTCCAGATATAGTCAAATTGACTACTGGGAATAGCCATCACACCTAGTGTGATGGTTTGTATATTCTTGGGCCAGGGAGTAGCACCATTTGGAGGTGTGACCAGGTTGGAGTAGGTGTGCCTCTGTGGGTGTGGGTTTAAGATCCTCACCCTAGTTGCCTAGGAGTCAGTCTTCCACTAGAAGCCTTTGGATGAAGACGTAGAACTCTCAGCTCCTCCTTCACCATGCCTGCCTGGATGCTGCCATGCTCCCACCTTGATGATGATAATGGACTGAACCTCTGAACCTGTAAGCCAGCCCCAATTAAATGTTGTTTTTATAAGACTTGCCTTGGTCATGGTGTCTGTTCACAGCTGCAAAACCCTAACTAGCATGCTCAAGGCTCTGGGTTCAATCTCCCAGCACTGAAAAGGTTCTTTTTCATAAAGCAGTTGTGACCATTAGGATGGTCTCTATGCAGCTGTTTAATCAGAGCCAGGTCACAGTTCCCACCCCCAGCACCCATCAGTTTTCCCTCTAAAACCTTCAACTGCCTCAAAGCCCCTTGTGTTAGCTGTCACCTGGGGACAGGCACAGGGACAGGGGATGGTAATACTGCTACCATCAGAAGTCTTGCATTCCAAACGTGGCCTGAATGCCCCAATTCAGGAAACCTGCCCTGCCTTCAGTGCCTTCCTCCTCTGCAAATGCAGACACCCACACTGACACTGCTGGCTTCCCTGAGGGGTTCAAGAGGGATAATGTAACTCAAAATCATCAGCAGAAGTAGATGATATGTCTGTGCTCACAGTAAGTTTCCAGGAATCAGTAGCAGCCAGAGTCACTTCCCTGGTGAATACTTCATTTTCTCTGCAGTGAAATATAATCAGGCATTCACTGAAGAAATTTTTATTAACCCTTCTACCTCTGTGGCAACAGAATATGAATCTCACAGCATCTATTATTCATCAGCCCCAACACATCCATCATCCATCCATCCATCCATCCATCCATCCATCCATCCATCCATCCATTCAGTTAATTTTCACTGAATCCCTGATGTCTGAAGGAGATGCAGTATAGTTTATAAGACACAGTTTAGTCTTATGAGTATCATACTTGACTGTCACTATCTAACCACACTGTGAGCTTTGAGGAGAGAAATGGTTCCAGGCAAGGCTCAATGTCTGACGCCAGTGAAGAGAATCAAAGGATATAACACCACTGCCATGGGCTGCTTCACTCCGAACTTTACAGGGTAGGGCTGCTAGCTGGATTGTACAGAGCAGTGTGGGAGAAAGACTGGAGCTGATTACCTCCCACAAATGATCCCTCAGCAGACCTCCTTGGACTGGCTCAGACCCTGGCTTAGTCTAGGGAGAGGCCATTTATATGAGCATAGCCTGACATTCACCCACCAACATGGCAGCTGCCCAGTTCCCTTTCATCCCAGAAGCCCAGGGGCCATTAAGGCTGGCTGGAGCCTCTCATATTAATGAAGGATGCTCTCAGTGTCAGTTTGCCAGGAACACAGACAAGGCTGCTGCTGCAAGCATCTGCCCCTGGACCTGGCCACACTGGGGTTGCTTAATGCATGGAGAGCATGGCCTCTCTCCTCTCTTCATCTCTCATCTCCATCAGCATCCCTGTGCTGTCCCCTGCCCCTCCAGCCCTTCTCTTGTTCCATCATTATTTCCCCCTTTCCCTTCTCACTAGCCCTCTCCTCCTTTATCCTGTGCCCATTCCCATTCCTTCACCGTCTTTATATGTTTCTTATACATGTCTCTTTTTTTCTTTTATCATTTGTGTGGATTTCCTCCTTTAATGGCTATTGAAGGTCATTGTGAAAGTGTACTCCAATTTCCTGGATCGTTTCCTTGTTGTTGAAAGACACTCACATTTC
Organism: Mus caroli; assembly: GCF_978045245.1. Taxonomy (NCBI): domain Eukaryota; kingdom Metazoa; phylum Chordata; class Mammalia; order Rodentia; family Muridae; genus Mus; species Mus caroli. The sequence goes on from NW_028227266.1 coordinate 11,872,178, forward strand.
TTGCATGTCTTGTCGTTTTTTTTAGTGTGTGTGTGTATGTGTTTGAGTTTATGCGCTCCACATGCTTGCAGTGCCCGCAGCAGCCAAAAGATGGCAGCACATTCCCTGGAGTTACAGGAAGTTGTGAGCTGCTCACTGGGGATGCTGGGAACTGAACTCAGATCCTCTGTAAGAACTGCCCAGTGTGGGTGCTGAGAATGAAACTCGGGTCCTCTGTAACTGCTAAGCCATCTCTCTAGCTCATCTTTTCTTGTGCATGGTAATGACATAACTAACAAATGAGATTGGAATAGTAACCTCTGTACTGGCCATTTACAGCCTATACCTCTAAGAATATTTCAGAGAAGCCTTTTTTTTTTTTTTTTCCAGAGTGCTTTGAGGTCTAAATGAGAAAACAGCTAGCCCATCCCTGAGGTTTGGCACCTGCTCCAACACTGATTCTCTGACACGGATTTGTATCTGTGGTTGGTTATAGGCTACTTAAATGTCCTAAACTCAGACACTGGGTGACCTTAGGAAGCACACAGAAAGTTCACTCTGGAGCTGAAGTACAAGCAAGGATCACAATCAACTCACCAAAAAGTGTGTGTCCAACCTATCTCCTTCACAAATGCATGCTGGATGCCTCAGCTGGTCTTCAGTAGACACTGGAAGCCTAAAGGAGGAGGCTCCGATGCCAGTGAAATGGCCTTGGTAGTTAGGTGAGAGGTGTAAAAGGGTCCCTAAGTTTTTGAGAAAATAAAGCCTGGTTGTTTCTCCTGACTGGGAAGAAGAATTGCCAGTGCCTGAGGGTCACAGTGTACGCTAAAGGTCATGAATAAACTGCCAGCTTTTCATGCTCTATGACCCTTGACCTCTCAGTCACAGGGCTCAGTATTCAGAGCTTACTCCCAGACCTGCTTTTCTGGGTTAATCTTTATTCCTTTTAAATATACTTTTAATTGTAATGGTATTGCAACACTTTCTCCCTTTCCCACTTCTCCCAGTCCCCCTCAGTTACCCTCCCTCCAACTCTTTTCATGATTTCCCTATGAAAAGTCGATAGCATCTTTTCCTTTGATTATTATTGTTACACATGTATGTATGTGTGTATGTATGTATGTGTATGTACAAACATAAATACAATATAAAATAAATATAAATATCAGCAGAGTCTTTTGTGTTTCTTGTATGTACACAGTTTGAAATGTCCACTCATGTTGGAGCAGAGCTGATAGTGCTGCTCTGGAGGGTGTGGGGCCTTTAAGAGGCGGAGCAGTTGCTGGAGGAAGTGGGTTGCTAGGGGTGGGCTTTGCAGTTTTTTTATAGCCTGGTTTTCTTGCTGCTTATTGTGTGCTACCTGGCCTTGGATATAATGTGACCTCAGTCCTCCTGCTCCTGCTCCTGCTCCTGCTCCTGCTCCTGCTCCTGCTCCTGCTCCTGCTCCTGCTCCTGCTCCTGCTCCTGCTCCTGCTCCTGCTCCTGCTCCTGCTCCTGCTCCTGCTCCTGCTCCTGCTCCTGCTCCTGCTCCTGCTCCTGCTCCTGCTCCTGCTCCTGCTCCTGCTGACATGCCTTCCCCTACCACTAGAGGCAATGGGACCTGGGAGAGTGGAGCTCATAAATGAGATGGTCTGAGGTCTCATGCCATAGCCAACTTTATTCAGAGCATCAGACAGTTTATATAATCACGAGGGCAAGCTTCAAGTGGAAGAAACACGTTTCTCAATAGAGGCATATACACAAATAGCAACCTGATGGGAACTCATTCCTATCTGCTACCCCTTGGAGGGGCACAAAAGCACATTCCAAGAACAATTCAAGGTCACAAGATTCTTGTCTTGGTTTCTTCGAGTTTTCTCAGAAGCACTCAGAAATCTCCTCACAGGACTCCATTCTTGGACCATGTTCCAACAGCAGTGGTAGAATGATGCCCTTGAATTGTGAATCAGAATTGACCTCTTCTTCCTTAAGTTGTGTTGTCAGATGTTTTGTCTCAGCAACAAGGCAAATAAATCATGCAATCCCAGTCCCAGAACATCGGATTGGGGTGGGGCCTGGACCATGGCGCCTTTCTCTAACAGTTGCTGGATGCACAGAGGTCCACACAACCAGAGAGTTAAGTGGCCAGTCAGAGCAGGATTTCAGAGTGTTATTGAATCTTTCTACCAGCTTTTTATCTCAAGAGATTCTTCCTTCTAGTATGTGTTTCTCATGCTTCAGACTTCCTGGTCCATACATTCAATTGACAAGCAGTCATTTTGTGGCTACCACATATCAGCTGCCAGGTTAATGGCAGTCAGGAAAACAAGTGTTTCCCTTTAACCTTGGGCTCCACAGAAAAGGGACCGTAGACTTGGAGGCCTCTCTTGATTTGGGCTATTGAATCTCCATCAGTGTGTGAAGCCCTTGGGACTTGGATCCATGCGTCATTGATCTTTGGAGTGTCAATACTTCCAGCTACAGGGCATGCTGGGTAAATGTTTGATGAGCTAACCAGTAAATGCACAGGATGTGGGAATTAGAAATATTTTAGAAGACCCCTTATTCTCAATTAAAAAATTGTTTCTAACATTTCAGTGTGCTTTGTATCCTGTGCTTGAGATCAAACTCAGCACTTCAAGATCCTGGGCAAGGGGTCTACCACTGCATCCCACCCAGCCCCTATCTATCCAAACGTGGATAAGATTAAAAATAGAAGATGATTGGCTCTTTGACTGTATGAGATTGTTGACTGTAAGCACATTCATTAATCTCATATCCTGTGACCACAGTATCTGACAGAAACAACTTGGTAGACTGGGATTTATTCAGGCTTATATTTTCAGAAGGCTCCAGTCTGTCACAGAGGGTAAGGCAGGGCAGGACAGCTCCATTCATGCCAGTGAGCCTGTGTGGAGGACACTGTTCAAATTACAGCAGACCAGGAAACTAAGACAAGAAACTGGTATTGGTGTCTGCCAAATGTCTGACCCTTGTGACCTCCTTTAGGCTCCATCCTAGGTTCCCAAGGTTCCAACAAAGCAGCACTGGGTGGAGAAGGAGCATTCAAGCCGAAGCCCCTAGGAGAGCACTTTGAATGCTAATTATAAGGCTGGGATTTTAGATTGGGAAGACTTGGGAAATGGCTCAGCCACAGTCAGTAAAATGCTTGCCTTGCAAGCAGGAAGGCCTGGGTTCAGATCCCCAGCACCTGCACTAAACAAACAACCAAACAAACCATAGCAGTGCACATCAGTAATCCCAGGACCAGAGACACAGAGACAGGAGGACGGTGAGGACTTCTGACTACCCAGGGTAGCAAGTCAGTGAGCTCTCAGTTCCGTGGGAAGCCTTGTCTCAAAAATAAGGTGGAGAAAGGCCACAGAAGCTCTTGCCTTTGACTTTTGGCTTACACTCAACACACACACACACACACACACATACACACACACACACTTTATTTTATTTTAAATTGACAGATAGTAGTTATTGTGCATGACCTAGTATGTTAAAGTATGTGTAATTCGAGCGGCTGTATTACAGAGAAGCCCATCCCAGCACATCACTGGGGCTCCCTGGACAACTTGCAGCTCTGTGGAAGAGTCTCCCCTCCCCTGGCAATGACATAATCCAAGAGTTCTCTAAGTGCCCTAGTGCCCTGAATCCTTTAAGTGGCTTGTGCTTTGTGAGCCGCCTCCTCCTTTCAGGAAAGAATGTCTCAGCTGGAAGGAAACAGCTACACAGCAAGCAGCCACCACCCTTTCTATCCTTTCCCTAGGAAAGCAGAATCTTTTCCAGAGACGCCCTCCCGAGTAGACTTCCCTTTTAAGTATCACTGCTGCTTGTTCAGACTCAGTCTTGTTCAGAATAGTAAGAAAATCTAGTTCTGACGAAGTAAACTATTCTGCCACAACTAGCTTGGGCCAGTTTTAGTTTCCCTGACTTCTACAACTTTACACATCACCATACCCCCCTTTGAGTCCAGTTGCTTTGAGTCTTACAGCATCCTGGTTCTTCATTTAACAGCAGACTATATAGCAGTTGGTCATTGTTTGCAGGCCCCACCTCTTGCTAGGATTCCTAAAGTACCTAGTCACTCCTGAGGATTCCAGAGTGCTGAAATTACAGGAGGGCCACCTCTAGGGGCTCTACAAATCAATGTGGTTGTGTCTCTAAGTGTAGCTCAGGCATCATTCCAACACTGTCCTGTGGTGGAACGCCCACCTGAGCCAGGTCCCAGACAGAACGCAGCTTTCAGAATCCTTTCCTGGCTGGCTGAGTAACTGGCCGGATGAATGGATGGTCAGACGGATGGACGGATGGATGGATGGAGCATAACTGCATCTACTCCACCAGAGCTAGCCTGAGTCACCCTATCTGTCTCCCCTCACTCCTCACATCCCAGGCTGTCACTTGGTTTTCCTAAAAGCCTCCCACTTGCCCATGAAGTCCTCAAATTGTCTTTTTGGACCCTTGGGCAGCAGCTAGCACTAGCCCTCCCCCCCCCCCCCCAGTCACCTCCCTGCGCTGAACCTTGAGTTGATAAAGTGGGTGTGACCCTCAGGAAATTGCTCATTATTTGCCATTAGTGCCTCTGAGTGCGTGCCTTCCCATTATCCCATATCTTTCCATATTTATAGCCCTCCGTTCTCTCACTCCTCCCTCCCTCTTCCCTTCCTCCTTTCTTCCCTCTGTCCTAGGAACTGGTTGAACCAGAGTACAACCTGCTCATCTGCCTCTGGCTGAGCAGCTGCAGGAGCGGAGACGTGCTGAGTTGCGAGCAGAGCAGCAGAGCCAAGGCTTGGGAGGCTAGGCTGGCGCGCTGCGCTGCGGGGCGCTGCTGAGGGCGAGCATTGGACCGGCCACCTCCCCGAGGCCCATGCGGGGGTCAATACAGCCCGCGGCTCGCTCATGAGGCCACTGCGGTGCGGGGAGAGGACCCAAGGCATCCCGCTGGGGCTGCTCGCGTTCTGGGTGACTGCTGCCCGCTGTCTGCAGAGTAAGTGCCTGATTGGGAAACCTCGTAGGTGGGAGCAACATGGAGGGTGGGAACAACATCGCTGCAAGGAACGTCCCCTATGGTGCTGTCGGGAGGCCACGGTGATGCGGGCTAGGGTCATTTCACCACCTCTAAGCTGGCGGGGCGCAGCTGGAGAGTCCTAGGCCGAGCCAAGGCTCTCTCAGTGCTCTGGGCCGCTGTGGCTGCTGCTGTCAAAGCAGGAAGCCGTCCTGGAGATAACTCGCTCCCTGCCGGGCCCTGGCCTCCTGGGCAGCAATTTTTATTTTCTTTCTGAAAATAACCAGGCTGCAAACCCCAGGGTGCTCACTGTCACTCTCTGGTGGTAGACCCTCCTTGGGTTTCCTGGGTCCTATGGATTTCCCTTAACATGCAGCAGACTTCCAGGTAGCCTGGGGCTCAGGAAAAGAGGTCGTGGGGTTCACTGGAGCATGAGACCAGAGAAGGTGCCCCGTGAGGCAGCACTAGAATGGTGAGTCAGAATGTGGTACACATTGAACATCATCTATAGACACGAAAGATTATAGTGCAATTCTATTCTTGTTCAAGGACTAACATTATTACCATTCCCATCTTATGGGTCAGTTCATGGAAGTTTAGAGAAGACCAGAGAGGGGTGGCTGGAGTTAAGAGGGCTGGTGGGGAAAGCAGATCTTCATCAAGCGCCTTTGTTCACGGATTCTTGGGATCCACAAGCTTCCTAACCATTTAGCCCATATGAAATGAGAGCCTCTTTTTCTGTGTTCTACAAGTGCTGCAACTGAGGCACGGGAAGGCAGCACTGCCCAGGTAAGGTGACTACCTACCTAGCGAGCGGTGAAGCCAAGGCTCAAACAGCTTCTAGGTCTTTTCTTGGAGACCAGCCTTTGTATTTGTAAGACTCAGTAAGACTGGGCTGAGATGGCTGGGCTGTGGCTTCTGCCGCTGGGGGGCCTGGACTTAGCCCCTTGTTAATCCATCACGTAGGAATCTTGACAATGATCTTTCCCGTTGTTTTCCCAAGCACAAGTTTCTTGTCACCATTCTTGCTCTTGGTACAGCCGTCTGTCTGTGATGTTCAGAGGGTAATATCCAGAGCCTGTCTTCTCCCTGCAGGAAGCAGGCCACAGTAGGTATAGGGGATACAGTGGTCAACAGTTTTTCCTTTGAAGTGGCCTTTGAAGGAGGCAGGTGCTACCTTCTGGGAACACTTAGAACTCAGATTTGGGAAACCAGAGGACTCTGTGCAAAGGAACTCACACTTACCTGGTCCTAGCAGTTAGATGGGAGCCACCATAACAGTGTGACACGTAAGCCTGAGGAGTAGGTGAAAGTCTGTGTCACCTGGTGACTGTCTCCTGCCCGGCTGTCACCAGGCAGGTCAGCACTGTCCGTTCTGATGAGCCCCGAGTCTGCCCCTCTCCAACCAGGAGCAGCTCTTCCCAAATGCGGAGTGGGTGTGAGCCTGTTCTGAGGGGGCCTGTGCTGGAGGACAACCCGGCAATGTGGAGAGGGCCTCTCCTCTCCTCACCAGCTCCCTGCATCCTCTGCCTCCTCAGCTTCTGCCAAAGGCTGGGGTATAACTCAACGTCAGCTCTTTTCTAGCATCATGAACAAGGCCCCGTGCTTGGCACCTTGCACTGTTAACAAGAAACCATAAATGTAAAAGAAGGAGGAAAGTGAGAGCAAGAAGCTCCCTTAAAAAAAAAAAAAAAAGCCAGTGTTACAACATGTCCCCAAACACAAAATTCCTGTATTTGGAAGCTTTTGCTCTGTCAGTGGTGGTGTTAGGGACTAAATATATCCCCCAGATGCATTGGTTGAAACCTCTGATGTGGCATTAGTCCCCACTGTGATGAGACTATCAACCTTATCAAAGAGAAATCAGAACTCTTTCTTTGCTGGTGGGGACACAGTGAACAATTTAATAAGCCAGAAAGAGGGTGTTCGCTTAACTATAAATGTCTTGCCAGTGAGAGCGCTCAGCAGGCAAAGGCACTGGGACTCACAAGGTGAGGAGAGCGAACTGGCTCCTGTAAGTTTATCCAGGGACCTCCACAGAGTCCATGCACCCAGGCACACACACACAAATAGAATGCACACAAGTAAATAAGTAAATGTAAAAATATTTTTAAATTAAATTAAAATATAGTATGACTATAGATGTCTTGGGAGGTCTGTATTAATACCTTGGATCTTGCACTTCCTGACCTCCAAGACTGAGAGGGGAAATAAACCCCCACACTTCAGTCATCCAGTCCATAGACTCTTAACTGCAGCCCACACTAGACAACTTGTACTGCCAAGTGCGGAGCTAGTGTCATGAGCATGTAGAGCTGTAGATGGCGCTGTAGAGCCAGTTACTGGGTGGAGGCTGGAGAAGTTTTCAGTATACTAGAAACATGGGTTGGAAGTGAGTCTTACAGAGAAATAAGGAGTGTTCTTGGACAGTGCAGAGGGAATTCCTGTGGAGTAGTGAAGATCCAGGCTGAGCTGCCTTTGTGCTTTAGTGTTCTGTGGAAGGTAGAAGTCGAGAGTGAGGCGGCTGCTTATTTAGCTGAGGAGATTTCTAAGCAAAGTGTTGGAGAAGGGGCTTTCTCACTCCTGGCTGTTCATAGCAAATCCAAGAGGAAATGAGAAATTGAGCTGGGCGTGGTGGTGCACTTAGGAGGCCAGCGTGGTCTCCATCATGAGCTCTAGGCCAACTAAGACTACATAGTAAGACCGTGTCTCAAAAAAATAAAATAAAATAAAATAAAAAGTTAAATAACTAAAAAAAAAAAAAAAAAAAAAAAAACAAACAAACAAAAAAGCCAGATCTTAAAGATTTGGCTGTAACCTGCCTGTAGTGTAAAATAATAACACTAAAGGTATACTGGGAAGAGGGTGGCAGGGGTGTGGTGAACAGCCCTAGTAAGCATGGGTGTGAATGCACACACTAATCAGTCACCCCAACAGAAACTCTGCTAATCTCAGCTGACAGGGCCAGGACAAAGTGAAGGAAGAATGTGGGTTCTTAGGTGCTGCTTGACTAACTCATGGAGCTATGCAACTGTAGACATGTTCTTCCAAACAGGAAAGTAACCAGGACTGATTAAGAGATCATCAGGGCTTTGAAACAGGGCTGCCTTGGTTCAAAGGAGAGAGAAGAGGACATAGTTTCAGTGTCAACTGCTCTGACAGTGGACACAGGTCACCTGGAGAATGTCAGGAGTCACCTCAGTGTGTGAAAAGGCAAATCATCAAACCCAAGAATCTAGTCTTAGCAGTGTGTCTTACTGAGCTTGGAAGCCATCATCGCCCCTGGCCTCCCTTCAGTTTCTTTCCAATGAAATGATAATCTCCATGTCCACGGTGGTCACATCACTGTATTTTGGGACATGTCACTTCCGTAGTTCCCAGTGCATAGCCAGAAAGAGCCTGGCTTCAGGATGACTTATCCCTGGCATCATCTCACGCTCATCTGCCTCAGAGGACCTTGAACTAAGACTTCAAAGTTAACTTTGGAGTTGATTCCAGAATGGGTTCATATTTTCAAGGCTACTGAGATAAAATATATGTGGTTTTTATGTAGAACGGATATGAGTTTAGGAGACCAGAAATGGAAGATATAGATGGAATATATGCCCACAAACATAGAAAAAATGAAAATCTACTTTCTCTCTGTTATGTTGGGATAGCACGACAGTGACAGCCCAAAGGACAACAGGAGAGACCTCCCTCATCAAGGACCACAAATAACCTGGACCTGGGTTTTCCTCCTGGAAAGTAAAAGATGAGTGAAAGTCTAGTAATGCTATTAAGAAGGGGATACATCCTGAGCCTTGCATTATCAGCTGATCTCAGTGTGATGAGAACATCTTACAGGATGCTCACAGGAACCAAGGTGTCTCTTATGTCACCAGAGGATATGCTCTCATGAGTCATAATCATGCGTGTGGTCCATGCACATAGATAGCTAAAGCAAAGTAGGAAGAGAGAGAGAATTGCTAAGTTTAAAGCATCAAAATGATTTTCTCTTTACTGATTCCCTAGCCTGCTAGATATCAGTCAGGGAACACAGAAATGAAAAAAGGGATCAGACAGGGGGCAACAGGCACAGAGCATGTCTTGTCCACATGTCTATCCAGTTGAGAACGCATGCTGGTCTTTCTGTCACAGGGGGTAGCTAAAGCCTGCCCCTTGCTGACCCAGAGAAGCCCTTCTGTGAAGAATCCCAAGATGGCAGAGAGAAGTCTCCAAGGCTCAGTGCCAGTCCCAACCTGTAAGCCCTGAGTTCACAGGGCCAGGACAGTGAGGAAGGGGACTCAGTGCTTCCTCTGCAAGTTGCTTATGAAGACAGGTGCACAAACAAACAAACAAACCTTTTGGGGAACTAGAATGACTGACTCATGGTGGTCAGCAGTACTGACTGCTCTTCCAGAGGTTCAATTGGCAGCTTTCACATGGTGGCTCATAATCACCTACTGTAACTCCAGTTCTAAGCAATCCAATGGCCTCTTCTGACCTCCAGGTTGCACATGGGATGCGTATACATTCATGAAGACAAAACACTCATACACAGACTACAATAAAGCAAATAAGTAATTTTTCAAAAGAAAGGCAGGTGCCTATGCACTACCCCACACCAGTAAAACCAGCATTGCCAAGGGCAGGGACCAGACTGTGTGGTTCTGCCTTTGAGCTTCTCCAGCTAAAGTGTGGCCAGGCAGAGCAAGTCTCTCTTGGACAATTGTCCATCAGTCTGGTCCTAGGGGAAGAACTGGCCAAGAAGTACTCAGGTGTCTCCTACTTTTGATTCTTAGAACACCCACCATTATGTCTTAGATTCTCGAGTGTTATGTGGTTCGAGCCACACAGTCTTATAAAGACTTTCCAATGGGGCTAAGGGTAGGACATGACTCTATTTTGCTTTGGTCTCACTTGTCTCAGAAGTTCTTGAGCACTTACTGCCAGTGGCCATCAGGAGCTGGAAGGTCTGAGGGACCTGCTGGGCAAAGTGTAATCCCAAGAGGGCGAGTTACATCACTAGCACTGGACGTTGAGACTGGGGCTCAGTTTGGAATGGGAAGGATTGTTTTAATGAGGAAGCCTTGAAGGCTAAGTAGGTGGGCAGCGAAAGCTCGGGCTGCAGGAATCATGGGCAGCCTCCCGGCGCTAGCACAGCGACAAGGAGATTATTCTTTAGCTCTGCTGGACTTTATGCTCCTGTGTGTCAGCCTCCTGTTCTGTACAGGACAGTGTGGTACTTTCCCCACTCAGGAAATCCGTCATGTGGAAAAGTCCATTGCCAATCACGCTTCTCTCAGAATGCATGTTGTCACTAAGCAGCAATGCCCATATGTACCTTTCTTGATGCAGGTTTCTGGGGAGCCAAGGCCTGTCAGACACTAACTAGCCCAGTCCTCAGTGAGTCTGCACCTGCTCCCTCTTCTGCTCAACCCCCTGCCCGTTAAGAAGACGGATCTTGCGAAGGTCATGGATCTTGGGTGGAAGTTGTTGGGGTAAACCCCAGTGCTAGAGAAGGAGGGAGATATAGCCCTGGACACAAAGTGCCGGTGCCAGGACCTAACAGGAAGCTCTTTTTGTCCGCCTGTCTCTACAGACAACCTAATGTTAAAAAGACTCAAGCCAAGGCCTGGAAGCAGAACCCCATCATCCCCTTCCTTCCCCCTTCATCCAGCCTTGGACATTCTTTGTGATGAGAGTCCAGATGTTCTTGAGCTAGAACGTTTCTCCTTCGTGTTAGAGGAGTTAGACACAGAGTAGAGGCTGGAGATGAAGGCACTGAGAGAAATGACCCTTCAGGGTATATTAGAGGAGTTATTGAATGTCACAGATAGAGTGCCAGGCCTCTAAAGCCAGACGGACTTCAGTTTCGTATTGGACAAAAGGAGCTGTCAGAATTACAGGTTTGGGGCCTGGGGGTGAGGCAGTCCCATACATAATGGTAGCCCCACATGATGTGCACGTGGCTGGGTTGCCTTTGATTCCCATGTGGCAGAGGAAATGGGAATGGGCTGCAAGGCTGCAGCAGGCATTTCCTGTCAGCTCCCCACACCTGCGTCTGGAAAAGGCTGCAGCAGGTGTGGCCCAATCTGTAAGGCAACAACTCCTGATATAACGGTTAAAGTTCAATTCATTTCAGCGGCCCCCGGGGAACTGGCCCGGCAGACAGAACAGGTCACACTTAGGGCAGTCCTTGAAGAGAGAAAACGACCCTGAGACCAGGGAGTGGTGAGTTGAGCTGAGTTAAAGAGATAAGGCCCACTGGGAACCGGCCCATAGTCTGGGTGACTGGAGTTGAGGGTGAAGAGGAATCATGGGAGACAGAGGTGGAAAAGAAAGCTGAACCAGCATTGAGGCCTTCCACAATCAAGGCAATTCGCACGTGGGAAACTAAATACCTCAGGACTCCTGAGGCTAAAGCCAGAGAGGCAATCATCTGGCCTCCTGCCCACCTTCCACAGCTGGACCACTTACGAAGGTCACTCTGAATGGAAGTTAAAGCTGAGATGTGGGCGGGTTGTAAAGAGCTCTGCTCCAGGCTCTCCCGGCTTCTGTTGGTCGCTGGCAGTCTCGGTGTTCCTTGGCTTCTGCACCACATCTCTGCTCCCACCCACCTGCACGTGATGATGTCACTCTGGTTCCAAATCTCTTTTTAAAAAGACAGCAGGTCAGTTGTGTCCAGGCTCATTTAGACTTGATGGCCTCTGTAAATGCACAGTCTCTAAAGATCATATACTAAGACAGGCTAGGAAGCCACCATATCTCTTGGGGGGACACCATTTAAACTTTAACAGGCAGATAAGAAGGGTGGAACTCTGGGGAGGGCACACATCTTGGAAAGCTTTTCCAGTGTAGCCTGTAACTCCCAACCGTCCTTCCCAGATCTGTGGTCACTACTGCTCCACATCTTCAAACTCCTTCTGATGGAGTCTAAAACATACTTTTAATCCACTAGAGGATGCACTTAACACCCATGCCACATGAGTGTGGTGGATAGGATCAGAGCAGCCCTGGATGGAAGGCAAAGGAGGCCCCGTGGCCCTGGAATTAATTGTCCCTGGGGGTCCAGTTCTCTTCCCTACACGGTGGTTTTCTTTGACTCATTCACTGACTGCCAGGCCATAAAGATCCCTAATTACCAGTGTGGAGGTAGCAGCTGAGAGTGCTGAAGGGATTTGTAGAGTCTCCCCACTAAGGTAAATCAGCCAAAACAGCTGGATATCTCAGCAAAATATAGTATACAAGAACTAGCTGAGCCGGGCATGGTGGCGCCCATGTCCCACTTTAGTCCCAGCACTTGGGAGGCAGAGGCAGGCGGATTTCTGAGTTCGAGGCCAGCCTGGTCTACAGAGTGAGTTCCAGGACAGCCAGGGCTACACAGAGAAACCCTGTCTCAAAAAACAAACAAACAAACAAACAAACAAAAAGAACTAGCTGCCAAAGTGGGAAGGTGCCTAGAGACCAAACTAAAAGCACAGAACAGCATAGGCTCCTACGAGATTGTGGGATCTGTAAGCCCATAGATGGGATGTGGGGGTTTATATGCTAACCTGACAAAGACAGGCTAGAGATACAGTGTTGCTAGAGTGCCTGCCCCCATATACAAAACCCTTGGCCAACCTCTATCTAGCTCAGTATAAAGTGGGCATGGTAGTATATGACTATAATCTCTGCAGTACAGAGCTAGAGGCAGGAAGGAACAGAGTTCAAGGTCTCATAGTGATTTGAAGGACAGAAGGATAAGGAGATCAAAGCTATATAGTGAGTTCAAGGACAACCTGGGTCACTTGAGAACCTGTCTCAAAAAAGCAGGAACAGGACGAGACAGAGGAGGCCAAGGCAAATTGGAACATAGGGGTTTTCTCAAAAAAGAAGAAAAGCAAACTACGGAACTGAAATGTGAGTCAAGAAATAACCTAAGTGTCAGGAGCAGACTGCGGTCCTTGGCTGTCTGAATAGCTTCGTGCCCTCTAGAAGGTTTCCTGTATTCACCTGCTCTAATGGTCACCTTGGAGGCTTACTGCCTCTCTCTGCTAACCTAGGCCTAGTCCTGGAAGCCTCTAGCCTCCTTTCAATCTAATATAGGCCTAGAATGTTTTCAGCCTCTGAGACTTGCTATTGAATAAGCTCACCCTTTCTAGTTCTTCCTGATCTCTGAATGGCTGATTCAACTTAGCTGTTTTAGCTCAAACTCCTCTCCAAGCTTACTGATTCAATCTGATATCTCTCAGCTTCTCTTGAATTGTTCTGCTTGGCCTCAGACTAACTCTGGCAATTTTTTCTAATCTTCTGGCTCCTTCTCATTGTCTGGCTAGTTCTGTCTTCACTGTATAGCTTGTTTTCTGTCTGCAACCTGTGTCTGTACAACTGTCCCAGTAAAAGTGTTATGAAATATAATGGGCAAGGGGATTCCTGGCAGGCCTATGCCAAGGTATGCCCCTGACTACTTATGTCATGCAACAGATCTGATATAAAGGGGAATTGTTGAGGGAAGGGAGAGACATGAGGACCTGGAGAAGGAGGCAAACAGATAGGAGCAGAGCCATGAGGGTAAAGAAGGTGGGGAAGCACAGAGAAGGACAGAAAGGAGGAGAGAGATAATGTGCAGAACACACACACAGAGAGAGAGAGAGAGAGCGCTGGGGTGGTGGACAATCCTTTTATATGCAGCTCACATATAAAGGGATTGGTGGAGGTGGCAGGTGATGGTATAAGTCATTTCTAGGTCTCTGGGAGGAGGAGCCTAGTGGAATTGCAAACAAAACCTGCCTCTTTCTTTCTTTCTTTCTTTCTTTCTTTCTTTCTTTCTTTCTTTCTTCCTTCCTTCCTTCCTTCCTTCCTTCCTTCCTTCTTTCTTTCTTTCTTTCTTTCTTTCTTTCTCTTCTCTTAAGTAGCTTCCCTTTCCTCTCTCTTCTCATGAGAGTTGAGCATATCCTATTCTATCAAATCTTTCTCTGATTCATCATGTTGTCTGCCCCTCAGTTAGATGTCCACTTTCCAACATGGGTGCTTCCTTCTACAAACTAACTTTACCTTCGTTGTTTGAGATTAAAGGTGTGTACTAAGGGCTGAGTCACACCACAACTAGAAACAGGTTTTCTCAGTAAATAACACAATCTCCGTTTTCAGGGTGATCAAATATCCTGTAACAGCTTCAAACGTGTGCCAGCATGAGCTGATGGGTTTGTAACTAAGATGGCTGCTGTCAGGTCAAGCTAGATCCTCTACTGGGGTCTTCTGCACTGCGTGTAATCCCCATCTTCCATAGCTGGCATTTGTCCCTTTGTCAGCTGGCAGACCCCTTCACTCTCAGCCCTGTTCCTATGAGTAAGGCATGCCCTGGTAGAAGAGGACACAGAGCTGACCTTTTCTGTAAGGCTGAGGAGTGTCCTTGTCAGGATCAGGAGCAGAAGTTTGCCTGTTTTCTTTGTTTTAAAAACTGTGGGGATTTTTTCTGGGCATGGTGGTGAGTTCCAGGCCAACTGGGGCAGCATAATGAAATCCTAATTCAAAGGTGGGGGCATGGAGTTGAGATTTTTTCCTGGTATATTTTCGGTAGTCTGAGGTATATAGCACAGTGTCTTCCTGTTGGCATCCTTTAAGCAGAACTTCCTGCACTCCTGCCTACCATTTACACTTTACTTCTTGGAGCATAGAGTCCTGGGCTCGGCAATTGCAGCTTTGCTTTGATTCCTCCTAACACACCAGGCCTGTGAAGTGACTATAGATAGCCATTACATCAATCACCATTACAGTTGACAGAGGCCTAGTCTTAGATTAGCCATAACTTGGCCAAAGTCACAGCAGTAACCAAGAGTAGGCTGGTACTGGAACCTACCTCTGCTGACTCATCTCATTTAAAGGCCTTGATTCCCTGATGGCATTCCCTGGGCTTGTCTCCATGTATGGCCACCATTTGCAAGAAAGCAAAGTTTTGGGCTCTGTTGGAAATCACACATAGGAGCAGGGGCTGCATGCTTGTATTCACACAGGGCTCATTGCTTATTTTAGTCACAGCAAAGGAAACAAATTGGGTCCTGATGTTCAGCCATGGGGACCTGAGATCCATTTTTTTTCCAGCTTGGCCTAGTCCTGCATTCTGCACCGCATACCTGCAGGCCAGCTGCATAACCCATTAAGGGGAGACCACTGCTTAGTAAGTCCTATCCATGTGCCAGAGTACCACAGGATTCCTGGGGTGCAACATAGACCAAGCAGACTAAACTACCATCTAAAGAGAGAGGGGTGTTCAGTAGTCACACAGTAAGGACATACAGCCTGAGGGGTGTGGTGATGGAAAGGAGCCTTAGGAGAAGCTGGGATAGGCTTTCCAAGCTGGCTTCCACCTATTTACTATCAACAGTAACGCTGAGTATAACTTCTGTACACACCCTGACAACTTAATGTTATCAAAGTTCTTTATCTTTGCCAGTCTGATAACAGCCAGAGTCATTGGACTTCTCACCTTTGGTTTCCTTGAACTGTGATATGGGTCTGGGGCCCACAGATGCTGTTCATAAGCAGTGAAAATTTGCTATTTTAGAGTGAGTTTTCTTATTGAGATACAAATTTTGAGCTTTGTTGAAGGGGGCAGTCTGGTCCCCCACACTGAAGCCTATCTCTGTCCAGAGTGTTTGGGTGACTTTCCAAGATCATGAATCAGCAACATGGTGGGGGCTCCTGAAGGGTGAGCTGAACTTTAGTTTTTTAGTAACCAGATTCCGATGAGCACTCACAAGAGGCTGAAGTACCCCTTAAACTATGTGAGCATGTAGTTGGCAGCTACAATGGCCAGCCAGTATTTAGTTGCTTCCATCCAAAGGTGTCTTCTAAATTCTAGCCTTGCCTGGGTGGCAGAAACTGGCCAGGACATGAGTCTTTTAGCTGCTACTTAAAATTTTTGGTCTCCTCAAATTGTCAACAGTTCAGGCAATGCAGCTTGTCATACATGGAGACAAGACCTGCATGCAGCCATTTGTCCATCTTCAGAGCGCATGACCTCCACCAGCACAGTGTCAGGCCCTGTGCTGTGCACTAGAATGTTCCAAATGAGAATCTCCAAGGCTACCAATAGGCTGGTGGTCACCCAGCACCCTTGTCTGTCCGTGACCTCAAAACACACAGTGAGCTAGCTGCCCAGAGGGCAAGTGTGTCACCAGTTCTCTCTAACTTCCCAGCAATCACTGCTCTTGTCTGAGGTCAGAAGCACAGGAAATGCAGTTAAAGAAAAGATAGAGAAGACAGTCACAAACTGGGCAGAGCTGCAGGGAGACCCCACCTCCCCCAGTGACTGGCTTTGTGAGCCTGTTGGTGATTCTCACTTGAAAGGTTTCTCAGCCCTTTGGTTAAGAAAAAGTGGAAAAGAAAAGAAAAAGCAGGGTGTAGTAGCACAGGTCAATAAATCCCAGTCATAAGGAGTTTGAGGCCAGCCTGCACATTATAGAACTGTCCCTCAAAAAATAAAATAAAATCAATAATTCTAGATGATTTAATGCAAAAGCTTGCATAGTTGTATAAACCTGTACTCCTAGCACTCAGAGGGAGAGGGATCCCTGCAAGTTCAAAGCCAGGTGTCTAAAGCAAATTCCAGGCCAGCCAGGGCCACATAGCAGAACTCCGCCTCACACAACAAGTGACTAGATAGCTAGATTGATTGATTGACGATGGAGGAATAGATAGATTGATAGATGATGGGTAGACAAATGATAAATAGATTAAGAAATGATGGATGATAGTAGATAATTGATAAATTACAGATAGAAAATAGAGGATTGATGGATGATAGACACATACATACATACATGCATACATACAGGTAAAATAGATGATAAATAGATTGAGAGATGATAAATGATAAATTGATAGATATATTGATAACAGATAATAGATAGATGAGTGATAGATTACCACTAGATGGATAATAGTAGGTTGAAGACTGATAGGTTACAGATAGAGGATAAATAGGGATAGTAGATAAACAGATAGATGATAGATAAATAATAATAAATAGATAATAAATAACAAGAACTGGTGATAGATAATTATATACATAAGTGCTTAGATGCTAGATCGATAATTAATAGGCAGATAGAGAACTACAGAGATGCATACATATATAATACATAGACAAATGGACAGATAGCTTATAAAGTGCACTGAGCATAGAAATCCTGTATTCTAGCCTGGTAAGAGCTCTGCAGGTAAAAGCACTTAATGCAAGCTAGAGGACCTGAACTGGATGCCCAGAGCCAACTCCCAGGAAGCTTCTCTGACCTACACTACATATACACATATTCTCTCTCTCTCTCTCTCTCTCTCTCTCTCTCTCTCTCTCTCTCTCTCTCTCTCTCTCACACACACACACACACACACACACACAAATAAATCCTTACTACCAGTCCCGCCCTCCCACACACTGGTTGTCTGATGAGCCTAATCTTCCCAAGCGCCAAGCAGCAACTTTCCTGGGAGGAAAAGCTGACACTTCTCACGGCCACTCACATAGTCATTGACTCAACAGACATGATGGGTCAGCCACTGTGTACTCCGAATTGTGCTGAGTACAGGTGTCTGGGTCAGCCACTGTGTACTCTGAATTGTGCTGAGTACAGGTGTCTGGCCTTCAAGGCTGACCTGGAATTTGACCTCAGTTTTCTTATTTATTCCAGAAGCCTAAACTCTGCTCTGTGTTCTTTGTTAAAGGATAACTAGCTGTGCCAAACCAGCCTGAGAGAGAATGGTCAGCAGTCATGAGTGGTGTGGGTCTTTAGCGAGCTGAAGTGCTCCAACCCTGAACAACTTCTGTGGTTTGCATCAGTATTCTAGGTTGGGGTGAAGGGCGGCTTCCTGAAGGAGCCTTGAGACCTAGCAGAGGCAGCTTTCAGCAGAGTACAGTGTCCTTTGAGGGAAAGTCCTGGCAGAGGCTGCAAGCTGTGCTTTGAATTCCCATTGAAAGGGAGGTTGGTCAGGAAGAGTCTTTATACTTGGAGAGACTGAGATCCACCTGAGCATAGCACTAGGCCAGGCTTCTGTCCCAAAGGTAGCCATGTGGCCACCACAAGTGGTGGAGCACTGGATTCAAGAAGCCCAATAGCTCTAGGTGGCTTCCTTAATTCTGCATTTCAGAGAGCTCGCCACGGACCCTCAGAGGGCTCCTCACCAGTCTGGCTTGGTGCCACAATCATTCATGTTTCTCATTCTTTGGCTCTGAAACATGAGGGTCCTTGTTAAACTGTAATCGGTTCAAAACAATGCTGAAAAACCAACTTAAAGAACATTTAACAGACCTGAAGACACTCCCATTTGGGCTAAATGTAAGTTAAGTTCTAGGACATTTTACATGATATCAGAGTATGACAGAGTCAACTCAAAGAAATAAATCCACATGTCTACAGGAACGCTAAGAAGAGTACACTCATCCCTCTTGAATTTCAGACGGGGCTCCCTAAGTAGCTCCGACTGGCCCAGGACTTGTGCTGCAGCTCAGGCTGCCTGAAGTTTCCCAAGCTTTTGCCTAACTTCCCTAACTTCTGGGATTATAGGCAGTATGCCCATGTTGAGAAACAGCTTTCTTTTTGCACTGGGCTGGGACTGGGGGCACGCACACCACATTGCATGGATGAGGTTTGACTCTTCTATCTTGTTTGAGTCAAATCTTGAGAAATAGCTTTTTTTTTATTATTTTTATTTTGTTTTACAGAGTAGTACTAGCCAATAAATTTAGAAGAAAGGTGGAATTTAATATATCATGGAATTACAGCTGTAGCAATCTATGAAGTAGCTAACAAGGTGTGGTGCAGCGGTGAATGCCAAAGCCTCCAAATGCACGGAGTTGCCCATCAAGGTGGCCATGTGGTCTCTAGAGAAAAGGGTGATGTGCCAATCACAACTCAAGTCCCCCAGCCACCGGACAGACTTCTAATGTTTGTCTTCTGGGTTGGTGCAAAATGAAAACTTCACATTTACAGTGCTTTTACTTTGTTTCCAAACAAATCTAGACTGAAATGTTTAAAAATGATGTCACAAAAGTCTCACGCCATTTCTAAGGGGGAAGCTTTGCTGGATTAGAGAGGCTAACAAGGCATAAGGACCAAATGCAGAGAGTAGATTCTGAGTAGGAACACAATGGGTCATCCTGTGAACAGATAAGGAACTTGGAAGATACCCTGGACACTAGGAAGTAGTGGGGCCAGAGAGACGGCTACGTGGGTAGAGGTGCTTGCCGCCCACCAGCACTGACAGTCTGTTTGATCCCCAAGACTCACATGGTGGAAGGAGAGAGCTGACCCCCACAGCTGTCCTCTGACCTCGGTGCATGCACCATAGCACACACTGCAAATAGACACACAGCCACATCTGTAAATACACTAGCATAGACTAAGAAAATGGTGTTATCCCAAAGCTAAATCTCAGGAGTGGGTGGCAGCGTTCGTGTGTCTTAGAACATCTGCTCTCAAGAGAAGCCTCAGGGTGCCTGTCATGTACTTGCTTCAGTTCAGTCCCTGAGACTCCTCTGCTCGCCAGATGCCAATCAAAACCCCAGGTTGGGGCTGCAGAGATAGTGCATCTGTTAAGACTTGCTGCTTCTGCAGAGGTTCTGTTGTCAGGATGCTGCTCGCATCTGTAACTCCAGTTTCAGGGGATCTAACACCCTTTTGTGGCCTCTGCAGTACCATGTGAACATGGTGCATAGACATATGTGCAGACAGCCCATATGTGTGTCTACAGACACACAAAGCAGACACATATTTCTGGTTTTTAAAAGTCCCAGGTCGTCTCCCATGTTTCAACTGCCTGGACCACTGTTGGTGCTCAACCAGTCTGCTAGGACAGCTCATAAGACCTGTAGAAACACTTCCCTTACCTTTACCCAGTCACGGGGAGCTTACACGGGCTGCAGGGGGGCACCAGAGGAAGACATAGGAGACAGGGTGTGGGAGGGCTTCAGAACTTTTTACCCTTTCTGGGTGAGCGCTCCTGCTGGCATCTGTGTGTTTAGCTTTCCAGAGCACTCAGAGCACTGTCCTTCACTGTCCTTCACGTGCTTGCTCCATGTGGGCACAGAGCACTGGGGAGCAGCTTACCTCTTAACCCCTGCCCTCCCTGGAGGCTGAAAGAGGCGCTCGAAGCTCCAGAATTCCAGTCACTCTTTCCCTTTCCTGGTGACCAGTCCCATTCCTGAAGCTAGCTAGGAGTCGCTGGCCACCAGTCGTGTCATGGGTATACAAAGACCCCCCTACCCCCCCCCCCCCGCACCCTGTCACTCCCATCGCTCTGGATGGTTCAGGGCTTTAGGAGTTGGGTTGACAGGATGTGGTGGCAGAAATCAGGTAAATATTCTTGCATGATAATATTAGAGGGAGAGAGTATATACACTCCTGTTTCTTGGCAGAATCGCTCTAGAAAGCCGTTATTACCGTTTTAAGATTTCTTTTTACTGTGCTTACTTATTTTGTGTGGAGAAGGTGCACATGCTCAATGGACAATGTGAAGGAACCAGTTCTCTACTACTGTGTGGGTCTCAGGGACTGGGCTCAGACCATCAGGCCTGGTGACAAGTTCCCTAACTCACTAAGCCATCTCAGTGGCCCTCCTGCCCATTTTTTAAAGCATGAAATCCCTTGCTTTGTTTTAGTTACCCAGACACCCCCAGGATATGGGTACAAGGCTACTATTGTCAGTGGCAGAGGGCAATAGAAAGGGTCTGGAAACGTTACATGTTGGGTTACCTACAACCAACAGCATGGATCCAGGGCAGCCAGGCACCAGAAGATGAGAGAGCTAAATGGGAAAGAAAGGTGGGAACAAGGGCCTTAGATAGGGTTTTCACTGCTGTGCTATAACACCGTGACCAATAAGCAGCTTAGGAAGGAAAGGGCTTACATCACTCACTTCCACATCACAGTCCATCTTTGAAGGAAGCCAAGGCAGGAGCTGAAGCAGAGGGGAACCCTGCTTACCAGCAAGCCCATGGCTTGCTCAGCCTGCTTCCTTCTACACTCCAGAACCATTCCAGAGGTGATACCACCCACAGTGGGCAGGGCCCTCCCACATCAATCATCGAGGGTCTTGATGAGCAGAGACTGTCTATGGTTTTAGAGCTTCATTGTAGAGAGGCAGAGAGAAAGAGAGAAGGTAGAAAGAGGGAGAGGGGAGAAAAGGGGGGTGGGAGAGAGAGAGAGAAAGAGAAAGAAAGAAGGGGGGCTAGAGAGGAGAGTAAGAAAGGTGAGAGCTTAAAGAGAGCAAGGAGGGGCCAAGCAGTTCCTTTTATAGTGGGCTGGGCTATCTTGCTGTTGCCAGGTAACTGTGGGGAGGAGCATACCTGGCTATAGTCAGGTAACTGTGGGGGTGGAGTGTAGCCAGAATGCCAGGAGCTTGGGACATTGTCTGCGTGACTGATAGTCACACACCTCTCCTGCAGGGGCTGTGGGAGCAGTAACTTCGACAGGAGCCAGGGGTCCAGGAGACATGACCAAACACCTTCTGTCCCATCGGGTCCCCCCGGGGTTCTAGATCTTTGCTGGTCTGGAGACCAGGCTGTCTGTGCACAGCCCACTGCCCCACACTGATCTCCTAGTTGAACCATAATATAAATGTTTGAGCTTGGAAGTCAGTCACCCTTGCATAAACCTCAGTCCTGCAGAGTGACCCTGGGCAGGCTTTTTAGTCATGAGCCTGAGGCTTAACCACTGATTAACTGGCAATGGATTATAGGAGACTTCAATAGTATGGGGCCTGGTACATGGTGTGCACTGTATAACAGAGTACCTATATAGTACTTGTGAAACACACCTGTTCAATGGAGGCACTGCTATTCCCTTACACACTCAGCAGAAATCTCTGCTTTATCCAACCTCATAGCCACACCTAGTTGGTCATTATGCTCAGGCCCAGGTACTTCCTAACACAAGTCCTTTTTAATTCCCCGTCTCTCTTTCAGTAACCACCTAGTGGCCTCTCTTGTTCCCACTCTTACCCATTAGCCCCCAGGCTGATTTCCATGCAGATATTAGCATCATGACTGGGTTAAAGGTACTCTGCAGTTCCCATGATGCCTGAGTTCCCAACACTGTCAGTTTGGACTCCCGCCCAGTTCTCTTGCTTTTCAACCTAACCCCTGCCCAGTGTTCCTTGCCTTTCAGTGCTGACCATTCTCAACATACCCTCAGGACAGACACCAGAGCTCTTTTCACCTCTGCCAAAAATACCTACCTCATATTTTCCTTCACAAGGACTACCTCCTCTTACTTGTCCATTGGGTCTGAGCTCAAATGTGATTTCCTCAGAGAAGTTTTCCCAAGCCATTGTATACCCCCTCCACTGCTCACAGTGTCCCTAGCTTATCGTCAGTGCGCTGGCCACTACCTAGCGGCAGGCTGTTCTGTTTACTGGTCCCTAGTGTTCCGGCCCTCGCTGAATATAGAGCAGAACTGGGCAGCCGTGTCTGCTTACCTGGCTGTGTTACTATAGGTGCTCATGAAGAAACTGATTAGTAAGCTGGTTGATGTGTACCCTACAGGTCAGGGGGTGTCACTGTACATTCCACAGTCGGCCATCAACGCCACTGTCCAACAAGATATCCTGTTGTCAGTGAACTACATCTGCCATGGCGTGCCCACTATTGAGTGGAAGTACACACCTAACTGGGGTGTGCAGAGGATCGTGGAGTGGAAACCAGGGACCCCAGCCAATGTCTCCCAAAGCCACAGAGAGAGAGTCTGCACCTTTGACAATGGCTCCATCCAGCTTTTCCGTGTGGATGTGAAGGATTCTGGCTATTACATCATCACTGTCACAGAGCATCCGGGGAGCAGCCAGTCTGGCACCATCTTGCTGCATGTGTCTGGTAAGAGAGCCCTAGGGCCCCCTGAGCTACAGGCACATGTGGGTGACACTGTGGTATTAAGAGAGACCTTGCCTCCCCTCCTGTCCCACCGCAGAGATCCGCTATGAAGACCTCCACTTCGTTGCTGTCTTCTTTGCTCTGCTCGCTGCCGTGGCTGTGGTGCTAATCAGCCTCATGTGGGTTTGCAATCAGTGTGCATATAAATTCCAAAGGAAGAGGAGGTACAAACTCAAAGGTAATGCTTTGGGCCGGGTGGTAATTCCTTCATGCGTTGGAGGCCAGAGGTGGCTCCTGTTACCTCATTCACACTAAGAAAAACCACTGGGTGACAGATATTCAACCTCTTGAGTATGTGTGTGTGTAAGTCGGAGGTCAATATTAGGTGTCTTCCTCAAGCATACTCCACTCCTGATTTTTGAAGCAAAACATTTTCTCTGACTAGGAGATCACTGATTGGCTAGACTGGCTGGCTGATAATCCCTGGAATCTGCCTGTTTCCAACTACACCCTGAGCACAAGGATTACAGACGTGTGCCCTGGAATTCTTACATGGGTTCTGGGGCTCTGAATTCAGGTCTTTATGATCGTGCATTTACCCAAAAGAGGTTGCCTTTGACTTGTCTTTTGCTTTGCAGAAAGCACCACTGAGGAGATTGAGATGAAAGATGTTGAGTGTTAGCCAAGACTGCGCCCAATCACATTGCTACCTCAAGAGAAAAACAGTATTTTCCAGTCGAAGGAACAAACGGAGCCCATCCTTGGTGCAGCTCTCACACCCTTTTCCCAGGAAGACAGCTGGCAGATAAAGAAGCTGACCGTGGACCTGGAGGGGATGGCTTACTTATATAAGCCAGTTCTAGGAGTCGCCTGTAGTTCAAAGCAACATCTGAGATTTTCAGCCAGGAACTTTCCTTGGTTTCAGCTTCAGGGCCACGCTGACCCTTAAAACAGGCAGGCACCAGCTACCACACTGCAGTCCCACATTGCCCTGCTGAAGGAGCTACTGTCTCCAGAGCCGGCGTGTCTGCAGAGGGGCTGATGTGCAGCTCTCTGCCTTTGTGCTCCTGTCTGATGTACAAACGGCGGCACCCTCCTCCTCCCCATTTTACATCCCATAAAACAGGAAGCAGTTGAGTGCACAAAGGGCCCAGCTCTAGGCACAGTCCTTCCTCATACAAAGTTAACTGGATAGCCTAAACTTGGGTTACTATGAGAAAAACATGGCTTAAGTTGACTGGGGTAGCTGGATGGGCAGTACACCAGTAGAATCTGTAAGGCTTCATCCAGCTTCATCCTATTCGATCAGCAACACTTCAGGTCTCCAGTCAGATCCCAGGCAGAGGAGTGTGTGCTATTCACCTACCTCATATGGCATCAGGAGAAGCCAGTATTAGCCTAGATCTCTCAGAGGGATTAAGCAAAGCATGCAAGGGCTGGAGAGATGGCTGGCTGTTAAAGGCTAGGCTCACAATGAAAAATGTAAGAAAAGCATGCAAATCATTGAAGGATCTGTAAAGTTAGTTGAGAAAGTGCAGTATCGCATAACAAAGGTTAAAATGCCCTGGGATGGGACTGGAGAGAAGGCTCAGCTCCTAAGAGCACTTACTGTTCTCCCAGAGGACCCTGACTCAATTCCACGAACCACATGGTATAACTCTGGTTCCAGAGAATGCCTCGCTCTTCTGGCCTCTATGGGCATTGCATGCACACAGTGCACACATATATGTGAAGGTACATTCATACATGTGAAAAATAAAATTTAAAAATTAAATCTAAGCCAGTTTGTTTTTCAGTGACCTGGGTTACCTTGGGGTTTGGGTCTCTGTTGGCCTTGGCTTGCAGACTCTCAGACTGTTGTCAGGGCTACCTGAGAGGGTCTTCTTCCCTGCTTCCATTACCGAGCTCTAGCTGCAAGCATCCACTCTCTTCTTGCTTCTGATGCACAGCTACAGTTCAGTGCTACCACCACTCCAACCATGATGGAAGCTGAGGTCAGTGGTTGTGTGCAGGGCCTTGGCTGCAGATCCATGCACACAAAGGTAAAGGGGGTACTAGAATATTCCTTTTATTTTTTTTTTCCTCTCAGGTTCCCAATGCCTATATCTTTTTTACTTCCCATGTTTCCCATGTGGCAGATAAGGAACTGTTGCAAATATTCCTTTTTTTCTTTTTTTTTTTAAAGATTTATTTATTTATTATATGTAAGTACACTGTCGCTGTCTTCAGACACTCCAGAAGAGGGAGTCAGATCTTGTTACGGATGGTTGTGAGCCACCATGTGGTTGCTGGGATTTGAACTCCGGACCTTCGGAAGAGCAGTCGGGTGCTCTTACCCACTGAGCCATCTCTCCAGCCCCCTCCTTTTTTTTCAGGAGACAAAAACATTGGCTCCCTCTCCTCTTCCTCAGGCCTCAACAACAAACCAAGGTGTAATAACTTGTTGTGTTGTAGATAGACCATTTTGAAATGTGTGCTTCCAGAATTTTTTCTTTAACCAGGGGCACTTTTGCTTTTAATTTTATTTTACGTGTACGAGTACACTGTAGCTGTCTCCAGACACACCAGAAGAAGGCATTGGATCTCATTACAGATGATTGTGAGCCACCATGGAATTGAACTTAGGACCTCTGGAAGAGCAGTCAGTGCTCTTAACTGCTGAAGAAATGTGACCATGGGCAAACGGCAAGTGGAGTGCCACGGAATGGCTATAGAACCAAATGTCATCGATGGGGTGGTGTCTTAGGATTTTTTTGTTTTGTTTTTGTTGTTGAGACAGAGTTCTCTGTGTAGCCCTGGCTGTCCTGGAACTCACTTTGTAGATCAGGTTGGCCTCAAACTCAGAAATCCACCTGCCTCTGCCTCCTGAGTGCTGGGATTAAAGACGTGTGCCACTATGCCCAGCAATGAGTTTTAGGATTTTATTGCTGTGAGGAGACACCATGACCAGAGCAACTCCTACAAAGCAAAACATCTAATTGGGGCTGGCTTACAGTTTCAGAGGTTTAGTCCATTATCATCATGGCAGATAACATGGCCGCATCCAGGCAGACATGCTGGACATGAAGTTCTACGTCTTGATTCGCAAGGCAGCAGGGAGAAATTGTGTACCACAGGGGGTGCATATGAGACCTCAAAGCCCACCCCCACAGTGACTCACTTCCTCCAGCAAGGCCATACCTCCTAATAGTGCCACTCCCTAAGGGTCAATGGGGGTCAATTACATTCAAAGTGTCACAGCTGACCTTCAGGAACATGTCTCAGATGCAGTTGCCTTGAGTGATACCAGGGCAGCGAAGGCTCATTCCTCCAGCTGTCGTGTATCAGAATTGGCTTATTATGCTGTTTCCTGACATCAGACGCCTCTAGAATTAACTGAGAAACTACTGTTACCACAACTACATCAAGTTTCACTCAGAAGAGCGGTGGATTGTCAATATATGTGATTCTGCATGTGACCATCTCAGCTGCCAATCCTTAAGGACAGCTGGAGTCCTGATTTCTCTTGCCTTTCAAGAATCCCTAATTGCAAAAATATGCTTGAAAAGTCAAGATACACAAGTCCCCACTACAGTGCAAGCTCCCTCTCCTCAACCCCCCTTTTCAGAGTGCACAGTATCTTTCTAGACACACATACATTACAGGACACATTCCAACCATCATCCCCAACGCCCTTTCCTTCCTCTGAGTCTGGAGCTTGAATCTGGGCGCTCATGCATGCTAGGCAAGCACCCTCCCACTGGGCTCCACCTCAGCCCATGGACTCCATTATCCACATGACCTGCCTGCTTTTCCTCATGTGTGTCAGCATTGCCTCACTTCATGTTTGCCCTATTAAATTGTACTCTGGAAAGTACATCCCCCTTGCAAACACAATCCACAGCATGAGTATTCATACAATGCTTTAAAAACAAAACAAAACAAAACAAAAAAACAAAAACAAAACTTTGAAACAAGGTTTTTCCTATATAGCCCCAAATAGCCTGGAACTCTTGCAGATCAGGCTGAACTTGAACTCTTGATCTTCCTGTCTTCAACCCTTAGTCCTAGGATTAGAGGCGTGAGTTGTCACACTTGGCACATCTCCTTTATATCTCAACTTGTCAAATTTCAAGTGGCATGCAGTCAGCCCTATGGACGTTTCTATACAGCCAAAGACAAACAGAGACTGTATCATGGTACGTTTTTTGGTTCCCTCTGCTTTTTGACCTGTTCATGAAGACCCAGGTGAGGAAGATGGCTACAGAGGCACTTCCCATCCCCAACACCCCAAAAGCCCCACGTACTAGGGAAGCCTACTGTGCGTGACCTTGGTGAACTTCAGCAACAGGGCCTAGTGTGCTCAGTGAATCTGTGTTCTAAGATGTTCTTGAGTGATTTTTAAAGAAACAGCAGGAGCAGCTGATTTGAGACACAGCTCATATGGGTTATGAGAAATTCACAAAATACTTGGAGATTTTTTAAACACAAAGTTTATGTTAACATTAAAGATGGAATTTTAAAAAAAGCAAATTCAAGCCCTTAAGTTAGTAATATTTTCAGGTTAGCTGTATAAAAAATGTACTATTTTACATCTCCTCATACCGCATACTCTAACTGTACATACATTTTTCATTCCAAAGTACTCGTCACTTATAAAGTGAGAGAATTCAAGCTGCAAAGTAAACATAACTTTTAAACAGGGCTCCCGTGAAAGACTGGAGCACCAGTGCACACGAGTCTGCGCTCGGTACTTATATGGAAGACATCTCTCCCTTGTGCTTATAACTGATCTGCAAACACCCAAGTCAGGATTTCTGGAACTTGTTCTGGAGAAAATCACAGCAGACAGGGGCTCAGGGCAGACATAAGCAGCTCCATTTTATAAACGAAGTTTCGGCCTTCCATCTTGTTCCATTGGACCTCCTTGAATGGTCCTCGGAGATGACTCCACTTGCTGTCTTGTAAAACATCACTCTTGGGAAGGTCTTTGCACTGGTTACGGGGAAACTGAACCATAATCTTGCTGCCACTCTCAGGTCCGTTACGAACTATGGAGGAAACCAACATCAGTGCGTTCACTTTGCAGTTTAGAAAGTTACGGGACATCTGCCCAAGAGCTGAGATGACCTCATAACAAGCATTTCAAGAGCAGGCCATGAGGTCCACACCCTAACCCCGCACCTGGGAGTTCAAGGCTGCTTCTGACTACATAGTAACATCAACGGCAGTGTTTTAGTTCCAAAATACTAAATTTATTTATTACTTTATGCAGATATATGTGTCTATGTGTGCGTATGTATGCACGCGTGAAAGTCAGAAGACAACTGACAGAAGTTCTGTCTGACAACCATGTGGGGCTTGGGATCAAACTCAGGTCATTAGGCTTGGTGGCAGGGGCTTTTTCATGCTAAAACATCTTGTCAGACCTCCAAATGCTAAAGTTTTGCACATACCCACACTTTAAGACGATCTAAGTATCTTTAAACTATGATTTGCCCTATAAAAATTAGGCCACACGTGCCAAATGTGGTAAGCTATGCCTGCAAGACAGATCCTAAGAAGCCGAGACAGGCCTGAAGCGGCGAACACAAAGCGAGTTCAACACTCTGAGCTGCTTGCTGAACATAGCCTGTGCTACATAGGTTGAAGGCAGCTAAACTGCAAACATGACCTGGTCTCACCCAGAAAGAAAATAATAAGCAAAAGAAAGAAGCCTTGGTTTTGATGAAGTTTTAACTGATGCAGGTAAAATTTAAAAGTATGGCTTTTTTTTCTTCTTCTTTTTTTTTTTTTTCTTTCGAGACAGGGTTTCTGTGTGTAGCCCTGGCTGTCCTGAAACTCACTCTGTAGACCAGGCTGGCCTCGAACTCAGAAATCCACCCGCCTCTGCCTCCAAAATGCTGGAATTAAAGGCGTGCGCCACCACGCCCAGCTAAAAGATGGCTTTTTTAACTTTGCAATATTCTTAGTTATAGGAACAGAATGTTTGCTTACTAAGTTCTCACACGCTCTTCCCTCTCTCCCTGCCCCTCCCCACTTATACACACAAATATACAAATACATACAACAGCAGTGTAAGCATGTTAACTCATTATAGAGATAAATGCCTCCTACACACATTTAGTTATATTAAAGGAGAATGCTAAGTGTTGCCTCCTATCGAAGCAGTGCAAAGTACCTGAAATAGCATAGTCTCCACTTGGCGAGGCCACTGTGATGGCGGAAGCATTGCCAATGCTCTCTATGGGCCCAAGTCCCACATGATTACTGAAGCTGAGGACCTGCCAGCCCATAACCTTGGCAAGCTGCTGAACCGCATGCACCTGGTGCTGTGACATCTGTGAATGAGAAGATGGGACTGAATCGTGGGCACACTCTAGTGAGCTGATGTAACTGTAGTTTGCTGGGGTTCTCAACCTCTGGCCCAGGTCTGAGAAATTCTGTGTGACGTGACTACTGGAGAGGAGGGTAGACCCCACCTTCCACTGCAGAAGCTGTGGCTGCCTGGTGCTGTCTGTGTCTACCCACAGCTTGAGTGCACACTCAGGCTCTAAGCCTGCCTGCTGCAGTTTCCTGTCTGGATCAATGGATGAGAAGTAACACCAGAAGCTGCAGTGCTCCAAGCATCCTCCATTTGCCCTTCAAACACAGTCTTACCCTATTCTCTGCTGGGGAGACTTCACATCAGCTTACTATGGTCACTGGCTGCGGGTAATGGAGCTATCAAAGCTTGGGGCTACCCAGTGCAGCCAGCATAGTAGTAAGGAACACAGCGGGTCAGGTCTTATCCTCCTGGTCCTTGTTCCTATAGGCTGGCTAGGTTAGCTGGAGCTTATGACAAAAACCTGTAGTGTGAGGCTTGTTCTATACTACAACCCTCAAGGCCAGAGGACCTCAGGCTATCACTAAATGACTGCTGGGTCTCCCACACCCACATGGTCAGCTGATCCTTACTTAGTAAACAGCATCCTGCTTGGTCTTCATTTTCACCCTGGTGGAATCAACTTTGCCACCAGCAGTAAAGGCAGCATCGCCAGGGCAGCAATATCACCACTACCTGCTTCTCTGGTCCCTCTCCACTTGCAGACCTTGGTCTCTAGTCATGCCATTCTCTCGGGGACACTCCAACACATCTGTGTGTACACTTCAGCTAACCAAACCCACTTAGTATGAGACTGATGGGGGCTGAGTCAGCTGCGTCCCTCATAGATGCACCTGATTACCTGGCATCAAAGAGGCAGATCCTCTGAGAGAACTGTACCTGGAGGAAAGTATTAGCATACTCTTTCTTAATTTCTGTGAATAAAATGTACATTAGCAGAAAACCCCTCCCTTTTCTGCCATAGTTCATCACTTTACTAGCTAATCACAATTCTAAGGTGGCAAACTACTGCTCTTCTTGTACTCCAGTGTCACCAAACAAGTCTGTGGAACAGGGATTAGAAGCCAGCATTTTCCAGTGTCCTTTCACAGGAGCAAGCCTTTTTAAAGCCAAAGACTAAAAACCACTTGCTATGTATAATGGCTGTGGGTGTATATAGGATTATGGCTGCTCTAGTTTGTCTTCTCCCTGCTGTCCTTGGGCTAATACCTCCCCCTTCCTGGAGAGGGTCTATACCCCAACAATTGTGCAAGTAAAACCAGGACAGATTATGAACCAATGTCACTTCCAGTGTGTACTGGAAGTAAGTGACAGGGCAGGAAAAACATGGTCTCTCCTTCTGTAACTATTACAGCTCCTGCTTGCTCAGACTGTTCCTTAAGCAATTAATGAAATTAGGAACTTCAGGCCTGAGGTGCACACCTGAAATCCCAGTAACCAGGATGCAGAAGCAGGAGGACTACTAGGCTACACAATTCATTCCAGGACAGGCTGAGCTACACTGAGACTTATCTCAAAGACATAAACAAAACTCCAACCAAAGCACAGTGTTCAACTTACCTGAGACAGAAGGAAGTCCTGTAGCTCCTGCTCCTGATGAGACAACATGATTACCCGTCCATCTCTGTGCACAACACGGACCTGCTCAACACCAATGTTTAACTGCAGCTGGATGGACCTGCAGACACACACTCTACTTGGTACAATCTCAAGGAACTTTACATCATGTTAACAGCATGCACAAAGATGCAACAGCTGTGACAACCTAAACCAACTTTTTTATGTTACAGGTGAGGGTGGACTCTTAGCGTCCACCAAATGAAATCTAAGGCAGACTTCCTTAGATTACACCAAGCATGTGTTCCACAGCAGGCCAGTCAGGTGACTGTCCTCCCTTGGAGTTGTCATAGCAGGACATGCACACAGCAGCATCCCCCAAGTCCCAAGTGGCAAGATATGTGGGCCTGGCCCTGATTGAAAACGTAGGTAAGGCCTCTTACATCCAATAACCCTGAGAACCTGAGTTCAATCCCAGGGACCTGCACTGTGGAAGGAGAGAGCCAGCTTCCACACTGTCCTCCATGGTATGCATGCACACCAACCTCCAGATAAGGAAATACATGCAAAACACACACGCTCAGTTCCTGTCCATCACATACTTTTACTTCCCGCATCTGATCTTATGTTCATTTCCTCACTAAAACTGCACACTGAAAATCAGTACTGCACACAGCCTCTTCTCCTCCTCCTTCATAAGGGAGTGACTTTATGTCACAGTGCTTTGTTCACGGTGGCCATTTGCTCTGACTTAAATAAAGCATCTAAGCACTCGCAGAGCCTGGAGAGGCAGGGCTAGGACTCTCAGACCAACAGGGGCAGCTGTGCCTTTTTACTGCAGTATTTGTCTGTCTGTTTTGCTTTTTGCCTTTTGTTTTTCAAGACAGGGTTCCTCTCAGCCAGGGTCTCAGCCAGGATAGCCCTGGCTGTCCTGGAACTCACAAATCCGCCTGCCTCTGCCTCCCAGATGCTGGGATTACAGGCATATGCCACCACGCCTGACTTTTACTGCAGTTTTAAAAGACGGATCTTGTTTTGTAAAGCCCAGTCTGGCCTTGACCTCAGTGTGCTCTTCCTGCCTCCACCTCCTAAACTCTGAGATTAGTGGTGTGTCCTAGCACACCGAGCTGTATTATAAAATGCCAAGCAAGCATTCTGAGCCATATACCTTGCCCAAGCATCTGACTAAGAATGCTGGGACAAAAAACCGGAAAGTGGTGGCGCACGCCTGTAATCCCAGCACTTGGGAGGCAGAGGCAGGCGGATTTCTGAGTTCAAGGCCAGCCTGGTCTACAGAGTGAGTTCCAGGACAGCCAGGGCTATACAGAGAAACCCTGACTGAAAAAAAACAAACAAACAAAAAGAATGCTGGGACAAGAGCGATGCTGCTTTCCACAGACACACAATAGTCAACCTGGTTTCGAGGCACAATCATCAACTAATGGATCAGAACCAAGGACAACACCAGGTCAGGAGAGAACTATGAACTCAGACTATGCTCAGCACACTAGGCTGGGTACAGGCGTGGATGGTCCTCACTCCTGACACAACAGACTTGCACAGCCTCTAGGCAGGAACTGACTCAAGCCTGGAGAGTATCTTAGCAAGTGAGGTAGCTTTCTGCTCAATGTGGGGATCCTAGGCATGCTCGACTCAACACAGGCTGCCATGTGGCCAAGGATAGCTGTGAATATAGCCTAAAACAAAACTGTAAACACGAGATTTTATGTGGCTTTTAGAAGATTTGTGCATGTATGCCACGTATGTGCAGGTGCTTTTGGAGGTCAGAAGAGAATCTAAGATTCCCTGGAGCTGGAGTTACAGGCAGCTGTGAGCCACCTGATTTGGTTGCTAGGAAACGGTCCGCTGGAAGAAAACTTCAAACCACTTAGCCATCCCTCAGCCCCTTACCACTTGTGTTTGCAAACACGTTATAGGTGATATAATTTATAGAAACCCGTGGCCCACAACAATAAAATCAAACCCAGAGGCTTAGAGAATCCCTTGAAGGATACACACAGCTCCTTAGCAAGCTGTCTGCGGACTTACTGGGGACACTTACTTGCAGATCTGTTCATAACCCTGAGATGTGATCAAAACTTTTACACTAGACTCATACACATCATTGATGTTTGACCAGTGGGCCTGGATCTGGGGGTCCTCAATGCGACTTGCCAAGCTGTCAATGGTTGCAGCAGTCCTTTAAAAGAAAATTTTAAAATCATCATATAAGATGAAAGGATTTAAATTATGTATCAATTTTACAAAAATTTGAAAATTTTCTAATTTTGCCTACTTTCCAACCATATCACCATTTGAAAGGCGAAGGTTCTAGAGGTGAGTTGGTTCTGGGAGCCCTTGCACACCCACTGCTGTGCCGGTCATAGCTTTACATCACAACACACACTCAAACCACCTCATTTATCTTGTCCTGCTCATGAAAGCTTATTGCACACAGGTAAGGTACTTCCCAGGGACTAATCTGATATGCACCCAGATATTAGTGATCCTCAGTAACAAAGGACTGGGAACATATACTGGAATAAATCATAATTAAGGCAAACTAGAGACTTGGGTACAATCCACCAAACATCACCCATCAAGAAAGTCCGCAATGCTCGATATACACATAAGCGTCTAAAACCGTGCATGTAGTCATGAACATTATTATCTATTCTCCCTAAGGGCTCTGTGTGTTTGGCAGGCAATGGCTTTTATATTTTGGTTGGGTTTATTTATTTTGCTTTGAAGCAATCTATTCCCAGCTTGGCCTGGAACTAACGGTCTACATAGCAAGTTCCAGGAGAGCCAGGACTACTAGAAAGACCCGGACTTAAAAAACAAAACAATAACAACAACAAAAAAACCCAAAAAACAAAACTTCACGATCCTCAGGTGTGGCAGCACACACACAAAGTGTCTCCTCACTATACATTTCACACACAAGTCCATTATTTCTATAAATGGGTGCGGGGGGGGGGGTGTTACTACATTTTAAAGCTTTTCTATTTTTGAGATTTACTTTTAAGATCAGTAATGGTAAAGACACTTCTATGTCCTATACTTCTCACATATCTCCAAGAATTTGACTTGACAGTCAATGAGAACTTTGAAGGTAACAATAGATTCCCATTAACAGGGTTTATCACTGACGCCCATAAGGAAAGCAGAACCTCACCAATACAATACTGCAGTATTTCTAAGATACATCTGCACAAGTGACTTACTGTATCCCATACACCCACAGTGGGGCAGGAAGAACTGGAGGGCTGCCGACATTAAACTCAAACCCATCTCCCACACTAGCTCTCCCTTTCTTCCACTGCATCCCAGTGCTCTAAAACACCTCCCTAATTTACTTTCCTAAAAGCTGAAGGAGCCAAGTTTCTATTCCTGTGGGGACAGTAAGCCATAAACCATTGTAAAGCTACCTCTATAAGACAGGCCCTTGTCTCTTTCCTGAAAGGTCAAATAGGGCAGATCAGGAACCTAGCTGGCAGATTACTCCTGGGAAGGCAGGTTTACCTTAAAATATAGTGTGCGATCCCAGAATTTCTTCGCCCTGGTGTAGTCCCCAGGAGCTGCTACAAAATCTGAGGTTCAGCTAGGTCTACCTGTCTTTTTCAGGCCCGACCCAGGAGATGTAACCATTTCTTTTTCTTCCGCCTCCCCTCCCCCTCCAGGGTGCTGGCACGAGCCTTGGTGTACTTTTAGCTTCCTAACAAGTATTCTGGGCTTCTTTGCTCCATTGCTAAAGCCCTGAAATCTCACTGCCTAAACTCAAGCTAAACAACTGTGTTCCCTCCATTTTCTCTCTTTCCTTCTTCCTTCCAGGAAGTGGGAGACTCATGGCTTGCCTGCCCTGAGTTTTCCCTTTTAAACTCTACTAAACTGTTTAAATCTTAAGAGGGGACCCGATTTCTATGTACCACACTAGATGGCTCTGCTGGGACCCCCTCAAGATTTCTGGTAATACTTTCATGCTGTTTAATATTTTTTAATTATTTATTTACTTACTTATTCTATGTGTACTGGTGTTTTGTCTGCATGTATGTCTGATTCTCTGGAACTGGAATTACAAGATAGTTGTGGACTGTCGTGTTGGTACTGGGAATTGAACCCAGGTGTTCTTAATCACTGAGCCATCTCTCCAGTCCTCCTGTTATTTAATATTTTAATCAGCAGAGAAAATAAACCTATTCTGGCACCTCTAGATAGCATCAGCATGGCAAGTGGTAAGAAGTCACTGAAAACAAGATTTCCACGAGCAGTATCTACCTGCTAAATGACTACAGAACTTTCATGGCCAGATTACCAAGCAGAAACACTCCTCCTCACCAGTGTCAGTACTGAGGACAGATGCTAGCACAGCAAGATACACTGCCCTTATCATGCCAGCCACTCTTCAGTCTGCATGAGAAAGAGGCAGCAAGGGTGGGGCAGCAGCACACACCTTTATTAGCAAAGGCAGGTAGAAACAAGGTATCCCCCAGTTCAAGGCCAGGTGTACTCAAAAGACTCACACTTTTGGGCTAACACAGCCTTGGGCTGTTAGCTTTAGCTGAGCAAACTAATTAAATTATCTAAGCCTCAACCAGATCACCAGTAAGAAAGAAAATAAAGGCTTTAATGTTATTAAACATTACATTAATGTCCAGTTGAGGGGTGGAGGGATGGGCTGCCAAACAAAACACAAAGCACAGAGGAGAAAAGTCATTTTCCTGGCTATATTGGTCCTTGGTAATGTTAAAAGCAGAGCAATTCAGCTAGACAGCAGGATCTGCACCCGCCAACACCCCTCCCCCGACCCCCCCCCCCCCCAGTCCTCAACTGGACAAGACCCAGTCTGTCACCAAAATTTTTCTCTTAACCACTTTCTGCTAACATGTACCCAAAATTAACATAAAGAGGACAGAAAAGGGATTCAGTTTTACAGAAACACAGTAACTTTCGTCATCCTTACCTGCTCCTTAGAAAAATATGCTTTGCCTGTTTAATTATTTTTTCTAGGAGTCCTTCTGTGGACTGTATTGAATTAATTTCATTTTTATCAAAAGCTTGAGGACCTGAGAGTCTCATCCTCTTATGGCCAAAGGGAGCACTTGCTGGGTGTGGCATCACAATGGAACTCAAGGTCTGTTTATGAAACTGACAAAGAAGAAAAAAAAAAACAAGAAAGAAAACCAAAGAAGCCACTTTTAATAACCAACATCCATGAAATAAACATGACAAAAATGTTTAATCAAAGCTTGGTTCCAATTACTTCTGGAAATAACTAAAGTAATTAGTACAAAGTAATCTTGTCAGATGCAATAGCAATGCCGTTAGTTTTAGTACTCAGGGGGCAAACACCAGCCTGGTGTACATAGGTGTTGCACGTCGGCCAGGGCTAGTGAGATCCTGTCCCCAGATCATCACCACAACCTCCTTGATGCAGAGATAAACGCACTGAGTGACCATGTGCCTGATTCAAGTCTATAAGGAGGTTGGCTCCTTTCAACTACAATTTTTATTTTGAAAGTTTAAATTACCAAGCCTTCTTCATTACGTCTCACCTCATCTCACCGTCAGAGTTAATCAACTGTCCTAGACTGCCTGGCAGAACCCCAAGGAACATGTAATAGTGGCACTGAACTGAGAGCCTCACCCAGGCCAAGCAAGTGTTCAACCCTGAGGGAAATCCTCCGTCTAAAAAACCTAAAACACTGACTTTTATACCATTACGATCAACTGACTCCATCTTGGGAATTGGGGGCTAGGAGAGGGGTGATGGGAGGCTGGAACAAATACTTCTATGGAGTCTCAAAACACGATGCTGGACAGCTCAGGCCTCTCCACCAGAGCTGCCGCTCTCTCAACAGTGGCATGTGCTTCCATGGTAACTGCAGAACTTGCTGTGTATCCCTAGTGCTACAGGATATTCTGGGAGCAAAGACCATGCACTGATTAGGTCTGGCACACAGCAGGCTCTTTCAAACCAGGCGGGGGTCACCACTGCTGTACATTCCTCAGCCTCAGTGGAAGGTCTGCTCACTGCTCGGCTGTGCGCACACTGCAGAGCCTCACTGGGGTTGGTACCTCTCTGATCAGCAGGTGCAAGTTGTGCTCCAGGACGTAGAGGTGATCCTCCTGCCCAGGCTTCTCTGTGGCACACTTCTGCGACTTCTTATCATCTGAGGAGTGGCACAGAGAAATGGACAACTGCAAGCCTGTGTAGAGAGGCAGGACAGACGCAGGTAACTCAAGAACTGGGCACTAAGAGCATGCTCACAAGGGACAACCACAGTGCATTCTCACGAATCTGAAGTAGACCATCAGGCCTCATGTGAACACCTCTACTCCAATGACCTCCTTTCCTTAACATAATCAATTCTCACAGGCTTGAACAATGGCAATATTCCACAGACTACACTGTGGCTCTGATCCTGAGCTGTAACTGAAGAAGACTGGGGACAACACTCAATGCTTGGTTTTACAAACACAGAATCTTAAAAACAAGCTTTTCTAGTTATATATGAACAAGAAGTTAGGACCGCCGGGCGTGGTGGCGCACGCCTTTAATCCCAGCACTCGGAAGGCAGAGGCAGGCGGATTTCTGAGTTTGAGGCCAGCCTGGTCTACAAAGTGAGTTCCAGGACAGCCAGGGCTATACAGAGAAACCCTGTCTCGAAAAACCAAAAAAACCAAAAAAAAAAAAAAAAAAAAGTTAGGACCTAGTTTTGCCGGGCTCTCTTCCCTGCTTCTAAAACATAGGCAGAGCTGTTCAGGCCTAACCCTAAACAGCAAGTGTACAGCCACTGACAACTCATTTCTATGTTAAGCTTGATGGCTTCTGAACAAAAAGTTCATTTCTACAAATTAGGAACATCTATTTTTCTTTTTTAAATTGGTACCTCATTTAGAAAAGGCAAGTATCCTTGAAAGAAAGGCCACTGCCAAAGCACTGCTGCAGCACACTTTTTAACATGCGCCATGAAAGCCCAAGGTGCCACCCTCAGTTCACAGAGGAGTGGGCAGCAATGCCGGCTTTAGCTTCACTGGCTGCCCAGATGCCCAGCACAGCCTGAGTCCCTGAGGACCTCCTACAGCACATCCACACCATAAAGTCCCACTTGCAGGTTGCAGCAGGCTCTTACTTGGAAAGGGCTGAGAGATGATCTGGTTTTTCACCACAATGTGAGGGATCTGAGACTTAATTTGAACGGCTTCCCGGGAGAGCTGTGCAAAAATTTCCTTACAAAGAAGAACATTTTGTGCTGCTTCTAATTTTGTCTGCCAGTGTGGGGAACCTGAAAGACAGAAGGCATGTGTATAAAGCTATGTCCAGCCAGACCATGTGTACAGCTGCACGAACCATGACCTCACGTCATCATCACAGCTTCAGAGAGTACTGCTACAACCTCTGTTCAAACACAAAGTCTCTTTGGTCATTTTCCGCAGTCTCTCTCTTACCCTTCCCCTTTCCTACTCAAAGTCTTCTTCCAAACCCTCCTTCGTGCGTGTGAGTGTGCGTGTGTGTGTGCATGCGTGGCTATGTCAGAGTTTGTGGCTGCTCCCTTGAGCATGAGGTTATTTATAGGAAGATAGGCAGCTAAGCAGTGGCTGCACTGAACATGCTGAGCACTGGGAAGTCCAGGCAAAGGTAAACATGTGGCTTTGTCTTCCGAGGAAGCAGCTTACCCGTCCTCCTCCTGGACTGCTAGGAAACGATACGGTTTACAAGCTGGCGGTCCTGTGCTCCCTACAGACGCAGGCTCCACCCACGTACTCTAGAACCTGTTTGTTTATCCCAGGCCCTTTCCCCCTAAACCTGGAACGCTGCTTTTAAGTCCATTAAACATTAAACATATCCTTAGGAGCTGTCACCTGTGCTTTACAACAGCCTAAAAGTGACTTCTGTGTTACCTCAGGCCCAGGCCAATCCTGACACCTATAGATAGGCATTATGTTCACCCAAGTCAAGCTCCCTAGACCCTAAATCTTGGGCACTGTTTCTGAATCAATTGTACCCATCTGAATAGAAGAAGCCATATGTACTTTGTAAAGAATTTTAATGTAAACATGGCTTAAGTTTTGTTGTACACATGACACTGCGTTAATTATCATCAAAAACTTTTTTTCCAAAAGTGTGCTGTACTTAAATATGGTTAAAATAAGTTGCCTGGTGTCAGACTCTAGAAGTCTGAACCAGTAATGTCAAGCTGAACATTTGAGTTTCAGTTTTACCTCATTTGTATAATTTCAATGCTGGCTGTAATGCCTGCAGGGACTCCTGTCTGCCATCACCTTGCCTAGAAACCATTAACAGCCTGCAATCCCTCAGTAAGGGTGAGGCCTCATGAGCCCCTCAACCACCCCTAATGGAATGATGGGGCCCAGTCTAGTACAAGTCTGCAGCAGGTAACCACAGCCAGAGTGCATGAGGGCACGGTGTGCCATGCCCAGAGGACAGTGCTTCAGCACACCTCCCCAACCGCTATACTCTTGCTGTCTTCTATCCTGTGATATTCCGAGCCTTAGAGGATTTGAACATCTTCTACACAGAGACACCTAGTATACTTCAACCTACAAAAATGTATAGCTATTCACTAGTGCCTTATTTTTAATAAGATGTTTCCAGAAGCAAGAATGGCATTTCATGCCTATAATTCCAGCGTGAGGAGGCAGAAGGCTTATGAGTTTAAAGTCAAAGATTGTCTCAAAAAAACCAAACAGTGATGGCAGCTCTTTGAGAAATCCACATCCACGCTCTGGGGTATATTCTTTCTGAGTATCCTCCTTCTCTTAGCCCTCACCGCTAAGACATCTTCAATAACCACCAACTTCCTATTGTTTTCACATCAAAGGTGTGATGTGAAAGAGTGATTCCTCACTCTTTATGTTTGGCTTACTGTGTATGTGAGTGTAGAATGGAGTGTAGACACCATGACATACCTGGCTTGGATTTGGGCAAAGGTCTCTTAAAAAGGTTAACTGTGCCAAGATCACCAATGTCTGGAGCCTGTTTCTGAATAGAAACCTAGACAACATGAAAAACATTAGCAAAGTAGCTTCAGGGTAATTGCCAAGAAATAACTTAAAAAACTCTAATCAGTACCTTGATATATGCAGACCCCTCTAAATCACTAGGAATTTGGACATCTAGAGGACAGTAATCTTCTGGTATCTTCTTATCCAAGTCAATGTCTGTATTCTTTATCACTTCAAAGGTACCATGATGAGGAAAGAGAGAACCTAATTGGGTATTAAAGATTAAAATAATTAACATGACAAATTAATTTAACACAAATTATCAAATATAACACTTTATCTCCACACCACCAAAACATGAATTCTTCCCACTAGAAATGTGCATGCTAAGAGAAAGACACCTGGAGGCCAAGGAGGGAGGGTCAAGAGTTCAAGCCAACTTTGCCTACATGAGACCCTATCTTGAAAATCCCATGACAGACCAGTCTTACTGTAGTAGCTACATTTAAGAGAAAGTTCAAATTTCCATATTGACCATAGGGACCAATGACCCTATGACCAATCCAGGTTGGTCTCAAACTGTAGATTCACCTGTCTTCTACCTCTCTTCTACTTCCTTTTCTGGTTTGGCCATCTCTCACTGGGTTCTAAACCTTAAATACGCTGCCTTTGAACTTTCTCTTAAATGTAGCTACTACAGTAAGACTGGTCTGTCATGGGATTTTCAAGATAGGGTCTCATGTAGGCAAAGTTGGCCTTGAACTCTTGACCCTCCCACCTCAGTCTCCAAGTGTTAGGACTCCAGGCATGTGATGCCAAGTTCTGCCAAGAATGGTTTTGGCTTACAGATAAAGACATTAAATATCACTGTCCAACAGGGAGCTGAGAAATGATCCTGGCGGAGGCTAGGAGACAGCATCCATCTGTACCTGCACTTCTGTAGCTCAGGTCGCCCAGGATCTTGTCGCCCACCTTCCTCAGCTTCCAGTGCTGCCGGAGTCTCAGGAGCTCAGAATTGAAGTCCCGCTGGAGCTTGTTTTCCTGGTTCTCAGCCACTGACTTGGTCAGTCTTTCTGCCCCCTTCAGTAGGATTTGAGCTGCTCCAGCGAGGGACTTCTTCTTGGAGATCAGCTGCAGCGTTTGTGGACTCTACCAAAAGTAAGGTAGCAATGTTTTCCATAAAAATGAGTTCCAAAGTATTTTAGATACATTTAAAACTACATATTTTTTTCAAGCAAGTAATGTTTTATTTGGAAGAAAAGTTGTGATTGAACACACACACACACACACACACACGAAGGAAGAGGGATGACAGCTGGCAAGGGGTGTACCATGCAAGCATGAGGCCTGCTGAGTTCCATCCCCAGCACCCACATGCAAAACGCAGTACAGAATCCTGTTGCCTGGCGTCCCAGCCCCAGGGAAGGACAGCTCAGGAGGCTTGCTTGCCAGTCAATCTGGTCAACTAGTCAACTTTACCTTCAGAAAGAGAAACTGACTCAAAACTATAAACATTCAGAGAGAACTAAGAAAGCTATCTAAGGTAACCTCTGACCTCTACATCCTTCCATGCGCGCACGCAAACACACACAAATACATACACAAAAACATGGTGAATGAATGTAGAAGAAAAATGAGCAGGTGGTGAAGGAAAATACCAGACTTTGAAAAAAATTTCCCTTGCAAAACTTTTTTTAAACAACAAAGTAACCTGTTTCCTTTTTTTTTTTGATTGATTTATTTATTTATTATATGTAAGTACACTGTAGCTGTCTTCAGACACTCCAGAAGAGGGCGCCAGATCTCGTTACGGATGGTTGTGAGACACCATGTGGTTGCTGGGATTTGAACTCTGGACCTTTGGAAGAGCAGTCGGGTGCTCTTACCCACTGAGCCATCTCACCAGCCCCAAAGCAACCTGTTTCTTGGCGAGCTTACAAAATCACCTTAAGCCAAATCACCATAGTGCCCCAGAAACTAGAACTCAGCAATCTACCACCTGGGGCAAACTAGGCCGGGGCCCTGTCCTTACCATCCCAGCTCCTACCCTGTGCATGCCTTCCTGTGACACCCATACTTCACGTTAAATTCCAAACCCCTGCTTAGATACAGCCTATGCATAGAAACTAGCATCTACAGGGCACCACTCCACACTAAGCTTAGCACTGACCTAAGACCAAGTAGGTACCACACTGTGACTGGTGTCAGTCCACAGCGCTGCACTAACTACACTCACCGAGGGAAACTGTTGAGAAGTGATGCAGACTGTGTGTACAGCCACCAGTTTTGTGTTTTATTGAGTAGCTATACTCCCAAATGACAAGTGCAAAATTTCTGACAGTAGAGTGTGTCCAAAAACAAAGCAAACGTTTTTGCAGGAGTTAAGTCTCACAAAAAGGCCCCAACCATATTACTCTGAATTGCCCCCACCTCGCTTGACCTCACCGACTAGCTGAGGTACGAACTGGTCAGGCCTGGGTAGTACCTGGATGCAGAGAAGCCACACTCATTCTGTATCTACATAAGGAGCCTGATTCAAAGATAATCCTCATCTGTGAAGTGCTCTTTCCTAACACTAATGATACTTTATTACATGTACATGTGTGTCTGAGCATATGAAGGGGTCAGAGGAGTATCAGATCTCCTAGAGCTGGAGTTACAGGCAGGTTTAAGCTGCCTGATGTGGGTACTATGAATCAGCATCTGCAACAACAATGTGTTCTTAATCACTGGGCCATTGCTCTAGCTCGTGGATTTAATTTTTCAACAAAGTAAAAGGGAGCAAGATGCAGAGAACCAAATACTGGTCCTGGGACTTAAAGAAAAGATGTTCAGTTAAAGGGCACATGTACCTGTTTGGGAGGAAGCGCATCCTGAGAGACAGGGTCCAGAGTCATGAACTTTTTGTCCCTGACAATACTGAGGACATCATAGAGAACACACATCTCTGTAAGGGCACTTCGCAAATTGTTCCTCACAGAGTCCCAAGGCCACAAAGAAGGTTGGAATTTTACCAACCCTGAAAAACAGAAAAGAAAAACAGAAACACATGTGTACTGGTTACATTGAATACAAGACAGAAGAAGGCTCGTTTAGAGGTTTAAAAGCATGAAAAGGAGAAATGGGTTCTCTTCCAAATCTCATACCCTGTCTTCAACTGTTAACACTTAATACTCCTTTTATGGCAAAACAAATGCCAGTCTAATTTCCACAGGCCAAAGCTGTCATTATATCTCAAGTAGGTACTCGAATCTTTCTAAACCTAGGGCTTCATTCATCCCAGATAAGCACTAAACTATATCCCCATCCCCACAAAAGCCTTTAAAATAACCTGTTTCCTTCCAACATTTAGAACTTGAACTTCCAACATTCCTGAACTGTAAAACAACAGGCAAAGCCCCAAATGGCCTACAACACCAGCATTACTACTGGCTGCACGAATAGTCGTCGTCGTCCCCCCCCCACCCACCCCCCCGAGACAGGGTTTCTGGATTAAAGGCATGAGCCACCACTGCTTGGCTATACCTAATCAATTTTTTTTGTTTGTTTTGTTTTTGTTTTTTCGAGACAGGGTTTCTCTGTATAGCCCTGACTGTCCTGGAACTCACTTTGTAGACCAGGCTGGCCTCGAACTCAGAAATCCGCCTGCCTCTGCCTCCCAAGTGCTGGGATTAAAGGCTTGCGCCACCACAGCCCGGCTTCTTTTAATCAATTTTTAATACATGCTCACTCTACGGAGTTCATGATAAAGGATGAGGGAGTGAAAGTCAAAAGTTTTCTTTTAATCTTAGGCCTGACTCTCCTTCCTCCTGAGACATAACCATTATAAACAGTTGGGGTGAACCCTTTCAAAGCTTTTCCCAATAATTTAACACATGCTGTTACTTGCCTGTTACTTCAGTTGCTATGTCCTAGAGATATCTCAACCCAGCATACAGGAACTATTCACTCTTTCACACAGCACAAGATATTTGGAAGCCAGGAGGCATGCCATTTAAGCCTGTCCCTTACTAGGTCAAATGTTCCTAATGACATCAGTGCTGGATCTTAATACACACTTGTGCTCTATAGTTCTTTCATGGGGGATTTCATGGATCAAATGTGATACACATTTACAATTTTGCATTTAAAACTACTGAGCTGACCTGCCTTTCCAACACTGGATAATAACAATGTTGGGTTTGTCTGTTTAAGATTAAAAAAAAATTATTTATTTATTTAATGGATGTAAGTACACGGTCGCTGTCTTCAGACACACCAGAAAGAAGAGGGCATCGGATTCCATTACAGATGGTTGTGAACCACCATGTGGTTGCTGGAAATTGAACTCAGGACCTCTGGAAGAGCAATCAGTATTCTTAACTGCTGGGCCATCTCTTCAGTCCCAGATGTTTTAACTTTCTGTCAAATTTATGAAACCTACATTTAAATTTTTCTTTATTTATTGAGATGGTGTCTATTTGCTCATGTTTTTCATAAATCTGACTACCTCTGCCTGGCGAATTACCACACTAGACATGAACACCCCCAATTAAACCGATTCTGTCACATCACTAAATCAAGAACCGTGGTTTTAAATTTTGTTTCTTTGATAATAAGGAGAATCCAAAGTCTAGTCTGGTTGCTTCTCCAAATTCCCCCTCTTCAGTTTTGTTTTCTTGTAATTCATTCACCTCAAAGTTTTAGTGGTCATTTTAAGTATCACCTGTTTTAACCTAAAATCACCCCCAAAAGCTTTCAGCTGTTCTTTATTTAAAAAAAAAAAAAAAGGCGAATGCCTCTTCTCCTGGCCTGAACAGGACCCCGAGTCCCGACCAGGTCGGCCTTCCCACTGTTGTCAATACTTCTCAAGGCCACCCACCACAAAACACACTTCACCCTAGGAGAGACCCTGGGATAGAACCAGCAACGAGAGCGAAGCCTCACCCTCCTCGTCGTCCTGGTCCGCTCCCGCGCCCCCCCAGTCCGGCGCATCGCCGTCAGGCCCCGCCGCCTCCTCCTCCTCCGAGCCGGAGCCCTGGCTGAAGTCGATGCGCTGCGCCAGGCGCGCCAGGTTCTGGGACATAGACAGCGGCTGCAGGTACGTCTCGGTGCCATCAAGGCCCACCTCCTGCACCTGCTTCTCGCAGGCCGACTCGATGCTGATGCGCACGGCTCGCACGCCCGACATGCTGGCGGCGGCCTGTGGGCGACTCGCCGGAGACTCAGAGTCCAGCACCGACACGGAAGGCTGGACCAAGCTTCCCGCAAGCCCGACGCGGCGGCCG
Organism: Mus caroli; assembly: GCF_978045245.1. Lineage (NCBI taxonomy): Eukaryota > Metazoa > Chordata > Mammalia > Rodentia > Muridae > Mus > Mus caroli. Next base: position 11,917,141 of record NW_028227266.1, read on the forward strand.
GGAGGAAGCAAACCACCCACTGCTGCCCCACAATCCTCCGCGCAGCGTCTCGCGGAACACTATGAGCAGGCGCGAAGGGCCAGCTGCCCGGACACTTCCTGTAGGTTGCACGTGAGAGCCAGGAACTTCCGGCTGACCGGGCTCAGCCACTGCAGTGCAAGTGGAGTGGGCTGGGTTTATGTAGATACGCTGGGCGTTGTAATTTGTTTGTTTGTTTAATTGGTTACTTGGTTTTTGAAATAGCTTTGTTGCTGGCCTGATTAATTTGTTGATTAATTATTGAGACACGCATCTTCTTTGTTTTTTTTTTAGATTTATATACTGTATACTGTAGCTGTCTTCAGACACTCCAGAAGAGGGCGCCAGATCTCATTACGGATGGTTGTGAGCCACCATGTGGTGGTTGTGAGCCACCATGTGGTTGCTGGGATTTGAACTCTGGACCTTCGGAAGAGCAGTCGGGTGCTCTAACCCACTGAGCCATCTCACCAGCCCCGCATCTTCTTTGTTAGTTGGTTAGTTATTTGATTTTTGAGACACGCAGCGCACACACCAGCACTCCCGCTGATTCGGTCTGGGAGCCCGTCCGTGGGATGCGTCCACTCACTTTCCGGGTAGGTTTTCACTTCCTAGTTAAACCTCTCTGGGAACATACTCCCAGAGGTGTTTCCCCTAGGTGACTTTACATTCGTGAAGTTAACGATGAAGACGTATGTACTGTTACAAGTAAGGGCTTTACATTTATGTAAGCACTCACAAAGACACTGTCGACGGTAGTTTAACTATAATTCACAGCTGTTTGAGTCTCTCTGTTGATGGAGCTGCCTCCAGCAAAGAAGACCGAGTCAAACAGCTAGCAGGACTACCATTCAGGCTGCACCAGCTGTCTTAAACACTCCAAGAACACTCAGACATGCCTACATGAAAGATTGCAACTGATTATCCTGGCCCAGTAGGCACAGCTTGGGCCAGGGCTTTGTGCAGACCTGTGACTGGTGGCTTAATGATAAAATGGAGGACTATGCTGTCTCTCCAGACGTGCAGCCACCCTTACACGGTCACAGTCATGTACACATACAAACAAAAGACACCTGTGTTTAGCCAAACAAATGGCTGTGATTGGCCCAAATACCCCGTCTTGGGTTGTATGAGCAGGCTACTCCTCAAGTGGTCCACCAAGAGGCACTCTCCTTCCCTCATGGTGTTAGTATGTCATGTCCAGCAATGTCTTTCACTGAGTGGCCTTTCCTTTCTCACTTTCAGCTTACAGGCTGCAACAGAAAAAGCAAGGAACATTAGCTGGTTGGCAACAGTGCTCCACAGCTTGATAGGTACTAACCCCCTTACTTCTATCCAGTCATTTAATTTTCTGTTTGTTTGGTTTTTTTTTTTTTTTAAGAGTTTCTCTGGGCTGGTGAGATGGCTCAGTGGGTAAGAGCACCCGACTGCTCTTCCGAAGGTCCGGAGTTCAAATCCCAGCAACCACATGGTGGCTCACAACCATCCATAACGAAATCTGACTCTCTCTTCTGGAGTGTCTGAAGACAGCTACAGTGTACTTACATATAATTAATAAATAAATAAATAAGAGTTTCTCTAATAAATAAATAAATAAATAAAAAAGAGTTTCTCTGTGTAGCCCTGGCTGTCTTGGAACTCACTCTGTAGACTAGGCTGGCCTTTGATACCACTTTGAGTCTAATCTTGGGCTCCTGAACAACCTTGCCTTGTCTAGAAATCACTTGTCAAGTCCTTGGGCCCTGGCTTCCCACGACGAAGTGTAGATGGAGGTGTTAGCATAGCTGTCTGACAGCTGAAGAAGCTACAGCCTGCAGAAGCCTCTGACTTACTATTGACAATGTCCACCGGCCTGTATCCCTCTGGTAGTGCTGGTGCAGCCACTAAAGCTTTGGAGATTCCATCTGCTGGAGGAGATGCTTCCTGGGTGACCCTACCTGGGCCCAGTGTTTAGAGTCTGAACAGCCCACCAGGTGCCCTGGCTCTCAAACACTCCTTGCAGAGACAGTACCCCAAGTAGTTGTGACCATGGCCCTGACAGCTGAGGCGGATACTGAAAAGTTCCTAGAATGGTCAGGGCGCAAAGAAAAGGTGGAGGCATTAAGAGTTTCATTTCCGTCACTACCCACACACGGTCACCACTCACTGCTGTCAGAGACTGAGGGAAACCAAAGCTTCTGGAGACCAACTTTTAACAAGGAAAGTGGCAACATGAGATAGTTCCAATGACAGTGCACCTCTCACCCTGCCCTCCCAACACTGTCACCACTCACTGCTGTCTGACACGGAGGAGAACAAGCTTCTGAAGAGCAGCATTTAACAAGCTTGCCTACCCAGGGTTTCCATCAGGGCAGAGCAGAGAGCACTTAGCCAGTTGAATACTGAAGAGTACCAATTCTTTCACTTGGCAGTCCAATGTCTGCAGGTAAATGTGTGTCTCCGTGTGTCTGTTCTTCCCATGCACGTGTAGGTGCCATGGAATTCCTGGAGCTATAGTTAGAGTTAGTTGGGAGCTGCCTGATGTGGGAGGTAGGGAATAGACTCGGGTCCTCTGGAAGAGCAGCAAGCACTGCAGAGCCATCTTTCCAGCTCCTGAGTCTACTTCTGATGCTTGACTGCAGGCGGCCTTTAATCCTACATTTGATAAATCAAGAGCACTCGAATGCTCCATTGATGTCTGTGGGAAATTCAAAGCTCACACAGGAACTATTAAAGCCAGTCTTTCCTTATTTTTCCCATTTTTTTCAGACAGGTCGCTCTCCTGATCTCTCTAGAAACCTTCCTTACATCATGATTAGTACCTTGTAGGTGTGTGATTTCATTAGTCTTGATATTTGAATCAAACTAAGGAAGTGAATCCATCCTGTCAGTGTGGGACTCCACAAGGATATAGAATTCTGTTTATGTTCCACCCCTGCTGTATTTCTCTTCACATACTAATATAGTAATCATATAATAATTTGTTTGGTTTCTCCAACTAAACATGTCCCAGAAACTAGTGACATATCTAACATGATCATCCACCCACCCAAAAATATTTACTGTATGCTTATTTTGGCACTGTGCTCCAATGGCGAATTAATCCCTCTCTCAGCTCCAGAGTACAGAGTAGTGAGAGAAGAGAACACTAGCTCTAAGCTGGCATGACAGTGGATCAAGCCCTTGTTGCACAAGTGTGAAGGTTGGAGTGGCAGCTCATATGCATTCCCAGTGCTCAAGGAGGTAAAGACAGGACCACACTGACTGACTAGCCTCCCTGAGTCAGCAAGGCTCAGTGGTTAAGGTGGAGGGAAATCAGATACTGGGCAGAACTTCTGGCTTCCATGTGCACGTGCACTCTTGCTGTGGACATGCAAGCATGTAGCACATACACACATGTGGCCTTTCCCAGCCTTGAACATGCTGAGCAGTTTTCCAAGCTTTGAGCAAGGCTAAGCAGACCTTGAACATCTGCCATGACAAGCCTTATCAACCTGGACAGAGACATCTGTTTTGGCTGCAGTTGCAGGTTCCCATGGGAACTTTGATGTTTTGGCTGTCTGCGTTGACCTTGCTGCTACAACATACTCCATCTGAAGAAGGGGATGGACTTTGTGGGTTTTTCCTTTATACACACAAAGCATATTGTTAAACTTTGAACCTTGATCAGAACCTTTGTCTTGGCTTCATCCTTCTCTCGCCCTCTTACCTTATTCCCAGCCCCCATTTCAGGTAAACCCAGTTTGCCCATGGTTGCTGGATGGCTACACATACACATGTAAAAAATAGTAATATTGTTTTTTAAAGATATATATACACACACACACACACACACCAGAAGAGGGCATCAGATCCCATTACAGATGGTTATGAACCACCATGTAGTTGCTGGGACTTGAACTCAGGACCTCTGAAAGAGCAGTCAGTGCTCTTAACTGCTAAGCAGTCTCTCCAGCCCAGTAATATTGTTTTTGTTGAAGTAAGATATTAAAAGAAACTATCAGCTGATCAGCTGGGCAGTGGTGGCACATGCCTTTATTCCTAGTATCTGGGAGGCAGAGGCAGGCAGATCTCAAGTTCATGACCAATCTGGTCTACAGTGTGAGTTCCAGGACAACCAGAACTACATAGAGAAACTCTTGTCTCAATAAACAAACAAACAAATGAGAGAGAAATGAAAAAAAAAACAGTATTAAATGATTTTATTCAGTTTCACCTCAAAAATCATGTTTAATTAAAACTAACAGTATTATTAAAAATAACACAAGACATGTGCATTACAAAGTAAAGAATCAGAAAACGTTTAGGGCTTAGTTCTAAAGAGTTCCTAGACCCACATCTTATTGCCATTAGAAAGGTTGGAAAGTTGATTTCTGGCTAACAATCATCACAGGTTCTATGACACAGAACAGCAAGGAGTTTTCTAACCATCATCACCATATGCTAGCCATTAATCTCAGTAATAGTGTAATATCCTTTGAAAAGCACAAAAGGATTCCTTGAATGTAGTCACTTTGGGAAGAGGAATAAACAGGTCTATGGATTCCCACCCCTCCCCCACCATCCTGCAGAATTCATGCTGGGTCCTGGCATGAGGTTCAGGTTTAAATAGAAGGCACGAGGTATACCTAACTAAGCAGGTCAAGCTGTGGTCTTGCCCACCACTGTTGTCTGGGTTCCTGTTTGTCCTGTGACATCTCTTTCCAGAAGACAAGCTCCTCTCCTCTGGCTGGCACCAGGCTTCAGCCTTTCCCTTCTCCTGCCATGAAATTCCTGAGGGAATTCCAATTTCTTGTGGTTCACTGTCTCAACAGTCTATATAGCCAAAGAAAGGGCACAAAAGTATCTCTTTAAGACACCACATAATAAGAGGGTAGTTTTATATCTCATGATGGGGAATGGCTGTGTTTGGTGTTGTGTTTTGTTGCTGTTTCTTTTCTTTCTTGTCTTGCAAACAGTATTACGAAAGTACAAACTGTTGGGTAGAGACCTAATGCAGGAAGAGCCTGGCTCTTGGGTAGTTACTAACATCTGTGGAAGGCAACTGCAGACTTCTGAGTGTGGGTCGTCCCCTGAGTGCTGAGAACACAGTACACTGATTTCCAGAGTGGGCTTTTAAAACTCAGTGCAAAGATTCCACACTGTTGAGTCTAATACTCCCTTAGCCCTTGTGAGATGAACTTGAAAAATTTAGTAATGCCCCCCAAATGTAAGTTATTCCTAGACAGCAGGAATAATGGAAGGTCCCTGTCCACATTCATATCTGTGGTATGAAGAGAAGGTAGACTTTGCTGGGCTATAAAGACAGAAGATTGGTTTACTAAAGTGAGCATCTCAGTTAGTTATCTATGTTCCCAATACGCTCCCCTCACATGAAGATGTTAAGTAATATGATGATATGATGAGTGTCATATGTCCACATCCTTGCATTTCAAATGCCATAAAAATAGTGCTTGTGTACTGATTACTTTTACTAGCTGTGCTGAGGATTAAGGTAGGGCCTTGGCTGCTTGCTAGGGAACACCTCTCTCTCTCTCTCTGTCCCCCTCTCTCTCTTCCTCTTTCTCTCTCTCTCTGGTCCTCTACTGTATTTTTTAATTACTATCAGTTGCTGGGTTAGTAATTTTACCTTAGCTAACCATTACACAGCTGCTTTAATCTCTCCCAAAGGCATGGGTCTCTTTGGGCTGATCAATGCGATAGAGGAACTGTGCAGGGGAGAAGTATCCAAGGTACTCCACTGTGTCTGGAGTCGTATCGTAGTGGTAGTGTCCACCTTCTCCATGATGACTGAAGAAATGTGTGTGTTCCAGTCGCAAATCAAGTCCCTAGGACAGCAGGCAGTCTGTTAGTATGGATTCAAATCATTTTGAATATAGTGTATTGAGGGGGAAGGAGTGAAGCCTTTTGGTACTTTTTCTTAAAGGTTTTCTTTATGGCAGGAACTTATTGTGGCTGAGACTAGCTTTGAACTCCCAGTCTTCCCACTGTATCTTCTGAGTGACAGATCACAAGATCTACCCCTAAACCTGTAATTCAATGTTTTGTAGTGCTGGTTGGTCCTTGACTCCAAGGCCTGATGCATGCTAAGCAAGGGCTCTATCATTGAGCTACATCTGCAGCTGACCAGTTTTTAAGTAAGCAATGGAGTCACACTAAGGAAAAGCAAGGATGCTGGCGGGTACAGTCGGTGCAATCACTAGAGTGCACTGCCCTCTTTTTCTTTTCTTTCTTCAAGGCAGCAGATATGAGCACCTTCCTTCATGTCCTTCCAGGAAGACTTTCACCATTTTTATTCAAACTGTAGCTTTCTACACTGTTCTGCATATTGCTTATTCAAAAATTACCAATGTAGGACGTTGGAGAGGTGCCTCAGTAGTTAAGAGCACTGACTGAATTCCCAGAAGATCCATGTGCAATTCTCAGCCCAACATGGCAGCTCACAGCCATCTGTAACTCCAGTTCCAGGGGATCTGACACCCTCTTCTGGCCTCCAGGTGTACCGCTGTGGCATTCTGCTCAGGGCCTCACTGTGTCAATGGACACATTTCTAGTATTTCTACTACTATAGAATGTTGTCCTTGGTAGCCTTTTAACTGATCACTGTGGAGCCTCATAAAGATAAGATCTTAGCAGTCACTGGCTTAAAAGATCCACCAGTGAGGACTTTGGTAGCTGTGCTCTGAATTAGCCCAGAGCACTTTTTTTCTGGCATGTAGCACATGTAGCATTAGGATAGGATGAACACCAGGCAAGATGGCAAGAGACCTGAATCTTGTGCTTTATTATTATTATTTACTGTTTTTTTTTTTGGATGGGGCTCAAGACCAGTGTGTGTGTCGCCCAGGATGGCCTGCTCTCACAGAGATCCTAAAGAATGCTGGAATTAAAGGATGTTCCAACACACCAGCATAACTTCTGTGTTATTTAAAATGCCTGATCTTTTACTTTATTGAAGGTAAAGTCTGCTCTGCCAAACACTCTGTGCAGAAAGCCACATATCCCTCATCTTTCAGGATAATGCTCATAAACTGGCCATGGTGGCAGTGCCTGTAACCTCAGCAATGAAGAGGAAAATGTAAGCAGAAGGATCAGAAGTTCAAGGTCATCCTTGACTACAAAGGGAATTGGTGGCCTGGATTGATGCATAAGGCGAGGAAGAAAAGCCAGGTGAGGTATTATATACCCTTAGTCCCAGGACTTGAGAGACAGAGGCGGGTGGCACCTGGTCTACATAGTGAAATCTGGGATAGCCAGTAACATTAAGTCTCAAACCCTGGGACAGATGGCTGAGATGCCTATTTAACATATGAAAGCAGCCTTGGCAGCGAGGCTCTCCTAGTGTCTCTCAGTCCCTATCTGTTACAGGGGATGGCTGCCATACTCTGCCTTCCCCCAACACCCCACCTGGTCCCCCAGCCCAGGGCCTGGGCTGCCCCTCTTCCAGAGGCTCTTTCCTATATAATTGAGCCATTTTGGTGACCTGCTCTATTTTTAACTTTTGCCCTCCTGGCTGCTGCACTTGGTTCCTCTCTCACCCCCCCCCCCCCCATCTTCCTCGAATGGCTCAGGGTCATGCCCACTCTGCACTCTCCCAGGTGTGCCTGCTTCTGGTTATGCTCTAGCTTTTATCTACAGTCAACCTTCTCCTCCGCCATGCTCGTGGTGTATCCGCATGCTTAAATAACAAAAACCCAAACCTCCTAATCCTAAAACAATGAGGCTGGCAAGATGAGCTGGCAGAAGTGCTTGTTGCCAAGCCAAACAACCCAAGTTTAATCTGTGTATTCACATAGTAGGAGAGAATTGATTCTCACATGGTGCTCTCTCATCAGCACTCATTTGCTTTAGGATGCCACACACACACACACATGTATGTATATACATACATACATATAGCATATATACATGTAGTACATACATTAGTGTGTATATATACACTATATATATACACATACATATATATAGTGTGTATGTGTATGTATATATATATATATATATAAATCTAGAGAGAGAGAGAGAGGCAGAGAGAGAGAGTGCAAGTATCCCACCAAGCATTTTCACTGTATATAAATGGAAGATAAAAGACTCACAGGGTCTTTGGAAACAAAAACTGGTAGACAAACCAAGGGAGCCTTCATCTCATAGAAGTGTAGCCATTTATTGACAGCTTCGTCCGAGTTCAGTGGGCAGGAAGAAAACTCTTCAGGCTGCAATAAGAAATTGTTAAACAAGGAAACACTGACTATTAATGAAAATTAAAATACTGACAATAAATAAGTATGATGTCATTGTTATAAGTTTTATCCTTCCCACTGAGTGCCCTTTGGCATCAGTCACACACGGCAGTATTTGAAGGACTAGCCAATCAGTCTGTACAATGAAAGCTTATTCCTCATTCATGAAGTGAGGCACTACTGTTTTTCTGCCCACGGATAGTCAGTCTTCTTGTTGTACATTCTTGTTCTCCATTTATGTGTGATTTTAATTTAATTTTTTTGCAATATTGGGAATTGAACCTGGGGACTTGTACACTCTAGGCAAGCACAATACCACTAAGCGGTAGCATAGCCCCAGCCCCTCCCCAGGCTAAAATATTTTTCTCATACAGTTCTGGGATTAGAACCAGGGCCTCCTGCCTTCTCGGTAAGCTCTCTACCACTGAGCTGCTCCGCTTCTCCTCTCCACTCCCTTCACCCTCATCTTTAGGTTTTCCTCAGTGCTAGGGTCAGCCCCAGGGCCTTGCTCATCTAAAGGCTCACCTCTGAGCTCCAGCTCGTTCCTCTGTTGTCTGTGCCTCCTAACTGCTGCCAGGACAGCAAGTGGGTGGGGCAGGGAAACATGCCTCTAGAGTCGGGCAGAGGCATCAAAGAGAATAAAGAACTTTTTTGTAATAAGCTTAATCAAGGAGGTGAGAGAACATATATAGGAAACTATAAAAATTGATGAGAGAAATCAGAGTGGGGCCAGGAATCTGGTGCAGCAGGTAAGAGCCACGAAAGCATGGTGGCCCGAATTCAATCCCTACAGTTTACAACAGAAGAGAACCAACTTCAAAAAAAAAAAAAAAAAAGGATTCTTTTTTTTTTTTTTTTTTTCGAGACAGGTTTCTCTGTGTAGCCCTGGCTGTCCTGGAACTCACTCTGTAGACCAGGCTGGCCTCGAACTCAGAAATCCGTCTGCCTCTGCCTCCCAAGTGCTGGGATTAAAGGCATGCACCACCATGCCCGGCAAAAAAAAGGATTCTTGATGTGTGTATGCGTGATGGGGATGTGTGTGCCACAGTGCCAAAACTGGAGGTCAGAAGGTAACTCCGTAGCATGTTTTCTCTTTCTGCCTTTACGTGGGATTTGGGCATTAAACTCTTATCTTCAGGCCTCCAGAGTAGGTGACACTCAGCCTGAGGACAGACTTTTGAAAGTTGTCCTCTTATCTCCACATGTATGCTCCTGTGTTTACACATACAGCACTACACTAAGGCAACACAGAAATTAGAATGGAAAAATATACTGCATTTAGGGAAGGTAGAGATGACAGGAGATCAAGATGTCAGTGTCACTGAAGGCTATGGACTTGGCCCTGTGCTGAGGGTGTCTTAGCATTACAGTCCTTGCCTTCTGGGAGTAAGGCCTTGGCTTCTATCTTATTCTAGAACCACCCCAACCCCCGAAAGCAAAAACCAATAACAAGACTCATCATTGCTCTGTGGTGTTTGTGAGGCCCTGGGTTCGATTACCAACATGGCAAAAGGCAAAGCAGAGACAATCAGTGTAATTGCTATTTAGATGCTGGTCTCACTATGTAACTCTGGCTGGCCTGGAACTCACAGAGATCTGTTTGCTGCTGCCTCCCATGTCCTGGGATTAAAGACATTTATCTTCATACCAAGCTGCTACTTAAATCTTACCAATTTCTTCTTTTTTTTTTTAAGTAGAAAAATGTAGCTAAAATTCTATGAAATTTTAAAAACAATTCTGTAAAAGAAGTCAGAAGTCTTCATGTCTTTTTTTTTTTTTTTCTGGTTTTTTGTTGTTGTTGTTGTTGTTGTTGTTTTTCTGAGACAGGGTTTCTCTGTGTAGCCCTGGCTGTCCTGGAACTCACTCTGTAGACCAGGCTGGCCTCAAACTCAGAAATCTGCCTGCCTCTGCTTCCCAAGTGCTGGGATTAAAGGTGTACGCCACCACTGCCTGGTGTCTTCATGTCTTAACTTCTAAATATACAAGTCTACTGCAATCGACGGTGCCAGCTGCACAGACAGGCATGTTTTATCTATTACTTTCCATTGCCGTGATAAACCACAACCAAAGGCAGCTTGGTAGGAAAGGGGTTGTTTTATCTTACAGCTTACAGTCCACCGCAAAGGGAAGTCAGGACAGGAACTTGATCGCGGCAGGAACTGAAGCACACCATGGAGGAGTGCTCTTTACTGGCTTGTTCTCCATGGCTTGCTCGACAGGCTTTTTTTTTTTTTAAAGATTTATTTATTTATTATATGTAAGTACACTGTAGCTGTCTTCAGACACTCCAGAAGAGGGTGCCAGATCTCGTTACGGGTGGTTGTGAGCCACCATGTGGTTGCTGGGATTTGAACTCTGGACCTTCGGAAGAGCAGTCGGGTGCTCTTACCCACTGAGCCATCTCACCAGCCCCCTCGACAGGCTTTTTATACCACACTTCCCATAACAAGCTGGGCCCTCCCACATCAATCATTAATTTAGAAAATACCCCGCAGAGTTGTCCCAAGGCAAATTTATTGGAGGCAATTCCTCAATTGTGGTTCTCTCTTCCCAGGTGGCTAACCTATGTCAAATTCATAAAAACCTAACCAGAGCATCCCAGCATTTGGGAGGCAGAGGCAGTTGGTTCTCTGAGTTCGAGGCCAGTCTGGTCTACATAGTGAGTTCCAGGACAGCCAGGGCTACACAGAGAAACCCTGTCTCGGAAAACCAACCCCCCCTCCCAAAACAAACAAAAGACAAAAACCCTAACCAGATGTTGCAGAATAGAGAGGCCAGAAACAAAGCATTCCATGTGGTGGGGGCAGGGTGCAAATGGTTTTTGTTTTTTGTTTTTTTGTTTTTTTTTCTTAAAAAATGTATTTATTTTTAGGTGGTTTCATGTTTTTCCTCCATGTATCTGTGTGTACCATGTGCATGCCTGGTTCCCATAAACCTCAAGATAATGAAAGTTATGACCCACTATGGGGAGAGGGGGAGGGGATTGAACTCAGGTCCTCTGAAAGAATAGCGAGTGTTCTTAGTCTCTGAGTTGTTTCCCCTGTCTGGGTGAATGATTTTCAACAAGAAATGATTTTCAAACTCTGTCTTGAAAAGAAAAAAATCTCTCTCTCTCTCTCTCTCTCTCTCTCTCCCTCCTCCCTCCCTCTCACTCACACACATACACACACACACACACACACACACACACATACATCAGCTATATGCAACTCCAACAATCTTATTCTTCAGCACTTTGGTGCCAGCCAAAGGGAAATTTGGACACACACATGCACAGTGATGGATGAAGCTAGACTCTGCACAATATATAAAAGTTACCTTCAATGGGGAAAAAGAATGGCAGCTACAATTTACGGAAAATGTACAAAAACATGGGAAAATTCTTGACATTAAAGGTTATGGCTTATTGGACCTTATGAAAAGTAAAAACTTGTACCATGGATGGGGTATGTATCTGTAATGCCAGCACTTAGCAGGCTGAGGCAAAAGGCTTGTCAGTCCAAAGGCAATGCAGTCTGTGTAGTGCATTTAAGTCTAGCCTGAATTGTGGAAAGCTAGCTGCTGTGTCAGCGAGGGGAGCAGACACAGTGCTTACCATGATGTGGGCTTTCACTTTCCCTTTCTGCACAATGAAGGTGCCTCCCATCCCCACAGGCTTGTCACCATAGTGCTCCTCCAGTGTCTGTCTCATGCAGCTCACAAAGTTAAGTTCTCCTGTTCTTCTCTTGGCTTGCACTTCAATGACCTGCCGAGGGAGAAATGGGACACATAACTGCATAAACTGTACAATTATGTGGAGATAACTACCTAAATGGACCACTGTAAAATTACTGCCAACAGGTAAATATTCTTATCTCTTCAGCACACAAAGGTGAGAGTTGAAATGCCTTATTCCTGTCTTAAATCTCTCTCACTGGGCATGGTGGCGCACGCCTTTAATCCCAGCACTTGGGAGCCAGAGGCAGGTGGATTTCTGAGTTCAAGGCCAGCTTGGTCTACAAAGTGAGTGAAAAAAAAAAAGAAAAGAAAAAAATCTCTCTCTCCCTCTCCCCCTCCCCGTCCCTCTCCCCTCTCTCTCTTCCCCTCCCCTCCTTGCTCTCTGTCTCTGTCTCTGTCTCTGTCTCTCTCTCTCTCTCTCACACACACACACACACCAGCTATATGCAACTCCAACAATCTTACTCATCAGTACTGAGCTGAGTCCTATTCTGAACTCTGGAGATCAAGGTGGTTCAGAAACTTTAAAAGTTACTGGGCTGAAAGAGATTCACCTAGGGTAATGGGGTGACATATTTACAAGGCCTCACTTCCTGTAAAATTCTGGATGAGTTTCCCCTATGTTCTTGGGTACTTTCACACCTCCATCTCACTTCTCAAGGCTCTCTCCTTTCAAGAGCTAGGTCCCCACTGAGATCAAGCAGGCATGCATTCTCTTTGTCACCAACACTTCTAGCTCAGTGCAGGATAATCTGAAACAAACAAATGCCTAGTTACCCCCCCCCCCCCCTGTAAGTAGCCATGATCCTATTGCTTTATTCAAGTGATAAGTGAACTAGATTTGTATCTTGTTACGTTTTACTCAGAAAAGTAGAGCCAATGGATGCTTTGTTTACTAAGTAAACATTCTTAACTTTGGGTTTTAAAAAAGGCTTTTTCTTTCCCTGTACTATTCTGAATCTTTTTTTTTCAAACTAAGTAGGTCATATAAAAACTTTGGCATTGGCACATCCGATTTTTTTTGGGAGAACTAAATTGGGAACAATAAAAACTCAAATTTAGTTATCTGAGAAGATGTAAAGAATGCTATGTTCTTATAAGCATAGTCACCTTGCCAGGTTGGCCCTCACTGGCAAAAAGATTAGCCAGTAGTGCACATCCAAAATCATGGTATTTTTGGCTGTATTTCTCCAGCAGGCACTCTCCATCTGCAGGGTTTTTATGGGCAAAGTAACTTCCATTCACAGGTCGGTTGTGTTCACTTGCTGTTTGAACAATTGGCATGAACTGGAAAGAAAAAAAAATCAGAATTAGTGTAGTAATTAAATTTTTTTTCTCTCAGATGTTGGGCGAATTTTTTTTTTCTTTTTTTTTTTTTTTTTTGAGACCAGGTTTCTCTGTGTAGCCCTGGCTGTCCTGGAACTCTGTAGACCAGAACTCAGACCTTGAACTCAGAAATCCGCCTGCCTCTGCCACCTAAGTACTGGGATTAAAGGTGTGCACCATAACTGCCCGTCGTGTTGGAAAATTTTATCTCAGGTCTTTTCCACTATATTCACATATTGCACCCAGGAGATTGAACCCAGGCCTTTGTTCATGCTAGGACAAGGCTCTACTGCTGGCTAACGTTCCTCAGACAACAACAGGACCACTCCCTAGTGCCACTTCAGCAACAGATTAACCTGTCTGTGGGATGTAGTGGTTCGGGGGAAGGGGCTTTGCTCCCTGCTGTCTGCTTCCTAGCTGCAGGAAGCTGTGTCCCACCATGGCCTCCTCACTGTGCTATCTCCACAAAGGTCCAACACACCTGGGAAACCAACCCTGGATTGAAACTTCTGAAACCATGATCAAGAGTGTCTCCTTTCAAGCCGGGCGTGGTGGCGCACGCCTTTAATCCCAGCACTGGGGAGGCAGAGGCAGACGGATTTCTGAGTTCGAGGCCAGCCTGGTCTACAGAGTGAGTTCCAGGACAGCCAGGGCTATACAGAGAAACCCTGTCTCAAAAAACCAAAAGAGTGTCTCCTTTCAACTATCTGTTGCCATTATTTTGTCATAGCTGTGGCCATTCAACACAAACGTTTCATAAAATTCTTTTCTAATTTCCTTTTAGATTCATTTATTTTACACGTGTAAGTGCTGTACCTACACATATGTGTGGCACACATCATTCTCACAGAGGCCAGAAGGTGGCATTGGATCCTTAGCACCACAGTTACAGAAAGCTGGGAACTGAACCTGAGCCCTCAGGAAGAGCAGCCACTTAACCTCTGAACCACCTCTTCATCCCACTTATATAAAATGTTTACAGTACCTCCTTTTTGGAAACAGCCTCTTGCTGTGTATCCCATTAAGCTGCTGTGAAGACTACCTGGCATTGCACTCACAAATTTAAATATAATCCTCTTGCCTAAACTCTGGGATTTCTGTGTCCACCATGCCACATGACAAAATTTTGTTTGTTTGTTTAGAATAGGATCTCGTTCTATGGTAATGGCTGGCTGTGTAGACCAGGCTGACCTTAGACTTATAGAAATCCCTCTCAACCTCTCAAATATTAAGATTACAGGTATGAGACATCATGCATGGCTCAAAATGTCTAATTGTAGATTTTAACTTTTTTTCCATCTTGCATACTGGGAAAATTCTATCACTGCTTCTGCAAGAGAAGTTGTGTAACTTCTGAACAATGCCCTATCTGATGAAGTTATAAGAGAATGGCGGGCCCTTCTCATTATCATGAGATGTAGACAGTGGCATCTTACTATCACGTGGCATATGCAGTACACACTATGTTTAGTATAAATGTAACAAGGCACATGGTAACACACCACATACAGCATGTACAACTGGCACTAGTACTAGCCATTTACTTTGAAAGTAGCCATTGTTTCACTCTGACTGTCACTTACTATGTTTTTGTTGTTCTTTTTGTTCTCTGTTTAACAGCCTTGGCTGACCTGGAACTTAGTACATAGACCAGGCTGGCCTCGAACTCATAGAAATCCGCTTGCCTCTGCCTCCTGAGTTCAGGGATTAAAAGCATGTACCACCATGACTGGCTACTATCTGTTTTTTATCATAGTCCATGGAGTTCCTCTTTGGATCCTTTACATGACCGCAAGGATTTATAGTGATGAGAGGGATCCTATGACATGTAAGAAAAATCATAAGCCACGTGGTAGTTCATGCCTTTGATCCAGCACTTGGGAGGCAGAGACAGGTGGATCTCTGTGGGTTTGAGACCACTCTGATCTACAGAGTGAGTTCCAGGACAGCTAGGGCTACACAGATAAACCCTAGGCATCCAGTGGACATGGCAATCCAGAACTAAATAGGCAGAGAAAGGCGACTGTAATGAGGTCAGCCTGGATTACATAGCTAGATTCTGCTTCAAGAAACAAGGGAGGGGCAGTGGTGGCGCACGCCTTTAATCCCAGCACTCGGGAGGCAGAGGCAGGCGGATTTCTGAGTTCGAGGCCAGCCTAGTCTACAAAGTGAGTTCCAGGACAGCCAAGGCTACACAGAGAAACCCTGTCTAAAAAAAAAAAAAAAGAAGGTGGTTTTTGGTTTTTTGTTTTTCCCTTAAGACAGGTTCTCCCACTGTAACCCAGGCTGACTTGGAACTCACTATGTGGCCCATGATGACCTTGAATTTACATAATCCTCCTGCCTCAGCCTCCTAAATGCTAGAACCACATGTAGGAGCCACCACTCCTAGCTCAAGGTAGATTTTTGTCAGGCCAGTAAGGCCAGGTTGTGAATAAATGTCAAATTAACGAAATAAAATAATCCTATTTACACACTGACCTCAGAATTGAACCCAAGCGTCTGAAATGGACCTGCCCCCGCTCCAAGGATAAAAGCTCCGGGCAGCTTTATTACTTTTGCAATTTCATTTAGGTCATAAACCTATAAAAAGGAAAAAAAATATTGAAGCTGTACCATGTGAATCTCCTGATTTACTTTTTACAACAGACCACTGACTTCCTCGCCTGCCACACCCGCTTTCTAGTCTGTGAATACAAAGAATAAAAACATACTTACTTTTTGTTTGTTTACAAGAGGCAGTAAGTAAGGCACACCTCCTACTTCTGCAATTCTAGTTTGCCCACAGATGCCTAAAAAACACAAGCCATCTTAAAAGTAGGCGAACATATCATTCAGGTATGAAATTCCAGAAGACACCAATTTATTCGGAACACATGTAAGAGAATCTCAGTTGGAACTAGCGGAGATGAAAAGACACAGTGGTCCCTGCTCAGTTTTGCTTTAACTGCACCAACATCATCATCCTGAGCATGGCCCAGAGGCCAGTGGCATACCAACAACTGATTTCTAAGAGGGCAGGGGCCAACTTTTGGGCAGAGTTTCTACAATTCATTTGCCTAATCCTTTAAAAATCTCCCCAGGTGGTGTTTTCATTTTTAGAAAATGTATTTTTTTTTTGGTATAGGTTGTATTTTAAATTTTTCTAATTTATTTATTTCCATTTTATGTGCATTGGTGTTTTGCTTACATGTATGTTTGGGTGAAAGTTTCAGACTTTGGAGTTACATACAGTTGTGAGCTGCCATGTGGGTGCTGAGATTTGAACCTGGGTCCTATGAAAGAACAATCAGTGTCCTCGACTGCTAAGCCATCTCTACAGCCCCATATTTTAAAGTTATTATCATTATTATTATTATTATTATTATTATTGGTTTTTCAAGACAGAGTTTTTCAGTGTAGCCCTGGCTGTCCTGGAACTCTCTCTGTAGACCAGGCTGGCCTCGAACTCAGAAATCTGCCTGCCTCTGCCTCCCAACTGCTGAGATTAAAGGAGTGCGCCACCACTGCCCAGCTTATTTTTAAATTTTTACAACATTTTACTTTGGTAGAATGTTGTTCTTTAGACCCATGCTGAAATTTTTTTTTATAAGTTTATATAAATAAGTTTATAAAAGTAAGTTTATACAAAAAACAAATAATGATAGATAACCTTTGGATACTAGCAATTTTCTATGTGTGTATTTCTGTAGTTGTGCAGGTATTTTGTTGTTTGCTTTGTGCTAGGGATTGAACTCAGGATAAAAACATACTGTACTACTAAGCTGTCATTCTCCCAACCCCTGTATCTACTTACATTTTAAAATTCAATGTTAAGCTATTAAAACTAAAATTAGACTAAATAAATTAAATTGTATATTATACTTTACTTGCATTTTAACTGATTGATTTATTGTATATGTATATATGAGTGTGGTGTGTGTACGGTATATTCAAATATGTTTATGTGCGTATACTGCACATATATACCGTAAATAGAAGCCAGAGAAAGATACTGGGTGACTTGCTCCATCACTCTCCACCTTATTCCTTAAGGGCCTTTCCTGAACTTGAAGCAAGCTCCAGCAATCTTCTATGTCTGCCTGAGTGCTGGGTTACAGACAAACATGGCTACTTCCAGGTTTTTATGTGGGTGTTGGGATCTGAACTCAAGTCCTCATGCTTAAGCAGGAAGAGCTGTCACCCACTGAGTCATCTCTCCAGCCCTTCTACTTATATTTTCTTTAGGACGTTTATTTATTTTGTATGTGTGTGGTAGTAGAGGGTACATGTGTCAGAAAACAACCTGTGGGAGTCTTTCTCTTCCACCATGTGGATTCTTGGGATTGAACTCAGTTCACCAGGTGTGACAGCAAGGGCCTTTCCCCCCCTGAACCATCCTGCCAGCCGCATAACTTACATTTTTAGTATTAGAACAACACAGTGAGGCAGTTTGGGAGAAGGCACTTTTTAAAGCAGTGTAGAAATTTATTATCTTCTACTTGAGAAGTCTTTCAAGGTTATCATTAAGTGAAGTACATTTAATCAACCTGCTGTTATGCAGAGGAGAGATGCAAAAAAGCCTTACAAGTGCTTTTTGTGTTTGGGGAGGAGCTTGGGAGACGCAGAAATTATCCACAGGTTGTGCATTGAGTGACAAGATGCTGGTGGCTGGAGGAACTACTACAGGGAATTCCCATAGCTGTCCAGGGAATAGGGAAGAAGGAAGCCCTAGGTAGAGAGATTTGCTACACACAAGTGGACATTCTAGGGATCTAGGTGAGACAGAGATTTCAAAGGTGCTTAAAAGTACAAGGTAAGATGAAAAAAACTTGGATTCTACAAAGTAGGTGGATGCCAGGGAAAAGATCCTGCAAAACACTATAAAGCGACTTCTAGTAGACAGAGGAAGCTCGAGAAACAAGGAAGAAAGAGTCATTTACTCGCAAAATGAAAACCAGAAACCACAGATGATTACAATGTGGAGGAAAAAAGAGGTGATCTCAGTTTGTTCATTCACAAGATTGAACTGTGGCAGGAGAGATGGCTCAGCAGTCAAGAGCACTGGCTTGGCCGGGCGTGGTGGCGCACGCCTTTAATCCCAGCACTCGGGAGGCAGAGGCAGGCGGATTTCTGAGTTCGAGGCCAGCCTGGTCTACAAAGTGAGTTCCAGGACAGCCAAGGCTACACAGAGAAACCCTGCCTCGAAAAACCAAAAAAAAAAAAAAAAAAAAAAAAAAAGGGCACTGGCTTACTGTAACTTCCAGAGGACCTGGGTTCAGTTCCTAGCACCCACAACCATCTGTAACTCCAGATGGATCTGATGTCTTCTTCTGGCCTCCTTAGGCACCAAACATGCACAAGGTGCACAGTTAAACACACATACAAAGTACCCAGTACGTATAAAAAAAATGTTTCCAAAATGGTTTCTAATAGTTGCAAAGTGTTGAAAGAGACTACAGTCACAGACTGTTTAACCTGAAAGACTCTTACAACGCTCAACTGATCTTTCCTGTTTAATGTATCTAAGGCTGTGGGACATTATAGGGCTTAGTCCAAGTAATGCGATGAATAGACACTAGGACCAGTGTCTAAGAATTCCAAGCAGGTTACTTTGTGACCAGCTATGTCGATTAATATAAAGGAAACAGAGAAATGCACTATGTTCTAATTCCTTATCACTACAGGCCATAATAGAGGAGGAGGTTAGACTTTTGGTTATGACTCACACGGAGTTTACATGGCCTCCCTCTAGCTTCAGTTTCTCACTAGTAAGCTGGAGCTAGCGCCTTGGAGTGCTGCTGCCACATACATCGGACCCAGGTGTCTGTCACCCTGAGGCTGTTTTACTCAACCAGTATTCAGTTCCTTCCCTTAGTACTTCAAACTTGGCAAATTTCTGGAAGGGGTCTAAGCATTTAATAGATGAATCAACTATAAAGCCTAAAAAGAGGCTTACTTAATTTTAAATTATGTATATGATGTCTGAAAGTTGTAATAACAGCTTTTATTCATAGAGGAAAATAATACTGGTTTCCAAAAAAAGTGTATGACTGAAAACCAAAAACCTTTTTTTTTTTTTTTAAATACGCACCTTTTACAGGAAAGGTAAATGGCTCCTTTGTTAAATCTGGGCAGTCAGCCACTGAGACCTGGACATCAGCAAAGTTGTCCTTTAGCCCCTTCTGCAAAACTAATAAAAGACACACAAAGACGATATTTAACATTTGGTAAAACAATTGGCCACCATATACTAAATCTTTCTTCAAAGTTTCTTTGTTACACTCATAATCGTAACTTATATTATAAAAGAGACAGAGGGGACAGATAGACAGACAGACAGACCAACCCAGGGCTTAAGTGCAAAGTATGTAGTCTGCCACTGACCTGCACCACTAACCCAGGAATGCTCTTTGTTTTTTTATCTTTTCTTTTAACTTCTTGCAATCTTTAAAAAAAAAGATTTACGTATTATCATATTTATATGTACACTGCAGTTGTCTTCAGACACCCCAGAAGAGGGCGTTAGATCTCATTACAGATGGTTGGGAGCCACCATGTGGTTGCTGGGATTTGAACTCAGGACCTCTGGAAGAACAGTCAGTGCTCTTAAGCGCTGAGCCATCTCTCCAGCCCCACAATCTTTTTTTTTTTTTTTTAAGTTTACTTTTCATTTAATATGTGAGTGCTCTGCTGCATGTGCACCTGCAGGCCTGAAGAGGGCATCGGATCCCATTACAGATGGCTGTGAGCCACCACGTGGGTGCTGGGAAGTGAACACAGGACCTCTGCAAGAGCAGCCAGTGCTCTTAACCACTGAGCCATATATCTCCCCAGTCCCAGAATAATCTTACTGATGAATAAAATTAAACTTTAATGTGCTCAGAAGACATAATGTACTCTCTGACACATAAATACCCATAGTTACTAACTTTGGTGTGCTGATTTAAAGAACAATGGCCCCCATATTTGAAAGTTTAGTAACCAGGGAGAACTGTAGAATGGGAATTAGAAGGTGTGGCCTTGTTGGAGGAGGTGTGGCCTTATTGAAGATTTATGTCCCTGGGAGTGGGCTTTGAGGTTTTTTTCTCTCTCTCAGCCAGCTGCGGCCTGTTCATCTGGATGTAAAACTCTTGGCTCCTGTACCATACTTGTCTACTTTCCTCTATGATGGTCATGGACTAACCATCTGAAACTGTAAGCAAGCCCCAGTTAAATGCCTTCCTGTAGAGTTGCTGCCTTGGTGTTTTTGCTGAGCCCTGGGTCCATCACTCTTTTTCATAAGTTCAGGTTGTAACTGTAACAAAGAACCTTTGAAGGAAGGTTTATCATGTCTTGTCCTGGTGTCTCTTCACAGCAACTAACAGACGCAGAAAGGGAACAGACTGCACACAGGTGAGAGCTATTTTCCCTTGAGGGAATTTCAAAACACCTAATGAAAGGACTCTCATGCCATAAGTTCAGTGGTGAGTACAGGTAAATTACGGTGTAAGCCAAAGAAGCCAGACAGAAGAGCAGAGGCTACATGACCCCACTTTAAGTGTTGCAAAGACAGGTGTCTAAGGTGACCTCCGGGGATAGTAAGGCTCACTGGAAGGTCCACGAGGGAGCCCACTAAGGTGCTGAGTATATATTTCATCTGAATGTCAAATTACACCTGCTCACATAGGTACATGTGTTCACATTCTGCAGTCACTATACTTATTGTATAGTGTGCTGTACACTGTGTGTGCTGTACACTGTGCTGTAATACACATGTAGAAAAGCATAGTGTCTTAATATTCCAGAGCCTTTTTTTTCCTAGAACTTTATTATATTTTTTTTTAATTTTTATTTATTTTTATAAAGATTTATTTATTTATTATATGTAAGTTCACTGTAGCCATCTTCAGCCACTCCAGAAGAGGGCGCCAGATCTCGTTACGGATGGTTGTGAGCCACCATGTGGTTGCTGGGATTTGAACTCTGGACCTTCGGAAGAGCAGTCGGGTGCTCTTACCCACTGAGCCATCTCACCAGCCCCCTGTTTTTTTTTTTTTTTTAAAGACAGGTATCTTCCTGTGTATCCCTGGCTGTCCTGGAATTCATTACATAGACCAGACTAGTTCCAAATTCATAGAGGTCTTCTTGTCTCTGTTCAAGAGACATTTCTTGTGTGTGTGTGTGTCTGTGTGATAACAAAACCATAGTTTTTATTTCAACAATATCTATAGTTCTTTTTGTTGTTGTTGTTGTTTTTGTTTTATTTAAGATTTTTTCACTTTTTAGAAAAATTAGGTATTTTCTTCATTTACATTTCCAATGCTATCCCAAAAGTCCCCCAAACCCTCCCCCCCCAACCCACTCCCACTTCTTGGCCCTGGCGTTCCCCTGTACTGGGGCATATAAAGTTTGTGTGTCCAAGGGGCCTCTCTTTCCAGTGATGGCCGACTAGGCCATCTTTTGATACATATGCAGCTAGAGTCAAGAGCTCCGGGGTACTGGTTAGTTCATAATGTTGTTCCACCTATAGGGTTGCAGACCCCTTCAGCTCCTTGGGTACTTTCTCTAGCTCCTCCATTGAGGGCCCTGTGATCCATCCAATAGCTGACTGTGAGCATCCACTTCTGAAACTATTTTTTTTTCTTTTTCTTTTTTTTGAGACAGGGTTTCTCTGTGTAGCCCTGGCTGTCCTGGAACTCAGTTTGTAGACCAGGCCTGCCTCTGCCTCCCGAGTGCTGGGATCAAAGGCGTGCGCCACCACCGCCCGGCCCTATTTATCTATTTTTAATATGTATGAGTGCTATACCCACATGTATGTCTGTGCACCACCTGTGTGTCTGGTGCTGAGGGACGCCAGATGAGGGCACCGAATCATCTAGAACTAAGAACTAAGAACTGTCACCATGTGAGTTCTGGGGACAGAACTCAGGCCATCTGAGTTCAGCCAGTGCTCGTAACCACTGACCCATTTCTCCAGCCCCAGCAGACTGTATTTAAAGAATATTATTACTGTCAATAGTGCACAGCTCTCTGGGTTCCTTTGCTAATTTTCATTGCATAAACGTGGTAGCAACAAGATGACTATAACTATTGATATGGTGGGTACTTCTGGAAGGATAGTTTATATCACTGTAAATAGTAATATGGTGGGTACTTCTGGGAGAATAATTAGATCACTAGAAATAGTGATATGATGGCTATTCCTGGGGGAATAACTGAGATCACTATAAATAGAGATATGGTCATTATTCTTGGAAGAATATTTTTAAAAAGATTTATTCATTTATTTTATGTATATGAGTACACTGTAGCTGTATAGATGGTTGTGAGCCATCATGTGGTTTCTGAGAATTGAACTCAAGACCTCGGCTCTCTCTGGCCCAAAGATTTTTATTTATTATTGTATGTAAGTACACTGTAGCTCTCTTTAGACACACCAGAAGAGGGCAGCATCAGATCTCATTATGGATGGTTGTGAGCCACCATGTGGTTGATGGGATTTGAACTCAGGACCTTTGAAAGAGCAGTCGGTACTCTTACCCACTGAGCCACCTTACCAGCCCAGAAGAATAATTTATATTACTATAAATAATGTATGGTGGTTATTTCTGGGAGAATAATTCATATCACATAAATAGTGATATCATAGTTATTCCTGGGAGAATCAGCAGAGAAGGAGCCAACACTAGGGTTGGAACAAAATGAAATTTGAATTTACCTATAATAATATATTTTTAATTAATTTATTTATTCATCTTGCATTTCAATATCAGCCCCTTTTCCCACCCCAGACCCTCACTCTTGAAGCTCTGTCCCTCCTTCCCCCTCACATTCTCTTCTGAGAAGAGCTACCTCCCCCTCACACATATATACACCAGTCACTGCAGGACTAGGCATATCTTCTCTCACTGGGGCCAGACAAGGCAGCCCAACTAGGGGAATGGGATCTACAGGCAGGCAACAAAGTCAGGGACAGCTCCTATTCCAGGTGTTGGGGAACCCAGTGAAGACGAAGTTGCACATCTGCTACATATGTGTAGTGGTTGGGACTGGCTTTTAAAAGTATTTTTTAAAAAAGATTTATGTATTATTATATGTAAGTACACTGTAGCTGTCTTCAGACACACCAGAAGAGGGCATCAGATCTCATTACGGATGGTTGTGAGCCACCATGTGGTTGATGGGATTTGAATTCAGGACCTTTGGAAGAACAGTCGCTGCTCTTAACCACTGAGCATTCTCTCCAGCTTGGGACTGGCTTTAAAGGTATTATTATGTACAGTTTCATGTGATGATAAGGATCTTGAATTAAACAACTTCTATTTTGTTAAGATCAAGATGGGATAATAATTGTAAATGTTTATAAATAACCCAGCTTAAAAACGTATACAACTTTGGTGTTTTCTTTTCTGAGACATAGAAATTTGGATTTTTTAAAAATAAAAATAATACTGAACAGATACTGAAGCAAAAACTTCTGTATCAAAAGTCCTATTTCAATAAGCTCTAGAGAGGTCATTAGCTGCCTGTATACCTCAGGGGGCTTCTGGTTTTGTTTCCTGAAACAGTCCTTAAATACCCAAAGGCTAGCCAGGCTAGTGGCACACATTTAATTCCAATACTCAGAAGGAAGAGGCAGGAGGTTCTTTGTGAGTTTGAGGCCAGCCCGATCTACAGAGTGAATTCCAGGACAGCCAGGGATACACAGAGAAAGCCTGTCTCAGAAAAATCAAAACAAACAAACTAAAAAACCAATCACCCAAAGCTAACATCATTTTTACCTTCAGCAAGCTCCTCCAGACTTGGCATGTGAAAGGAAAACTCAATGCAAGCCATTCTCCTTCCTCTCAGCAGGGCTGCTCAGACACAGCAGCTGTTGGCTGAGAACCACGAGAGCTCTCAGGGCACCAGCATCAACAGTCCCGGCTCTGGAAATGAATGGTGGAGCTCAGTTACTTGATGAAGGCAAAGGCCATCGAGGTTTCATATCCTCAGAGTTCACTTACATAAGGAGGGCAAAGTGCCCCAAGGCCACTCAGAGCTCACACAACTTCCTGCCAGGTCCATGTGAGCAGGGGCCGAGGGACCTCTGCCCTACAGGCTGGTCTTTCCTTCTTCCTTTTGATCTATTTTTCTGTTCCCTCCCTCCCTCCTTTCTTTCTTCTTCCTTCCTGGCAGTGTTGTATGTGGAACCCAGGGCTTCAGCTACATCCCAGTCCAGATGTGTTATATGAATTTGCTCTTTATACTTTTTTCCTTTCTGTTCTCATTTCTAATTGTTTGGTCCTGGCATTGAGCCAGGAGCGCAAGTAAGCCAGGAAAGCACTTTCTCATGGAGTGCTACACTCAGCCTAAACCCGAGCTTTTCTAACACATGGTCTAAGAATATGGTCTTGAAACAAAATATATGCACTAAGAATTACAAATAATTAATTGGTTTTACAGTTGTGTGCATGTGTATGTAAATACAATCTGTACAGTTCACAGTATTCAATCTCTTAGTCAATACTCTATATTTGACATTTAAGCTAAAAGTTAATTGTCTTAGAGTTATTCCACTGTTTTTAATACTACATTTATTTGTGTTTGTATGTATGTGTGTGTATCCTTGTGTATACCTATAGAGGTCACAGGACGACTTGTAGGAGGAGTTAGTTCTCTCCTCCACCATGTGGATGCCAGGAACTGAACTCAGTCAAGCTTACTGGTAAGTAACTTCACCCACTGAGCCATCATGCTGGCCTCACTACCCACTCTTGTTTTTAAACAGAGTACACATTGTATTCTAAAAGTAGACCTCAGTAATAACAAAACAACAAAGTCTGGCATGATAATAGTATAACAGGAGTTTGTTTTGTTTTTTTTCCCTGAAGCTAAAAAAAAATCATATTTCCTTAATTTGAATTATTCCTTTTATCTGTCATTTTAATAAGGGAAAATTTTAGTTACCAATTGAAATGGAAACCTATGAGTGATTAGATTCTGAAAGTCTTTTTTTACCTTAATTTATAAATAAATATACTTACTTGGTAAGTACTTTTAGCGTTCGATTAATCTGGTAACCTAATCAATCATAATCTTATATTTTCCAAAAATGCATGGCAAACACACTTCACAAAAAACCAAGCGCATATATTCATAGATTGGTACTTACGTCCCTGTTCAGGAAATCAGCCTTATAAGCAAGCTCAGTGAGAATGGAAAGAAAAGGAGATGGGCAGGGTGGTGACAGGCAGGGCCAATCACAGCACAGGACAGCACTCAATATTGTTAATGGAACATCTCCTTAATCAGAATGGTTGGGTTTTAAAGTGCTCACACAGCAAATGAAAAGTGGGTCCCTCACTTATCCATACCCTGTCTACATAATGGAATTCCTCCGACTCACAGGTCCTGCCTCTGCGTCCCCAGTGAAGGACAATCATAGGTGGCTGACAAGGAAGCCTTGACCTGTGTGCTGAGAGTGGAGCTCAGTCCTGGTGAAAAGCAGTGTGTGCTTTTAACTGCTGAGCCAGTTCTACAGGCTCATGTTTCTTAGGCTTAGGCGTTTTTATAAATTATTTCACTAAAAGTATTTA
Organism: Mus caroli; assembly: GCF_978045245.1. Lineage (NCBI taxonomy): Eukaryota > Metazoa > Chordata > Mammalia > Rodentia > Muridae > Mus > Mus caroli. Next base: position 11,942,957 of record NW_028227266.1, read on the forward strand.
TTTGTGTGTGTGCCACAACCCCCATGTGGAGGTCAGAGGACAGCTTGCAGAAGTCAGCTCTCTCTCTGCACGTAGAACCCCTAAGCCATCTCTGGCCTACGATTTCTATTTTTGACCATACTTTCAGAACATATGTCTTCTATGAACATGCCATTGTACATATTTAGCACCTTATTTACAGCCTTTCTTTAAAGATATAGGATCCCTACATTGTCTCCACAAATCATCCTCCTGCCTCAGTCTCCAAGGTAGCTGAAATAGGTGACATTTACTTTAGTACTTTACCAAACATTCGTTTTTATTGTCTTTTAATTATTTAACACATATACTCGTGTGTTTCAAATGAAACATAAGTAATTATTGAAAATAGGTCTCAGCTGCTATAATCATACTTGAATTACTCTAAACATATTTTCAATTGATTGTTTTTAGTTGTTTAGAAGTAAAACATGCTAATTTTCTTTTGAAATAGTTTAAGACTGGTATATCATATACAAATAGAGCTTACACACTCTTTACCCAGATGCCCCATGTTAACAGTTTATCACACTTTGTACCAGGCAACCAGAGATACTTCCTAATATATGGACATGCCCAATCTGCACAATGAACAGCATATTAATCCATTGCTGATTGCTTTATTTTATTTTATTTTTTTATTGAGATAAGGTTCACTATATGGCCCAGGCTAGTTTGGTACTGTGCTCTTCCTGTTTGAACCCCTTGAGTGCTGGGCCAGTTCAATGTATGTATGTACTACCACACCCAGTCTTAGTATAGCTCAGTATATAGTGAGGAAAATGAAAGCACTTTAGATGATTATACTTGTAGTAGAATAATAGGAATTCAAATTAGAGTAACACCCCCCTTTTGGAGACAAGATTTTTCTGTCTAGTTCTGTCTGTTCTGTAGAACTCATTCTGTAGACCAGGCTGGCCTCGAACTCACAGAGTACTGGGATTAAAGGCATGTGCTATCACCGCCCAGTAATATCCCTAATTTTATACTTTTTACTTTCTTAAAAGAAAATCAGTTTGTTTTATATCCCTACCAAAATAGAGACAAAGTTTAACCATGGGAGTCTCCAGACCGAATAACTGGTTTAGAAATGTATGTTTGTGCAGATGACGATGGCAGGGGAGAACACGTGTGTGCAGAGGTTGGAGTTGGAATTAGGACTCAAAGGGAATGGTCTCCATAGATAGTCGGAGCTGCTCCAGCACAGCTTCCAGCCAGATGAAGGCAGATATTTACTTTCCTGATATAAGTGGTGGGAGCCAATGGCTCAGAAACAGGGTAGAGAAAGGGTGAATAAACAGGAAGATAAGTGCAGGGGGAGAAACAACACGGAAAGCAACAGGCTAACGGTGGCAACCATGCTGAGTGTCATGATTAAGGCCACCCTGTATTCAGAAACTGTCAGGCCCTTTAAAGTCCCTCAAAATTCTCAAATCCATGACAGACATATTGTACTTCTTATTGTACAGAAAAGGAAAAAAAATTATCCAAGGTCATTCAGTTGTTACATGGCAGAAACAGAATTCAAAAGCAGGTTCAAACCAGGCATGGTGGTGCACATGTTTAGCTCCAGCACTGGAGGCAGAGGGTTGTGGAGGCAAGAGGTTCTCTGTGAGGTTAAAGCCAGCCTGGTTTACAAATCAAGTTCCAGGATCGTGAGGGCTACATAGAGAGACATATGTCAAACAACAGCAGCAACAACAACAAACTCAAAGGCAGGTCTGTAAATCCAGAATGCACCCCACCCTAAGCTGAATCAGCAGTGAAGAAATGGCCCCTTTGGCTGACACCAGGAAGACTTCAGAATAATCTTGCAGCACCAGGAGAAGTGCCCATCTTCCGCCTAGACGGGACTTCTCCTCTCTTCCAAATATACTGCACACAATATATTGCTAATTATTAGGTACTTATGATATACCACACTTTTACGATATACTAGACTAGTAGGGTTCAAGCACAAGGCTGGCTTTACAGCTTTGCAAATAGTTCATTCAGTCACATAGGACCCTATATTCATACTGATCTAACCACACACACAGGTCTTTGCTTTTTTGTTTTTATTTATTTTTTTCTCCGTGGTGCCATGTACACTAGGCAAGCTCTCTATAATCCAGTTATATCTCTAGGCCAACAACTTTACATTTGAAATGTGTGTGTCTATGAGAACTCAAGGGATAGTGATATCTGCCCTCTCACCACAGACCTTGTCACCCACTCAATAAGGTGTTTGTAATGTTCCCTTACAACTTAGTCCTAGTGGACCTGTATGGGTGCAAAGCCAGAGTCAATGCTGCAGGATTCCACAGACTGTTGGACAGTGTGTGCAGGGGTCAAAAAGTAGAAGGTGCCGGGCGTGGTGGCGCACGCCTGTAATCCCAGCACTCGGGAGGCAGAGGCAGGCGGATTTCTGAGTTCGAGGCCAGCCTGGTCTACAAAGTGAGTTCCAGGACAGCCAGGGCTACACAGAGAAACCCTGTCTAGAAAACCAAAAAAAAAAAAAAAAAGTAGAAGGCAAGTGAGTACACAGGGACAGTACAGAAATCCATAACACATGCCACCCTTAGTCTGACAGAGAGCTTGGCACACTGCGGGCTCAGTCACCACAACAAATCGACGCTCACCTGACCCGCAGTGTCCTCCCACTTGCAGGAATGCCTTCTTTCCACTCAGGAACACAGGTTTAGTCTCCTGCCAGTCTTTTCTGATAGCTCAAGGCCAAGGGAGAGCCGGGGTACCGCCCCTCCCGGAGGCCCGCCCACCACACGCACAGTCACGCCCACCAACGTGTACTCACGCGAGATTTCATCCTTGTCCTAGTCCGGCTGCTGGGCGCAGGAGCGCTCTTTTCGACGCGGCGGGAGAGGTAAGTGGTTGTTCACTGTGGCCGCTCAGGTCCGCTGCGGGCGACGGGGCCGCAGGGCGGGGCTCTTTGGGCGGCTGTCCGCGCGGAAACGGCGCTATTGTAGGGCCAGGAGCAGCGGAGCGGGCCGGGATCCCCCCATCCGCAGGCCGCGCGAGGCTCCGGGTCGCTGTTGGGAGAGGCCGAGGTGTTCTGGGCCTGGAGGACGTTTTTAGTGCCGTGGAAGGCCCGGTGCTGCCTGCGCACTTCTCTTACGTTACGTTCCGAAACGGTCTTGCAGCCGGCCCACGGACACAGCTCACCACGTGGCCTCCAAAGCTTGTAGTCTCGGAACTGTAAAGTAGCGTACAGGTGGGAGTGATTCCTAGGAATTATCTTTGATTTACTCACAGGCGTATCGTTGGGGCGAACGGGCCAACCTTAAATTTCAGTTTTGATGGGTTAATTTAAAAAAGCAATTCATGTAGCGGGCATTTTGCAATCTAAGGTCGTAGTCACCCTGTTTTTCTTAGCCTCGAAAGTTGTGATTAGTTCTAGGATTTTGTGTAGTCCAGGAAAACCGAAGCTTTTTCTCCTTTAGTACATATGGCCGTTTTACCTGCGTAATATTTCTACACCACGTGCACGCAGTGCTCACAGAGCCCAGAAGACATCGAATCTCTTAGGACTGCTTACAGCTATTTTTAGGCTGCCATGTGGGTTCTGGAAGTCTAATCTTAGTCCATTCACAGTATTCTTAACTGCTAGGCTATCGTCTCAGCCTTAATCTAAAGGTCCTTTTACACGCTGTTAAGATTACAGGCCTGTGACCATTTGATCACTAGTGATTTTTGAGCCACTATCGCCATATCCCAACTACCCGAACTCTGTTTCAGTGTCGAGTTCGCAGCCCAGATTGGAGTTAGAAATGCTACTGTGAGGCTAGGTGGTGGTTAAAGCCATGTCGGGTTTTGGGGGTAGATTTAGAGAGAAAACACTGCATTGGAATGTGGCTTCTTTGTTTTCACTCGCATATTTAAAGAAAACTTACTATGTATGCCACATGTGTGAGGGTACTCTGGAAGACAAAAGATCAGTAACAGGGAGCTGGACTTAACAGGAGATTGTGAGCAACCCGATGTGGATGCTGGAAACAAGCCCACTCAGGCTTTAAAGTAAATATAAAATGTACTATCCATAGGGATTTTACAGAAATTCACACAGTGGGAAGGAGTATGCTGAACTTAGAATGCTATGTATGGGAAGGTACATCATTGAACTCTGTAATTGCAGAAAACTGGGTAAGGCAGAGAAAAGCGATGGCTCAATCAGAAGTGAATTCTGCTGTCTGTGTGGCATCGGATACAGCTGGAGATACTGGAAACCAAAGGTAAGGTAGCTTTTGTGGGTAAACTATAGATTCAGTCCAAATGTTCAATTTATTTAGACAGCATCTCAGTAGATAGAGCCAAGGCTGCCCTCACCTAGATAATCCTGCCCATCTAGAGTTGGGATTAAAGGCATGTTACTACACCCTACACTCCAGTAAGTTGTTTGTAATGCTTGTCCTTAAAGATAGAGAGAACCTCAATTAGCATTTATATTCGCTTGGCTAATAACAGTTTGATTAAAACTGTAATTCTACCAACCTGAACATGTAGAAATGGAAGTCTATTTTTTCCAAGAAAACTACATTTAGGGGGCTAGTTCTGGTTTTATTGGCCCATTTTTGTTTAGTAGGTAGTGATTAAGTGGTGCTTTTGAAAGTTAAAACTGAACATTTTAACCAACTATGTCTTGTTTTAGATATAATGGTAAGTACCAGTGGTTAACTGGTACTGAATCTATTCTAAAATGCTGGGTATGGTTTTAGGGGGTTGATCTTTGAAGAAATGTACTTTGAAATTTTAACATGGTTCTTAGGTTTGTCATGCTTTTGTCTGTCTTTCCTGGTGTTCTAAGGTCGGTCAGTAAAGGGTGTTGGAGCTGTGAACTGAAGGAATGCATGATTGGGAGCATGGCCTTGTCACAATGGCCCCAATCCTTGGGGAGGATTATAGCTAATAACTGATGCGGTTTCATTTTTGTTTTTAGTGATGACTCGTCTGATGGCAGCTTATTTAAAACCCAGTGTGTTCCTTCACCTACACAAGAGCAAAGACACCCTACTGTGAAACGTGCTACTTTACCTGCAAGTGTTGAAACAGATACATCAAGTGACTCTTCTATAGAACCAAGGCCTCTGACTTTAAAGGCTATTTTTGAAAGATTTAAGAAAAAGAAACGGAAAAAGAGGAAAAGGAGAAAAAAGAGGAAATATGAGCCAAAATTAAGACCAAGAGGAAGACCATCTGGAACGAGGAACACTAGAAGGTCGCAAATAGATGCAAAACAAATTAAAGACAAAGGAGCTGTGTTTCCATTCTTAGAATCCGAGAGTGGAAGAAAACCTTTACCTTGGAAGAAAATTTTAACATATGAGGTGAGTTTTTTTTTTAATGTAGGTGAATATATTAGGTAAGATTGAATGGTTTGTTGGCCATTCTTAATTGTTGGAGGGAAACCTGAAACAGATTGTTAAGCTCAGTGGTGCAAGCGCAAGGCCCTGGGTTCGGTCCTCAGCTCTGGAAAAAAAAAAAAAAGACAAAATAACAATAGTGACATCTATATAAAGTGCTCCAGTTTTCACTCTTGCATCACAAGAGAAATGTGCACAAGCATATTTACAGTGTGCACACAGATTTATGGAGTTATACTCCAACAAGGTTCCTTATACAGGTCCCTTTATATTATTATCTCTAACCTATTCTGAAGCATATCATACCCAGCTTTCTTTTCAGCAGTAATCAAACCTTTGATTACAAGGTCAGAAGGTATGGTATCATATAAGGCCCACTTTTAGAAGTACCCAGGAAGGGCTGGAGAATAGGACCATGAAGGAAGCTGCTGGTCCTGTGCATTGTTAGCCTAGGACCTCTTGCTCAGAATGGTAACACCCACAATCTAGGCAATCATACAAAGATCCTCTTTTTTTTTTTTTTAATAAAATAGGTCAGAGTTTTTTTTTTTTAAGATTTATTTATTTATTATATGTAAGTTCACTGTAGCTATCTTCAGACACTCCAGAAGAGGTCGCCAGATCTCGTTACGGATGGTTGTGAGCCACCATGTGATTGCTGGGATTTGAACTCTGGACCTTCAGAAGAGCAGTCGGGTGCTCTTACCCACTGAGCCATCTCATCAGCCCCAAAGATCCTCTTTTGAGGATCCCTTCTAGGGTAATTCTGAGCTATGCCAAATTGACAGTCAAAGTTAACTAGTCAAGGGCTAGAGAGAAACTCAAGTACCCAGATACTACTTAGGTTTCTCAAATGTTTGAGTATTAAATGTTGAATGATTGCAAGTGGTCGGAAAATGTAATCAGGATTAACATCTACTTTGTATTTCTTTGTGTATGCACGTGGAGACATGGCGAAGTTTGCCAGTTGTCTTCCTATTCACCTTGTTCTTTTTTTTTTTTTTTTGGTTTTTCGAGACAGGGTTTCTCTGTATAGCCCTGGCTGTCCTGGAACTCACTTTGTAGACCAGGCTGGCCTCGAACAGAAATCCGCCTGCCTCTGCCTCCGGAGTGCTGGGATTAAAGGCGTGCGCCACCATGCCCGGCTTCACCTTGTTCTTATTGTCTTTACTACCCAAGTCTGGAATTACAGTAGAACCATCATGCGCATAACATTTACATGGTTTCTGTGCTCTCAAATCTGGTCCTTCAGATGAACAGCAAGCCATTGTTTATTTAGCCCCTTGGTACAGTTTCAAGCTTGATTATAATTAGTATATGATGTTTTAATATTTAAGGAATTGTGTGTTCTAACTTGCAGCAAGCTGTTGCACGAGGATTTTTTCACCACATTGAGAAACTCAAGTATGAACACCACCTTAAGGAATGCTTGAAGGAAATGCACGCTGGGGAAGATTTAGAAAAGGAGGACCTTGACACTCGTAGGCACAAATACATGGATGATGATGGTTCACTTTCTCCTATTGAAGAGCCATTGTAAGTTGGATCTTGAAGGGTAATTTATGGGGTTTGTCATTTTTAAGTTAATTTAAAGACAGTCACTACTGTACAGCTTTGGCTAGGGTTGAACTCATTTACCTGCCTCTCAAGTGCTGGGTTGTGCATCTATAAAATGAAGATCCTATAAGATTCTTCAGTAGTAATCATAACTTCTAGTCCATTTAAGATTGTTTAATCCGAGGTATATGCACAGGGCCTCCGTTTTGGGAGGATTATTTTTCTTTGACTATACTAGGTAAGATTTGTGACACATTCCATTTACTGTTACAGAACTGAAGATGAAGCAACAAGTCCTCAGTCTGAGTGTGATATCAAGTTGGTTGTAAGTGGCTGGTTTTTATTCTGTTTCATTTACAGAATGTACAAGTTGTATACTATTGAAATTTTGTTTAAGAGTGGAACTACTATTTAGGCTACTTGATTTTTTTTTTTTTTTTTTTTTTTTTTTTTGGTTTTCGAGACAGGGTTTCTCTGTAGTCCTGGAACTCACTCTGTAGCCCAGGCTGGCCTCGAACTCAGAAATCCGCCTGCCTTTGCCTCCCAAGTGCTGGGATTAATGGCGTGTGCCACCACGCCCGGCATTAGGCTATATGATAACCAAGGTTTTGGTTGTTTGTTTGTTTGTTTGTTTGTTTGTTTTTGTGACTCTTCCTCTTAGCCCCAAGTGTTGGTTTGAAGCTTTGTCCACATTTATATTTATGCCTAGGTATCATACTGCTGAGTTATAATGCTAGCTTTGAATATTTGTAGGATATAGAGGCCAGAGGTTAGACTGGCATCTTTGAGACCTCAAACCAGTGGATTAACCTACCAGCATGGTCTTTGTTCCTGCTATTGGCTTACAAAATGTGTATCTGTGCCTGGCTCCAATCTTAAGAATTTTTTTTTAAATTCAGTATTATGTTTTGTTTGCATGTAAGTATACCAGGTGTATGCCTGGTGCCTGGAACTGGTAGGTGCAAGGAATTGAATCTTAGTCTTAAAAGTAAGGGAAGAAGCCAGTGTTGTGGCTTATTTTGTGCTGTTGATTCTATACTGTTTTCTACTTGACTGTGTGACTGCTTTATCAGCATGTACACCTGATTAATGGAAGAGGGCAGCAGGTCACATTTACCATGTGGTTGCTGAAATTTAATGCAGTACCTCTGAAAGAACAGCCATTGGTGTTTAACTGCTGAGGCATCTTTCCAGCCCTGAAAAGCCAGTGTTCTTAACCACTGATCTAGCTCCTGATAAAATACTAAAGAACTTTTAGCTAATCTGGTGTGCTGTCAAATGAGAAAATAGAGCTGGTGTAGGAGGAATATATTTGCACTCACCCACCAGTCAGTGGTAAGTTTAGTTACTAGGTTTTTTTTCTATTAAATGCAGGAAGACAGTTGCTTCATAATAAGTTCAGAATTCCCAAGGAAGAGAAACTTGGAACAAGAGAAGATGAAGAAAGAATCTAAATTTTCTAAAAAAGCCAAAGATGGCACACACACACAGAAAGGGCACAGAAGGACCTTGAAAGGAGATGATCATGTGACTATCGAAGAAGGTAAAGAACATAGATAACAGTGTATGCCAAGTAGATCAAGACCTAATCTGGGGAAGAAGATAAACTTGCTGGTGGAAAGCTAATACTTAGTAAAGCTTTTTTCATTGCTTGATTTCAGAGTAGAAATACTATAAGGATTATTTTACTACTACAGCAAATATGATTGTGATTCTGGAAGGAAAATGCTAACAATCCTATACATGTCTAGATTCAAGAACCCCAGCCTCGCCCTTTTGGTCTTCCGCAGAGCAAGGTCATGAAGAAATGAGTTAGGTGGTGCCGCCATTTCTTCTGTGTCCCTCGCAGAACATGTTGGGCCAGAGTATCTGGAGGTTCACCACCTCTGTGGTCTGTCGCAGCCACTATGACTATGAGGAGGGTCCAGGGAAGAGTTTGCCATTTTCAGTGGAAAAACGGCCATGATGACTGTACTTTGGATCTGGATTTGCCGCTCCTTTCTTTATAGTAAGATACCAGCTACTTAAAAAAAGGATATTTCATCCCTTTAACAGAATGAAGAAAGTTTAAGAGATGATCTGAAAATTGGGTTAAACTCTTGAACTCTTATACTAGAAAAAATAAACTAATGATAAAACCCAGCCTCTTCAGTGCTTAGCCCAAATTATTTCATATTTGTGTGTTTTGCCTACATGCATATGTGTGCAGTATTCCAGATCAGAAGGCATCAGTGCCTGGAGATCTAAAGTTACAAGATGGTAATTAACCAGCCATTTTTGGTTATGGGAGCTGAACCACAATTACATCTATAAGAATGTGATTTCCTTTCCTATTCATAGTTGGGCCTTTAATCGCAGCACTTGGGAGTCCGAGCAGGCGGATTTCTGAGTTCAAGGACAGCCAGGACTATTCAGAGAAACCAAAAAAAAAGTTATTATCTGAGCTTTCTCTTGGAACCCACACCCAGGTTCTGTCTGCAAGTCTTATGTTAAACAATCGCTTATCTTCCCCAAGGGGGGGGTTTCAATATTACTACTGTTCATTCTGTGGTCACAATTGTAAAACTGGCTTTGTGTCAGATATGTACAGCTTTGTTTGATAGCACTTGTGTTTTTGTCAGCTGTTGGATCCTCTTGCAACCCAGAACTCATTGCTCAGTATGAGTTTTGATATATACAAGAAGAAATATAAGCACAAAGGTGTTATTGATGAACTTGGTTTCTACCAATATCATACATAGTTTACCTTATAAAGGTAATGAAGTAGATGGATATTCCTTTTTTTTAAAGGCTTGCCTTGATTATGAAGTCAGAACTGGAAGATACCCATGAATGGATGTTTCAGTGTTGTAAGTAGCATGTAAATTTACATCTTCAGAGTTAACTTTCAGTGATGCTAATTCTATAAAAGTTTCAGATTGCTCCAACCCTCAGTAAATCCTAGAACATTAGAATCAATAATGAACTGAACTGGAATAGGTATGTTTAGCAGAAGAACGCAAAAGTGAGGCTTTAAGGTCTTATACTCAATTTACAGTATTATAAACTTCTCAAGCATGGTTTATAAATTACAGCAGAAATTTGCAACATCGCAAATATAGTGTTTGAAAAGTATGAGTTAACTAAGAATCAGACTGCTCCATTAGTTTTATCTACCTATAGATGCTGATAGTTAAATTTTATCTGCCTGATAGAATTGTCTCTGAGCCTTACTGCCCATCTGCTAATGAAGGCCTAGCCTTGGAAGCTTACAATCTGATGTAGGTTTAGAATATTTTCAGCCTTGGAGACTGCTGAAAAAGTTCACCCTTGACATTGTCTGGTTCATCTCAGCTGTTCTGGCTCATATTCCTTCAAGCTGACTTCTGCCTCAAACTACCTCTCAATCTGTTCTGATCTGGGCTCTTCACTCTTGGCTCATTCTGTATTCACCTGTGTCTAGCTTGTTCTCTCTTAACCTGTCTTGCCTCTTGCCCTCATACGTTGCTTCTCTTTCCTCCTGACATTTGGGCATATCTTATTCTGTTAAATCTTGTCTGCTACTTAGACATCACTTTCATGGGTGCTTTATGTTTCTTCATTGTTTAGGATTAAAGGTATGTGTGTGTCTGTATTCCAGCCAGCACAACCATGTTGCTGGGTTAAGAAAAATCACTACAGTAAAAGTGAGCTTGAGTTCAGCACTATAAGAATGTAACCTTGAGTTTAAGCTAGGCAAAATTCTGAGATTACAATGTGATTTCCTTTCCTATTCATAGATGTCCATATAAAAGATGGCTGGAGAGCTTCACAGTTGTTGAAACGATTGCTTTTGAGGTCTATCCCGATGGGGCTTCCCTAGTAGCCAGACATCGTTGGAAACGCCTCATACAGCAACTTGTGGTTTTACTTGACTCACAGGACTGACTGTTAGGTCTGTGGGAAGGAACTACAAGACAGCTAACAAAGTATAAAACTGATGTTTTAATTTTTTTGTTTGTTTGTTTTTAACTTCAGGCACTGGAACTTCCTTCATAAAGATTAGAGTTGTGAGTGTGAGGTAAGTTTTAGTGACAATAATTTTGGGAAAAGATCGTTCCAGTTCAGATGATGAATTTAACTGTTCAACTGCTGAATGAGCCAAACATGAACTAACATTAACTCTGACAGAACTGGCTGCAGATGGTAAATCATAGTAACTTGGCAGTTTTTATAACTGAAACGATAGCCTTTTTAAAAGTCATGTGTTGTTCTCTAGGAATGGATATGAGAAGACTCTAAGAGATGTTTGGTAAGTAACTAGTTTTGTTTTTTGTATAAAGAATTGTAGATCTCCAGGTCGCATGTAAGTTCTCAGCAAAACCATTGCTATCTATGTGTGTACAACCTAGAAAGTCTCACTTTGCTAGGCTAGTACATCACTCAAATGGCAGATCAGAAGATCTAGAAATGTTCATTCAGTAGGGATAAACATTTAGTACACCATGTACTAGTCCCACACCTAAAATTCTACAAGTTGAGAGTCTGAAGTGAGAAGATTAAAGTACAATCTGAGAAACGGAAACTTGTCTCAAGATCAAATTCTTGGCTGGGTAGCTGGCACAGTAAATATAAGTTCAAAACCCTAGCAGCCAGGCGCACATGATGGCTAAATCTGGAAGTGAGAAACCTTGAATGAATAGTATTTGGAGTGCTCAGGGAAGGTAATGCATTATCAGTGTGTGTGTGTGTGTGTGTGTGTGTGTGTGTGTGTGTGTGTGTATGTATGTACATGTACCCAAAGAACATTAATCCTATTTGAGTAATTTTCCCATTGGGGTAACTCTCCTGCATAAACTCAATAGTTGAAAGTCTACCCAGTAAAGGGCTTAGGATTTTGCACTGCACGGTATCTGCACTCAGCAGTTCTTTCCTGCTGGGTGTTCAAAAGACAGTGCGATAGAAACTCACTATCTGGCATCGTTGGTTTCTTGGCTTTGTGCATGTTAAACCTGGTATTTCTAATGATACAGTTTTTCATAGTACATACATTTTTGTATGTAGGTGTGTTGGGGAGGGAAGAGCAACTTGCAAGTTTGATCTCAGTGTGGGGGTCTTAACCTACTTGGTCTTAAAGCTTGGTTGCCTGATAAATGACCTATTCCTTTTCTTCCTAGGATGACACAAGTGAACCCTACCCTAAAATGGTAAGGCATTTTTCTTTTTCTTGCTGTCTTTACTTACTAGATATATCATATATGAGCCTCATTGTACATAAGAATGGGCATTGTTGGTCATTGTCCAGAACTGGTCAATGTGGCTAAATTGAGATACAGGTCATGCTTCCATCACAGCAGATAAATTACAGTGGTGACAATGAGACCTGTAACATTTGTGTGCTATACTCAACTGCAAAAACATGTTAATTCATTTTATAATAATTTCTTATGATCAATTTTGTAGGTTTAAAGATAACTTGAAGGGTCCCTAAAATAAATTGAAGAAATCCTCAAATCTTCTGGTAAGATGTTAACTCTGAAACCACATGTGAAATGAGGTAATACTGAAATTCACTGCCAGGCTTGAAAAACTACCATAAATGATGTTGTGATGATGGGCAAAAATGTTCAACTGCTCTGAATGGGCTGAATGAAAGTAGCCTTTCTGAACATCTATATTGGATAGACTTGGTGACTCATAGGTGAGCAAGATAGTCTAGCTTCACATAGCCCATCTGGGTATAAAGTTACAGTACTGTAGTTATTCATTTCCCCCTAGTTTTAGCACTCTGATTTTGAGGAGTCTTTTGTAGGAATTTATAATTCTTTGAAACAAATTTCCTCCCTAAGGTTAAGAACTTAGAAGTAGCGGGCGTGGAGGTGCACGCCTTTAATCCCAGCACTTGGGAGGCAGAGGCAGGTGGATTTCTGAGTTCGAGGCCAGCCTGGTCTACAGAGTGAGTTCCAGGACAGCCAGAACTATACAGAGAAACCCTGTCTCATAAAACAAACACCCTTAGAAGTTGCCAGGCAGTGGAGGCACACGCCTGTAATCCCAGCACTTGGGAGGCAGAAGCAGGTGGATTTCTGAGTTCGAGGCCAGCCTGGTCTACAGAGTGAGTTCCAGGACAGCCAGAACTATACAGAGAAACCCTGTCTCATAAAACAAACACCCTTAGAAGTTGCCAGGCAGTGGAGGCACACGCCTGTAATCCCAGCACTTGGGAGGCAGAGGCAGGTGGATTTCTGAGTTCTAGGCTAGCCTGGTCTACAGAGTGAGTTCCAGGACAGCCAGGACTACACAGAGAAACCCTGTCTCGAAAAATCAAAAAACAAACACCCCTGACACACACACAAAACCTTAGAAGCTGTCAAAGACTGTCTTTAAACCAAAGACAGATAAGAAAGGCAAGTTAGGGTCATTTTTATAATGGTATTCTAGAATGCAGTTTCTCATTTGCTGTGGACATGACCATAAAAAGAAGTTCCCATGAGGTTCTTATATGCTGTTGGGAACCTGTTGGGAACATGGTGGTGGATGGGTGGCTGACTGGGACATTTGAGAAAGGTATGTATATGGAAGGGGAGCCCATATACATACAATGAAGGTCATTTCAAAGAGGGCTTTTTTGGGCTATAAAACCCACAGCTCTTAACGCTGTGACCAAAGATTGATGTTCTTCACAGAGACAATCCTGCACTGTTTTGATAGTGCTGTGTTTTTCTGAGAAGATAACATACATTTCCCTGAATCATTTAACTCATTAACACATCTCTCATTGTCTTGTCTTCTCTTTCAGGTGACCTGGATGGACAGCAAAGGAATCAAATTCCTCAAATAATTTATTTGACTTAATTTAAAAAAATAAATAATTATATACAGTAAAAACATTTTATATAGTTTGTATGTATTTTGGGTCTGGAGTTTCTAGTGTTTTATTTCAATTTGTACTTTGTTGATGAAAGGCTCATCCTTTTTCTTGCTTTCATTCATCTCTTTGCTGTTTCACCCCAGCTAACTGCCTGTGTAACCTGTAAGAGAAATTTGTGGAATTAGGCTGGCACACATAGCAAAATAAGTGCCCTGAGGACAGCTTTTTTCTCTTTAGGAAGAGTCACTTTATTCACACCCTGCAGGAACCTGAAAAGCAGTGATTAATGGGTTCTTTGAGTCTTAAGTCTTTGTAATCTCTACTGTGCCTTAGGGAACCAAACAAATAGAATACAAATTTAGATACAGATCAAGAGTAGACTTCATCCCTGGATGGTTCAATATACAGAAATCCATAAGATACATCCATCTCATTAGATGCTGAAAGTCTTGGAAAGATCGGGAATTCAAGGGCCATATTTACATGCTGCCTAGCAACCAGACAGATACAAATTGGATATCACACTATATAGATATGCTTTATAACTGACAAGCATTTTCAGTGAAGTAGTTGGAAGTGGCCCTTCTCACAAAGAGGGAAACACCAAATAGAGAAAAAATGCCCTACATACCTGTAGGTAGCTTCTCTTTGGATACTTTGGTTTGAGGGAGTCGAGTTTTATTCCAGATCTCTCTCTGCCTCTGGTAAGATCGTTCCATAAGTGTCTGTCTTGTCATAAATACTTCTTGTAAACTACCTGATGTAGCTGTAATATTTGAGAAAAAATTATTCATGGGTTTCACCTCAACATTATGAGTTAATGTTATCAAGCTGATTAAAAAGGGGTTTACCTGAAGGTGCCGCTGTGGGTTGGTCCACATAAGGCTCTGATACAGCTCCACAAACAGAGGTTTCCATTGAAGACGTAGGTAGAACAACATCTGCCTAGTTCCAAGAGAGTCATTTTGGGTTTGCTAGCATCTTGCTTTCCTCCCACCTCCCAGTCTCGTGTTTATTTTTTAATACTTTTTAACTTAAAGTCGGGCTGTTTGGCCCAAGAACAGCCTGTTCTAGCAGTTTTGGTGAAGGCATTTACCTGAAAAAACTGTGCTTCATTGTCTTCTCTGTCTTCAAGGGTTAAGTTTGCAAGATCTGTTTCAGTGAAGCTGATGTCACTAGTACTCACTAGAGTGAGATCTGGTTCTTCCATTATACCATAGCCAGTATCCGTTTCCTGGTTAACAGAGAAGAACTGTCCTGCATGATGCTAGGTTAGCAAAGCCTGGGGTAATTACTGGTGTGCCCCTAAAGGTGGGCTTACAGGTCCATTTAAATTAGATTTTGGAAAGAGATGAATGCAGACTTTTCAATAAAATTTTTCCTAGTAGCTATTCCTATTTGACCTAGAAATTGCCATACCATGAATATTGCCCACAATGATATTCTCAGCTTTTGTTGTTCACTACAAAATGATTAGAATCGGATTTTTATTTCACTAAGTCACACTACCCTACCCCTGATCATTAATGCCACTGCATTCATAGGATATGTTCTTCCATGGGGACAAATAATTACATCTTTCAGCCATCCTGTATATTGGGGCTGCCCTAGTAGAATGAATCTCTATTAGGCTCAAAACAATCCCATAGGCAGATGCAGATAAAATCTCAATTAGTAGCCTTTCTACACTTAGAGACACTGATAACTATATGCCAGCTAATCTACTTGGCACCCTCACATCAAGTCAGAACAATACTTGCCTATACCATACTGTGGTATTTTGTTAGGGAAAGCAATGAAGTACACATTGCCCTTCTCAAATTTATTATAAATTTCAATAGCTAATTTATGAGGGGAAAGGTGCTGGAAAGTGCTTGGCATAATCACAGTGTGGGTTAACATCAAAGTCACTGGATACTTCTGACATAGAAATCTTATGAGGGAGCTGGGCGTGGTGGCGCACGCCTTTAATCCCAGCTCTCGGGAGGTAGAAGCAGGCGGATTTCTGAGTTTGAGACCAGCCTGGGCTACAGAGTTCCAGGACAGACAGGACTACACAGAGAAACCCTTGTCTTGAAAAACCAAAAAAAAAAAAAAAAAAAAACTTATAAGGGAAAAACTCAAAAATTAGATAAAAGAATCCAAAACCAAATGAGCTAACCTAAAGATAATTTATGAACCTATGTAGCAAAAATTTTAGGTAGGGGTGAAAAGTTTGGTTGATAGGTGTTAACCTATTAATTTTATAGATGAAATACTGTTGATATGAGTAACGAGTAATTCTAGCACAGATGTGTTAACAACTTGGAAGTTATCAGACCGTAGGTATTACTCCTCCAATTAATTTACCTAACCCTAATCTATTAGTCCAACACAGGGGTGCTTTAAGGAAAGATTAAAAGAAGTATAACTATTAGAGGCATTGCCTACCCAGTGACTAATGTTAAACTGCTGCAGTATCCTGACTGTGCAAAGGTAACATAATTTAGTCCTTAATTAGGAACTAGAATGAGGGTTCAATTGTCTCTTATTTTCAATGAGTGAAATTGACCTTCCAGTAAAGAGGCTGGAATAATATAAGACAAAAAGACCCCATGGAGCATTAGTTAACTAGTTTAATTATTAATAAATCAACCTATTGGTTCACAATCAAATTTTGAAAGATTTGGAATGGGGTGACCTCTGAGAGCCAAATCCTTTGAAATATTTTAACATAGACCACAACTCAAATGAACTTATTATTGACCCAAAAGTGTTTTTGATCAACAGACCAAGTTACCCTAGGGACAACAGCACAATCCTATTCAAGAGTTCATATCAACAATTAGGGTTTACAACCTCAATGTTGGACTTGTCAATGGTGCCGAAGCTATTAATGACTCGTTTGTTCAACGATTAAAGTCCTACATGATCTGAGTTCAGACTGGAGGTTTCAGGCCGGTTTCTATTTACAATTTCTCCCAGGAAAAAGGATGTGAGAAATAGAGCTACCTTATATACCTTATACCAATGCTCTTACATACATTTATATATGTTCAATAATTTTCCTAGACAAGGTCATTAGGGTGGCAGAGCCATGAAATTGTGTAAGACTTAAAAGCTTGTTCCCAGAAGTTCAGATGCATTTTATTAATGTATTAACATTTCTAGTCCCCATTCTTTTTTTTTTTTTTTTTTGGTTTTTTGAGACAGGGTTTCTCTGTGTAGCCCGGGCTGTCCTGGAACTCACTTTGTAGACCAGGCTGGCCTCGAACTCAGAAATCCGCCTGCCTCTGCCTCCCGAGTGCTGGGATTAAAGGCGTGCGCCACCACGCCTGGCTATTCTAGTCCCCATTCTAATGGTTATTTTTACATTCTACTTTTAGAATGTAAAATCGTAGAGTATATACAATTACGAAAAGTTCCCAACATTGTTGGGCCATTTTGGAATTCTCCAACCATTTGCAGATGCTATAAAACTTTTCATAAGGGCTGGAGAGATGACTCAGCAGTTAAGAGCACTGACTGCTCTTCTGAAGGTCCTGATTTCAAATCCCAGCAACCACATGGTGGCTCACAACCATCCGTAATGAGATCTGATGCCCTCTTCTGGAGTGTCTGAAGACAGCTACAGTGTACTTACATATAACAATAAATAAATCTTTGGCTCAGAGAGAGCAGAGGTCCTGAGTTCAATTCCCAGCAACCACATGATGGCTCACAACTATCTGTGCAGCTACAGTGTACTCATATACATAAAATAAAAAATAAATCTTTAAAATAAACTTTTCATAGGAGAACTGATACTCCCCCTAACAACCTCAGTATCATTATTTATTATTGCCCCAACCCTGTCATTGACATTAGCCCTAAGTCTATGAATTCAATTACCCACACTACACCCCTAATCAATTTAAATCTAGGGATTTTATTTATTCTAGCTACATCAAGCCTTTCAGTATATTCCATCTCATGATCTGGATGAGCATCAAACTCAAAATACTCCCTACTTGGAGCCCTTTGAATAATAGCCCAAACAATCTCGTAAGAATAGCCATTATTCTACTTTCAATCCTCCTAATAAGTGGCTCATTTTTCCTATACTCATCACCACCCAAGAACACATATGACTTATTACACCAGCCTGATCCATAGCTATAATAAGCCTTATTTCCACCTTAGCAGAAACTAACCGAGCAATTCTCATAGGAACATGAGGTGGACTTAAGCAAACACAAATGTGAAAAATTATAGCATATTCACCAATTACCCACACAGGATGAATAATGGCCATCCTCATTTACAACCCCACCCTAACACTCCTTAACTTAATTATTTATATTATCCTTACAGTTCCAATATTTATTTCACTTATAGCCTTCATCCACAACAATTAACTCAATTTCATTCCTATAAAACAAAATGCCAATAATTCTATTAATAAACTCTTTAATTCTGCTATCCCTAGGAGAGGCATCCCCCTCTTCTAGGCTTTCTCCCAAAATGAAGTATCATCACAGAACTTCTACAAAATAACTGCCTCATCCTAGGAATGCTAATAGCCTCAATAGCAGTGTTACATTTATTCTTTTATATATGTCTCATTTATTCAATTTTACTTACCATATTTCCAACCAACAATAACCCCAAAATAATTACTCACCACATAAACTTCAAACACAACTTTATTTTCCCTCCCTAAAAATTATAAGTACAGTTGCCCTCCCCCTTTCATCCCAACTAATCATGTAGAAGTTTAGGATATCAAAGTCCAAGAAAACAAACATGTTTAACTTCTGATAAGACTATATCCTACATCTACTGAATGTAAATCAATCACTTTAATTAAGCTAAGACCTTAACTAGATTGGCAGGAATCAAACCTATGAAAATGTAATTAACAGCTAAATACCCTACTTCTGGCTTCAATCTACTTCTGCCTATCAGAAAGTGGGTGGGAGAAGCCTTAGTAATTTCTCTACAACTTCAGATTGCAATTCGTCATGATTATCATCTTAAGGCTTACTCAACCAACTCTAAAGACATCAGAACTCTCTATGTCCTGTTCAGTACCAGAGCAGGAACAGTGGGAAGAGCACTAAGCATCCTAATGCAAGCTGAATTAGGACAATCAGGCACACTATTGGGTGATGACCAAATTTATAACGTCATTGTAACCACCCACATTTGGTATAATTCTCTTCATAGTAATACCAATAATGGTTGGGGGCTTTGGAAACTGGCTTGTTTCAATAATATTTGGAGCCCCTAATAGAGCATTTCCGAGAATAATACTGTAAGTTTTTGACTTCTCATTCCCTCATTCCTTCTTTTTCCAGCATCATGAATAGTAGGAGCAGTAACAGGATGAACTATATACCCACTCCTAGCTGGTAATTTAGCCCATGCAGGAACAGCAGTAGATCTGACAATTTTCTCCTTACATTTAGCTGGTGTATCATCTATTTTAGGGGCTGCTAACTTTATTACTGCCATTATTATTACTATTGTTGTTATTGTTGGTGTTTGTTTGTTTGTTTTTTCGAGACAGGGTTTCTCTGTATAGTCCTGGCTGTCCTGGAACTCAACTCTGTAGATCAGGATGGCCTCAAACTCAGAAACCCGCCTGCCTCTGCCTCCCAAGTGCTGGGATTAAAGGCGTGCACCATCACTGCCTGGCTTATTACTGCCATTATTAATATAAACCCACCACTATAACTCAATATCAAATACCACTATTTGTGAACTCTGGCATTCTTCCAGTCACAATGGTAGTGAAAACCACATGTAGCTGACTAAAGTTGGAAATAAGTAGACTCTGTACAGCCTCCTAAACCTCTGAACAAAATTTGATAGAAAATGAGTGTCTGAAGTGCGGCTTTTCAAATTTGCTTAGAAGTTTTTAATGCAGAGGAATTAACTTACCCAGATTGGAATAGGGCTCCGAAATGGACAGGATTTTAATATGTGCTCTGCTTGTGCTAGCTGACATACATTTCTTACAGCTTCTGTAGTGTCAGTTTCAATGAAGTTCTGAATTGGCTTTTCATTTTGAATACTCAATGGATTAGACCCCTGAACTGAAGCCTCCATCTCCACTCTTCCTACATGTGGGTTTATAGGTAGAACTACATTTTCATCTTCAGTGAGTCTTTGTGACATTGTAACTGCCCTTCTTGACAGCTCTTCAAATCCCAGCATTTCTTCTCTGCTTTCTAACTGTTTTACTGAGCTCTCACTAGAGACAGAAGCACACGGAGTGCTGTGCTGCAGGTGTAACTGATCAAACAGAGCAGTATCAGATGAACTGCAGGCTGGAGTCAAGTTCTCTGTTGAGGGCTGGAGAGAGAGACTTTTTTTCTTATTCTGTAACATTTCAGGATAGTTCTGCTTTTCCATGCTTTGGGAAGGACCTCTTGCTTCAATGCTATAAATACTGGGTAGATCAGCATGTTGCTTTTCCTGTGAAGAGAGTTCTGGTCGAAGCTGTTGAAAAGACTGTTCAGATCCTGCATTAAAAAAAAAAAAAATCACAAAGTCAACAGTGGATAGAGAGTCACAATTTAAGTAAACTGTAAATAGGTTTTATGAACTACAGTTTTAGAAGGAAAAGTTGATATGTATAAACATACAATAAACCCAGTGGTCAGTAATTTTCACAAAAAAGCATGTATTCTCTAATATTGTCTAAGTTCCATTGTTATTCCCATGAGAATTTTGAATAACAAAAATAGAACGTGTGTGTATGTGTGTGTGTGTGTGTACGCATACAATGTTTAGAAAGATATGACTACAGTTAGTCAGGTGGGACAAAAGGGATTTCTGATTGTGTGAGACTCAGTACTGCACACATTCAAGTCAGGTATGTATTGCATTGCTTAAATAAAGGAACAGAACCTCTGATGCAGAGAACCAGAGAGGGGACAGATGAAGAGGTGAGAGGGATAAATGCCAAAGTGATGGAGAGAATCTTCACTTGATTTAGTGGTCTCACTTAGTCACACACCCTCAGTTGTCGCATGAGCCAGGTTAATATCAAGTTGGTTCAGCCTTGGGTTAGGAGAATGTGAGTTGGCTGTCAGTGCTGGGAAGCAGATTGTGCCTGTGGACAATGCCTTAACATGTTTTTCAGATGAAGATTCTGAGCTCTGCTGAGAACAGAAAGAAAAAAGGCTGAAATACTGATCTTATACTACCAGTCAAATCCACCATAGTCCTTTGATATTCTATTCTTTAATTACAGCTTCACCATTACAGTCACAGTTGTGATGATTAAAGAACTCCATTTTCAACCAAGTACCCGTCTTAGAAGCTACTGACCTGAATTTCTGAAAGACAAACTATCAACCTGTACTCCATCCAGAATGCTGTGACTGCTGTGAGATACTGAATTCCTTGCTCTAGTTTCTATAAACGCACTGACTGGTAAGCGGGACACCTCCTTTATTGAGGAGTACAAGGAGCCACACATGGCTGAAGGGAGTGAAGCAGCTTCTCATTCAGCTACAAATTCCACCGAAACAAGATGACTGTGGTCTCCACCTTTTAATCACTCGTCCCTCAACACTCACAGCACTGAACCTCATATACCTGGTAAAAGTCTCTGTCTTCTTGAGATGTCCCAGGGGATGATAAGTCAAAATCTAGATGTGGTTCTAAGGGTTTAAAGAGCTGACGATGCAAGTGTGGAAATATGTGTTCCAATTCTCGAAAGTCAAGGTCCACAGCTGGAACTTTAAGGGCAAAAAAAAAAAGAGATAAGTTTAACTTTAAAAACTTTAATGAAGCTCAGGAAATGAGTGCTAAGAACATGCTCATTAGTGTTAAACATTTCTTTTTTTGTTGTTTGGTTTTGTTTTTTATGTTTTGTTTTTTTAAAAGATTTGTTTATTTTTATGTATATTAGTACACTGTAGCTGTCTTCAGACACACCAGAAGAGATCCCATTACAGATGGTTGTGAGCCACCATGTGGTTGCTGGGAATTGAACTCAGGACCTCTGGAAGAGCAGTCAGTGCTCTTTCCCACTGAGCCATCTCTCCAGCTCCGTGTTAAACATTTCTAATACAGCAAGATTACTTCCATTTGCTCTCCATGCTCACAAGATGCATTCAAAGTAAGTCCAAACATTACTGTTCCCCAGATAGAAAAAGGCTTCCCTGGTTAATTAAGAATGGCAGGCCACAAAAGACTACGTGGGACACTGAGCTGTAAGAGCTCTGAGCTCTCACTTAACTCACTCATCACCAGTGTCTTCCTTGTTGTGGGGCCCATGTGCCGTTGTTGATGTATACTATCTTATTTAATTTCAACTTCTTTTATGAAAGAGGTAAATTAACTTCTCTATGGTCCCATAGGAGCAAATGCTCTAAATCCCACCCAAATCCCTGCCTTAGTTATAGTGATTAATGGTAAAGGGAGCTGTTCTTCTCTTTTTTTTTTTTTTGTTTTTTTTTTTTTTTAAAGATTTATTTATTTATTATATGTAAGTACACTGTAGCTGTCTTCAGACACTCCAGAAGAGGGCGCCAGATCTTGTTACGGATGGTTGTGAGCCACCATGTGGTTGCTGGGATTTGAACTCTGGACCTTCGGAAGAGCAGTCGGGTGCTCTTACCCACTGAGCCATCTCACCAGCCCTGTTCTTCTCTTTAGGCTCTTCAAAAAAAATTTTTTAATTAAAAAAATTAAATTAATTCACTTATGCGTGTGTATGCACATGTACATGACATGGTCATCTGCCATAGTGTAGGTCAGAGGTAACCTCTAGAAGTTGGTTCTCTCCTCCGCCAATGTGGGTTCTGTGAACTGAACTCAGTCAGTTATGACATGGGTTGATAGCAATTGCCTTTAATGCTGTGATGTCTTGCTTATGTTCAGCCTAGGGAGTGGCACTTTTAGAAGGTGTGGCCCTGGTGGGGTAGGTGTGTCACTTGCTTTCGTGGGCTTTAAGACGACCCTCATTTTAGCTACCTAGAAGCCAGTATTCTGTTAGCAGCCTTCAGAGAAGACATAGAGCTCTCAGCATCTCCTGCGCCATGCCTGCCTGGATGCTGCTATGTTCCTGCCTTGATGATAATGGACTGAACCTCTGAACCTGTAAGCCAGCCCCAATTAGATGTTGTCCTTATAAGAGTTGCTTTGGTCATGATGTCTGTTCACAGAAGTAAAACCTTAATTAAGACAAATGCCAAGTCATCTTCTCACTGGTCCCTTTATATTTTTCAGTTAGACAATGCTCCCAGATACTCTGTCTCATAAATGCCCTCAATATTATCTGTGGAACAAATGATGTGCAGGCCATAAGAAATATGAAGCTCAAACAATACTTAAAAACTAAAAAAAGATGAAAGGTGAAAAGCTAGAAAAAGCTATACAAATATTCTTTTAAAATAATTTTACCCTGAAAGTCTCTTTTGTCAGGTATCAGATTTGCTTCAATTACATCCTTGTCCATGATCTGCTGAACATGTGTATGATCACATGTACTTTCTTCCTCCATGGGCAACAGAGAGTTATGAGCACCTAAGGAATGCTGTTGCTGATAAGTGACTTGTATTGAAGGGACTGCAAAACTAAGAGGATCAGTCTCTTCCTGCTTATTGGTAGATTCTTGTTCTAGATGCTCTGTCTGTTCTGAAAATGACTCTGAAATTGAATGTAATGAAAACATTTAATTAACATTTATAATACAGTAATTTAATAATGTCTGGGTACTTCATCACAAACATAATATGTCATAGCAATATATATTGCTGAGATTGGTGGAACCAAGAGGGAAAATGTGCCAGAATGCACACTTGACTTTGCACAGTACTATATTCTATTCGACACTGATGCTTTTTTTCTTTGTAGACTCAACACGGTTTCTACCCCAAACCTAATCCCTTGGACACACTATAAATAAGCAATGCTTCTTCCACTACCACACTGCAGTCCAGCCAGTGCAGTTCCTTAAATATGTTCACAAAGTCTGATAGTACCTGGATCTGTGAGGCTCAAATCTGTGATTTCATAACTTAAGAAGCTTCCAGTAGAAACAGTTACTGAAGACAATGGCTCCTGAGAAATCTCTTGTGTTTCAGCCTAAAATGTAAAAGGGAAATATTAGATCATGACCATGACACATCTAGAAAACCCACAAATCATCCACATTTGCCAGTTGTCAATTCTGAGCTCAGGTCAAGTGTAGGAACCTTCACAGTGACAAAATTCAGTACTAAAACCTTTTCATCATTGCTCAGAGATGACCACACACACACACACACACACACACACAGATATGTACACACCCTCACACCCTCACACATCCATCCATCCACCACTCTTCCTTCTCTCACCACAGACAAACTGCTTTGTAGTTTTGCTTCTCAGAACTAGAGAGATCATGCCCCAGACCAAAAGGCCTTCTGATGCTCAGATTTGGCTATTTTCATCACTGATCCACTTCAGTAGATCTCAGAGAACAGACTTTTAAGTTTTTAATGAACTAAACAAATATAAAACCAAACTGCTTAATAAATTACACCAAATAGTACTACTAACCTCATCGTCTGGCTTTACAAGGGGACCCAGGTATGTACACGCTTCTTCTTTTGAGATAGCATGACTCAATACTGCATGATCCTCAACATCAGATTTCTTGACTTTAACTAAAATGTGAATTTGAGGGATCAAAGTAGGATTAGGGGCAATTAGGACAAAGTAAATTTTAGTACCAGAGGGTGTCATTCTCTGCATTTCTATACCTTATTTTTTATTTTCCTTCTTAAAATTGCCTTACCTCAGGCCAAGGGAAAAAAATATCAACATTTATTGTCATCTATAATTCTCACCAGGGGAATAGTCATTAAGAAAAGAAGGAAGAAAGAAAGACAGAAAATGTAGTTGTCACACTAGTCAAGGGAAAAGTTCCTTTAAAATATTTAAAATTAATTATAAAGCTGGGAGAGTCAAAAATACGTATCAAAATATCAAAACTGACAATGTCCTGTACTGTTGTTCCAACTATAACACAAAAAGCAGGTGCTGGAGTCAACTCCTCTCTTGTGAACCCTCCAATAGAAAGTCTCTCATGTCCTATGTTATGCTTTAACTACAACTCATATACCAATTATCTGTGTTTAAATCAAGCTAAGATAAAAAGAAATCTTTGAAAGTTAATGACTTAATAAGCAACTTAAAATGAATAAAGTGGTGTTGGAGCTTTGCTCTGAAGGCCATCAAACAATATTACAACTGCGTATCTATATGTATTTATTAAAAGCAAGAAAATTAAATTTGGATGCCACTGGTTGGTGGAATAACTGACTTAAAATTCTCCATAATATTTATGAGTTTCTTATATTAGGCCCTTTTCTACAATGCCACAACTTTTAGAAGGTAGCTTTCCTACCACTGTATCCACAATGTGGCCTACAAAGATGCCGACTCATCATCCCTCATATACTCCCCATCATGGGACTCACTGCAGGTTGACAGTTTGGCAGTAAAAAGATTTCCTAGCACTTGCAAGACAGAAGCAGAAGGGTCTCTGAGATCCAGGGCAGCCTAGCCCTAGCTTGCATATATCAAGAGAGAAGTTAGTACCACAATGAGCTATTACTGACAGTCACCAAAGCTACTTACACTGTTGCACATAACCTAACAGTAGTCACCTTTTGTAACACTTCCACTTCCTCCATATCTTTTACCTGCTTCAGCATTGTCATCATGGCTTTTGCTGTTTTCTTGGGCAGGTGGTTGGTGACAACCAAATGGATCATGTGCCAGTGGGCTCTCCAAGAAACTTTGTTCTCTGCTTACTGAGACCCTTAATGGGTCTCGGTCTTGATAAAACTCTGCTTTTCCTGGGTGGGAAAAAAAACCCCAAAAAACTTAAAATCCAGCTCATTAAATTTCCAGTTGCTAAAATGACCATTTGTTTTTAGATATATTCACTTTTAGGTGTCTGCCTGATGTTTTGCCTGCCTTGTATGAATATACACTACAAGTGCAGTGCCTTGGAGGCTGGAAGGGGCAATGGATCCTATGGAGCTAGAATAAAAATTGTTCTGTGCATGGGTCCTCTGGAAGAGCAATTAAGTGCTCAACCTCTGAACCACCTCTCTAGTGTATAAATGGCCACTTATCATGTAAAATGGTCATATAGATAATAGGTTTTAAAAATTCAGCCAGTCTTTTAGTACAGCAAATATGCAGGAACTTAGAGGAAAGCTTCTAAAATATATGATGGGGAAAAATTTGAACTAATAGAAAATATGGAACCAGCCGGGCATGGTGGCGCATGCCTTTAATCCCAGCACTCGGGAGGCAGAGGCAGGTGGATTTATGAGGTCGAGGCCAGCCTGGTCTACAGAGTGAGTTCCAGGACAGCCAGGGCTACACAGAGAAACCCTGTCTCAAAAAACCAAAAAATAAAAGGAACCAAATCAAAAACTAACTTTTTAGTCACATATTCACAGAACAAAAGAAGGATGTACCAAGGTGGAGTGTTGGAGGAGCCCCCTTACCCCAAAAAAAGACTGTTAACTCTAATCAGGCAATCAATACATTCAGAAGCAAAGAAAAACAATAAAATAAAAGAATAAAGGAAAATTATCCAGAAAACAAAGACAAAAGAAATGAGCTACAAGGGAGAAAAGAAGGAAAATCAATACCAATTAGTGTTTTCAACTTAATTATTAACCTGTGTCCCCTCTACCTGCTCTACCCATATGAAATTTCAACCAAGCTGTAGTTTGTGGATTAAAAAAAATCACTACAAAGTTTTCACTTGTCCCTCAAACAGTTGTTATTTTGTTGGGGTAAAAGACATTTTATGAATGACCTTGTTTAGCAAGGCACACATCTTTAATCCCAACTCTTGCAAAGCTGAGATAAAGGATCACACGTTTGAGCACAGTCTGAGCTACACTGTGAGCCCCAGGACATCCCGGGCTACATTGCAAGACTCTGCTTCAAAGAGCCAGAAAATAAACGGCACGAATTACTGCAGCCATCCAAGAAAAATAAAAAACAAAAAAACAAACCAGGACAGTCAGGATTGAGTGGGAATGGAAAGTGGGCAGTTTTAAGGGTTCAAAGAGGTAAGAAACAGTGATTTATTGGATTAGGACACCAACCCTTAAAGAGGAAGTGGAGTGATGTGACTTTCCCTTTAGACAAAATGGCATTTTTATAACCTCAAACATGATTCAGTTAACTATAGGAACCAGTGATAAGGAATTTTCTCACAATCATTCTAAATTAGGCAAACTATTAATTTCCTTAATGGGAAAAGGCTTCCAAAGCTAGTGAAAAAATTCCGATTGTCATTTCATGAAACATATGTTCTTTCCTACTAAAAGCAAGGCACTGATTCTTAGAGGACCTGTGTTTCCCCACTTTCCCATATTCTTTCAGTAAGAAACCAAGGCACTTTATTTTATGGCTCGACACAAAGAGCTCATATTAACATTGCATTTTTACCTATTCTTACTTTTTTATCAAAAAAAAAAAAAAAAAGCTAATTTTCTTGTAAACAAGATTTGCTCTGGTAAATTCACCAAGAAAATTATCTGGTGACTCTAAAATCTAGAGGGTGTCAATAAATTCAAGATTTTCAGGGAGGACTTTTTTTTTTTTTTTAGATATTTAAATATAAAAGTAATATGGTAAAAGGAATTCTGTTCTAATTGCTAGTAAAGCTAACATTTTAGGCATAATTATCCTATAAAAGATACAAGAAAAAGATCAAGGCCAGCCTGGTCTAAATAATCAAGTTCCTGTCTAGAAACAAAACAAAAAAGCTCCATGCAGATGAAGGAAAAGACTCATGAGAATAGATGGAAGGGAAAAGAGAATCAAGTTCCACCTTGAAGGGTTTCCAAGTAGCAGACATAAAGAAAGCACTGTGTCAGAATGTGGGACAGCAAAGACCTTGTCACAGCAAACTGCCCTTCTCCATATGTTCTCACAGTGCATAGTTTCTTACAGTGCACACTGCCTTCCACATGTGAGACAATAAAGCTCATGTTACATGTTATATTTAAGTCAAAAAGTTAAGTACTTCAGTACATTCTATTTTATCTGTTATTGTGTGTATTTATCCGATATGTGAGAGTGTTGGTGTCTGTGTGCCATGGCATGGCATGTATGTAGAGGTCAGAGGACAACTTTTGGGAGTTGGTTCTCTATTTCTACCCGGGATCCAGAGACTTAACTCCAGCTGTCAGGCCCATGCTTTTTACTTGGTAAGCCATCTCTCCGCCCCCCCAATTTTTAATCATTTTTATGTAAACCAGTTTCTCTTTCTACAAGTACTCAAAGACTGCCTCTTGGATACATTTTAGCATACTGAGAAAAAGTAAAAAGCTAACAAACTGGTAAGATGTATTTTTATCACCTTGTTTACCTGGCATGGAAATTCTGCCACTTGCTGGTGACTCTACTTCCTGTATAGTACTAAGCTCGTGCTGGTT
This sequence comes from Mus caroli, assembly GCF_978045245.1. Taxonomy (NCBI): domain Eukaryota; kingdom Metazoa; phylum Chordata; class Mammalia; order Rodentia; family Muridae; genus Mus; species Mus caroli. The sequence continues at coordinate 11,971,159 of NW_028227266.1, forward strand.
TAAGTCCAAAACACATTTAACTTTGGAGACAGGTGGCTTTGAGGCTCTATCACTCAGTTCTTTGGCCAGACTCTCACCTATCAAGTCAAGAAAAGGTTAAGCAAATGAAACTTTGTGACTATCCAGCAAGCTTTTCTCCTATCAGCTAGCTGCAGGGACAGGGTATAGTCAGAAGGTAACAGGGATCATCTTACCACTGTGCTCAGCATGGACATCTGAATGTGGCTGCTCACCATGAGAGCTCCCCTGGCCTGCGTCTCCCCAGGTAAGGCCTTGGGTGTGAGGAAACCACCCTCCCAGCTGTTCTCTCTTCTGCATTTCCAAGTCATTCTCACCTGTGGGATTCCTTGCCTGAAAATATAGGTAGGGAAATGGGAATGAGGGTTAAGAGGTCACATGAATAAGCCATGAGAGTTAAATCTCACTTGAGTCAGAACCTCAACTGAATGACTACGTCCATCACTATAGCAGTTTTGCCCCGCATCTCTGTAATGGCCTACTTCATGGGCTCTACAAAGTACTTGGAAAGCACCATATATTTATCACTTTTTGTTGCTCTGTAACTACAAAGTCCCTGTAACTGTTTCCACTGTTGAACAACCTATTTAGGGAAACCTGAACCCTAGAATAAACAATCTGCTTTATGTTGACAGATCAAAACTGGGACATACTTTTATCATTGAACGAGTAAAACTCCCAGTGCAAAGTTTGTACGTTGGAGCCCCACACCAAGCACTAGATTCCTTTGCACCTGTTAACACATTAGACCCGAGTGCTTCCCTTTGCCTTTTTTCCCCATTACTTTTCCTTCATAACCCCAGGATTTTAACTTCTAGGTTCAAGTACCTCCTGAACATCTAGGTGCTGCACAACTGTTTGCACTAAGGAAGTTAAGAAGTGGCCTAAAGAAGAACAGACCCATTCTAACTAAATATGTGTCTGAGTGATGACACCAGTTTTCTCAGCAACTCAAATGTAAGAAGTGTAGGTCTGGCCTCTATCAGATTATAACCATACCAAATACACCATTATGTCACTTGGGGAAAAACAGGACACAGATTTTGATTCATATACAAATGTTAACAGTCATTAGAGAACAGGATCTACCACACTATAAGAATTCTATTAACCAGCCCTTTTTATAATTTTATCTGAGAACCCACTGCAACAAAATTCCTAAAGATGCATATTCTTTAATGTTTACTGTATTTTAAAAATGACTCTATAAAGTAGATACATTTGTTTTAATTTCCACACTCTCAATAACTAAGGAGAAGGTTGGTTTAGGATTAAAATGGAATCAGGTTTAAATATCTATTATGCTGAAGTTTTAAATTCAGAACATACCTGACTGACATTAAAGAAATTTTTCAAGGTCTCTCTGTGTTTTTGGATTTGCTGCTGTAAGGATGTCTGTCTCTGCACAAGCAATTCTTCTTGGGCTTTTTGCCTAGAGTGTAGAGTTTCTCTTTGTAGATTCAGCTGCTTCTGAAGACTCATGTTATCTTGCTGAGTTAAGACAGATTGGGAACAGCTTAAAAGTCTGTCCTGCAATCTTGGGATCACAGCATCATTAGGAGCTGCATGCTTCTTTTCAGATAAATACAACTCACAAATGCTTTTAGGTTTACTTTCTGCAAAAGGTAGTGAAATGAATGGATGCTCTATTTCCTTGGACCGAAACAGAGGGAGGGAATGCTCAGAAGATTCACTTTTGTTTTGGCTCTTTTGTTTGTGTAAAAGCAGTTCTTTATGAAATACCTTTTCTAAGTCCACCTGCTCTGTCATGTTATCCTGCAGAGGCAGATGAAGCTGTGAAAAGCTCAGACACTCATCATGGGACCTGAGCATCTCCGTCTCATTACTTTTAGTTGGGAAAGACTGTAAGGTCCCGTCAGAATTGGCAATGGGCAGTGCTACCTGGGATGAAAATAGAGAGGAGCTAATTTGTTTGGAAGATACCCTTTGCTCCAATTTATTTAACCTCTGCAAAAGCATTTTCTCTTGCATTTCCTGGCCAGATCTAATGGCTTCCCTTTGCATATCTAACTGCTGTTGAAGTGCCTTTAAGTCATCATGTTGAGGCTGGATAAAATGCTCAGCAGACATCTCTTCAAATTTACATGGTCTGGGAAACATCAACCCTTCTTGGGCTTTCTCAGTAGAGTGAAAAGAATTTGTTGGTGCATGAAGGTGTTCTGGATGTGCAGTCAGATTATTCTGCTGAGGTAAAGCAGTATGTGATAAACCCAAGGTCCTGTCAGGCAACTCCAGCATCTCAGGATAACCTGAAGATACGGTGTCACTGTTGGCTGAACATAGTTCTTGTGCTCTTTCAGTATCAGAAACAGGGAATGAAGCAAGTGAATGCTGTGGTATCAGGGGAGAAAATGGACCAGCCTGCTCTGGGAATATTTTTTCCTTCCATTCTCTTAGTGTTTCTTCATGAGCTTCTTGTCTAGAGTGGATGATGGCTTCCCTTTGTGTAGCTAATTGTTCTTGAAGGGCCTTCAGACTGTCTTGTTGAGGCTGGATGAGCTGGGAAATCTTCAAAAGTCTATGCTGCAGTTCTGGTATCTGAAGATGGCTTGACTTGACTTTACTGTCACTCTCTGTTGAGAGAGGGTGCTGTGTTATACCAGAGTCAGCAGATGGCAAGGACACACACGATGGCAGTCTTAATGAGGCTTTGAAGGACGAAAAGCCTGTCTGTTGAGAAGATGGATTTTCTGGAGTCAGAGGACTAGATTGAAAGCTCTCTTTTTCTGTGTCTACCCATTCTTGGTGTTCCTGCAAATTATCTTGGAGAGGGAATGTATGTTGTGAAACTCTAACTAGTCTTTCCCGAAATCCTGGAATCTTAAAATGTCTTAAGGGATCAGTACTATCACTTTTGACTGATACAGACTCCTGGGATATTTCCCATTCGGTTGTTTGGGATGGAGAAGACAAGGCATCAGTCTGTTGAGAATAGAGCCCCTTTTCTAATTCATTTTGCTTGTGAGCAAATTCCTGATTTTTTTTTCTAGCACCAAGTATAAGCCTCTGAATGTGTGTCTCTTCCTGGAGTGATGTAAAATGTTCTTGTCTTGGCAGGCTGTGCTGTGGAAAGCCATGGGTGATCAAATGACTGGAGAGAACTCTATTTTCTTTCTTAGATGAATACACTTCCTGGAGCCGCTTAGGTACAACTTCTGAAACTGCATGAGAAGCATCTGAATGCTGAACAACCACGGAGGAGAGTGAATCTACTGGCCCAGCCTCACTGTCTTCTGAACATCTTTCTTTATATAAAAGTAATGTCTCTTGACCATCATGTCTAGGCTGAATCATACTCCTCTGTATAGTCAGCTGTTCTTGAAGCAACTTTAAAGTGTTCTGGAGAGGTAGGCTCTGCTGTAGAAAACCTGAAGATCCATCCTGAGCTCTTGAGACTTCAGACTGGCTTGGGAATAGCCCTTTCTTGTTTGTAGGTAAAGGCTGTTTCTGGATTTTTTTAGATTGTGTATCAGCCGATGTTAGTGAACTAAATGACTGCTGAGCTACCTGATTTGGCCAAGAAGACCCAGCTTGTTCAGAACGTACATTTTTATCCAGCTTATTTTGTGTATGTGCAAACAAGACCTCCTGGGCTTCCCGCCTAGCCTGAAGGTTATCCTTCTCAACACTGGACTGCTCTTGGAGAAATTCTAAATGAGTTTGCTGTGATGAGATGGGTTGTGAAGAATCCCAAAGCCTGTCCATATTGTCTGAGGAAACAGTGGCATCACTTTTTGTTGAAGATGTCTGAAAGTTTCCTGATTCAGCTGAGGCAGAGGGCAATGAAGGAAATATATTTCCAATTGGTGAAGGGAGGAATACTGGGAGACCAGTCTGCTGTTCCAGTTCTTTCTGTGTGCATAAAAGCAGCTTTTCCCGAGCCTCTTGTCTTGCCTGAAGAACTTTCTTCTGTAGTTCTAACTGTTCTTGAAGAAATCTTAAGTCACCCTGCTGAGCTGTAATATTCTCTGAGGATGACAAAGGTTGATCATGCATTTGACTGATTACAGACTTGTTTATGGTCGTAAAGGGTTTGTGAATTGTTCCAGAATTGAATTTAACTGGGAGACTAGTAAACGGGCGTTCGGGTACCAGTGGGAGAAAAGAAGACGGTTCACTTGGCTTAGAAGATATATTTTCACTATCCTCTGATGATATCTGTTGGGAATCTAGACTTTGACAAATTATTACCCTAGGAGGTTTAGATACTTCTCTAGCATCTTGCAATGTTTGTGGCCTAACATAAGACAAAGTCCTTGAAAGTGAATGAGAATCTTTAAGGACGAACTCACAGTCTCTCTGATGTGTGTCCACCTGAGAGAACTGCCACTGACGTTCTTGTGACTCTACAGGCTGCTTAGCTAACATTTCTGATACAGCCATTTTTCCTTGCCTCTGTGGAATGTGACCATGTCTTGGTACCTGAATATGACTCTGCTCTAATGCAGGGATCTGTGAGGGTTGCACAGGTTGATATTTGCTAGGACTTAGTTTCAGTCTCTGGCTTGGATCCCAAGAGTCTGAAGCAGCAGCAGGCTTTTGGGATTGCTGTGGTGGCCCTGACACAACAGAATCAGGTACCAGTGCTGAGGCTGACAGGGATGGGAATCTTTCTTTTAATACAGTTTGGTATTCGAGTAATCGTTTCCTGGCAGTTTCAACAGTCTCCTTGTGTAACCTATCAGGAACAAATAAAAAACCAAATACTATTAAATTTTAATTTAAAAAAAAAAAACCCTCAGATTCTCAAATTTTACACATTAAACTGTATAAATAGCAATCTAAGGCTGGCCACATTTACCATGAAAAAGTACAAGCATTCCCATTGCCCTTGAAGAAAACATGGCAATTTCTAAGGGAATCCCAATTAGATCCTCATATAAAACAAATAATAAATCCCAAAGATGTAGCACACTCTCACATAAATCATAACTTGGTCCATACCTGTTTTGTTGTAAAAGCTGATGTTGATAGTTACGAATCATCTGCCTGTGAGAGTCTTCATCAGAAATCATAGCATGTGACATTGAAGCACAGCAAACCTAAAAAAAAAATTTAATTTACAATTTTCTACAGTGCCAGATAAATGCAAAACCTCAACACATACCTTACTACTAATAAACCTGATCACTTTTACCCTGGCACAGCACACAAACTGAAGAGGAAATATGTCACGTTGGGTAGAACATAAAAAGCATTTTCTGGCCTTTCAATGCCATCCTACCTCAGGCTGATCAGCTTGCTTTCTTTGCTCTTCCAGTTGAGCCCGGAAACAATCAGTTTCTAACCGTAACTTCTGTTGCTCAATTTGTTCAAGTAATTCCAACTGCTTCTGCTTCTGCTCTTCTATCTCCATTATCTAGGTAATGAGAACACTATTATTCTAACTAACAATAGACTCTCAAAAGTTCATACACTGCATTAAAAAGAAACACGTCATCACCAAAAGGACTGATTATCCATAAAATAAGTAATCTTGAATCTGCCAGTGGTGTTGCAAGGGGGATTATGGGAGAACCAAGTGGAAAGAAGCACACAGCAGACACCTAAGGGGCAAATGAGTGTAAAGCAGAGACCAAATGCACCCTCTCACCTGGCTGTAAGAAAAAAACATGGTATCAAAGACACATAGATTAAGACATGTTGCACAGATCAAACAAAGCTGCAGCCCCAGGGCGTGCTTACCTGTTTGCGCCTTAATGACATTCGAATTCTGACTGCTTCTTCCTGAGGATGAAGCAGGACTGAACTCTGAGCCACAGCTGGGGCAGGTGGAGACACAGCCATTGCTACAAGAATCCCCAAACAAAAACAAAAGTCAGCATCAATAATTCAGAAAGACGACTCCACTATATTACCCTTCTTTACTAGAAAAAAGATGTGAGGAACCGAGCAAGTTTACTTTGAGGCAGTGACAAAAGTACCTTGTTCCCTTCCAGTCCCTGCTTTGTAGTACAATGGCTTATCTTCACTGCTCAGTGGTCCAGATTCTATCGTCAGCCTATCACTGTCTGTGACTGTAAAAGAAACCACTGTTATGATAGTGTCAAACTTAAAGGGAGCAAATTAACAGGAGCCTTCATTCAGATCAACTATAGATCAACTATTCTCCCTTGTCCTACACAAAGTGGACATTCAGTGAAAGCTTTGTATTCTTTTTGTTAGGTACACACATTAACCATTCAACCTAAGCCAAATACTACAAGAAAAATCAAAGACTAAAGAGAAGCTAAAGAAATGTCAATGAATCTTTACTAGAATAACTAGACTTTAGGGGTTTTAAGATACAAATCCCATCATATGAAGGTAGCTCTTTTGCACAGAGCACTCATTCAACCATCTATCATGGCATGGTAGACAACAAGGAATATTGTACTAAATGACAAGAGGCTTCAAGGAGGTTGGAAGTTTGAAAGGAAGACATAAACGTCATATAACCACCTCAGAAAAACTTAAGAGAATTAAAAACAGGCACTACATAAAGAAAACAAGGGCTGTACTATAAAATAAATAAGGATACTAGATTAGTGAGTCAGGTGTGATTTCTCTGAGAAAATGATCTTTAAGCATCACTGAAAGGTAAGGAAAGAGGTCAGGTGAAGGAGATGAACAGACCCATCCAAACACCAACAAGTATGAAGGCCCTGTGAAGGGAAAAAAAGGAAAACAAAACAAAAAACCCACAAACCACCCACCCACACACACCCACACCCACACTTCTTGGGTTACTCAAGAAACTAGAAGACTTACAGACAAGTGGTATACTCATTTGAAAGAGAAGAATGCAGGAAGGTGAAAGAGGAGACTGTCTATTCTATTCCTGCAGGGTATTTTCAAAAGAACATAATTCCAGATTCAACAAGAGCTTCCTTTTACTGGGTTTCCAACTCTGTATTCTCTCTACTTTTCTGCCTCCTGCAGCTTCTTCTACAGTTGCAATCCCTTGGGTAGTCATAGGTAAGTTCTCTTCTTATTGAATTCTTCCCTCTAAAAAGAAATGCCCATTCTCATGGCCCATTCTCATTTAAATATCTGACTTCTTGAATTCACTCTCTTGCTTTAAGCTATTCAACTAATTCAACAAAAACTGAGTACTTTTTATATACAAGGTGTCTTGAGAACAGAGGAATGAATAAAATCTTCAAGTTTCTCTCTCGCAAATGGGTTAGATATGAACAAAATAAGCAAAATAAAGTAAGTCTACTTCTTGCCTGTTGGTAAGAGCTATAAAGAAAAAGCAGGGTGAAAGAGACTGTGAAGAGATGGGAGCATTACTAGGGTGGCAAAGTCTATTCAACTGTGCTTTCTCAGCAAGACGTCTATGTTCACTTTACTTAAAATACACCCTTCTGCCCTCCCAGTAAGTGGTTAACCATTGAGCCATCCCTCCAGCCTATGTCTTAACTTTTGGCCTCTGTTCTTTGTTTTCTCATACATGAGTCAACTACCACCCTCCCACTCCCACCCTCGAAATCACCTCCTGGCTGCCAGAAATGCAGGCCGAAACCAGGGCTTTGAAGCTCTACCACTGTTCTAAGCCCCAAACACAGGTATGAGCATCCATCCTTTTACCAATGTGCCATCAGACAGAGTAGTGAAGAAAGCACCTTGCTCCTGCTCAAAGGACGTCGCTGTTCTCTCCTCCGTGATAATGGCTCCTGAGTCCATGCTTGGTACTTTACTCTCAATCTCAATGATGCTCGAAGTCACGTCACCTTCATCCTCAGACACAGATTTAATTGTCCAGAGAGATTTTTGACTTCTAATCTTGTTTAATAATCTTTTAAAAAGAATTCTTGAGGGGATTTGTTGGATCTTTGTTGTCAAGGGCACTAAAAAATCAAAACTAACTTCATTACATTTATGCAAATTGTGTTACGTTTACACTCTATAACTGCTATAATTATTTAGCTAAAACAAAAGCACAATTTTATTTTCAGTAAAAGGTTAGCAGTATATTCAACAATAACTTCTTAGTTTAACAACCAAGTATAATTTTTTCAACTTAAATTCAAATTTAGACCATTTCCAATAACATAATAAGTATATATAAATTTCAAGCTTAAATCTCAGGAGGTCACTCTGCTTGCTAGGTGATGGCAGATGCAGAACTCCCAATTAGCTTGTGACTAAGGTTAGTGTTTAAGTCATGCACTATAAGATTTTATGTTCTGTGCTAGGGAATGACCCAAACAGTTCTTAGCAGGCAGGCTTCAGAAAACAAAACAAATTTTATAGCCTTCAGAGTAAGGACTCTGTTTTCAAATCATTCTTGCTAAGACCTGACATGAGCTTGTCTGGCATCCTAAGGAAACCCTTTCACTCACTCTCAAACCAGAAACAAGTATTCTTCCACAGAGATGGCACAACCTTAACTATAAACAGAACTCAAAATTCTTTACAGGAGCAAATTGTGATGAAAGCACACGATGTTTTGTTTTAATCAAAGACTAGGAACACCAAAGAAGTAGAAAACTGGAAATTAGTACATTTTCATCCATATTCAAAGAAAAAAATCTAACAGAATAAAAAGGTAGCAAACAGTTCAGCACATAAAAACTAATGTTCAGCACAGTAATTTGCACTTAAATTCAGATGTGCCTGTCAACACTGTCCAGGCCACTGCAACATCTGCACGCAGTACCAAAAGGTACTTTCTCCTTTTTAGTCTGCATATTCAAAAGGTAACTTAACTGCTCCCTACCTTAATGCTATACAGTAATTTTATCCCGTTCCTTAATTATACACACACACACACACACAGCATATACTTAAGTAATATTTTTTTGCCTGGTTCATTCAGTTAACTATTAGTCTGTGACCTACCCATTTTTACAACAGATTGACCATCCATCCACCCACCCATGCATTCATCCATATTTTGTGTGTGTACCAGGGATGGAATTTAGGGCAAACACTCTACCACTGAGCTACATTGCCAACTTTTATTTGTAATTATTTTCAATGAGGATTTAGTTTAAGGAGGGTAATAGGAATGCCTAGCCTTTTGTTGTTGTCTTCAAGAGACAAACTACTGTTAATTTGTCCAGAGCAGCACCAAACTTCGGGATGTCCTCTTGGCTCAGCCTCCTGAAGAGATAAAACTACAGACTGTATGGTAACACACAGCTTCCTAGCTTTAGCAACATTAAGCTAGATCCTAACATAGATCAACAGGAAACAGAAGGTTTCTTTATGTAATGCTAGGCTTCAATTTTGAATAAAAAGTTTCATTAAAACAATTAAAAATAGGGTGGGTAAACACTAAACCAATCCACTCTCTGCTAAGCGCAGAGTCAGCGTCTTATAGGTGAGGAGAGACTGGTGGGCTGAGCAGACAGGGAGAAGGAAGCCCTGAGTTAGTACCATAAAGAGCTAGTTCCACCATGTAGGGTGCCTGTGATGAGATGTAAACCTGAGTAGCATGACATAAAGGAAATATAGGTAGAAAAGAGGAAAATGAGCTCAGCTCAATGGTGTGGGGGTGGTCTCTAAGGAGATACAGAAGTGATAGAGCAAAGTGTGTAGTCTGCTTTAGGTAACCAATTACCATCACTCAATGACATTCATTCATTCATTCATTCATTCATTCATAAGGGAAGGGAATATGAAGGTCAGAAGACAACTTGTAGGAGTAGGTTCCCTTCTTCCAGAATGGGGTCCCAGGAAATCAAAGTAGGTTGTTTGGCTAGGAGACAAGTGACTTTACCCACCAAACCATCTTGCTGGACCCATCAATCACCTAAGTTAGGAAGTGAACGTTCCAGTAGGCAAGAGATGACTAAGTTTAGTGCTGGATATGGGTGTTAAGCACTTGTGGGACAGTCAAGTAAGAAAGTTCAACGCTGAAGGTAGGGGTGGAGGGTAGAAGATCAAAGTTTGTATTCCTCATCATGATACATGAAGTACCCAGCAGGAATGGAACACAATAGAATGTCTAATCATCTGGTCAACTCTAAAGATTGCTAAGCTTTCAAATAACTTTAGAACTAAGCATCTATCTCATGTAACCTAAAGGTCATTACATAGTGTGACATGTGATTGGCTCCCTCCTGCAAACACACAAGCAGAGTGGCAATGCTCCCATTAGTAATCTTTTTTGCACTTAAATTGAACAGGTTTCCTAAGTATTAGCTAGTGACTGAAATGCTTTTCTGTAAGTTTTAACATGCAGCTTAAAGGCTTAGGTCCCTGTTCCACTAGAATATAGTATTTCAGTGTCTGGCACTTGACAGTTCTCAGTTTCACCTTGATTTTCTTGTTCCATTGAAAGGTCCAGTTCTTCATCTTGGAGCTGATCAGACATTGTAGGCAAAGGTTCTGGCTTAAGATGTAAAATCAGGTTTCCTTTCACCTCTGAATAAAGAAATACTGAGACATGTTTCCTTCTAATATGACTGAAAAATACTTAGAAACAAAACAAAACCAAAAAAAAAAAAAAAACCCAAAAACCAAAAAACAAAACAACCCAAAAAAAACCCCAAAACCAAAAAACCAAACCCACAAGTATTTAACTATAAAAATTTCTAAGTTTAAAGCATGAGGGTCCTTTTTATACAATAACTCATTTAAAAATAAACACTGCTTATCACTACAAATGTTATTCCCCACAAAAACATTTAAAAGCACCGGTGAAAGTCCCTTACTCCTATCTGCATTGTACATATCTTCAAAGGCAAACTCCAGCTCTCGCTGCCAGTCTTCCTTCATCTCACTCCGTCGGTATGGCAACTCCAGCATCTGTGGCGGCATCTGTGCCACGGTCTGCCTCCTACGGGCCAGGTCCTCTTTCTGCAGCTGTTTGAGTTCTTCCATCAATCGCTCCTGGTTCTTTAACAGAATAAACAGATTAATGACTGCAGAGTCAAACTTCAGATAGTTCTATTAACGGGCGAGGGGAAAACATGAAGAATCCGGCCTAAAACTACCCCCTCTCCCATTTGTTCTGACCTAAGACATATTACACTAATTTATATATCCAATGAAATATCTGGTGAGTAACATACTGTAAATAGTATGTTGACCCTAGACTAGTAATGGGACAAACTAAGTAGCAGAGGTGACACTGCTGAGACCATCAATCTGAAAGGTGTCTGCCATTACCCATTCTCTGGGGAAAGGAAAGCCGTGGCATCACTTTCTGTTTCAGTGCCAGGGCCCCTACAAGGTGCTGTAGTTCAGCTCTCCGTTTCTTTCAGGTCCTAAGAGATTGTGCTCTACCTGACAATACTTTCTGTCACTCTACACTGATTCCCATGAGTAAAGGGGAGTTGTGTAGAGGACAACTAACATGAAAGTTTAATCAGATTGTCTTAATAAAGTTAGTTGACTTAATTTTGATGGTATGGGCAAAGAAGAGAGATCAGAGAAACTTCTTCAGTTTGTGGATAAGCATTAATCATAAAGAAAATGAAGTATAGAAAAAAACAAAACAAAACAAAACAAAACCAGAGGCTATGAAGGTAACCAGAGAACAGCATATCATTTTATGGTTAGGGCAGAGGGCAAAGGGATTAGAGACAAAAAATATAAAACTGGAAGAGGACAAAATCCAAATGCCAATTACAACAGGCCCTGGAAATATATTCCCAGACCAAGAGGTCTTAGGCTAAAGGCTCAGATAAGGCAATGAAATTAATAGGAAGATGCCATTGCTCTGGATCACTTGTTTGTTCTTTTGTTTTTGTTTTTGAGACAGGGTTTCTCTGTGTAGCCCTGGCTGTCCTGAAACTCATTCTGTAGACCAGACTGGCTCTCTGATATGGATGACTTTATGTGAGAAACACTAGTCTAGAGAAAGAGGAGTGGCCTGCACAACTGGTTTTCAATGATAGCATATGTGCTACTTGCTATTTGAGTAAGTGCATTGCTCTGGCTCACTGAAAGCATGATATGTCACTCCATTAGTATTGTTCCTAATTATGATAAATTTATGAAACTCCATGCATGTTCCTATGAGCTTTATGCAGTCCTCAGGAAACAAATTATGAAACTTAGCTCAGAGGGTGAGCTAAGACAGATCAACAACACAGAGGTAAATCCAGGCAAGCTGTGGAAGCTCATTTCTGTAGCCACTCAACACTGCTGCTTTTATGGAAGGATGGACTCAACTTAATCTGTCCCTCACAGTTTCTGTTGTTATTTATCATAGGGTTACGTCTTATATAAGAATGATAAAAAATTCAGACACTCCCATAATCAGCTTCTAAACGCTGACACCATTGCAAACACTAGCAAGATTTTGCTGAAAGGACCCAAATATAGCTGTCTCTTGTGAGACGATGCCGGGGCCTAGCAAACACAGGAGTGGATGTTCACAGTCAGCTATTGGATGTATCACAGGGCTCCCAATGGAGAAGCTAGAGAAAGTACCCAAGGAGCTAAAGGGATCTGCAACCCTATTGTTGGAACAACATGATGTACTAACCAGAACCCCGGAGCTCTTGTCTCTAGCTGCATATGTATCGAAAGATGGCCTAGTCGGCCATCAATGGAAAGAGAGGCCCATTGGACTTGCAAACTTTATATGCCCCAATATAGGGGAATGCCAGGGCCAAAAGAATGGGAATGGGTGGGTAGGGAAGTGGGGGGCGCTATGGGGGACTTTTGGGATAGCATTGGAAATGTAATTGAGGAAAATATGTAATAAAAATATTAAAAATCAAAAAAAAAAAAAATTCAGACACTCGATTAACTGAGTCATAATTCACTTCCATCTTATGAAAGCTAAAAATTTGACAGAGGTCACAATCTAAACTCTACTATCTAAGTAAACGTCCTTAGGATAAGCACTAAATGTTCAACGGAGCACTTAAAAACTCTCTCCTAAGGTGCCGGGGGTTTAAAATGCACAAACATAGTCAAACATAGAAAGTAAAGAGAAACAGGCTACATGATGAACCATTTTCATGCTGTGCTACGAAAATAAGCAAAGACACGCGCCTACCTTAGAGTCAACACTCTAAGAGGCCGGTCAGTGCTTTTGCTCAGAAAATGCTTAATGGATCAACTGCAGACTTACACAATATAATGCAATAAAAACTACTACATCAAAAAAGTGATTAATCTTCTCAGTAAACATGTAAAACAAAGATACATTACGAAAGCAGCTTTATCTAACCTGAGCTTAAAAGAGGATGGCAAGGGCTGGAAAGATGGCACTGACTGCTCTTCCAGAGGTCCTGAGTTCAATTCCCAGCAACCACATGGTGGCTCACAACCATCTGTGATGCGATCCTCTGCCCTCTTCTGGGGTGTCTGAAGCTACAGTGTACTCATGTAACTAAAAATATAAAAATTAAAAAAAAAATAGAAAAAAGAGGATGGTAAAGGATATTGGGATATTTTAATGAAATTATACCAACATACTATGTGACGGTTAATGTTTTCAGCATGACAACATTTTGAATCACGTGAAAGATGGGTCTTTGAGTATGCCTGTGGGGAATTATCTTGCTTGTGTTGAGGTTGAGGAAACCTGCCCATTGTGGGTGGCGTCATTCCCTGGCTGGGTGCTAGACGGTACGTGAAAGGAAGCTAAGCAGTTGCAGGCATTCCTGCTCTGTTCCTTACTGGTGTAATGTGACCTGTTCCTGCTTCCTTCACTTGCCCTCCATGATGAACTGTACCTAAACTGTGAGGGAAAAGAAACCCTTTCTTAAGTTACTTTTTTCAGGGCATTTTATCACAGCAACAGAAAAAGACAATGAGATACTATATTCATACTCTAGGACTCTGAAACTTAACCCCCCCCCCCCAAGTAGTTCTGCAATGCCAACCAGCCTAGCAGCAGCAGTCACAGGTCACCACAGGTCACAGGGACAGCAATTCTTACTTGGGCCAAATGGATCTTTTTCATGGCTTGGGATCCCCGCACATGTGCCCTTTCAAATTGTTTCACTCTCTCCTGTGCCGCCTGTTCCCGTAGTCTTTCCACTCGTCGAGCTTCTTCTTCAGCAGCCAAATGAGCATCTGGCTAGCAGTCAATCAACACAATTTTAGATCTTTTTTAGGAAGTGTGAAACAAAGAAATAGCTTTAAAAAGTAAAGTCATTAGTAGAAAACCTTTCCTACTTATATAAAATTAAATTAGTAAAACAGGTTTTTTTGGGGAGAAGAGGGATTCGATGTGGAGGGATGGGTTGGGAGGGATTCAAGACAGAGTTTCTCTGTGTAGCTTCTGCCTCCCAAGTGCTGGGATTAAAGGCATGTACCACACCTGGAAGTAAAGCTTTTAATGTCTACAATTATCAAAATATCCAGCCATAAAATGACCGAATTATTAGTACAAAGTCTTATAAATACATTCAAAAACACATCAGGTTTTTTTTGTCTATTCAAAGATATTACTCCTTTTTTTTTTTTTTTTTTGGTTTTTCAAGACAAGGTTCTCTGTGCAACCATGGCTATCCAGGAATTCTCTGGTAGACCAGGCTGGCCTTGAACTCACAAAGATTCACCTGAAGCTGAGGTTAAAGGTGTGCACCACCACTGCCCAGCCTTACTCCATGATTTTTAAGAAATTCCTCTAAATGGCAATGCTGATTCAACTAAAAATGCCAGAATGATGACTAAGACATAAGCCTAGCTTCCTAGAATTCATGCATACACAGTGAGTATGCCACTTACCACACCGTGACACTCTTATGTGAATATTTACTCTCAAATACATATGCTTTACTTGGAAGTCCAGAAAAGGGTGTGTGATTTATTAGAGCTGTAGTTAAAGCTGGTTATAAGAAGTTTAATGGAGGTCTAGGTACTCTATAAGAGCAGTCAATACTTAACTGCTGAGCCATGTCTTCATCACTAAAGGCAGCATTTTGAATGAAAAGCTTTGTTCTTTATATGATCAAATTCTATCAATAAATTGAAACAATATTAATGAAAACATTAACTTTGATAGCTCACTCTTACAATCTTTGTACTCAGACACTGAGTTTGAAACCAATATGGACTAAAGTGAAACACTGTCTCACAGAAAGAAGACGAAAAGTCCCCAAATGCACAGACAAGCAGGTTAAGAGACTGACAGTGAACAGGAAGAATTACACTAATTAACTAAGCCTATTAAAGAAGCTTCTTTTGAAACATAGAATACTTTTGCAAATCTAAATGCCAGGCAGAACAAAAATAGATTAAATAAAAATTATAATGAGCACAGTACATTAAACAAAATAAGCTATTGAAACAGTATTTCACTCTATTCAGTCCATGAAATTTCATGAGAAAAGTTCCTATGGAGCCTCTTGAGTATGAATTTAAAGCAGAATGCCAATTCTGATAAATTAAAATCTTAAGGGGGAGGAAAAACTTCAAAAAATACACAACCCGAATGATAATTATGTCTAATGTAGAAACGCTGAAGTATGCACTATGGAGAGGAGACTAGTTATGGTGGTGCACATCTTTAATCTTAGCACATAGAAGGCAGAGACAGGTACATTTCTGTGAGTACCAGGCCAGCCAGGGCTACAAATTGAGACACAGTTTCAATCAATCAATCAAACAAACAAACAAAGAAACAAACAAACACTGAAGAGCAGTTGGGGAGATGGCTCAGCAGTTAAGAGAACTGACTGTTCTTCCAGAGGTCCTGAGTTCAATTCCCAGTAACCACATGGTGGCTTGCAACCACCTGTAACAGAATCTGATACCTTCTTCTTTCTGGTGTAGCTGAAGACAACTACACCCAATCTATAGAAAATACACACACACACACACACACACACACACACACACACACACACACACACACACGAATGGGAAGAAAGCCATTCTGATGTTGGTACTTTATAAAAGGCAGTTTAATTAACTTTATCAAATGCTATGTAGTTTGAAAGCAATAATATTTCC
The DNA here is from genome assembly GCF_978045245.1 of Mus caroli. NCBI lineage: Eukaryota > Metazoa > Chordata > Mammalia > Rodentia > Muridae > Mus > Mus caroli. Next base: position 11,987,053 of record NW_028227266.1, read on the forward strand.
TCTAGAAATCTATTCTTAATATACAATCAAATATAGATATAAATGCCCAAGATTATTATGTTTCTATTATCTAGTTAAGCATGAACTATGATTTGGCTGTTAAAGGGACTGGAGAGATGGTTCACCAGTTAAGAGCAATGACTACGCTTCTGTAGGACCCAGGTTCAATTCCCAGTACGTTTATGGCAGCTCACAATTGTCTGTAACTCCAGTTCTAGGGGATCAGCTATCCCTTGTTCTGGATTCTGCGGGCACCAGGCATGTGATATGCTACACAGACATCCATAAACATTAAAAAAAAAAAAAAAAAACCAAAAAACAAACAAACAAAAAAACCAACTATTTTTAAATATTCATGTGTACATTTATACATAAAAACAGACTGTAATTCATATAACATTACTCATTTTGTTTTCTGGTAGTGGAACACTGATGTTTCTCCTAGTTTACCTTCTATATAAAGTTCCATTTCTACAGAGTCTATTATTTTATGACCACAAGTTTTAAACCCCACTTTATGTTATAATGGAGCATATTTGGTACAATGTATGATAAAAATATATTTGTCATTTTAAAAGACAGTCACAAATAGTCATGGATTTCTTCCATTATACAGGCACAGCATATATAAACTTCAAAGCACATTTAGAAGGCGTTGTATTCTCTAGAGTAGTTAGTAGGATTGTTCACATTTTGAGAGCTGGCCACACCCGACATAGAATCAAGATAAAATCCAACTGAGTGAACACAGAAATATTCAGGTGAGGTCACAAACAAATAGTAATACGTCAATCACCTGCTTTGTACCCATCTGTCTACTCACAAAGGTGGAAATATGGTGGTAGGTGGAACTGTTGGTTTTCAATGAAGGAATTCTGTTTACGTCAATGTTCTGGAAAACAGGAAATAACACATAGTTAGACTTACAATTTCAATTAAAAGAGGATCCAATACAAATAGTAAAATTGTTTTTTCTTTTTTGAAACAGTATTTTGCCTTGTAGCCTGAGACTAGCAAGTCTCCTGTCTCAACCTCCTGAGTGCTGGGATTACAGTGTGTACTGCCACAAAACTGCACTAATCTATGCTATACTTTGTTCTAAAGTCTGTTATATTTTAATCCCCACTAGAAGATGCTAGGAGGGAACAAGATACAAACTTCAGGAGTGGTGAGGGAAGTTCTTCTAATGAATAGATTCATCCTTTTAAGTGATTAATGGATCCCAAGGCTAATTGTTTATAAAGTGAATCTGCTACAAAAGCCAGTTTGCATAGATCTCCTTGTTTGTGGCTTTGATGCTCTCCATCAATTTGTGACTGCCAGTGAGAAGACCACCACCAAATGTAGCCCATTAGACTTGGAGAAACATAGTCTTTTCTCTATGAATTACTTTGCCTATTGCACTGTATTATTAGAAACAGAAATGCACTAAGACTAGTGTTAAAATCTGCTTAATAATGGAAAAATCTTTTCAGTTAAATTACTTCATCTTAAAAAAATTACTAGACCTTCTAATTCTTCAAATACCTTCGAGATATCTGTAATTAGTCAATGTTTCTATTTCAGTTCAGAAGCTCACTCTAACTTCTCAGTTGTGTAAAGAGACATTTAGTTTTGCTATAGCACCGCCTACACTCTTTACTGGGGACTTGTATCCAGGGCCTTGCACATGCAAGGCAGGTGCTCCTTCACTGATGTCATCTTTAGAACTGAGAGCACTTTCAAATGTCCTGAACACAAATGTGCTTAAAAGACACACCAAATCAAGTTAGAGCAAAACTAGTCACAAAAATTCCACTACTGTTCATCATGAATTAAGTTCTGGTCTGGAAATACTAGCTAATATTTAAGCACACTAATTCCACAAGTCTCAAAAAGCTGAAATGAGCTACTTGCCCATTTCTGTTATTTTGGCATAAAAACAGTCAGGCCATTACAACTTATTACGTATTGATATATAATTAAATCAATTATACTAAACAAGGGGTTTCTGAGAGCTCACCATAGCCAACCTAGGCATTGTAATAAAACAGAAAATAAAGTAACAATCCCTGCTCTCAAGAAACTCTTGAAAAAGTTACAATTTAAAGTTAAAAGTTAAAGTAACACTTCTAAAAATGAGTGCTTAATGAATTGACATTCTGTATGTAACCTGATGAAAGTTCCTTCACAGAGAAATGCCAACAATTTGAGTCTTTTCTGCATCTGGCTTTGTCCCTCAGCTTTTGGGGTGGGGGTGGGGTTTGAGACAGGGTTTCTCTGTGTAGCCCTGGCTGTCCTGGAACTCACTTTGTAGAGCAGGCTGGCCTCAAAGTCAGAAATCCGCTTGCCTCTGCCTCCCAAGTACCGGGATTAAAGGCGTGCGCTACCACACCCGGCATCCCTCAGCTTTTTTATGAAAAGAAAGCAAACAGTTATTTCTATGTCATATGGTCATGGTAACAATTATTGTGGGAATCACAATGTGTCTGAGAAATCACCTGATAAACCACAAAGCGGTAACACTGACAAGCGCAAGGGGAGATGTATAACCGAGGAATGATTAGACAGCTATAACATGGATGAGTGGGGAAATGGACAGGACCCCTCCCGAGATTTAAATTATCACCAATCATTATTAGTTAAAACACAACTTCCAGTGAACTAGACTTTAGAGCTTAGTCAAGTCAGTCCATGCACTGTCAGTATTGTTAGGATGACTTGTTAATGATTTTGCTGAGTTAGCATCTAGCTTCCAGTCTGAGTTCTGCTCTGCTCTAAGCTACCACTGGACTTAAACCATTAGGGTACAAGCTAAAAGCAGAGCTCACCAGTACCTGAGCCTGCTTCACCCATCAAAGGGGGAGACAAAATATTTAACTATGACAAGTCTCATAACTACACATACCTGGGTTTTCTCTCTCTCTCTCTCTCTCTCTCTCTCTCTCTCTCTCTCTCTTTCTTTCTTTCTTTCTTTCTTTTTTCCCTGCATCTAGTACTATTTCCAAAGGCAGGGCAAAAAGGAAAGGTCATGTGCTGGACACCTTGGAGACAAAAGCAGGCAGATCTCTATGAGTTTGAGGCTAGCCTGGTCTACAGAGTGAGTTCCAGGATAGCTAAAGCTACAAGAGAAACCCTGCCTCAAGCAAACAAACAAACAAAATAAAAATCAGGAACTAATTACGTCAATCCAACAGAGGTTACCTTTATTCTCAGCAGTAGGAAGGCAGAGGCAGGAAGATCTCTGAGTTTGAGGCCAGCCTGGTCTACATAGTGAGTAGGACACTCAGGACTACATGGAGAAACTCTCAACAACATTAATAAAATAAAATAAAATAAAGTAAAGTAAAATAAAATAAAATAAAATCGGGGCTGGCGAGATGGCTCAGCAGGTAAGAGTACTGACTGTTCTTCCAAAGGTCATGAGTTCAATCCCCAGCAACCACATGGTGGCTCACAACCATCAGTAATGAGATCTGAGGCCTTTCTTCTGGTATGTCTGAAAACAGCTACAATGTACTTACATAAGACAATGAATAAATCTAAAACAAACAAACAAACCAAAAAAGCAAATACCTGTGTTTGGGTTTTTTTGGTTTTTGTTTTTTGAGACAGGGTTTCTCTGTGTAGCCCTGGTTGTCCAGGAACTCACTCTGTAGACCAGGCTGGCCTCAAACTCAGAAATCCGCCTGCCTCTGCGTACTGAGTGCTGGCATTAAAGGCGTGTGCCACCACTGCCCAACCCCAAGCCTGTTTTTAAAGGTGCACTTTAGCAGATAAAACACAATGGTGTGCATGACACTGAGGTTTTCAACACTATGGCTGTTCACATTTGCAGTCTTAGTGTCTCACTAGTTTACCTTAATGAAGTCTAAAGAAGGGGATTCCTGGAAGCTAAGAGCCTTAAGAGAAAAGTGATGAGCTTGTAGAATTAGATCTTGAAATAAACTCTGGTTCTCTCCTGAGGTTAGTTAACACTTGATCTTCATGTTTCCTAACTTGAGACACAGCTGTAACCTTTACTTTGCATGGCTGTTATGGTGAGTAAATAAGACATACCATAACCATAGATATGAGTAGTGTCCACTCAGAACCTAGGAACTGTTCTTGGGTAAAAGTTTAGTGTAGATTATGTAAATAGAAACTTCGTTTCATGATTGTTTGCTTGGTTTTTCAAGACTGGGTTTCACATAGCCTACTCTAGCTTCCAAGTTGCCATGCAAGCAAAACTATCCTTGCACTCCTGATTTTTCTGCCTTCATCTACAGGAAAGGGGGTCCATGTTTAGCTAAGATGTTTGAGAAAGTTTGAGAAAGCTAAACAGTTTGCATTTCTCTCCTCAGATTTCTCATATTTGAGTTTTATGTTTGGAAAAATGGTTACACAGACACACCTCCACTCAAGATCCTTAAATGGCACACATTAACCTCAAGGGACTCAAACACTCTTAACTTAGTCCTTCAAACCAAAGTCCTATTTTTCCCTTTTATACCATAAACTCACAACCAGCTCAAAACATATTCTAAGATACAGTTCTTTCCCAGACACCTGGATAAGTGTGAATAAAGAACCCACTGTAAAACATGTTTTTGGTTTTTTTTTTTTTTCTCTTAACCAAACAAGAACACAATCACCCTAGCCGAGCAGTAGTATCACACACCTTTAATCCCAGGATTCAGGAGGCAGAGGCAGGTTAATCTCTGAATTTGAGGCCAGCCTGGTCCAGGACACCCAGGCCTACACAAAGAAACCCTGTCTCAAAAAACAAAAGAAAAAAGAATATAATCACCCAGATCTTCTTAGTTTATAAGAGCTAAATATCTATAAACAACACACGTGTGCACACACACAGCAAGGTGTGTTGAAGATCTAGAAGTGGGGCTGTATATGTTCACAGGGAGCCAGAGTTAATTTTCTGGGCTATAGAACCAAGAAGCACTTGAAAAACATGGATACAGAGCCAGCTTGAAGAGCCTTACTTTCAATGAAGAGGATTTGAACTTCCAAGAAAGATAAAAAAGAATAATTACAATAGCTGTGTGTAGCATAATAAAATCCCACATCTCCGGAATGATAGTCACAAAAATGAAAGAGACCCTACCACCGCTGCCAAAAAGGAAAAACCAAAACAACAAATTTGCTATTCTGGAACTGATAATTCTATCCACCCAGCACTCTGAAAAGCATTCTCCTTCAAGAAGCTAAAGGCTGGCTTATAAATATTAGAAAATATAATAAAAGCAACAAAAAAGCACTATGGGTTAAAATACCGCCTGCCCCTTTAATTCCCTGTGCGGTCCTGGGGGAGTAGCTGAAATAGGAGACTTCCCTGGGGGCCCGCACTGGGTCATGGCAGATGGCTCAGTGAGAGCAGGGGGGCTGACAGAGTCTGACACTCACGCTGACCACACGCACACAAATACATGACAGAGATCCTCACACCAGTATTACTTTTTCATGCTTTTTTTTAAAAAAGCTTCTATATAAAACAACTAATTTTGACAATCATCTCTATAGCCACTCCAATGACCACGAAATGCTAATGTAAGTAAGAAAAGTGAATCTTTTCTTTTTCCCTCTTTTTTTTCTTTTGAAACAAAGCCTTACTATGCTCAATAGCCATCCTCCTGCCTCAGCTTCACAAATTCTGGGAATATAGGTATGAGCTAGCACGTCCATTCTAGTACTCATACAGATTGTCCATAGAACAATTAATGTAACTTTTCAGCAAATAAAGGCTATAAAAAAGTAAAAAGCAGAATGGCCAGTAGCATGAGAGAAACCAAACCACTATGCTTTGCAAACACAAATTGTTTTGAGATATGGGTTTTGGGGAAAAACTCAACAAATATGGGAACAACAAGTATTAGGTAACACTGAGCAAAATGTCCATATTGTTATTTTGTACAGTTCTTAAAGATATACATTAAAGTATTAATGGTTAAAACAGTATCTAGGATTTAAAATACTCCATATATACTCATGTATTATTATTTAATTAAAACTCGTTTAAACAAAGCTCTAGGCAATTCACCTCAAAGGGGGATGGGACAGGCGGTGGCAGCCTGGCCATTTTAGCAGATCTCTGTTTTTCCACAAGCACTGCTTCCTTTCGAGCTTTTATGTGCCTTAAAAGACAAGAGATGCCACCAATTAGTTTCTCGGGTAATACCTGTTTTCACCAAGAGAACCAGAAATGCATTTACTTGGTATCAGTCAAAAACATAAAGCCAGAGATTCATCTTCTAGGTGAGTCCACACTCAGTTTGCTGCTTGACAAAACATATATGTTTGAACATGTTTACCAGCTACAAGAGGCTTATACAAAGGCAGGAGGTTCAACTGAGAGGGTCAATCAAGTATTTTTTACAATAAGAGCAGAACTAGAAATGTTAAAGATAGGCCACTGTGTAAAATAACGAATCCAGACCATTAACATGCAAAAGTTACTAATGACTGAAGCTTTCCAGTCCACAACTGTAGGTACATGTCTGTGTATGTGCCTGTGTTTTCAGACAGTCTCACTATATAACCCTGACTGTCCTAGGACCCAGTATGTATAGACCAGGCTGGTCTTGAACTCACAAAGATCTTTGTGCTTCTGTCTCCCAAGCAATGGAATTAAAGGTGTGTACCACCGTACCCTGTCCTAAGACCTCTGTAATGCTTTCAATCACACAAAACTTTTTGTTTTTACATCAGAGACAGTTTGTGGCTGGTGTTAAGTCTGAAATGTCCATACATTTCTTCAGAAACTCAGCTAGTAAGGCCACGCCCTGCCACATTAGTGAGCACAGGTCAGAGTGCCGTGGATACACAACCTTTCATCTGGTCCGTCCTTTCGCAGCCTCCCACACACCCTCTATTTTTTGCCACAATGATTTCAGCTGAGAATATGGTAAAAGTTATTACGTCACCTGGTTTTCTGTTTCATTAATATTTCTTTTTGATTTTTCTGCACTTTTAGGGCTTCTTTATGCCTCACTTCTGCTTTTCTTTTTCTTTCTGCTGCCCGCCGAGAAAGAGCATCCAAGTCAGGTTCCTAAAAGTATATATTACTTAAAAATTCATGTTATACAAGAAGAATAGAAATGTGTCTACATGACATCAGCATCTTACCTTGCAATTCCATCATTTCTTCCCATAGTACACAAATATCTCCCAAAGCATGGCAATGGGACCACCACCACGCCATAGTACTAAACATCTAACTTCCTATAAAAACATAAAATATCAAGCTAATTTGCACTGAGTTAAATTACCCAATAAAATATTTTATTTAAACTAAACCGCCAAATGTATGTAATACAGTTGGTTCTCTGGCCTTCAAACATCATGAGTGTCATTCAAATGAGTTAGTCTTGGGAAAATAAGGCCAACACTGACACAAAAAGGTAAAAAAATAAAAGAGAAACATTAGAACTCAGGACTGTTGGTACAAACACACAAGCTAACATTTCTTTCCTTCTTCCCTCACTCCCTTTTGCTTTTATTTTGTTCTGTTGGGTAGCTCTGACTGACCTGAAACTCACTATGTTTACCAGGTTGGCTCTAATCTTAAGGAAGTCCTCCTGTCTCTTTTCTTGAGTTTTAGATTACAGGCATCTATACCATGCCTGGCCAAATGACCATTTTCTAGCCATAAATCACAGTAAGCAAATCAAATAAACTCAAGAAATTATCTGAAAACACCGAACTCTGCATTGCCTTTAGGAAAATTATCAACAAAAACAATTGCATATTTGGTCATACATATTTAGAGGTATCAGAAATGAATTTGAATTTGGAATCTGAATTTAGCCCCCTGAATGGGTCCAAACTGCTTGAGATGAACAATTTCTGACTGTATAGGTTACCATCATCTTATACAGGCAAGATCTGGAAGAAGTAATGCTAAATTATTATTATTAATCAGAAGAAAGGTGCACTTGGCATGACTTACAAGACAATGGATACACCATTATTCTCATGGTAGATTAAACTGATTTAAAAAATAAAGGTCAGCTTGCCTCTCCCAGTTCTACACATTAAAACATGCTTATCATGTAACCATTCAATAAATCAATTTAATATAACCACACTGTCTCCATCAGTGATCAGATGAGCTTTCACCACTTACATTTTCTTTAGCCTGTCGATGTCCGTCTCCCATATGTCTTAAACTTGCCAAATATAGTTTTTCCAAGTTCTGTATTTTCTGGCTTTGTGCTTCTTCCCATTTTGTCCTTAGCTCCTCAGCCAAATGAGAAACCTGCTGACTTCGCCTCTGTTTTATGCCTTCTCTTATCTGGAAGGCAATGCCCCTTTCTTGTTCTCGAACCTGAAAGATGAGTATTTCATATAAAATACATGAAGGGGGTTTAAACATTTAAAAAAATCTGAGAATAAGAATGCAAATGAACTCTCTTCAGGTCTATTATTTTCCTAAATACTCATTAGACATAGACTATAGTTAGCAAAAAAAAAAGTTACAATGACAGAGAGAAAAAAAGGGAAAGACTATTTAGAAAATTTTTATTGCATTCATTTGTGTGTGTGTGTGGTACAGCACAGGAGCCAGAAGACAACCTGCATGAGGGTCCCTGCTTGAGGACCTGGACTGCCAAACTTGACAGTAAAATACCTTTATCTACTGAGCCATCTCAGCAGCCCTCAAAGGTATTTCTAAAATTACTTAATCAATTCTTGTGGAGCTGGAGACATGGCTCAGTGTTTAAGAGCACTGACTGCTCTTCCAGAGGTCCTGAGTTCAATTCTCAGCAACCACATGGTACCTCACAACCATCTGTAATGGGATCTGATGCCCTCTTCTACTGTGTCTGAAGACAGCTACAGTGTACCCATATAAATAAATCTTAAAAAAAAAAAAAAATCTTGTTTCATCTCCTCTCCCTCTAATAACCCGTAAGATGCTAAGAATAAGGTGATTTCACAAGTTTCACAGTTAAGGTTAGATGAGAGCTCCCTCTCTGGAGCACATCGCCTCTGATTCTAGGTAGGAATCTATTTCATGACTCACACAAGCTTTAGACTGCTAGAAAGGGAAATCTAAACTCTCCTAATAAATTTGTCTTAGACACTCATGTCAGTAAGTCTGGTTCATCTTTCCAATAGTCTTTTCCAAATTCTTCCTGAGCTTCCTTTCCTAATGCTCACCAGCTATGTACCACTGAGAAATGGGACCGATTTTAACAGCCAGAAATTGAGGAGGATTTCTGCAAATAATGTCTTCTGGATATAACGTAAGTGTTGCAGGCACGGATCTTGCTGACACAAGATCAAGTAAGTCAGCACTCCTGAGCGGAGGGAGGGCTCATGAGACCCCACCCTCACTACAGAGCTATTGGGAGCTGACAGCTGCTGGGGGACAGTTCTCTTCAGCAATATGGTCCCACAGTAAACTGCCCATGCTCCAATGGATGGCACAATGCAAATGCAGGAAGAATTAAATGAACTCTGGGTTATTTTTAAAAAAAAAGACAGAAATAGGAAAAATATGAGAGAAAGTTGGAGAGAAATTGGAGAAGAGAGGGGTGAGTAGTGATCTAGATATAGTCTATCCACATATGCAATTATCAAAGAATAAAAAAAATTCTAAAATATAGATAGTTAAATAACTATTTTCTAATACTTGAGTTAAGCAATATCTTTCAATTCTTCTCAAATCTACTTACCAGCTTATTTTTCAAATAAAAACAAGCAAGAACCAGGACTCTTTCAAGGATAGAAAAAGCTTGTAAACAAACTTTGTTTATAACAATCTAATCCAAAATATATGAATGTTTTAAGGAAGACAAAAAACTCCAAGTAAATGATACCTGTAGCAATCTTAGTTTTCGTCTTCTTTCATAATCCTCCTTCAAAATGAAGGCTTCTTCACTAGGGCTCAACCTCAGCTTCGTATTCATTCCCTTTCTTTTCATTTCTGAGTATGTTAAATATAAAGGATCTGAATTGAGGAGAAATAAACAGATCAGTGCCTATGAAACAGAATTACTGAAATATGGTAACAAAATGATTTTAAAACGTCATGTTAATATTTTCAGTATTTAAAGGCCAATCTATATTTACAGGTAAACAAAGTCCAACTAAGTTACAGTTCTGAATCTGCTCTTTAGTTCACTGGTTGTCTGTTGGATGAGGAAAATGAAGAGTGGGGAGAACTCCTCACAGATTCGCCCCCATCTATACCTGAATGACAACAGTTCAGACCTTTTTTCCCTGTCTTGGCATTTCCATACTTTATTAAGCACTTAAAGATGTATTGGCATCAAACAAATGTTTTCACAAGTACAACTTAACACTAATAATAACCTGTACCTAATAAAAATAAAAAGGTAACTTTAGGGGCCCCTGGTTGCTGTACATAATTTGATCTCTTAGCACCATTAAATCTCATGGAATATTATCAATTCCACGGGCTTCGTTTAAAAGATCCCTCAACAATTACAAACATGCTGTATTAGTTAGGGTTCTATTGTTTCAATAAAACACCATGACCAAAAGCAACTTCGGAATAAAGGGTTTATTTCAGCTTGTATATCACAGTCCATCAGTAAGGGAAGTCAGGGCAGGAACTCAAATGGCAGAAACATAGAAGCAAGGAGCTGATACAGAGGATCTATCTGCATGGTAATGTGCTGGTCGTTGGCTCACTCAAACTACTTTCTTATCCCATCCAGCATGACCTGCCCAATAATGGCACAGCATACAATAGGTCTGGCCCTTCCACATCAAGAATCAATCAAGAAACTGTATTACAGATGTGACTATAGGCAGATGTTATGTGAGCATGTTTTGATTGAATGTTCTCTCACCAGTGACTCTAACCTGTGTCAAGGAGATATAAAAGTTAACAGGATACATTTTTTTGAATGACCATTTTTAAGAATCCCTATGGGATAATTATAATGGCTTAAGTACTTAGATTCCTGGGTCTCCTCTTCTATTGCTAAGGCTGGGTGTTCCTGATGTCGTTGCCCTTAAACCTTCCTTCTGTCTCTGCAGTGCTGGGATGGAACTCCAGGCTTTGCACATTCGTGCTCATGTTTCCACTGCGCTACAATCCCATTCCTCTTCTCTAGAACTTAAGAGTTTTCTTTAACATGCTCCTATCTAGAGGAATGTGCTGTGTGAGAACTGGTGTCATTTGAAACTCTTTCCAAGTAATTCTGCTATCAACTTGTTCCTAGCACAGCATGCCATGATCTTATCTGAGATGAGTGCACATCTCTCTGGTCTCTTTACAGTGATGAGGCAGGCAAATTTATTACTGGATATTTACTGCTAGCTTGAGCTCAGATGCTGCTAAGGAGCTATCCTCCATGAATGACCTTGACTTACGCATCTCACCTAGAATATAGACTATTTATATTCATATAGGGATAGCTTTTCCTTTAGCTTTTCATTATTATTCGTCTTTTGTAGATAGGGTCTTAATAACTGAGTGTAGTAGCTATAGCTTTAAAAACTCTTAATATTCAAATATAACAACTGAAAAATACTGTTTTAATGAGCTGCTTGGGTCACCTGGTAGAAACTACCCCCCCCCCTTTTTTTTTCTTTTTTCGAGATAGCTGCCCTGGCTGTCCTGGAACTCACTCTGTAGACCAGGCTGGACTCAGAAATCCACCTGCCTCTGCCCAGCTTGAAACCAACCCTTTTTGCAGAGAATTCTTCATCACAATTGTGGTCAGGACAAGTATGATCTTATTCATCACCTCATCTCTTTTGTCTAAAAAACTGTCTTGCATCTTATAAATAATTCAGGGTGGACTGAACGAGAAAGTGATTTAATCCATATACAGTACTACATGGCAGACCCAGTCATGACTACATCCAAGGACAAATGTCAAACAGTAGTAATTGCTTAAATTGAAAACCTTTTCTGCCGGTGGGGCACGCCTTTAATCCCAGCACTTGAGAGGCAGAGGCAGGTGGATTTCTGAGTTTGAGGCCAGCCTGGTCTACAGAGTGAGTTCCAGGACAGCCAGGGCTATAGAGAGAAACCCTGTCTTGGAAAACAAAAAACAAAACAAAACAAGCCTTTTCCAATACACTCCACTGAATTCTTAAGAAAATACTCCTGAGGATGGTTGAGGCTCCAAAAGAGGAATATTTTAAGTTGTCCTCCATAGGAGACAAGTATTCCTCCCACACCTATTAAGTAGAATCCTGTTACCTGGCTTGTTCACTAGTCATTTCTACCCACGTGGACTCTTCAAGTTCTGTGTTTTAAGTGTCCAATAATGATGGACACAGTAGGACTTATCTTGATAGATTTCATTCTAAGGATTAGGCAGTATCTGACACACAGTAATCAAAGAATTAATAGTAGATGTGGATGCAAGAGCCATTCGTTAGCAAAAGGCAGAAGCCAAGTTTCAAATCCCCTGGGTCTTGTTAACTTTATTCCGTGTAAGGGGGGTAATAGCCACCACACGTGGCTGTACTATATGTATGTGTGGCTTAATTACTACCCAACCGCCGAACACATTCTAATGTAAGATTGACGACAACCATTCGCTGCTGTGGTTTGAGGCAGGGTTTATTGCCTAGGCTGGTCTTGAACACGAGACATTTCTCCTGCCTCAGCACTGCCTTGCATGTGCTGGGATTACAGGGTGAACTAACACTCTCCAATGAGACTGCCATTTTTTCAAAGCTTGAGTGTAAGACAGAAGAGTACCAGAAGAGCTACGGGTGGCCGATGCCTCAGAAGGGCCGAGCTCTCTACAGGACCGGCCTCGGGGCGGTTTAAAGGGCCGGAAGGTTCGCCAGCCTGCTCGCGGCCAGCCAGAAGAACCCTGGCGGGCCTCCATCACTCACCTGACAGCGTGTGTGGTCGGGCCTCACGACACACGGGCACCCGCACCCGGCCGGTTACCCAGCAGCCGTTTGGGTACCTGCGGGACAGCCATGACCCGGCTCTCGTCACTTCCGTCATTCAAACGGCCCGCCAATGGCGGGATCGGACGGCGGGAACCAGCTTGGGACCGCCTCCGCAGGGGCCGCCAGGAAGGCCGCGCCGCGCCAAGCCCCCGCCCACCTCCAGCTCGGCGCACGCGCAGCCCCGCCCACGTGCACGCACGCACGCACGCGCAGCTTGCGCAACGGGCCATTATCCCTCTCAACTGTCAGGGTCTTGCCCACTTGCTCTGTGGTGTTTTGTCGCCGGCAGTCAATCCTGGGTCGGGTTCAGAACATGAAGGAGGATGTGTGGAATCGGCGGAAGACTTGGACCAGGAAGTGCAGTTCACATACTATAGTCTGACACCCAGACAACTCAGGCAGTTCACATACTATACTCTGACACCGAGACAACTCAGGCTACCTTTATTTATACATCTAGTTTTTCACGTCTCTTTTAAGAACTTCCTATGTTCAACCAAGTGCACACTGTACTTCCTTCTCAGTCGCCACGGTTTCCTGCTAACCCATGAACAGTATCAAGAAAGATGAAATATAGATTGAGCAAGTGGTTAATATCTAACCCAGCACATTGATACATAAACAATTGAGGTTACAGTATAGAGAGGCGATAAACTACATACCCGAGGAATTCTGATTTAATTATTGACGCCTAGCATGTCCCCCTAGGAAATCTCATTCCTCTAATGCCCAGGGCAAATTAGTAAACCGAGTCAGTTGCTCATCCTTGCTTGGTGTACCTCTGAATATTCCTGTTAAGTCTTGGAACCAACAATCTAGAAAGACCTTCTTAAGCTTTTAATAACCATGTAACTATTATTTGGAACAGCACTGTAGGGCAAATTGTTAGAACTAAGTAACCATAAGGAGAGACCATCTGGACATTAGCTGGTGTACACAGACTAGGCCCTCTTGTTGACCAACGGCATCATTATTAACAAACATAGGACTAGTGATCAATTCCACTTTCATGGCCCTCAGAGACAAATAGGAATGAATCACAGTCCAAACTTTCTGATTCTAGGGAAACATCTGTCACAAACAAAGTGAACGTAGACACTTCCACAACAAAGTCAAACACACAAATGCAAGACAAAAGCTAGCCAAGCATTCCTTGGGGAAAGGCCAGGAGATTCTGTTCCAATATCCCACAGGTCTTTGCCATGTGGGAACCCAACTCCTCAGGCCTTGCCATAAGGAGACCCATCTGCATTAAACTCATGCACCATTCCCAGCAGAGGCATGTTCACTTGGTCGCAAGTCTGGAAGAAGAGGCATAGGAAGCACTTTTGGCTCAGTTGCCTGACACCCCTCTGTCATTTGCTGACCTGATGACTGGACAGCTCTACCCAGCTGGCGTCTTGGGCAGAAAGTACTCAAGTGGAAATCTGAGACTGAGACATGTTCTGTTTTGAATAGGAAACCAGGAGGGATCAGAGCAAGCTCAGTTGGGTGAGAGAGTGTCAGCCCATACATTGTGGGGGAACACTCTCAAAGAAGCAGGGGGACGGAGGATGAGATAGGGGTTTTTGGGGGTGGGGGGACTGGGAAAGGAGATAACATTTGAAATTTAAAGAAAATAGTCAATAAAAATAATTTTAAAGAAAAATGCCGCATTTTATTGGTTATCTACGAGGGCCAGCCTGATTCAAGTTAGGAGGAAGTTATGAGAGATGCTGTGGCAGCTTAATCCACTGTGGTGCCCTTAGTTATATTTGGCCTGCCCTCTTCCCAGGGTCCATGGAGACCCAACGATTAAGGCATGTGAAGGCAGTTTGCATATATTTTAAAAGTATAAGATCATCTGCTTAGGCTTCTTTCTTAAGCACTTTGCCCCTTGATACAGACCCAGAACCCCTAGGTCACAGAGCTATGGCCAAGACCAGGCCATTGCCACCCTCTAGCTTGCTTGCTATTGTGACTGTCCCAAGGATGGGCACATGACCTAAAGTGGTTAAACCACAGTATTTTTCAGTAATTGTTCTTGGAATCAATAAAAATGAACACGTTCTTTTTTTAATTCAAACTAGAATATGAATCTGAGAATCAGGTGACAACACAAGCTGATCTGAAAGCACAAGTGTGACATACGCCAGAGAGCACAAAGAGGTAACTCTGTGTTAAGATTCTGTATGCAACTATCCTCGAAGTCTGCAACACACCTGCTCACTTGTATTTTCTGACAGGAACTCTGAACTTAAGATGCTTTCAATATGGAGTTCTGTGTTTTCTAAATTAAAAGAGGCTGAAGTTTTGTTTGTGAGACATGATCTCACTGAATGCTCTGGAACTTGACATAAAGATAGGCTGACCTTGAACTCACAGAGATCCTCTGCCTCTATGTTCCTAATGCTGTGATTAATGTGCCATCCTGACTTGTGAGGCTATAGATTTATCTCCGTAGACATGATATTTGGTATCATGGGGGATAAAACAAAGTAATGGTTAATATGTTGGCTCTAGAGTCCAACTTCATGGTTGTAAATCTCTAGTTTACCAACTCTGACCCTGTGCTAATTCCTGAACTTCCCCTAGAAGTCAGTTTTATCAACTCAGATGTAGTAAGGCTGTTCCAAAGGTGGCTGTGAGATTTAAAGCTGTTAGGACAATGCCTGGCACAAAGTACATGACATGTGCTACTTTCTACACTTTGATTTTTAATACGTTCTTTCATAAATCTTGTTTTGGAGGCAGGGTCTCTCTATGTGGTCCTGGCTGTCTTGAAATTTGCTGTGTAGACAAAGCTGGCTTTCAACTCACAGAGATCTGCCTCCCTCTGCCGCCTGAGTGCTGGGATTAAAGGCATGGCCACCACATCCCATAATACTTTGTTTTTGACTGAAGAAAACTGAAAATAAACTTTTAAATATGTGTTTTAAGACTCTGGTTTTGATCTTAATTATGTCTTTGAACTTTATAGATGTAGAGAAGGTACATATGTTTAGATTCTAATGTTGTCCACACATTGGGAATGAGTGTGTGTGTCTTTGAACACACGTGTGCACATGCATATGTGTGTGCACATTTGGAAGTCAGAGGTTAGTGCCAGATGTGTTTTTCTATGACTCTTCATCTTGTCTTTTGTAACAAAGTCTTTCACTAATCCCAGAGCTAGATTGAGTGGTAGGAAGACTAACAGATCTTAAGGGATATACCTGTCTCCAAACATCCACTCCCTGTACCTAAAACACCACCATGCCTTGTTTTTACATGTGTGCTGTGGATATGAACTTAGTTACTCAGAGATACTTTATTCATTGGGCCATTTACCTGGCCTTGGAGTGAACAATCACTGCTGGTCAGAGGAAGCATTGTGACATTAGTGTAGCTAGTTTTTGTGTAATGTTGCTTCTCTTCAGAATATAGCTGAAGTCAGGTCAGCTTGGAGCATTGGTTACTTTAGCATCATGTGACCACAGTACCTGGAAGGCACAACTTAATGGAGGGAAGAAAGATTTATTCTAGCTTACAGTTTTAGAGGTCTTCCGTCCATCCCGGCAGAGAAAACAAGAAGCAGTTCCTATCTTGGTGGACAGGAAGAAGAGAGAGTAAAA
Source organism: Mus caroli (assembly GCF_978045245.1). Classification (NCBI taxonomy): domain Eukaryota; kingdom Metazoa; phylum Chordata; class Mammalia; order Rodentia; family Muridae; genus Mus; species Mus caroli. The sequence goes on from NW_028227266.1 coordinate 12,003,516, forward strand.
TGGGGACAAGTCCAGGATGATATTCTCTCAAGGTCAATGATCAACACCTTCAAATGAGGCCCCACTATCAAAAGTTCCCAGCTAGCACCACCACGTAGAGTGCAAGCTCTGCCAGGCTGACACCGAGGAGACAATGCATTCAAGTCACAGCACAAGAGTTTCACATACAAGAGTATGAAGAGATAGCTTCATAGCTCTGAGTTCACTTTAATCTCTTACCAAATCTGGGAAAAAACCCTAACATTTAAGTGGGGGGAGTCCTCAGAGTCTTATGTATAAAATCAAAAGAGTGTCATGTGGTGTGCACTCCTGTAATCATGGCACTCAGGACTCAGAGGCAGGAGAATCACCACAAGTTTGAAGTAGTCTAAGGTACATAGCCAGTTCCTGGCCAACTAGGGATGTGCAGTGAGATGCCTATTCAGCAAACAACTAAAAAAAAAAAATATCTTGCAGGAACAGAAGTAATCAAAGAGCTGTCTGACAGCCTGCCACTCTGGCTCTCCGCATATTAGCACCACAAGTGGCAGTTCAATGGTGGTGAGACTGGATGTGCAAGAAAAGATGGGCTTAGTCACTTCCAAACTACAAGTACCATTTCAAAGCCATGGCTCAGGGCCTTTACTCAAGGAAGAAATGAGAAGCCTGGGCTAGAGAGATGGCTCAGCAGTTAAGAGCACTTGCTCTTCTCGCAGAGAACCCGGGTTCCATTCCCAGCACCCACGTGGTGGTTCCCAACCATCCCTAACTCCAGTTCCCCCTTCTGACCTCTGCAGGCTCCATGGATACATGTGCTACAGATACAAAATGTAGACAAAACATAAATTAAAAAAAAAATGAGCCGGGCGTGGTGGCGCACACCTTTAATCCCAGCACTCGGGAGGCAGAGGCAGGCTGATTTCTGAGTTCGAGGCCAGCCTGGTCTACAAAGTGAGTTCCAGGACAGCCAGGGCTACACAGAGAAACCCTGTCTCGAAAAACCAAAAAAAAAAAAAAAAAAAAAAAAAATGAGAACCACTTTTCCATCATTTAAGTCTCTTTGGCGTATCATTCCTATGATATGTATTAAGACCATTGATTCTAAGCTGTTGGGTACATGCTTACAAAGACAGGGAAGTTTAGACAAAAAAGGAAAAATAATTTACAACCTAGAAAAGTATACAGTCAAATGGGGCTGAGTAGAGTCAGCATTAGTTTTGCTGCTGGATTCAAATGTATGAACGCCTGCTTTACCTGAAATTACCTTCTCTGAAGCTCTTGAGGATAAAAGTATGAACTTTTACTGAACATACCTGTGCCAGAAATTCCCATGCCATCTAACAGCATCCGTAAAGACAACATTTTAAAGTCTCGAGCTGTGAGGCTGGAGAGATGGCTCAGTGGTCTTCATCATTTGTTGTCCATACTGAAGTTCAGGCTTCCATATCCAGTTTTCACTCACAGGGTGTCTCTCAGCCATCTGTAAGTCTAGCTCCAGGTGATCCAACACTCTCTTCTGGCTTCGGTGGAACACACATCCCTGCAAACAAAACATCCATACATATTAAATAAATAAATAAATAAATAAATAAATAAATAAATAAATAAAAATACACTCAAACTGTAAAATCCAAATAGACTGCAATCATCTTATTTAGAAGCATAATTATAAAAGACCACAGTATGATTTGTCCACCATTACCGACCCAAGGCAGGCAACATCCATTCTAGCATTTCTACTGCTACCATCTGACTCACTTCCATTTGTTTCACGAGAAACAATCCTGTTTGTGTAGCATTCTTCATCTAAAATTATCTCCAAAGTGAGGCTAGAAAACACAATGTGAAATCATACTACTTGAGAGACAGAGGCAGGAAATTGTATTTTGAAGCCATTTGGGCTGTGCCAAGCCACCCTGCTCTATATAGTGAGAGACCCTGCTCCAAATAACCAGGATACAATTCATAGACCACAGGAAGCTCAATAAGAAGGAAGACCAAGGGCTGGTGAGATGGCTCAGTGGGTAAGAGCACCCGACTGCTCTTCCGAAGGTCCGGAGTTCAAATCCCAGCAACCACATGGTGGCTCACAACCATCCGTAACGAGATCTGGCGCCCTCTTCTGGAGTGTCTGAAGACAGCTACAGTGTACTTACATATAATCAATAAATAAATCTTTAAAAAAAAAAAAAAAAAAAAAAAAAAGAAGGAAGACCAAAGTGTGGGTCCTTCTTAGAAGGAGAACAAAATACTCACAGAAGCAAATATGGAGGTCAAGTGTAGAGCAGAGACTAAAGGTCACCCAGAGATTGTCTCACCTGGGGATTCATCCCATACACAGTTACCAAACCCAGACACTATTGTGGACACCAAGAAGTGCATGCTGAAAGGAGCCTGATATGACTGTCTCCCGAGAGGCCCTGCCAGAGGCAGATGTTAGCAGCCAACCATTGAACTGAGCGCGGATCTCTAATAGGATTTAGAGAAGGGACTAAAGGAGTTGAAGGGGTTTGGAACCCCATAGGAAGAACAACAATATCAACCAAACAGACTCCCCAGAATTCCCAGGGACTAAGCCATCAACAAAGGAGTACACATGGCTCCAGCTGCATATATAGCAGAGGATGGCCTTGTCAGGCATCAGTGGGAGGCGAGGTCCTTGGTCCTATGAAGGCTCGATAGATGCCCCAGTGTAGGGGAACCTAGGGTGGGGAGGTGGAAGTGGGTGGGTGGGTGGAGGAACACCCTCATAGAAGCTGGGAGAGGGAGGATGTGATAGGGTGTTTCCAGGAGGGAGGAAAACCGGGAAATGGGATAACATTTGAAATGTAAATAAAGAAAATATCCAGAAAAAAAATAAGAACAACAAAATACACCAACAGCAAAATTATTTTCCTTGCCCATGAGCATAGCAATACTTTATACACATTTAAACAGTTGCTGATTAAAGTGTTGCGCAGGCCAGCAGCAGTAGAGACACCAGGAGATGGTTAGAAAGTCAGGCTCTCACATCGTGCTTTGATTTTTCTGGACTAAATCTGATTTTTACATGTTTGTTTGATTTTTTTTTTTGAAGTGGTAGGTATTACACTGAGGGCCTCATGAATGCTAGACAAGTACACTCCAATCCCTCAGAATCTTTATTTCAAATAGATCTACCAATCATTTACAGCACTTTAATGTTTGAGAAGTCCTGACACATGCAAAACCCCACAGTAAGTGATAAGCCTCTGTGTTATGCTACATATGTTAGGATCAATAGATGAAAATATGGCATTGTGTTTCCAGCCACAGTGGTAATTCTTTAATTGGATTATGGCAAATTCCTTAGTACCTATCTCTTCTTTCCAGATCTAACTCCTAGAGTCCTTCCAGCCTTTCAATGTTATCCACCATACACCTGTCCCACTCTGATGTGATAAAGCTTTGGTTCTAAGAATGTGGTGGTTTGAACAAGCTTGGCCCAGGGAGTGGCACTATTAGGAGGTGTGGCCTTGTAGAGTGGGTGTAACCTTGTACAGTGGGCGTGGCCTTGTTGGAGGAAGTGTGTCACTATGGGGGTGGGCTTTGAGACCCTTCTCCTAGCTGCCTGGAAACAGTCTGCTCCTGGTTTCCTTTGGATGAAGATGTAGAACTCTCAGTTCCTCCAGTGCTATGCCTGCCTGGACACTGCTGTGCTTCCTGCATGATGATACTGGACTGCACCTCAGAACCTGTAAGCCAGCCCCAATTAAATGGTGTCCTTTTTAAGAGGTGCCTTGGTGAGCCGGGCGTGGTGGTGCACACCTTTAATCCCAGCACTTGGGAGGCAGAGGCAGGCAGATTTCTGAGTTCAAGGCCAGCCCGGTCTACAAAGTGAGTTCCAGGACAGCCAGGGCTACACAGAGAAACCCTGTCTCAAAAAAATCAAACAAACAAACAAAAAAAAAGAGGTGTCTTGGTGATGGTGTCTCTTCACAGCAATGGAAACCCTCCTTAAGACAAGAGCATCACTGGAGAATCATCTTTGACTTGTTCCTAAACAAAGGACACTTGATGATATTTGCATCTTAGGAATGATCTGACCAGCATTATTGTCCTGTGTTGCCATCATAGAACTACCTTTCCTTCTAGCTCAAAAGGTGAATCTTGAACCTGAATGCTTGCTGGCCCCGTGAACCTTAGGTTTTGAAGCCTAGAAGATAAAGATTGAATGCCACTGTTGCTACCAACAAGACTTATACCCAGAAAACCTTCTGGACTTCCTCATTTTTCTCATCTCTAGAATGGGCTTGATGGTGATAATTCAGCTCTCAGGCCAATCACTGGAGAAACAGTAGCACAATGTGATGACTTTGTTTATTTTACGCAGACACTGGAATCATGCATAGTGTCTGCTGGTGGTGGTTTAAAGGGGCAATGTGCTGAAAAGAAACACTTGTCTTCTTATCTGGGCCTAGTGGTCCAGTGACACTATGGTGTGTTATGATGTCCTTAGCTCTTTAGTGAAGCCAAGGAGATGTATGAAGACTGAGTAGATCCCCATCGCAGGACATGGGAACATTTCCAAAGTAGAACCTAGGAGAAAATGGGAGAGGCAAGGGAGCATGAGTGGGGAACCTGGGACGTGTTATCAAAAAGAATAGATTTCCTTTGAGACCTGTATCCCAGTTTGGTTGTGCCTACCTGGTTTGAGGTATTGATCCTAGACAGGCATTGTGACTTTTGAGGGAGAAGAGACACTGTTGGCATTTGTGTCTTCCTCTCTTAAGCCTATGAAGAGCCCGGGGCTCTTGGACGTCTGACTTGCCATGGACATTTCTGTCATTCCCACAGGGAAGTAATGTAAACAGTCTTATTCAGGTTGGTGAAGTTCAACTTCAAGGATTCACAGGCCTAGGTCCTTCTCTGAGGATTTCTATTGCTGTGCTCATGGCAATTCTTATAAAGGAAAATATTTAGCTGGGGCTGGCTTAGAGTTTTGAAGGTTTAGTCCACTATCACCTTGGTGGGAAGCATGGTGGCATGCAGGCAGACATGATGTTGGAGAAGGAGCTAAGAGTTCTACATCTTGATCTGCAGGCAGCACGAAGAGAATGCCACACTGAGACCTCAAAGTCTGCCCCCAGCGACAGACTTCCTCCAACAAGGCCACACCCACTCGACAAGGCCACACCTCCTAATAGTGCCATTCAGTATGGGCTTGGGGGCCGTTTCTATTCAAACCACCATGACCCTGAAAAGGGATCATTAAGCTTTATGACTGGAAAATGAGAGGATCTAGCCTCACTGTCTTGCCTGTGTGGCGGAGGAAGATAAACTGTAGGAAGTGGCATCAGAGCTTTACACACATTAGCCCTGAGGATTAAAATATTCACCACTAGAGGGTAGACTAGACAAACTTTGGAATGTTTGCTCACTATTTTTTATTTCAACTGACTTGTGGATCTAGGGAATTCAACCCAGGGCTTCACACAGGAGGCACTTGCTTTACCCATGAGCTACATCCTAGCCCCAGAATTTCCCCCACATTTCCCAAAACTCTCCTGCTTACAAAGAACAACTTAATGTCAATGGTATCAAGTCTACTATGGCATTGCCATCATTGTCTAGCTGCCACATTATCTAAATGTGTCTAGAATGCCCATTCTGCCCCAGGAGGGCACACAGGCACATGTGTACATGATATAGCCTAGCATTGAGTGCCTGCTATGTGGCAAGCACTGCACTGTGCATTTCATCCACTCTGTCTTCTTTGATCCTTACAACACCTGTCTGGTGCAGAGTTTTAAATTAATAATTTTATGTAAATTACCAAAAGAGAAATTATTTAACAGATGAAGAAACAGACTTATAGAAGTTAAATGTATTAATATCATTTTCAAAGCAAGCAGCTAATAGGTAGTAGAGTCGGGCTGTTTGTTGACATTGTTTGTTGAAAGGGATGAAATTAAATGATACATCAGCTATGATCTCTCAAGGGGCTTCAGGGACCACTGTCTGGCAGCAGTAGATTTAAGTGGAGGAAATAGTTCTAAACAAGTTCTGCTTGTTGGATGGTGTAATCAATAGCAGTATTGTTTTTATGATTTAAAAATTATTAATGTGTTTGTGTGTGTCTACATGCACATGTGCATGTGCACATATAAATGCAGGATCCCATGAAGTCCACAAGATGGTGTCAGAACACCTAAAGCTAGAGTTGCAGGTGGTTGTGATCCATGCTATACAGATGCTGGGAATTGAACTTGGGTCCTCTGAAAGATCAGTTAGTACTCTTAACTGTTGAGACAGTTCTCTAGTCCCCTATATTGTTAATCTTTAAAAAAGAAATACGCAGGATGGAACATGGTAGCTTAATATGCAGATGATTGTCTTGTTACATTCCAGAAGTTGTGCCCAAGACAATCGACTCTGATCTGTGTCCTTATATGCTGCTTTGCTGGGTGAGTATTGCTCCTGGGGACTGTGAGTGCGTTTGACGAGCTTTGATGTGTGATTCAGAGTCTAATGCCATACTTGCTGGCATTATTTTTGTTTGGTTTTAGAATTTTATGTACCTGAGTGTTTTCCCTATATGTATGCCTGCATCACATGTATATCTGGTGCCCACAGAGGCCAAATGAGAGTATCAAATCCCCAGGGACTAGAGTTACAGATGGCTGTGAGCTGCCATGTGGGTCCTGAGAAACAAACCTGGGTCCTTTGGAAGAGCAGTCAGTGTTTTTAACTGCTAAGCTGTCTTTCCAGCCCTGCTGCTTTTATTTTTGAGGCAGGTTCTTACTGCCCTGAAACTGGCTATGTAGACCAGGATGTCCTTGAATTCATAGAAATTCACCTGTCTCTGTCTCCTGAGGCCTAGGAATAAAGTGTGCACTGCCACACCTGGAGTGGCATTGCTCTTTAATAAGCCTGGTTTACAGGAAAGTATGGATACTGTCTAGCATTTTGTTTTGTTGTCTTCGTACCCACACCTCTCTGTTCATGTGTAATGTAAAGCGTCTTCCTTTCTAGTGAGATCCTAGGGTCCTTAAGTGCCAGGATTATTTAATAGATAGTGGCATGATTGAGAATAAACAGACTGATGTTATAAATGGGGCATTTGAAGCACAGTAAAATCAAACTCATGCCCAAGATCCTGCATCTGGAAAGCAATGAAGGTGGAGTTGGCGGGCTTTTCCTTTGTGTGGTAAAGGATCAGTGGAAGCTGGCCATGCAATTGCTAGAGGGGCCAGAGCAATCTGAGTTCTGGAGACAAAATTTTCCTTCTTCCTTTTTGATGTGGTGACTCAGACAGGAGCCCTGTAAAGTGGCACTATAGTGAGTAAGGATTTTTAGTAGGGAGAGCCTGGTCAATCCCCTACTGGCTATAAAACAATATCACACAAGATGCTGATTACTGCCGAGCCTCCAGATGTCCATCCTGGGGACACCTTTCAGAATCTTCTAAGATAAGAGCCCAGGTATCTGCATGTTTTTTAAAAGACAAATTAAAAAACAAAAACAGTACACACACTCCATCTTTTCCTAGCTGAATCATGTAAGGGATAACGAGTGTTGAGAATGTGCTTGGTAATTACTTAAAGTGCAGACAGAAGGCAGTAGCATTGGCTATGTAGCAAACTTACTAGAAGTTCATCGCAGGCCCAGATTCATATCGACTGACTCCAAATTTGCATTTTAATAAGATCCCCGAGAGCAGTGTGCCTGAGAGAGAAGCATGCTCTCCACACTTCACCTTCTTGGCTTCATTTCACTTTCAACACATAAAGTAGGTTTTCAAAGTGTGGATGGGATGGTAAGACCCAGGGAAGGTTAGACACTTGAACTTCAGGTAACTCTAGAACATGTGTTTGTAACCAACACACAAGAGATTCTCATAGTTCAGCATATGGAAGATTTACCTAGGGAGCTTATGGAAAACACTGACTCCTGAGCTTCTCTCTGAAATTCTGACTCCCTTTTGCAGCAGTGCTTCAAATCAACCATTTTTTACCCATTCATCTGGGGACTCTGAAACAAGATGCCACAGAACACATTTGTGCAAAATCCTGCATTGTATTATACTCACCGAACATGGTTGTGGGGAAAGAGCTACTCTGTATTTCTGGAGAACTTCAAAGTGAAGTCTTGACTGATAAAGATTTTTCTATCAAGTCCTTGACCCAGATGCCCCTAGAAATCTCTGAATTCAATCCCAAGCTTTGGGAGAAATGTAAGCCCTACTGTAGTATAAGAGACATATCAAAGCAGGGGTTTTATTGGATGCTAGACAGATACAGAGTCCAGGTAAGGAAAGATCTGACATCTATTCAAGAACAAACCCCAAACTATCTTTCACATGTTACAAAATTAAATACAAATGGCAGTATTGGTTACCTTTTAAAATTTTTATTACGATTTCATGTATAATTTAAAGCACTGGATGGCTGTAACTTTTGCTAGTTAACTGTGTACCCTTGAAAAATAATCTATACCAGCCAGCACAGCAGAAAGGTCTGTGCACTACTGAACCCCTTAGGGCATTGGCCAGTAAAGAAGATGAACACTAACAGCCATGCAGGTGCTGATGTACAGCTCAGCAGAATGTGTTGGAGAGCGTGTTTTGTTTGACATGTCTTCTGAATAGTTCAGTACTGTGTGTGTCCCCATTATGATACACACGCATGCGCATATATACACAAGCATTTACACTCCCTCTATCATCTGATGGTTCCCACAGCTGAGCCAGGATGAACACAGAACAGAAAGTGAGCTGCACAGAGGAATTAGAATAAGTAGTGATGAATTGTTTAAGCATTTCCACCCCAAGCCTGTTCCTTCATTATTTTGTTCAACAGTTCGAATTGAACATTAATCATGCTCCAGGCCATTTGGTAGCCACTTAAGTGGCAAATAGGAGTTTACCAGCTCAAGGTATCACAGTCTTCTGAAGCTGTGCAATTGGAGGAGGAGGGAGAAAACACACACGCGCGCACACACACACACACAATTTTAACACATTAGCACAATGAAGGAGGCTCTACTCTAAAATGCTCTCCACATTGGGGGGAGTCTAGGGCTTGGTAAATGTAAAGACGAAGTGTAAGCTCTCATCTCTGGAATCATCTCTGGAATGTTTCTTTGGAGTCAGACACCTCAGTGTGACCAGAATGCCCTCCCCCAGCCCTGAGCAGGCCTGATCAGACCTTGTTTGCCACAGTTGCTAGCTCACCTACTGTGGAGTCTTCCAAAGTAGGTAAAGTCTATTGTCCTGCTACATCTGCAGTTTCCTGCAAGGAGCCACTACCTGCTGAGCAGCTGAGCTTGTCCTCTAGAAGAGATCCTAGCAAAGCAATGAGATCCTGGCAAAGTGGGGGATGGGTTCCTCCCTTTATATTCAGACCTTAGAATTAAAACATTGAACCTTATCAGAGAACTTTGTCTTAGGTCATTATTTGTCTCGTCATCCTTCCTATCCACTCTAGCTTTCCTTTTAGGAACCCAGTGGGGCTCCACAGAAAAAGGAAGAGGACGGTATCCTGCATGGTAAGCAACACACAGCATTAATGTTAGCACTATAAATTTCATCTTTTGAAGGCTGCAGGAAGCGGGTGCAGCTGCATGGGCCAAGATGTTTACTGCCTTGCCCGAGCATGCACAGTGTGGCTGCATGCGTGTGCTGCCTGCCAGGCTGGACTGTTCCTGGTAATCTGGACCTGTCAGCCTATCGGTGACCAACCTGAGCTCATGCCTGGAGTGTGAGTGAATTCTGATTGGATGAGGTGGGGAGGAGCTAGATGAGGTCAGTCAGCGCAAGTATAGGAGTTTTGTTGTTGTTACAGCCCTTGCCGGAAGTAGAAGCTAGTTTTGTAAGAGAAGCTGTTTTAAGAGAAGTTGTTGTAAGAGAAGCTGCAAGAAGGATGGAGGAAGAAGAAGCTGCTGGGGAAGAGAGCTGTAAGAGAAAAAGCCTGAAGTAAAGAAGTTGCTGTGTGAACCCGCCTTGGTGTCCATGTTGTTCCTGTCTCTGTGGGTGGCGAGGACAGTGACAGAAGGCTGTTGATTACACGGGTGCAAAAAGGATACAGGCTAAACTGAGTCAGCATCAGCCCAATGCTGCTATCAGCTAGGGATTGACAGTGGAAAATGGGACTGGAAAATTCTAAATAGGCATTTGTCCAGAGTCAAGAACTGCATCAGGTGAGAGGAGTAGGGCTTAAAATAAAATAAGATAAAATAAAATAATGTAAAATGAGTAAAAAACAAATAACAATAACAACAACAAAAAGGAGATGCTAGATATACAAATGACATGAGAGAGATCAAGAGAGAAGGAAAATGGATTTTGGAACTCTCCTAGGGACAGAGGGAAATCTGGAGATGTCCTGCTTCCTCTCTGGCCTCTACAGGAGACATCCTAAGTTCTGGTTCCATCAGGTTCTCTACCCTCTCTGTATTATCTGTCCTTGGTGCACCAAATCGTTCACGAGTCAATTTGTCTGGTTTTGTTTTGTTGTCTGAATGGCTGTTGTTCTATGTTTCATGTTGAAAAGAAAATATGGTTAAACTTTATCTGCTGGTTATCCATCTCTTGATTCAGTCTCAGTTGCTCCGAACCCTTAGCCAGGAGTCAAGCACAGCAGGAGAGGCCCTGCTGAAAAGCTGCTTTTAAGAGGAGTCAGCAGCTTCTTAGTTCTAAGGCAAATTAGTTGATGGGTGTCTTTTTCTAGAAAAATCTCTGCAATTGTGATTACTGGGCTTATCAAATGACAAGGTGCCTTTTCTCTTGAAATTATACCTAGAAAAGTAAATATTCTTTGGTCTAAATTTATAAGATTCGTGTAACTGCTTCACTTGGTTTCTGGCTCGTTTTAAAGGTATACATATACTCTGCATGTCTTGGTCATAGAGTATTGGTTTGTAAGTTATCAGGTATGATTTAAAAAGGTGTAACATTGGTAACAGAAAGTTAGCTTAAAACTGGTAATTCAGGGTTGGAGTCATTTTAAACAACAAGTGGCATGAACCAGCCCAGGAAACCAGACCTCTAAAGATACTTCTATGTTGGGATAATATTTCATGTAGTTCTTATCCTAGAAACTAGACTTATAAGGGGTAAGATTTAAAACAGTGTCTCTTTAATGAAGCATTATAAGTTGCAGTGTTATGCATTCATATGTAAGAACTGGCAGCCAAACTTTGTAACGTGAAAGTGATGCTTCTGGTAAAGAGAATAGATTGCTTAAAATTGGGTTTTGATTTTCAAAAGTTATGGTTATGTTCTAGTATTGCAAAAGAAACTTAAAAATTATGGTTAAATTGCTAGTGTGGGATTGGCTGCAGTTTGCAGTTTGATTGTAAGCTCAGGATTCTTAACTCACCCATATATTGTAATTAGGATGATTGCTAGAGTAATAAACGTTAAAAACAGCTGTGGCCCATATGGGCCTGCTACCACCTTTACACAAGTTTTATCAGATACAGTGGTAGAAGCAAAATTTAACCCCTCAAGATTGGAAAGTAGATCTCAGAGGAAATTTATTGGTTACCAAACAGGAGTTTGTGGATAGGCTACTAAAAACAGCTAGTAGAATTTTTTGAGACCCTCAATCAAGGGTTCCTTTTGTTACACAATTGTCTCATGAGAACACTTAATACAGCTCTCTGCGGCCAGACAGCCATACAAAGCAAAGACAGGCTTATCTGGATATATTCGTCTTTGTGCAGAAATTGGACCCTCATACAATCAGAGTCTAGCTATGGTTGCTGCCTTGCAGGGGACTCCAGTACATACAAGCAATGCTTTCACAGCAATGAGGTGATAAGGAATGTTTTAAGTATAAATCATCTTAGGAAAGACTGTCCAAAAATTAGAGGTTTAGACAGACAGTAGAATTGCTCCCCTGGAATCTGTCCTCACTGCAGGATAATCTTTGGGTCAGGATTTAGGCAGTATGCTCAGATTAAGAAATATTTACATTTGAGTTAATGCAAAGCTTAGAGCACCCTCAGAGAGGTGTGACATTTCTTTTGTTTTGCAAACCCTGCTTAGGGAAGTTTTTGGGGCCTCACCTCACCTCGCTCCTGGGGAACTATTTTTAAGCCAAAACATCATTATTACAGATCTATCCAGGTGTTGGTCAAAATAAAGTTTAAACTTAAGTTTTATGAAAGGTCAATGAGGCTGTGGAACTTCTAAAGGCATTACAATCTGCCTGCCTACGCCATATAGAATTATTATTGATTTCGAAGGTTTTTTTTTTTCCTTTGCATCTTGTTAATTGTGAAGGGTTTGCTTCTAGTGAGTCTGTAATCATTGGAAAGTTTTGCCTCTAGGAATGGTTAAAAGCCTTACATTATGGAAAAAAATAATTGTCTCTGCTTCAGTATAAGAAGCAAGGACTTTGAATCTTTCAGTGTATATTGTTTATTATGTGGAGAGTATTTTATTAACTAATCCCTCTGAAGGGGAATTTTACTATCTTTGCTCTTATACAACAAGCTTTAAAATTTTAGGGAGTAGTTACTGCTCCAGAAAACATTCTGAGGTAATATCTTTTTCAATATTTGGGGCCTCAGTTATATCCTAGAAAAAGTGTGGTACAGAAAATTCAAGAAAGAAAAGATTTGCTTACTTCAAATTATTTTCAAAAGCTTCCAGGAGATGTTAATTGGCTAAGACTTCACTTTAAGCTCACCACAGGAGGACTCAAGCCTTTGTTGGATGTTAGCAAGGGAGATGCAAATTAATTGCTGAAAGACAATAGCTTTGCAAAATGTAGAGGAAGCTTCTGTAACCAATTGTTAGCAATTGTAATCAATTGTTAGTTATTGTTACTCAGTGTGTCCACAGCAATTCTTTGGGAAAAGAGAACATTAATGTCGATTCATCTTTTTCCATCTCCAAGCTGTTATGATGTTAATAAAAAATTGTAGGATAGAATCATGAAGGTATTTTCGAAAGAATGTCTTAAAAACCTGACACACTTGTTTCAAACAGCAATTAAATTGGTTATTAAGGAATACTGATATCCTATTGCATAGCAGACTTTTTAGGTTAAATGATAATCATTATCCAAAAGATAAGTTGTTAAGGTTTGCTTGTATGCATGCTTTTGCAATTTCTGTAAATTTATGCATGCATTCTATAAAGAATACATCTACTGTATTGATAAACAGCCCTTCTATGGGAGAGAAGTATATGTGATTGGATCACATGTTTATTCTTTTGAGTTTCCTCCTGCTTCAGCACAGATAATTGAACCATGTGCTGTAGTCAGTGTTTTTAAACTGTTAAAATCAAGCTTTTAATTTGTATATTGATAGCCAATATATGTATATAGCGCAGGGCTTACAATTGCTTGAAGTTGTTTCTCTTTTAGATACTGCTAATTCTCAAATTTTGCAATTGTTTATGCATATATAACTCAAGATAAGAGAAAATACTGTTCCTTTAAAGGACTGTCTTTGGACATTTAAAAACTCATCCTGGACTGCCTGGACAAGACCCTTTAAGGCAATGCCACCACAGATTTGTATCCCATGCAGATTATAGGCCTTACACAAGAACAATTGGTCATATAATTTCATTCTTTACATCATCAAAATAGTAATGGCTTGAGATAGTAATTTGGTATTTTTAGAGAATGTGCATGTCAAATTGAAAAGACTTGTTCTCATTGGCCTCAATTTCTGCCTGTTCCACATAATGGTGTTAGTCCTCGAGGATTACTTAATCAATTATTGCAAATGGATACCCATATTTCTGATTTTTGAAAAATAAAATATGTACATGTGACTACTAACACCTTTTCAGGCTTTCTAGTTGCAACTGCTTTAACAGGAGAAGCAACTAAAAAGGTAATCAGTCATTACCTGCATTCTTTTTCTATGACTGGTGTTCCAAATCAGATTAAAACAGACAATGGAACTGGCTATTACAGTCAAGCATTTGAGATGTTTTGTCAACAATTTAATGTTCTCCATGTTATGGGATTTTTTTTTTATCATTCCCAAGGACAAGGTATTGTGGAACTTTAAAACTATAATTCCTTAAAAAACAAAAAGGGGGATTATATTTAAATATAATTAATTTAAATTATTATTTAAATCAAGCCTTTTATTTTTAAAATTTAAAAAATTTGGATGCCAAGGAACTCTTTGCTGAGTGTCTACAGCATCTTATAACTAGGCATACTCATGCATAGGTGAGATGAAAGTATCCACTCATTGGCATATGGCCTGATCCTGATCAGATATTTAATATGGGGAAGAGGGCATGTTTGTGTTTTTTTCCACAGAATGCTGCAGGAGCTTGCTAGCTGCCAGAGTGATTGGTGTGACATGCAGACACAAAAGGATAATGCTGACCTGTGAGCTTGCTGTGTGCCCTGGCAATGATGACAGGAAAGCTGTGTTGGGTGTATGTTCCTTGACCCACATTTGTTTGCCTATGTCCCAGATTAAACATGCTGCCTTGCTTTTAGACCTTGTGGGGCAGAGAACATAGAGACTGTGGAAACTGACTTAGAAAAATTAATCAAAAGGAGGAGTTATAATTATTCTTCTCTTTCCTTTAATGTGACCAGTTATTCTTACTAAATCATGGACGGGTCTAGTGCCACACCCACTCCAGTGGAAACTGTGTCACAAGTCCAACTTGTACTCAAGTTTCAAGGATGCTTAGTCTCCTGGAGTCTGGGCACGAATTCTTCAAACTTGTCCCTTCATCAGTTGGTGAACGGATCTGTGTGCTTTCCTTCAATATTGTTTTACAATTTACTGGAAAAGAGCTGGAAATCTCAGGGCTAGTTAAACAAAGTAAACAGAATTTTCATTTTACAGTCATGTATGGAAGACTATATTACAAATTAGACGAAAGTTGGTGGCTTTCTCTGATAAATGGAGGTTCCCTACAGAAACATAAAATAACAACTAAGTCACTTCCATATACAGGAGTTTACAATGGCCTAGGAGGAAGGTGGGTTGTGGTCTAAGAAGGAACTAGAGTAAATACTTAGAATAACAGCTGAGTCACTTCCATACACAGGAATTTACAATGGCCTAGGGAAAAGATGGATTATACAATAGACTAGAATTGGAACTATGGCAAGGGCATAAAGCCCTTGCCCTTGGCTTCTAAGAATAAGCTCACCTTAGGTGGGGCTGCTTTTTATCCCAGTTGTAAACACTGCCTGGTTCCTGTTAGCTTTTATGTAATGCATTTCTGTTTTGTGTAATGAGTCATTTTGCATTAGGTAACCTCAATGTACCATGGATGACCTTAATGTATTACCTAACTTCCTTGTTTTCCTCTGTAATATAAGTCTGATGCTCGCTTTGAGAAATTACACTCAGATCCAACACTCTCTCTGGAGTTTGGGTCTATTTGTCACCTCACTGACTCCTTGCCCACCTGAGTATTGGAATCCTGATTCTCCCACAGGTTGAGGAACTGACTGAGTCCAGTCCGTGCAGTCTAGAAATAAATTATTGGAGATTCCAATTATGAAGATGGATTAAAAATCTTTATCAGCCAGCTTACCTGGCTCTTACCACTATTTACCCGAGAAGTAACAGTTTTTTTCTGTTGATTCTCAAAGCCACCTCCCCCACATAGGGAGGCCAGACCCTGGGTCTGATCATTGCTACTTTGCAACTTAATTGAGTGCTTGGGACATCTCCACAGACAATTTTAATCCTGTTGCTTTTAACTTTTGACTTTGTATTTTAAGCAGGTCGGTTACCTCCATAAGGCTCGCCTTCAGCAAAGTTCAGGTGGCAGTATACATCACTAGGAAAAAAATGCATTGAGTGCATATCATGGCTTTGTTCTGAATGGGAGAAAGGTGTGCTTTGAGGGCTGGCAGCCAAAACAGGCACCTGACCTATGACTCTTATCAACCTAAGACAGGGGCATGTGCTAAGAGGCCATGCTTGTTAATAATAAATACTAAAAGGCTATGTTTGTGCAAATAAACACAAACAAGCTGCATGTGTAAGTAAATAAATAAGTAAATCTTATGCCCCAGTCCAGCTAATTTTTAATAAATAAAAATGGAGGAACTGTGCCCTCCTTCAGCCTTAAGAAGGCTAGCTCACCTAGGGTGGAGTCTTTCAACCTAGGTAAAGTCTATTTTCCTGCCACATCTGCAGTTTCTGCAAGGAGCCACTACCTGCTGAGCAGCTGAGCTTGTCTTCTCGAAGAGATCCTGGCAAAGCAATCAGATCCTGGCAAAGTGGGGGATGGGTTTTCCCCTTTATATTCAGACCTTAGAATTAAAACATTAAGACTTATCAGAGAACTTTATCTTGGCTCGTTATTTCTCTAGCCGTCTTTCCCATTCACCCCAAGCTTTTCTTTCAGGAATACAGTAACCAGTGGCTGCTAGCAGCTATAGACCAGCAGTCTCTGAGTTTATTCCAGACTTAAAGATGAGGTAAAGTCCTGAGAGAGTAAAGACTTTCCATGGTTACATGAGGATGCTGCTTTATGAGAGCCTGTCTTTCTCAGAATTCACAGCAGCACCTTTTTGACCTTGCCATCTTATTTCCACGGTTGAGGGTTGACAGGAAGAAGAAATGAAAATTTATACCCAAAGAAAATCTGACATAGCCAGTAACACCTCTAATGACTGCTGCTGTGTTACAGGAATTCAATCTATAGTCTTGGGTAAGTGTCTGGTAATTTTCTAGAGAAGCAGGTGGCTTGGGCAAGGCTGAATAGAAGATTTTCTTTTATAAAGAATTAAAAGATTTTCTTTTAAAGCCTAAAAGAGATCTATATGTTGCAATCCGGCCACAGTCTTCTTCCTGTTGTAAAGTAGGATGCTAGAGGCAGGTAAGGTATGTTAAGGTACTTAACATGTTAAGAGAGATGGAACAGAGAACACAGAAACATCTATGCCCTGCAATTGTCAAAGGACACGTAGTGTTTTCCTGACTTGTGGATGATCATGGTGCTTTGGGAATGGGGTGAAATCTGACACTGTGTATGTGTGTATCTGTGAGCCTCTCTAAATTTGCTGCAAGAGACAGAGTTATCCAGACACGTAAGACATGATAACAAACGAGATTCCCAAGTCTCTCTCTAGGTTTATATTAATACAGGGTCATTTCTGCTCTCCATGTCAGTGAGGTGCATGCTGATGCACCCCCATCTCCCTGGAATACTTTCTGTCACTGAGAAGAGGGAAGGAGATGAGAAGTCCCCCTTCTGCTCAGTTTTTCTTGTCTAGAGGAGCCCACAGCTTCTCACAGATCAGCATGGCAAGCTCTGAACGTCTCACAGGATATATGCTTCAGAATGGTACTTGAAATATTTGTGGATAGACTAACTCAGTTAAGTGATTAATACATCTAATAAAGTTAAATAGTTAATACATTATCTTTCCTGAGAAATATTTCATTTCCATTTTGCTAGTGTGCTAGTGAAGTGTGAGGTGACTCACTGGTGGGTGAGCCATTCTGTCAGGGAGCCTCCCAGGTCTCGTCCTTGTCTTTTCCACACCAACTTTGTGATTGTCCAGTCTGAAACACAGTACAGGAAGCCTAGTACTCAGTGACATCTGTCAAGTTACAGCAACTTTCAGTGTGACAATGGAAGTATGAACCTCAAATGTTTGTACTCACCCCAAACAAAACAAAACAACCAAACCTAACAATTATAACATTAGTTAAATTTTATCAATACAAAAGTACATGATAGAGGCTCGAGAGATGGCTCAGTGGTTGAGTGCTTGTTGAGCAATAAATACATTTTACATTAACAAATATTTATTCAAACACTGTTAAAAAACAAAACCAACCAACCACCAAACAAACAAACAAACAAAAACCCAAACCATGGGTTTCTCTTTTTCTCATAGGTCTTTGGCCACCAACCCATGAGGGTAGACAGAAGCCATGAGCAGGATTCAGATGGCCATGAGTATGATGGAGGAACTTCCAGGAGTGAGCTTCAGTGAGAACACTACTTCATTGTTCCAGGTAGACTATATAAGGGCTCTTACGGGGTATGAGTGGAAAGGGCTGATTGATTGGTCCTAACACAGTACCTAATTATCATATGGGCAAGGAAGGGCTGATTGGTCCTAACACAGTACCTAATTATCATATGGGCAAGGAAGGGCTGATTGGCCATAACACAGTACCTAATTATCATATGGGCAGGGAGAAAGAGCAAGACTCTTTCTGAATCATGTAGCACTTGCAGAAAGTTCTGTGTAGGCTTATCCTTCACGTAAGGTCAGGCATTGGCGTTCAGAAACACTCTCCAAAGAAAGCTAGGTAGAGAAAGGGAAGCCCCACTGAGAAAGAGAATCCTCCATTTTGCACCAAGCTTTGAGAGCTCTCGGACATGGTAGACTGTGACCTTAGCAACCAGGTTCTCCAACAATCTAAGGAAAACCAATGGAGGAGACAGGTCTTACTACGTCCAGTATTATGGAAGGTATGGCTCCATGATATGGAATTGAGGTTCTGAGAGCCTGAGTGACTAATCTAAGGTCACACAGCTAAGTAGTTTAGCCAGACTCCTTCCAGGGCTCTCCCTCTGAATAATTCTGTTCTTTCAGTCTCTGGCACAGCCTGGACTGCTCTTGGTAACTGGAGTTTGAATCAGGCAGGACAAGAGCATGAGATCCTGGAGCAGGGATACCCATCCAAGACCCAGATGTCTGACCCACCTAGCTGTAGTATTTTGCCCTGGGGCATGCCAAGCAGAGGAGCATTCATAGATACAGAGGGAGATTTCTTTCTCAAGGGCTCCATTTGCCCGCTCCAATTACATTTCGAACCTTCACCCTGTCCTTTGAGGACTTGTAGCCCCTGCTATGGAAGCAGGTTTCCAGGGTTACCAGAAATTCATAGCTGAAATCTCTCTCTGGTTTCTGAGTCATGGTCCTTGTCAGGATCCTGACTGTCATTATCCTCATCTACTGTGTCTCTGAGGACACTTCCCTCTTAGGTTTGTTTTCAGGGAAACTGCTAAGTACAATACCAGGAAGACACAAAATAATTATAGGCCCTATGTCTTTAGTGACATTTCTAAAAATCCCTACCCAGGAGCCAGTACGTAGGATGATGTAATGGTTATTTTTGGTTATCAACTAGACCGCATCTGGAATTAACTAAAACCCAAGTGGCTGGGAACACCTGTGAGATTTTGGTTTTTTTTTTAAATTGTATTATTTGAAGTGGGATGACTTACCTTTAAACTGGAACTTCTGAGGTGGGGAGGTATACCTTTAATCTGGGCTACACCTTAGGCTGGCAGCCTAAATAAGGAACATGGAAGAAGGAAGCTGGCTCTTTTTGCCTACTTGCCTTCACTCTCACTGACAAGTTCGTTCTTTAATAAATGTCCTAATTCATACTACTTTTAGTTCTGGCATACACAAAAATCAACTGAGACATCCAGCTTTGTAGAGTGAATAACTCCTGGATTCTTGGACTTTTCATGGTCGACAACAATGTTGAACTAGCTTGTAAGCCACTCTAATAACTGTATATATTAAACACATGTTGCCCCAGATATCAACAGCAGTCCAGGCTGTGTGAATAATTTTGAAAAAAAAAAAACAAAAAAACAGAATTATTCAGAGGGAGAGCCCTGGAAGAAGTCTGGCTAAACTACTTAGCTGTGTGACCTTAGATTAGTCACTTAACCTTGTTGAACCTCAATTTCCATACTGTGGAACCATACCATCCAAAACATGGGAGGTAGTAAGACCTGTCTCCTTCATAGATTTTCTTTCGATTTGTTTTTTTAATTATGTGACTGTGTCTATGTGCAAGTTCAGAAAAAATTCTCTGCTACCCCCAATAACCAATTTGTTAATACCTACTACTTAGAAGGCAGTATTAGGTCCTAGGAATATAAAATGAAACAGACTTAACCCTGACCTTAAATATATATTAATATCTGTGTATAATAGAGTATATATCTATATTAATATATACCATAATCACATATATAACTGGTACTATATAATCATATAATATGGAAAAGAAAGTATATATGTGTATATATATATATATTTATGAATGAATGAAAACAAGAGCAAAAGTGGAGATTTATTTTATAGTTCTGTTCCTCTAGAGACCCATGACTAACAAAGGTAGGAACTACTTCACTCCTGGTACCAGCAGAGCTGGGGTGGGGTCTCTGCTCAGTCACTTGCTATGTGTTTCTGACTTAACCACTGCATGGATCCCATTTTGGTCTCATTGCTTGGTATCTGAGATGGAGAACAGCAAGTACCTTATTACAATAGCTTAGGAGGCTTTGATGAAAGGAATTTATCAAGCAGGGATGCACAAACATGGTATGCAGGGGACTCAGGCTCAAGGATGCATGTTAAAATACGGCTGTGTGCATGTGTGTGCACATGCATTGCAGACCAAAGGATGACAAGTGCCATCCTCAGCAGTGACATCTTCTTTTTTTTTTTTTTTTTTTTTTTTGGTTTTTCGAGACAGGGTTTCTCTGTGTAGCCCTGGCTGTCCTGGAACTTACTTTGTAGACCAGGCTGGCCTAAAACTCAGAAATCCACCTGCCTCTGCCTCCCAAGTGCTGGGATTAAAGGCGTGCGCCACCACGCCCGGCGCAGTGACATCTTCTTGGCTGGGATGTAAGCCCCAGGGATCTTTCTGTGTCCACCTCTCCAGCTTTGGGATTATAAGTGCATATTACTATGCCAGCATTATTTTATGGGTTCTGTGAATTTAACTCAGGGTAAGCACTTTATCAATTGAGCCAGCTCCCTAGCTCTAATACGCAGATTTTTAAGTCAACATGAACCAGCTTTTAAAGTCTGAAGCCACCCTTGAGATGCTGATTTCTCCCAATCCCCCAAATAATATGACAAGGTCGAGAACCACTTACCAAAGACACATTAGAACATTGTGGGGCCACAGTGTGTAATGAGCGTCTGAATGCCAAGGGGCATGGGGAGGTACAGAAGTATTTCTGAAATTTTCCAATTTGTCCTTCTTGATATTTAAAGTGTGTCACAGGGGCGAGTCTAACTGCAACATTTATTGTTTTCCCCTTTATTACAGGAGTAATGAATGGTCTTTGAGGACATAAGGCTAGCTCATATCTCAATACTTTTCTTGGCTGACATCCAGGCAGATTTACAGTGCCAAGGTCTAAAGGCTTGAAAATATCCCAGCATTGTATTGCTCTAGCAGCTAAATCAAACCTGATGCCCAGAACCTGCGTGAGCAGAATAATGAACTGTACTGCACTCCTTCCAAGTCCTGCCAGTGGGGGAGTCTTGTAGGGCAGGAGGAAGCCGCTGGGAATGGAGAAGCTGTGTTACAGGAGTAAGTCCCTGCAACCATTCACCAGCAGGCAAATTATTGTTTGCGACAGATAAATGTACCATTTCAGTTTGCCTAAAGTTTGATGAATTCTCAACACAAAGAAAGTAAACAGTTTAGTTACATCCAACCTCATGTCGTTGGATGTGCTTCTGTGTCTAGAGGTTATATCCCACTCTGAGAACTAGACTGTCTCAGAAAGGCTTTGTCCAGTTATACAACTGGCTAGAGAGATTGTTATCTTCAAAATGATCAAAGCTAAAGCCACCACTGCTCTATGGGTTTAAAAGCTCTAACTTATATCAATCATTTTATCTTTATGATTGTAAGCTGAATAACATCTCCATTTTCAATCTGTGGGAATTTGTGTGCTGTGTCTAAGGTCATGTTATAAATGACATAGCTGGAAGGTAAATCTGTCTTTGGACTATTGCATTTATTCTTTGACTTACTTTAAAAACTTCTTCAAAAATACTAATGCCCAGGGGCTGGGGTGATAGCTTAGCCTTGCAAGCACATTAACCTGAGTTCAACCCCTAAAGCCCACATAAAAAGACTGGCATGGTGGTATGTATTCTAAATCATGGCACCAGAGAGGCAGAGACAGGGATTATCCCCAGGACTTTCCAGCCAGCCAGTCAGTCTAGCTTTTGTGGGACAAGATTTCTCCTGGGGAGATGCAACACATATACCTACTCAACCCAGAGAGGGAACCCATGACAGATTGAAAACAGATACCACCAAAGTCCAACTTGGTGAACCAATGAGCTTATTGGAGTTCCTTACAGGAATATGGGGGAGG
The DNA here is from genome assembly GCF_978045245.1 of Mus caroli. Lineage (NCBI taxonomy): Eukaryota > Metazoa > Chordata > Mammalia > Rodentia > Muridae > Mus > Mus caroli. The sequence continues at coordinate 12,025,582 of NW_028227266.1, forward strand.
GGTTACTTCCAGGAGCAGAAGTGACTCAGAGACAGCTGCATCACCAAAGCTCACCCCAGCATGGGTGATTATAAAGCTGGGAACCTGGAGCACACAGCACAGCCTGCAGGCAGCCCAACAGGTTGGAGAATGTCCTTTCTAGGTGCCTCAGTTGCTCTAAACCTCTTCTGGGCAGCTAGTCTGGTCTGAAACTCTTCTCTGCAGCTCAGATTTCTTCTGTCAGTTTTCACTGCTTACTCTGACAGAGTAAGCAAATCTGGTCAATTTCAGGAATTTCCTGAAGCTATTTTTGAGTTGTTTGCCTTCCTGCTCAAAATGGCAACTGAATGTTATTTTATTATTATTATTTTTTGGGGGGTGGGGTTCAAGACAGGGTTTCTCTGTCCTGGAACTCACTTTTCGGACCAGACTGGCCTTGAACTCAGAAATCTGCCTGCCTCTGCCCCCAAGTGCTGGGATTAAAGGCATGCGCCACCACTGCCCGACTTGAATGTTATTTTTTTAATCTCAGAGAAAACCATTACTTGGCTAGGTCCAAGTTCAGTGACAGACTCTTCTAAAACAAGGTGGATGGCTTTTAATTGTTCTTTGACCTCTACATGCATGTGATGTGGGTGTTGGGACTTTAAGAAATTCATTCACCAGCCTGACTCAAGTTTCAGTTCTAGTAAATTAGGGACTTTTTACTCAAAAGAGAAATGTATAGGACCAAACCAGAAAGAGTTCTCTAGGTAAGGCCCCAGCTATTGTTAGTCAAAAGATTATAAAGGCAAAACTACAAAGTTAGAATTTTGAGGGAGCCAAATTTACTTGTATTCTGTCTGGTTTAAGGTAAGGCTTGATTTTGTAACATGTCCAGCAGGTGTCTCAGCCATTCACACCAGCAGATCTTAGCAGTTAACTTGTTAGTCTTGTGACCTTGTAGGAATAGTTAAGGCAGTGAAATATTTTACAACAATCAACAATTAAAGAATAGCCAAATTGGATCAAGAATTGGTCCATCTTGGGCTAACTGACAGCATACATTCAAGGCAAGAGCAACTTTCTCAGGACTTATAGTAGAAGCTTAAAACAATTTTATTTTTACAAGTTTTATCACAGCAAATTTATCCTCTAAACATAATATTCACTACTATCTCACATGCACACTTTTGTGCCTATGTGCACACACACACACACACACACACACACACACAGAGAGAGAGAGAGAGAGAGAGAGAGAGAGAGAGAGAGCACGAGAGCGAGCGAGAGAGCACATTGTCAGTGTTACAGCTCAGAAGGGAAAGGTATCCAGGAAGTCAGGAACCAGTCACACTGCACAGCAAACCTCCCGTAAGAGATTTACTGGGACAGACACAAAAATAGTGGTTGCCTCTATTAGGGCAAGAAACAGGACTGAGCAGGAGAAAGGTTTATATAGGGTTTCTTAGAGAAAGAGTTTTCCGGGATGGAAAATTTCAGGGTGGGGATTGATGTGATTTCAAGTCAAATCCAAGGATTGGTTAGATTTCAAGCTCAGGGATTGATGGGGTTTGATAGGTTTTCAAACCTGGAAGTGGGTTGAAACCTTTTATCCTATGCACACCAGTCTCCAGTTCTTACCATAGCCATCTCTGGGGTAGGGCTACTCTAAGAGTTGTAAGTATGAGGGTGACTCAGAGTTGAGAGAAGTTGTTCTGAGAGGTTCAGGGACTGCCAGAGGGATTTTTTTTTTCCTTCAAAAGGAAAAATACTTGTTTACATAGAGCCAAACTTCCTTCTTTTAGTGTGTAATTTCTGGCCTAGACTCCTGACAGACTAGGAAGAAGGAACCAATGTTATCAAGCCTCTTCTACGGACAGATGGCCTGCTGGCCAAACATGTGGTGGAGTACTATCTCCTTTTATGAAAAAGATACTAATACATGACAAATACAAGTTCTTCATTCAAAAGTGCACTACACCTTCCAAGCCAGATCCTGCATGTTCTGCAATGGCAGCTGATGCTGAAGATTCCGATTCCCCGGGCTGGAGTGAGTTCCAGACTCCAGCATGGTTAAACACTTTCCAGGTGATTCTAATGTATAATCAAGATTGCAAGTCACTGCCATGCAACTCTCCTCCTGCAACAGACTTAGAACTCATTTGTGTATATGAGGGTACTAGATGAATCCATCCATATGCCCAAACATGAACACATACTCAGTTTACCTATACGCCACCCCCACACTCCCACTCATTCTCCACTCTTTGAGAATGTTCTTTTTCTTTTCTGTGATACTAGGAATTGAGCTCAGGGCCCCATGCATGCCAGGCAAACAATCTACTCCTAAGCCATATGCCCAAGTCAAGAGCACTTGTTAGAATATTAACTTCATTCACTCACATACATGTTTCAAGTTTTTCTGGTGAGCACAGCTTGACACCAGACAGAAGAACAGATAAGGCTGAGTGAGCCCAAACCTCTGGAAACTTGGAATTGAGTACAGTAGTCATGGGGCCAGCTCCCTGCCAAACTCTACCTGCTCTAGAACACCTAAGTGCGACACTCAACTGAGAGGACCATGACAATCAGTTGCGTAGGGAAAACACTTGAAGTCCTTTCCCATGCTACTAGAGCATCACTAGCATCCAAAACTGAGCCAACAGGAAACATCTGCCCCTGGATCCCACCCTCCTCCTCAATGTTTATAAAGTCCCTAGCCACATGAACCAAGTTGTTTCACCGAGAATTGTCTAAGAGTGGCTGTTTTACTGAGCTGAAACACTTTGGGGAAAAGTTTTCTCTCCTGAAGCATTCATTGCTTGACCTTAGACCAGCCTGGCAGGCTGGGTTCAGTGTCCTGCCAGGAAGCTGCCTGTTAATACCACCCACCATCGCCCACTGTGGCCTACTGCTGCCTACCACTGCCACTGCCCCTGCCCCTGCCGCTGGCATTGAAACAGCCACAGAAGGAGGTGAGACCTGGGACTCTACTCCCTGCCCTGCATGGACTCCCCTTCTGAGAGCTGTAATACTTTGGCTGTTTCTAGCCAGACCAGAGACCCATGGAACCCTAGGTTCCAAGGAGGATGACAGCAGAGAAAGGAAGAGGTCCACCTGCAGTTCTAGGTATACAAAGGGTATTGACAAGAGAGAGAAAGTACAAAGGATGTAGAGAAAAGTTCAGAGGGATGTGTTGTTGAGTCACAGGGACTATCTTGGACATATTTCTAGTTTTGTCTAGAGTCAGTCTGCCCTAGGAAGTCACCAAGACCTGACAAGTAGATATGATGGTTCTGACTGAGGGCCATGTAATATCTAAGTTACCAATTCCTTATTCCTGGGACAGTCTCTGAGATACTGGGTTGGCAATTTCAGGAAAGTGGGACAGATCTTCCTTTAGACTGGGTGCTGGCTTGTCTAATCTGTACCAGGTCCCATGTGCTCAGTCTGAAGTGGCAGGAATGTGCAGCACATGCTTTCTGTCTCACATGTGTGTATGTCCTACATACAGTCACACATCTGAGTCGTCAGTGTGGTTTGCATGTGAAATGCCACTCAGAACTTCAAGTGTCACTGGAAGTGTCACTATTGCTCCATTTTGGAAGATTGTGAAGCCTTTAGGAGGTGGAGGTTATCAGAGGAAGTGAGCATGGGGTGATGTTCTTGATGGTTTTTAATCCAGTCCCATGTCCTGTCTCTTCTCTATTTATTGCCTTGTCAAGATGTGAGGACATGAAGAGTCTCAGCTGCTCATGCCTTCCACCAGCACAGAGCCTTCCCACCATGCCTTCCACTACCATGGAGCCTTGCCACCATGTCTTCCACCAGCACAGAGCCTTGCCACCATGGCTTCCACCACCAGGGAGCCTTCCCACCATGCCTTCCACCACCAGGGAGTCTTCCCACCATGCCTTCCACCAGCACAGAGTCTTCCCACCACCACTGTGAATTGTTTCTCCTCAAATTGTGGGCCAACATAAGCCACTTACTTCCTAAGGGCTTTGTGTCAAAGAGAAAAGCAAACCAAATGCACTTATTATTTAAGATTCCAATGAATTGCCTCAGAATTACTGTTGGACAGAGACTGTAATTCCCTGTCCATGTTAAAAGAAAACAATGCAGTTTTAAGAAGCATGTTCAAAATTTGTCCAGGTTAAAAAAAAATCATAGTCAATTGTATCCAGTTGCTTGCTCAGAATCCTAGCTGGATCAGAGACTCAGCCTTCTAAACAACAAACTAACACTAAGTGGCATAGATCAGTGACGTAGCCTTGAAAAAGAAAGCTTTATCATTTAGTTTGCTTGAACCTAAATAAAAGTGTTTGGGGCAAAGATTATATGTTATCTAAAGAGAAAGCAAATCATTACTTTCATTAATTTTTTCTCCTGAGCTAACATTTTAGAAATGCTAATGATATTTGAGTTCAAGTGGTATTAATTGAAGGAATACTTAGTTGGGAGAGTAATCATGGAGTTTACACAGTTGTTTATTTTTATCAAACATTAATGAACCTGTAGCTGTAGGTCACATGAAGCTGACTTCTGACATGAAGATTAGTCAGGTGCTCTTGCCATCCTCAAGGCTTCTAATCTAGCAGAGATACCCCAGAAGCCCTCTTTAAAGTAGGAGAATTGTTTCCATATCTGGTGATCAGGTCAGGAGAAAGATGCAGAGTGTAGCTGGCATGGACTGTTCCTTCTGTTAGCTTTCCACTGTTCTTTTCTTCGTAAACTCCAGCCACCCAAGGAATAAGACCTCAGAGAACTCATGGGCTGGTGCCACCAGGACATCCAGGTTTACCTGCAGTGCTTTTTGGAGTCCTTGGTAGTGAAAATACTTGCTAACTTCCTGCAGTTATTGATTCATTTTATAAGTAGGACTGGCCCACTCTGATATGATGACCCCTTGCTTGGTCTTTTCTAGATGTATTTCTCGATCCCAAGCGTCACAGGGATTGGGATAATACATAATGAACAAAATTCTACAATCGATCCATTATTAGAATGTAATTCACTGGAATGAGGCAAGAATGTTCCTACCCAACTAGCCAAAGGGATAACAAAGTAGAAAGTGTTTGAGTCTGGACATGGGATAGCTAGGCCACAAGGTAGGAGTGAGCCAAAGACCCATAGGATGTAGTATCAGTGGATAGGATCAGACCCCAAATGGCAAGGCCAAGGAGAGAACAACAATTCCAGTCAGATATTGCAAATACTAGGACTGGAAACAAAGGCTGTGGCAGGAAGAAGTCCACAGTCTGTTCCACTCTGGAACACCCACTGTACCCAGCACAGGCTCCCTGTGAACAAGAGTACTCTTCTTGGTCCACTAAGTGGCATCCCTAGGGTAAGCCTTTCATTCTTTTCATGATGCTCCTAACAAAAGATCAAATAAAAAGCCAAGTCACAGGGTCCTGGAACAAGACTTTCAACAATGTAATTGCAGCAGTTGAAGCTTTAGTGTGTGTGTTTATGTTTACAAGGTGTTTGTGTGTGTGTGTGTGGGGGGGTGTCAGGGGATAACTTGTAGGAAGTGGTTCTTGTTTAACATTTGGGGGCAAACACAGATCCTCAGGCTTGGTAGCAAGTGCTTTTATCTGAGCCATCTTGCCAGATCTGCTTATTTTTAAGATGACTTTAATTCTGCTTCTTTCACTTTCTCTACATGTGTTCTTCAACCTAGGATGAAGGTGAGGCATGGAATCTTCAGAAATGTCATGTCACATGGAAAGCTAATTAATTTAATGTGGTGGTGGTCACAGAAAGTAATACAACTGAGCAACAGAGAGGAAGGAAAGGAAATATCATGTTGGAGTTAAGAGTATGGGCTTTAGACACACCATTTAGAACTCCAGGGTTCCTGTCTCAAAGTTGTGTGTGTGTGTGTGTGTGTGTTGTGTTGCATGGGTGTATGTTCTAGGTATATGTCATGGGCTTACATGGAAGGTGGTCCTCCAGAGATGGCCATCTCTATTACACACAACAACATATCTTTACAGGTTTCCTTTTATAGGACTTGAGAAAGTTGCTAGCTGCGACAGTGAATCCAACTGTGACCCTGGCAGCTCTTCTCCATACATTGTACTCTAGGAAGCATCTAACACAGGATGGGGAGTAGATAGGAATGTGCAGTTTGGGTAAGTGGGCTGTGGCAGCCTATAGTGGTAACGGCCCAGTCCCTCTGCTCTCTCATTGTAGACATTTGCTTTCTGCTCTTATTTCTCAGACTACAATGATGGAATCAGAAGCAGAGATAGAAATGCACATGCATCCAGGGTTGGTGGGCATGGGAGTGCATTTTCCTTCGGCTTAGGGGGCCTGGAGGAAAGTTTTATGGAGCCCAGAGGAGGAAAGGCTCAACTTTCGTCGTTGAGAAGTGAGTGTGGAAACAGTCTCTCCAAAATGCCTTTTCCTTTTCTTCCCCTCTAAAATAACCAAATTTGACATTCTCACCAAAGGCAGCTTAGTTACTGCTGCTTCTAGAGACCTTGTCCTCCTCTAGGAACAGGTGCCTGTGGACCAGAGACTTTTCTGAGAAGCCCCCACAGGATTGCTGTCACGTTTGCAGCATGGTCTGAGTTCTGCAGTTTTGTAAGGCCAAAGCATGAAAGACAAACGAGGGGCTGCTGAGGCGTCCACACAAAATGGCAGTTATGATGAAGACGCTGGTAGACGTGGTGTCTGTTCTGTGCTTTGGGAGGACAGTCAGTGAGCTGCATGCCTGGACCTTCAGGTGGGTTTCTTTAACTGAGGACTTGCCTGTGGTCAGATTTGACTCAGTACAATTCTGCTATTCCTTGCTGTGTTGTCTGACTTAAAAAATCCCCTCAACTCAGTTCCATAGCCAAGGCTGGGAGGAAGAATCAGAGAGGCTTCACCGCTGGCTGCCACTCTGTGCAGCCTTTCCAGTGGAGGTTACCCCTGGTTTAAACTGTAAAACCTAAATCACTTTAAACAAATGACAAATTTTAAAATCCATTTCTGAGCAAGAACTATCTGCTTTTATGATTTGGATAACTACTGAATTGTAATGGATTTTCTTTCAGATTTATATTCTGTTCTTTACTTACTAAGCAACCAAGCAAGTTCTTAAAAAAACAGATTGGATTGGGTAATCAAAAGGTTTTATTCAATATGCAACCCACCTTCTCCTGTGATAATAGGAACAACTAATCTCTACTTTTAGTAGTGTTAGTGCAATACACTTATGTACTTATGTGCTTATCTATACATGTAGCTCTATATGCTTAAGTAATACATGTACCTGTGTATTTAAGAAACTACCACATATAGACTGCCCAATGCTACTGATGTATCTGTCAATAATAATAAATAAAATAAAAAACTAACTGTAATGACTTATTATATTTTCTTTCCTTCCTTTTTTATTTTTTTCTTCTTTTTTATTTCCAAGAAAAGGTTTCTCTATGTAACAGCCCTGGCCTTCCTGGAACTCATTATGTAGACCAGGCTGGTCTTGAACTCTTTATGCCTCTATGCCTCCTAAGTGCTGGGATTAAAGCTAGTGACTATTGTTATGATGCAATGGTTCCAGTAGGGTTTCTCTGGAGTCCCTCATCAGCCATGAGAAACAAGTCCATTTCGATTTGTATTTATTGGGTCTTGTGTTTGGTGACTATGATGATTTGAATGAGAAATGTCCCGCATAGGCTCCGTCATTTGAATGTTTGATCCCTAGTTCCTGGCAGAGTTTGGAAGGTTATGGAGTCATTGGAGGCAGAGCCTGGCACGGCAGTTGAGAGTTTAGATCCTCACTTTGGTTCCAGTTCATGTTCTTTGTTTAGTGTTTGTTGTTTGTGGTATGTGATCTCTTAGTTTTCCCCCTGGACACATATTGCCATTCTTTGCTACCATATGGGCTCCCCCTCTGGACCATAAGCTAATATAACCTCATTCTTCCATAAGTTGCTTTTGGCCATGGTGTGTATCATAGCAACAGAAAGATAAGCTTCACACATCTCTTTTGTATCATTCTTGAGGTACACATAGACCCTGTAAGTGGGAGATAATGAGATCTCTACCACCAATGATATTCTTCTTGAGTTGTGTATTTCTTCTCAGCTCTTGCTTCTTCTCTGTTCTGGAAGATATGAACCTTTATTGTGAAAGCTTTCAGGTAGGGCATGGAGTATCCTGCTTGTGAAGCTAAGGAGAATGCTCCCTTTGTTCGGAACTTGTTGAAAATATTACCACATGAACATGCCTGTTTCCCTGCCAACAGTCAGCTCCATGACGGCATACTCACTTCCCCATGGGAAAAAGAGATTATGGAGTACTCAGCCATCACTCGGAATGCTCACTTGTGTTGCACAGGCCTGAAAATCTGCTGGCAATCTTTAGCTAAACGAGCGTCAAAGCTGTGTTTTCACTAGGCTTTCTCAAGCTATACTGTATATAGTTTAGTGCTATATACTCTTACCAAATGAATATTTGTTTAAAAATGATTCTTGTTTCTTTACTTCCTAACATCCTCAGCTACTCCTACCACCCCCATCACTCAATCTTTTTGCAGAAAATACTTAAAGTTGCCTAAGCTGCATATTAGTCAACTTTTCATTGCTGCATCAAAACACCAGGGAGTAAATATTTATTTTGATTCACAGTTTTGTAGCTTTCTGACCATGCTTTTGTCAATATACTGTTTTGAGGCCTGTGATGAGGCAGAGAACCACACAGGGTGTGAGGGAGGCAGAACTGCTCACTTCATGGTAGTCAGGAAACAAGGAGAGGACAAAGCCTCTCTTTCAATTACATACCATGGTGACTTTCTCCTCCAAATTAGACCCCACCTCCCGAGGCCTCTACCACCTTCCACAGTCTGTTAAGCATGATAGAAAAATAGGTTAACCCATGAGTGACCTCAGAGCCCCCCACTATCTAGCACCTCCGAATATTGCCACACAGGGCTAAGTCTCATACATAGTTGTTTACAGGAATATTAAAGATGCAGCCTATAACTCAGGAATCCCTAAAATACAGTGACTATAGGAGACAGAATTTATGTGCACAATAGTCTCAGCCAGTTCTTGCCTTCACCCCTGTTGCATGGCCATATTTGTACCATGATGAGTTCTGTTTCCAATGAGGCTGCAGTTGGCCCTGGAGAGATTGTGTGGGCAAAGCATCAGTGAGAGAAGTGTTTCCTGAAGGCCAGGACACAGTTAAGTGGAACATCACTTGCTTAGTGTGCATGAGGCCTGGGATGATTAATATTAACTTGACAGGATCTGAAATCAGAAAAGAGAAAGGCCTCTGGCCTTGTACATCTGTGAGAGATTATCTGGATCAGGTTAAACAAGGTAGGAACACCCATCCTAAATGTGGGCAGCACCATTCTGTGGGGTAGGTAGGATCCTAGACTGCATAGGGCCGCATACAGAGAAGAAAGCAAGCCGCATACCAGAATTCATTTCTCTCTGCCTCCTGACTAAGGACATAATGTGACCAGCTGTGTGTCATGTCCCTGCCATGGTGGACTACATGCTGGAACTGTGAGCTGAGACAAACCCTTCTTTCCTGAAATAGTTTCCATCAAGTCTGTTGTCACAGCAACAAGAGAAAGTTCTAGGTTCAATAACTCCCCCACCCCCACCCCCCAAGATAGTGAAAGCTTGGGAAATCAGCTGGAAATTACTATGGCCAATATATGGAGATAGTAGTTCCAGTCAGAGACTAACCTGACTAAAGTCAGGACCCGATTTGACTCTGTACTTTCTATAGAATATCCCAAGATTGAAAATCCGGGTGAGTTTAGTATTACTATGCCACAGGTTACCTATATTCTCAAACATTACACTGACTTTCCAGATAGTCTCTCATGTACAATACCTTTAATTTTAGGCAGTGAGTGCAGTGTGTAATAACTACATAGCACACTGGCTAAAGCTTAGAAATACAGCGCAAACAGTGCACTTGGCCTATGTCAGCAACTGTTCTCCACAGTTTATTTTGGACAAAGGTCCTTGTGGAAAACCAACTAACATACTGTGTTAAAATGGGCTTTTTCTGTTTACATGCCCTTCAGATGCTCTGCAAACATGCTAGTGTGATCATGTGCATGCATTTGGAAGTCATGTGTAGGTGTGTGTGTGTGTGTGTGTGTGTGTGCCGTGTGTGGACACATGAAGTCTAGAGCAGAACTGTGGGTGCCTTCTATCATTGTGTACCTTATTGGCTCAGTAAAAGTCTCTCACTGAACTGGAAGCTTACTATTGGCTAGGCTGGCTGGTCAGGGGTTGGTTGTGTTCCTACTGTCCTTGGCTCCCAGTGTTGAGGTTATAGGCATAAGTTTGATTTTTATATCAGTGCTGGGATTTGAACTTAAGTTCTCATGCTTGCCCAGTCAAGGCTGAGCAAAAGCAACACTTACATAAGTCCTCTAGTTCTATTTCCTGTGCTATCCTCCAGGACAGCCAGACAATGTTGCCCCTAGATGCAGGTCAGGTTGAAGGCACTGGGAGAAGGGCGGGGGGGGGGGGGTGGTGACACGGGAGAGGTACTGGAGGTTTCCATCACCCCATTGGCTTTGCTTTAGTCCATCTTGCCACCCTAATTCCTCTCAAGAAATTCTCAGGTGTGAGGAGCTGCCCTCACATTCGACATTACAAGATGGCGCTGATATCCTGTGTTCTAAGTAGTAAACAAATAATCTGCGCATGTGCTGGGGTAGTTTTCCACTCCATGTGCTCTGCCTTCCCCGTGACGACAACTCGGCCGATGGGCTGCAGCCAATCAGGGAGCGACACGTCCGAGGCGGAGGACAATTCTCCATAAAAGGGACGGGGTTTTGCCATTCACTCTCTGCCTCCTGAAGAAGTAAGCAATAAAGCTTTTGCCGCAGAAGATTCCGGTTGTCCTGAGCGTGTTTTTGCTGGCGGGGACAAAAGCTCGGGATACTCAGGGAGTGCTTATGTTGTTATAGTTTGGGTCTGAGTTGGAAAAGACCCCGTCACTTCATCACTAGCTTGTGGCAGCATGGGAAAATTATGCAATCCTGAGCACAGGAGGCCGAGTAAGACAGAAAGGTCATGGTGGGCATTGTGGAATACAGGTGATCTCATTGGCCTACTTTCAGGGACCTAGCAGCTGCTTACATCCTCATCTGCTGTTGCCAGATACACCAAGTGTGTGCTGCAGATAAAAGGGCCCCAGCCATTCCAGAGTTTCTCTCTCTCTCTCTCTCTCCCTCTCCCCCCCTCTCTCTCACCTTTTCTTTCTCTCTCTGCTCCCTCTCTCTGTACATCTGCATGGGGACACTTCTCTGGCCTCATTCTCTGAAACTAGTGAACTCACCTGGAAGTTGCTCCTAAATAAACCTGCTTTTATACTTCTTAAATTTGTCTAGATTTGGTTTATTACATCAGCACAGAAAGTTATTATCCAAGATAGAAACCTGTTAGGCATGTCCTTGAATCTTACATCACATGTCTGCTCCAAGCTTTTCAGTTGTCAGGAGGTGAGCATCTTTGCTCCACACATGCTCCCTGGCATGATAATCTGCTTCATTCCATCCAGAAATGCCTGGAATCTCTGAGACCATGAGCCCAAGTTAACCTTTCCTCCTGGGAGTTCCTTTTCTTAGGTGTTTTTGTCATAGCAATGAAAAGATAAGTCACACATGGGTTCACTGCTAGGAATGTGTAATTGAGTTAAGTAAGTAAGCTCCTGCACGGGGCTTTCATATACCAGCAAGATTACTGGAAATTAGCAATAGATCACTACAGTGATGGGTAAAAATAGAGGAAGTAGTAGGGGTGGGAGAGATAGAGGAAGTGGTGGGGGTGGGAGAGATAGAGGAAGTGGTGGGGGTGGGAGAGATAGAGGAAATGGTGGAATGAGTGAGATAGAGGAAGTGGTGGGGGTGGGAGAGATAGAGGAAGTGGTGGGGGTGGGAGAGATAGAGGAAGTGGTGGGGGTGGGAGAGATAGAGGAAGTGGTGGGGGTCGGAGTGATAGAGGAAGTGGGGGGGTGTGAGATAGAGGAAGTGGTGGGGGTGGGAGAGATAGAGGAAGTGGTGGGGATGGAGAGATAGAGGAAGTGGTGGGGGTGGGAGAGATAGAGGAAGTGGTGGGGGTGAGTGAAGGTGCTGGTGCAGATCCTGGTTGAGGTGTTTGAAGTGATGGTAGTGATGGTTTGAATATGAGTGGTCCCCATAGAATCATATATTTGAATGCTTAGGGAGGGACATTAGGAGGTGTGGCCTTATTAGGGAAGGTATGGCCATATTGGAGTAGGTGTGGCCTTGTTGGAGGAAGTATGTCACTGAGGTTGGGTCTTGGGGTTTCAAATGCCCAAGTCAGGCCCTGTGACCATCTCTCTTGTTAACTGCCTGCCAATCTGGGTGAAGAACTCAGAGCTACATCTCCAGTGCTATGTCTGCCTGTATGCCACTATACTTCTGCCAAGATGACAATGAACTAAACTTCTGAAACTGTAAGCCAGCTCTATTTAAATATTTTCCTTTATAAGAATTGCTGTGGTCATGATGTGCAATAAAGCCCTGACTAAGACATTCATTCTTTCTATATACTTGGCTTTTTTCGTATGTCAATCTTGATATCTCTTTTCCTAAGCACTGTTTCTGTAGTGGCTAGTTTTATGTGGACTCAACACAGGCTAAAGTCATCAGAAAGGCAGGAACCTCAACTGTGAAAATGCTTCCATAAGATCAGGTTGTAGGCAAGCCTGCAGGGCATTTTTTCAGTTAGTGACTGATTGGGGAGGTGGGGTAATCTATTGTGGGCGGTACCATCCTTGAGCCGGGCAGTCTTGGACTCTCTACGAAAGCTGGATGAGGAAGCCAGTAACAGCACTCCTCCATGGCTTCTGCATCAGCTCCTGCCTTAAGGTTCCTACCCTGAGCTCTTGTTCTGACTTTCTTCGAGATGAAGAGTTATATGGAATGGTAAACCAAATAAGCTCTTCCTCTCCAAGTTGTGTTGGTCATGGTTTTTATCATAGCAACAGAAACCCTAACTAAGACTCTCACACACCATACTTAAATGCAGGAGGCTGTCAGGCGTGGAGGGGCAGCAGTCTGCTTTAGAGCTAGCTCTTTCCCCTCAGAAAGGAAGCTACAATTGTAAGGAGGGGTTCAGGCTAATTATCATTTTATGAGGCGGTTTCAGCCCACACTTGAAAGGCTTTGTGAGGACCATTCCCTTTTCTCCAGATTCTACTGGACACCCACACCATGCCCTGTGTCACACAGGTTGGGAAGGGGAAGCATTACCCTGGTGTCTACAGACAGCTGATGCAGTTTGCACAAAGCCCCAGCACCAAGCCTGCCTTCACCAGCAGCACGGCACAGAATGTCTACTACCGGAGAATGCCAGGGGATCCCCATGACCTCTAACATCAATTTAAACTCAGATAATGAGTTTCCCTTTTTTCTTTTCTGATGAAATAATGCTCTGCATACCAGGTCTTCTTATTAAAAAGTCTTTAAGGGCAGCTATTGTGATTCAACTGAAGCACAGGAGACTAGATCGGCAGCGTAGCTCTGCCCTCTACTGACTGTACACTTTACTCCATTCATTCCACATACATTGACTGAGCATAGAGCCCACACCAGGCACTGTGCTCAGTTTGATGGACAGCCACAAAGATGAAGTATCCCCATCAGGAGACTGGTAGAGCCAACAGAAGAAAGTAAATACCCAGCAAAAAATGGGCATTGGGGTATTGATATTAGTGGATTTGGGGGTTTGCATATATGCCTGGCATATGTCTTGGCACTGTGTTGTCTTGGGGCTGTGATGTGGATCCTTGGTGTCTGAACAGTTGGCATCCAGATGCTATTCCTTCTGCCCCTCCAAGCCCACTGTCTAGAGAAAATGAGGGGAGGACACAAGGGCAGGAAGGAGACAGAGGGGAGGAGACAGAGGGGAGGGGGGAGCAGAAAGAGGGGAGTAAACAGAGGAGGGAAGATAGAGGGGGGGAGACTGGTGGGGGGAGGAGACAGAGAGGGAAAAGAGAGGGGAGGAGACAGAGAAGGAGGAAGAGTATGGTTGCTGAGGAGTGCAGGCTTTTAGGGGAGAGAGAAAGAAAGCATCCCAGTCCCTCTGAGGCTATCACTCCTTCTAGGGGCAGTGACCATAGGAGACAGGCAGTGAAGGGTTATACAGTGAACTGTAATGCATAAGTGGTGTGTGTGTGTCAGTGTGTGCATGCACATGCACAAGTGTATGCCTCTGTGTGTGTGCGTGTGCATGTGTGTGTATCTAACTTCTTTTATTATTATTATTATTGGGTATTTATTTCATTTACATTTCCAATGCTATCCCAAAAAGTCCCCCACACCCTCCCACACCCACTCCCCCTCCCACCCACTCCCACCTCTTGGCCCTGGCATTCCCCTGTACTGAGGCATAAAAAGTTTGCAAAACCAATGGGCCTCTCTTTCCAGTGATGGCCGACTAGGCCATCTTTTGATACATATGCAGCTAGAGACAAGAGCTCTGGGGGTGTACTGGTTAGTTCATATTGTTGTTCCACCTATAGGGTTGCAGATCCCCCCAGCTCCCTGGGTACTTCCTCCAGCTCCTCCATTGGGGGCCCTGTGATCCATCCAATAGCTGACTGTGAGCATCCACTTCTGTGTTTGCTAGGCCCCGGCATAGTCTCACAAGAGACAGCTATATCAGGGTCCTTTTTTTTTTTTTTTTTTTGGTTTTTCGAGACAGGGTTTCTCTGTGTAGCCCTGGCTGTCCTGGAACCCACTTTGTAGACCAGGCTGGCCATGAACTCAGAAATCCACCTGCCTCTGCCTCCCAAGTGCTGGGATTAAAGGCGTGCGCCACCACCGCCCAGCATCAGGGTCCTTTCAGCAAAATCTTGCTAGTGTATGCAATGGTGTCAGCGTTTGGAGACTGGTTATGGGATGGATCCCCAGGTATGGCAGTCTCTAGATGGTCCATCCTTTTGTCTCAGCTCCAAACTCTGTCTCTGTAGCTCCTTCCATGGGTGCCTTGCTCCCAATTCTAAGAAGGGGCAAACTATCCACACCTTGGTCTTCATTCTTCCTGAGCTTCATGTGTTTCAAAAATTGTATTTTATATCTTGGGTATTCTAAGTTTCTGGGCTAATATCCACTTATCAGTGAGTACATATCATGTGAGTTCTTTTGTGATTGAGTTACCTCACTCAGGATGATGCCCTCCAGGTCCATCCATTTGCCTAGGAATTTCATAAATTCATTCTTTTTAATAGCTGAGTAGTACTCCATTGTGTAAATGTACCACATTTTCTGTATTCATTCCTCTGTTGAGGGGCATCTGGGTTCTTTCCAGCTTCTGGCTATTATAAATAAGGCTGTTATGAACATAGTGGAGCATGTGTCCTTCTTACCAGTTGGAACATCTTCTGGATATATGCCCAGGAGAGGTATTGCGGGATCCTCCGGTAGTACTATGTCCAATTTTTTGAGGAACTGCCAGACTGATTTCCAGAGTGGTTGTACAAGCTTGCAATCCCACCAACAATGGAGGAGTGTTCCTCTTTCTCCACATCATCACCAGCATCTGCTGTCACCTGAATTTTTGATCTTAGCCATTCTGACTGGTGTGAGGTGGGAATCTCAGGGTTGTTTTAATTTGCATTTCTCTGATGATTGTATCTAACTTCTAACCATAGCTCATGACTACATTGTTCTATCAAAGAAGTCTTTGAGTGGTGGATGTCATAATGGGTCTTAACTGCCTGTCATGGGTTTGCACTTTGGAAAAGTTTCTCTCAGGCATTTATGGAAGGAGTAGCAAGTTTAAGAGATTAGAAACTAAACCTTTGTTCTTGCCGAGCTCACCAGTAGGCTTATCAGTAGGCTCTGGAGTTTGCCAGGTACTCACTGGGATGTCCAGGTCTTTGTGTCTCAGAGCAAGGATAAGACAGAGCACTTGGATAGCAAGAGAAATAAGAGGTTCATTAAAAAGAATGCACTTTTTTTCAAGGGAGAGAGCAGAGACATCTTTAGAAACGTAAATGTGTTAACGAAGAACAGGGGCTTCTTTGTCACATGGGGTGAGGTTGGAGGTTTGTGGGTCATTTGCACAGCATGGCCTTTCTGGCTTATTTTCATGTTCAGGCTTTCTTCTATACTCTCTGTCACATGTAGCTTGTAAGCCACAGGTTACCTTAGACAGCAGAATGCCTCTGCACCTGAGCTGGTGGCTTCAGCCTGTTCCAGCTGGTCTCAGGCCAGGCAGTTCCAGGCTTCCCTGTCTTGCAACAAGTTTATCTTTTGTGTTAATTTCACAGCTTTCTTGTGAGATCTTCTGAACCCCACTCCCTGTCCATCTTTAGTGTTGATGGTTCCTTTTGATTGTTAGCTTGATTAGATTAAGAAACACTTACCTTGGGGGTGTCTGTGAGGGAATTTTCAGAGAAGACTCACTTTGAATGTGGACAGTGCACCCCATGGGGGGAGGCAGGAGGAAATCAAAGGGAAAAGGAGGAAGCCAGCTAGCACCCGCGTTCCTCTCTCTCAGCTTCCCATTCCTCCAATATACAAGTAGGTGAGGACTCCAGCCACACTGCATCCTTTCTCTTCCTGCCATATTGGATGGTGCAGTGATTTATATGAGAAATGTCTCCCATGATCTTAGGCATTTGAATCCAGGATCCTGGTTGATGCCACTATTTTGTGAGATTTAGGGGTGTGGATTTCCTGGAGGAAGTATGTCAGTAGGGTGGGCTTTGAGATTAAGGCCCCATGCCATTTCTAGTTTGCTCTCTCAGCTTCATGCTTGTGGTTCAAGGCATGAGCTCCCAGATTCCTAATCCTGCTGCCATTTTTATCTCGCCACTACCGTCTCTAACCCTCTGGTACTATAAGAAAAATAAATTCTTTCTTTTACAAGTTGCTTTGGTCATGGTGTTTTATCACAGCAGCAGACAAGAATTAATACAGATGTTGTACTTTAAACTGTGAACCAAGACACCCTTTTAAGTAGCTCCTGTCAGGCATTTTGCTGAGGCAATGAGAAAGCAACTGAGTCAGCACACAATAACAGTGAATCCTAAAGACAAGTAAGAGGCCTGTTGGGTCAGAGTGTTTGGGGTAGCGAAGGAGGAATCCACATAACATGGAGATGGGAGTGCATAGCCCATTGGACTGCTGTGGGAAGGAAGGGCAGAGTGTACAGAAGGGAGGAGCTGAGCAAAGGCAGTCCAGGGAGTCCTGTCATGTTGTTCCCCTCCCTTCCTTCCACCATTCTCTTTCCTGGTTTCTTCTTTTTGGTAAGACTGAGCTTTGAGTTAAAGTCTTCCTACGGTGAGTGTAAATTGTCGGGTTAATAATGGCTGTCTTCTCTTCACCAGATACAAACCGTCCATATTCTGCATATCTTCACTGCAGCTGATGCTAGAGGATTCAGCAAATTCTTTCCTTTTCTCACACAGCACAGGAGAAGGGCATCTGAGCCCATCAATGCTGATAAAAGCCTGCAGTGAGTACAGCAGTGTAGAGTATAGTGCAGTGAACATAGCAGTGCACAGTGCAGTGCAGTGAACACAGCAGTGTACAGTACAGTGCTGTGAGTACAGTGAGCACAGCAGTATAGAGTACAGTGCAGTGAGCACAGCAGTGCACAGTACAGTGCAGTGAGCATAGCAGTGCACAGTACAGTGTAGTGAGCATAGCAGTGTGCAGTGAGGTTCAGTACAGGATTGTTCTCTGTGTGTTGCTTCTATCACTGTAGTTATACTACAATTAAAACCACTAATACTGTATGACAAACCACAATTGGATTGAGGGCACAAAGGAGAAGTTTGGGGTATGTTTAAGAAGGTGAGGACACAGACACAGACATGTGGCTGCTATGAAATGCTGCCATCCTTCAGGGCTGTTCCCAAATATACAGCCTTCTCATACACAGAAGTATTGAGGCAAAGGGTAATGCAGAAAGAGAGGAGATGAGCACAGGCCTGAGTACCACTTAGGACACTTAACTTACCCACTCTCCTTTTCTGCAAAGACAATTATCCACAATTATAGTGTCAGAAATGACCTAAAGACTAGAGTCAAAATTGGGTATTCATTTATTCCACCCATTGGTCTGTGTGTCAGCAAGAAGCCACCACTGGTTCTGTTATACTTAGCAGTGTCACAGTCCCCAGGAAGCCAGGCTGATGACAATGGCTCAAGCTGACCAAGCAGCAGTGGCCACACATGGCAAGCAAGTTTCAACCAGTGCAGGAGGGTGCTCCATGCTCAAGCCACCCATGTCCACCATATGCCGATGAGTCAGGGGAAGGAAACTGGGGGAGAAATCTCAATTCCTTTCTCAGCATTATTGGAAAGAATATTTTCCCCCTCCAGCTCTTGGGAAGGCCTGCATCCTGTGAGAGTAAATCAGGTAGAATATCTATATTTTTATAGATAAATTATCTATATTTTATATACTGGTTATATATATATATATATATATATATATATATATATAAAACGGGCTGGTGTTATGTCAACTTAAAATATCTATATTTTTATCTTTGCTGCCTTGGTTCCTTCTGGGCAGTCTTCCCATGGGCCTGCTTTCCCTTTGGGTGAGACATTTCCTGTCTCACCCTCCTGCTCCTTCATTGTGTGGTCTGTGGTTCATCCTACGTCCCTCTCATGGTGGACTCCTTTCTTCCCTTCTCCTGTATTTCTTCCCTGGAATCCTAAAAGTCCCACCTCTGTCTCCCTGCCCAGCCATTTAGTTGGATCATTATTGACTAGTCAAAAAAACAACTGTGGGCAGGGACCCACAGAGGATATGCGAATTTCCATGTAAGCACAAATCAAATCCCCAATACTAGGTTAGCCCTCAGGTGCCACTGCTGTCTGAGTCCTCGCACAACTGTATTTGGCTTTCATGTGGCCTCTCTGTTCAGCTGGGCCCCAGTGTTGAAGGTGTCACTGAAGGACCATTCTTTCAGGCAGTCTGATTCTCTCTGCGGACCTTGTCCACTTTTATGTAGGGTCTGTCCATTTCCAGAAAACAGTCCAGGCTCATTTTAGCATTCATGCTAGTCCTAAGAGACAGAATCAGAATTCAATTCCTAAGAGACAGGCTTAGCATAGTTACAGTGTCACTTCAACCACACTCTGTTGGTCAAGTCAAGTGACAAGGCCAGGCCAGATGCAAGGGAAAGGAAGATCAAGCACATAACCAATGACATGAGGAGACTGATGGCAGACATCTCTGTGGTATCTACCACATTAGATGTATCTGAACTGATGCTTTAAGTCGCTGAGGAAATGAAGATGGCTCAGACAGTGAATGAGTCCCAGATAAACTGGTGATAACTAGTAGTGATAAAGATCTGTAGCACCATCCTAGTGTGATGAGAACTAGCATGGGGGGTGGGGGGTGGCATTGGTGGTCTGCCCTTTAGCCCAGAAGAACCCAAAGAACCAGAAGGCTCTTGTTATATAGTATACTGGCTGGTGTTATGTCAACTTGACAGAAACTGGAGTCATCAGAGCCGAAGAAGCCTCAATTGAGAAAATGCATCCATAAGATCCAGCTGTGGGGGATTTTTCTTGATGAATGATGGATGAAGGAGGGCTCAGCCCACTGTGAGTGGTGCCATCCCTGGGCTGGTGGTTCTGCATTCTATAAGAAAGCAGACTAATCAAACCATGATGAACAAACAGTAAGTAGCACCCCTCCATGGCCTCTGCCTCAGCTCCAGCCTCCAGGTTCCTGTCCTGTGTGAGTTCCTGTCCTGACTTCCTTTGGTGATGAATAAATAGCAATGTGGAAGTGTGAGCTGAATAAACTGTTTCCTCTCCAACTTGCTTTTCGGTCATGGCATTTTGTTGTAGCAATACAAACCCTACGTAAAACTTGCAGATAACTAATTCTTCATGCAAACTACATTAATTTAAGAATATGTATCAGTGACCAACAAGCTGGAATGGGGCATAGGGCTCGGGGTTAGCCTTATACTTAGAGAGACTACTGTCTTTGCAGGAAGGATCATGAATCAGTGGAGAAAGAATGGACTTATTAAAGAATACAGGATGGCTGTTCATGTGGAAAAGTACAACATCAGCTCTGTGAGCCACAGTCCCGAAAAAGAAGCTGTGCCTTCAAGTGAAACTCTCGGCAAGGCTGATTAAGATCAGTGATTTTGGTGAAGTTGGAACATTGAAAATCCTAAGTCAAGTTATCTTGTGCCACCTCTGTGCTCTTCAGAGCCATTCACTGCCCTCCCCTGTGGTGGCCATTAGGTAAAGTATTTGGAATGCACAGAGCATTGGTTTTCCTTTGTAAGGTGATGACTTAGCAGCCCCTTAGCTTTCGCCAACCCAAAGGCTGAGAAGATCCTCAGGTGGCATTTGGGGCCTAGAGCTGAGAAGCTTCTGCTTGGCTGCAGCTCACCTACGTAATTAATGTTTCTACCAATGTATTTGAACAGTGCCTTGATTGATGAGTTCCTTTGTTCTGTCACTATAGAAACTAAAATGTTACTGCAATTGGAACGTAGAATTTGGAGTAACCAAAATCTGTGTTCCCAGGCCATGGCCATTCCTATTGGGCTCCAGAATAAACTGTTTCTTATCCAATGTGAGGAGAAAGTTGTGTCTTTGTGTCAACAACACATACACAAAATTAAATTCCAGGTAGATAAATGTAAACAGGTGAAGAAAACACAATCTGCCTGTGCTCAGGATTTTAAGTGGAATGCGGAGCTTTTTGTATTTTTTTTTAATATTTTTTTATTACATATTTTCCTCAATTACATTTCCAATGCTATCCCAAAAGCCCCCATACCCCCCCCCCCACTTCCCTACCCACCCATTCCCATTTTTTTGGCCCTGGTGTTTCCCTGTACTGGGGCATATAAAGTTTGCGTGTCCAATGGGCCTCTCTTTCCAGTGATGGCCGACTAGGTCATCTTTTGATACATATGCAGCTAGAGTCAAGAGCTCCGGGGTACTGGTTAGTTCATAATGTTGTTGCACCTACAGGGTTGCAGATCTCTTTAGCTCCTTGGATACTTTCTCTAGCTCCTCCATTGGGGGCCCTGTGATCCATGGAGCTTTTTTCTTCAGAGAACGAACGCTTTTAGGAAGTCTTGCCGCCATTCCTCAAGATTTATCTAACTCGTATACGTTTATATTCTATTGTATTAGAAAATTTCATTTTTAAAGATAATTTATCTCCCAATTCCATACATATCCCCTTTGCCTCCTTTCTAACACCATCTTCTTTCTAACAAGTCTCCCTCATTCTCCCCTCCTTGTGGTCCACAGGACTTGACTAGGGTTGCTTGCATGAGCGTGGGTGACTGGCATTACTTACAGGGCAACTAGGGGTGTGATGATTTCCCTTCTCTATTAACTGTCTATAGCTCTTCTGGCATGGGTGGGGTCTTGTGAGACTTTCCCATATCCATGATGGATGGGTGATAAGCCCAGTCTTATGCAGGCAATCACAGCTGCTGTGAAGTCAGGAGTGCATAAGCCACATCATGTCCAGAGGACAGTATTTCATAGAGCTATCACCATCCCTCCGAGTCTTGTATTCTTTCTGCTCTTCCCCGGGAAAGTTTTGAAATAAAATGTCCAGATTCAACCCTAATGAAGGTGAGGATTTTAGTTGATGTTAAGTCTTCAAACCTCTGTGAAGTTGAGGATACCTGCATTCTGAAGCTCCATCATCTACCTGTTAAGTGTCACGGGTACCTCTAGACACACTTTCCTACAGAGTCATGAGGAAGAAGGTAGAAGTTACACTGTCCTGTCCTCAGAGATGGGTCCATGTCTGGTTCTATGGCTGAAGCTAAGCCAAGCAGAGTATTTCCTCCCTGTAGGATCACTTTGTTGGAAGACTGAAGCACAGAGAAGGATGGGTCAGGCTGCTTGCTATAAGAGAAGTGCCACTTTCAGTAGAGCTATAATGCAGAAAGAAGCAGAGAAAGTTTAGGTGCACACGCCTATCATGTTTTGAGTATGAACTGTCCCACACAGGTTAACGTGTTAAGTTCTTGGTCCCAGATAGAGGTGATTCTTGGCGAGGGCCTGGAAATCTTAAGAGGTTGGGACTTAGCTGGAGGAAATCAATTCTAGCACAAGGGTTCTCAACATATGGGTCATAACCACCTCAAAACTATCATAGGAAAACACAGATATTTATATTATGATTCATAACACTAGCAAAATTACAGTTATGAAATAGCAATGAAAATAATTTTTTTTGGTTGGGGGGTCACTACACCATGAGGAAATGTATTAAAGGGTCATAGCATTACAAAGGTTGAGAATCACTGTACATATGCGTCTGACGATTATATTCATCTCTGCTATTGCTCAATCCCTGCTTCCTATCACTAGGCCAACAGTCTCCTTTAAAGGCTGCCACTGTCAGGATGTCCTGTTCAAAGTACATGGTTGCATACAACCCTGGGGCAAGGCCTTTAATATCCAATCTAAATAATTCCTCCTTTTGTCTCTCACAGGTACTTGGTCATCTTGTCATCAAACTGAACAACTCATCACAGAGCATTGGAGTCCTTATCTATCAAAAGACTAGCTTCATCCTTTCACCTGTGACTGTAGGAGCCAGAGCATCCACTGGCTTGAGGTGGCAGAGGTGGGTGTCTGTCACTGGCAATCAGAAAATGTAGCCAACTTGCCAATAGATGAAATCTGCAGCCATTTGCTTATCAATGGGATAACTAATCAAAGGCCAAAACCTGGATTTTCATTTGTTTGTTTGTTTCTAGGGACTCATTTCAATCTATGACTTGACAGTGTTTGGAGTGAATATTTACAGTACAGCATCCCAAAGTATTCTGGAGAGTAACTCAAAGGTGATTCTCAAAGAAGGATAGGACTTCTAATTAAAAGATATTTTAGAGGGATGGAGGGATGACTTAAAGGCTGAACACACCCAACACTCTTCCAGGGGAACTGAATTTTTCTAGGTTACAAGTCAGGTGGCTTACACTGCCTATAACTCTAGCTCCAAGTTGTGTATACACACACACACACACAAATACATTTTTAGGAAAGAAATTTTTTAAGTAACAGAAAATGGGATAATATCTACATTAATTTATACAGAAAAGGCTGTTTTGAAACTACAGTTTAAATATTTCTCTTTAAAATTGGCTTACAGATTTGAAGCTGTTTTTCATTTGTGCAGAGGTGGAGTTCCTTTGATAGGACTCTAACAATGTCATGACTTCCTTTCTTTCTTTTAACCCTATGATGTTTAAAATACTTGAAAAGTGGAGCCGCCTGTGGCCACAGGCACAATTCCTCCTTTTTTATTTATTAAAAATTAGCTGGACTGGGGCATACAATTTACTTATGCTCTGTGGTCCTGCCTGGGAATTATGGTGGCTGGCAGCTGTGCCTGTCTTAGGATTGATTCTACTTGGTCTTATTCTGACCCATCTCAGAAAAGATGTGCAGCTTATTTGTGTTTATTTGCACAAACACAGCATTTTAGTGTTTATTACAAACAAACACAGCCTACTGTCACATGCCTCTGACTTAGGTTGATATAAGCCATAGACCCAGTGTCCGGTCCTTGGCTGCAGGTCCTCATTGCACACCATTTGCCCAATCAGACCAAAGCCACAATATGCTCTCAATGCATTTCTTCATAAGGATGAATCACTGCCACCTGCTCTTTGCTGAAGGCCGGCCTGTATGGAGGTAACTGACCTACTAGAAACACAAAGTCAAAGTTGAAAGCAACAGGATTAAGGTGGTCTTTGGGGAATGTCCCAGGCACTCAATTCAGTTACAAATTAGCAATGTTCAAGCCCAAGCTTTGACCTCATGGTGTGAGAGAGGTGGCTTTGAGAATCAACAGAAAAACTGTTACTTCTCATGTAAACAGTGGAGGCTATGCTCCAAGTTAACTCTGCTGGCTGATAAATATTTTTAGCTATCCTATAAATAATAGGAATCTCCAATATTGGATTTATTTCTAGACCAGTCCATCATTGAGTCAGAATAACTGGTCACATTAAAGGAAAGAGAAGAATAATGATAACTTCTCCTTTTGATTACTTTTTCTTTTTCTTTTCTTTTTTTTTTTTTTTGTTTTTTTTTTTTTTTTTTTTGAGACAGGGTTTCTCTGTGTAGCCCTGGCTGTCCTGGAACTGACTTTGTAGACCAGGCTGGCCTCGAACTCAGAAATCCACCTGCCTCTCCTCCTGAGTGCTGGGATTTGACTACTTTTTCTAAATCAGTTTCCACAGTCTCTTATGTTCTCTGTCCCACAAAGTTAAAAATCTTGAAGCAAGGCAGCTTAGCTTGTCTAATCTGGGGCATAGGCAAGCAAAGGTGGGTCAAGAACATACACCCAACACAGCTTTCTTGTCACCATTGTCAGGCCACACAGCAAGCTCACAGGTCAGCATTATCCTTTTGTGTTAGCATGTCACACCAATCACTCTGGCAGCTAGCAAGCTCCTGCAGCATTCTGTGGAAAAAGCACAAACATGTCCTCTTCCCATATTAAATATCTGATCAGGATCATACCATATGCCAATAAGTGGATCCTTTCATCTCACCTATGCATGAGTATGCCTAGTTGTAGGGTAGTATAAGGCACTCAACAAGGAGTTCTTTGGCATCCAAATTTTTAAAAATTTAAAAATAAAAAGTGTGATTTAAATAATATGCACAGGGATATAATTTCTCCCTTTTTTGTTTTTTAAGAAGATATAGTTTTAAAGTTCCATAATACCTTGTCCTTGAGAATTATAAAAAAAAATCCCACTAACATGGGTAACATTAAATTGTTGACAAAACATCTCAAATGCTTGACTGTAATAGCCAGTTCCAATATTTGTTTTAATCTGATTTGGAACACCAAGCATAAAAAAACATTAACATAGGCAATGACTAATTGCATTTTTAGTTGCTTCTCCTGTCAGAGCAGTTGCAACTAAAAAGCCTGAAAAGATATCAATAGTCACATGTACATATTTTATTTCTCTAAAATCAGAAATAAGAGTATCCATTTGCAATAATTGATTAAGTATAAGTCCTTGAGAGTTAACACCATTATGTGGAGCAGGCAGAAACTGAGGACGCTGAGAAGTAGTCTTTACAACGTGACACGCACATCCTCTAAAAATACCAAATTTTTAACTCAAGCCATCACTATTTTGATGATGTAAAGAATGAGATTATATGGCCAATTTTTCTTGTGTATGATGTATAACCTTCCTGGAATATAAATCTGGGGTGGCATCACAGTAAGAGGACTTGTCCAGGCAATCAAGGATGAGTTCTTAAATGTCCAAAGACAG
Organism: Mus caroli; assembly: GCF_978045245.1. NCBI lineage: Eukaryota > Metazoa > Chordata > Mammalia > Rodentia > Muridae > Mus > Mus caroli. The sequence continues at coordinate 12,050,830 of NW_028227266.1, forward strand.
TCCTTTAAAGGAACAGTATTTTTTCTTAACTTGAGTTGTAAATGCATAAATAATTGCAAATTTGAGAATTAGCAGTATTTAAAAATGGAGCAATTTCAAACAATTGCAAGCCCTGAGCTACATATATAATATGATATGATATGATATAGTATATATATGTGTATATATATACATATATACACACACTATATATATATATATATATATATATATATATATATTGGCTTTCAGTATACAAATTAAAGCTTGATTTTTTAACATTTCAAAACACTGGCTACAGCACACAATTATTTGTGCTGAAACAGGAGAAAACTCAAAAGAATAAACATGTGATCTAATCACATATACTTCTCTCCCATAGAAGAGCTGTTTTTAAACACAGTAGATGTATTCTTTATGGGATGCATGCATGAATAAATTTATAGGAAATACAAAAGCATGCATAGAAGCAATTTTTAAAAACTTAACTTTTGGATAATGATTATCAATTTTATCTAAAAAGTTTGCTATGCAATAGGTCAAATATCAGTGTTCTGCAATAACCAATTTAACTTGTTCGAAACAAGGAACAGACACCTCGTCAGGTTTTTAAGACCTTTTAAAAATACCTACATGTTTTTAATATTAAAATTCTTTATTAACACCACAACAGCTTCATAATAGGATGTTAAGACTTTACTTGGCAATGAATAAAGATGACTCTACATTAATGTTCTCTTTTGCCAAAGAATTGCTGTGGGCACATTGAGACACAATAAATAGAATATGCAGCTAATGTTTGATTACCATTGATTACAACTGATAACAATTGATTACAGAAGTTTCCTCTACTTTATGCAAAGCTATTTGTCTTTCAACAGTTAATTTGCATCCAATAAAATCATCCTGTGGTGAGTTTAAGGTGAGGTCTTAGCCAATTAACATCTCCTGGAAGCTTCTGAAAATAATTTGAAGTAGGCAAATCATCTTTTCTTTCTTGAATTTTGTTTTAAATTTTTTTGTACTATAGTTTTTCTAGGATAAAACTGAGACCCTAAATATTACAAAGATATTGCCTCTAAATCTTTTCTGAAGCAACAGCTACTCTCCAAAACTTTAAAGCTCATTGGGTAAGAGTAAAGGGTTGAAGTAAACTTCCCTTCAGAGGCATTAGCTAATAAAACATTTTCCATTTAAGAAATAATATACACTGAAAGATTCAAAGTCCTGGCTTCTTGTATTGAAGCAGAGACAAAAAAAATTCTTACATAATGTAAGGATATTAGCTATATCTAGAGGCAAAACTTTCCAATGATCACAAGCTCACTAGAAGCAAACCCTTTGCAATTAACAGGATGCAAAGGAAAAAAAAAAAAAACCTTCCAAATCTATAATAATTCTATATGGAGTAGGCAAGCCCGATTGTAATGCCTCTATAAGTTCTACAGCCTCATAGACCTTTTATAAATCTTAAGTTTAAACTTTATTTTGAACAACATCTGGTTAGATCTGAAATAATGTTGTTTTAGCTTAAAAAAATAATTACCCAGAGGCAAGGAGAGGCAAGGCCTGCAAAAACTTCCTTAGGCAGGGTTGTAAAACAAAAGAAAACCCACACAAGCCTCATTGAGGCTCCTCTGAGCTTTGCATTAACTCAAATGCAAATATTTCTTAATCTGAGCATTCTGCCTGAGTCCTGACCTAAAGGTACTCCTGCACTGAGGACATATTCCAGGAGAGCAATTCTACTGTCTGTCTGCCTCTAATTTTTGGACAGTCTTTCTTAAGATGACTTATACTTAAAACATTCCTTATAACCTTAGTGATGTGAAAGCATTGCTTGTACTGTAGTCCCCTGCAAGGCAGCAACCATAGCCAAACTGATTGTATAAGGGTTCAATTTCTGCACAAAGAGGAATATATCTACATAACTCTGTCTTTGTTTTGTATGGCTAGATGACCAATGTGAGCTGCATTAGCATTCTCGTAAGATGATTACTTTTGTAATCATCCTAATTAACAATATATGGGTGAGTTAAAAATCTTAAGCTTGTGATCAAACTGCAAACTGCAGTCAATGCAACAATGGCAATTTAACCATAATTTTTAAGTTTCTTTTGCAATACTAGAGCATAACCATAACTTTTGGAATGCAAAACCCAATTTTAAACAATTTATTCTCTTTAAAATCAATACCAGAAACATCACTTTCACATTATGAAGTTTGGCTGCCAATTTGTATATATGAATGCATGACAGTGCAACTTTTAATGCTTCATTAAAGAGACATTGTTTTAAATCTTATCCCTTATAAGTCTAGTTTCTAGGATAAGAATTACATAAAATACTATCCCAACATAGAAGCATCCTTAGAGGCCTAGTTTCCTGGACTGGTTCCTGCCACGTGCTGTTGTTTAAAATGACTCCAACTCTGAGTTACCAGTTTTAAGCTAACTTTCTTGTTACCAATGTTACACCTTTTTAATCATACCCAATAAATTATAAACCAATACTCTATGACCAAGACATGCAGAGCATATTTATACCTTTAAGACCAGCCAGAAACCAAATGAAGAGGCTACATGAATCTTATAAATTTAGACCAAAGAATTTTTATTTTCTAGGAATAATTTCAAGATAAAAAGCACTTTGTCATTTACTGAACCCAAAAATCACATTTGCAGAGATTTTTCTAGGAAAAAACTATCATCTTATTTGCCTTAGAGCTAAGAAGCTGCAGACTCCTTTTAAAAGCAGCTTTTCAGCAGGGCCTCTCCTACTGTGCTTGACTCCTGGATAAGGCGTGGGGCAACTTTAATCAGCCTCTACTGTGTAAACTGAGACTGAATCAAGAAATGGATAGCCAGCAGATAAAGTTTTAAACATTTTTTTCTTTTCAACATGAAACATAGAACAATAGTCATTCAGACAACAAAACAAAAACAGACATGAATTGACATGTGGACAGACTGGTGCACCAAAAACAGACAATACAGAGAGGGTAGAGAACTTGATGTAAACAGAAATAAGGATGTCTCTTGTAGGGGCCAGAGAGAAAGCAGGATGTCTCCAGATTTCCCTCTGTCCCTGGGAGAGCTCTGAAATCCATTTTCCTTCTCTCTTGAGCTCTCTCTCTCATGTCATTTGATTGGTATATCTAGCATCTCCCTTTTATTTTATTTTTTTTGTATTTTACTTATTTTATTTTATTTTATTTATTAATCCCTACTTTTCCTGCCTGATGCAGTTCTTGACTATGGACAAATGCTTGTTTAGAATTTTCCAATCCCATTTTCCACTGTCAACCCCTATCTGATATCAACGCTGGGCTAATGCTGACTCAGTCTAGCCTGTATCCTTTTGCACCCTTGCCTTCAAAAGATGACACTTGTAGCACTATCATTAATGCTGTATGTTGCTTACTGTGCAGTGATACATTTTCTGTTTTCTGTGGAGCCCCACCAAGACAGTGCACCCTGTTCTTCTTTCTGCTTTCAGGCCACTCGTTGGGCGCCACCTGTAGCTGCCTGCAGCTGCCTGCAGCTACGGGTTACTGGGTTCCTAAAAGGAAAGATGGGGTTTTGGATGGGAAAGGCTGCGAGAGAATAATGAGCCAAGACAAAGTATTTTGATCAAGGCCAATGTTTAAGTAATATGAGTCTGAGCTTATAAAGGGGGATGACCCATCCCCCACCACACCAGGATCTCGTTGCTTTGTGAGGAGTACTGTTTGTCAGGATAGTGTTAGAACAGGTTCAGCCTCTCAGCTTGTGGCTTCTTGGAGGAAAGCTGCAGATGTGGCAGGATAATAGACTTTACCTAGGTTGGAAAACTCCACCCTAGGTGGGCTAGCAAGTGTGGCAAGCCAGGTCTGAGCAGCCTGCTCAAGGCTGGGGGAAGGGCACAGAAACATCACTGATGTGATGACTAAATTGTACTTTTTATGGATCATCCTCTCCAAGCAAACACACTAACAACTGCGCTCCCAACTACATTTCTGAGAGAACTTGACACCTGTGGCAGCATGCAGATCTCCTTCTGGGGGGAATGGGAGGAAGGAGACATTGCCCAGAGCCGAGAACAAGGCCTTGACAAGTCTATTTTCTCAAAACAATGTTTTGTTTGCCCTTTAAAGTTAATGAATTATGTGATCTAATAATAACTAATTGTATCTTCCCTCTGTCATAAAGCTCTTAAAGCATTTCACAACCAATTAGCTAAGGAGCATCATTATTGGGACATTCTGAAACATGACTGACTATTAAGGGCTGGTGCAGAGGAGTCTCACTAGTGAGCAGTCTGGGGTGAGGGTGGGAGGGTGAGGGAATGGTCATGCCAAGCAAGTAGGCTTTGAAGCCAGAAAGGAATGCTCAATGTCTCACCAGCTTGCTGGGACCTAGCTTCTGTTTCCTCATTACTTGTGCACTATCCATTCAGTCCAGAGTGCTGTGGAGACTGCTGCTTCGACATTCCCAGGGTGCATTGGTGCATTGCTGCTGTTGATAAGTTAAACATGCGTACCCTTCCAAAGCAAAGTTCAATACTGAATAATTATCTAATATATTCGGTTGGTATAGGCTAGCAAACTGGGTGATTTAAGGCATAATGAATTTTGGGTTAAAGTCATGTTAGAAACCATTCTGAACTTGTGGGTTAGACATAAGCATTCAAATGCCAATGACTGCTACTGTCACCCTCAAAAGATAATCAAAGTCCTTTGTAATTATTTGCTAATAGCACCAGAGAGCAAAAAGTAGTGAAATGATGTGGCATGGTTTTCTCAGCATTTTAAAATATACACTTTGCCTGTGTCTTTTTTAGTTGACATGGTGTGGATATGCTCATTCAAAGCAAATGCAAGTAAGCTGCATTTAAATAGTTTGTCATGCCTTCTCAAAAAAGGATTTCAAGGTAGCCTTAAAAGTCCATTACAACTTACTTGATTATCTAGAGGCTCTTAACCTGATTAGAAATGAAATGCTCTGTCTTATTTGGTAATTTGCATCAGGAAAGGCAGCAGGAGGCTGGGATGCACTATGAAATCAGGCTGAGATGCACTGATAACTCTGTCAGGTAGTCCCACCCTCAAGTGACAAGAGTAACTTGTTACTAGTCACTATCAATAGGATATGCTCAATAATGTCTCCCACAAAGGTGTCCTTGTCCTAATTCTTGGAGCCCATTAATGTCACCCTATGTAGCCCCAAACTACTTTGTGGTTGAGATTAATTAAGTGCCTCAAGAGAGAGAGAATATTATGAATCCTTCAGGTAGGCATTAAATGGAATATCCTATATATTGAAGAGAAGAAGGTAGAAGATGGAGATTTGACCCAGACAGAAGAGTGGACAAAGTAACCAAGGAAGCAGATACAGAGGATGCAGTCACAAGTCATGGAACTCAACAGAAACAGAATCAAGAGATGTGGAATGGATTCTCCTTGGAGCCCTGGATGTGTTTCCAGCCTTGTTAGCACATGAGAGAGTAAGTTTCTGTCATATTAAAACATGAATTCATGGTAATTTGGTATAGTGGCCATGGGAAGTTCCAGTCAAGGCTGAAGTCAAGGATCCAAGGTGTGGTGATTTGAATATACTTGGCCCAGGGGGTGGCACTTTTAGAAGGTGTGGTCTTGTTGGAAGAAGTGTGTGTGTCACTGTGGGAATGGGCTTTGAGACCCTCCTCCTAGCTGCCTGGAAGATAGTAATCTTCTCCTGTTTGCCTTTGGAGCAAGATGTAGAACTCTCAACTCATCCAGAACTATGCTTGCCATGATGATAATAGACTGAATCTCAGAACCAATAAGTCAGCCCCAATGAAACGTTGTCCTTTAAAAGAGTTGCCTTGGTCATGGTATCTCTTTACAGCAATAGAAACCCTAAGACACAAGGTGACCCTGATGGCTAATCTTGATTGGCAACTTAACTATTTCTGTAATCAACTAAAACCTAAGCATCCGGTCACATGTGTGATGGATTTTCTTGATTGGATCATTTGAGGGATGACTCATCCTAACCCTAACCCACACCTTTTGGTGTAGTTTACATAAAGGAATATGGAAGAAGGAAGCTTTTGCTTTTGCCTGCTTTCCTAACTCTTGCTGGCAAGCTCATCTGTCCTGTTACTGAGGCATCCTTTCATTAGTGTTAAAACCTACTTATTTGGGATTCCAACGTAGACTGAAGAATAGAAGCTCTCTAGGACTCTATTACCAGATTGGAACTGCTGAGATTTCATGTCTTGTATACAAAACAACTATTAGATCTCTGGGCTTCTGTCAGGAGTCAGCTGTTTAGGATTACCCTGACCACAGACTATATGCCATTCTAATAATAAAATTTCCATTTGCTGTCTGAATATATATGGATATGATATATAATATGCATGAATATGAATATATATATATATATATATATATATATTCATTCCATATCCATTCTATCTGTTCTGTTCCTTAGAGAACCCTGACTAATATAGTGATCCATATCCATAAGTGAAAGGATACTGGAAACCACCAGAGGTTAGAGTTTTGGTGACAGAGTGTACATTTGCTTTAACTGGTGCTATGGTGCTACCCTAGAATGTGATGCTACCTCATTTAACTTTAACTGTCAACTTGACAAAGTTTAGAGTCACCTGAGAGGAGATTCTCAATTGAGAAGTTGCTAAGATTAGATTGGCCTGTGGGCATGTTTGTGGGAGATTGTCTTCCTTGTTAACTGACTGGGAGGGCCCAGGCCAATATGGGCAGTACCATTTCCTGGGCAGGTGGTCTTGGACCATATAGGAAAGCTAGCTAAGCATGAGTCTCTAGACTGTCAAGCAATGGTTCTCGGTGGTTTCTGCTGTATTTCCTTAGCTGTGAATGTGTTCTCTGGTTGTAGGTAATGCTGTATGGAATATCAAGCAGCTCTGCCTTTAGGCCAGTATTTTGAGTTCCTGTTCTGGCTCCCCTCAACAGTAGATTGTGACCTGGAAGTATTAGGTGAAACCAACCCTTTTCTCCTCCAAGATTCTTTTTAGTGTTTTATTGCTGCAGAAGAATGAAACTAGAACAAATGAAGATGGTCTCCGGGGACATGCATTGCTTTTGGTTTTTCTTTCTCTCTGTTATCTGGTAGATTTTCATTTTGAGACTTTATAGTCTCTGTTTTACTTACTCTATTTTTGGCAGAAGACTTGCTACAGGTTGAATTCTCAATTTTCACAGCAGGTTGTATGTATGGCTTGAATATGAAATATATCCCAGCTAATTCTGTTATTTTGGGAGATTGTGGAATCTTTAGGGGATGGGATCTGGCTGGTGAGAACAGGTTTCTAAGGGTGGGTCTTGAAACTTGTACCTATTTCTGATTCCAGTCTAGCACTTTCTATTTCCTGATTGACTATGAATAAGTCATACCCTACCATGTATTCCCTTCCATGATGAACTGACAGCTCTCTAAAACCATGAGCCAACCTCTTTCCTCTCCCTTAAGTTGCTTCTGTCAGGTTTTCTATCATGTGGAATATTTGTACTAAGAAATGGGATGTTGCTGTGATAAACCTGGCTGTGTGGTTTTTAGACCTTTGAAACTGGTTTGTAGAGGAAGCAGATGGAGCTGTTGTCCAGTCTGTTGGGAGTTCCAAAGATAAGAATTCACATAGAAATGACAACAGTAAAGACTGTACATATGTGATTTCAGATCAGAATAAGGACTTCACTGACAACTGGGTTGGAGGCCATTAACGTTAGATTCTGGCAGAGAAAGTGGCTACAATCTGCCATGTCCCAAAAATTTTAGTAAGGATGAATTAAGTTAATAATTCATTAAATTATTTATTCATTAATTAAATTAATTTGACAGAGGAGATTGTAAGGTGACATAATGTTCAGTTTGTGGCATGGTTATTTCTGGCTGTGTTCAGTCTTTATAGTGATACTGAAGAGAGAACAAAATGATGTAGAAAGTGTGTACTTTGTCTGAAGACAAGAATGGTGTGGCTAAATCATTGTTGAGGTTTTGTCTTTTACTGTTTATTGTAATGCTAATTGCTGGCCTCTAAGATTTGGAGTCTGCATGTAGCCTGAGGAACTCTGCCTCCAGTTAATTCTGATAGGTAAATAAAGATGCCAGCAGCCAACAGCTGGGGAGAAGAGACATAGACAGGGTTTAGAGATCCTGGGTTTGAGACCATGAGGAGGAAGGAAGAAAGGTGAGAGCCACCATGAGATTGAGAAGCAAGGAGAGAAGAAAGGAGAACCATTATGAGCTAGGGGCCTAGGGAACATGTCCCAGAGTGCTACCTAATTGGACTTAAGAGCAACCCAGATGAAACGCAGTAAGTAATAACTTGGGATATGGATAGGAAGTAGATTCTAACAGCATGGAGGGTAGGCAGCTGCCCAGCTATTGTGCTGCCTAAGGCATATTTAAAAATAAAGTCTGTGTGTGTGTCTGTGTGTGTGTTTCATCCAGCAACATAAACTGTCAAAGGCCGGCAGGAACCCTTGCCAGAATATTTTTAAAATATTTTTCTACAACAAATCATCTATAGTCATTAAAAAGATTAGCACCATTAAAGATAAATTGTATCCCTTGGATTGGACCTTGAGGACAAGATTGCAATATCAAAGGCTCTAGGTGTAAAAGGAAAGCAGATTTGGAGGATTGTGCTGCCATAAGTGTGCCCTAGTTGAACAGGGCCACCCGGGGGGATACTTTTCAGTAATATAGACACTCAGAAGCAACTATAACTGTGGTCCAACTGTACCCACCTACACCTCACATTTCTAGCAGATTTTGGCATTGTCTATGAACTGCTGGCTTGTAGATGTAAAGAATATAAGAGCTACAGAGTCATGGAGGCTAGCACCATGTTTACAGAAGGAAATGCTGGTGAGCCCAGATAAGCTGTACCAAAGGCTTCCTGTATGAAGCTCTTGAGTTAGATATGGATGAAGTTGTGATCGTGATTCCTAAGTTACAACAAGATCCCAAAATGTTGGAGAGGCCAGGAATTTGGATGGCCTACTAAGGAGAACTGCAGGTATTGAATGGAGCTATCTAGGAGAAAGGACATGTGTGTGGCAGATGGCATGGATGCAGGGATGAGTTGGGCTGCCTGAGCCTTTCAGATCACAGGTGATGTTACCATTTGCCCCAGAGCTATTTAGTGTTTGGAGTTCTGAGTTTTGGTCTTGCTTTGGTAGAATATTTCCTTGTTGGCTTAGTCAGGGTTTTATTGTTGTGAAGAGATATCAAGACCCAGGCAACTCTTATAAGAGAAAACATTTAGTTGGGACTTGCTTACAGTTTTAGAGATTTAGTTCATTATCACAGTGAGGAGCATGGTGACACACAGGCAGACATGGTGGTGGTGAAGTAGCTGAGAGTTCTACATCTGGATCCACAGGTAGCAGAAAGAAAGAGACTCTGGGCATGGCTTGGGATTTTGAAACCTGAAAGCCCATTCCCTATAACTCACTTCCTTCTATAAGGCCACACCTCTTAACCCTTCTCAAGTAAAGTCCTGGTATCTAAGCGTGCAAATCTATGAGACTAGAAGGGGGGTGTTGGCGGGGAGGGGGTGTTATTCTTACTCAAACCACCACACTGAACCCATCCTCACTTTTAGAGCAAGAACGTGAGAATGTTCGTGGGGTACCACTGTATGTTGGAATTGCATAAATTTCTCTTTGATATCACAACTGGGAGTTTGCTGTCAGTCTCTGAGAAACTTTTGAGTTTGGACTTTTTCAAAAGTCAGTGTTAGAACTATTGAAACTGTATGGAAGCTATATGGACTCTTGACGTTAGCCTGGGTACATTTTGCATTATAAGATGACCAAGCAGAAGCATGTTCTGGTTTGAATATGGAATGCTCTCCCACTGACTGGTGTGACTGAATATAAAGAGACACAGGGAGCCTGCCTCTGCGCTTCCCTGCTGTGTGGGGCTAAAGAAGTTTACACTCCTTCCCTCTCCCTTCATAGGCATCTCTGGCCTTTGGAGAGGGCCCAGACTGGTGCTGGATTATTGCAATTCCCCTTTCTTGACAGCGCTCCTCTCACTTCCGGGGGAGGGCAGATGCCAGCCTTGGGAACAGTAAGAAATCACCATACCAAAGCCTCTATGTTGCCAATACTCCATTTGATCGATAACCAGCGTTTCCCCAGTGCAGGTGGCTCCTACCTTTGAAGGAAGCAGAGACCTTTATCCTTAAAATAATAGAAATATTAGAAAGCTCACTTCCGGAATATGGGAGAAGGGCAATTAAGTGTTCCTAGAAAGCTGAGGCCAGGTTGTAAAAATACACTAGCTTCTGATCACACAATAAGTGACTTTTCCCAGGCCAGGAAGGTCCATCTAGAGCTGCACGGTTCTGCCCCGCTGTCTGAACAAACGTTATCAGGTTTGAAGGTTGAACTCCCATTATCACCTCCCCAGTCATGTAACTCCAAAGTTCGAGGATCCTAGCTTAATACATATACACATATATACTCCAAGCCCCTAGACGCAGGCATCACATTCCTAACCTGTGCTGTGGAGAAGGCTTGCGATCCGAATCTGACTCCTGTAATAAAGGCGTGTAATAAAGGCTCTCTTTGTTTTTACATCGGAATTGCAATTCTTGGTGTTCTTCTGGGGTTCCCGAGAACTGGGCACAAAAAATACTGTTCTTGGAGTGATGCAGTGTGCGACATTTGGGATGTGGAGGCCCCTAACGTGAGCCTTGACGGTTTTTTTCTGCCTTTGGCTGCAGTCTAGCTCTTTCTGCTTCCTGATTGGCCATGATAGATGGATGAGCTTCTGCCCCATCCTGCGATTGCCATGGACACTATGTGAGATCCAAAAGAAGCCTTTTCTTCCCTATTTCTTCTATCATAGCAATGCAATCCAACTAACGCAAAGCAGGCTGTGGACATCTCAATGAACCCCAGCATCTCTCTGGCCAGTTCTTTCTAGTGAAAATGAAGTGTGGTGTTGGGGTGTAGGTGTTCTTGTCTAGAGTGGGCATCTTCACAAGCTGGGCTCTGAAGTGGAAGCTGTGGGTCTCCTGGACAAGGGAGCCTGCAGGATGGTACCGAAGAGTTCCCTGGCTGTGTGGATTTTGGGTATTAAGTAACCTGTCTACTTTGAGGGCTTTAACTTCTGACAAGAGTCTTCGGGGAGGGGGGCCTTTATGTCACTCACTATGGGGGCTGAAGGGAATCTGGCTGAACAGAAGGAATACTGCTGAGGACAAAACGGCTCAATCAAGCAAAAGTGATTCCAGGCCTGACGCCAGTCTAATATCAGCCACCAGGTTCTCATTATCTGCTTTGAACCTCAGTAGGCTTTGCCTACCTTTGATAGTGCTCGCATAGGGCTCTGGCTAGAAGATTAAAGCAGCTTTCTGGCTCGTTAGGAAGAAATCATGTGGAAGTGGGTCTCACAGCCAGAGACAGTCGCCTCTGAAAGACGCCACTCTGCGACCAGATTATCTCCCTGCTCGGGAGTATAGAAACGCTGCTGATTAATTCTTTCCATTAGGACCAACATTTCCTGCTACTCTGGGGTTTATGATTGAAACAATACGTTCTGATTACCATTGTGTCCTGCGTAATTTAGATGCTAAGTGCAAGAATGTGAAATGTAAGGTTTTGGTTGTTTTTAGTCCTGTGACTGCCGGTGAGAATGTACTTTAGAAGTGGAGTTACAAACAATGAAACAGTAATTAAAGACCCATGTTTTTTCCTGGGACTAAAAGATCCCACTGTGCCAAGATTTTGATTGGCAGCATGTAATTAAAAGGTATTTCATATGGTTATAAAACAGAACCAGCAAGGAAAAGAAAACATGGAGGAACACTTTTATACAGGAAAGCATTTTAAAAATTTACTCATTGTGAATATGAGCACTCGATTAAGCATTTAAAATCAAATGCCTAGGGTACACCAAAAGTGTTTTATAACAAATTTTTACCTTTTGTTTACAATCAGCAATTGAATGTATACTGTATTTTTAAAAAATATAAATGTGTATAAATTACTAGGAAAAGGGGGAAGTTCTGAGATCACAAAATGTTGATATTTTAGAAATTAAATCTCAGTGTGCTTGGATTTATCCCTCTTGCTATTGTATTCATTTACTATATTTTAAATTAATGTAAAAGCTTTTCAGAGCAACAAAGGGGTAAATAGGAGGTTGGAGGGGAATATCATTAATATACAGCATATGCTTGTATGAATATATCTACAGGGGATATAGCTAATATACAGCATATGCTTGTATGAATATATTTATAGGGGATATAGTTAATGTATAGCATATGCTTGTATGAATATATCTACAGGGGGATATAGTTAATGTACAGTATATGCCTGTATGAATATATCTACAAGTTTTTCATTGTTGGTCTTGTTTTAGATAAATTATGCTTCATTCATAAATTTTAATGGCTAGCCAATTTGAATGTGCCCTGCAGTGGGGAGGTATCTGTGTGGGAAGGGTGTCAGAGAATGCTTCCTCCTGCCCCAGAAGCGGCTTTCACTGAGTGACAGCTGCAAAAGTGCCCCCCCCCCCCAAAAAAAACAAAAAACAAACAAACAAACAAAAAAGCCAGGCGTGGTGGCGCAAGCCTTTAATCCTAGAACTCAGGAGGCAGAGGCTGATTTCTGAGTTCAAGGCCAGCCTGGTTTACAAAGTGAGTTCCAGGACAGCCAGGGCTATACAGAGAAACCCTGTCTTGAAAAACCACAAAAAAAAAAAAAAAAAAAAGAAAGAAAAAAGTGCCTTCTTTTCAATGTCCCTAGGCAGTCACTAAAGTGAAGAGAAAATTGTTTTAAAGGCAGAAAAAGAACATTAAGTGGACTTAATGCCTTATGGTAGGATTAGTGACAGACATCTGTAGTCTTGGCTACTCAGGAATTTGAGGCAGGAGACTTGCTTGAGCCAAGTAGTTTGAGGTCATCCTGGGCAACTTAACAAGACTCTGTCTCCTTTTTGTCTTTTAAATTTATTTTTCTTTCAATTTATTTTTTGAAAGGCGAGACAAACTTTTACTTTACAAATACCATATAACAAGCTGAGTCCTAGCATCTAGTGGTTGGCATTAGGATGCACTAACGGCGGCCTGAACAAGCATATTCGCTGTCCTAAATTAGCCAGGATGGAGTACTCTAGGCTGACTGCTTCTTCATAAGAGTTACAAACAGCTCTTTACTGCTCTTCCATAGAGAACGCCCCTGACCCGTAAGAAAGTAGAAGGGAACAATTTACTCTCTTTCTTTCTTCAAAGAATTTTTTTCTACTAGATTAATAAAAGTCAATACTGAGACCTGTTACTTGAAGTAACACACAGGAAAACAGGTGACAAATACTCCTTAAAGACACATAAGGTAAGAAGATGAATCATCAGGTATGCAGTAACTCTGTACAAAAAGCTAGATTTGATACTCTCAAAAAGTGAAGGGACCTACAACAGCATAGAAAAATAATTTAAGGTCTTCTAGAGCAGAGCCCAAGCTCTGTGCAGGTTTCTTATTCTATGGGGGGGCAGATCCCACGCCAACCCACCAACCCACAGAGCAGATGCTTCTGCCTCCTATCCATTTATGTGGTAGTTTTCATAGATTTCTGGCCGGATGTCACACACGAGGCCAAGAGATTACCCAGGTCCCTGATCTGCTCAAAGTAGTTCTGGAGGACGGCCATCTTCTCCTGGGTCTCCTCCATCTCGCTGCTACAGCTGCCATGGGGACCCCAGTGCCGCAGCTTCCTTGGCCTGGAACTCCTTTTCCCTCTGCAAGGGGTACTGTTCAACCTCAGCCTGAGCTTCTTCTTCGGCCTGCTTCAGCCTCCGTGCTTTTGCTTGCAGGCCTCGGACATCTCAGCCACCAGCTTCTCTGACTCCAGCAGCTGTTGGATGCCCTGCATCTGACTTGCTATCTCTGTGTGGACTCTCTGCAGAGAGAATGACCCAGTCACAGCTCAAAAACACACAGAAGCCCCTCAGATCACCCTACCCACCATCCCAAATCCGTGTTTTTTTTTAATTTATAAGAATTTATCTGTGTATACATCTTTATATATATATATATAATTACGTATTTTCCTCAATTACATTTCCAATGCTATCCCAAAAGTCCCCCATACCCTCCCCCCCTCTCCCCCATTTCCCTACCCACCCATTCCCATTTTTTTTTTTTTTGGCCCTGGCATTCCCCTGTACTGGGGCATATAAAGTTTGTGTGTTCAATGGGCCTCTCTTTCCAGCGATGGCCGTCTAGGCCATCTTTTGATACATATGCAGCTAGAGTCAAGAGCTCCGGGGTACTGCTTAGTTCATAATGTTGTACCACCTATAGGGTTGCAGGTCCCTTTAGCTCCTTGGGTACTTTCTCCAGCTCCTCCATTGGGAGCCCTGTGATCCATCCACTAGCTGACTGTGAGCATCCACTTCTGTGTTTGCTAGGCCCTGGCATAGTCTCACAAGAGACAGCTATATCAGGGTCCCTTCAGCAAAATCTTGCTAGTGTATGCAATGGTGTCAGCGTTTGGAAGCTGATTATGGGATGGATCCCTGGGTATGGCAGTCTCTAGATGGTCCATCCTTTCGTCACAGCTCCAATCTTTGTCTCTGTAACTCCTTCCATGGATGTTTTGTTCCCAATTCTAAGAAGGGGTACAGTGACCCCACTTTGGTCTTCATTCTTCTTGAGTTTCATGTGCTTAGCAGATTGTATTATATATCTTGGGTATCCTAAGTTTTGGGCTAATATCCACTTATCAGTGAATACATATTGTGTGAGTTCCTTTGTGATTGTGTTACCTCACTCAGGATGATGCCCTCCAGGTCCATCCATTTGCCTAGGAATTTCATAAATTCATTCCTTTTAATAGCTGAGTAGTACTCCATTGTGTAAATGTACCACATTTTCTGTATCCATTCCTCTGTTGAGGGGCATCTGGGTTCTTTCCAGGTTCTGGCTATTATAAATAAGGCTGCTATGAACATAGTGGAGCATGTGTCCTTCTTACCGGTTGGAACATCTTCTGGATATATGCCCAGGAGAGGTATTGCTGGATCCTCTGGTAGTTCTATGTCCAATTTTCTAAGGAACCGCCAGACTGATTTCCAGAGTGGTTGTACAAGCTTGCAATCCCACCAACAATGGAGGAGTATTCCTCTTTCTCCACATCATTGCCAGCATCTGCTGTCACCTGAATTTTTGATCTTAGCCATTCTGACTGGTGTGAGGTGGAATCTCAGGGTTGTTTTGAGTTGCATTTCCCTAATGATTAAGGATGTTGAACATTTTTTCAGGTGCTTCTCAGCCATTCGGTATTCCTCAGGAGAATTCTTTGTTCAGTTGTGAGCCCCATTTTTTAATGGGGTTATTTGATTTTCTGGAGTCCACCTTCTTGAGTTATTTATATATATTGGATATTAGTCCCCTATCTGATTTAGGATAGGTAAAGATCCTTTCCCAATCTGTTGGTGGTCTTTTTGTCTTATTGACGGTGTCTTTTGCCTTGCAGAAGCTTTGCAGTTTCATGAGGTCCCATTTGTCAATTCTTGATCTTACAGCACAAGCCATTATTGTTCTATTCAGGAATTTTTCCCCTGTGCCCATATCTTCAAGGCTTTTCCCCACTTTCTCCTCTATAAGTTTCAGTGTCTCTGGTTTTATGTGAAGTTCCTTGATCCACTTAGATTTGACCTTAGTACAAGGAGATAGGAATGGATCTTTTCGATTTTTCTACATGATAACAACCAGTTGTGCCAGCACCATTTGTTGAAAATGCTGTCTTTCTTCCACTGGATGGTTTTAGCTCCCTTGTCAAAGATCAAGTGACCGTAGCTGTGTGGGTTCATTTCTGGGTCTTCAATTCTATTCCATTGGTCTACTTGTCTGTCACTGTACCAGTACCATGCAGTTTTTATCACAATTGCTCTGTAGTAAAGCTTTAGGTCAGCCATGGTGATTCCACCAGAGGTTCTTTTAACCTTGAGAAGAGTTTTTGCTATCCTAGGTTTTTTGTTATTCCAGATGAATTTGCAGATTGCTCTTTCTAATTCGTTGAAGAATTGAGTTGGAAATTTGATGGGGATTGCATTGAATCTGTAGATTGCTTTTGGCAAGATAGCCATCTTTACAATGTTGATCCTGCCAATCCATGAGCATGGGAGATCTTTCCATTTTCTGAGATCTTCTTTAATTTCTTTCTTCAGAGACTTGAAGTTTTTATTATACAGATCTTTCACTTCCTTAGTTAGATTCACGCCAAGATATTTTATATTATTTGTGACTATTGAGAAGGGTGTTGTTTCCCTAATTTCTTTCTCAGCCTGTTTATTCTTTGTGTAGAGAAAGGCCATTGACTTGTTTGAGTTAATTTTATATCCAGCTACTTCACCGAAGCTGTTTATCAGGTTTAGGAGTTCTCTGGGGGATTTTTAGGGTCACTTATATATACTATCATATCATCTGCAAAAAGTGATATTTTGACTTCATCTTTTCCAATTTGTATCCGCTTGATCTCCTTTTGTTGTTGAATTGCTCTGGCTAGGACTTCAAGTACAATGTTGAATAGGTATGGAGAAAGTGGACAGCCTTGTCTAGTCCCTGATTTTAGAGGGATTGCTTCAAGTTTCTCACCATTTACTTTGATGTTGGCTACTGGTTTGTTGTAGATTGCTTTTATCATGGTTAGGTATGGGCCTTGGATTCCTCATCTTTCCAAGACTTTTATCATGAATGGGTGTTGGATCTTGTCGAATGCTTTTCCCGCATCTAACGAGATGATTATGTGGTTTTTGTCTTTGAGTTTGTTTATATAATGGATTACGTTGATGGATTTCCGTATATTAAACCATCCCTGCATCCCTGGAATAAAACCTACTTGGTCAGGATGGATGATTGCTTTAATGTGTTCTTGGATTCGGTTAGCAAGAATTTTATTGAGGATTTTTGCATCTATATTCATAAGGGAAATTGGTCTGAAGTTCTCTATCTTTGTTGGATATTTCTGTAGTTTAGGTATCAGAGTAACTGTGGCTTCATAGAATGAGTTGGGTAGAGTTCCTTCTACTTCAATTTTGTGGAATAGTTTGTGCAGAACTGGAATTAGATCTTCTTTGAAGGTCTGATAGAACTCTGCACTAAACCCATCTGGTCCTGGGCTTTTTTTGACTGGGAGACTATTAATGACTGCTTCTATTTCTTTAGGGGATATGGGACTGTTTAGATCGTTAACTTGATCCTGATTTAACTTGGTACCTGGTATCTGTCTAGAAATTTGTCCATTTCGTCCAAGTTTTCCAGTTTTGTTGAATATAGCCTTTTGTAGAAGGATCTGATGGTGTTTTGGATTTCTTCAGGATCTGTTGTTATGTCTCCCTTTTCATTTCTGATTTTGTTAATTAGGATGTTGTCCCTGTGCCCTCTAGTAAGTCTAGCTAAGGGTTTATCTATCTTGTTGATTTTCTCAAAGAACCAACTCCTTGTTTGGTTAATTCTTTGAATAGTTCTTCTTGTTTCCACTTGGTTGATTTCACCCCTGAGTTTGATTATTTCCTGCCATCTACTCCTCTTGGGTGAATTTTCTTCTTTTTTTTCCAGAGCTTTTAGATGTGTTGTCAAGCTGCTAGTGTGTGCTTTCTCCAGTTTCTTTTTGTAGGCACTCAGAGCTATGAGTTTCCCTCTTAAAAATGCTTTCATTGTGTCCCATAGGTTTGGGTATGTTGTGGCTTCATTTTCATTAAACTCTAAAAAGTCTTTAATTTCTTTCTTTATTCCTTCCTTGACCAAGGTATCATTGAGAAGAGTGTTGTTTAGTTTCCATGTGAATGTTGGCTTTCCATTATTTATGTTGTTATTGAAGATCATTCTTAGTCCATGGTGGTCTGATAGGATGCATGGGACAATTTCAATATTTTTATATCTGTTGAGGCCTGTTTTGTGACCAATTATATGGTCAATTTTGGAGAAGGTCCCGTGAGGTGCTGAGAAGAAGGTATATCCTTTTGTTTTAGGATAAAATGTTCTGTAGATATCTGTTAAGTCCATTTGTCTCATAACTTCTGTTAGTTTCACTGTGTCCCTGTTTAGTTTCTGTTTCCACGATCTGTCCATTGATGAAAGTGGTGTGTTGAAGTTGCCCACTATTATTGTGTGAGGTGCAATGTGTGCTTTGAGCTTTACTAAAGTGTCTTTAATGAATGTGGCTGCCCTTGCATTTGGAGCACAGATATTCAGAATTGAGAGTTCCTCTTGGAGGATTTTACCTTTGATGAGTATGAAGTGTCCCTCCTTGTCTTTTTTGATAACTTTGGGTTGGAAATCGATTTTATTCGATATTAGAATGGCTACTCCAGCTTGTTTCTTCAGGCCATTTGCTTGGAAAATTGTTTTCCAGCCTTTTACTCTGAGGTAGTGTCTGTCTTTTTCCCTGAGATGGGTTTCCTGTAAGCAGCAGAATGTTGGGTCCTGTTTGTGTAGCTAGTCTGTTAGTCTATGTCTTTTTATTGGGGAATTGAGTCCATTGATATTAAGAGATATTAAGGAAAAGTAATTGTTGCTTCCTTTTATTTTTGTTGTTAGAGTTGGCATTCTGTTCTTGTGGCTGTCTTCTTTTTGGTTTGTTGAGGGATTACTTTCTTGCTTTTTCTAGGGCATGATTTCCTTCCTTGTATTGGTTTTTTTCTGTTATTATCCTTTGAAGGGCTGGATTCGTGGAAAGATAATGTGTGAATTTGGTTTTGTCATGGAATACTTTGGTTTCTCCATCTATGGTAATTGAGAGTTTGGCCGGGTATAGTAGCCTGGGCTGGCATTTGTGTTCTCTACGTGTCTGTAGAACATCTGTCCAGGCCCTTCTGGCTTTCATAGTCTCTGGTGAAAAGTCTGGTGTAATTCTGATAGGCCTGCCTTTATATGTTACTTGACCTTTCTCCCTTGCTGCTTTTAATATTCTGTCTTTATTTAGTGCATTTGTTGTTCTGATTATTATGTGTCGGTAGGAATTTCTTTTCTGGTCCAGTCTATTTGGAGTTCTGTAGGCTTCTTGTATGATCATGGGCATCTCTTTCTTTAGGTTTGCGAAGTTTTCTTCTAAAATTTTGTTGAAGATATTTGCTGGCCCTTTAAGTTGAAAATCTTCCGTCTCATCAACTCCTATTATCCGTAGGTTTGGTCTTCTCATTGTGTCCTGGATTTCCTGGATGTTTTGAGTTAGGATCCTTTTGCGTTTTGTATTTTCTTTGATTGTTGTGCTGAAGTTCTCTATGGAATCTTCTGCACCTGAGATTCTCTCTTCCATCTCCTGTATTCTGTTGCTGATGCTCGCATCTATGGTTCCAGATTTCTTTCCTAGGGTTTCTATCTCCAGCGTTGCCTCACTTTGGGTTTTTTTATTTTGTCTATTTCCCTTTTTAGGTCTAGTATAGTTTTGTTCATTTCCATCACATGTTTGGATGTGTTTTCCTGTTTTTCTTTGAGGACTTCTACCTGTTTGGTTGTGTTTTCCTATTTTTTCTGTAAGGACTTGTAACTCTTTAGCAGTGTTCTCCTGTATTTCTCTAAGTGAGTTATTAAAGTCCTTCTTGATGTCCTCTACCATCATCATGAGATATGCTTTTAAATCCAGATCTTGCAAACTTTATATGCTCCAGTATAGGGGAACGCCAGGGCCAAAAAGTGGGAGTGGGTGGGTAGGGGAGTTGGGGGGGGAGTGTATTGGGGACTTTTTGAATATCATTGGAAATGTAAATGAGGATAATACCTATTAAAAAAAATGAGTTTCAAGAAAACATAATCAAACAGGTGAAGGAAAGAAACAAAACCATACAGATCTATAAATGAAACTAGAAACAATAAAGAAATCACAAAGGGAAACAATGCTGGAGTTAGAAAACCTAGGAAAGCCGGGCGGTGGTGGCGCACGCCTTTAATCCCAGCACTTGGGAGGCAGAGGCAGGCGGATTTCTGAGTTCGAGGCCAGCCTGGTCTACAAAATGAGTTCCAGGACAGCCAGGGCTATACAGAGAAACCCTGTCTCGAAAAACCAAAAAAAAAAAAAAAAAAAAAAAAAAAAAGAAAACCTAGGAAAGAGATCAGGAGTCATAGATGCAAGCATCACCAACAGAATACAAGAGATAGAAGAGAGAATCTCAGGTGCAGAAGATACCATAGAAAACATTGATACAACAGTGAAAGAAAACACAAAAAACAAAATGCTCCTAATCCAAAACACCCAGAAAATTCACGACACAATGAGAAGGCCAAACCTATGGATAATAGGTATAAAAGATAGTGAAGATCCCCAATTTAATGGGCCAGTAAATATCTTCAACAAAATTTCAACAAAATTATAGAAGAAGACTTCCCTAACCTAAAGAAAGAGATGCCCATGAACATACAAGAATCCTACAGAACTCCAAATAGACTGGACCAGAAAAGAAATTTCTCCCATCACAGAATAATCAAAACACCAAATGCACTAAACAAAGAAAGAATTTTAAAAGCAGTAAGGGGAAAAGGTCAAGTAACATATAAAGGCAGACCTATCAGAATTACACCAGATTTCTCATCAGAGACTATGAAAGCCAGAAGATCCTGGGCAGATGTCATACAGACCCTAAGCGAACACAAATGTCAGCCCAGGCTACAATACCCAGCAAAACTCTCAATCACCACAGACACAGAAAACAAGATATTCCATGACAAAACCAAATTTACACATTATCTTTCCACAAATCCAGACCTGCAAAGGATAATAGATGGAAAACACCAACACAAGGAGTGAAACTATACCCTAGAAGAAGCAAGAAAGTAATCTTTCAACAAACCCACACAATCATAATTCCACCTCTAACAAGAAAATTAACAGGAAGTAACAATCACTTTTCTTTAATATCTCTTAATGTGAAAATTAATATTACCAACATATCCTAATTGATTGAAATTGAAAAATATGAGGAGCTATAAATTTGTCGGCTGTCATCTTGTGGTCTCTCTAATTTGGTAATGGGAGAAATTGGTCCAATATTGTACAATCCATATACACTTTCTGCTTGTCTGTACATGACAGGGTCTTGCTGTGTGCCACATAATGATATTGAAATCATGCTTCTCTTATCTTGGCCTCTCTATTAGTAGGATTGTTTATTTGATGTTTTTATACTATTCTATGGCTTTCAGAACAACTTACATATTTCAGGATTGTTTACACAACCAAAAGAATGTAGACAATTAATTTGGGAAGTGGCTTGTAAGAGAACAATAAAGAGTGAGACTGAAGGCTTTGCTAATATTTATAATTATTTTATCAATTTTGAAGAAGAGGACTTTATAAGTTACTTATTCTGAGATGAATGCTTTTCAAAATCATCACAGCCAATGAACCAGAATCTTACCCTTACCTAACGTCTGTGCCACCCTCCAAGGAGAACCATTGTTCATTAAAACAGTTGGTGAGTGACTTCATGGATAGACCATCTTAATACCACACCATTTCTTAAATGAATGTAACCTGTTCTCTGTGGGCTGAGAATGACGACAGTCACTCAAGTCAAATAGCTTTGACCATAGCAGAATATCTGTATTCAAAAATTGTGCCTACAGTTCATTCCTTGTCACAGCAGAACTGTCAACTCTTAGCTTAGCTACTATGGTGGTAAAGTCCTTTGGTGATGTGAGGGACGTTCAAGTACAGCCTTATTACAATGAACTCCAATGTCCAAAAACTGTTCTTATTTCGTGTTTGTACCACCATAAGAGCCAATATTTTAAGCTCTACTAAAAACAACAAAAAAAAACCAACCAAACAAAGAGACTTTATCTATTTATGCTCACTAAAAAAACTAATAGTGATATATTATTTTAAAATATCATCCAGTTAATATATTTGAAGTTATTTAAAATTTATATTGAGAAAAATGTATGTATTATCAGTATTGCTGTAGACAAACATCTACATAAGACTTCAATTGATTGTTGTTTTATATCAGCTTTTATAATACTAATTTTTATTGTTACAATATTTTACAAATTTTAAATAATATGATAAAAAACAAAAGGTATTGCAGGTTTTGAAGGGAGGCTCTCTGGGAGAAGTTGGGGTACAAAAGGGAAAGAAGAATGTGATGTAAGTCTATTTACTCAAAATATGTTTTTAAATGTTAACAAATTCAGATAAATTGAAATTATGTATCTTTTCTCATCATAATGCAATAAAACTTAAATCGAAGGGAAAAAAATCCAATAAGAAAGTAAAACAGGCTCTGCTGTTGGCTCCTGCTTTGGGGCTACCAGACATTACTAAGCTATTTCATCTGTATGTTAATAAACATAAAGAAATAGCCAACGGGCTCTTGATCTAAACTCTAGAGCCATAGAATCAGCCAATAGCATATTTGTCAAAAAAATTAGACCCACTGACAGCAGGATGGCCACCTTGCCTGTGTATCATCGTGGCTACAACATCACAGGTTATGCAGATAAATTAACTTTAGGACTAATTTTTTTTTTAAACAGTGGAAAACACTTTATTATTTTTTAAAAATTTCTCAACATTTCAACTTTGTAGAAAACAAATGCAAAATATGTGCCTTTTAAAATTAGCATATACTCAACTATCCAGATCACAGCAATCTTCTATGGTGAGACACACCTAGGAGTGGAGAGGCCTTGCCTGTCTGTACACTGTATTTCCTGGTGGAAAGCACACTGGACTTCCTCAGAGAGTTCCTGCAATGCTGGAGTAACTGGAATGCAAAGCTAGAGCTCTCAGGAAAGGGCCAGGCATCGCCAGTTCTGAGGTGCGGAACAGCAAAGAGCTACCCAGGAAGGCCAGTCTCAGTAATAAAATTTCCCAAGTTCTGTTGTATATACACCTATCTACATGTGCTGGTTGGCTCAGACCTTGTTTGCCACAGTTGCTAGCTCACCTATGGTGGAGTCTTCCAACCTAGGTAAAGTCCTTTTTCTGCCACATCTGCAGCTTCCTGCAAAAAGCTACCTGCTGAGCAGCTGAGCTTGTTTTCCGGACAGATCCTGACAAAACAACCACATCCTGGCATAGTGGGGGATTGCCTTCGCCCCTTATAAGCTCAGACTCATAAGTAAACATCGGGCCTTTATCAGAGAACTTTGTCTTGGCTCCTTATTCCTCTTGCTGCCTTTCCATTCAACCCCAACTTTGCTTTCAGGAACCCAGTGACCCAGAGCTGCTGGCAGCTACAGGTGGCACAATACGAGTGGCCCGAAAGAACGACTGAGGGACACTGTCTTGGTTGGGCTCCACAGAAAACAGAAGATGTATCCTGCACGGTAAGCAACATACAACATTAATATTAGCGCTACAAATTTCATCTTTTGAAGGCTGTTGATCAAAAGGGTTCAAAAAGGATACAGGCTAGACTGAGTCAGCGTTGGCCCAGAGCTGATATGAGCTAGGAGTTGACAGTGGAAAATGGAACTGGAAAATGGGACTGGAAAATTCTAAACAGGCATTTTCCCACGGTCAAGAACTGCATCAGGCTGGAGGAGTAGGGCTTAAAATAAAATAATAAAATAAAATAAAAATAGAAAACAAAAAACAAACAAAAAGCAAAAACACACACAAAAAAGGGATGGGGGATATGCTAGGTATACAAATGACATGAGAGAGAGGGATCAAGAGAGAAGAAAATGGGTTTCAGAGCTATCCCAGGGACAGAAGGAAATCAGGAGACGTCCTGCTTCCTCTCTGGCCCCTACAGGAGACATCTTTAGTTCTGGTTACATCAGGTTCTCTACCCTCTCTGTAGTATCTGTCCTTGGTGCACCAACCGGTCCATATGTCAATTCATGTCTGTTTTTCTTTTGTTGTCTGAATGGCTATTGTTCTATGTTTTATATTGAAAAGAAAAATTGGTTAAAACTTTATCTGCTGGCTATCCATCTCTTGATTCAGTCTCAGTTGCCCCACACCCTTAGTCAGGAGTCAAGCACAGCAGGAGAGGCCCTGCTGAAAAGCTGCTTTTAAGAGGAGTCAGCAGCTTCTTAGTTCTAAGGCAAATTAGTTGATGGGTGTCTTTTTCTAGAAAAATCTCTGCAATTGTGATTACTGGTTTCAGCAAATGACAAAGTACTCTTTCTCTTGAAATTATACCTAGAAAATAAAAATTCTTTGTCTGGTCTAAATTTATAAGATCTGTGAAGCAGCTTCATTTGGTTTCTGTCTGGTCTTAAAGGTATAAATATGCTCTGCATGTCTTGGTTATAGAGTATTGGTTTGTAAGTTATCAGGTATGATTAAAAAAGGTGTAACATTGGTAGCAGAAAGTTAGCTTAAAACTGGTAATTCAGGGTTGGAGTCATTTTGAACAACAATAAGTGGCATGAACCAGCCCAGGAAACCAGGCCTCTAAAGATACTTCTATGTTGGGATAATATTTTATGTAGTTCTTATCCTAGAAACTAGACTTATAAGGGGTAAGATTTAAAACAGTGTCTCTTTAATGAAGCATTATAAGTTGGAGTGTCATGCATTCATATGTAAGAACTGGCAGCCCACGTGAAAGTGATGCCTTTAAAGAGCATAGATTGCTTAAAATTGGGTTTTGCTTTCCAAAAGTTATGGTTATTCTCTAATATTGTAAAAGAAACTAAAAAAAATATGGTTAAAATTGCCAGTGTTCCATTGACTGGAGTTTGCAGTTTGATTGCAAGCTTAGGATTTTAAACTCACGCATATATTGTAATTAGGATGATTACAAGAGTAATCATTTTATGAGAGCACTAATGCAGCTCCCCTGCAGCCTTCCAGCCATACATAGCAAAGACAGGCTTATCTGGATATATTTGTCTTTGTGCAGAAATTGGACCCTCAGGCAATCAGGGTTTGGCTATGGTTGCTGCCTTGAGGGGGACTACAGTACAAGCAATGCTTTCACAGCACTGAGGTGATAAGGAATGTTTTAAGTATAAATCATCTTAGGAAAGACTGTCCAAATATTAGAGGCATAGACAGACAATAGAATCGTGTTTTTTGTTTTTTTGTTTTTTTGTCTTGCAAACCCTGCCTATGGAATTTTGGGGGAGCCTTGCCCCTCCTTGCCTCCAGGAAATTATTTTTAAGCCAAAATAACATTATTAAATATCTATCCAGGTGTTCAAAATAAAGTTTAAACTTAAGTTTTATGAAAGGTCAATGATGCTGTGGAACTTCTAAAGGTATTGCATTCTGGCCTGCCCACTCCATATAGAATTATTATGGATATGGAAGGTTGTTTTTTCCTTTGCATCCTGATCATTGTAAAGGGTTTGCTTCTAGTCAGCTTGTGATCATTGGAAAGTTTTGCCTCTAGGAATGGCCTAATAGCCTTACATTGTGTAAAAAAAAAAAAAAAAATTTGTCTCAACTTCAATACAAGAAGCTAGAACTTAGAGTCTTTCAGTGTATATTGTTTCTTATATGGAGAGGATTTTATTAGCTAATGCCTCTGAAGGGAAATTTACTACAAACATTTGCTCTTACACAACAAGATGTAAAATTTTGGGGAATAGTTGTTGCTCCAGAAAAGATTCGTAGGTAATATCTTTTTTTTTTTTTAAAGATTATTTATGTTAGGCATATGAGTACACCACCATCGCTCCTTTCAGACACACCAGAAGAGGGCATCAGACCCCGTTACAGATGGTTGTGAGCCACCATGTGGTTGCTGGGAATTGAACTCAGAACCTTGTGAAGAGCAGTCAGTGCTCTTAACCTCTGAGCCATCTCTCCAGCCCCATAGGTAAAATCTTTTTCAATATTTGGGGCCTCAATTATATCCTAGAAAAATTTTGGCACAGAAAACTCGAGAAAGAAATGAGGATTTGCTTACTTCAAATTATTTTTGAAAGCTTCCAGGAGATGTACTTTGGCTAAGACCTCACTTTAAGCTCACCACAGGATGACTTAAGGCTTTGTTGGATGTTAGCAAGGGAGATGCAAATTAACTGGTGAAAGACAAATAGCTTTGCAGAAAGTAGAGGAAGCTTCTGTAATCAATTGTTAGCACTTGTAATCAATTGTTAGTTATTATTACTCAATGTGCCCACAGCAATTCTTTGGCAAAAGAGAACATTAATGTGGATTCATCTTTCTTTATCTCCAAGCAAAGTCTTAACATCCTGTTATGTAGCTATTGTGGTGTTAATAAAAAATTGTAGGATAGAATCATGAAAGGTATTTTTGGAAAGAATATCTTAAAAACCTGATGAGATGTCTATTCCTTGTTTCAAACAGAAATTAAAATGGTTATTCCAGAATATTGATATTTGGTCTATTGCATAGTAAATGTTTTAGGCAAAATTGATAATCATTATCTAAAAGACAAGCTGTTAAAAATTACTTCTATGCATGCTTTTGCATTTCCTATAAATTAATGCATGCATCCCATAAAGAATACATCTACTGTATTCAAAAACAGCCCTTCTATGGAAGAGAAGTATATGTGATTGGTTCACATGTTTGTACTTTGAGCTCCCTCTTGCTTCAGCACAGATAACTGAATTGCATGCTGTAGCCAGTGTTTTGAAATGTTGAAAAATCAAGCTTTAATTTGTATACTGATAGCCAATATATATGTATGTATACACACACACACACACACACACACACACACACATATTCAAGCAATTGTTCCTTTTTTAGATACTGCTAATTCCCAAATTTTGAAATTGTTTATGAATATGTAACTCAAGTTAAGAGAAAATACAGTTCCTTTAAAGCACTGTCCTTGGACATTTAAGAACCCATCCTGGACTGCCTGGACAAGACCCTTTAAGGCAATGCCACCCCAAATTTGTATCCCAGGCAGATTATAGGCTTTACAAAAGAACAATTGGCCACAGGATTTTGAGACTTCTGGTGAGTGGAACACAGCTTCTGCTCCAGTCCAATCACGCGGGACCTGAGACTGCTTTGTATGGGGAGGCAGAAATCTGGCTTGAGTAGGGCCACAAGCCTCCTCCGGTCAGAACAGCACCGGGATAGCTAGGGCGCAAGGTCGGCTGACACTCGCCAGCTACCCACAACACCTGCCACAGGATCATTTTTTTTTAATATTTTTTATTACATATTTTCCTCAATTACATTTCCAATGATATCCCAAAAGTCCCCCATAGCGCCCCCCCACTTCCCTACCCACCCATTCCCATTCTTTTGGCCCTGGCATTCCCCTATATTGGGGCATATAAAGTTTGCAAGTCCAATGGGCCTCTCTTTCCAGTGATGGCCGACTAGGCCATCTTTCGTTACATATGCAGCTAGAGACAAGAGCTCCGGGGTACTGGTTAGTTCATCATAGTGTTCCAAATATAGGGTTGCAGATCCCTTTAGCTCCTTGGGTACTTTCTCTAGCTTCTCCATTGGGAGCCCTGTGATACATCCAATAGCTGACTGTGAGCATCCACTCCTGTGTTTGCTAGGCCCCGGCATCGTCTCACAAGAGACAGCTATATTTGGGTCCTTTCAGCAAAATCTTGCTAGTGTATGCAATGGTGTCAGCGTTTAGAAGCTGATTATGGGATGGATCCCTGGATATGGCAGTCTCTAGATGGTCCATCCTTTCATCACAGCTCCAAACTTTGTCTCTGTAACTCCTTCCCTGGGTGTTTTGTTCCTAATTCTAAGAAGGGGCACAGTGTCCCCACTTTGGGCTTCATTCTTCTTGAGTTTCATGCATTTAGCAAATTGTATCTTATATCTTGGGTATCCTAAGTTTTGGGCTAATATCCACTTATCAGTGAATACATATCGTGTGAGTTCCTTTGTGATTGTGTTACCTCACTCAAGATGATGCCCTCCAGGTCCATCCATTTGGCTAGGAATTTCATAAATTCATTCTTTTTAATAGCTGAGTAGTACTCCATTGTGTAAATGTACCATAATTTCTGTATCCATTCCTCTGTTGAGGGACATCTGGGTTCTTTCCAGCTTCTGGCTATTATAAATCGGGCTGCTATGAACATAGTGGAGCTTATGTCCTTCTTACCAGTTGGGACATCTTCTGGATATATGCCCAGGAGAGGTATTGCTGGATCCTCCGGTAGTACTATGTCCAATTTTCTGAGGAACCGCCAGACTGATTTCCAGAGTGGTTGTACAAGCTTGCAATCCCACCAACAATGGAGGAGTGTTCCTCTTTCTCCACATCCTCGCTAGCATCTGCTGTCACCTGAATTTTTGATCTTAGCCATTCTGACTGGTGTGAGGTGGAATCTCAGGGTTGTTTTGATTTGCATTTCCTTGATGATTAAGGATGTTGAACATTTTTTCAGGCGCCACAGGATCTTAAGACTTCTGGTGAGTGGAACACAGCTTCTGCTCCAATCCAATTGTGAGAGGGACCTGAGACTGCATTAGTTAGGGAACCAGAAAACCGGCCTGAGTAGGGCCACAGGCCTCTTCCGGCCTGACCAGCACCGGAATAGCTAGAGCACAGGGTCGGCTGACACCCGCCAGCTACCCATGACACCCACCACAGGATTTTGAGACTTCGGGTGAGTGGAACACAGAGTCTGCTCCAATCTTTAAACAGTGACAACGATAACAACTAACCCCAGAGATTACCAGATGGCGAAAGGAAAACGTAATAATCTTACTAACAGAAACCAAGACCACTCACCATCATAAGAACCCAGTACTCCCACTTCGCCCAGTCCAGGGCACCCCAACACACCGGAAAAGCTAGACACGGATCTAAAAGCATATCTCATGATGATGGTAGAGGACATCAAGAAGGACTTAAATAACTCACTTAAAGAATTACAGGAGAACATGGCTAAAGAGTTACAAGTCCTTAAAGAAAAACAGGATAACACAATCAAACAGGTAGAAGTCCTTAAAGAAAAACAGGAAAACACATCCAAACAGATGACGGAAATGAACAAAACCATACTAGACCTAAAAAGGGAAGTAGACACAATAAAGAAAACCCAAAATGAGGCAACACTGGAGATAGAAACCCTAGGAAAGAAATCTGGAACCATAGATACGAGCATCAGCAACTGAATACAAGAGATGGAAGAGAGAATCTCAGGTGCAGAAGATTCCATAGAGAACATCGGCACAACAATCAAGGAAAATGTAAAACGCAAAAAGATCCTAACTCAAAACATCCAAGAAATACAGGACACAATGAGAAGACCAAACCTACGGATAATAGGAGTGGATGAGAATGAAGATTTTCAACTCAAAGGACCAGCAAACATCTTCAACAAAATTATAGAAGAAAACTTCCCAAATCTAAAGAAAGAGATGCCCATGAACATACAAGAAGCCTACAGAACTCCAAATAGGCTGGACCAGAAAAGAAATACCTCCCGACACATAATAATCAGAACAACAAATGCACTAAATAAAGATAGAATACTAAAAGCAGTAAGAGAAAAAGGCCAAGTAATATATAAAGGCAAGCCTATCAGAATTACACCAGATTTTTCACCAGAGACTATGAAAGCCAGAAGATCCTGGACAGATGTTATACAGACACTAAAAGAACACAAACTCCAGCCCAGGCTACTATACCCAACCAAACTCTCAATTAACATAGATGGAGAAACCAAAGTATTCCACGACAAAACCAAATTCACACATTATCTCTCCACGAATCCAGCCCTTCAAAGGATAATAACAGGAAAAAACCAATACAAGGACAGGAACCATGCCCTAGAAACAACAAGAAGGTAATCCCTCAACAAACCTAAAAGAAGACAGCCACAAGAACAGAATGCCAACTTTAACAACAAAAATAACAGGAAACAACAATTACTTTTCCTTAATATCTCTTAATATCAATGGACTCAACTCCCCGATAAAAAGACATAGACTAACAAACTGGCTACACAAACAAGACCCAACATTTTGCTGCTTACAGGAAACTCATCTCCGAGAAAAAGATAGACACTACCTCAGAATGAAAGGCTGGAAAACAATTTTCCAAGCAAATGGTATGAAGAAACAAGCTGGAGTAGCCATTCTAATATCTGATAAGATTGACTTCCAACCCAAAGTCATCACAAAAGACAGGGAGGGACACTTCATACTCATCAAAGGTAAAATCCTCCAAGAGGAACTATCAATCCTGAATATCTATGCTCCAAATACAAAGGCAGCCATATTCATTAAAGAAACTTTAGTAAATCTCAAAGCACACATTGCACCTCATACAATAATAGTGGGAGACTTCAACACACCACTTTCACCAATGGACAGATCATGGAAACAGAAACTAAACAGGGACACAGTGAAACTAACAGAAGTTATGAATCAAATGGATCTGGCAGATATCTACAGAACATTCTATCCTAAAACAAAAGGATATACCTTCTTCTCAGCACATCATGGTACCTTCTCCAAAATTGACCACATAATTGGTCACAAAACAGGCCTCAACAGATACAAAAATATTGAAATTGTCCCATGCATCTTATCAGATCACCATGGACTAAGGCTGATCTTCAATAACAAAATAAATAATAGAAAGCCAACATTCACGTGGAAACTGAACAACACTCTTCTCAATGTTACCTTGGTCAAGGAAGGAATAAAGAAAGAAATCAAGGACTTTTTAGACTAGTTCAATGAAAATGAAGCCACAACATACCCAAACTTATGGGATGCAATGAAAGCATTTCTAAGAGGAAAACTCATAGCTCTGAGTGCCTCCAAAAAGAAACTAGACAGAGCACACATTAGCAGCTTGACAACACACCTAAAAGCACTAGAACAAAAGGAAGCAAATTCACCCAAGAGGAGTAGATGGCAGGAAATAATCAAACTCAGGGGTGAAATCAACCAAGTGGAAACAAGAAGAACTATTCAAAGAATCAACCAATCAAGGAGCTGGTTCTTTGAGAAAATCAACAAGATAGTAAACCCTTAGCCAGACTCACTAGAGGGCACAGGGAAAGCATCCTAATTAACAAAAATCAGAAATGAAAAAGGAGACATAACAACAGATCCTGAAGACATCCAAAACACCATCAGATCCTTCTACCAAAGGCTGTACTCAACAAAACTGGAGAACCTGGATGAAATGGAGAAGTTCCTAGACAGATACCAGGTACCAAAGGTGAATCAAGATCAGGTTAATGATCTAAACAGCCCTATATCCCCCAAAGAAATAGAAGCAGTCATTAATAGTCTCCCAACCAAAAAAAGCCCAGGACCAGATGGGTTTAGTGCAGAGTTCTATCAGACCTTCAAAGAAGATCTAATCCCAGTTCTTCACAAACTATTCCACAAAATAGAAACAGAAGGTACTCTACCCAACTCATTCTATAAAGCCACAATTACTCTGATACCTAAACCACAAAAAGACCCAACAAAAATAGAAAACTTCAGACCAGTATCCCTTATGAATATTGATGCAAAAATCCTCAATAAAGTTCTTGCTAACCGAATCCAAGAACACATCAAAACAATCATCCATCCTGCACAAGTAGGTTTCATCCCAGGGATGCAGGGATGGTTCAATATACGGAAATCCATCAACGTAATCCAGTATATAAACAAACTCAAAGACAAAAACCACATGGTCATCTCGTTAGATGCGGAAAAAGCATTTGACAAGATCCAACACCCATTCATGATAAAAGTCTTGGAAAGATCAGGAATTCAAGGCCCATACCTAAACATGATAAAAGCAATCTACAGCAAACCAGTAGCCAACATCAAAGTAAATGGTGAGAAGCTTGAAGCAATCCCTCTAAAATCAGGGACTAGACAAGGCCGTCCACTTTCTCCATACCTATTCAACATTGTACTTGAAGTCCTAGCCAGAGCAATTCGACAACAAAAGGAGATCAAAGGGATACAAATTGGAAAAGATGAAGTCAAAATATCACTTTTTGCAGATGATATGAGAGTATATATAAGTGACCCTAAAAATTCCACCAGAGAACTCCTAAGCCTGATAAACAGCTTCAGTGAAGTAGCTGGATATAAAATTAACTCAAACAAATCAATGGCCTTTCTCTACACAAAGAATAAACAGGCTGAGAAAGAAATTAGGGAAACAACACCCTTCTCAATAGTCACAAATAATATAAAATATCTTGGCGTGACTCTAACTAAGGAAGTGAAAGATCTGTATAATAAAAACTTCAAGTCTCTGAAGAAAAAAATTATAGAAGATCTCAGAAGATGTAAAGATCTCCCATGCTCATGGATTGGCAGGATCAACATTGTAAAAATGGCTATCTTGCCAAAAGCAATCTACAGATTCAATGCAATCCCCATTAAAATTCCAAATCAATTCTTCAACGAATTAGAAAGTGCAATCTGCAAATTCATCTGGAATAACAAAAAACCTAGGATAGCAAAAACTCTTCTGAAGGATAAAAGAACCTCTGGTGGAATCACCATGCCTGACCTAAAGCTTTACTACAGAGCAATTGTGATTAAAAACTGTGTGGTACTGGTATAGTGACAGACAAGTAGACCAATGGAATAGAATTGAAGACCCAGAAATGAACCCACACACCTACGGTCACTTGATCTTCGACAAGGGAGCTAAAACCATCCAGTGGAAGAAAGACAGCATTTTCAACAAATGGTGCTGGCACAACTGGTTGTTAACATGTAGAAGAATGCGAATCGATCCATTCCTATCTCCTTGTACTAAGGTCAAGTCTAAGTGGATCAAGGAATTTCACATAAAACCAGAGACACTGAAACTTATAGAGGAGAAAGTGGGGAAAAGCCTTGAAGATATGGGCACAAGGGAAAAATTCTTGA
The DNA here is from genome assembly GCF_978045245.1 of Mus caroli. NCBI lineage: Eukaryota > Metazoa > Chordata > Mammalia > Rodentia > Muridae > Mus > Mus caroli. The sequence goes on from NW_028227266.1 coordinate 12,083,550, forward strand.
ATAGAACAGCAATGGCTTGTGCTGTAAGATCGATAATTGATTGACAAGTGGGACCTCATGAAACTGCAAAGCTTCTGCAAGGCAAAAGACACCATCAATAAGACAAAAAAACCACCAACAGATTGGGAAAGGATCTTTACCTATCCTAAATCAGATAAGGGACTAATATCCAATATATATAAATAACTCAAGAAGGTGGACTCCAGAAAGTCAAATAAACCCATTAAAAAATGGGGCTCAGAACTGAACAAAGAATTCTCACCTGAGGAATAATGAATGGCAGAGAAGCACCTGAAAAAATGTTCAACATCCTTAATCATCAGGGAAATGCAAATCAAAACAACCCTGAGATTCCACCTCACACCAGTCAGAATGGCTAAGATCAAAAATTCAGGTGACAGCAGATGCTGGCTATGATGTGGAGAAAGACGAACACTCCTCCATTGTTGGTGGGATTGCAAGCTTGTACAACCACTCTGGAAATCAGTCTGGCGGTTCCTCAGAAAATTGGACATAGTACTACCAGAGGATCCAGCAATACCTCTCCTGGGCATATATCCAGAAGATGTCCCAACCGGTAAGAAGGACATAAGCTCCACTATGTTCATAGCAGCCCGATTTATAATAGCCAGAAGCTGGAAAGAACCCAGATGTCCCTCAACAGAGGAATGGATACAGAAATTATGGTACATTTACACAATGGAGTACTACTCAGCTATTAAAAAGAATGAATTTATGAAATTCTAGCCAAATGGATGGACCTGGAGGGCATCATCTTGAGTGAGGTAACACAATCACAAAGGAACTCACACAATATGTATTCACTGATAAGTGGATATTAGCCCAAAACTTAGGATACCCAAGATATAAGATGCAATTTGCTAAACGCATGAAACTCAGGTAGAATGAAGCCCAAAGTGGGGACTTTGAAGTCCCCACTAAGAAGTGTGCCCCTTCTTAGAATTAGGAACAAAACACCCAGGGAAGGAGTTACAGAGACAAAGTTTGGAGCTGTGATGAAAGGATGGACCATCTAGAGACTGCCATATCCAGGGATCCATCCCATAATCAGCTTCTAAACGCTGACACCATTGCATACACTAGCAAGATTTTGCTGAAAGGACCCAAATATAGCTGTCTCTTGTGAGACGATGCCGGGGCCTAGCAAACACAGGAGTGGATGCTCACAGTCAGCTATTGGATGTATCACAGGGCTCCCAATGGAGAAGCTAGAGAAAGTACCCAAGGAGCTAAAGGGATCTGCAACCCTATATTTGGAACACTATGATGAACTAACCAGTACCCCAGAGCTCTTGTCTCTAGCTGCATATGTATCGAAAGATGGCCTAGTCGGCCATCACTGGAAAGAGAGGCCCATTGGACTTGCAAACTTTATATGCCCCAATATAGGGGAATGCCAGGGCCAAAAGAATGGTTATGGCGGGCGCTATGGGGGACTTTTGGGATATCATTGGAAATGTAATTGAGGAAAATATGTAATAAAAAAAATAAAAGAACAATTGGCCATATAATCTCATTCTTTTTTTTTTTTTTTTGAGACAGGGTTTCTCTGTATAGCTCTGGCTCTCCTGGAACTCACTTTGTTGACCAGGCTGGTCTCAAACTCAGAAATCTGCCTGCCTCTGCCTCCTGAGTGCTGGGATTAAAGGCGTGTGCCACCATGCCCAGCATAATCTCATTCTTTACATCATCAAAATAGTAATGGCTTGAATAATAATTTGGTATTTTTAGAAAAAGTGCATGTCAAATTGTAAAGACTTGTTCTCAGTGTCCTCAGTTTCTACCTATTCCACATAATGGTGTTAATTCTCGAGGACATATACTTAATCAATTATTGCAAATGGATACTCATATTTCTGATTTTAGAAAAATAAACTATGCACATGTGACTATTGATACCTTTTCAGGCTTTCTAGTTGCAACTGCTCTGACAAGAGAAGCAACTAAAAGTATAATTAGTCATTGCCTATGTTAATTTTCTTTTACACTTGGTGTTCCAAATCATATTAAAACAGATATTGGAACTGGCTACTTCAGTCAAGCATTTGAGATGTTTTGTCAACAATTTAATGTTACCCATGTTACTGGTTTTTTTTTGTTGTTGTTTTTTGTTTTTTTATAATTCTCAAGGACAAGGTATTGTGGAACTTTAAAACTATATCTTCTTAAAAAAACAAAAAAGGGGGAATTATATCCCTGTGCACAATTTTAAAATCATTCTTTTTATTTTTAAAATTTTAAAGTTTGGATGTGAAGAACTCTTTGCTGGGTGTCTATAGCATCCTATAACTAGGCATACTCATGCATTGGAGAGATAAATGTATCCACTTATTGGCATATGGCATGATCCTAGTCAGGTATTTAATGTGGTGTTTGTGCTTTTTCCACAGAATGCTGCAGGAGCTTGCTAGCTGCCAGAGTGATTGGTGTGACAAGCTGACACAAAAGGATGATGCTAACCTGTGAGCTTGCTGAGTACCCTGACAGTGTGACAAGAAAGCTGTGTTGGGTGTATCTTCTTGACCCACCTTGGCTTGCCTATCTTCCAGATTAGACAAGCTGCCTTGTTTCAAGCTTTTTAACCTCATGGGACAGAGTACATAAGAGACTGTGAAAACTGATTTAGACAAATTAATCAAGAGGAGGAGTTATAATGACTCTTCTCTTTCCTTTAATGCGACCAGTTATTCTGACTCAATTATGGACTTGCCTAGAAATAAATCCAATATTGGAGATTCCAATTATGAAGATAGCTAAAAATCTTTATCAGTCAGCTTACCTGGCTCTTACCACTATTTACCTGAGAAGTAACAGTTTTTCTGTTGATTCTCAGAGCCACCTCCCTGACAGCTGGAGGCAAGACTTGGTCTGATCTTGCCAATTTGCAACTGAATCGAATCCCTGTGACATCCCCACAGAGAATTTTAATCCTGTTGCTTTTAACTTTTGAGTTTGTATTTCAAGCAGGTCGGTTACCTCCATACAGGCTGGCCTTCATCAAAGCTCAGATGGCAGTTATTCATTGCTATGAAGAGATTCATTAAGTGTATATTGTGGTTATGGTCTGAATGGGAAAAAAGGTGCTTTGAGGGCTAGCAACTAAAGATGGGCCACTGGCTATGGCTTTTTTCATCCTAAGACAGAAGAATGTGCCAAGAGGCTGTGTTTGTTCATAATAAACGCTAAAATGCCGCGTTTATGCAAAGAAATACAAATAAGCTGCACGTGTTCTCTGAGACGGGTCAGAAAGAGTCCAATACATTCAGTCTTAAGACATGCATGGCCGCTAGTCACCATAATTCCCAGGCAGGACCATGGAACATAAGTAAATTTTATGCCCCAGTCCAGCTAACTTTTAATAAATAAAAAGTGAGGAACTGGGCCCTCCTCCCAGCATTGAGCAGGCTGGCTCAGACCTTGTTCCCACAGTTGCTAGCTCACCTAGGGTGGAGTCTTCCAACCTAGGTAAAGTCTCTTTTCTGCCACATCTGCAGCTTCGTACAAGAAGCTACCTGCTCAGCAGCTGAGCTGGTTTTCCTGACAGATCCTGCCAAAGTGACCATAAGATCCTGGTATAGTGGGGAATGCCCCCCCCCCATAAGCTCAGACTCATAAGTAAACATTGGGCCTTGATCAGAGAACTTTGTCTTGGCTTGTTATTTGTCTTGCTGCCTTTCCCATCCAACCCCAACTTTCCTTTTAGGAACCTAGTAACCTGTGGTCGCTGGCGGCTACATCTACATGTGGTCTATCAGCTAGAGGTAAAAAAGAGTCATGTAAAATTTGGAAAAACTTAAAATCACTCCAGTAAGTCGGAAGACCACCAGCAAATTCACAGTGGCTCAGGATTTGTCCAGAGTCAAGTCTGCTCCAGAGCTGATTGCCTGCTTTGGGAAAACTCTACTTGCACATAGATCCCAAAACTGGACATCACAACTGCCAAAAAGGAAGTCCAGAGGTGGGATTTATACCAGGATGTGTGGACACTCAGCTGAATACTGGAGAGTCATCTATCTAATGAGCACATACCTTCTCTGCCCACCCTAGTGCAAAAAGACTGAAAGCTGTGCTGACAGCCCCAGGAACCAATGAGGAAGGCTAGATGGGGGTGGAGGGACCCCACCACCTAAACTTTCTTCTGAGATTCGAGGTTTATGGTGCAAGATTCATGCTAAGCAGTCACCATGACCAGACCTATAGATGTGAGGGCTGAGATCCCCACCTTGTCACTGAGGTCATTGCAGGCCCCGGCACCATGCTAACCCCTGTGTGCACACTGGAGGTATGTGTATAATATTTACTATATGGAAGTAGCTCTCTACCAATATGGGAAGGAACATGGGCTTTATCAGTCCCTTACCCCGAGGCTCCCAGCTCCACCCTAGCAGTAGAAGAAACACTGGGAAAGGGCATGCATCCCCTCTTGGAAGACTAAAGAATCCAGGGCACCTTTATAAATATCATATCATTAATTTCTCTCACCATGTTGAAACACATAGCAAGTTGAACATTCATTTAAAAATAAGCCTCAAATTCTGTATGTACAATACAGTAAAGGGGGTTACGCAAACAGAAGGGATGGTCAGTCCTCCTATGAAGTCCACTTTCCAACTGCCAAGCAGAGCTTGCCAATTTTGTGGGATGATTGAGTGGAACTGGTAAGATGCCATTCAACTAATACTGGACTTGACTCCCCATTAATACCAGCCAGGGGTCAAACAAGAGGTGGGGACATCTGCCTAGGGATCCTTGTATCAAGGGATCAGGAAAAGAGGTGAGCCACCAGAGAGATCAAGTGGCAGGAGGGCTCATTTCACAAGCCAGCAGGCCTCTAGATCATCACTTCTGATGGGGATTGGAAAGTGACCCCGAAGGCTCCTTCCCAGTCCAAGCTGGCTTTGCAGTGGGTGAGGCAGGTGTGGCAAGAGTCCCAGAGACAGAGACCTTATTTCAAGGGAACCAGAACACAACCAGCAGAGCAGGAAGTGGAGAGGTCAGCGAAGTGACTGAATAGAAGTGCCATCCCGTCCTTCAGACCACGTGCTTAGTGAGCCATGTGACACAGCAGTAACCCCAGCACTTTCATGGTCAAGCTCAAGTCTCCACTTCTGGTGCAGCTCTGCTACCTCTTGACCAGACCAAGCCAGGTCAGTGGTGTGTAGCCCTTGTAGCAGAAGACGGGGGTGGGGCCTATCTGTACACAAGATGGGAGAACTGGGTAGATTTGTAATTCAGTTGATTGTTGGGCATGAATTTGTGCAGCTCACTCTTTCTGCAGTGTGGGTTGTAGAGGCAGGAGCCACAGGAAACTTTTGAACACTGGGTGCTGGAGTTGGTGGCACCTGCATGGTTACAGAAGCCACAGTGAGAGGTGGCTGAGGTGGCTTGGGCTTTGAGTGGACAGGTGCCAGCTGGTCAAGGCCCTGTGTCTGGCCCACATATTTCTCCCACATAGGTGCCACATGGGCCAAGCTGTCTTGTGCAGAGAGAAGCCTTGTTGGGAAAAGCATGGGGCTGGAGGTGGAAGGACAGACCAGTATACTGTCACAATGCTGGCAGAGGGAGAAGCTGCAGGACAGGCTGCAGTTTTGGCACTTGGAGAGGGCAGATTCTTTTTTAGGGGGTAGATGGAGTGGGTGTCATTTTTGACCAGTCATATATTCGGCCACAGAGCATCCTGCCTCCAGTAGGTGGTTTGGGTAGGACAAAATTTAGTTGTAACTATCCCCATATAATTAAAAGAATACTTAAATAGCTGCCCGATTGGTGGCTCAGTAATGCCCACATGACTCATTATCAGACCTTACTGATTAACCCTTGCCAAATGACCTTCCTGTCTCCTTAAATCCTGCAACTCTTTGCCCTGACCCTGGACCATTCGCTCCACCAAGGCAGCAAAATCTTGGTACATACATTGTACCCAACCTGACTTGAAGGACTCCCCTCTGCCAGGGGTAGAGCAAACTTGGTTTACAGATGGAAGCAGCTTCATCTGTGAGGGTCAAAGAAAGGCAGGAACATCAGTAACCATGGAAACTGAGGTAATATGGGCTCAGTCTCTTCCCCCAAGTACTTCAGCTCAAAGGGATGAATTGATAACACTAACCCAGGCCCTCATCATAGAAAAAGGACTGGCTGTTAACATTTACACGGGCAGCCGATATGCATTTGCAACTGCTCATGTACATGGAGCTGTTTACCCTTAGGAGAGAGGGCTCCTAACTACAAAAGGGAAAACGATCAAAAATAAAGATAAAACCCTACAGCTACTTAAAGTTTTCTGGTTGCCAAAGAGGTTGACGATCATAATTGTCCATGTCATTAAAAAGGAACACCAATAGCTAGAGGTAACAACTTAGCTGATAAAACTGCTCAGGAGGCAGCCCTAGAAAACAAACAAACAAACAAACAAAACCCCAAAAAACAAAAAACAGTTGCCTCTATGTTGGCTACTCTTCTGCCTGAGCCATCCAATCCCAGCTTACCAGAGTGCTCTGTCTATACAGAAGAAAAGATCAAATGGGCTAAGAATTAGCCAATGTTCGGAAGGATGGTGGCAATTGGCTGAAGGTAAACTAATATTATCCACCTCCTTGGCAAAAATCATCCTCAGAAAAATCCACAAAGTCATTCCCATGGGAGTGAGACGGATGGCCAACACAGTGAGACATTCTAAGGTGACTGTCAAGGACATGCAGAATACTATTGAGGATATAGTGTCAAGCTGCAGATCCATAACACTCCCAGACATCCAGGCTCTCGAGTATGAGGTTAGAGACCAGGGGCCTACTAGGAAGTTGATTTTACAAAAATCAAACCAGGGAAGTCTGGTTACGAGTACTTGCTGGGGCTCATGGATACCTTCTCTGCATGGACAGAGGCATTCCCGATGAAGACCCAGATACAAAGGTTAAAAAGTTACTAGAGGATATCTTGCCCAGATACAGATCTCCTCAAATGATAGAATCAAACAAGGGACCAACACGTGTGTCCAAGGTCAGCCCGGATGTAACAAGATTTATTGGGACAGATTGGAAATTACATTGTACACATTGACCCCAAAGTTCAAGACAGGTAAAAAAGATAAACAAAACATTAAAAGAGACCTTAGAGACTGGCAGAGACTGGGTGATGCTCCTTCTCTTTGCCCTATATTTGGTGAGGAATTCTCCTTACTGGAAGGGATTAACCCCTTTTGAGATTATATATGGTGTCCCTGTCCCCATTGTACCCAACCTGTAGCCAGCAGCTGTTTCGGAATTAGAAAATGATAATGACTTAATAACTATAATCAGAACAACCCAGGGAGCTCATAACTATGTTTGACCTAAACTATGTACCCTCTGTGGAACAGGCCTCGTCCCAGAACCACATAAGTTTTGACCAAGAGCTGGGTCTATATGAAGAGATTTCACCAGGATGTGCTGGAGCCCAGGTGGAAAGGACCTTTCGCCATCCTGCTAACTAGGCCGATTGCCCTTAAAGTGGACGAGATTGCTGCCTGGATACACTACACTCATGCCAGATCAGCTGATCTACTCTCCCCTGAGGAAGATTGCCAGACTCCAGTATTGCCGAAATAGAAAGTTCAAAAGGGCAGTAACCCTCTCAAGTTAAAATTAACTCAGTCTTGAACCTTCTATTTTTGTTAACTGTATATATTACAGCCCATAACCCATATCAGCCCTTTGACTTAATCTGGGTGATTGAGAATCCTAAGACTGGCTATCTTGCCCAACTGGCCTGTACCAAGGGGCCACCTGAAACATACTGGTTTCCAGATTTAACTTTTGATTTGTGAGACTAGCTGATAACTCATGGCCTGACACTTGACCAGCTTATGAAATTCATATCCCAGATATAGATGGAGGACCTTTTATATATGTCCAGGGGAGAAAAGAGATGCCACATGTGGGGTCCCCAAACAATTCTCCTGTGCTACTTGGGGATTCGAAACATCAGTCATGAGGAACAGAGAATAAAAGGTGTCAGAGGAATACTGTATCACAGTTGCCCTGCAGGGAGACAATTCCAAAGTTCACTCAGGTTCACTACCCAAAACAAGCTAAAAGATGAAAAGGCAGAAAGTCACAAGGCCTTTGGCTTCACATTATTAGAGACAGCAATCCTAGATTGCTCTTTACAGTTAGACTCTTGATAAGGCCAATTGTAAACCCACCACCAATAGCTATAGACCCAAATCAGGTTTTGATAAACCATAAACCTATGTTGACACCATCCTCTAGACTAATGACTACTTTACCCCCAGTCACCTAATCACAGGGACCCTCAGTTCCAGAACTTTTCCTGAAACACTCAGAACCATCAGATCCCCTCTGTTCAATGATCTTAAAGACCTTTCAAATTCTAAATGTCTTCAAGCCAGAACATACCCCCCCCCCTTGCTGGTTATGTTATAATGTTAGACTCCCCCACCCCCTTTTATAAAGACATTAGGTTAATAGCTAGATATAATGTGTTTAAAATGGATACAACATGTAGATTGTCACAGGAAGGCCCAGTTTTAACTCTGCAGACCATATCAGGGCAAGGTACCTGCCTGGAGAAGTTTCCCCTGTCACACCAACACCTCTATGATCAGACTGTTCCCACAGTTCATTCCAAATGGATTTTTCTCCTGAAATAAGCATGGTGGGGCTGTTCAATGGGACTGACCCCTTGTGTGAATAGAGAAGTCCTTAACGCCTCTACCCGAAAAGAGTTCTATATTCTAGTTCAGTTAGTGCCCCATATAACCTATTATTCAAAAACGACAATGCTGAAAACTTTGGTAGGACTTGTTAAAAGAGACCTCATGAGACAGAAAAGGGAACCTATCTCTTTAACCCTAGTTTTAATCTTAGGGGCAAGACTAGCCAGAGCCAGCACTGAGATAGCTACATTAACATTACAAGAGAAAAATTACAATAGCTTGAAGACAGACATAGATGAAGATATCCAACACTTAGAAAAGTCCATTTTGCATTTAGAGCATAATGTAGACTCTTTAGCTGAGGTAGTGCTGCAGAATAGGTGAGGGTTAGACTTAATGTTTCTACAACAAAGAGGACGACTATGTGCCGCTTTGTGTAAAGAAAGTTTCTATGGCAACCATTCTAGAGTTATTAGGGAATCATTAGCCAAAGTTAGAGAAAATATAAATAGATGCCAAAGAGAATGAAAAAAATTCCAAAAATTGGTACCACTCACTGTTCAATTCTTCTCCCTGTTAACAACTTTTATTTCTACTTTCATGTGTCAGCTCTTTGCTGGCAGGTCCAGGCAAGAGGAGAGAACCTTTGCCAGCAGGGTCTTTCTGAGACTGAGCAGGATGATGAGTGTCGACAGCCCATAAGAAACACACCAGGCCTGAAGTTGTGTCAAAGCAGGAACTCTCTTTAATGTGGTAACAAATTGTTTATATAGGCAAGGCAAGGAGGTGGGGATAGGTATGGAGTGAGATGATGTATGGGGTCCTGTGAGATGGCAAGGAGTGTGGGGTGATCTCACGGGGGTGGGGGGCTATAAGAAATTGATACAACAGTGGTAGCTAGGCAGAGGCAGTCTCTTTCAGGATGGTAGATCCTGCTGAGTTATTCTCAAGGGAATGACAGGTCTCGAAAATTGAGCCAGGCTCGGGTTTGTCGGCCCAACACTCCTGAGACCCTCCTGAGTCATTCTCTTACTCCTCTTCACTTTTGTACCGTGCCTTTTCAATATGCTTTTACAATATATAAAGCAGAGACTGGGAGCTATTCAACTGATGATAATGAGGTCACAGTATCAACAAATTAGCATAGACAATCCAGATCTCAAAGACAACCCAAGTTTGGTCCTTAAAGCTACTAGTAGAAGGGGCATTGAAGAGACAAACAGCAGCCAGCATTCTCCTCAGCGCAAGCCTAGTGCTGAGTTAAGCCAGGTTCCTTTGTGAGCTCCTACCCAGTGAATAGAGTGATTGAGGAAGACTCCTAATGTACAGGCATGTGCATACACATGCTTGCATATTCCCTGTCTTAGGGTGTCCATTGCTATGATCCAGTGAATAGAGTGATTGAGGAAGACTCCTAATGTACAGGCATGTGCATACACATGCTTGCATATTCCCTGTCTTAGGGTGTCCATTGCTATGAAGAGACACCATGACCAAGGTAACTCTTTTTTTTTTTTTTAATGGTTTTAGAGCTTTATTGTAGAAAGGCGGGGAGAAAGAGAGAAGGTAGAAAGAGAGAGAAAGAGGCCAGCCATGGCCACGTGGAGAGAGGGGGAAGGGAGATGGGCTAGAGAGTAAGAAAGGTGAGAGTTTAAAGAGCTCAAGGCAACTCTTATAAAGGCAAATATTTAATTGGGGCTGGCTTACTTTTCAGAGGTTCAGTCCATTATCATCATGGTGGGAAGAATGGCAAAGTGCAGGCAGATGTGGGACTGGAGGAGCCAAGCATTCTACATCTTGATTAGAAGGCAGCAGCAGAATTTTTTTCTGCAGTGGGCAGAGCTTGAGCACTAGGAGACCTCAAGGCCCACCTCTACAGGGACACACTTCTTCAAACAGGGCCACACCTATTCTAACAAGACAGCACCTCCCAATAGTGCCACTTCCCATGGGCTAAGCTTATTCAAATCACCACACTCCCACATACATGTAAACCCCCATACATGCACATTTACCACACACACACAGACATGCAAAATTTTTTTTAGTTGGAAAAGTAATGCTGACAAAATCTGTGTATGTTTGTGTGCATGTGTACATGCATGTGTTTGTTCATGTGTGTGCGCGCACACGCACTCTCGCGCACTCACATGCGTGTGTGCATGCATGCAGGTAGAGCCACCCATGTAGGTGTGTATCTTTCTCAAATGCTTTTCCACTTTTTGTTTCTCAAGACAACGGTCTCTCCCTGAATGTGTTACTCACCATTTGGCTAGATTGGCTGGTTCAGAGTCCCTTGGGATCAGCCTGTTTCTGACCCACATTGTACTGTAAGTTGCAGGTGTGCAACACCATTGCTGGCTTTTACCTACAGATCTGATCTCATGTCCTCGTGTCTGCAAGCTCTGTACTCAGCGACTCATCCCTTCAGTCCCCTAAAGTTTCCTATCATATACGTAAACTTCATTGCCCACTCAAAGATCTTTGATGACCCCAGCAATGTCTTTCATAGTTTAGAATCAAATGCAGGTTTCTGTACATCTTGCTGGCATATTGTCTTGGCTTCCTTCAGCTGGGAACTGCTCCATTATGAGCTGCTTCACTGCACAGTAGGTGGGAATCCTTGGCTCAGAAACCGTGCCCAACTTTATGGTGTGGATATTCACATTCTGGCAGATGTAATTCATTATTTTCTCTTATGCTCATTCATTCATTTCATTTATGTCTGTGCACACATAATGGAGGCTAGAGGACAACTCCTGGGAGTCAGTTCTCTTCCTCAACTGTGCAAATTCCAAGGATTGAACTCAGGTTGTCAGGCTTGGCTGCAGAGGCTCTACCCACAGAGCCATCTCACCAGCTCTCTGGATGACTTCAGCTTGCATTTTTGTTTTACTAAGCTGCAGATCTGGAAAGCAGAGCACTCCATTGATGTCCTTGAGTGAGACTGGCTCTGACATACCAACACTGTTGTGGTGAATAAAGTCGCTTGTAGAATGCCCTCCTGTTTGGGCTGTCTGTTATCTCTACCTGTTTAGATTTCGGGTGTGTCCTTTGTGTCAGGAATCTCACAGAGGGACGCGGTACCTTTCTCAGTGTCTGGTGTAGGAAGTCACATGCTCCTGAAGGCCTTTTCACTAGAGATGGTAAATTTGATCACGTGGTAAGTTGCTGTCTCACTGAGTTTTTCTACCGGAAAGGTAAATGCTGTATTCTGCCTTTTAAAATAAGTAATGGGTTTTGTGAGTGACTCCTTGAGGCTACCCTCCTCGCCTCCCTTACCTGCTCCTCCTTGGCTTCTTACTGGCTAGTTCTGTCCATTTCGATTACAAATTGATTGACATCACAGTTGCCAAGGTTGTTTATTTTATTCTTTAAGTTTTGCCAACCCTTTTATATTGGGTTTCTATAGTAGATTAGTCACTTCATTTCTCCTGAAATTCTGTATAGTAGTATGGACTCAGATTTTATATAGTGGGCTATGACCCACTACCGTCAGTGATCCCCTTGTGCTGAGATGTCATATATATGGCTTGAGTGGAAAGTCTCTTCAAGGTGACTCTAGCTTGATAATAATGTTTTTACTCCTCATCAATCTTGGATCAGTTCCTCACTTTCTAAAATTAAATCTATCTCCTTCCCTGTGTGTCTTAGTTAGGGTTTTACTGCTGTGAACAGACACCATGACCAAGGCAAGTCTTATAAAAAAAACAACATTTAATTGGGGCTGGCTTACAGGTTCAGAGGTTCAGTCCATTATCATCAAGGTGGGAGCATGGCAGTATCCAGGCAGGCATGGCGCAGGAGGAGCTGAGAGTTCTATGTCTTTATCCAAAGGCTGCTAGTGGAAGACTGACTTCCAGGCAACTAGGGTGAGGATCTTATACCCACACCCACAGTGACACACCCATTCCAACCAGGTCACACCTATTCCAACAAGGCCACACCTTCAGATGGTGCCACTCCCTGGTCCAAGGATATACAAACCATCACACTGTGTAAATACCGGAATCCAGTAGTTGCCAAAGGTCTTGCATCCTTTGAGTCGAGAATGGTATTTAGCACCGGAGATCTGGCTGCTATGTGTGTGCATTCTCCTGGAATTTCATTTTTTGTTGGACCTTCTTGAAACTAGAAAGTGTTGTGTGTACATGCATGTGCATGCATGCACAAGTACTCATGAGGCCTGATCCTCTTTACCTTGGCTGTGTTAGATGGTCAAGGGGAAGCAGAGAAGTGAATCTATTCATTTTAAGAACTTTTCATTAAAATACATTTTATCTCATTTGAAAGTACATTGTAACAATATATTTGCTCCTTTCCTTTCTTATTGGCAACTAAAGCCTGTTAAGAATAAAATTCTTCTTTGTTGTTTTATCCTGTTTAAACTGAAATAGCATTCTACAAAGGAATTCTCTGGTGCATGCAGCAGACTAGACATGCCAGGAAGGCTATGATTCTATTAGAAACCTTCTCAGCAATGACAGTGGCCATTGTAGCTGAGAGGATCCCCTGCAGAAGAGGGAGGTGTGAAGTGGCTTCCCTGGGAGGCATTGATTTTGAGTGAATGAGTCAGACCATGACCAGAGGAGAAAGATGGGGCAGGAGCAGATATCATGGCAATGTCACTTTTCTCATTGCTGTGATGAATAAATACCTGATAAAGAAGGGAATGTTTATTCTGGCTCACAGTTTGAGAATACAGTACACTGTGGTGAGGAAAGCAAAGCAATGGATGGGAGGGTGAGGCAGCTGCATGCCCGCATCCCCAGTCTGGAAGCAGAGAAAGACTGTGGTTTGAATGTGCGTGGCCCAAGGAGTGGCACTATTAGGAGGTGTGGCCTTGTTAGAGCAAGTGTGTCACTGTGGGCTTTGAGACCCTTCCCCTAGCTGCCTGGAAGATAGTCTTCTCTTATTTGCCTTTGGAACAAGATGTAGAACTCTCAACTTCTCCAATACCATACCAGCCTGGATGCTGCCATGCTTCCTGCTATGATGAATGGACTGAACCTCTGAACCTGTAAGCCAGCCCCAATTACATGTTATCCCTTGTAAGAGTGGCCTTAGTCATGGTGTCTGTTCACAGCAATGGAGACCCTAACTAAGACAGAGATGAATGCTAGTGTTCAGCTCACTTTCTTGTTTCTATTCAGTCTAGGACCCAAGCCCATGGAGCAATGCTGCTCATATTCAAGATGAGCCTTCTCCGATCAGTTAAAGGTCTCTGGAAACACCCTCATATATATGCCCAGAAGTGTGATTCTTAATCCAGTCAAGGTGAGTGTATAGATTGACCTTGTGAGGGGTAAGCATAAGTTTTTCAGGGAGCAGAGAATTGGTCAGTTTAGCAGAAGACAGCCATGATTCGTCCAGGGTGAATATTAGGGTGAGGATGGGAATGCCCTGGTAGCTTTCTTACGAATGGTTCTGATGGCAATTTGGATTTTATTTAGCAGGCAATGGATGGATATTTCTTGTCCTTTGAACATCAGAAAAGATAAGCCTGACAGCAATGGTCCAGAAGCATTCATGGTAGCAATGTCTAGGCATTTCTTTCAGGGTTGAATGTTGGTGATCAAGATGAGGTGCATTGATGGAAACTGTAGTTAGACATTCCTGCTGTGGCTGAGTATGGGTGGTGTGTCATGAAGGAAGGCAGGCCCTGAAGGAATGGTACAGGATAGGGGTTCATTTTGGGAATGAAAATTATACTTTTGTAAAAGAACAATGGAAGGCGTCCAGCTGTGACTATGAGTTGAGATGAAGGAGCCAGTGGAAGGAGGAGACTGAAGGTGTTGGTGTTATGAGATATAATGTGGTGAGGGGCTACCTGGTCTGCCCATGCCAGTGTGTCCCCCTGAGAAACCACATCACACAAGAGATCTGGTATAAAGGGGGTTTACTTGAAGGAAAGCAGGGGAAGGGAGTGAAAAGGGGTAGAGGCAGATAGATGGGAACAGAGACCTGAGGGCAGGGGGGGGGGGCAGAGAATGGGGAGCAGAGAATGACAGAAAGGGAGGGAGAAATGGGGGAGGGAGAGAGGGGAGAGAGATAGAGATAGAGAGAGCAGCAGGGAACTGTGGGAACTGGGGCAGCGGCCAATAATGGCCACTGGTGATGATGTAAGCCATTGGTAGGTCCCTGGGAGGAGCCTAGTGGAATTCCCTAGAAACTAACAGTTGAAAGGCATGAATCCTCATAGGATTGGGCAAAGAGCTCAGTGAACACGTGCTTTACTCTGGAGTCCTGTGGTCATCCTTCACCACTGCATAGGGAAAAATAACAGAGAACAAAACCCTGAAAGGGTCTGGAAGAGGTGGAGCTTAGAGCTCCAGGGAAGGAGACCCAAGTGTTGTCTTCACTGGTATGTTCTGCCTCTGTGCCCAACAGAGCAGTCTGAGCTGCTGCAGTACTGCTTCTTGTCCCCTAACCACAAACTTTTACCTGGAGCAATATGTAAACCCAGTGTGTATTCTCAGATGAAAAGTATAAACCATTTGCCATTTTGACACAGCCTTTGCTAACTACTTGTACTGGAGAAATTAGAGAGCTACCTCACATCTCACTGGCAAAGATAGAACCACAGCTACCAAGGATCTAGTAGTTTATTCTTACATGAAATTTTAGGACTGGGGCTTGTCACGCTGGCTTTTTATCAGGGGATTGGGGCTTTAGCCAGTCCAGTGTTGTTCTGAACATCTTTGGCAAGACAATTCAGGTAAGAAATTCTGGATATCTTTCGGCACAGGTGACAATATTCCAGTGAAGGATTTCTCAGAGTGCAGGATACAGCCATTAACAAGGCAACATCCCCAGCAGTCACACATATTTCCTTTTTATAGGAAGCATCTTGTTCAGTGACTGCAGGATGTCAATGCAGAGGGCCTGCCACATTAAAATGCAAGAAGTACATCTGTTCTGTGAAACAGACTTCTAAAGGCTTTCTCTCTCCTCTTTCTAAGGTGCCCTGTCTGCCCTTATGACGTGGGGATTTAGAAACGACTCACCCGATGCTGATACATTGAAATACTTCTTCCCTGTAGTATACCCATTATGTTGATTGAACCAAAAATGAATGTCTTAAAACACAGCCTGGTTTCTCTACCCAGTAACAACTGTGTGGAGAAGGCCATGCTTCAAAAGGTGTAGGGCCAGGAGTTATGACTGCACTAGGGCATTGACCAGGATCTTGGCAACTTTGCAGGAGAAGCTGGGAACATGAGCTGCCCAAATGCACTAGGCAAATCAAAAGATTTGAATTCTCCCTCTGTGGGATGGGAAGGGGAATGATGTCGTGCATCATGAGCACGGCCCTGGCTCAGTTCCCGCCTCTAAGTTGCTTGTGTCCAACCTTGGCTCTTGAGGTTAAGTGAGGAGAGAAAAGTGTCTGGATTATGAAATATTTTCAAGGAAATGAAATTTTAATTTTCCTCAACATAGCTGTTTTCTCAGACCAGATCCGAATGCTGTGTCCAAGCCTTGTCAGCAGGCCGAAGAACCGTGTGGTTATTACCCGTACTGTGTGTTCTGTAAGACCTTTGACGCTGAGGCTCCAAAGGGCCAGGTTCAGGAGCATGGGGGACTTGGGGATGTTTTCTGCTTTTGGTTACCTAGTTAGGAATGCTCAGCCTATAAACTCTAAGCTAATATACCAAAGTTGCCCAAACTCCAAACTCTGAAATACTGTGTTCCCAAGCATTTTGCATAAGGAAAGCTTAGCACTTCTAAATTGCTGTCCTTTAATGTTTTTTTGTTTGTTTGTTTTCGAGACAGGGTTTCTCTGTGTAGCCCTGGCTGTCCTGGAACTCACTTTGTAGACCAGGCTGGCCTCGAACTCAGAAATCCACCTGCCTCTGCCTCCCGAGTGCTGGGATTAAAGGCGTGCGCCACCACCGCCTGGCTTGTTTTGTTTTTAAATGTTCAGTCTTCAGTGTTCTTTTTGCAGCATTATTTACCTTAGTAACCACCTAGAACGAAATTTGAATTGTACCCCATATTAGCCGTTCTCTGGAGGGTCATTACTGAGCTGCATGTTTTAACAGTCCTAATCTGGTGCCATAAGCCTGGGGGACTACTGGAAAGTCACTGGTCTTCAGTCCATGTCGGAAGACTGAAGAATCTCTGATCTGGTGGCAGTGAAGGACAGCACCAAGTTGTAGCTATGATGGTAGCACAATAAGGTGGATGAGATAGCCAGGGGGATGCCAAGGCAAACAGGCAAAGAGCAAGAGCTTGACCTTGGACCTTCTTATATCTGGGCTGCTCCAGGAATGAACCGCACATGTTCAGGGTGTGTTTTTCCTCATACCCAGAGGATAATTGAACTGAGATCACAGGTATGCCCAGAGACTCATATCCTTCATGATTACAGATCCTGTTTGGTTTTTCTTCTTGCTGGGCGGTATGGAATAGGTTCCTTATTCTTCCACTCCATGGGCCACCCCCCAAATGCTGAGAAATAGCTATCAGGAGAACACAGACCCAGCAAATCCCTGTTAAACCAGTTTGGCTGTGTGTATGTGTGTGCTCAATTTGCAGGCTTAATTAAAACTTGGAGAGAAGTCTCTTCCAGGCCACCACACATTTTGTATCTGCCTTCCAGCTGCCTGGGGTCTGCAGTGCAGATGGGCAGACCTGGGAATACAGAGAAGGGGACTCTGGGAAGCCCTTTCTGCCAGTTTCATTTGCATCTCCACCCGCTTTAATTAAAGTGAGTCCTCAGCGTGCACCAAGGGATGCTTGCCTGCACTGCCACACCAAGCAGGCTCCCCAAGGGGGGCCAACAGAGATCCACTGAGCTGACTGTGAGGCAGGCAGTGCCAGCAAGTGAGCATCCAGAGGCCTTGGGGACAAAGGGAATGAACCTGTGCAGGCTGCCAACTAGAGAATAGAGTCCTGAGGTGTGGAGGCTTAGGCTTGCCTCCCAAAACCATCTCTGCCATTCAAACCGCCAGGACACCTCAGGCAAGGAAAGTCCTGCCTCTCTGCCCCCAACTAGTCTCCCTCTTCTAAAGAGCTTTGGTAACGGATCTCAGAACTTCTTATGGCTTACTGAGGGGGATAAATATCAGGTATTTAGGAAAATGCCAGTATTATTCCGGGAGTGCTTGATAAATATCGTTATTACTTAAAAGAAAGCTATACACATAAATGTTTAAAATAGATGGTATTAATCCTATTTCATTTTTTATTGCTCCCCCCCCCAAAAACCATGTCTCCCAGGCTGAACTTGAACTCAAAGCACTTGTCTTGCTTAGCCTCCTGAATGCTAGGATTACAGGCATGCACCATCAGTTTGGGTGAGTTTAATAGCTGCATCATAGATGGAACACATCTAGTGTATTATGAGGCTCAATAAATGTCCTATAAATTAGCCAAACAGAACTGAATCTATATATACAAAACTGAACTTTGAAAGCGTTCTTAGTGCAGCTGAATGTGACCCTGGGAACACTTCAGGATGACCTCATGCCAGTTGAAGAATTTATTCTGAGCCAAGAGGAAGCTAGGGTACCCCTCCCATCTTTCTCTAGCATCCTCATGGCTTGCTTTGACCTTCCCTCCTTCCTTTCATTTCTGTTTTTCACTGTTTCTTTTTTCTTTTATTCTTTTCCCTCTACAATCTTGCCTGGATACTTTTCCCATTGCTGCCCACAAGCTGGATGAATGATGAGGTGCATCTATTCATTTAAAATTACACTTATCTCACAGGAGCTGCCTCTGCTGCTCACCTCTGCATGCCTCCCTCACTCCCGTTTCTTTAGAGAAGAATCCCTCTGGGTTGCTCTCTCATGTTTGTGACTTAAGAGCCACTTAAAAATTTGCCATCTGAGACAGTAGTAGCTCCTGAATGCCTTGCTATAGTGATACCTTAGCCTTATAAAACATAATATTGCTAAAAAATTAATGAATCTATACTTAATTGAAGCACAGCTGCCAAAACTGTGAGTAGAATCCTGCAGGGTTCCAAGAGCTGGGGGCCATGTAGGGAAGAGAACAGATATGATTGACAGCAATTAATTATTTATTTCAAAGGCATCTATAGAGAAGATGCTGAATGGTCCCAGTATGAAGAATTGATAAATGTTTGAATGGGTTATCTAAATCACTTACACTGCATTGAATGTATTGAAATGTAACCCTATACTCCATAAATACAAACATTTATTGTGTTTTGATTAAAAATACAACTATTGCTCTCTGTTGCCTTAAAAGACCCAACACCTCAGGTTTGTCCCTAGCACTGCAGAAGAACACCAGCTGCAGCCTCCCTTCCCTCATCTCTATACCTTCTGTTGATCCCACAAACCATCCATCCTGACTTCCCAGAAATCAGCACCTAGACCTATTGTCTTAGTTTGGGTATTCATTGCTATCAAGAGACACCATGAGCAGGCAACTTTTATAAAGGACAATGTTTAATTGGGGCTGGCTTACAGGTTCTGAGGTTCAGTCCATTATCATCATGGCAGGAAGCATGGTAGCATCTAGGCAGGCATGGCACTGAAGGAGCTGAGAGTTCTATATCCTGTTCTGAAGGCAAACAAGACTACCTTCCAGACAGCTAGGAAAAGGGTTTTCAAGCCCTCCACACCCCAGAAAGTGACATAATTCCTCCAACAAGGACACACCTCCTAATAGTGCCACTCCCTAAACCAAGCTACCACATCTATATCACCCTAAACTCAGATGCCTAGGTGCCAGCATAAAAACATGATCAATACCAGCAAGGAAAATATGTTGCCATTAGAGCCCAGCTATCCTAACACAGCAGGCCCTGTATATTGCAACACAGCTGAAGCACAAGAAAAAGACCTTAAAACCAACTATAGAAGAAGATAGAGATTCTTAAAGAATAAATGCACAAATCCTTTAAAGCAATCCATGAAAATACAAACAAGTGGACAAAATGAAAAAAAAAAATCCTTGAAGAAAGCCAAGGAAAAAAAAACTAACTAACTAATACAAACAATTGAAGGAAATGAATAAATATGTCCAAAATCAGAAAATGGAAATAGAACCAATAAAGAAAATGCAAACTGAAAAAAATCTGGGAATGAAAAGTTTAGGAATTTGAATATGAACTACAGAGGCAAGCTTCACCAACAAAATACAAAAGATGAAAGAGAATCTCAGGCTTTAAAGATACAATAGAAGAAATATATATTGGTCAAACAAAATGTTAACTCTGAAATTTTTCTGACACAAAACATTCAGAAAATCTGGGCTAGTATAAAAAGACCAACCTTCAGTACAATAGGTATAGAGGAAGGAGAAGAATCCCATCTCAAAGGTACAGAAAATATTTTCAACAAAATAATAGAAGAAAATTGTCCTAATCTAAAGAAGGTGATGCCCATCAAAGTAGAAGAAGCTTACAGAACACCAAATAGATGGATCAAAAAAGAAAATTCCCTCACCATATAATAATCAAAACACTAAGCAAAAAGAACAAATAATCTTAAAAAGGAAAAAGACAAAGTAACATATAAATGTAGAACTAGTAGAATTACATCCAACTTCTCAACAGAGACTCCAAAAGCCAGAAGGGCCTGGAGAGATGTCCTGCGGACTCTAAGAGACCATGGATGCCAGTCCAGATTACTATACCCAGCAAAATTTTTAATCACTGTAGATGGAAAAAATAAGATATTCCATGATAAAGCCAAATTCAAATATCTATCTACAAATCAAGCTCTACAGAAGATAGTAGAAAGAAAACTACAATCCAAGGAGATTAACTACACTTATAAAAACTCAGAAAATGAAATAATTTCACACCAGCAAAACTAAAAGAAGGGAACCATACACACTACTACCACACTACCACCACCAAAACACCTGGAATTAACACTCAATGTCCATTGATATCTGTCAATATCAATGGATTCAATTCTTCAGTTAAAAAAAAAAAACAGACTAACAGAATGGATGCAAAAATACTCTCCATAATTCTGCTGCACACCACAAACACACCTCAATGTCAGTGGTAGATATTTCCTCAGAGTAAAGACTTGGAAAAAGATTTTCAAAGCAAATGTTACTAAAAAGCAAGCTGGAGTAGCCACTCTAATATCTAAAAAAATAGAGTTCAACCCAAAACTAATCAAAAGAGACATGGAAGGACACTTCATACTCAAAGGAAAAATCCACCAAGATGACATGTTAATTCTTAGTATCTATAACCCAAATACAAGAGCACTGACATTTGTAAAAAAAAAAACCAACCAAACAAACAAACAAAACAGAAGAAAGCAAGCAAGCAAGCTAGCAAGCTAGCAAGACAGGAGGAAAGAAAGACAGGAGAAAAGAAAAAAGGAAAAGGAAAAGAAAAGGAAAAAATACTAAAAGTTAAACAACACATTGACTTTCACACATTGATAGAGGGAGACTTCATTAACCCACTCTCACGAAGGACAGGACATCCAGAGAAAAACTAAACAAAGAAATACTATGACTCATGCTGGAGAGATGGCTAAGAGTACTGACTGTTCGTCCCAGTAGGAGTAGGAGTCCTGAGTTCAATTCCCAGCAACCAAATGGTGGCTCACAACTATCTGTAATGGGGTCCAAAGTCCTCTTCTGGTGTGTCTGAAGACAGCTACAGTGTACTCATATATATTAAATAGATAGATAATTTAAAAAAGAGAGAAGAAATACTGGAGCTAAGAGATGTTTTTTATAAACCAAATGAAACTAATAGATATCTACAGAACATTTCACTCAAACACAAAAGAATATACTTTTTTTCTCAGAACCTCACAGAATTTTCTCCAGAATTGACCACATACTGGATCACAAAGCAAGCCTCAACAAGAAAATTGACATAACTTCCTGCATCCTATCATACCACCATGGATTAAAGTAGATTTCAATAACAACAGAAAGCTTACAAAATCATGGAAACTGAACAATTCTCTACTGAATGGCTATTGGGTCAAGACAAAAATAAAGAAAAAGAAAAAAAGACTCCCTAGTATTCAATAAAAATGAATACGCAATATACCCAATCTTTTGGGCCACAAAGCAGTGCTAAGAGAGAGGTTCATAGTTGTGAGTGCCTACATTAAAAAAAAAAAAAAATTGGAGAGATAACATACTAGTGGCTTCACAGCATACTTGAAAGTCTTAGAACAAAAAGAAGCAAACGCCAGGCGTGGTGGCGCACGCCTTTAATCCCAGCACTCGGGAGGCAGAGGCAGGCGGATTTCTGAGTTCGAGGCCAGCCTGGTCTACAAAGTGAGTTCCAGGACAGCCAGGGCTATACAGAGAAACCCTGTCTCGAAAAACCAAAAAAAAAAAGAAGCAAACATGTCTAATAGGAGTATAAACATAAAATAATCAAACTGAATCAATAAAATAGAATCAAAGAAAATCATACAAAGAATTAATGAAACAAAAGTTGGTTCTTTGATAAATTAACAAACCCTTATCCAAACTAACTAAAAGACATAGAAAGAATATCCATATAAATAAAACCAGAAATGGAAAGGGGGACATAACAACAGACACTGAGGAAATTCAAAGAATCATTAGGTCATGCTTTAAAAAAAAATGTATTCCACAAAATTGGAGAATCTAAAAGAAATGGATATTTTCTTGATAGATATCACTTACCAAAGTTAAATCAAGATCAGATAAACAAATTAAATAAATCTACAACCCCTGTGGAAATAGAAGCAGTCATTAAAAGTCTCCCAACCAAAAAATTCCTAACATCAGATGGTTTTAAGGCAGAATTTTACCAGACTTTCAAAGAAGAACCAATGACTATACTCCTTATGTTATTCCAAAAAAATAAAAACAGAAGAAACATTGGCAACTTCATTTTATGAGGCCATAAGCACCCTGTTACCCAAACTACACAAGGATGGAACAAAGAAAGAGAATTACAGACCAATTTCTCTTGTGAACATAGATGCAAAAATATTCAACGAAATGCTCACAAACTGAATCAAATCCAACACATCAAAAAGCTCATTAACCGTAGTCAAGTAGGCTTCATTCCAGAGATGCAGAGGTGGTTCAACATCTGAAAATCAGTAAATGTAATACACCATATAAACAAACTAGAACAACAACAACAATAAAAATCTTCTCATTAGATGTACAAAAGGCCTTTGACAAAAATCCAACACCTTTTCATCATACAAGTCCTGGAGATATTAGGGATACAAGGGGCATACCTAAACATAATAAAGGCAATTTACAGCAAGCCTATAGCCAACATCAAATTAAAAAAGGAGAAACTCAAAGCAATTCTACTGAAACCAGGAACAAGGCAAAGTTGTTTATTGTCTCTATGTCTATTCAATATAGTACTTGAAGTCTTAGCTAGAGCAATTAGACAACTGAAGGATATCAAGAGATGCAAATTGGGCCGGGCGTGGTGGCGCACGCCTTTAATCCCAGCACTCGGGAGGCAGAGGCAGGCGGATTTCTGAGTTCGAGGCCAGCCTGGTCTACAAAGTGTGCCAGGACAGCCAGGGCTACACAGAGAAACCCTGTCTCGAAAAACCAAAAAAAAAAAAAAAAAAAAAAAAAAAAAAGAGATGCAAATTGGAAGCAAAGAAGTCAAAGTATTGTTATTTGTGGATTATATGATAGTATATATAAGTGACCCTAAAAATTATACCAGAGAACTTCTTCAGCTGATAAATACTTTTAGTGAAGTGACTGGATACATGATTAAAGTAAAAAAATAAAAACCAGTTGCCCTCCTATATACTAATAACACATGGGCTAAGAAAGAAATCAGGGAAACGTCTTTCATACTAGTCTAAATAATATAAAATAAGTTGTGGTAGCTCAAACCAAGCAATTGAAAAATGTGTATGACAAAAATGAATTAAGATATCAAAAGATAGAAAGATCTCCCATGCTCATGGATTAGCATAGTAAAAATGCCCCCTCCCCAAGTAACCTGAAGGTGCAATCTTGATCAAAATTCTGTCACAATTCTTTTTTTAAAAAGATTTATTTATTTATTTTATGGATATGAGTACATTGTAGCTGTACAGATGGTTATAAGCCACCATGTGGTTGCTGGGATTTGAACTCAGGACCTCTGGAAGAGCAGTCAGTGCTCTTACCTGCTGAGCCATCTCTCCAGCTCCCTGTCACAATTCTTTACAGACCTTTAGAGGGTAATTCTCAAACTCATATGGAAAAAAAAAACAGGATAATTAAAGCAATCTTGAACAATAAAAGATCTGCTGGGGATATCATCATTCCTGATTTCAACTTGTACGACAGAGCTGTAGCAATAAAAAGTACATAGTATTGGCATTAAAACCGATACATTGATCAGTGGAATCCAATTGAAGACCCAGACATCAATCCACATACTCATAGACATCTGATTTTTAATAAACACGCTCTAGAAAAATTACAGCACCTTTAACAAACTGGATATCTGCATGTAGAAGAATGCAAATAGAGCCTACAAATTACCTTGCATAAAATTCAAGTCCAAGTGGGGCAAAGACCTCAACATAGAAGCAGACATATTCAACCTAGTAGGAAAGAAAGTGGGAAATAGCCTTGAATGCATTGGCACAGGAAAAGATGTTCTGAGCAGAACACCAATAGTGCAGACACTAAGATCAACAATTAATAAATGGAACCTCAAGAAATGGAAAAACTTCTGGAAGGCAAAGGACACTGCCAATCAGACAAAGTGGTAGCTTGCAGAATGGGAAGAGATTTTAGGTAACTCTACATCCAGCAAAGGACCAATATCTAAAATATATAAAGAACTAAAAAAAAAAAAAAGAAAGAAAAGAAAACCTAGACACCAAAACCCCCAAATAACCTAATTAAAAATGGGATACACCGGGGCCTAGCAAACACAGAAGTGGATGATCAGTCAGCTATTGGATGGATCACACGGCCTCCAATGGAGGAGCTAGAGAAATTACCCAAGGAGCTAAAGGGAACTGCAACCCTATAGGTGGATCAACAATATGAACTAACCAGTACCCCGGAGCTCTTGTCTCTAGCTGCATATTTATCAAAAGATGGCCTAGTCGGCCATCACTGGAAAGAGAGGCCCATTGGACATGCAAACTTTATATGCCCCAGTACAGCGGAACGCCAGGGCCAAAAATATGGGAATGGGTGGGTAGGGGATTGGGGGGGTGGGTATGGGGGACTTTTGGGATAGCATTGAAAATGTAAACGAGGAAAATACCTAATAAAAAATAAATTAAAAAAAATGGGAGCCAGGCGTGGTGGCGCACGCCTTTAATCCCAGCACTCGGGAGGCAGAGGCAGGCGGATTTCTGAGTTCGAGGCCAGCCTGGTCTACAAAGTGAGTTCCAGGACAGCCAGAGCTACACAGAGAAACCCTGTCTCGAAAAAAAAAAACCACAAAAAAAAAAAAATGGGATACAGATCTAAATAGAGAATTTTCACTTGAAGGAATCTCAAATGTTTGAGAAACTCATAAAGAGATGTTCAACATCCTTAGCCAGGAGGGAAATGCAAATTTAGACTACTTTGAGATACCATTTTATGCCTGTTAGAATGGCTAAGATCAATAGTACAGGTGAAAGTTCATGTTGGCAAGGATATGGAGTGTTGGGCACACTTCTCCATTGTTGGTGGGTGTGCAAACTTGTACAGCCACTATGGAAATCAATATGGTAGTACTTCAGAAAATTGGGACTCAATCTACCTCAAGACCCAGCTATACCACTCTTGGGTATACACGCTAAGTACACTCTATCCTACCACAAGGACACAACTCAAAATGTTCATAGCAGATTAATTTATAATAACCAGAAACTGGAAACAACCTATATGTCCCTCAACCAAAGAATGGATAAAGAAAATGTGGTACATTTACTCCAAAAAGTATTACTCTCTTGCTTAAAAAAAAAAAATGGCATCATGAAATTGGTAGGTAAATGGATGGAGCTAGAAAAAATTATCCTGAGTGAGGTAACTCAGACCCAGAGAGACAAATTTGGTATGTACTTACTTATAAGTGGACATTAGCTGTTAAGTGAATAATAACCAAGCTACAATTCATAGATCCAGAGAGTATAGGTAATAGAGGAGGGCTCTAAGGCAGCCCTAAGGGCTCAACCTTCCTAATGCTGTGACCCTTTAACACATTTTCTTATGTTGTGGTGACCCCCAAACATAAAATTATTTTGTTGTTACTTTGTAACTGTAATTTTACTACTGTTATGAACCATAAAGTGAATGTCTGGTAACACACTATCTGATATGTGACCCCTGTGAAAGGATCGTTCAAGAAACATTGCTGTAGGGTTATACATAGATCTCCTGGTGAAGAGAAAATAGAACAGATTTTATGGGCAGTCTGTGGTTGGGTGGGGGTGGGGGCAGGAGGGATCAGGGAGATGGAATGGAGGAAGAGTGTGGGGACAGACAGCTGGAATTGGGAATCATATGGGGGGTTGTGTGAAAATCTAGTGCAGTTGAAACTCCCTGGAATCTATGAGGATGATCTAGTGAAGACTCCTAGTAATGGGAATGTGGAGTCTCAACTAACCATCTCTTATAGCCAGGCCAGGCTCCTAATGGTGGGCATGGGCTGTATTTGGTTGAGTTGTTGGCTGAGGGAGTATCATAGAGATTCTCAAACAACCCAGGCTGATTCAAGAATATTCTTACAGACGACAACTTCTCTATCCTTGGGACTTCTCAGGCTAAGCCAGATCTCTCGTGGAGGGCAGTGCAATGTCAGAGCTAATCATGAGAAAAAGGTAGCTTTGCGTGAGAATCCTAGCTCACTACTGTGTAGGATGAACAAGTCAGTAGCCTCTCGTGTTTCCTCCCAGATGAGACAGAAAGGCCAGTGGTAAGGGGGTGAACCAAAGCCACATGGATGGAAATGTCTCTCCTTGGTAAGCACTTGACTGATTAGGTCTGTTTGCTAAAGTGATGGGGTACAGTGTCTTAGGGAAAGATGCCTCTTTCAAGCATGTTTTCTTCGGTTATCCAATGAAGTTTGTAATAACAGTACTAAATCCTGTTCCCAGTGCCCGGCAAATTCTAACCCTTTACCTCTCGGAATGGTCTTAAAAGGCAGTCCTGCTGTGGTAGAATATTGGTAACAATGGTTTCCAGGGTGTCTTCTGTGAGTCTCTGTCAAGCTCCTGCAATGGCAACATCTACAGACATGGTAGGTCACTTACAGGACCATGCTTGATGGACTGTGTCACTGAGTCAGCCACTAGCAGCCTCGGTCCTCGAGGCCAGGCATTCAGCTAGATGTTTCCCTTGAACACTATCAAGTTCATGTAGCTGGTCTATGCTACTTTGTGGGTTCTTTTTCCCACCCTTTATCCCTCTGGTTTCACCCCCTATCACCACATAGGAAAGAAACAAGGATAGAGGGGAGTGAGTGGGAGAGAAAGGATCCCTGAATGTAATTTCTTTCTTCTTGCTTCTTAGTTGATCACAACTATTAAGAAATTGCAACTAACCCCTGAACAACCATCAAACACCCACCCCTCCCATTGGGGCCTTAGCATTAATGTATCCCCTAAAAAGTTCCCAGAATCACAAATATCACACAATTGTAGAAACTATCTGCAGCTGGCAAAACCATGCCTCTGCCAGAACATGAGGCAAATCATAGTCAGCTGCCAAAAACATATTGTAATATTTCTGTGTTTCTTAAATGTGATGCCTATTTTTGGTTGTCAATCTGTCTACATCTGGAATGAACTACAGTCCTGAAATGGAGGGCACACCTGTGATCCAGATCTTGAGGCTGGAAGACAAAGGCTGGTTTCCAAAATTTTACAAGTTCTCACCAATTATAATGAAAGTAACACAGCAGCCAATAAAATTATATGAATGTCACTGCTTTGCCCCTACCAATCACATTAGAGGTTACCTAACCCTTCTGGAAAATTCCCCTAGCCCTGTGTGAAAGGGACCTATGAGCCCCTTGGGTAGTCACCATTTTGATGAATGGTTGACCCTGCATGCTGGTAATACCTGCAGAGTATTCTGAGTATTTGAATATTTGCATACTATTTGAGTTTGGGGTTTTCCTTCAGTGATTCTTGGACCCTAACACTTCAAACTGCTCTAATTAGAGTCACTACCCTCTCCATCACCTCTCCTTTCCCTGTCAGATTGCTGATTTTCTAATGGCTTTATCTGCTAACTAGTTTCTTGTCTCTGTCACCTTTTAGACTATACATCCACCCAACCCAGACAGTATAATTCGTTTCTAGTCTGGTAAGCAGTAGCACTTGGTAACTATTGGTCCTTGAATAAATGAACAATGAGATCACCCTAGAGTTCATCTTTTCCCTCTTCCTCTTCCTCCTCTCCTCCCTATTTCTTTTGAAGCATTGGGGACTGAGTCTAGGACCTCCCAGTGCTGTCTCTGGCTACTTCTTCAGCTCTCCTCTTCCTTACCACCACACTGGCATAGGATTTAAAGTAAATGTGAGAAGGATGTAATGAGATACAAACATGAAAATGTCACAAAGAAATCTGTTATTTTGTGTATCGGTTACAAAAGATAAGAAAGGCCTTTCCTCAGCTAGAGGAGGCACCCTGAGCAAGAGCAATATCTGCCTACAGTTCTGGGAAAGGAGAAGCCACTCCCATTTATGGTTCACCTACACCTCACCAATGCTATTAGGGAGCAAGCCATGGTGCCTGCATTGTGTCACCAGAGGTCAGGGGACAGAGAGAAGCAGTAGTCATCCGTAGGCCTGCAGAAGCTTTTCCTGCAGCCACATGAAATGCCCACTGCAGTCATCTTCCCTCAGCCCCCCACCCCCCAGCTCCAGTGTATAGACTTGGGGTCTGAGATGTTTTCTATAACCACAGAAGCTGTTACACTTTTCAACTGATATAATTCTTTTAGGGTGATGGAAAGATGCTGAAATGTTTAGATAAATAAAGAAAAATGGCAACTCAATAAAATACTCATGATGAATAAAGGACAATACCTCTCCTGGGCATATATCCAGAAGATGTCCCAACCGGTAAGAAGGACACATGCTCCACTATGTTCATAGCAGCCTTATTTATAATAGCCAGAAGCTGGAAAGAACCCAGATGCCCCTCAACAGAGGAATGGATACAGAAATTATGGTACATTTACACAATGGAGTACTACTCAGCTATTAAAAAGAATGAATTTATGAAATTCCTAGGCAAATGGATGGACCTGGAGGGCATCATCTTGAGTGAGGTAACACAATCACAAAGGAACTCACACAATATGTATTCACTGATAAGTGGATATTAGCCCAAAACTTAGGATACCCAAGATATAAGATACAATTTGCTAAACGCATGAAACTCAAGAAGAATGAAGACCAAAGTGTGGACACTATGCCCCTTCTTAGAATTGGGAACAAAACACCCATGGAAGGAGTTACACAGACAAAGTTTGGAGCTGTGATGAAAGGATGGACCATCTAGAGACTGCCATACCCAGGGATCCATCCCATAATCAGCTTCCAAACGCTGACACCATTGCATACACTAGCAAGATTTTGCTGAAAGGACCCAGATATAGCTGTCTCTTGTGAGACTATGCCGGGGCCTAGCAAACACAGAAGTGGATGCTCACAGTCAGCTATTGGATGTATCACAGGGCTCCCAATGGAGAAGCTAGAGAAAGTACCCAAGGAGTTAAAGGGATATGCAACCCTATAGGGGGAACAACATGATGAACTAACCAGTACCCCGGAGCTCTTGTCTCTAGCTGCATATGTATCGAAAGATGGCCTAGTCGGCCATCACTGGAAAGAGAGGCCCATTGGACTTGCAAACTTTATATGCCCCAATACAGGGGAGTGCCAGGGCCAAAAGAATGGGAATGGGTGGGTAGGGAAGTGGGGGGTATATGGGGGACTTTTGGGATAGCATTGGAAATGTAATTGAGGAAAATACGTAATAAAAAAATATTAAAAATTAAGAAAAAAAAAAAAAAGCCGGGCATGGTGGCGCACGCCTTTAATCCCAGCACTCGGGAGGCAGAGGCAGGCGGATTTCTGAGTTCGAGGCCAGCCTGGTCTACAAAGTGAGTTCCAGGACAGCCAGGGCTACACAGAGAAACCCTGTCTCGAAAAACCAAAAAAAAAAAAAAAAGGACAAAAAAGTTGAGATTTCTGACAGAGAGTGTCTGAGATGACTGAAGACAGACGTATGGTGGATGTTTATGCTGGAGCGCGAATAAACACCACCAAGCTGCAGAAGGCAATATTTTTAGGTAGCTGTCATGTACACTTCCATTGAACACTTCAATCCAGGCCAAGGTGATTGCTTTTTCTTTACATTTATTCAATTTGGGCAAATGCGTATTTCTCTGTCCTCTTTCTTTGGTTTCTCAGCAGTTCCCTGGGAGGGATGAAGATTCTTTGTTTATTTCTGTGTCTCCTGCACCTGCTACATGGGCTCAAAAATTGTTGGATGAATGCCAAGCAAGATTTGACTATTATTGACGAGCAAAGAGTGTACAAATATTTTAAGCCTGTTAGATTGATACTTATTAATACTACTATAATCATTCTAATGTATTCTTCCTCTAAATAGTTCTCATTCATCCAGGGAATGATTTTTTTTTAACAAGGGTGTGTTTGTGTAAGCCTGTGTGTGTCATGTGTGCATGTGTATGTGTGTGCATGGCATGTAGAGGTCAAAGGTTGACTTTAGACATCTTCCTTGGTCACTTTCCATCTTATATATTGAGGCACAGCCTCTCAGTGAACCCAGAGCTTACCATTTATCCAATCTAGTTAGGTAGATTGCCCCCATGGACCTCCTGTCTTTGCTTCTCACACACTAGAATTACAGGCTGGCCTCTCCACACACTCAGCATTTACATGGGCACTGGGAATTGAACTCAGGACTTCACACTTATGTAGTAAGCCCTTTACCAACTGGATCATGTCCCCAGATCCAGTTAGGGAATTAAAAAAGAAAAGTTCAAAGAAGTTGGGATCATGCTTGTGATTCTAGCACCCAGAGGTTGAGGATCACATGGGTTCAAGGCCAGCCTGGTCTACATAGTGAGTTCCAGGCATGGAGGCTGTGTAGTAAGACTTCTATAGAAAAATCAACCAACCAACTAACTAAACTAAACTGCAAGGTGGTTTAATATGAGGCCAAATTTCATTAAACTGCAAAGGATTAAAAAGCTCCAAAAGAAGGCTGTATGCTTGGCTCACCTCTGAGAAGGTAAAGTAAGTTTAAATAATCTCAGGTCAGACATAATCAAGCCAGAAAATGCATGGTAGGGGATCAAATGCCTGCACAGCAGAGAAAAACATTTATAAATCACCATGTGCTCCAGAAATAACACAGTGCTGCTCCACTCATAGCATAGTTAATAGTAAATTGATTCTAATTACTAATAACAATAACACCATTCACTGTAAAATCAGCTTATAATAAAGAATTATTTAGCTACCAAGCTCCTGGGGTCAAGCCAAATATACCTGCTGGAGAAGGAGCAGGAGGGATTATTATTATCAATTATCCATCCAATTATCCCTGCTCTGTTAGGAATGCCTGTGCCTCTTCATGGCTCAGTTTTCTTCCAAGAGTTTGGAAGCCCTTCAGCAGGTGGCCTAGTACTTAAAAAACCTTCAGAGTCCAGTGAGAATGTGCCTCTGTGTGTGTATGCGTGTGTTCATATAAATGTGTGCATGTGTGCCACGGACCGGCCTCAGTTGGGCCCCCCTCAATCCGCGGGAGAACTCGGGGTTCCGGACAGGTGGGCAATGGAGTTGGCGATGAAAAGGGGGTGACAAACAGACATGACACAAGGGAGTGTGGATCTGAATGTAATTTGTCTCAGAGCAAGCAAGAGTCTTATAAGTGACTTTTACACAAAACAGAGGAATGCATACTAAAAGCTAACAAAAACCAACAGGGATAAAATTCAATGTTAACAACTGGGATCAAAAGCAGCCCCACCTACAGTCAGCTTAATCTTAGATGTCAGGGGCAAGGGATTTAAGCCCTTGCCATAGTTCCAATTCTAGTCTATTGTATAGTCCACCTTCCCCCTAGGCCATTGTAAATTCCTGTGTATGGGTGTAACTCAGCTATCTATTGTTTTAAGTAGTTACTCTAGCTTCTCCCTAGACCACAACCTTCCTTCTTCCTTGATAATTGTAAAATCCTGTGTAGGGCAGTGACTCAGCTATCCATGCCCAGGGTCAGCTCAAGGACTGATTGCCTAGGACTGGTGAAGAACCTAACTTAGCTATATGTCAAAGTCAATCCTTAGAAGGCACTTATGATAAAGTAATACTGAGGGAAAGCACACAGATCTGTTCGCAAGGACAAGTTTGGAGCATTTGTTATACGGGATGCCACAGTTCCAGGAGACTAAGTTTCCATGAACTTTTCGCCTCGGGATCGCGCCCAGGCTTTTTGGCCTGTCACACAGGTCACTACTGGAGTGGATGTAGCACATGTGTGTATGTGCATGTGTGTGGTATGTGTGCATGTATTTGCATGTGCACATCTTTATGGGTGGATGTGGTTGCATATGGGGTTGACTGCCATACCCTTCCACAGTCACTCTCTTCTTTCTCCTTTCCTACAAAGCATGTCTACTTTAGCCCACTCTCAGGAGTGTCTTCCCTCAGCTTTCTCACATCTTGAGCCAACCTTTTACACTGTGCTCCCAAACGCCTCTTCTTTCTTCCATTCTCCCAGTCTCCCACTTGGCTCATCCCCTGTCTTCCCTTTTCTGTTGCTGTGATTTAACACCCAGCAAAAGCAACTTTTGGATGGAAGACTTTATTTTGGCTCACAGTTGGAAGAACATCACGGTGGGAAAGTCATGAGACTACAGCTAGGATGAGAAAGAGCCCCTATTCAGCCAGGTTTCCAGCCCTGGGGATGGTGGATGAACAGTTAAAGGGCGTGTGTGTGTGTGTGTGTGTGTGTGTGTGTGTGTGTGTGTGTGCGCGTAGGGGGGAAGGCTTCCCACTGCAGTTAATCTAATCAAGGTCAGCCCTCACAGTCACACCCAGAGGTTGTCTTCTAGTGCTTCTAGATCCTGTCAAGTTGTCAGTGTTAACCATTGCTTTCTCCCTTGCTCTCTTTGAAGCAGCTTTTGAAGGAAGGAGTATGAGCAATCATTAAGGTAAATAGAGCATGTGGATAAAATCACGGTAAGATGCATGTAAAGCTTGCCCCCTGAAACCTTGAAAGCATTTGACTCAACGCAGTCAAGGCGCTCATGATGCCGTGTGGTCCTCATCACCGTCCAGTTTCAGAGTGTTTTATTACTAAATAGACACCTGTTTCTTGGAGCCAGCATTGGCATTCCCCAAACCCATCCCTGGAAGTCAGTCTCTGTTGGGGGAGATTCTCTCTTCTGAGTACTTTCTTCTCAGCATCCACTCCTCTGTGACACTTGGCTTTCCTTGGATTGGTTTGTTCATTTTGGGGGCAGGTATTAACTCTCCATTCTTTTTAATGATCCATTTAAATTCTGTTACATGGAGAGAGCACTCTTTATCAATTAATGGGCATCTGGGTTGCTTCCACCAACCAAGCTTTTTAAGGGAAGCCCCAAATATCATCTCTGCTCTCTGAGTTAAGTGGGAAATGGTTTGTGCCCTGGGAAGACTAACAAGCAGACAAGAAGCCAGCCATCAGTTACAGAGAGCCTGACCTATCTCAACACCACATAGAGCATTTTCCAAGCAGAGTTTCTCTTAATCCTCTGTGATGATCCCACTTCTTTGTCAGCTTGATGTGATCTAGAATTGAAGAAGTATTAAAAAAGTATAGCAAAGTAAAAACAAAATTCAAGGCTTTTGGACCCAGGCTTGGGAGTGTAGCCTTTGTGGCTTAGTGCTCCAGGTACTGGTCATAAAACAGATAGCGACATTCCTCCACCTACCCGCTTCCTGGGTTCAATTCAAAGAATGGCACCCTGACCATTACTGGAACCTGCAATGCAAATGTGCTACCTTTAGGGGCTCTTAGATTGTTAGGGGCTCTTAGAAACTGCCTTGAGAGATAACCTGACACTTGTGACTTTATACTTCCTTGTGACTCTTAACTGGTATTTTTGGTATTTTCCAACAACGCCCTCCCCACCTCCATGAATTGTGGTTTCTTCCTTTAAATATCCCCTTACTCAGCTACTCGGCGCACCATGGTCCTCTACCCCTGCGTGGTGTATGACCATGGGCCCGAGAATGCTCTCGAATAAAAATCCTCTTGCAGTTGCAGCAAGACCGTTTCTTGTGGGTGATTTTGGGGTGTTGCCTCTCCTGAGTCAGAACGTGAGGGAGTCCTCACGTTGTGGGTCTTTCAGAATCATTACCAAAACACACTTTTCGATTCGTTTGCAGGGTTTCTCTGTGTAGCTCTGGCTGTCTTGGAGTTCGTTGTGTACATGAGGCAGGTAGATCTACATGCCTCTGCCTCCAAGTGCTGGGATTAAAGGTGTGAGCCACCACTGCCAGGCTAAGGGTTTCTACGTAGGCTTAACAGAGCAGGGATGTTCCATCTTGAATGTAGGTAGTACTATCTCATTCCCTAGGTTCTGGACTGGATAAAAAGGAGAAAGTGGGCGGAACACTGGCTTTCCTGCTTCCTCCTTCTATTACCGTGTCAAAACAGCATGACCAAAACCAACTTGGAGATGAAAGAGTGTATTTGGCTTACTGGTTACAGTTCCTCACTAGGGAAGCCAAGGCAGAACTTAAGGCAGGAACCTGAGTACAGGAACTAAAGCAGACACCATGGAGAAACACTGCTTGTTCACTATGGCTTGCTCAGTTTTGCTTTCTTATATAAATCAGGACCATCTGCCAAGGGTAGCCTTATTCACAGTGGGCTGGGACCTCCCACACCAATCATCAATAAAAAAAAAATACCTTCCCCATGGCTTGCTTATAGAATACCTTCCCCGTGGCTTGCCTATAGAATACCTTATCTTATAAAGGTATTTTCTCAGCTGAGGTTCCTTCTTCCCAGATGACATTAGCTTGTGTCGTGCTGACAACAAAGGAATCAGCGCACAGTGTATCCAGTTCCTCATGTTCCCACCACCGTGCGCGTGTGTGATGGATTGTGCTCTTCAAACTGTGAGCCAAAAGAAAGACTTCTTTCATTAAGTTGCTTTTTCTGTCATTTTGTCATAGCAGTGAGAAAAGTAATTCATATGTTCTCCTCATGTGAAGTTTGTAGGTTTGGTCATTATCAGGCTGTTGAATAGCCCCGGGGCTGGTGGAAATCTAGCTCAGGTCCACAGGCTCAGCCAAGAGCCTGCACTGGTTGTTTCTGTTACAAGTGACGCCCTGGGACACTGCACAGAAGCACAGCCCTGATTGACGTAAATGCTGTCACTGTTCCCAATCTAATTACAGGAAGAAAAAGCCAACATTCCACACAACTTTTTCAGAGCTATTTAAGAGAAGTAGCCAGGAACTCTAGCCAACTCTGACTGAATCTAATCCTCTCCAGGATAAAGTTGGCAAGTACATCTGTGGCCTCCTTTCTTCTAATATTTTCTAGTATGCCCTCATGGCCACTATGGCATTTATGCGTACAATAAGAATCTTTATGGATATACACTTAACCTTAGCACCTGGAATACATTTTTCCATCCTATTACCCTTGAGATAATTTTTGGTTAGGAGTCACTAAATTAATTTCTAACAGGTTGTTAAAAGTTTAAAACTCACTTTTTTTTTTTTAAGACAGGGTTTCCAGGGCAACCCAGGTTCTGTATACCAAGCTGGACTCAAAATTCATAGAGATCTGACTGCCTCTGCCTCCTGAGTACTGGGAGTAAAGGTGTGCACCACCAGGCCAGGCCTAAAACTCACTACTTTTGATGACATTTGATATTTAGCTTGGCTTCCATGTCTAGAGACAGGACATATGTGTAGGCCACTCTCCCTAGCTCAGGGAACACCCACTGTCCTCCATCTGCCTGAAACCAGCCATTCAGGGCTGAGCTCACTGTTTCCTACACCCTATGCATCTTTAAAAACAGCTCTGCTGCTCCCTGTTTGAGTCAAATGTGTGTTCTGCCTCCCAGGGTTTCAAAGGACACAAAGAACATTTGAAGCCAGAAGCTGAGAAGGCCTCACAAGCAGCACAAGGAAAAGATACTTGCTGTTATCAGTCATCAGATAGGCAAATGCAATGGTCACAGCAAGACACTGCTACTCCCTGACAATGTGGGTGTCTAGAGTTGTAACGCCAGCATTGACAAGAATGTGGAGCAACCGAAATGTGTGTAAGTTGTGGAAGGGAATAGACAAAGCTTCAGTTCTTGGAGGACTTATGGGTAGTTTTTCTTAACATGGGTTCCCAACGTTCCACTCATAGGCCTTTTTTTTTTTTTTTAAAAAAAAACGTATGTATGTGGATCCTTAGACACAAATGCTCTTCACAGTCTTATTTCTTGTCCCAAATAGAAAACATCTTCAGCATCTACCGACTGGGAACAGAGTGTGCCTGGGATGAGCTGGAAGCTAGAAGAGGAGGTGGGATTCTCCTTTCATGCCTGTTGTCATGATATAACACCCTGACAACACACAGCTTCGGGGAGAAAGGCTCTAATGCAGCTCATGCTCCCAGATTACAGGCCATATGATGAAGAAGGCACAGCAGCTGGATCTTGGACAGCTGGTCACAACTGCAGCCAAGAGCAGAGAGGAATGAATGTGCACAGGCATTTCTTGCTTGCTTGTCCTTGGCTGGGTTTCTCCAGTCTTACACTCCCTGCTTAGGAAGCAGCACCACCCACAGTGGGCTGGGTCTTCCCTCGTGCATTAATCTAATGAAGACACCCTCGCCCCGCCAGAGAACACAGTGTAGACAAGCCCTCATTTAGACTTTCCTTTCAGGTGATTTAGACTGTGTCAAGTTGACAACTAAAGGCAGCCATCACTATAAGTGCAAATGGTTTAAAATGAGATGCTAGAGCGAAACTTAAAAAAACCCAGAACTTTGTGCAATAGATATATCACAATTCAAATAGAAAAGATAGGCTGTGTATATATGGAAAATATACATTTGATGCAATTTTCAGTGGCAATTATGATACTTAAGATTTTAAAAATATACAAGTAAAATGAAGTATGGCATACATTCTTGCAATGGAACACTGCTTTGCTCTATAAATGAATGAGCTAGTGATTTAAACAATGCGTGCAGATGAATGGATTTCAAAAACCTATGTTGAATTAACTGTACAAAAGGAAAAACTGAAATGACAGAAAGCATCAGTGGTGATCTGAGGTGGTCTGCGTAGGGGTGCTGTTTACTGACTGAAGAGTATAAGGTGACTCTCCAGATGATGGGAATATTCTCCTTTGGTTGTGGTTTCATGGGTGCATATAAAACTGTCAACGTTTATCAAACTGTGTACTTTAATAGATCCACTTTAATTTTTGTGAAGTACGTCTTTCTAAAAGTTGATTTAGTGGGCCAGCTGAGGTTTAAAAGTATTTCTCGCAGTTTCCCCATTTAGCAAATCAATTATTAAGTTCTGCTAATTTGACTTTAAGCACTGCTTCTCACGAGTCTGTCTGCTGATGCTCTGCTGCACCGCTCAGATCCTCCCTTCCCTCTGAACCAGTATGAATTTCCTGGCTCCCTCCCTTCTGCCACTCAAGTTCCCCTAATATTCTCCACACACCTCATCAGACCCTGTCACCCCCTGATGGCAGGTACCTGCTTCCATTGACTGCCCTTTGTCATAGTTCATGATGAAGAGTAGTCCTTCCTTCCTCCCTTCTCCTTACTCTATATACCTCAACATGTGGGGTTTGGCGGGGAGTGAGGAGGAAGGCATTTAGCCCCCTGCACCCCCCAGAGCTACTTCACAAACTTTTCCTTGACTTAGTGTAGCTGTACCTGATGCGTGTTCTTCCTGTTGCTTCCTAATGGTTTAGCTCTGATAACTCCACCTCTGTAAACATTTTGTGTGTGTGTGCGTGTGACTGCCCAATACTCCTCCCACCAAGTGTCTGTGAACCAACCTCTCACTTAACTGACTGGCTATACACATATGTATATATATACACAACAATAATAGTTACAAAAGAAAACAGGGGGCTGGAGAGAATGGAGGGGACCATCTGGGCACTAGCATAAATACATTAATTCATGTTTTTGTCTCATACTTTTATTGCTTTGAAGAGAAACCAATACCAAGGCAACTCTTATAAAAGAAAACATTTAATTGAGGCTGGCTTACAGTTTCAGAGGTTTAGCCCATTAACGTCATGGTGGGAAGCATGGCAGACATGGTGCTGGGGGAGCCAAGAGTTCTACATCTTGATTCCAAGGCGGTAGGAAATGAACTGAGACACACTTCCTCCAACAATGCCACACCCACTATAAGGCCACACCTCCTAATAATGCCACACCTTCACACATAAGTCTATGGGGCTATTTCTAGTTAAACTACCACATGGGTCTTCTAAGATTTGGAAATTATGAACAGGAAATTATATATACATTCTTGTCCAGGCTTTCGGCTTGATATTCAGTAAACATCAAGGAGATAACTTTCGGAGTGCATGGCAAGTCTGTGGATTCCTGTAAGAAACTCTGGCACTCATTTTCTGAGTGACCTCACCATTTTACATGTCCATCAGTAATGAACGACACTTGGTTTCTTCAGCAGCATTGGCAGCTCTGTGGTGTGGTTAGTCGTCATAGCCACCAACGTATTCATTCTCCAACTGCCTGTCTGGTACTTTGTGCTCTCAGTGATTTTGTATGTAGTTCATCCTTCTAAGGATGAATCCTCAGTTAGGCCCACCTGCCCCAGCGGCGGTTGGTGTTCTCTCTCAGCGCCTCCCGCAGCCCTCCTTAGTCCTTGCTGGGAGCTGTGCAAGAGGAACACCAAAAAAGGGCTTTAGATCTCACAGCCCCTGGGTTAGCGCAATTACAATGGCTGTGCCCCAGAGAGGCAGCGCCTCGAGGACTCCGTGTCCTGAGGACTTCATGCTGTTGTGGAGGTTCACTCTGCTTGCTGCCCTTACACCACATCCCTCATAAACTACGAGTTGTTTAACAACTGTAAAGGGGTTTCCAGCCCCTCAGCGAGCAATGTCATTGTCACCTACAGCATTAGTGATTAATGATTCAACAACCACTCTCTGAAAGAACTTAGAGATATAGATTGTTAGCAATGAGCACCACCCTTAGAAAAAATTTGGAGCTATAGAATGTTAGTTCTGCTAGTGGCTTTGACATAGAAAATTGTAGGGAACAATTTAGAGTTCCAAAAGTCACACTTTTGGTTATTAAGCGAGGGATGTTTTTAAGGTCAGGGATTAAGAACATTGGCAGCGCAGCCAGCACTTAGCTGACCGTGCCTCTCTTGCTAAGGCTGGACTGATTACCAAAGGTGACCATTAATTTCTTGCATCCATTCTTGCCCTCGGCTTCCTGATATGATTTAATAAAACAATGTTAATGAGCAGAAGTATACCCTGAGGATTTAAAGTAGAAATGACCGCTTGCTTTTTACATAAAAGTTTAGATTTTCTATTCTTTTAAGATTTTAATAAGATTACTTTTTAAGATAAATAATAAAATAACTGATCCTTTCTTTATAACTGCAAATTTTAGCCTGCCAGTAAGAGAACTGGCTTATACTTTATTAATCTATAACAAGTTGCTTAGATACAATTATATATGGGCTCCTGGGAATAATTTGTCTTTTTACCTTCATAAGGTACAATGTCTATTCATGTAAAGGTATTGGGGGAACATATTGGTTTTTTAAAGATAATCTTTCATTAGAAAAAAAATAGAATGTAACCACATGTGATTTTTGTACTGCTTGAGAGATTTTGCAGGGATATATAAACTGTGGGAGAGAAAATAAAGTTGTAGGATCTTTGCTTCATTTACCAAATGTATATGTATATATGCATATATGTGTATACATGTATAAGTGTATATGTATATACATGCACACATGTACACATATATATGTCAAGTTGGTTGGAGCTTCTCCACCCACCAAACATGCGTATACACATATATACATATATGTAAAGTGGTTGGAGCTTGTTGAAGCTTGCTTCATCTAGTGTGTGTGTGTGTGTGTGTGTTTTCCCACACCCTTTTCACTGGCCCCAAAGATTATTTCATTTACCCATCCCTGAGAATTTTTGCTGGTCTCAGGGAGTATTTTGCTGGCTCCAGAGAATCAAACTTTATTCCCTCAGAGAAAGTCGGCTGAGTGCTCAATCACTAACTCTATGCCCCACCTCAGTTTACCCTGGATGTCAAAGCTGGCCTTTGACATCTCCTGGCCAGACTAGGACAGGTGCTTTATTTTTCACTCCTCCTGTTTCTTTATCCCCTGCGGTGTGGCGGTTGGAATAGGAGTGGCCCCTATAGACTCTTATATTTGAATTCTTGGTCATGGGGAGTGGACCTATCTGAATGGATTAGGAATTGTAGCCTTGTTGGAGGAGGTGTGTCACTGAGGGTGGGCTTTGAAGTTTCCAAAGCCCATGCCACCAGACTCTCTCTCTCTCTCTCTCTCTCTCTCTCTCTCTCTCTCTCTCTCTCTCTCTCTCTCTCTCTCTTTCTCTCCACTGCCTACTAATCAGGAAGTAGCTCTCTGCTCCAATGTCATGAACACAGTCATGCTTTCTGCCATGATGATAGTGGACTAAGCCTCTGAAATTGTAAGCCAGCCCCAGTTAAATGCTTTCTTTTATAAGAGTTGCCTTGGTCGTGGTGTCTTTTCACAGTGACTAAGACATCCCTGTTCAACATTCTTCATTCACTTGGGAGGTTATCCTAATGGATTGGTATCTGTCTCTCATGTTAACTCTGTGTTCTGTACAAACCTGGCTCTGTATGTCTGGTTGTTTTTCCATGTATCTGGACCTTATTCGGAGCAAGTCCATATAAACATTTGTTAAATAGTTATTAGAGCACCAAGAAATGGATTAAGAAAAACAACAGCCCCACAGTTTAATACAAGCCTAGCTTCTAAGCCATGAATGGAGAATCATTTACTTTGAGTGAAGCAAGATTCAAGGACACTATAAATTACATGCGCATGTGCCCTGGGAGGCCAGGAAATATATCCTGTCCCAAATATCAGAACTTGGCAGTTGCAGACACCTTGTTGGAAGCCAGCTGGCTTCCAGCATTTTGGAAAACACAGTGGTATATTAACTCTCAAAGGCAAAGTCCAAGGACACAGCTATGTTGAAGGGAGGTGTGCCTGAATGAAGCCAAACAGCCCAATCTCCAAATGTGTCCTATTGCCAGTGACAGTCCCTTGAGCTATGTGTGGCTGATTCAGGACCACACTGCCATTAGGACAGGAGGAGCTGGCCCAAAGACAGTACACCTGCTGCCTGTTTGGGCACTCAGTTCAAAACATGACCTTTCTGGGTTTTTGTGTTGCCTTTAAAAAATATACCCAGAACAAGTTCCAACTGGTAATAAGAACACATGCTCCACTATGCTCATAGCAGCCTTATTTATAATAGCCAGAAGCTGGAAAGAACCCAGATGTCACTCAACAGAAGAATGGATACAGAAAATGTGGTACATTTACACAATGGAGTACCAGTCAGCTATTAAAACAATGAATTTATGAAATTCTTGGACAAATGGATGTATCTGGAGGATATCATCCTTAGTGAGGTAACCCAATCACAAAAGAAGTCATTAGATATGCACTCACTGATAAGTGGATATTAGCCCAGAAACATAGAACACCCAAGATACAATTTGCAAAACACAAGAAAATCAAGAAGAGGGAAGACCAATGGGTGGATACTTCATTCCTCCTTAGAATAGAGAACAAAATACCCATGAAAG
Organism: Mus caroli; assembly: GCF_978045245.1. Classification (NCBI taxonomy): domain Eukaryota; kingdom Metazoa; phylum Chordata; class Mammalia; order Rodentia; family Muridae; genus Mus; species Mus caroli. The sequence goes on from NW_028227266.1 coordinate 12,125,038, forward strand.
GAGTTACAGAGACAAAGTTTGGAACTAAGATGAAAGGATGGACTATCCAGAGACTACCCCACCCAGGGATACATCCCATAATCAGCCACCAAGCCCAGACGCTATTGCATATGCCAGCAAGATTTTGCTGAAGGGACCCTGGTATAGCTGTCTTGTATGAGGCTATGCCAGTGCCTGGCAAATACAGAACTGGATGCTCACAGTCATCTATAAGATGGAACACAGGGCTCCCAATGGAGAAGCTAGAGAAAGCACCCAAGGAGCTGAAGGGATCTGCAGCCCTATAGGTGGAGCAACAATATGAACTAACCAGTAACCCCAGAGCTTATATTTCTAGCTGCATATGTAGCAGAAGATGGCCTAGTCAGCCATCATTGGGAAGAGAGGCCCCTTGGTCTTGCAAACTTTATATGCCTCAGTACAGGGGAACGCCAGGGCCAAGAAGTGGGAGTGGGTGGGTAGGGGAGCAGGGCTGGGGGGGGGGTCGTGTATAGGGAACTTTAGGGATAGCATTTGAAATGTATATAAAAAAATATCTAATACAAAATAACTTTGTATAATTTAACTTTAATTTGGCACTAAATTTGAATCTTTTTGCTACTTCATTGTTTGTAAATTATTAGGAAAACAACTAAACCACAGAGCTGAGGTCAAAGGAAATGTACAGGAACCAGGCCTTCTCAATCTTCTGTTCAAGATTGAAAATGGAAGGGTTAAGACAGGAGAGAGCTTGCTAGTGTGCAGGATAATAGGAGCTAGAAGATAAAAAAGTGCTTTCTTTTTGGCTACTAAAAATCATTTCAGGCTGAGCATGCCTTTAATCCTAGCACTCGGGAGGCAGAGGCAGGATCTCTACGCGTTCAAGGCCAGCCTGGTGTACAAAACAGGTACAAGACAGCCAGGGTTGTTACACAGAGAAACCCTGTCTTGAAAAACAAATAAGAAACAAAAATAATAAAGAAAGAAAAAGAAACTCATTTCAACTTTAAAAGTTAAAAAAAAAAAAAGCATAAAGCTTCCAGACATTTCCAAGTGCTATAATCTGAGGCAGGCAACTGAGCCCCTAACTCATGGGCCTTGAGAGACAGTTATGGAACAGCAGCAGTCTGAATAGGTCATAAAGGTGTGGGCTAGGCTGGCAAGGTGCCTTGAAGGGTGCAGCACTGGCACCTAAGTTCAGATCCCGAGCACCCGTATCAGCTGGGTAGGAAGGCAGCTCAGGTCTGTCACCTCAGATCTGGGGAATGAGACAGGTAAATCGCTCAATCTTGCTGGCCTGCCAGCCTAGCTCAACCAAGGAACTCTGGATTCAGCGAGAGACTCTGTCCCAAAACGGAATATGGAAAGTAATGAAGTGGCACAAAGAACTTCAACATCTGGCTTCTCATGCACACATCAGCACACATGTGTACACATATACAAAGGTAGACAAGGGGAACCCCCCCTCAAGGATTATATAATCAATATAGCCCACATAAGTGACACAAAAGCTTGGTATTTTATTTGACAAGCAGTAAGCCTAGACTGGGCAGGTTTTGAGCTATTCTAACGTACATCTAATCCATAAGTTCCGTGTTACTTGCTGTCTGTGTCTCATCTGGGTTATTTCTGTTACACCAGACTGTCCCCAGGGGCCACTTCTTCTGGCCATGTATTCATGACCCATCAGCATCATGGCAGCCCCCTGTTCTCTCTTCCTTCTCCTCCTTTCTTCTGTTCTCTCCTGAGACCCCCTCACAGGATTCTCAGGTTCTGCCTTTCTCTACTGCCCAGTCACAGACTCCAGCCTTTTATTAACCAATAGCTTTAAATTGGGGAACAAGGTTTAGACAATAAAGGCCAGTGTACATGAGAATTCACTTGTCCAGGGCCAACCAGATTTTGAGGTTCAGAATTTAGCATTTGAATTCATAGCAGCACCAGATCAGTTATTTGCTGTCAGTCACATTTTATTAACCAGTTAGAGAATAAGATGTGTAGTTTACAAAGCATCACTTGGTGTACCTGAGGATCTGCTCATGGGGGCAACCAGATCTTGGGGTCTAGTGTTTAGCATTTGAAAACATAGCAGCACCAGACCAACACATACATTCTCTCTCTCTCTCTCTCTCTCTCTCTCTCTCTCTCTCTCTCTCTCTCTCTCTCTCTCTCTCTTTCCCCCTCCCTTGGCTGAAATATCACTCTTTTTCTGTCTTGGGCATCAGGATCAATATTTCTGGATCTTGGGGTTTTGAGCTGAAACTTAACAACAGCAGCTCAGGCGTCTGAACTAAGTTGCACTACTGGCTTTTGGATGGCGGACCTGGTTAATTGCATAAGTCAATGCCATACTAAGTTTTCTCTTACTGTGCCTATAGTTCCTATAGGAACTCTGATAAATACAATCACCATCAATGAAAATACCTAAGCTTAATTGATGAATGGGTAAAAGGCTGCTGCGTTTGCACTGTGTCGTTGTTATCTGTAGTTTGAAACATTACTTGTAGTAGTAGCAGAAAACCTTGTAACTAGTGGGAAAGCCACAAGACTCCTCATCAGCTGCTGCGAAGGGGAGACTCTGTGACCTGTCCAGCTGCCTGCAAGTCTGCAAGCCCTGCCTGCAGCTCCAGTGATGCCCCTGGATGGAGTTGCCACCCAGTCTGGAGTGGGCTTTGCACTGATGCAGCTGCCAAGTCATGCCTGTTTCTGTAAGTACCTCCAATGCATTCACCCAGCTGGACTTGGGAGTAGAATCAATTCTTTTGTATGTCCTCAGTTGACCTGTCTGGGATGAACAGACGTTTCTTCATACCTCCTCAGGAAAATCCACACATCAGTTTGTAACCAGAATAGCTGAACAGAAGAGGTAAATGAGAGGAACTGATAGGCAGCTTGGGCATGAGAGGCCACTGGCAGGTGTTCACTGATAGCACCTGTAAGTATAATATCTTATGTGCACAATCGCATTAGCCTTTCATAAGTGTTTCACTTAGCCCGTGAGTACAAAGACAGCACTTACAGTGCCCCACTCCAGACTACAGGTCAGTAAGTTGAGGCCTAGAAGGCCGACTTCATTATCAGGCTTCGCTTTGGTAATTGGAGTCTCTCTTATAATGAAAGGGGATATTGTAGGTTGTAATTAAAATGTCTATATTCTATAACCAGAAAGATGGAATGGACAGCTGACTGAAGAGCAAGTCTGTGCCGCTGAAGGAGGTTCTCCTAGGCAGCACTGGCTGTGCAGGCCATTTCTAGCTTTACATTCCAGAGTGAGGCTCTGGCAATGCCTCAGAGATCACTCAAGAGCACTGAAGAGTCTGATGTGTCAGAGGCTCTACTCTTGCTTTATTTTCTGCTGGGTTTTCTAAAGTGTAGCATGCCTTCAATAGTTTGGAAGGGGCCAGATATCAGATTGAGGGAGAGGAAATAGGGCTGGTCTCTCCTTAAGTGTCTTAAATCTGTGGTATTCCAAAAAGAAAGAACCACAAGGGTATGGAAGTAATAGGCCAGGTCACTCTGCCTCTGCTGCGTTTCTTGGACAGAACCCAGGTTAAGGAACCTGTATCTCCATCAAGCCATCTCTGCTTTATTCACTGCTCTCTGAGGCTCTGTTCTGGGGGGCCAAAAGCCAACCCTGGAGATGTCATTGCAGAACATATAACACAAGGCCATGCTTTCCAGAGGCGGCCTGCCAAGGCATGGCCAGTGACCAGCTGAAATTGGCAGCTAAAGCCACTCATTCCTCCTCCGCCCAAAGACAGAGTAGCTGGCATCTTGGAGGTGGTTCATCCACTGCCACGGGTTGGATGACTCCCAGATTGAGTCTCCAACAGGGACTCACCGTACACCCAAAGTGAGTTGCTCTCTTGAAGAGCAGAAACCTCTCGGCTGGAGTAAGGCTAAGCCTCAGAAGGTTACCGGATGCCAGATCACGCAGGCTCTCACCATCCCATTATTAATCTCATCTAACCCAGGTAAATACTTTGTTCTTGACACCCAGACCACTCGGGACAAAGCCCACATCCTCTCTGGGGTTCAAATTGCCAGCATCTTCTTTGTTCCTGAAGCCATATTGTGCCCCTAGGTGGACTTTCTGCCTGCCACCATGGCTCTTTGTAGAAAAGGGAAGAACAGAGAAGGGAAGTGGCTCTTTAAAGGACACACAGAGAGGAGCATATCTCAGGCCACCTCTGAAGTCTCATGAGGGGTTTAGGGAGGAATTATTTAAGTATTTGTATCTCTGTTTTCTTTCCAAATGCATTACAAATTCCACGGGGGGAAGGGGTCACATATGACCACTGGATTTCTGTAGCACCCATTCATACATTTGGGAAACACTTATTGAATAGTTATGTGAACCAGAGATCACACTAAGCATTTATCAACATGAAGACCAGAGCCTCTGGCCTCCCCTGTGGAGTACTTGATCCCATCCCAGGGCAGTCAATGGCTTACCACAGAATTACAAGGGCTGGCCTACAGACCTGTGGCATTCTTAGCCTGTTAGTCAGTCACAGACTAATAACGTATTTTATATGCACACCTATCTGATTCTAAATGTAACTAACAAACATGCTCTTCTCTTAAAAAAAAAAAGTAAAACCTAAATTAATCCAATCAAGGGTGTGGTATACATATCCTGTGCATAGCACCTTTGTTCCTGGCTTTTGACAGAGTTCCTAAATACCTTGGGATTTTTTAGAGTAATTAGAACATCTCTTATTGTAGAGGTAACTCTGGCAGACCTTAAGCTGGCCACAGAATAGGGGTGAGTCAGTAGAAAGAGCAAACCTTGGTTTGAAACCTGAAGCCATCAGCCTCTCTCCCCAAACTCTGGGGATGTGCAGGGATGGAGACTGAGGGATAACTGATTGGTCCTGTTGTTCTATGGAGTCGTCATCCCATAGAATCCTCTAAACATGGGGTTTGCAGGGCTCCAGGGTTGGTGAGTATGTGGTGGTGTTGGGAGTCTGGTGTACCCAGAAGGCATGAAGCACCCCATGGCCTTCCCATGAGCCTCTCTCATTTGCTGCTTTGGACATGTCTCCTCTATCACAAGTGGATTGCTGTAAGTGAGGTGTCTCCCTGGGTTCTGTGCATTGTGTCTTAACAGCCAGCCATTAGAAGCTTGGGGACCTTGTGGTCTGGGACTGATGCCTGAAGTGGGGCAGTTGTGTGGGGCTCAGTCTGAATTTCTGGGAGCTGATACTAATTACCCATCCTATTTTTTAGGACATCCTATTTTAGACTCAGAGGATTTGTCATTTGTCTTTCAGAGCAGTCATAAGAGAATCTTGAGGAAGCAACATACTTTTTACCCACAATGAAATATTACATCAGAGGGTATATAAGAGTATTCTGTCAAAAATATGTAGTAAAAAATACATACAAGTTCATTTTTGAAAACTGTCTTCAGATCAAGGTAAGAGACAGGTGTTAACGGTTTTTATGCTGAGTTTCTGTCTGGATTATTACAGAGGTCTCTTGACTTACTCCCAAGTCCTCTTCCCCAGCGCTAAGCTCTCAGCGCTATGACGCTTGAACACAGCAAACCAGACGAAGCTCAGCAGTGACTTGCAACCGCTTTCCCATTAAATCCTAGTCTCTCATTTGGGCTGTAATGATTGACATAACCTGTCTCCTAGCTCACTGAATGGTGATGGCGATAAGGACAGTGATGAGGGACACGTGGCCTTTAGTGAGCTTCCACTAAGCATCTGACATGTCTCCTCTTATTTAACCTTTATGACAGGCCTGTGTCACCTCCTTTCTAATTAACATAGCAGCACAGGGAGCCCTTTCTCTACTTGAACCTTGCACTGGCTGGTCACAGACACTTGTCCTCAGCACCACTGACAACCAGATCCCGCTCATCTCTCAGTAACAATATCACCTTTTTGGGTGACAGGTAAACTTGACCCTTTCCTCCAATCATGAAGTCCCAGGCTGGGACTGACTTCCTGTTGATGAGAACTCATGGAGGCCTTTCATGGCCAGGTTTATGCCTCCCTACTGCTTCTCTCTCTGCAAATGGAACATGTTGCAGGCTCTGTGACAGTGGCTCTCCTGTCTTGCTCACTGCAGTCTTACCAGCCAGTTGTGTGTGTACAACACAAGTGCTCAGTATGCATTTGATGAGATGCATCTGAGGAGCATCTTCATACATACTATGTCTTTGGAAAGCTCTGACATTTCTTATAAGTAATGATCACCTGCCTGTGCCAACATCTGTCATTTAACAGGCCTGCTTTCTAAGGGTTTGCTGAGACATGTGCACCAGTGATAAGAAAAGCTGGTTTGGTGTGATTGCTTGCATATAGACAAGCAGTGGCTGCTTCCGTGAAACATTAGAATCACAGACTTAACAGGAGGGGGCCTTGGCCCATGATCCTCACTGTAATTTCAATGGCCTTGCTTGTTTGCCTAACAGCCTATTCAAGGTTCCAGGCTCTGGAAACCTTCAGATGATTGCTCTTGCTGCTGCACTGGCGGCTTCTTGCTCCTGTCCCAGGAGCAAGGTAAAATTCTCCTTGTGCTTTTATTTGAGATACAGACTCACATCCGAGGTTCTCTATGACTTTGTTCAGATAAAATTAATGGCTCTTCTCTAGATTCCCGAGTCTCAAGGTGTAGGAATGGAAATGCAGTCTTGTGGTGTTAGTGGTGTGGACTCTATAGTAAGCTGCCTAGGTCTGCTTATGACCAGTCATGTGCTGTAGTTATGTTTCTCATCACTGTAACCAGATACCAGATACATGACGACTTCAGGGAGGAAGGATTTATGCTGGCTCAGGGTTTGAGGGGATACAGTCATGGCAGGGAGCAGGAGACTCCATGGTGGTAGGACCATGAAGGTGCTCACATCTCAGAAGACCAGAAAGCAGAGAGCAAGACCAGAAGCATGGCTGCTATGGCCTTTATGTCCTCCAGCCAGTTCCACTTGCAGTCTCCAGTCTGCCACCAGCTGGGGACCATGAGCTCAAACCTGTAACACTAAAACACCATGTAGTTAGTATGTTACTGACTTCTCTGAGATTTAGAATCTTCATCTGAGAGTGAAGATAATCAGAACTGTGTGAGCTGGATCTAGCTGTTTTAGTAAAATACTGTGTATTGAGAGGCTTGTAAGAAAGGCCACTGTTTCTGTAAGCAACAGAAACCCCTTTCTCTGTTGTGTAGACTGAGTTCAAGCTCAAGGCAGGTTCCTCGAGTACTGAGGGCCTGCCTTCTTCTGGATGGCTATCTTCTCACTTTACCCCCACAAAGCAGAAGTTATAAAGCTGTCTGTTGTATAAAGACACTCTGATGGCTAGCCTTTTAAAAATGTTATTCATGAAAATGTTTTTTAAATTTTGTCTATATTCACTTTTAATTAATGAAAAGTGATTTTCCTAAAATATACTTTGATCATATTCTTTCCTCTCCTTCAATTCCTGCCAGATCCTCCCAACCTCCCTCCCTACCCATCTGATTTCATTCTTTCTTAAAAAAAAAAAAATCCTCAAAACAAAAAATAAAAAACAAAATCAACCAATCAACCATCAAAAACCCAGTAAGAGAAAATATAGGAAAACAAAATAAAAGACACACAGCCGGGCGGTGGTGGTGCACCCCTTTTATCCCAGCACTCGGGAGGCAGAGGCAGGCAGATCTCTGAGTTCGAGGCCAGCCTGGTCTACAGAGTGAATCCCAGGACAGCCAGGGCTACACAGAGAAACCCTTTCTCGAAAAACCACACAGAAGACAGAAGATCACATGGAATCTGTTTTGTGTTGGCCACCCACTTCTGGCCAGGGGGCCTGCTCTGGAGTGTGGTTGATATGCCTAGAGCCACTGTGTTGGAGGAACCTAGTTTTCCCTTTCCCAGTGTGTATCCATTGTATATAGCTTCCGGTTTAGCCGTGGGGCTTCCGGTTTAGCCGTGAGGACTGTGTCTGTTCCTCCTTAGCACCGGGATCTTGTCTGGCTTGCACCAGTGCAGGTCTTGCGCATGCTGCTGCAAGCCTTAATGACACCATCACCTTTCCAAGGCCCCACCTCCTTATATCATCATCAATTTAGGATTCAACCTATGGATTTAGGGAGACATTAGTCTAGACCGTGTAAACTGGGTTTACCATGCAGACTTGTGAGAGGGTGTGAAGAGGTGGTGCATGCAAAGTTCAAGACCAGTCCCTGGCATGCTGTGGACTGTTTCTTGGCAGGCCCTATGTTTCCGACCGTGGAATGTGCCAGTCTCATTGTAACCCAGAGCCTTTCGGCGTCTGTCCCACCATGGACCACAGCAAGTGCTGCTTGAAAGAATGGATGTCCTAGCTGGGGAAACTGAGGCTCAAAGAAGGAAGTGGGTGGGCCCTGGGCTCTGGGGTCAGTGTTCCTGGGTTTGCAGTTAAATTGTGGCATGAGCCCTTGTGTCTTTAGCAAGAAACTCTTGCTAAAGAATTGAAGGTGTCTTCAAGCTTGCTCTCTGTGTAGCCTTTCATGACAACTTGGGAAGGGAGATTTTTCAGTTACACAACATTTAAAAAGTACAGTTAAGAGTAAAGTTTTGAAATTATTGAGATTCAGGAGTGATAAGTGTTATTTTTCACAAGTTTTGTATAGTACGAGTGTGTGCTGTGAAACAATTGGGACAAACGGTAAACAAACTAGAAAAATATTTTTTTAAGATGGACCCTGAGGGTAAGGCATGCCTGTCTCTCCAGTGTTTGCAGAATGTGTGGCATACATTTTCATGTGATGGATTTATTATCCTGGTGTGATGCAGAGGTGGAGCCGGGCTGCTGGGAAGGGAGGAGGGAGGAGCTTGAGGAGTGAGTGCACTCTGCGTCTCTGCTGAGAGAGTGCACAGTGCACTCTGGCTGAGGCTGGATTCCGAGGCCATGTGGGGTGAGTCTGAGAGAGGTAATCTCCCAGGTCCTACATGAGGGAGTGAGATAAACTGGTGCTTCAGGTCTCTTTCTAAAACTCTCTCCATGGCCAGCACATAGTAGGGCTCACAAACCAAATTAGAGAATCCAGACAGCTACCTGATGTAATGCTTATACATGGTTGAAAAAAACAGCAGCCAAAAGCCACAGCCTGGCATGAGTGACGACCAGCACAGCCCTCCATCTTGGAATGAGTCTCTAATCCAGCAGTCATACGGAACAAATAGAGGAGAACCCTTTAAAGCAGGACAAGGACCAAGGGAATTAATGTCTCTACCACCGAGTGCCCCACTTCCTCCAGCTCACAACCCTAGACACTGAACAGGGCAGGGGTGGGCAGGAATGAGAGATGGCCCCTAGACCCTCTCCCATCTCCATTGCCAGCTGTTCTTCAATGCAGGAGAAATGTGACAGGTGCATTACAAATGCATCCTGGCACAACATAGACTAATTTAAGGATTAAAATATAGATTGTCAGCTGCATATTTAGTGGTGTGTCTTAATATGCTTAAGTACAAGCCAGAATTTAATGTGGATTCTATAGTACACATTAGCAATTTCACAAACAATCTGAAACTCCAGTAGGCACTAAGGAGGTGGGGAGGGCGGGCAGAGGGGGAAGAGAGAAACATGGTTCTAAACCCTTTATTTCTCCAAGTGGGGACCTCAAAACTTCACAGCAGGGTTGCTTATGGAGTTTTCCACTATTTGGCTTATTATTGCATTTTATAATCTTACTGGAATAGGACAGAATTCTCACATTAAAATGAACCCTTTGCAGTGTACAATTTGGTGAAAGTTAGAACATGTGCAGTGCTGTGGCGTGATCATCTCTGTCTCCTTATATAATAGTCACCATTGCAAAGGAAGCCCTGTGCCCTAAAGAGGTTAATCTCCTCCTCCCGTGTCCCCCTCCAGCCACTCTTATTATCACCAATCTGCTCCCTCCCCTCCCTCCTCCCTGGCTGTTCCCTTTCTTCTCTCCCTCTCCCTTCTCATTTTGTTTCTGTTCCATGGTTCACATATGTTTCTTCTTTGGGCCCTAGGCAATGTGTGCTTCTTAGGCTGCATTCAGACGTTGAAATGCTGGGAATCATGATATTAGGTTGCTGCAGAATCAAGATGGATCTGGGAGGAGAATCTTATCGGGTTTTCCCTAAAGAGTCATTTGGCATCTGTGTGTTGTGGGTGTGTCAGCAGCATGATGGAGCTTAGATCTCTTCTCAGGATAATATTTTCAAAAAGATAAAGCATATGGACTGCAAAAAAGCCAATTATATTGAGATACAGTTATAAAATATTGATTCATACCTTCATTAACATGCTGAATGACATCATCTACTATGGATTTAATAATGCTATATTTTAAAGTACTGGGAGGCATATATTATATTTCAAGATCTCTGTAATACTGTGGTGTGAAAATATCTGATTTCTATAGTGGCAAAATCACAGGGATTGCTCATGACTCTAGAGTGCTGCCTACCTGTACTGGCTAGTTTTGTGTCAACTTGACACAGCTGGCGTTATCACAGAGAAAGGAGCTTCAGTTGAGGAAATGCCTCCATGAGATCCAACTGTAAGGCACGATCTCAATTAGTGATCAAGGGGGAAAGGTCCCTTGTGGGTGGGACCATCTCTGGGCTGGTAGTCTTGGGTTCTATAAGAGAGCAGGCTGAGCAAGCCAGGGGAGGCAAGTCAATAAAGAACATCCCTCCATGGCCTCTGCATCAGCTCCTGCTCCCTGACCTGTTTGAGTTCCAGTCCTGACTTCCTTGGTGATGAACAGCAGTATGGAAGTGTAAGCTGAATAAACCCTTTCCTCCCCAACTTGCTTCTTGGTCATGATGTTTGTGCAGGAATAGAAACCCTGACTAAGACACTACCTTCACACTGAAAAGAGCATGGTGAAAATCAACACAGGCAAAAATATTTCCATACAAATTCATCTACAGACCCTGGATGATAAAAAGTTTCCCTGGGACTGACAGCTGGTTTCTAAGCTACTTCATCTATGGACCTGTACTGGTTAATTTTGACTGTCAAAGGGCAGACTCTAGAATCACCTAGGAGATAGTCACTCAGCATGCCTGTGAGGGGGTTCTAGGTTGGACTGAGGTGGGAAAAGCCACCCTAACATTAGGCAACACCACCCTATGGGCTGGGATCTCAGGCTGAATAAAAACAGAAAGCAAGGAGACCAGAAGCTCAGCTCTCTCTTCCTGAGTTGACAACATGGGACCAGCCATCTCATGCTCCTATCTTTTTGACCTCTCTACCATGATGGAATGACCCCTCAAAATTCAACCAGAATAAAACACTTCCTCTCTTATCATTGCTTTTGTGGGGCATTTTGTCCTAGCAGTGGGAAAAAGCAATGAATGAGGACAGCTTTGAGAACTGGAGACCATCTCGTGAGAAAAAAAAAATTTTTATACATATTAAATTACATGTCTGCTGACCCCTTATCCCTGTCTGTGGACCCACATCTATGGACTCCAGATTGGGAGCCCCAGATTAGGACGAACAGTGAAGGTCCGTGTTCCACTTAGGTTGTTTGGCTGTATCTAATAGGCTCTGACTCTGGAGCCAGTTAGGCATGGTTAAAGACATGGGCAGTCTTATCTGATCCTCCATCTGGGTGACCAGCTTCTCACACTTCCATCCCTGTTCTTACATCTGAGTGACCTAGTGTGGGGTCGCTGTCTAGGCCAAGTCTAAGAAAGATGATTCTAGAAGGAATCTGCGGGGCTTTACCTTCCCTCTGCCGAGAAGCACGGATGGGAAGCAGATGGAGATCGAAGTCTGTGTTGCGTCCCATGAAAGTAGTGATGGATGCTGATTCCCCTGAAACCTCCCCCCCACCCCGTGTATTTTAAATATGCCCTGTTATCTTGTTACATTGCCTGTTCCAGGAAGCCACACAGTCACACTGACAGACTGGTGGACTGGTCACATAGCAATATTGGGCAGACTAAGCCTATGCACTGCATTTTGACTTACAGTGTTTCCATTGGCAACAGGTTTGTGGTGGTGTATGTCAAGGGGCATGTGATTTTTGTAGACACTATAGTATCCTAAGACACAGTGGTCTTAGGTCAATCAAAGTCCTGTTTGCCATCTTCCTCGGTTTCAGGGACGCTTCTACTGCAGCCTTTCCCCTGCCATTTCCTTCTAATCTTTGCAGTTCTAAAGCACATTTGCTTTCTCTAACTTAGATCTTCCTTCACATCAGGTCAATCGTTGACCTACAATGTGCTAAAATAAAATCTACCTCTGTAAACAAACAAGTGGTTACAACTCAAGCTGTCAAGTGCTTGGGCATGAAATAGAGACCAAAGCAGCTGCTTCCTCTCCAGGAGCTAAGAGACTATATGTTGAGAAGTACATCTCTAGCCTAGCTCATACTCACCTGGTGCTAACCTAGCTCACACTCACTTGGGTGCTAACCTAGCTCACACTCACTTGGGTGCTAACCTAGCTCACACTCACATGGTGCCAACATAGCTCATACTCACCTGGGTGCTAACCTAGCTCACACTCACCTGGTGCTAACATGCCTCACACTCACCTGGATGCTAACCTAGCTCACATTCACCTGGGTGCTAACCTAGGTGCTGCAGCCAAGGGGAGTCAAGACATTCTGGAAACAGTGTGGGTTGAGTGGAGAAAGGAGCTGCTGTTGAAGAGTGTGAGGAGTCCCTGTGCTGTGACTATGTCTGTGGGATGGCAGGGCTAAGCCAGGACCCTTCTCTGATGCACTGGGGAGCTTTCCTTTTGTCCCATCCTTGTCTAAGATCTGGAAGCCTTGAGTGAGGACTTTGTAGGAGCAGTTTGCTTACCCGGCCATTGGCTGTTCATCAGATGACCTCCCCAAATCTCATGACCTGTCAGTTCCAAGCCACTTCCTGTATTAAAGTATCTCACAGGACTTGTTCTTTCCCCCACAATGTATTTTCAAATTCATTTATTCACCTTCTTACTGGTTTGTGAGCTTCTCCCTGGAGGGAAATGACTATAGATTTTAGGATATCCCTGCATCCACAAAACTAAACAGCTTGTCCATATTCAGTTATAGGGCATGGGGTGATTGAGGAGGTAAGCACAGACTAGGAACTTTGCTACTGTTTTTGGATAAGAAAATTCACTTGGGGACAAAGACAGAGGTGACAGGAAACACGTTTTGATGTTGGAATTTCCAGACCAAAAGGCACAGCTGGTAGATGACTCACTGATGAATCTCTGATGGCCATGGTAAATTAAGACAAATCAGAAGGGCTCTTTTCCAGTCTGGGACTTCAAAACAGTGGTAGATATTTTTAGCCTATGGGGAGATCAGCACATGGGCAGCTGCATTCTTTGTGGGGTCCGGGGACTTAGTGGTTGTAGGGAGGTCCTACTCTTCAAACAACCCTTGTGAAACCCTGAAGAGAGTCAAGGGGGCAGGAAGACAGAAGTTAACGGCACTCTTGAAACAGAAGCCTAACATCTGCAGGGAGGGAGAAAACTAGGAAGAAATTAAGTCTTGAGATGGGCCTGGATGGCACAGGTTTTTAACCCCAGCCTCTGGAGGCCAAGGTTAGAAGACTGCAAACCGGAGGTGAGCCTGGGACATGAGGGGTAGGAATTGCAATCTCATAGCTGATGATGTCTTCCAGGAGGCTAGGGCCAGTGAGCTTGAAGGAATCTGCTGAACAGTCCATTTGGGTTCCTTCTAGCCCTTTGCACAGATGAAAGCAGAGATCTTAAATTGTTTCCTTATAAGGGGTCTAACAGTTTTGTGAAAATAGTCAAGTGTACCCTTTGCTATGCAATGGAGTAGGTATAATTTTGTTCAAAGTCTTTGTGAAAAAAATTATATGATATTACTGTGAGAAAAAAAGAGGTTTTTATTACACTTGATAGATACATTAGTTTTCTTTGTGGAACTCAAATTCCAGCAAAGTGTATGGAGCAAACAGGCTAGCTTCTGGTGAAATGAAGACACACAGGGACTTAAAGCAATCTGACTTTTCCTTCTCACGGGTGGATGTAGTTTGTACACAGTGGCGAGATTCATAAAGACATTTCCATCAAGTATATGATGGACTGTGACCACATTTACCACTCCTGTCCTACAGGCCCCTTTACTTTCCCCAGTCTCATGACTACATTCATACTACACACATACATACATACATACACACACACACACACACACACACACACACACACACACACACACACAGAGTAATAGGCATACACATAGCATTTCAGATCCACACAGAGAAAGAACACTTTGTCTTTCTGAGTCTGGCTGAACTTGCTTACTGTGACAACCTCCACCCTCACAAACCTTTTCAAAACAAGAATCTGGACCCTTTTCCTTCTTAGCTTAGAGAAGATAGAGTTCTACACGGGTGTTTATTTGGCTGGGAGGGCTCTTGACCAGAGGAGGTCAAGCTGCTTTTCTTTTAGGACTTGGGATGAGGAGTAAAAGGCACAGAAGAAACCCAGCTGTTTTAGTAACTGAGTCTTGATGAGGCTTGTGTTTGTCTTCCCAGAATTGCTGAGAGCTCCTAGCTTTCGGCCCTCCTGAAACTTGGATTGTGGGCGATCTACCTGTCCACCAGCTTTTATTTTTATTTTTGGTGATCTGGTCTACCCTATCCCTTAGATTGCTCCAACTATTGCCCAAGATCATTGTATTTAAAAATGTGTTTTTATTGTTAATTGTGTGTGTGGGTGCCCTGGGAGGCCAGTCTGCAGTTGGAGTTACAAGCAGTTATAAGCTGCTTGATCTGAGTGCTGGAATTGACCTTGGGTCCTCCGCAAGAGCAGCAAGTGCTCCTAACCACTTAGCCACTTCTCCAGCCCCAGGAAGAAGATTTTAAATTGCAACAAATGTCAAAAGGGGAAATCATAAGAGTTCAGGAATGCAAAATAGTCTGCTTTGAGCCAGCTCCAGACCCCGTGGGGCTCTAATCTGCTCAGGTGTTTCTTCATGACATAATGAGGTGCTGGGTTCAAGGATCCTACTTGTTCTGGTCATGGTTTGGGGTGGTAGCATACTGAGGAAAGCACTTACTTCACAGGTTGTATTACCTGAGTTCTCTCCCTGGAACCTGTGTAAAGAGCCAGATGCAATAGTGCATCTGCATTCCCCACATGCCCCTCTTGGGATATGGATGCAAGGGAAGAACTGTCAAAAGCTCACAGGTCAGCTAGCCTGGTATACGCATCAGTGAACAAGAGACCCATTCTCAAATTAGATTGAAGGCAGAGGCGGACACCCAAGGAATACATGCACCATATGCACAAAACCCACAGTATACAAACACATGAGCACACAAGCGCGCACGTACACACACACACACACATGCACACACACACACACAGACATGCACATACCCCTTTGCATTAAGGAGCTTACTATCTAGGGGAGGAAATAAATATAACCAACCTCCATGACACCCACTGTTGGCATTCCGGTCAGGCTTAAAGCCTGATAGCTTACAAGCTGACCTTGCCAGCCCCTTGTCATACTGGCAGCAAAAGAATTTTAAACTGCCAGGCTCAGTGATGAACCAATTCAATGAAGGACTCTGGAAGAGGCATTTACATAAAATGTGATGCTCCACTAAGCTCAGACACAGACTTCAGCTCAATACTTCATGACAGGAAACACTAGCTAGAGACTGATTCTTGGTTGAATTTTGCCAAGACCTTGTAACTGGAGAAACGCTTACCAGGAAGGGTAGGTGTCTCTATTATCTACTGTCATGTAAGAACCATTCCAAATGCTCAGGGACTTAAAACCAGTACTGTTTTAGATTTGAAACCCTGGGTTACTTGTGGCTTGCTCTGCTTAGGACTCACCCAGGTAGGACTTGGCTGTACTGCCAAGCTCTTCTCTCCTTGGGTCTCTCCTATGTGTAGAGATTTTTTGTGGAAATCTTAAGGCAGCATAAGAACAAGGGGTAAGGCTCAAATTCTCAGCTCACAAGATCTCCTAATATACTCACAGGTCAAAATGAGTGACATAGTGAGCATGGGAGGGGCCATCTGAGAGTGAGCATGGGAGGGGCCATGACCTTTAGGTCAGCAGGGAGGTTGTGAGGATGGCTCTTGACCTTCGGAAATCCGCAACTCTAATGTGTAAATGAAGGCCTTTTCACTAAGATGCAAACAAGTACTTACCAAAGGCAGAGAAATTTTGGAGTCACCTGGTAAGGGGCTGTTTCTCCAATACCCCATAAAAATATAACAGCCTTGGGAAGTTATATCCTGGACCCTGAGGCTTACAGATTTCATATGGAGCTGCATATGGTCCCCCTCTGCCCTAGATGGAGGACATCTGTGTGTGTTTCATTCACCAGAGCTCACACGTGAGGACAAGAACTTTGCTCACACAATTGTTTCTCTAACTCTAGGACTCACAATACTAAATAGATGATCCCTGTGTGCTTGCTATCTACACTGTGCCTTTATGAAACGGTTGGGTGCTCTAGAGATTGCCGCATAGACTGGGTCATTCCTTCTTACATGACTGGCCACAGAAGCTCTGGAGACAACCAGGGCCTCAGCTCTTAACAAATCAGTGTGTTACCAGGACTCAGGGGAGGAGGGACTGAAACAGCTGTTTCCAAGGTTGACCTTGGTGGTCAGTGACTGAGCCACCACCTGTGGTCTTAAGGTTGTCCCCATTGGGGGCAAAATAGCCTTCTTAGGAGCTGGAGAGAGCACAGAAGAACACTTGCTACTCCCCCAGGGGGCTTGAGTTTTACTCCCAGCACCCACAAGTGGCTCACAATCTCCTATAACTGCAATTCTAGGGGATCCAATACCTCGAACAAAATTAACCTTAAAAAATAGCCTTTATTTCTTTCTGTGTGTATCCTCAAGTGCCTGAAGATGTGGAGATCAACTGTCTCTCCTCCATGGTGTGCTGTCTTGTTTTTTTGAGACAGAGTTTCCCACGGAACCTAGACCTCAGCCTTTGGCTAGGCTGGCTGTCCAGGGATGTGAATGTCTCCCTAGGATCACACACACACACACACACACACACACACACACACACACACACACTCGATGTTATGCCTAGTTTTTATGGGGGGTGCAGGGATCTGAACTTAGGTCCTAATGCTTGGGTGGTAGGTACTTTACTGAGTCATCTCGTTAGATCCCCAATAGTCATCTTACATGTGTATTTTCGCCTTGCACTGGACCAGTAACAATACAAATGGGCACCAGGCAGGGCTATGCTAAGCACTGTATATGATCTCTGTATATCTTCAAATATAACACTGGCAAGTAGGTTTTTATGACTATACCAGGAAGAAGGTTTTATGACTCTTACGGATGAGTTCATTTTTGGCAAAAGGAGATTAGCTTTCCTAAGACGTCTCAACTTTTGAGAGGTTGATTTAAAACCCAAATGTGTTTGGCTAAAAGTCCTTAATAACATTTAGCTTAGGGCCTTATGGGGCTTTAATACTGATAAGGGGCAAGGAGTCCCATTTTATTTATAACAAGCTGAACATTATAAATAAACAAACCCAGGTCGGAACATTCCCTTAGGGGAGGAGATCTGTGATTGTATTTTGTTTCCTCATAAACCCCAGGCACAGGTCACAGAACAAACTACCGCCATCGGGCACTAACCTGTTCTCTAACCTGCGCCAGGTATGGATGTACTTAAGGGCTACCTGAACACAGTTCTTCAAGGGTGACCTCGTGGGGAAGCCAGTGCTTCTGGTCACAGTCCTTTTGACAGGGCGGGCTTACCACCGCCATGTAGAACCTAATACCCATTTTCAAGAACGGGGACCCTAAACCTTCCCTTCTCCCCTCAACAATGGCGGAGGCGCATCTGAGTGCACCTGGCCTGTTAGCAGTGGAGCACGCAAGAAAGCACTTCGCTTTTGCAACCCAGACCGCCACCTGCCATTTACGGGTTACGGGAACACGGGGTGCTTCAGGCCTGGCTGCCTCCTGGGCGTGACCGCACGCGTGCGTCTCCTTCTCCGGCGGGCTAGGCGGCCTGGCCTGCCGGGCGTCCGCAGGGTGCAGGGTGCCGCGTGGCCTGGCCCCGCGTTAGGGTTAGGGAGCAGGATTCGGCTTCCCGGCGGCAGAGGGCGCCTGGAGCCGCGGTCCCGCGCCCCGGAGCCGCCCGCGAGGCGCGAGCAGAGGCGAGGCGGGCGAGCGGCGGCCCCTGCCACGTACCCGGCCGTGCGCGGCGGCGGCAGGTGGGCGCGGGGGCTGCGGGGACCGCGCGGCTCGGAGCGGGGCCTCCGCGTGCCGGTGCTGGGGGCAGGGGCGCCGCGGGTGGTGCGCGCTGGCGGGCGGGACGGCTCTGCGCTCACCGCCGCGCCTTCCGGGCCGGGCCGGGAAAAGTTGGGGCGGCGCGCTGGCCTCGGGGGCCGGGCGGGAAGTGCGGCGCGGGCGGCAGAGGCCCCGCGCGGGAAGGTGGCCCCGCGCGGACACGCGGGGACACGCGCGGCCCGCAGAGGGGCGCGCGTTTGCAGGTGGCGGCGGGTGGCGGGGAACCCAGCGGGGCGGCGGGGACGGGCTGGCCTCTTTCCCGCTGCGGCCCAGGGGCCCGGCCGAGAGTTGGGGGCCCCTCGTGGCGTTCGGGGTCCCCGTGGGGAAGGAGCTGAGCGTGGTTTGCTGCGTCGCGGGCTCCAGGACCGCCCCTCCCGGTGCCTCCTCCACCTCACACTGCGGTGCGTTTGTCCTGGGGAAGTTGAGCGGGCTGCGGAGTGGACGGTATGTGCAGGGTGTTCGAAGAGAGTGGGATGGGATCGCATGAAGCACGCACACCCACCCAACCTCTCATTCCCGGCTCAGTGCGAAACTCCCGGCCCCCTAGCGTTTAAGAGATTCTCCGGGCTGGGCCAGCAGCTTCTCAAAGCTGCACAGCACATCTAGGCATAGTGTGCGGCTAGAAGACATGGCCTCTGATTTTCTGTCTGTCGTTGGCCACTTCCCAAACAAGGTTTCAACAGATGCCCGTGCGTTATTAGAACAACCTATGTGGTGCCCCTTGATGAACTTGATGCCCCCTCCCCAATACACTTAGTATTCAAATCACCTCCATGCCTCCTTGCAGTGGAGGAGCATAGCTGTGGGCCCAGGCCATGGGCCTCTTGAGTCCTTGGGAGAGTCTAGATGTGTCAGCAGGACATGACCTTGGGTGAGCCCTATGGACCTCAGTGTTCTTATCTGTGCAATAGGAGAAAAAAGCCAGATAATTTACAGAAGGCAGGAGGAGGTTTCTGAGGGAGCCTGAAGTGTAGCCTTGTCTGACGTGCAGTCTCTCATGTGTACAAATGTTTCTTCTTGCCCCCAGAAAGAAATTAGGATAGCTTTGAAGAAAACAGGAGCTAAAAAGATTGAACACACAAAGCAAGAAAGTCGTAACTGGTACTAGGTGTATGTTGGAGTGCTGTACTCACGAAGGTAGTGGGTATTATGGGCTATAAAGTCGCTTCTGGAGCTGAGACCATACTGAACATGCCATCCATGGGCATGAATTGCTTCTTATTGTAGCGTTCAAGCCTGGGGTGGTTGCTCAGCTGGCTTGATGGGGCCTTTCCTGAGGGGCATGTCCACATCTCAGTATCCTGTGTAATGGCATCCTTGCTACCTCTTCTGGTCCAGCTATATGTAGTGGGCTGGCTTCCCAATTGCATGTGATGTTTCAAGCTGATTTCTTCCACATTCAAATAGTAAATACGTATGCATGAGGTATGCTTGGGTGCAGCCCACTACAAATAGTTTACATAATAGTATATGCTTATTCCAGTAAGATATAGTGTTCTATCTTATTCCTCCGTTTCTTCTGGGGCAGCCTCTCACCCGGACTGGGGAAAGTTTTTTGGTCCTGAGGGCAATTGCAGTAATTGGGCTAAGCAGCTCATTAATAATTAAACTTTAGTTTGTAACGTGAGGGGGGATTTTCTTTCTCTTTCTTTCTTTCTTTCTTTCTTTCTTTCTTAGATTTATTTATTTATTTATTTATATGTATATGAGTACACTGTAGCTGTCTTCAGACACACCAGAAGAGGGCATCAGATCCCATCACAGATGGTTGTGAGCCACCATGTGGTTGCTTGGATTTGAACTCAGGACCTCTGGAAGAGCAGTCAGAGCTCTTAACCATTGAGCTATCTCTCCACCCTGAGGGACGATTTTCTTGTTTTATCATAACTGAATGTTTTTCCATTGTCCATTTCCATTTTCAGCTTTCAGAACCTACATCAGCTTTGATTTGACCATGTCATTCTCAGTAATCCTTAAAACAATTTTGTTAGTTTCTTCGAAGTGGCAGTAGATGACTATCTCTTAAGTTTAAGATGGTGGTGAAATGATACCTTAAAAACATAGGGCTTCCCTAATTCCGTTCATTCCTTAAAATATCCGTAGTGTGTATATGCATGAGTATGACTATACAGAGACTGCGAGATTAACAAGAATCATGTTTTCAGGACAGTTTCCACTTGAGCCTCTGATGCTCTTTAGGCTGTGTGAAGACGAGTGAGCTTCAGTTCACTGGCTTCCGAGGAAGCAAAGCCAAGAGGCACAGTTCTGTGTCACAGCAGTATCTCTGCACTCAGAGAGCCGTTTGCAGTGATGGGAAAGGAATTCCTGTTAGTGTACAAGGTTATGACCTCTCACTGAGAACATGAAGACAGGCAAGTGCCCTCTGACCCAGGATGCTGGGCCTTAGGCACTGTACGGCTCTCTGGACTCAGCCTAGGAAGCAATCCTGGAAGTTGAGCGGGCCTGGGTGTGAGCCCTTGGCTTCACCTCTGGTCTGGGGTCTGCTCCTCTAAAGCCTGAGGCCTGCTGCTTTCCCTCGCCTGTGAACGTGAAAGCGGCCCCTCCTCTCTCTTCTTGCTCAGGCACTCCAGATAATGGGATTGATTAAGTCTTCCAGTAGGAATTGTCCTCAGGGGAGAAAGGCTTTTTAAAGTACATTTTTGTCCTTATGAATAATTCCTCCGGCTTTTGCCTCCCCACACCAATCCCAGCACACACACAGAACATTCCAGGGCCTTGGCCTGGGGATGGATTCAATAAGGAACTGAACAAAACCAGAAGCCAGAAAGGGCAGGTTGGAAGTTGGATGTGGTTTTATCTGGTTTTCTTTTGCTTATTTTGTAGATTTCTCTCCATTTTTGCACAAAGAAAAGATAGTGGAGTTTGGGGGGCGGGGCTTCTGGATAAGGTGAGGAGGGAGGAGGCAGGGAGGTCACAGAAGAGGTGAATCTGGCTGACCCTATAGGGGACTGTAGTTCAAGTGGAACTGAGGTAGATGCCAGGCCACTGTCTATCCAGTGCTGGGAGCGTTCTTGCTGGGCTTTCAAGTTTTGTGCTGTAGGCAGATTGTGACTTGCCTTAGTGGCAACATCAGTGAAATTCTGTCGTCAGTTGTGTGCAGAAAAGGAAATTAAATTCCAAGAGGGTGTTTGTTGTGACGGACGCCAGGATTTTTATTAGGATCTAGTCAGTCTATAAAAGTACCTCCTAGTTCCCCAAAGATATTTTAAAAGAAATAGTTTTTAAATCATGGAAATGGCTTCATTGTGAGTCTTTAAAATGTCACCCTCTTAAATTGTGGAAACAAATGAGGTTTAAAACATCCCAGGAATTTATATTTTGACCTGTTCCTTCACCGTTCTCACATTGTTTTAATGAGTTACTTTTGGTTTCCTTTACATTTTTATAGTCTAGTTTCTACACTTCAGAGCTCGCCTCTGCCTTCTGTTCTCTTGAGTTCATTCTCACTGGTTATGCAGAGCTGCTGAGGAGCTAAGGAGCACAGTATACAGAGCCAGGCTGGGGACAGCCTTAAGGTGCTCACTCCTGGGGAACTAGACGGTCATGACAGGCCGTGGCCCTGACAGCAGACCTGATGGCACGTGATCCATAAAGCACGGTGCCGGGACGGCTCACAGACACGTGTGTCCTGTGGATGGGAAGCACGGTGCCGGGACGGCTCACAGACACGTGTGTCCTGTGGATGGGAAGCACGGTGCCGGGACGGCTCACAGACACGTGTGTCCTGTGGATGGGAAGCACGGTGCCGGGACGGCTCACAGACACGTGTGTCCTGTGGATGGGAAGCACGGTGCCGGGACGGCTCACAGACACGTGTGTCCTGTGGATGGGAAGCACGGTGCCGGGACGGCTCACAGACACGTGTGTCCTGTGGATGGGAAGCACGGTGCCGGGACGGCTCACAGACACGTGTGTCCTGTGGATGGGAAGCACGGTGCCGGGACGGCTCACAGACACGTGTGTCCTGTGGATGGGAAGCACGGTGCTGGGATGGCTCACAGACACGGGTGTCCTGTGGATGGGAAAGGCTGGTCATGCTATCTCCAAGGCTCAGAAGCGTGCTTGTGGAATTATTAGGCTGTCACAGGTGTCGTGATGGCCCAGAGACTCATGTCCAACACATAGTCAGTCTTTAACCGTGGCCTGTGTTTGCGTCGCTTCTGGGCAGGTAGGACTGTGCGCACTCGGCTGAGGATGGGAGGCAGCCTTTGTCTTGTGGTTTGGGAGTTTCCTCAAGGAAAGAAGGTTAAGTCTGTCTCAGGGAAGATGTTCAGTGGGCTGTGTGGAGTATGAAACACAGGAAGTGGAAATTAGTGGAGAAGAGTCCATTAATACAGTGATCTTAAGATACAGCCCAGGTAAGAACCATGACACTATGGCCCTGTGCTGCACAGGGTGCACAACGAATGGGAAGATCTAAGTCTCTTTGGATGATGGAGTCCAGAGAGGAAACCTTTCCTGCTCCTCATAACCACAGCCTTGAGCTGTGGTCCTGAAGATGCTGAGAGGGAACCTGCAGCAGCGGGCATTGCTTCTATTGGGCTCTTGCTAGAGACAGCTGTCTGAGTCTGACCTGAAAGGCCTCTGTTGCCACCCTCTGACCTTATCATGTCTAGGAGCTTCTCAGAATTGAGGTTGGGCTCTCAAGCCCCACTTAGGAATACTGTCTGAGCAGTTAAGTGGAACTTGCTAGAAGGATAAAGCCTGGTTTAAATGTAGTTTACATTCTAGTAATTACTGGTCCCCAAGCAGATGTGATAGGGTTAGTCTTCAGTTCTCTGTGTGTGCCTGTGTGAGGCTGCTGGGGAAAGCAGTAACGGTGTGTATACTGTGATTAGTGGCCAACTCTAAGCAGTGGAGGTTACCTTCCTCTAAATCTGCAGCCTGGAGCAGATTCTGAGCCCTGGGACTAGGGTGACTGGAATTTTCTTTTTTTTTTTTTTTTTTCGAGACAGGGTTTCTCTGTGTAGCTCTGGCTGTCCTGGAACTCACTTTGTAGACCAGGCTGGCCTCGAACTCAGAAATCCGCCTGCCTCTGCCTCCCGAGTGCTGGGATTAAAGGCGTGCGCCACCACGCCCGGCTTGGAATTTTCAAATGCAACATGCTGTTCACACGTCTTATGCCCCTACTCTGTGCCAGAGATGGTAGTGAACCTGCTTACAGCTGTCCATTTTCTGGACTGCATTCCTGTTTGTTCTTGTTCTGGTCAGGCAGGAGATCAGTTGACCAGGTGGGGTCTGGCTTTATCTGGACTATGCATTTCTGAGGGAGCAGTTAGGTAACCTGTTAGACCTCACCACACTGCTTCCCAGCACGTGTAGTAGTCTCTGTTGGTGGGTACTATGTGCAGGCCCACCTTGCTGCTTACGTTTTCTTTGAATTGGTGACCTTGCATCCTTTTACTAAGGTGCCTCTTTTTGACACCCACGATGGTGTACAAGAACGAACAGCATCCTTGACTGGGTAGTAAGGTCCATGCTGGAGAAGAGCACTCTCACTGCAGACAGTAGCTATCATGCCTACCTCTTGTTTATTATGTCTGCAGCAAAGCCTCTTTGTTGGCTTTTTAAAAAGTATATGCATATGTGTGTGTGTGTGTATGTGTATTAGGGTCTGTTTGTTTTAATTATTACCAAGAATCAGAAAAGATATTTGTCCAATGTTTAAATCTACAGCAGGGCTGTGGGTCTGGCAAGCAGTAAAAATAAATATACATTTAGCCAGGATACTGCTGATTTCTCTCTTTCTGTGCTAACACTGCTCTGTTGGATGAGGCGTCTGATTTGTGTACTGATACAGTTTGGGTTTCAGGAGTGAGGGAAGAGATTCCTGGGCTGCTTGCCGGAGCAGAGGGACTCCACCGAGCGGGCTTCTCTGCCAGTCTTGGCTCTCCCACTAACGCAGGCACTGGCACACAGCACCTGGTTGGGAAGGTCTGGAAGTTTATCCAGATCCCTTTGTTGGCTTGCCTGAGGGATGCTTAGTGGGCTGTGGTGAAGGACCTCTTCTCTGCTGCCGGAAGGGGATTCTCTTTTGACATTGTGTGCATATGTGTGAAGAAAGGCGCAGAACTGGTGCATTCAAGGATGGCAGGTTGAGGGTAGGAAAGGCCACAGCTCTCCTTGCATCCCTCTTACCATGTCAATCCCAATTTGACCTGTTGTCAAAGCTAAGATATTAGGCATGGATCTCTTTAGTTCCTCTTAGGGTGCAACATGGAAACATGCACTGACTTGGGGTTTGCCAGCAGGGGAATCTGTTTGGATGGTGCTGTTTACAGTGAGGCCATTGCTTTCTTAGATGACCCAAGTGGTATGTGCGAATCTGCACCCCCACCCCCACCTTCCCATGGAGAGTGTGGAAGAGAAGAGCAGGCATGGTGACCCTGGCAACCCTCTCCCAGATACCTCCTCCCTGTCGAGTCCTCAGCGGTAACTGGTTTAGCAGTTGAATGAGTATCTTGAAGTCATTTGCCAGCCCATTTAGACGCACGGGCATAAGGGTTTCTTTGTTTTCCATGTCTAGATCTGATTGTATGCACCATTCCACTACCCTTCTTGTTTTTAATATTGGAAAGTTGTTTACATACATGTAGCATACATGTTTACATACATGTGGTTGTTTACATACATGTAGTCTCTGTTCCTTTGTTTACAACACATGATATAGATGTATCAGGTTATGAATTGGCTTCCTGTCGATGGGCAGATGAACTAGCTCATGAAGTTGTGTGCCTGCGTTTCTCTGTGACTGGAATGATTTGTCAGGCGTTTACATTAATTTAGTCCCTCACAGCAGCAGTGCCCGTGGTGATCTTAGATGTCCTGACCTCTACTACAGTTTAAGAGTTTGACCATTTGTCCTACTGGCTGACATTATGCTGATTGGAAGAAGTTTTATGAGCAGTCTGTCAATTACCAGTTAAGTCGTGGCACTCATTACTTAGCCTTGGATCTTAGTGCAGAGTGGGCAGGTCTATAGTAATCACTGTGTGATGCCCAGAAGGACTTTGCTTGGCTCTGCTTAGGGTGGAATAGGCACAGTGTCACCAGGGGTGGCAGTGTGGCACCTGGGAGCCAGACCTGGTTTCACATTCGTTCCATTTCTGCCAGAGGCTAGGTATGGTGACAGGACACTTGGAACTTGGTATAGGGCTCCTGGATATGTCTTGAGGTGTTCCCCTGAGGAACTGGGTTTGTGTAAGTACCAAACTAGACTGGTCTTTCTGGAGACTGTGCACCTGAAAACCAGATGCTGTGGCTGGCGTTTATAAAGCCTGGTTGTGGAGACCCTGTGTGTGGCAGATGTTCTTCCATCTGTGCGGCCGTCATCCCTGCTCCTGGCTTGCTCTGGGAGGTTGTGACAGTTTGCCATGTACTGGGGTCTTTGGGAGAAACTCTGGAGTCTTATCAGGTAGCCAGCAGATTGATAGATGAGACGGTACCTGAGTTTGACTCCTTTGGGCTGCTCCCACAGCCTGGGCCATGGACTTTAGAGACTTTGGCTTACAGGAACATTTCAGTCTTCTGCTGCTGAGGGAGGTTTGGAGTAGGGATGGTGAGGGGAGAGGGGTGGAAAAGGGACTCTAGAACCCAGCCTCTTTGGAACCCAGCTCCTGCTCAGTCCTCATTGGGGGGTGGGGGATGGGCGCTAAGTCTATTATATCCTGGTACTAGACCAAAGTTTGTTCTCTTTCTAGCCTCAGTTTCCTTTCTGGGGACCCAGGCTTACCTAGGTCATAAGTTACAGGGTCATTGTGAGGATTCTGTGTTCTTTCATAGAGTTTTGACATCTACCCAGCAGGTTCTCAGTGATTGAAGCCATTTCTCCTGTGTGCAGATTCCTTTCTTAGCAATGGTTTTAATTTTTAATTGTGTGTGTATGTGTGTGCATGCATGGGTACCATGGTGCATGTGTGGAGGAAAGAGTAAAACTGTGTGGAGCTGGGTTTCAGGATTCAAACTGAGGTTGTCAGGCTTGGGTGGCAAACACTTTTACCTCCTGAGCCATCTCAAGTAAGTGACCAGTAAATGCTTTTAAGTGAACGGCTTTACATTTGGTTAGTTCCATATGACAATGTAGAGAGCCTGCTAGGATTGAAAGGGCTAGGTCTGGAGACCAGTGTCTGCTGAGAGACAGACGGGAGCAGAGAGGGGTGCAGGTGGAAGGGTGTCCACGAGTCTTGGCAGGAGAGGAACTCAGACATCTTATGTCAGCCTACCGGTTACTAGTCAACAGCTCCTATGTGTGTATCAGTGCCCGGGTGCAAAGGCTTTGTGCTTTCATTTAGAGAGCCTGGGTGTTGGAAGGCCAAGCGTGAGGTGACTGACAGACAGAGCCTCTGAATGATGACGTGTCTCGCTTCACACAGCTGGCCAGACTGAGAGTGAGCAGGGACTTTCCCCATCTTCTGCACACGTCCACATGTACTTGTTTCCAGATGTGGACAGTATTGGCTGTGTCGTTTATTGCCCAAGGCTCTAATGCTCAGGGTCACTTTATGCCTTGAGGTTACTGAGATCCTGAGAGGAACAGGAGAAGATTGTCTGTGGTGTTGGAATTCCAGCTCATGCCTGCCTGCCTGCCTGCCTGCCTATCAAGCTCATGCGTCTACGCTCCTAACAGCAGTCCCCAGGCTGATGTACATAGGTCTTCACTCTCCCCAGCCACATGTGTTCATAGTGTTTGCACCACGCTGTGGGTGTGCATGTGCACACACGCTGACAAGTTCATGCAAGGCCCCTAATTTGTTTGCTGTTTTTTTTTTTTTTCTTTCCACTGGATATCAGAGGCCTGCAGGGTGAACGTCGAGAAGGTGGTACTCAAGGCCCGCATTACACCGTGTAGCTGGTGTCTACATAGGAAAATGATAGATAGCCCTGCTGAAGGCCGTGCTTAGTGTTTGAGCACGTGGTCTGGGGCCTATGAGGTCCCAGTGCTCCATGCACAGATGCAGGAGTCCTCGGGAGTAGGCAGAGATTCAGTCACAGAGACTGGGACTTGAGTCTGGACCATGTGTGTGACAGTTAGTGCTACAAAAGGAGTAAGGTGATGCATGCCGTTAAGCCCAGCACTCTGGAGGTAGAGGCAGGCAAGATTTCTGAGTTCAAAGGTCAGCCTGGTCCTGGTCTACAGAGTGAGTTCCATGACAGCCAGGGCTACAAAGAGAAACCTACCCCCTCCCCCATCCCAAAAGCTCTAAACCTGAATGGAATAATAGTGGCCTGTGGCATGAGAGAGACTTGAGAGCAATGTGCAGTAGGTGCCAAAGGTATTGCCCTAAATAATAGCAGATTCAAGGCCTCACCTTGGGTCTGGCTTCTTAGAACATGCACAGATTAAAACGGGCCATGGTTAACCTGTAGAGAGCAGATTGGCTTTTATTACACGCTGCATTTGACAGATAAAGACCCCAGGGGCAAGGTGCCTGTTCAAGGTCACAGTGTAATGGAGAGGCAAGTCAAGCTGGATCCTGCCCCCTCGCCCGCCCGCTGCAGTCATTACTCTGGCAGCCCTCCTGGAGAAGGAGCTGGCTACCTGCGGGAAGTTAGTGTTGTGAACTGGATGAATGAGTTCCCAGTCCAGTTCCTGACCTGTCTGTCTCTGAGGGAAGTTAGAACATTAGCCTCTCTGCAAGGGCCTGTCTAAGCTGAAGGCAGCACCTCTCCGGAGTCCTGTTAGATTGTTATTCACCCAGCACCCAGCAAGCTTTTACTGAGTGTCCCCTGTGCTTGCCTTAGGGAATCTACAGTGAATGAAAGAAGCCAAGGTCCTGGTCCTGCTGAGGGCTGGCTGGGGGATCTGTGCTGTTTCCTAGGGCTGTTATGACACAGTGCCCAGGCAGTGGCTTAAGCAACACAAATTTATTCTGCCTCATTTCTCGGGATCAGGGTATCTGCTCTGTGTTCCTTATCCTGGCCTCTGCTGTCTTCTACCTGAGGCTCTCCTTACGTCTCTCTGTGTGGGTCTCCAGAAGCACAGAATGCTCAGTTAGTGCAGTGGTTAGTCTTGTCGTATTAGGGCTTTTCCTTAGAGGTAGAGACAGCGTGTGTGTGTGTGTGCATGCATGTGCATGTTTGTATATGTGTGTGTGTGTGTGTGTGCTCACTTGTGCGTGTATGAATGCACTTAGGTATTTTGTCTATAGGTTTTAAAAGGAAGAAGTTAGATCTCTCTTCATCCCAGATCCACTGCTCTTTCTGACTCTCTTCTTTGACTCTCTTCCTCCCCTCACATATGCTACGTGCACAAGGACGAGGCTTGGGTGACCTGTGTGCATGGACAGAGCTTGCAGAGCTGCTGTACTGTGAGTTACATGGCCTTCACACACACACACACACACACACACACACACACACACACACACGTCCCACAGGCTCTATCCTATCCATCTCAGAGTGGCGGACACTGTAGTCAGAGTTCAGGTGCTCTTTGCCTCAGGCAGACGGTGGAAATGCTGAGCTCAGTGTGCAAATTCAGTTTAGCATCTAGATCTTTGCAAGCTGTAAAGCCAAGAGGCAGCAAAATCCAGTCGGCTCCCTCGGTTAGTGGGTCACGTTTAGCCTTGAACATTCAGGGATGTTGGTGGAGGCCCATGGAGAGAGCTGAACTGTCTGTCCTGTGTTCTTTGTTCAGGAACCCAGGACCTTCTCACTTTGTAACTCACATAGTTTTATAAAAACACCAAGTTTCTGTCATTTAAAAAGAAGAGACTGAGGTGGAAGTTTGGGTTGGCCTGCTTGAGGCCTGTGGGATCAGTTTGTGTGTCTGCTGAGGACATAACTCAGAGATGAAGGGCAGGCACCGTGTCTAACTGACAAGGAATTTCCTCTGTAGCCTCGGAAGGAAAGGGCCTGGTGCTGTGTTAGGAAGGCTCCTGAGAGATGGGCCATGGGTAGGCCGACTTCCTTCACTCACAGAGGGGGCTCCCATGTTTGGAAGTTATCTGCATGGTGCTTCTGCCCAGGCCCCATGGAGAACGTGGTTTTAGGGATAATTACGTATAAGTGGGGATGGAAACAATTGCCTGTGTGAGGAACAGCTGCTGTGGGGAGATCCATACCCACTCCCCAACTCCCTCTGGAGCACAGCTCTCTACAGAGTCAATGTTGTGGACTGCCCATGCATGTCCTGAGAGGGTTATTTTGGGATGTGTTCTCCTAGCATATCCAAAGGGCTTTCGTAGAACTGCTTTTTTAAATGAATTCTTTCTCTGCTAGAGGTCCTCAGGAAACTGAACTTGGCGACGTCCTGCACAGCTGGCAGGCAGCTTCACCGGAGAGCCTTTCCCAAGCTTACTGCTTTTATAGTTGTCTCACCTTTAACCTATAGGACAATGAAGGGACTAGAGTGGTCCTCTCCATTCCTTGTGCTCCTCTCTCCTGATTGGGCAAGCCCTTGGCCTCCTCTCCTCACCCTAGTGGAAACCCATTGAAGTAGGGCACCTGACACAGTCAGACTCCCCTAGAAGTCATGGCCAGCACCTCGCCTCCTCCATGCTGTCCC
Organism: Mus caroli; assembly: GCF_978045245.1. Lineage (NCBI taxonomy): Eukaryota > Metazoa > Chordata > Mammalia > Rodentia > Muridae > Mus > Mus caroli. The sequence goes on from NW_028227266.1 coordinate 12,154,777, forward strand.
CTGCTGTCCTGCCTCCAGGGTCCTGCTTCCTAGGCAAGGGAGGGAGGCCCAGGTTAGGAGGATTTGGCAACCCTCCGCTCTGCTAGAGGCCGGTGGCTTCAATTGCTCAGCAAGTACCTGTGTTCTCCCAGGTTACACACAACTTTCTATCCGGGCCTTCAGCAAAGGACCTATATTCCCGGTGTTTGTTTTTGTAAAATAAGTAAGAAAAGAAATGGGTCATGACTACAAGATTGTATATATATTACATTGTAAATTTTTGACAAATAGCATTCACATAGAGAAATACTAAAAAGTTATTTCCCCGGTTATCTCTGTATTTTGTCTTGTTGGAAATTTTCATCTTTATTTTCTTTTTGAGAATGTTAGGCTGGCCTCACACCTGCTGTGCAGCTGAAGATGACTTCCATCTTCTGATCCTCCTGCCTCCTCCTGCCAAGTGCAGGCACTATAGGAGTGTGCTATCATGGTGTGCTGGGCAGCACTCGACCGACCGACCGACACAGAGCTCAAGCCCAGCCAGGGCTTCTGTGTTGTACATGGTGAAGGAAGCATCAGCACTGGGAAGAAATTACTGCTTACTCGAGCTCAGTAGGTACCAGACATTGTATGACACCCCTTACAATATCTTACGGAATTCTACTACTAAAATTGTTTATAAAAATATAAACTTTAACTTATTTTTATGGTTGTGATAAAGAATAAATAGCATGAAACTCACCCTTTAAAATTTTTTTTTGTAAACAGTCCAGCCTGGCTTTGAACTTTTGATTCTCTTGCCTTTGCTGCCCGTGTGCTAAGATAGGTGTGTCCCACTACCCCTAGCCTTTCATTTACTTCTTTTTATCTCTCTGTGTGTAGACAGCTGTCGGATTCCCTGGAGCTACAGCTAGGTGGTTGTCAGCTGCCTGATACAGGTGCTGAGAAATAAATTCAAGTCTCCCGAAGAGCAGGGAGCCATCTCTCCACCTCCCTACCCTGACCTTTCAAACTTTTCATGTACACAGTTGAGTGCCGTTAAGTATCTCTGCTGTGAGTTCCTTTCCTGAACCTGTCATTTTATACTTGAGGAAGCTCAGGTGTGAGCAGGGTTCTTGGTACCGGTTAGAGGAAGTTCCAGAGGGCACACTTGAATGCAGCACTGATGGCTACTTCCTGGGTGCTCCAGTCTGTGGCTGTGGAGTCCCCAAGTCCTTTGCCCAGCACTGGCTGTACAAAGCCATTCACTTGTGTGTGTTTCTCTTGAGGCTTCCAGCATTGGGGTAGTATGGTCAGGGCTGTGTTGGTCAGCCTGGCTTTGTGGTGTTGAAGCTGGTGATCACTGTGTTTCTGTTGTTGCTGAGAAGGTGGAAATGTGTAGGCTGCCTACCAGGATTCTGTTTGCTGAGTGATGTAGCAGGTAGAGGGACCTGGGGTGACTGCCATTTAGAGATGTGAACCTAGTTAAGTCTGGGTAATTCAGAGAGCAAGCATTGAACTTGGTGTCTGTGCCTTAGTCCTCATGCTTGGTCTCATTTCTTCTCTCCCAACTTTTTCTTTATTTTAGATAAATATCTCAAAATCTCCCTAGAGCCCAGGATGGTCAGGAGGTGAGGAGGCTGCTGAATGGGAAGGGTGCTCAGCCTAGAGACAGAGATGGACGTTATATCCAGAAGGGTTGGGGAAGGTGCTGCCTTGCTGAGCTTTGCTCTGCTTTGCTTCTGGCAGGCTCCTTCTACCCTTGCTTAGCTGGAGGGGTGGAGTATTCCTCTGTGTACCCTGCATTGTACACCTTGTGCTAAATGTGTACCCTGCATTGTATACCTTGTGCTAAATGCTCTGGGGTTTACTGCTGTTTACCTTGGCGAGTTCCTCAGACCCACTCTGCAAGACTCACCTTCCTCTGTTGACTTGAATTGTCATTTAGAGCCCCTTGCAGCCTTTTATGCTTGACAGTACTAGTATATAGTATCTTATTGTGGCTATCTGTCTTGTTTCAAGCCCAATCTTGCTTTGTTCTCTAACCCCCTTTGAGGGAGTGTCTGGGAGCTGAGCTCTGTTGCACTCAACCCCCCTCCCCTCTCTCTCCCCTCCCCCCTCCCTCTCTCCCTCTCCTTCCTCTCCTCCTCCCTCTCTCCCTCCCCTCGCCCTCTCTCTCCCTCCAACCCCCGTGGGTCTGTGTGTTCACCTTGGTAGACTCTCTGTGTGCAGGACACTGAGGACCAACCAGAGAGAGGCTAGGATAGCTCTCATAGCAGCCCTGGTTTTGTGAGTGAAATCCTAGTTAGGAGAGGGGAGCGTCAGAGCATGAGCAGGCACTGCAGAAGAACGATGACCCTTGGTCAGCATCCATGACATGTTTGCTGGGGGTCAAAGGACATGAGGAATTGACAGCCTCTGCCCTCTGCTCCTCAGCAACTCTCTGCTTCAGCAGTTTGTAGCTGAGTGCCTGTCTCAGCACCTTGTGTTGACTTTTGAGTCATCTCTGCTATATGCTTTATGTGACACAGGGGACAGTCTCTGCACGAGCTCTGCTGAAGTCACCTCATCTCACTGTCTGTCCACTGGTTTCTGTTTTGAGACTGCTTTGCTACTGGAAGACTAAGTAGGTCATGGATACCTGCTTTGACCTGAGTGTGGCTATGCTCCATGGATGTTGAATTTCCAGAGAAAATCCAGCTGCCCTCATTGGCCCAGGTGACTGGCCAAGCATTCTGCTTGGTCTCAGGGTGTATTTATAGAGTGTGAAGATGCTGGAGTAGGAGACACTGTGACCCTCAGGCCTTCTGAGGAGCCACGGCGAGAGACCTTGGAACCCTTCAGGAAGTGGGGTGCTGGGTGGGGTCTTCCTCCTCTACTTTCCTGAGTTTTCTGGGAATTCATTAGCCTCATGGATTTCCTCATGCAGTAACCGTGTCAGATCCGCTCTGGAGAAATCAAGTTTATTTTTGGAGGGACTGGCTTTGCCAAATCAGTAGCTGTGGCTGTTTGTTGTTGATTTGCTCTGTGCTGAGCTTTTCCTGTGGCTTCCCAGCCACCTTGGAAGGCGAGGGTTTTGCTTTCTCTTTTCCATGGAGGAATGACTGCGGATCAAAGTGGAGCAGTCACTCGCTCACATTCCTGTGTGCAGACAGTGGAGCCAAGGACACCCACACAGCCTGCTAGTCAGAGTCTAGCCTTTTTTTGTGTGTAACCGTTTTGAGCTTGGAAGACGGTATCCTGTGTAGCATGAGTACGTGGCTGAGGCTTTGTGGCCTGTTTTGACCTTCCTTGAAAGAAGGGTGGCTCTGAGTACTGGGGACCTGCTGACAGGGCACAGGAGGTCCTCTCTGTCACGATTCGTTGACTTTTCTCTTGCTTTGGTATTTTTCCTGGTGCCCTTCCCTGAGGCCCCTGAGTGCAGTGGTGAGGGTTAAGACCCTACACTGTTCAGATGGTGATGACATCATTGCTTCCCACTAGCCCAGTGTGTGCTCCAGCTGTTCAAGAAGGCTGTTCCCCCTCCAGTCTCTTCAGCCTTCTTGCAGGTGCGAGGAACAAGTCTGAATTTGGAGGTGGTTGTACGCTTAATCTTCCTCTCTCGTTTTGTCCCCACAGCTGGTGGCAGAGTCCTGAAAGGAACATGGCAGTTCCCTGTTGACTGTGCTCTGGGTTGATTGGCAGTCTGCCCCAGGTATTGGTGTGGCCAGCATGCCTCAGAGCCACTGTCACCTGTTCCTAGTTTACAGATGCATTTCTTGGTAACTCAGAACTTAAATGGCCTGCTTTTTTTATGCTGTGGTTTCTTCTAAAAGAGTTTTTAGGTTCAGCACACAGCAAGTCAGCTATGAGCAGCTACTACTAACTTGAAAGAGAAGCAAAGTAACAGCCATTTAAAAAGGTTTCTCCTAAGTTTTTCCTAAAAAACAAAACTGAAGAGATGTCTGTTTTAAAGCAACTTGTATTGTCTTTGAGAAGCTGCCTGGGGTTTGTGGGTACCAGCAGGAGTCTCCATCAGGAGCAGCGCCCCTCCTGCCTGCCACAGCATTTCCTGGCTTTGTGAACAGGGGCTGGCTACATACTTTTGCTGTATCCATACCCTAAAAATTTCTAATAATAACATGCACAAGAAGCAATGGTTAGATACAAATGAGACTGTGTACATGAATCATAGGACTGAACTAATGGGTTATCCTACCTGAGGCCTGAGACCCTCTCCTTTCCCTAAGGAGGGTGGGAGTAATCTACTACTGCAGACTTTTGCTGGGAGATATCTGTAGGGAACCCTGACTTCAGAACCAGCCATAGGATGATAGGAAACTATGGGATTCACATGGTTGGATGAAGGGACAAGGCAGAAATAGATAAATGACTTTTTATTTTATGTGTATGGGTGTTTTGCCTGCATGGCTGTCTGTCATGTGTATGTATGTCATGTATGGATATCACGTGTACATACTGTTATGTGCAGAAGCCAGGAAAGGGCTTCAGATCCCCTGGAACTGGGTTATAGACTAAGCCACCAGTGCGTGCTAGGATTCAAACCCAGGCCCTCCAGAAGTGGAGCCATTGCTGAGCCATCTTGCTGGCTTCAGTTTATTTATTCTTTGGCACAGGTTCTTACTTCGTAGCCCGGGTTGCCTTGAACTCAGGATGATCCACCTGTCTCAGTCTCCTGAGTGCTAGGATTATAGACCTGATTACATGCCAGGCAAAACAGCATTTTAGAAATAGTCTTTTAAACATGCATGCGGTCACCCACACTTTGGACACTGTCAATTACTAAGTAATAATCATGAGATCACTTTAAAAGCTCTCTGGTCTCCTTTCCAACTCCTCCCACACAGCTAGTAGATTTATTCTTACATTTCCTACCGTCTAGTGAGAACTTCCCCCAGCCCACTCACCTTCCTTTCTTCTTTGTTGTTCATAAGTGTTAGTGTAGACAAGTACAGGAAGCCAAGAAACCAACCCACAGTGTTTAGTCTCTGAGGCTCCAGGACTGTGTATATTTGCTGTGTGGTCTTGCAAGGTTACTCTCCTTAATTCAAGAAACTCACAATCCAGAGGGCAGAGAGGCCTCAGGTCCTGGTCATGCTCACAAGCTGAGAGTCACACGGATTCTTCCACAGAGGCGGCTGGGTCTTGTTGGCATGGTGGTGGTGGAGGAGTCTTAATTCATTGTGAAGGAGACTGTCTGCAAGCTTAGTGTTCTGTCGAGAGGATTGCAATAGGATGAAGGGCTGTATGTCTCAGTATAAGACAGTCCCTCCTTTGACTCTGAAATGTCTGTTACCCACCTGTGCCCAGCAGCTGGCCAGCTGATGCGTGGGTCTGTCTGGAAGAACTCATTACAGGTGAAAGAACAGCCAGAGAAATGTTCAGGTCAGTTTGCAGAATGGTGTTTCTACAAGGGGGATGGGGTCTTGCCTTAGCTTTATGAATAAAGAAAGCAGAAAAATGGGAGCTGGAACTACCACCTCAAATATGTCGATTTGGACTTCAGATAGGGCACAGCACATGCAAGAAGGTGGATTATTTGAACTCTCCTTGTATCCTCCAACCAGGGAAGATTGTACAGATGTCACAGAGGAGATGGGGGAGTCACACCACACTCACGTTGCCACAGAGCACACCTGGTTTTGTGAGGACCCATTCATCTTTCCCTCAGATCACTTCTTTAGGCCCTCTGTGTTTCCCCCCTCCCCGGGGCATTTTGCTTCCTGATCCCCCTGCACTCTGGTCCTTCCACATGATGCTCCACTGGGGGGATCTGTCTTCTGTGAGTTTGTTTTATTGACCCATTTATTTATTGATGCCTCAGAGGGCAGTCTGCTACAATGTTGAGTGTGTGACCGTTAAAAGCTTGGGCTGTGTAGCTTGAATAAATCTGGGTATGAATTCTTACGTGACTTTGGATAACCTCTCCATCTTGAAGCTGGGTCTGAAAATGAGGCCTACCCCAGAGATACTGGAGATGAAATGAGACGACTCAAGCCAGAAGCCTTTGGCACAGTGCCGAGCATCCATACGCACCACCTGCTGCCCTTGGTTTTGCGTTTAGTATTAAGACAAATGGTGTGAGGCACTCTGGGTTTCAGAGTGCAGCTGCAGCCATGCCCCTCCCTGTAGGAGGCCCTTCCAGACCTCTGGAACTGAACTTGAAGCTTAACCTGTGGTTTGATGGTGACCAGGGAAGGGAAGGCTGTTGCAGTAGAGCAGGTGTGTGGTAAGAAAATGTCCTGGTTTTACACTTTAGAGAACACAGAACATCAGGCGTAGATGGGAAGTGGGGCTGGGCTGGAATTCAGCCCAGTGAAGCTGCTTGGGACAGCTGCTGCCTTTTATTTTCTAAAACAATGATACAGTTGCAGGGGGAATCTGGGGGCTTTGTATCCAGCCCAATGATAGTTTTAGTGGACTATCTGGGGGCTGGCAAACACAGGGTTCTGAGATCATTCTCTGTGCCTTAACAGCCCTGTGGTACACCAAGCCAAGGCTGACCACCCACATACACTCTCATGGGGCCTGTCGAAGGACTATGTGCTGGGTTTCTGCCTTTGTTCTCTGTCTCTGTAAGTGCTGTGTGTGTGTGTGTGTGTGTGTGTGTGTGTGCTTGAGGAGGTCCCAGTGGTACATTGCTAAGAATTAGCCAGCAATAGACAGTTTCTCCCTTGAAGTTTACTTGAAGTAATATCTCTTACTTATGCTGGGAAGCAACATAGTATCCCTACAGTCAAGCTTAGTGGTTAAGCTTGTAAACTTTCAGCCAGTCTAAGACACTGAACTACCTTCCATGATTGGGTGAGTACCTTACTGTCTTTTCTTTTCCCATTTGTGTGTGTGTGTGTGTGTGTGTGCATATGAGTGTTCATAAATATGGAAGCCTGAGATTGATGTTGGCAGTCATTCTTGATCATCTTGAACCTTATTCATTGAGGCAGGCAGGTCCCTCTGATGGGCTGGTCTTGCTGGCCAGCTTGTACAATACCACACCCACCTAGCATTTACATGGGCTCTGGGGATCCTAACGCTGGTCCTATTTGATGGCAAGAGATTTAACCACTGAGCCATCTCCCCAGTCAGTGCCCTGTCAGGTCCAAAGCGAACTCCATCTCCCCAGATTGTGGTGTTTGATAAAAGCCAGCATTGCTCCGGAACTTGTAAAGAGGGTTCCCCTCTACCAATAACCATTTCCCTTATCATTGTCAGAAGGGACAAGTGTCTGTCTGTGTGGAGGTGATGAGTATTAGCGTACCAAAGGCGTGATGCCATAGGCTCCCTTAAAAGTCCTCGCTGACATCCTGGCTCTTCTCACCTCTTCTAACCTCTCATCCCTGCAGTTGTCTAGCTCGTGTGCTTCCCTCCCCAGCTCCTCATTCTCCTTAGAGCACGGCTAGTCTGGCTGTGCGCCCTCCTGCTCCTTTGTCTTCATCTGTGTCCTACCCATCTCCTCTGCTCCTGCTTCTCTCCTGGCCAGGCCCCGTCTGCTGGCCATGTTCAGTCTGCTGCTCTTTCTTCCTGCTCTGGACTCTTCCAGATGCCTCTGGCTGTTTAACCTCCCCCCCCAACATGACATGGAGTGGTCATGTCTTCCGTTTATATACCCCTTTTAGCACCTTTTCTATGAAACAAAGGTATTGTCCATCTGCTATGGGTGCCTGCTTTTCACTGCCAGTGACTTGCTTGCGTTGAGGGTGAGTGGCTTGGTGCCACCTGCAGCACTGTGGGGGTCCCCCTCTCTAGAAAGGACATGTATCTTCTCTGCCACATGTTAGCCCCATCACCCTTCTTTTTTCTTGCCTCAATTTAAACCCACTGTGTCTTTCTCTTCTCCTGGCTGTGTGGAGGGAGACACCCCTTGTGTCTGCTTTTTGCTAGCATGTCCGATGCTTGACTTGCCTGGTGTGTTTGTGTCAAGTCTCAGCTTGGTGGAGTGTCACACCTAGGGGACGTTACACATGAGGGTCATCCTGTTGCCTGGCTGTTGCCTTTTACATCTTGCCTCTTTCCCGCTGTGCTTCCTTGGAGGAGCCCCTGGTTAGGACTTTGTGATCTGCAGTCTCTTGCTCTCTTCTTTGGTTGCGGGCGCCTGGCCTCCAGTTGGAAAGAGCTTGCAGAGTCAGTCTTGTGTAATCTTATCCTTTACATGTGCTTCTTTGTCAGCCCCAACGCTTGCTGAGTGAGTCTCTGGCCTGCCGTCGGTATTTCAGGCTTATCTCCTGGCTCTGCTGGACAGGAATGCACAATGAATTAATTGAGTTGTTTTCATTTCGCTTACTGCCTCACTGAACACCTGCATGGTGGATCCTGCCAACTCCCCTGCCTGCTACCTGATTGGCCAGCTGTCCCTGCCATGTTAGTTTCTTGCTTATATCAGAAATGTCAGTCTTGACTTTTGAAGTCACTTGACCATGTTGTTTTTAGTTTAAAGGCGCACTGCGTGCTCTTTTGGTACCTACCATCCCTGTGTTCCCACCATGCTGTCAGCTTTATGATCATGGTGACCACAACCCTTGTGAAACCTGCTGAGGATGGAGGATGCAGGGGTGAGTGTGCTCCCCTGGGTTCCCAGTCTTACTTGTCTTTCCGCGGCCTCCTTTTGACCCTGTCTTACTTAATCTGCTGTTGCTGCTTCTGGCGTGACCTCTGACGAGATGTGGCAGATGCAGCTTTAAAGACTGAAGATGAATCTTGATCAATATTTGGGGTTCATATTATTCCACAGGTAAATGTGGTTTTACCAAGAACAAGAATGTGAAGAATGAATACAGCCCAACCACAGACGCTGTCCTTGTCTGTAGGCTGTGCTGTCCCTTGCTGGTTTTCCTTGATTGAAATGTCCCAGAGCCTGCTTTGTGGTTCCTGTAGTAGTTCTATTTCTAATTTTTCAGAAGCATCCTGTGGAGGTTTAAATGAGAATGGCCCTCATATCCTCATTTGTTTGATTTCTTGGTCCCCAGTTAGTGGAACTCTTGGGGAAGGATTAGAAGGTGTGGCATTGTTGGGGTGTGTGTTCTCCTTGGAGGCGGTGTGTCACTGCTTTGAGGTTTCAAAAGACCAGGCCCGGCCCAGTCTCATCCTCTCTCTGTCTTCGGATCAGAATGTACAGTCTCAGCTCCTGCTCCAGCACATGCCTGCCTGCTGCCCTGCTCCCACCATGATGATCATGATGGACTGACTCTCTGAAATTGTAATCGAGCCCCCAATTAAATGCTTCCTTTTGTAAGTTGCCTTGGCCATGGTGTCTCTTCACAGCAACGGAGCAGTAACTGAGACTCCAACTTTCCCCATAATGGCTGTACTGGGTTACAGTCCTACTAGCAGTAAATAGGGTTCTTGTCTTGCCCCAGTTGGAAAATTTCCGATAGCTCTATGTGTGTTCATGGAGGTGCGACTTTCCAGTGGCCTCACAAGGATTGCTCTGGGGTGAGGCTCTTCCCTCTGGCTGCAGGAAGGAAGTGTGGAGTTGGTTAGCAGGCTGGGTCCTGACTTGCCCCTGTGTATCATAGGCAGATTAGTCTAGGGAGTGCTCTTTGTCTTCTCGGCAAGTTTACGGAAGGCCTAAAATTAGTGTGTCCCATTAGGACGGTCAGGAGAGAGTGGATGGGCAGTGTTGGGCATGCTGCAAGTGCTTACCCGACGGCCATCTTCTTCATCTGCGGCTACGAGGAGAGAACAGGCTCTATCTGGAGAGAAGCAAATGCTAGAGGCCTAGGGTAGGCATTAGCCACCCACCAGGGTTTAGCTTAGTCCTTGGAAAAAAGGGTAGAAAGTACCTCGCTTTCTAGACTTCTAGAAGTCTCCTTAGTCATGTGACATCTGTGGAGGACCATCTATAAGACACTGTTCCTGGCACAGCCGGTTCTTCAGAGTGTTGAAGTCAAACGAAAAGCCAGACGGGTATCAGTTAAGGGATCAGGCATGGAGACGCATATCTGTTTCCCTGTCACTTGGGAGACCAAGGCAGGAGGATTCAGAGATTAAGGTTGGCCTGGTTCTAGAGTTAAAAAAGGAGGGGGAACCCAAGAAAGGAAGAGGACAGGCCAAGTGCCTTGCTTGGTCTCTCTTCCCAAGGAGCTCAGCTCTTACAGCCTGCCCACTACAGTTAGACAGGCAGATACACACACCCATCCCCTCACCTATATACACATGTGTGCGCATGTTCGCGTGCGCGCACACACACACACAGACACGCAGGCACCCCTATACACATGCACATGAACACACACATACGCATACACTCACACGCGCACAGATGCACTCACCCATATCTGCCCCTCCCCTCCCCCTACTGTCTCCTTCTCATAGTACCATCACTACTGCAGCTTTATTAAGGCCTAAGGAAGGTTCCCTTGGTCCATGGGTGAGGGGAGGGTGATAAAGGTGGGAGAGTGGAGTCTACTTTTATTGGGAAAAACCATAGTTTCGCTTTGGTTTGTCCACACTAGTGGTGTGGGCTGTCTAGTTTGCAGCTGAGTCCGCTGAACCTCTCTTTTCTCATCTTGTTTTTGCCAAACATCTCAGCTGCTGTCTTGTGGAAGGTTGATTGATTACCATCAGTGCTTTATGGTTAGTGTCCACCTGCTGGATCTGGCGAAGGAAGACTTCCGTGGGGAGCAAGGTTTATCAGGGAGCATACAGGTTTTGCTGTTTCTTCTCTCTTAGCTAAGTCCTTTCTTTGCCCCAGCTGATCAGAATTTTTTCCTCTGTGGCTTACACACAAGAGTTGTAGACAGTAAACACTGTGACCTTTAATGACTCCCTGGGCTTGCCTTTCTCATAGTGACAATAACAGGAGATGAGGGGGCATTCAACTTCCACGATTGTTTTATTAACTGCCTGGCACTAATGAATCCACTGTCCTGAATATCATTAATTTTCTAAACAAATTGTGCTGTGAGCACAGTAAATCTTTCAAGTTGTAATCCTGGAGTTGCTTGACCTGACCTATGTATTTGTAGGAAGTGAATGAGTGGGTCTTAATAAATTATGGCCTTTTGTGAGCCTAAAGAGGGCTTTTTCTGAGTTAATTATGTCCCGGGGAGCAGAGAATGCCATCTCTAAGTCAGACAGGGTGTTCACCATGTCTCTGTAACAAGGATAATGGTGCTAAGATTTTAGAATAATTGCATGTGGATTTGGCTTTGAAGTTAAGTGGGTTCAGTGCTGGCAAGACTGCTTACTCAACTGCATTGTTCTGAGTGTCACTGTGTCACCAGCACAGTGGATGTGGCTGAGGATGACAGAAACTGACATAGGTCCTTAGCTGTGAGGCAGTGCTTGACAGTTGTAACCTCTGCTGTAAAAATGGTGGCTTCAGGAGCAACATCAGGATGTGACTGTAGAAACTGTGCATCTGAATGTGATATTTCGGACAAAATCAATTAGTTTTTGTGAGAGTTAGCCACTTGCTGCTGGATGCCTCGCTGTGCAGGTGACAGTGGTGTGGGGGGAAAGTACTGTCTTCCTCTGATCTCACAGGCTTAACCTGCCCCTTCTTGGATCACCAACCAATGGTCCCCTCACTACTGCAGTCACTTGAGAGGGTCTTTCCGTTCCCTGTCCCTCACTAGCGCTCCCCAAGACCTGTGGGCTCTGCTGCTCCTACTCACCCCTGGCTTTTGAAAAGTACAGATTGAGCAGTGCCTTTCTTCAGGGAATCTCTAAAGAGCCCATGCACGTCAAAGAGTATGCAGTCTGTAGTGACAAGGCCCGGTGCCTCTGGTCTCTACCTGCTTCCTAGATCCTCTCTGCTGACTGTCTTTCTTACCCACTGGTTTTTAGCACCTAGATAAACCGCGATTTGAAAGACCTTGCCTTTGCATCTGTACTGTTGACCCCAGACTTGGCCCTCTTTGTGACTTTCCACTATTGCAAGTTGGCTTAAAACAGCCATAAAGAAAGTTTCTTGTTTACTTACTGTCTGTCTGAAGGCACTGGGACAAAAGCATGCCAAGGAAATACAAGAAGTAATACAGAGCTGAAGCAGCAGGAAGAAGAGGGAGAAGTCAAATTGATCATTTCTGTCAAAACAGTCTTTAATCATCTTCCTGCCTGGCTTCTCCAGGGTCCATTTAGTTGGCTGTCTTTATCTTGTTGATGCAGTCAAAGTCTTTTTGGGTTTTACTCATTTGTTTACAGGCCTCTCAACATCTACCGCAACTGGATGCTGAGGTTCTGATCCACATTCATTGGGCATGCTTTCCACTTTGCTGGGGTCTGGGAAAGTCTTAGACCTTAGATCAAGAGAGCAGTTCAGATCTGGAGAGGTGGCCCAGTTGGTAAAGTATTTGCTATGTGGTCATGAGGACTTGAGTTTGAATTCTAGTACCAACATAAAAAAGGCAGATTGCTGTGGTATGCTCTGGGTAAGACATAGGAGACCATGTATCAGAAAACAAGGTGTAGACTGACTGAAGAAGACACCGGAGATTCACCCCTGGCCTCTCCATACACATGTATGTACACATACACATATACACACGTGCACACTCATGGACACTTGAGTGTACACACACACACACACACACACACACACACACACTAGAACAAGTGTGAGCAGTTGAGCAGCCGTCTGCTCCATAAGCCAGTGGGTAGTAATAGCTGTCAGCTCACATCTAGGTGATCCTGACATGGGAGTGAATGAGGTATGAATTGGTGTCTGGCATTAGCCATCCTGTTGTCCAGGAAGCCAGTTGTTTCTTTAACCTTTCCTGTCTTGGGTCTCTTGCTGGACAGAGTGCCTTTGTGATGCAGGCTGCCAGGAACCAGAAAGGCCACGTAGACTCCAGCCTTGGTCAAGGCAGCTCTCGTCAACTGGGCATGTATGATCCTGGCCAAACCCATTCAAATTCCTTTTCTGTATCTAAGATTTTAGTGAGTTTTGAAACCTTGACAGCTGGCCTTGGGAGCCCTCTGGCCTACAATAGGTGTTGACTGGAAAACCCTGGATTCTGCTTTGGCCCTGAAGTAGAGGCTGCAGGGATAATCTCAGGCTTGCTTCCCTGTGCCAGACTAGGCTCACAGTGCCACCCTGCTATGGCATCTCCGCCCACCCTCCTAGGAGAGGTGATGGATCCCTCATTGTAAGAAGAGGAAACTGAGGCCCAGTAAGCTTGAACAAGTTGCCATTGTGGTCCATCAGGAGCCTTTGAGAGTTAGCAGAGAGCTGTGTGGGCTGCCTCAGAGTTTGTCCTATGCACTCTAGGTTGGAATAGCAGATATTTCCCAGGGGACATTCTTGCTCAGGTGGTCAGCTAGACCTGGCTCTGTTGAGCAATCCTTCACTCTGAAATGTTCCCTCTCTGTTCCTCCTTTCCCTTCTCCAAAAGTGGGGTGCAGTATGTGGAGACTGGCTGCAGCCCACAGTCAAGCTCTGCCACAGAGGCCAGTGTCCTCTCCTCACTGTCTGTCCTTCCCATTTGTCTCCTTTGGTTAGGTCTGTCTGTCTGCCTCTGTCTATGTGCATAATGATCTATCTACCTATCCTCTTTCTGGCTTTGGTTTTGAAGCAGTGTCACTCTGAAGCCCAGGCTAGCCTCCAGCTCTCCCTGAAGCCCAGGCTAGCCTCCAGCTCTCCCTGAAGCCCAGGCTAGCCTCCAGCTCTCCCTGAAGCCCAGGCTAGTTTCCAGCTCTTGCTGAGCCCACTGCTTGCCTCTTGAGAGCTGGGATTGCAGCAGTGAGCTTTCTTTTCCACCTTCCTGCTCCCCACTGGCTCCTGTAATTTTGTTTCACAGACATGCCTGAAATGCATCTTGATTTGTGCATTTTGAGAGATTTACAGCCTTGCATTTTGTTGCCACGAATTCTTTCACTTTGCAGGATTTGGTTACAAGTCTGTTTTGCAAGACCTGGCTTTTCTTATTTCTTCCATCATTAAACTTTAATATTTCCCCATTTCTGCTCTTTTATAGAAATTTGTATTTCATTTTTTAGGGTGTAATAACGGGCCTTTGGTGCCCTGCAGTTTGACTTCCCGTCGGATCTATTCCTAGAATCATACATCTGTGGGGTACAGCGTGCTTTTGTTTCCTTCTCTGAGGCAGGTCTGCCAGTGGCAGTTGTGGGAGTTCGTGCACCTCAGTTACTTGCCTCTCGGAAAATCAGTTGTGAGAGTTAGCACATCTCTGTTGATTTCCTCTCGGAGATCAGTCGTGAGTGCCCACCAGTGTCGGTCGGCCTCTGTTCTTCCGTTCCCTGACCTTCACCCGACTAGTGTTTAGTTTTAGGACTCTCTACCTAAGTCTCAAAAATTGATGAGGTTTTCCTGAACAGTGTGTGTGTGTGTGTGTGTGTGAATATATAGGGCAGGGGTCTGTGTGTTGACAGTGCCTGCATGCACAAGTCTGAGGATAACCTTGGCTATTGGTCGTCAGGTTCCTACTAACCTCTAGTTTAAGATCGTCTGTCGTTGGCCTAAACTTGGCCATGTTGGTCAAGCTGGCCCACCCACAGGCTTCCAGGGATCCGCTTATCTGCCACTCAAATGACCACTGTACCCAGCTTTGTACTTGAGTTCTTGGGATCCAAGCCAGTCCTTCTGTTTTAAAGACTTTTCCCCAATTAAGCCATCTGAATACCTTTGATTTATACAAACCATGTCTAGAAACACTTATGCCTTAGAATTTGAAATGAATTAGAATATTTATTAAGTTAAATATAACAACAAGCAAATTTCATAATATCTAGATATCCATTGTATAGTTGTGCATGGGTGGTATGCATGTTTGCACACCTGTGTCTATACATGGTTATACATATGTGTGTGTGTGTGTTGTGCATGTATGAAGAGGCATGCACGTAAAGGCTTGAAGTTGGTGGGTATTTTCCTCAGTCATGCTCCATTAGGCAGAACCTCTCACTGAACCTGCAGCTCACCAGTTCCAGCTAGTCTAGCTAGCTGGCTTGCCAGTCTTTCCTTTCTCTGTGCTGGGATCTCAGGATCATGGCTGCCAAGCTTCATGTGGGCTTTTGGGATGGAAACTCCTGTTCTTGTGCTTGTGTGGCAAGTGTTTTATTCACCAAGGTGTCTCTCCAGCCCGATTCACATTCCTAATGAAGTAACTGTTTCCAGCACAGCACATTTAGTAAGAAGAGTAGCATTGTTTACTTAACTGTAGCTATTGTGGTCTCAAGGCTTCTGCATTCATCCTGTCTCACGATCATTTGTTGTGTGGCGCTTCATCTCAGTTGCTAACCTGAGAGAGAGAACCTCAGTTGAGGAATTAACCCTACCAGATTACACTATGGGCGTGTCTGTGGAGAACTGCTTGGTTAATGATTGATGTAGGAAGGCCCAGCCCACTGTGGGCGGCACCATGCCCAGGCTAGTGGGCCTGGGCTGTATAAAAAAGATGTCATTGTCTTCCTCCTCCTTATGCTCCACCTCCACCACCACCTTCTCTTCTTTACGGTAAGGGCTGGATAGCTGGTGTTTGAACAGATGGAACACTTAGCATGCTATCCCAGGGTTCCAGGGGTTTGCTTTATTTTATTTTACTTTATTTATTTATTTATTTATTTTTGTGATACCACCAGGCATTAAGCATGGAAGGATTTGGGAATGCTCAAACAGGTTTTTAGTTCATGAATGTATGTGTTTTTTTGTTTTGTAAAATTTTAGAGGAGGAAGGAATGTGGAATGGAGCATATCTCAAGTTGTGTGCAAGTAAGCTGTGAGACTTGCTTTGACGGCATGGCTCAGGTTTAGGGTCCTTAGGATGTTCTTCAGGTTATAATCATGGGCCTTGGATTTTCTCTTGAAAAGCCCTGCATCTGGAGTCACAGGTAGTTGTGAACCTGATATGGGTGTTGGGAACTGAATTGGAGTCCTGGAAGAAGCCTTTCTAGCCCTGGCCTTTCCTTTTTACCAGATGGTAAAGTTGACTGCTGGTGTTCTGGCTTGGCCCCACATACTTAGACACCTCTAGGCACTAACACACCGAGCAGTGGAGGGGTGAGTTGGAGACACCAACACACACTGGCCAGTCACACTAGATCTGTTGTTCTCCGCTACCCTGCCTCTAAAGTTCTGGCTTGCTGGTAGGCCCCTCTCTGGATACTGCTGCTGGCACTCTTGTGATCCAGATAAGGATGTCAGCTGCATTCCAGGCTGAGCCAACCTCCAGGGCAGCAGGTTGGATTTGTCTTTTTGGCATGTGAGACATTATAGGTGAGGCCTTGGCTGCTGATTTTTTCATGTGGTGGCCTGAGATTGAATTAAGATGATAGGGAACTTTGGACCTCTTGATTTTTAGTCTTTGTGATTGAGTTAGATTTGCAGAAATATCATGAATTGCTAATTTAAAAACCTTTCTTTTCTTTGTAAAAATGACTCAGGCTAATTATAGAAATTGAAAAAGTATAAGAAAGCATAGTGCTAAACAAGTTTCTATTCAGGGATAATCACTAAAAACATTTTGTTGTATTTGCATGTATTTTGTATGCATAATTAAGGTCCTTGTGTGTAAATTTTGATTTCTGTTTTCTCTCCTGCATTGGTTGCAGCACACTACAGGGGTTTGCATGGGTTTCTTATAACTGCTGTAACGTCTGTCTTCCCACCTGCCAGAGTGGCTCTTAACAGCGTGAGTGGCTAGAGACCTGAGTGCCAATTCAAGATGCAAGCAGGACTGACCCTCAGCTGCCTGTAGGGTTAATTGTTGGCTCCTTGCTTCTGCTAGCTGTGGCATTCAAGGCTCATTCAGAGTATTGCTGGGGTTTTTTGTTTTTGTTTTTATTTGCAGTATTGGGATTTGAACCCACGCCCAGGCTTCAAGCATGCTAGACAAGCACTCTTTCTGAGCTGTTATCCCCAGACTCTTTATTTATTTATTTATTTATTTAAACTGTGTTTCTAATATTGAGAACGGTTCTCACTAAGTTACACAGACTAGGTTTACTCCCACTTGGCCTGAATCTGTGCTGGCTTGGTCTCAAGGTTGTTGATAGTATCTGCAAGAGGGCTTGTTCACATAAGGTTCCCTTCGCAGCTTTCAGGATAGGGCTTGCCATTGATAGGCTGTTGTTCAGATCTGTGAGAAGGGCTCTGAGGCTGGCCTGTGTAGACTCAAATCCCAGAGCCCTCTCACACATGCCAGATTACCTTGAGCAAGAACCTTGGTTCTCGGCCAGTCGTTTTCTGATTGAGAAGTTGAAACACCTGCATGCCTGAGTTGGTTTAGCCTTTGATGGGGTGAGGGTGTGTGTGTGTGTGTGTGTGTCTGTATTACACTACTTTACATGCTTAGTGTAGTGCCTAGCTCAATTAAGGATTAGCTGTTATTGCAGTTTTTTTATTAAAAATTCTGCATAACATGATTTTTATTTTAATAGCTTAATATTTTCATGAGTCAACCACATTTATTTACCCAATTTCCTTTTGTTGGCAAGAAGTCTTTCTGTTTTTTACCTCACGCATAAGGCTACCGTGGATGTCCTTGACTGTCTAGTTTTGTTCTGTGTCAGTTCTGTTTTCTACTGTAGAATTTGCGAAATGGAATTGTGGCTTCAAACGGTGAATGTGATTTTTTAGCTTTTTAATCAGTGTGGTGAGTGGCCTTCCAGAAGGCTTCCACCTGCTGAGTTCCTGTCGGCAGCTGAGAGCTGAGAGAGCCTGTGGTCCTATCAGCTGTGGAACACTGGCCCTTCCAAGTCTAAATTAGTGTAGACACTGCTGGCTCTTCTGAAGTTGTCCACTGTTAGGGCTGGGTGTGAGTTTGCAAAGGGACCACTGGCCTTCTGTTCTGAAATGGAGTCCTGTTCTGCTATGTCTCCGAGCTTCAAAGCCTGAAGGCTTCCAGAGACTTCATAAAGTCTGTGAGGGTGAGTGTTTTAGAGAGCACACGCTAACAGCAGGGTGACTGCAGGCTATAGTTTTGTTCTTGTTTTCAGACTTGGACATTTAAAACTCTGCTTGGTGGTACTTGAACAGAGAACCAGTTGACTTAGCTTTGTGCTAAAGCCATGTGAGGTCCTGAGGACTGGGGAGAGGGCAGCCATGTAAACCAAGAACCAGCTTCCTGCCTCCTTTCCTGCAGTGATCACAGACTGTAGCCTGGGCCACCCTCATCCTGGCTTCTGGGTCATGGAGGAAGAGTGGGGATCTGAGCCTGACCCCAGGGCCCTCATCAGAGGCCCATTTGCCACAGTGCTGCTCAGGCCATCGAAACTGGGTGGGCTTATTCTCCCCAGTTGTGATTAATATGAAGGTACAGTAAATCCAATAACTTGCCTGAAAGGAATTCAGTAATAACCAAGCGGGAGTCTTTGCCAACATGAAGACCTTGGGGTAGAATCATCATGGCTTAGTCAGGACACCCCAAATGCTACCTCACAGACTCAGGATGACTAGGTCTCCTGACTAGTGAGAAGATGGGAGGGAGCAGAGGTGCCAAGGAATGCCTCTGTCCATCGGCGCTGGCCCGGAGGAAGAACCTCTGTAGGGAATGTGTGTACGCTGCCTTCTTGGTTTCAGAATCAATCTCTGCTGCTTTAAACTCCTCATTTGGTGGCAGTTTGCTTCAAAGCTCATATGCCAGTCTGTGTTCTAGACAACAAAACGACTCCTCTGACCAAGTGCCAGCCCAGTGGCAAGAAGGCTTCTAACCACCCTGTGCTTGCTTTGTTACACTGCCACACGGGGTTGGTGGCAGGTGGCACTGGTTTGAGCATTATTTGTTCCATGTGTAAGTCTTTTCATCCTCTTTGGTTTTTGGCTTGGGCAACTGAGGCCTGGGAAGAAGCAGTGGCAGGACAGAGTCTTTGCTGCTTGGGATAAGTAGGCAAGGAGCGTCAGGCAGCAGAGCTACTCCTTACTCTACAGGCCAGCTGTTGTCCCTGCCACCTACTCCACCAGCTTCTGCTCATGAAAGCTGAATACCCGAAATCAGTGGGCCACTGAGTTGTTCCCCAGACACAGTAGCTGGGCACATGGTAGCCAGTAAGCCAACTTAAGTAGACAGTGGACCTGCTGAGGCTGAAGGCTATTTGGGTCTCTTCATTCAGATTTCCAGCCCACTCTTCTGACTTGGCAGTTTTGGCCATATCTTCCTTTTGGAGCCAATGTAAACTATGTGTTTTCTGAGTGGTCATTGCCTTAGAACAGTGAGGTCACTCCAGTTCTTATGTTGCCCAGTGGAGTATGGATGCCTTGATCTGACGTTTGTGGCTGTCAGAAGAGTCCATTGCCTTCTTTCTAGTCTTGCTTCCTAATCCTGCCTTCAGTATCTTAAATCTCAGAGCCTTACCAGTCTGCTCCACAACGCATGGGAGTCTGGGCTCTTGTATTGAGTGTGACTCCTGATTCACCAGCGCTGCAACTAAAGGGGAAATATGGCAAGTGGTAGAAATTGGCCAAAAGTCTGGGATGTTCTTATGTGTGTATTTGTGTGTAAGTGTGCATATATTTATACATCTGTGTATATGTATGTGTGTATATGTGCATGCATATGTATATGCATGGCTCTGTATAATTCAGTAAAATGGGAAATATATAAAGTAGTGTTGTTTACCATCAGGTCAGTGAATTCACGTTAGACTGTCCATTCTGTCTGAGCCACCAAAAGACGGATGGCCACATCAGTAAACCAGGCTACAGCAGAAACAGAATTAGCCATAGCCAAACCAGAACCCTAGTGACAAATCAAATGTTTACTCCTAAAACAGAACATTGATAAGGCAGGAAAAGCGGTGCATTAAAGTTAAGGTTTAGCTTTGAGTTGGGGGTCTGTTTGGTTCCATTACTCAGTTACTCTTCTCAGGTTCTCCTGACCTGTGTTTGCAGTGGAACCCTTCTGTTTGTGTTTACAGGCCCCACCCTTATTATGCCTGGCTTCCCTGAAGTGGGGGAGGGGCATACTAATCTTGAATGTTTCTGGGGTTTTGGGGACCATTTTTGGCTCTGCACTCTGGGACTTTTTCCTTGAATATTCTTGAGACAGTGCCATTCCCCCTTCTTTTCTTTTCTCCATGTTTTTATTTCAGAATCTCCTGTTTCCTCACTCTCTGTTTCCACTTCCTTCCCAGTCCGGCTCAGGGTCTTTTATTTTACAATAGTGACTGTCGGTTACAGGAAACAGGAATGTCCTCACGCCAGTCTAAGTTGGCAGAAGGTTGCTGAGGAGTCTCAGGAATGCAGGGAACAAACTCAGCAGTCTGCTGGGGGTGTTGGTAGGAGGCCCCCAGCTGGGGCTGTGTCTCTGCGACAGATAGGGCAGCACACTGGCCGCCCTTCACCTGTTGCTTGGGGAAGGAAGCCCTTGTCAGCCTTCTCAGCATGGATGGGAGTCAGGCTGGGTAGCTCATTTTCAGACATCTCTTACACGTTCACTTCTAATTTCCCAACAGGAGTAACTCAGGCCACACTGACTGGAAATCAGTTGACTGACATCAGTGAAGCAGTGGTTCCTGAGTTTGAAGAAAAGGTAAAAACTCTACTCATTCTTGGGGGGATGGCAAACGTGCCCCCTCTCTGCTGGGCCTCTTCTTGCTCATCAAAGACCTTCCTCGGGTGCCTGCCAGGGGCTGGTTTTGAATTAAGGGTGCACAGAACGGGGGTCAGAGGTGAGGTTTTAAACTCACTGGCTGTGCCCACCCGCTTGGCACACTTGTCCATGTGAGCTTCTAGGCAACTCACTAAACAGCTGCACGTGACCGTCTCCCTAAGAGAACATTGTACTTTAAACTGGCCAGACGTTTCCTTTTCTCAACGTTTATGCTCCTGCTCCTCATCCCAGAGCAGCTTCTGATGCAGCCAGCCATCTTCGTGGCCGCTGTACCTTGGTAGATGAGTCCTAGCCCTTCCTTGGTGACTACAGGCGCAGCAGTCCCTTGGGTCTAGAGTACTTACCTGCTTGTTTGCAGTTAACTGTGCACACGGCGTCCATGTCCATTTTCCTTCTCGCAGCCGTCTTGAGAGACAGGCAGGCAGATGGTAGCCTTTCATTGTGAGTGAGCAAACAAGTTCAGAAGCTCAAGGCTTGCTCTGAGGCCACAGGTCAGTGTGGAGATCATCTGGTTTCTCAGTTCTTTGTAGGCCGCCTGGGTCCCACCCTTTCCAACCTCAGGTTCCTCTCAGGGGGTTTTGCCCTTCTGTGTACCCTGCTGTTTCTCCACTGCCAGCCTGGCACCTTTCCTCCACAGTCAGGATTTGATCCGTCTCCTGATCCCTTCCAGTAGGCATTGAAAGTGTCCTTTCCGCTTGGGGCTTATGTAAACGCTCGAAGTAAAATTGTTTCATATGAGTACTGCATGGGCACACTTCATACGTCAACTGGAAGACAGTGTCTAATCAACTTGATCCTGCTGCATCTGATGATGTTTTCTTTTTCCTTTTTAAAATAATTGCAAATGATCCTGTCAATCAAGGTGGCGCTGCACACTGAATTTGCCATGTGGCATTGTTCAGCTAAATGGAATTTCTAAAAAAAGAAAATCAACTTTTACTTAGAAAGCAGATTGTCAACTAACATTTGATTTGTCCTTTGATGGTGAAGTTGGAAAACAGACGCCACAGCGCGAGGCCAGGTTGTGGTCCAGAAGGAGGCAGATTAGCTTGAGAGCAGGATGCAGTTTCAATGAACCATTGTTTCCTGAAATAGGCTGACCTTTCCGGTTCTTCTCTCCGAAGGTCTTCCTCTGTTTTTGATACCAGTTGCCGGTGGGACTGAGCAGGAGTCCTCTGAACAGGGCCTGAAGGTGAAAGCTGCACGGCTCATCACTGATAGCAGCACTCTTTTACTGGGGTGTTTGCATTGAGAAGTCACCCAGCCTCCCGTGATGCTGTAATTGAGAATGTATCAGGCTGTGTACTTCCAGTTGTAGCATAGAACAAATTTTAAAAAGTTTTCATTGTGTGTTTCTACTGTGTACTCTGCTGTCACATGAGGCTTTTTCATATAAGTGAGTATATGACCCTCCCCACATCTCTCCACTGTCCCCTTTGACCCCTCCTGCCCGTCATTCCTTCTTCCCCTTGGCAGTTTTACCTCACTTTCATGTCATTCATTTTATATATATATATATATATATATATATATATATATATATATGCACATGCACACACACACACGTCACTTTATGTATCTCCATGAAATCTAGGAAGGACAAATGAGAGCAAACTGAAATTTGTTTTTCTCAGACTTTTTTAAGCATAAATTTGCTTAATATGATTATCTCTGGTGGCATCTATCCCCTTGCAATTGACATAATTTTGTCTTTTATGGCTGAAAACATTCCATATCAATCAGTTTTTTCTATCCATTTCTCTTGTTGTTAGATACCTATAGGTTTTTGTTTTCTAAACCTTAAAGGTCTAATACCTGTGATGCTGAGGCTGCCCCAGAGGCAGCCTGTGCTCCTAGTTGACTTGGTCTCATTGGTTGCACCCCACCTTGAGCTGGCCCAGCAGCAGGGACAATCCAGTCACTGTCAGAGGAAAGGACCAGAGAAAGGGGGCAGTAATGAGAACACCTTGATCATTTCCAGGGACTCCTTTGGGCCCTGTAGGCTTTTCTGTTTCCTATTCAGCAGTTAGGAAGTATGGCTATGACAGATCCTCTCTCCCCTCCATCTCAGCCAGGCACACAGTAGTTAACTTGCTTTTCTTTTCAAACCAAGGCTTAGAAGGTCTTCGTCAGGTCACCATCTCTCCCTTCCTTCCTTCGATTTCTGGATGCCTCAAAGCTGGCTCACACTCACCTATCACCTTCCCATAGCCAAACAGGTTCCTGGTTGCCTAGCTGAAGGCCAAGACCTGTCAGCTGGCAGCCCGACACCCCTTCTCTATTCTGCCCCTCCCTTTGGGCTGAGAATTAAGTAACAATACATCCATTGTCCTTGTCCCCCTCTCCTTCGCCTGCCAGCGGCCTCCTCTTGCACTTGGATTGTATCTTTAACCCTGTGAAAAGGACAGTGTGGCCTGAAGGCTACTATGACTGATTTCCTAATTCAACAAAATAACCGTCAGACTCTCAAGGATGTATTGTATGGGACCACTGTTGTTCTGGGACAGGATCGGGGGTGGCTTGTTCCTAACAACCCCAGAACTTCAATCCTGGAACTCAGGTGAATCATGATTTCATATGGAACCTTCCTAAGTTCACAAGCAGTACATAGTGAAATAACATCCTGACACTTTTTCCATCCCCGAGTGGTCCTCTTCCCCAGATTTTTGGCATAAGAACGTTCAGTAGCGTTGTAACTCAGGAACTCATCAATGATTTTAAGCTGGTGATAGAAAAGCCAGACACCTTCCAGAGGAAGAAGACAAGCAAAGCTAGCATGTGCAGCCCTCCTGCCAAACACACTCTGTCCCTAGCGTGGCTCTTTATATCTTGACCTTGACCGTTCTCTGATGAGTGTTTACACATGCCCAGCACATCTCTGAAAAGCACCCTCCCGCTTCTTGATCTAACACCCCATCTTCACAGGCTTCCTGTTCAAAGTAATGAACAGAAATAGTAAAATTCCAGCTGTAGTTTTGGTGGCCTTTAATGAACACAGCTGTTATACGATCTTAAATTTGAAATATGACTGGTAAATCACAGCAAAAAACGACCACGAGATGCCACACAAGGAGATCTACAGGTGTCGCAGCACTGCGGTTGAGTTTATGACTAGGATCCCTAAGGGCTTAGAGATGGGCCTCTTCCTCACCTTTAGAGTAGAAAGTCATGTGACTTTTATGGTGGGTCTTAGAGGAGGACTCCCAAGTGTGTTAGACAGAAGGGGGATAGGTCTGTCAAGATGGCAAGGTAGATAGTTGTGGGGGCATGCGGGGTGGGGCATGAGCTCTCGAAGGTGGGTAGGAGCTAGACCGTGGAGGGGACAGGGTTATATAGGAGTTTGGCTTCTCTAATTCTGTAGCTAGCAGAACACTGTTGTAGAATTTATACTAGTGAGCTCTGGGTCGGATTGCTCTATGGAATGTAACTGCCTTCCTAAGACCCCCTGAATGGCAGCAGTGTCCCATCCTGTGTCCTGTTTTTTGTTTTTTGTTTTTTTTTGTTTTCTTTTAAGTATAGAATAGAGTTTATTCAGGGCATGGGAAGGGGAGTTAGGGTAGTAGAGACAGAGAAAGGCCGGGGGGGGGGTGGGGGGTGGGGGTGGCCTTGAGCACATGGACAGAGAGGGGGGAAGGGAAATAGGGAAAGAACAAGAGAGGAACAGGAGAGCCCACCCCATGTCCTTTAGTCTATTGTTAATTTATTGTGTGTGTTTGCACTGGGATGGGCATGTGCTGTGGCTTGTATGGAAGCCAGAGAACAGTGAGGGAGTTGGCTCTCTCCCAGCATGCAGTTGGCAGGGGTCAAGTGCAGGTTGTCAGGCTTGGTGGAAAGCACCTTTATCTGTAGAGCCATTTCTCCATCTCTCTCTCTCTGTTCTCATGGATGTGAGACTCAGAATTCAGACTCCCCATTGTGAGGCCTGACTCCAGTTTTGTGACTTAACCAGGAAGATGAGATGCAGCTAAAATGCAGAGGTCCAGTGGGTGCTCTCTCTCAGCACTACTAGCCAGGGCTGCTGGGCTGGGACATTCTGGCTTCTAGTTTCCTCAGATCTTAGGAAATGTACTCTAATGATGCTGTGTCAGCAAAATCTTGAATTCTTAACAGTTTCTAAGTGCTGGGAATCTAGATGTTTAACGATCAGTTATTGCTCGCTTGGTTTTCTCATTATTAGTCTGACAGGTTGGTTTTTGACCCTGCATATCGAATAATGCACATTTATGCCAGTAATATTTTCATGCTGAAGAAGTTTCCAGTGACTATACTTTCAAACAGGAATAAGGTTTAGATGAGTCATCTGTATCTTCTGCTGAAGACATTCACATCTCCCGTATCTGCTGCTATAGTGATTTTGAAGTTTGCCCTATATCTTTGCTGGTAAGAGGAAATGAGGGGGATGGGCAGGTATGGCTTGCTTTACCCTGCCCCTATGAGCAGGGTTTCAGAAGGGTTCCGGTACGTTTTCCTACCTCAGGCTTGAGAGAGCAGTGGGCTTAGGGGAATGCACAGGTTAGGCACCTGTTTTGGCAACCTTAACGATCAAAGATCAGACCAGAATTCAAGGCTGTGGGGATAGAGAAGAGAGGGCACATGAGAAGTTGTATCAGGAGGAGGGGGTGACGAGTGGCAAGGATAGAGCTTCTGTATCTGGGGTAGCACAGAGGGGAGGTCAGGGCGTGTCCATGCTTTCTGCTTCAGCAGTATTAACAAGAGGAACAGGCTGACACAGGTCAGATGGGAAGGCTTGAAGTAGCAGGTGTTCTCTCCCACTATTGCAGACAGACATGAGACTGTGGATGAGCTGCTCCGGGGCCAGGTCCGCACTCAGCACATGTAGGACCTTGAAGGTGCATCAGCACTGTGTAGCACTGGCAGTAGGAGTCCTGGATGGGAATTTGAGGGAGAGGGAGGCAGATCAGAATGGACTTTCCCTTTCAAGGACTCCAGCTTTCCCTTATGTGGGGTGCAGTGAGTTCAGGTGCTAGGTTTAGTACTGTAGGAGCCTGATCAGCCCCCTGATGAGTCAGTCAGCAGCAGTGGGTGGTGGGCAAGGCCAGGGACCAGACAAGCTCTCCTTGACTTATTGATAGTGACTGCACGGAGGTCTGAGTGGTTACATGCCATGGCTAAACAGGAATGTAGGGAAGTCAGAGATGGTGGGAAGCCCACCTTCTGTTCCCTAAAGCCCCTTTGTTCTGTACAGTTTACTCAAGCTAGCCAGCTTCCATGTTCACTTTAGCAAGTCAGCTTAAAGTTTAAACCAAAAGAAGGTGTCTAAATTCAAGGCCAAATATGTATCCATTTGTTAATGACAAGTGAACTTTAGTAGTTCAAGGTCATTTTCTGATGAGGCCATTTTCCTTCTCCCACCCCTAGACCCACACTTAGGAAATCCCCATGAACTTGGTAAATATTTATAGCACCCAGTTCACTGCCTGTCTTTTGCAGAATATTCGATCTTTTTTGTTTCAGGAGCCTGGGGCTGCAGTGAAGCCAGATAATAGGCCTCAAGATATCACCAGTTAGCTTTGGTAGTGCTTTGATTCTATCTCTCCAGTGCTGCCTTTTTCTGGGCTGCTAACCACATCGGCCCCTCTGCTCTGACTGCCATGGGCATCTTCCTGAATGTGACACCTTTCAGGACCTCCTCTTCCTTGTTTCTACCTGATGCCCTCCTCTTATCCTCCTTTGTAATCAGAGAGAGGTCCTATATCACTGCCTGCCCCAGCCCCCTCCTGCTCCATCTCTGCTCACACATCTCTGCTCATACCTTTCACACAGCAGTTATTTATTGCTGTCTTCCTCAGTTAGAGCTCAAGTTCCAAGAGGCCAGGTTCCACCACCAGGATCAGATATCTCACACACCAAAGCTGCCTTGTATGCGGTGAATAGCGACTGTTTCCTAGACCTGTCTGTCTGTCTGTCTGTCTGTCTGTCAGTGGATCAATACTGGGCTGAGGGATGCTTCCAGGAAGTGTGCGTGTTCCTGCACAGTCAGGTCCCAGCATGATGGCTCATGACAAATGTCTGTTGAATGAATACATGAAGTGTGAAGCGAATTCTTCTCTGTCTTCATCTCCAGGTCCAGCCCTGAAGGTGGGCTGTGAGCCCCAGTTTCTTTATCAAGAAGGGCCTACATAGAGTTTTGGGGATAGGCAGTTTCTATTCTTTTTTTTTTTTTTAATTTTTAATATTTTTATTACATATTTTCCTCAATTACACTATTCTTTTTTAAAAACCACAGGCGGTCCCTCGTTCCCCCTTCCATTTTTATGTGTCTGCATCGTCTGGCTCTATAATTACTTACTATACTTTAGCTTAGAGGTGGCTTTTCATTTTAGAGGTTCTGCAGATGCAGGTGCTTGTGGTATTTAGCTTGTTCGTGAAGTCTGTGCCTGTCAGAACACACGGGCTGTAGTCATGTCTAAGAAGGAAAGGGGAGTGTGCCCAAATCTTGGTGCAAGGACAGGCTGGCAAGTTCTGGTCAAATGACATGTTCCTGTTTGGGGTACAACATAATGCATCAGCCACAGGTGAGACAGAGTCACAGGGTGATGTGCCATGCCTCTTGAGGACCTTATTTCCATCTGTGGGAAGTAACGTATAAAGGATGTTAAACATGAATAGTTTTTGGGTGAGAATGTAACAAGCTTATTAGTGAAGAGCAGGCTGAGAATATAACAAGCTTATGGGGAACCAGACTGCTCAGGTTGGACACTGACACATTACCTATGCGTGTTCTGGGCCCAGGTCAACTCTAGAACCTCAGTATTGGCTTCTTTTCTCTGGGATGAGGGCCAAATGACCATGGAGAGCTGGAGGCCTGAGGATGTTGTCAGGGGTCAGTGAGAGCCACAGAATGCCTCATCATGATCTGTGACAATATGCACAACAAGGCTAATGTTGCAGAGGGCTCCCTGACATCTGAAGGTGACAGAGCAGATAAGATGAAGTTTTAGTATTAGGCTGGTTGTGCCCCAAACCTGGCCTTTAAAAGGAGATGGTCACCCCATTCTGCCTATTTCAGATGGAGAAATTAGAGAAATGACTTAAACTTAATATGCGTAGTTGACTGGTCTACACCTATTAGTGAATTCTCCCCTGAACCTTGCCTTAGTCCTAAGCTGATGTATCATTAGCCAAGAGATGATCTGGTCTTGCTTGGTGTGCCTGCTATCTTAGTGTCTAACTGAATGGCAGATGAAGTTGAGGATACTATGGGTTTGAATAGGGGTTGGCCATTAAGGAGTGGCAGTGTCTGAGACAGCTGCTCCTTCACACATGTGATGTCCTTTCCATCTCAGAGGAACCTGTGCTTCAGGTAGAGGATGTTCCAGAGTAGAAAGGAGCATCAGCAGCTATGGGAGATGTCTCTGTGACCCAACTGCAGGATTTCTTCTGCAGTCTGCAGTTCATCTTCCTGACTCCTTAGGCCTCTCCTAGAGAGAGAAAGCTCCCCACCTCAAAGCTAGTCCAGCCCAGCTCCCTGTAACTTCTTATTGGTTCAGGGTCCATCTTTTAGGGCCACAACTTGACATTCAGCTCAGCCCTTGTTGATACACAATGCTTTGGATAATGGAAGGTGTGTAAGAGACCAGTCTGTGCTCAGGAGGTCCCCTTCAATACCCACATACCTCTGAGCCAAGACTATTTTCTCATAAACAGGAGAAACATGCAATTACAAGTTATTCTGGGAAATATGGCAATAACTCAAACTCAAAAGGGAGGGCTGTGGCTTAGTGGGCATGGCAGAATGAGAATTTAACAGTGTATTCTCTTGGGTAGCAGTTGGCTTACCTTTTTTGAGATGCATGGCCTGTGACAAGCTGGGCCTTGTGCTGCAGTAGACACCTCAGTCCTCTAGCAATTCCTTGTCCTACCTGAACAGGTGTTCTGTGGCTTTTCCACCCGTGCTTGCCCTGGCTGCTGGGCTGGTGTTTTCTCCCCATGGTACTTTTTCATGCACAGTTGTTTTGTCAGTACTCCCGCCATGAGAACTGATAGATGGGTACTTGGATTATACTCAGTGCCGTGGGTGTTGTTCTCATGCTTAGGTCCCTCGGGGCAGCTGCTTGCCCCGATTTTCAGGTGAGAAGCCTGAGGCAAAGATCTCTAGTGAACTGCTCATAGTGACAGGACTGCTGTCACTCATGATTGTCTACTGAGGGTTCCTTTCTACCTGCCCTGTCCCTTGCATAGCTGTCAGAGGCTTTGATGACCCACTTGTGGGCAGCCCTCCCTGCCCTCCCCCCATCTTCACAGATGCTGTGTTCTCGCTCATTTTCCTGTTCTTTTATCTCTTGCTGGTTCCTCTCAGCTCCCCAGGGTCCACGCATTGGCTGGCAGCAGAGCGTGGTTCTCGGATCCTGTTTTGGCCTGTGCATTCTCATCAGCTTTTTCAGACCACCTCTCATCTCCCATACCTCCTGAATCCAGACCAGCTTCTCCTTGAACAAGGCAGAGCCTTGTTCAGCTACCTGCTCAGGGTCTTGATGTGCTCTAATGGGGTCTCAGAGCTGACTCATGTGTTCAAGTATCTGTTTCCTTGTTTCCACTCTAGTGTCTTCTCCACCAAGGTCTGTTGCTCACAACACTCTTTAGTCTGTTTCTGTCTTTCTTACCAAGTTCCCCATCTATCAGTCTCTCTAGGTGCACCCAGCATGTGACCACATGTGTTCCCCCCCCTACACCAAGTCACCACACCATGCATGAAGGATTCATTAGAGTCATCACTGAGCCCTTGCTTCAGTCTTTGCCTCCGGGGAGTTTTCCCACAGAGCTATTGTACTATGTTGGCAGATGGCTTGTGAGTCTTCATCTTGCTCTTGTCCTGCTCCAGCTTTCTGACCTTTCAGCATGACACTTGAGTAAAATAAAAAAGGAAGGATCATGACTGTTTCTAAGTGTGCTGGAGAAGGAAATTGATTATAGACTTGTGGGAGAGTATAGCCAGAGGCAAGGACATCTGGAGAGTCTGAAGTGGACATGACTCAGAGCCCTGTGAGGAGAGGGGGAAGGGGATGGCAGAGGGGAGAGCAGGGAAACGAGGCACAGCGGCCAGGAGACCCAAGGGTACAAAAAGAACCAGTAGCCACAATGGTTGGATTATATAGGGATTATATATTATCCTCTGGGCTGGAGAAGTTTAGGGTAAGGGCTGGGGTATGCCAGCCAGGAGGGCCCAGTAATAGGTAGGGACTGAGGGATTGCAGGGAGAGGTGGCCAAGTCCACTTTGATATGTTAAATAGGCACCTCATCCCGGGTTTGAAGCCCTCTGCATCCTCACTGGTCTCTGGGTCATGCTAAGGTATGCCAGACGAGCCCACCAGGGGCTGATTCTGCTCTGCTGTCCACCTGGAAGGTTATCCCAGCAATCTTAACAGGCTATTCCTTACCTTCTTCCAGACTCTGCTTCAGGGTCACTTTCTCTGAAGCCCTCTCCACCATTCACCAGAAAGTTAGCAGCCTCCTGGAGGCTGGTGTCCATCTCACATTCCCTGTGAGTGAAGACAGCGCCCTACCGAGGGCAACAGTTTTTCCCCCCCGCTTAGTTCACAGCTGAATCCTTGCCCCAGTGTATAGTATAACTTAAGAAATAGTTGAACGAGAGGTATCTTTATCCCTAATTTACAATGGAATAATTGAAGGTCTAAGAGGCCAATGGTCTACAGGGTCACTGTCCCTGGAACTACTGGGATAGGGTTGAGACCCTGCCATGCCCTTAATTGCTCTGTATGTGCTGTCTGTTCTTGTTAAGTAAGGCCAGGCGCCATGCAGAGCAGCTGTGAGGAAGAAATGAATAATGCACAGGAAAGTACTTTGCAAACTTCAGTTGCTAAGAAATGTTACCCACCTAACTTATTGAGGATCCTGGGATTTCCTGTCAGCACTGAGTTCTATTGTGTTCTTGGATTTCTTCTTAGACATGACAGATCCTGGTTTGACAAATTGTGTGTTTTCTTGATTCTTCTGCCCTCATTGTGAGGTGTGCTTCTGTCTGTAGTTCTGATCCCCTCAGTCTGGTTGTGCTTGCCAGACCTCTGACCTGTCATTAGTAGAGGACAGAAGACAGAAGACAGAGGAGCTGGCACCTGCATGGCTGTCATTGTTTGTTCTTGTGTATGTTCCCGGGAAAGCACTTGTGTTAGCAGCGATGCTCAGTGGGAGTCAGGTTCCCCATCTTTCTCAGTCTCCCTAGTAGCCTGCCTGTCCCTGTCCCCTACTCTGTGGCAGAGTGGAGCAAAGTGATCTCAGTAGGAGCAAAAGGCTCCGGAGACTGTCTTCTCTGGTGCAAGAAGTGAGGTCTACACCGAGAACTGGCAGGCTTTCTGCCTGGCTCCTGACTCTCCATGTGTTGAGTGGTCATATGTAATTGCCACAGTCCTCAGCAACTTAATGTGGACCCTAAACCAGGCCAATTTGTGCTTGGTGGGCACATCTCCACCTGTTGGCCACCTTCATGCTGTTAGTCCTGGGCAAGTATAGTGATGGGCAGAGAAAGCTGCACTGACCAAGAGGCTCTTCGAAGGTGCCTAGACCTCACACTCATTCTGACAGGATGCAGCTCATCTTTTTTTGCCTCGCACCACTGTGCAATCTAGGCACCAACACAAAAAGCTAGGGTTTTCAATAAATTAAGTAACATTTCTTTAGTAGCCAAAGTTTGCAAAAAGCTTTCTAGCATATTATTTTAGACATCAGGGCAAGCCTGAGTTGAGATGGACTCTTGTCAGTAGCAAGTAAGATAGCCTGAAGATCTCACACTCTTCCTGCAGCCTCAGATCCTAAAGCTGATGAGCAGGAAATGCTGTCTATAGTGTTATGTAGATGATGGTTGGTTCTGGCCATTTGGAAGCAGATGTATGGAACCGCACCTGAGCCGAGCCGCAGGAGCTGGGTTGGAAGCACAGCTCTGCTTCTCACTGTGGGCCTGGGGC
Source organism: Mus caroli (assembly GCF_978045245.1). Taxonomy (NCBI): domain Eukaryota; kingdom Metazoa; phylum Chordata; class Mammalia; order Rodentia; family Muridae; genus Mus; species Mus caroli. The sequence continues at coordinate 12,186,183 of NW_028227266.1, forward strand.
CTGCAGCTCCTGCCTCAGTCTGTTTTCATGGCATAGTTGCATGCACGGTAGAGCACTGGTAGGGAGCCTGGGAAACAGTAGCTCCTGCTCTTAGTTGTAGTAACAGATGGGCTGGTTGCTTTAATCAGGTCTGAGTTCGGATCCTCAGGCAGTTATTTCCTCGTTAACTATTTCATCCATGTTTATTGTGGATTTCCACGGAAGTTGACTTTGTATTTGTTCCTTATAGTCTTTGAACTTGGAAAACTCACTGTACTTAATCTGACTGTCTTTCATCATCTAAGTAGTAAAAAAGGCAATCCTGCAGGACCGTGGCAAACATAAAACAAGTGCTTGTAAGCGGTGCACAGTTCATTCCTGCAGTTCTCTCTCTCTCTCTCTCTCTCTCTCTCTCTCTCTCTCTCTCTCTCTCTGTGTGTTTGCTGAAGAACTGCTTCAGTTGGGCTTTGCTCCTCCATTCAGTGCATGCCTGCTGAGTGCCTGTTACACACAGGCTTCCTGCCAGTCCGGGTGGCGGGGTGGGGGCGGTCATGTTACCTCCAAGGTACATTTGCAATACCTGAGAAGTCAAGGGTGGGAGGGGCAGTAGCAGCTGGCAGTACCTGGAAGAGGGTGCTCAGGGGGGAATACTGGATTCATTGTGGGTGTAGGTGCTCCAGTGTGTCAGCAGCCAAGGGTAATGCTGCTGCTCTGTGTGGGAGAGCCAATGGCACTGGGCAGTGAGAGGCCTGGGGAGTCCTGACTGTTGTGGGTGGAGCCTGAGTTGCTGATACTTCCAGGAGGGTGGAGCCTAGGACTCCTTAGGGCTCCATTCAAGTAGAGCAGTATCTATGGTGAGTGTTATTCAAGCTACTGAGGAAATGAGAATGTTTCTAGGAGACAAATTAAGACCGAAAACAGGTGAAGTTAACTTTATCTAAGCCCAAGTATCCAAAATATTACCATTTCAACATATAACCAGTATATAAACTTTTTAGTGAGGTATTTTACACTCCTCAATTTTGGTATTAATCTTTCAAAATTTAATCTATATTAAACACAGCTTGTTTTGGAGATTAGCCACATTTAAGGTTTTATAAGTTATGCCTGTATGGGTATGTGCAGTTGAGTACAGATATCTGGAGGCCAGTAGAGGGCATCACATTCCCTGGAGAGGGGATTGGCAGCAGCTAGAGTTGCCCTATGTAGGTACTGTAAATGGAACTCAGTCTCTGCAAGAGCATTGCTCACTCTTATATCCGGCTAATCCTCCAGTCCCTTCGCAGCATTTTAAATGCTCAGGCTTCAGTACTAGGCAGAGCTGAGTTTAGCAGGTCTGGGATGGAGGGAGTTGAGAGTAACCTTTGTTCTCCTCACCTGCTCTTGATAGCAGGAACCAACCTTTGAACACATCTGCCTAGCATATGGGAAAAGAAAACTAAGGGAGACAGGAGGATTCTGTCTCGTAGTTATGCAGTAACTTTTAAAACAAAACAAAGCTGCAGATGTGTTCAGAATTTCCAGCCTCTTATACAAAGACAGCCAGCCCTCTCTGGGCAGTAGGCTTCTGTGTGCTCCCACTGGGCAGTAGGCTTCTGTGTGCTCCCCACTGGACAGTAGGCTTCTGTGTGCTCCCACTGGGCAGTAGGCTTCTGTGTGCTCCCCACTGGGCAGTAGGCTTCTGTGTGCTCCCACTGGGCAGTAGGCTTCTGTGTGCTCCCCACTGGGCAGTAGGCTTCTGTGTGCTCCCACTGGGCAGTAGGCTTCTGTGTGCTCCCCACTGGGCAGTAGGCTTCTGTGTGTTCCCACTGGACAGTAGGCTTCTGTGTGCTCCCACTGGGCAGTAGGCTTCTGTGTGCTCCCCACTGGGCAGTAGGCTTCTGTGTGTTCCCCCACTGGATTCTGCTTTGGCCCATTGAGTACACTGGGTACTACAGGTAGTAGGTTGGCTTTGGTGTTTCAGGAACTCAACAAAGCAGCCTTCCTACCCACTCTACAGAGGAAAGTCAGATCATGAAACATTTAGTGCCTCACCTGGGGTCTTGTAACTACATGTGGCAGAGCTGAGGCTCAGCCCTGCTTACAGCCAGGCTCTCTCATTCCCCACTGTTTCCCTACTAGGATTCAGTGCCATATACATTATGATCTCTAAAGGGGGTGGGGAGGAGCTCATTTTAGAACATTACATACATACACAATATCTATATATGTGTATATGTGTGTGTGTGTGTCCCCATCGGTGTGCACATGTGTGGGAGAATAACATTATAGTCATAACCATAGCAGTTCCTCATCTCCCCCATACACCCACTCCTACCTCTAGCCACCTCCCATTGGCCACTTAGAAGGTTCCAGAGTTGGCCAATTGCCATAGGCTTCCATTGGCGGGGGTGGGACATAGCCTGTGAAGTCACTTTAGAATCAGGAAGAACTCAATGTTTATGATGTTTCTGGTTCTTTGGTTTGGGGAGCTAGAGGCTGTTGGTGACCAGCTGGTGGCACCAGCTTCCTTCCATCTTACTGGGGTATATATCAGGTATGTGCATGGTGACCTCCAAACTGGAAAAAAGGTCCATCAAAGAATGTGACAGTGCATATGTGTAGGGAAACCTAATGGGGGAGCAGTTACAGTAAGAACATGGGTTGGGCATAGCTGCTGGGGAAAGCCTGATGAGATGGCCAGCTTCGCCTCTTTTTTCCTCTCTGCAAGGGACTGGTGAAGCCATCAGATGTGGCCCCCAAGACAGCTGAGGGCAGGAAGGTGTGTGTGGTGTGCCCGGAGATCTTGTGGGTTGGCGGTGGGTTGTGCTACTCCCTCCTGGAGTATGCTAAGGTTCTGGAGGAATACTTAAATTCTGGCTCTATTCCATGTTCAGTGCAGAGAACATCAGCTTGTGGTAAAAGAGGCATTTATCACCATGGAAACAGCTATCAGTAACCTAAGAACACAAGCCTTGGTAGAGAAGGTCCTCCCAGGGTTGAAGGCTGCCTCTCTGTTCCTGATTGCCACCACATTCTGGTCCCTGATGTTGTCACCCAGGACACTGAGTAGCTTCTCTAGTTCCTTCTTTGTGCCTCAAGGAAGAGCTTCTCATTTCTGGGCAGAAGCTTGTCCAACCACAGAGGCTTCTCACGCTTCTCAGATTCTAGAATTGCAGGCCAGTTGGCTCAGCTTCTTTTTGAAGAAAGCTACCTGTTTCCAAAGACCTTGTGATGTCTACAAGGTACAGTTTTGGCCCAGAAGAACCCCTGAGTCAGTCGGGCTTACAGAGCAGTGCCCACCATATGGACCGCCTCTCCCTGTTGGGTCTTTTTCCTTTACTATAATTATTTCAAGCCTTGCTTGCCTTTCACCAGCTTCCTAATCAGCTAACTTTCTAGTTTACTTCCCAAACTAACAAGCAAGCAAAACCCCTAGAACTTCTGTTTCTTTCCAGTTCAATCTTTCCCCTGCTATGTCCCACCAAGATGGGCAGAACCATCCCTCCTCTGTCTTCTTAGGTTCGGACTTCACACCCCCATGTCACTTCCTGGCAGAATCACACTTCCTGTGTCTCCTCCAAGCATGCTCTTCCTGTGTCTGCTCCTGTGTTCCCAGGGTGGCCCCAGGTTCCTGTTCCTCTTCATCAGTTTCTTCCCTGTGCTCTTTCCATTGCAGGAACGTTTTTAGTTCTGCTCCTTCTCATACCTCTGCTAGACCCTCAAACAGTCTCTGACACTTTCTGGTTACCCTCATCCTTAAAATACAATCGGAAAACCCTTTCTGGCCATACAATCTCCCAGCAGAAATTCAAGTCAGCTCTCTGCACTTTGCTTTTCAAAATGTGTGCTATCTTTCTTTACAGTTTGGGAGACTATGAAGGTGTTCATGCCAACATGGAAATCAGCTGTGCCTTGAGTGTGTTTAACTAATTTTTTTTTTTTCATGGCAAAATTCTCTCAAAGAAGGAAGCAGCATTTACATTGCATTCTGAAGCAGGCTCTTAAAAGACGAATAAGAAATCGTTTGAGACATTGGCAGCTGCATGCATTTGTTGGTCACAACCCGTCTCATGTCCTGTTGAAATCTCCCACAGCAGGCGCTGTGCAGGGACTGACGGGGGCAGCTTGTATGGCTCTTGTTGTCTTGTCATCTTAGGAGTTACCTTGGCTTTCCTGGGTCCCATGATGAACATTCGCTTCAGTTTCTTTTCCTCTCTTCCATGTCTACTGACCCACAGCTTCCAGGATGCAGGTGTGTAAGCAGGTTCACTTTATCTGTCTCCCTTGCTGTGGTGACCTCCCTAGTCCTACTGAAGTCCCAGGCAGACTCAGCTCCAGACTCTCAGTTATCTCCGGGGTATTTCCATGGCAGCACCCATTCGGCATCCTTACACGTGGGCAGGTATGAACCAAGTTAACATCTTCTGGGGATCTTGTCTCCCCAGTACCAGGCCTTCCTCTTGTCCTCAAGATGTTTCTCATGATGGTGTCACTAGACAGCTGGTGGCCAACCCAGTGTCTCCTGACCTTGGATTCCTCTTCATTGTCACTGCCAAGTCCTCACTGGCTGCGTGTGATGCCAGTAAGGCCTACCCATTGGACTTCTGGCAAGCAGCTCCAACCTCTTCATCATGTTGGCTGCTTGATGTCTGAGACTCCAACACCTACTAGACCATTCCAGTTTTGCTTCTCCCAGGACACCCTGCTCACTGTGCCTCCCTGTGTATGCCAGGTTATTTTATTTTATTTTATTTTGCCAACTTGGCACAACTAGGGTCAGTTTGGGAAGAGAAAACCTCAACTGAGAAAATGTCTCCATCAGATTGGCCCGTGATTGTTGTGGAAGGGCCCATCTCAGTGTGGATGATGGTACCCCTGTACATGTGGTTCCGAATTACATTTAAAAAGCAAGCTCCATCTTCTCCAAGTTGCTTTTGGTCATGGTGTTCATCACAGCAGCAGGCAGCAAACTAGAACACTGTCTCAAGCCATCAAGGGCCTTTGCTGCCCTTGGAATGAAGCCCCTGCCTCACTAAGTTCATGGGAAGATCTGACTCCGTAGCCCCTGTGCTCCACCCACTCCTTACTTCAAGCCCCCAGTAGTTGCTTGGCCCCTCCTGGTTCAGGCTCCTCTTTGCCCCTTCCCTGTGCTCTTCCCAGCTGTTGTCTTGGCTAGTTCCTTTACACTCAGGGTTTCCCTTTCAGTTATGACTTCAGAGTTGCTCTCTCCATCTGCCCACACTGCAGGTGCACCAGAGCCATCCATAACCTGGTAAGGCGCCTAGAATTTGGACTGTATGTCCTGTGAATGCAGACTAAGGTGGTGCCATCCCTGGGGCCTCAGCCTCAGGGAACTTCTCAGTATGTAGAGAGCTGGTCATGGAGGCTGGGGTCTTTGATTATTAGCTGCACATATGTGGGAAGTACCAGCAGCAGTTGAAGGATCAGGATGGGAAGTCAGACACTGTACTGTTAGCTAGAGTGGCTACTTAATGCAGTGACTCAAGGTGCTGTTGGCCAGCTTGAGGGAACTCTGAGGGAGGGAACAGCTGTGGGGCTGGCTTAGACAGCTTCACAGTGAAGTGGCCACAGTCAGGCACTACTACTGGTTGCTTGTTCAGGAAGAGAATGGACCCTGTGTGCTGTCCCTCACGTAGTCACAGGTCATTGGGTACTGTCTACAGACTGGGTAACTGGTGGAGGATATTTTTCCTCTTTAGCCCATGGTGTTCTCTGAACAGTAGAGAAACTAAAGCCTGTTGCACAACAGTACAGTTCAGATTCAATTGCTCCAGTCTGGGTTTTACCCAGCCTTGTTTGCCCTCAAGCACAGCCCCTGAGAATCCCCAGATAGTAGATAAGGCTCAGGAAAGTTCAACCTGCTCTGCCTGAGCCAGGAGCAGATGTGTGTTAGAGGTGTCTCAGCCAGCCGCTGCCACCCCTGACCCAGTGGGCAGGCAGAGCCTTCCTGGACCTTGCACGTTCCCCCTTTAGGTCCCCGTGGTTTTCATTGTTTAGATGATGATGTCAGGGCCTGGGGAAGTAGCCTGTCAGCTGCACTTCTGAGCTGTGAACACGCTAGCAGAAGTCAAGTCAGTCATGTCTAGGCTTCCTGAGCTTCATGCCTTCCTTCCAAGGAGCAGTGATGAGCAGTTCTGCTACAGAATCCTCCAATAGCAGATGTCCTCCTCAGTTAATCTAAAAGAGAGGGCCTTACTTGGACGCATGGTTTAAAAGTTTGTTAGGCCTCTTGATGGACACCAAAACAAGAGAGAGAGGGGGGGGAGGGGAATGCATGTCGGTGACATAAGCTCTGCCTCTTAAAGGTCCCAGTGCCTCTCAACAGCACCCTAGGCTTGTCACAGCTGGGCCACTAAGAAGAATCTAGTGGCTGTTGTCAGTACCAGTAAAAGTTAGGGGAGCAAAGTATTCCTTGGTTGAGGCTGATGTTAGGTAATCTTAGCTCAGTAATACCTTTATACGAAGTTGCCTGATTAGATGAAGTATGCATTCAGGTTTCCTAAGAGATTACCTTACGATGAAAAAGAACTTAGCCTCTGCCAGCTAGCAGGGTCACTCGGATATGAATGTCTGCTTCCTTGTTAAGATGATAGTAAGATAACAGAGGCCACACACAGCTCCAGACAACACAGAGTACATAGTCTCTGGCATAAAAGTCCTTGTCAGAGGAGCACTGGGGAATAGCTCTTCCTAACCTCATGTTTGTCCCCTGGTGGTTGTTTGGCCACCATCTTGGTTAGTATCTCACTCTGGCTCCTCCTCCTCCATGTTTGGAGATTGCTCTGCTTGCTATGAGAGTTGGAACGTGGACTGTGGACATACTGAACCTGAGCATGGGCTGGACAGTGTAGAGTTGGTCCTGGCAGTCAGCATCTGTTTCTAGTGCCATGTGGAAAACACATAGTGACACTGTGGCTGACAGAGAAGACACGGACTGTGGTTCCTGTACAATGGAAACTGAATCTGAGCAAGGATTATGGCACCATGGCGCTCATCACACTGCCCATTTTCTAAGCTGACCCTCTTTTGTTTTGAGGAATCTGAGATGTCAAAAGTTCTGGGTGAAGTTCTCAATTTGAATCAGCCAAAGTATATTTCTGATGCTTAAAACTAATTATGTTCTCTAGAGAGGTGTGTTATAGTTATTTATGGCTGTTACTCATTTTTGAGGACGTGAGTATCTCCAGGAGTCTCAGAATTTAACACAAGACAGAAACCAGTTGAGGGGTGGTGAGACCGTGGACTCATGCATTCTCCCTTCAATGTGAATCTGACCGGACCACACAGTGTGGTCCCTAGAAGACAGAATCAGCCCCACCTGTAGCCTGAGCTCTGGAGGGTGCCCAACACTTGCAGGTGTCAGAAGAGATGAATGATGTCGTCTTGCCGTGACCTCTACAGTTTCTTTGCCCCTAACTTACAAGTTGCAAATATAATATGCATACTAATTTTGCTTGAACTACCCGCATGTGTGTGCGTGTGTATGCACGAGTGTATATTGATGTGGTATATGTGGTGTATGCATGTGAGTGAACAGGTACACATTCCCATGTGGGCAGGTTGGGTAAGTGACAGTTTCTGGGGCAACATGTGTCTATTTCATCTCAGATAGAAAGCCAATGACAGACAAAAGTATTGATACCATTGAAGATCAACTTAGTGATCTACTAAGTTCAGGGTCACTTCCAGCAGCAATGGTGTGAAGGAAGCTGCTTCACTGAAATCCCACTCCTTCTCCAGAATGGGTGATGCCTAGAACACACAGCCCTGGAACACTCTGCACAACATCCAGGCAGAGCTGCCGATTAGAGCCCCTTCAGGTATCTGGCCTGGATCTCCTCGGAAGTCCTTCCTGCTTATCTAACTCTGGGGAGGGGACAACCTTATTCATCTGCTCAGTTGCTGGGACTTCCTGACTCAGGTTTTATGAATCTCCCCTTAGAACTTCGTGAGTCTTAAAAGGGAGCTTTCCTCCAGGGTGGCATGTCTGCTACACAAAAGGAGGCCAGAGCAGTGCCTAAGGTGTCCTCATCAGTTGCTCACTGTTGACTGTTGAGGCTGCCTGTCTCTGCTCCCAGTGCTGGGGTTATGGGCATGTTCAGGCCGGCCCGGCCTAGTGTGTGGGTGCTGGGGAGCTGCGGACCTGCCCTCATGTATGCAGCATTTCTTACACACCGAGCCTCTTGCAGCCCTGAGCTCCCTTTTATTTCCTTTGTTCCATTCCTTCCTGACCACAGTTGTTCTCCTCGCAGAGGTCTCCTGCCTGGACGGAGGAGTGTGGGCCTTTCTCCAAGCCGTCTCTGGACATATCTTCCCAGCATCCTCTAACAAAGATGCGTCAGCTCAAAGGGAAGCCAAAGAAAGAGACATCGAAGGACAAGAAGGAGCGGAAGCAGGCCATGCAGGAGGCGCGGCAGCAGATTACCACTGTGGTGCTGCCTACCCTGGCTGTGGTGGTGCTCCTCATTGTCGTGTTTGTGTACGTGGCCACACGCCCCGCCATCACCGAGTGAGCACGTCCATTCTGCTTTCCTCTGCAGAGATGTCCGAAATGCCAAGCTCTGAGCAGGAGTGTCCTGTCTCCTCTGGTCTTTGACTTGATCAATATTTCTCTACTTTTTTTGGGGGGTGGGGGGGAGGAATAGGGAACATTTTATCAGTGAATGTGCCATTTACTTGATGGTCCACTTCATGTGCCTTTCAGACTTCAAAGCTGTGTGTGTGTGTGTGTGGTATGTGTGTGTGTGTGCGTGTGGCCCTTTTTCTCCTGAAATCGATGCATCGCTGCCCCTGGGGAGAGCATCTCTGGGTGATGCTGTTGGGATCAGCGTCGCCCTCCCATCCAGCAGCATGCTTCCCGGCTCCACTTCACAAGTTTCTAAGGGGACAGCCTTTCTTCTCTGTGCTTGATGGGATTTGAAATATGTTGACTCAAAGTGAAATATTTATTTTTTGAATAAAGGAGATAATAGTCTTAAACTGGGTGTTTCTCTTGTTTGTGTCCCTTGTCCCAGCCTTGCCTCGTTGTCTGCCCTCCTGTCCCTGACTGCTCCTGTCTGTCTCTTCACTTGCTGCTCCTCTAGACTTGCAGGCAATGATGTATTTTGACTGAATAAGACTAGAGAGGGCCTAAGTGAGTGCTAACTGACCTCTTTTTGCAAAGTCAGAGTTCTCATTGGAGTATGAGCACACAGGCTTCCTTGCTGGTTAGCCTTTTCTGCTGGACGCTCCATTTGCAGTTGGAAACACCACAGTCCCTGTGGTAAAAGGTCAGGCTAGATTTTGTTCTTAGTTGATGGGTGCAGGCTTTTGTCATTCCAGGTGGCCTTTATATGCAAATTGGTGGAGCCTCATCTTATTCCCAGTTCCTGGTGCCTGATGGAGCTGCCTCCTTGAAGTCAGGTTCCTGGTAACAGTCCCATGGGCACCCTTCTGTTCTGTCCTGCTGATTACAGAGAGCTTTGCAAGGAGAGAAGGGTTTTCCACATACAGTGATGGTCACAAGACTTGCTGACAGCACAGGTGTTACTGGGTATTTGGAGACTCTTGGAGAGAGTCTTTCCTGGAGAGAGAAGGAACGACTCCAGCCGATGTCTGCAGATGCTGACTTGGTGAGTGTGTTGGTGCAGCTTCCCACCCTGTATAGAGATTTACTAACAACTTTGTCATTTAGGGTTGACAAAAAGTTCTCAATCGTGGGGAACTCAGGGTTCTGTTTTGAGCCTGTTCCCAGCCACTTTCTGGGAACTGTAGTTTATCGAGGTGACAGAAAATATTTTTACCTGGATCTGTATCTTCAGTAACTTAGCCATTGTCTCACAAGAATTCACACAGAACCCACATCTTCTGTTTACCAGAGAAGATGGGAAGGGTTACTACCAAAGGGGCTTTTTCTAGAGGTGATGGCGGTCAGTGGCCGAGGTCCTGCTGTACTAACCTTCATGCTGAGGGAGGCTTTCCAGAGGGATGTTTTCCTGTTCAAGTGATTGACAGGCTTATGTGGATTTGTCCTTCACTGGGAAGAGCTTCCTGGCAGCAGTAACTATGAACTCCCCCTGGAGTGTAGATGGTCATGACTCCACTTTGGCCCAGATCTGACTCACATCACATTTAGGCAGTCAGTCCTGAAGTTTCAGTTCCCAATTTTACAAGCTCTACATTTTGAGGAAAAGGGCCCATGCCAATGAGCTTCAAGCTGCTGCTCTCTACTCCCTGGCAAAGGAAGTGAACCCGGGAGGACCAGCTCCAGAGGGCACACAGTCTCGTAATTGTGTTATGTTTCAATAGATTCTCTCAACTCTGCACTGCTTGAGTGTATGGGAACCACTGCCCAAGTGTATGGGAACCACTGCCCGAGTGTATGGGAACCACTGCCCAAGTGTATGGGAACCACTGCCCGAGTGTATGGGAACCACTGCCCAAGTGTATGGGAACCACTGCCCGAGTGTATGGGAACCACTGCCCGAGTGTATGGGAACAGGCCTCACCTGGTGAGATCCGTGCCCGAGTGTATGGGAACAGGCCTCCCTGGTGAGATCCGTGCCCGAGTGTATGGGAACAGGCCTCACCTGGTGAGATCCGTGCCCGAGTGTATGGGAACAGGCCTCGCCTGGGTGCAGCATCTTAGATGCTGTTAGGAGATGAATCCACTACAGGCTCCTAACAGGCATATAAGCCTTTGTCCAGGTGAAGAGGAGCCTTGCTCAGGAGACAGAGAGAGAAATTTCTGTCCTGTGGGCTCCTTGTGTAAACATGTGGGAGTTCTTTGGTCTTCCAGATTTTGAGTTATCTAAAAGTATGAGTTTGGGGACAGCAAAGATATTTGTGGATCCCATCTCTTTGATTCCCTAGCCAAGCAGGCTCAGGCTCCCAAACCTGACCTGTGGGGAGCCACATCTGTTCATTTTACCATTGAGATGGTATTTTGAAATACAAAATCAACATAGCATCTATTCATTATGACCAGGGAGCCTGATAAATGCCCGTTTCTGCCCTTGTCAGTGTCTGTAGACCCTCACAGAGCACATGGATTCTGCTCCCCAGGCTTTCTTTAGCAGCTAAGATCCCAGGATATACATGTGATGGGCTTCTAAATCCTGTCTGACTCACTGTTTTCTTCTTGTTCTGTGGAAGGGCACACGGATTTGAACTAGCTCCCCAGAGTTGTTGACTAGGCATGCTTAGGGAAGGTGGCTGCCAGTGGACTTTTGAAATTAATATAATCTTGTGAGCGACCCCATGACCTGCATGAAATGTTGGTTTACTGTGGATCTGCTCGGTGGAAGTTTACCAGTTCTCAGGGTAAATTGTGCTCACTCCTGTGGCTGCACTTGGTAATTTGAAATTATCCCCAGTGACTCAGTGGTTTCATGAAGAAATTGAATTATTTATTAGGAGTGTCAGAGTCAAGCTGATGTTTCTGTAGTGGGCTATGGGACTCTTGGTGCTCAGTCCTTATTACTGAGCATGTTCCAGAAGAGAAAGCAGGTTGAAAATAGGAATAGGAGCCATAAATGGTGTCATTTAATATCTCTGTGTTTGTTTACTTTTTTTTTTTTTTTTGGCTAAGCAAAATCACCGGGACCATCAGTACAGTTGCTGGTGTGTGAAACTAAGTGTGAAAAATTCAGACCCAGTCTTTTCTCAGTGTGACACTGGCAAGGTGCCTGTGTGAATATGCCTGGCTATAGATTCTCAGATCACCTCTGGTGGCCCCTCAGAGGTTCTCTCAGGAGAAAAATGTCATGCAGAGCTCAGAGACCCAGGAGCCCTGAAGATAGCAAGCTTCCAGAGAACCCACATGGCCTGGCCACCTGTTGTGCGCTGTGTGACTGGGGTGGTTACTTACAAACCCACACTGAGCGAGAGCAAGGCTCACTTTGACGAGTTTGAGGCTGCCTCCTCTAATTCCTCCCCGGCTACTTCAGAGAGTGGAGGGCATGTTCCCCTCTCTGCTTCCTGGTTGTTTGCTGCAGACCCTCTGGGTCCCTTGTCTGCATGGAACGAGTCTCTGGAGCAGGTGGGCAAGGCGTCGGTGGGAATTGACAGACAGACTTGACACAAGGGAGTGTGGATCTGAATGTAATTTGTCAAATCGAGCATCAAACTCTTTATACCGAAGAAGATAGGGAAGTTGGGTGACACACCGGCAAGGTACAAAGAGGTTACTGGATTCTTACACAAAACAGAGGAATGCAAACATGGAAGGACTGGAAGGAACCAACTGGGATAAAATTCAATGTTAGCAACAGGGATAAAAACAGCTCCACCTAAGGTCCACTTAATCTTAGAAGTCAGGGGCAAGGGCTTCATGCCCTTGCCATAGTTCCTACTCTAGTCTATTGTATAGTCCACCATCCCCCTAGGCCATTGTAAATACTTGTGTATGGGTGTAACTCAGCTATCTATAGTTCTAAGTATCTACTCTGGTTCCTCTTTAGGTCCAAACTTCCTTCTTCCTAGATAATGGTAAATTTCTGTGTAGGGCAGCGACTTAGCTATCCATGCAGAGGGTCAGATCAGGGACTGCCTAGAATCTAACTAAGCTATATGTCAAAATATCAATCCTTAGGAGCACTTGTAATAAAGCAATATTAAGGGAAAGCACACAGATCCGTTTACCAACTAAAGCAAGACATTGGAGCATTCTTTATACAGGATGCCACGGTTCCAGGAGACTAAGTTTCCACGAACTTTTCCCCTCGGGACAGCACCCAGGTTTTCGGGGCCTGTCGCGCTTGTCACTACTGGAGTGGATGTAGCAGTTGTTGGCAAGATCACACAGATGGCTCTCCCTCACTCCCCCAGAGGATCTTCTATCATCATTTACTTGCTAGAGGAGAGAAGAAGGAAGCGTCTTGGCTAAGTCTAACATCAAGTGTGTCTGCATCGTCTGCAGCTATGTCATGATGCTGCTGTCTCTTGTGGCAAGTCTGCTGATGCTCCCAGGAACGTGCTTTCTGTCTGCAGGAGCTATGCCGATTCTGTGTTCTCTATGGCATTTGCCACAGACCACTGTACAAGAAACAGATATGAGGTACAGTATCTTCAGATTAAGGACAAATATGAGCGCTGCCATCTAAATCCTTCCCGAATGTCTGCAGTAAGAGTGGAGATGTGCAGGGTTTGCAGGTGACTGTCCCTGTCCTCATGTTTCTGATATTAGGAAGAGCAAGTGTGCTGGTCCGGCTTGCCCACCTACTCGGCTGGGCCCTGCTGTCTTCTAATGAGTCTTTTGTCAGTGTCTAACCTTCCACAGTAAACTTCTTTGACTTTAGTACGTATCAGGTTCTGGCCTGGGTTATTTCTCTCCCTGCAAGTTCCTTGGGAAAGAACAGTCTTTTCAAAAAGCATTTAATCACTTCAGCTGCTAACATCATAATCTCTGTGGATCCCAGAGAGCCCCTGAATGCTTGGTAAAAATGGCAGGACTCTGGCTAAGCCTCTCTACTCCCTTTGGCATTTTCCTTCCCACTGTTTCATGAAAGTTGTCTGTCTTTGAACTCTCCAGCAAGAAAATTTTCAACTTTTGAATATTCCTTTTCCAGTATGGGTCACCTGGGTATTTCAGAAGGCCTGTTAAGTTTCTGGGATCAGACCTGACTCAGCTGGTTCAGCTGGTTCAGAATGGAATAAATTAAGAAAGCCTGCCATGGAACTCTTTTGCAAACTCCTCCATTTTGAAACACATCTACTTCCAGCTTTGTCACTGACTGCTTGAATGCCCAGCCGGCTAGTTTCTGTCTCTGCTCTTGGAATCAGCAGGCCTTAAACTGCCTGCTTCACATAATCCTCTCAGATTGGAGTTCCAAAGACATAGTCACATCTACAAAGACATACGTAAAGCAGAAGTGTATAACAAACGGAGAAGGAGAAGATGGGGCCGAGATGAGGCAGGCATACAGAAACAAAAGCCATGGCAACAATTGTATATCAGCAATGAAATAAAAGGTGGATAGATATGTCATGAGGGATGGAAGGTGGCAGACATGGGGCAGGCAGCAAAAGCACGATGTGATTGGAGATGGGTCGGTTGATAACCTGGCCTCAAGTATGTGAGGTGAGTGACGGCTGAAGCAACTGAAGAATAATAAAAGTAGTAAGTTTGATCTGGTAGGTGAAGAGACATGACAAAGCAGTATGTCCTCAACAGGAAATGTACAGCTTAAGAACACACCCAGAAACATGAATGCAAATTGGCTTAGTTTCCTAGTTGGCTGAAAAATACAAATCTACCGGCTTCAAAAGTTTCAGCAAGCACCGAGCAAGACAAACACAGGAAACCACACAGAGTTACCTCCATCAGTTCATTGCAAACCAAAAATGGTGGTGGCTGTGGAAAGCAGATTGGTCTCAGGTGCTCACAGTGTGGTAGCCTTGTGTTGGCTCTGAATCTTGGCTTTGGCTACCTACCAGTGAGAAGACAGTACAGTTCCATTTTTCTATGGTGTGCATTCTGGTGAGTGATGGCTAACATGACTAACACCGAAGCCTTTGTGAGTGGGGGTGGGGATTGGAGACTATTTTCTTATGAACATTTTATTAAGAAACTGTAAGATTATGAAGTTCAAACATCCAAGGAAGAAATAGCGCAAATACAGCAAAAGAATTTTCACTGGGATTTCAAATCACCTGTCTCGTGGTCATGTTTCTGAGATTATGGCTTTAGAAAAGCTGGCACAAGTTGGAGGTGGGCGGAGAAAGTGGAGGGGCATAAGAAGCCTTTTTTATGTTAGGATTTTACATTATTTAAAGCTCACAGTATATACTGAATGATAGCTACTGAAGGACAAATAGAAATGTAAACCACTAATGGGGTGTGTAAGGAAGGGTCATGCTCACACTGTGTATACACAGGCTGGCAGTAGAGAGAGAAGAAACAGGGTTACCAAATGAAGCTACAAGGAGCCAAGAGAGCTATAAGGAGGGCTTATTTTTTTGTGTGTTTTTCTTAGAGTAAGTACCTCAGAGTTACAATCAACAAATCGAGGTTACAAAATCACATGCACAAACCAGAAGACAATAGCTTGAAAAAGAAAACGAGAGAAAATTTGCAAATTTTACCTCTGATAATGGGTTAATATCCCAAATATGTAGGGAACACAACTCAAAAGTGAAACTGATGAATCAATTAGAAAGAAGACAAAGGATGAGCAGAAAGCCCCCCTTAAATAAACACAGACCCCGCCCCCCGCCCCCCAAGGTCACCGAGTGTGTTGAAAGGGCTAGACAGCACCATTGGGGGATGTGCTTGTAACCATGAGGTACACCACAAACCTGTTAGAGCAGGATATTGTCCAAGGGATTAAGGGTGATGGATGGACAGGCTATGGGGAATATGCAGTCATTCTGCTGAGAGTGTAAAGAAGCCAGGCTGGTGGCAGCAAGCCCAAGCCATCTTTCTGTCTCCTTCCACAGTAGTGTGGAAGCATGGTGAGCCATCCAGCTATCATCTCTCCAATGTCTAAACACACATCTTTATACATGACTTAAAACCTTTGCTGCTTGACTATGGTCAGAATGACTGGATGCAAAGGCTGGGGAATGAGATGAACTCACAGTGCAAATATTAAACCACACTGTGATTACAAGGAGCCAGAAGTCTCCAAATCTTATTTACAGGAGCATGGGTGAGCAGTTACAGGAACGGGAGCAACTTGTCAATGGCTGCAGCCCAGAAGAAACGCCTCTCTGAAAGGCCTTACGAATCCCTCACTGTCTGAAAGGGAACATCAGTGGGTCTGATCCTGAGTGGGTCTCAGCGGGTAATCATAACTGCTGAGCAATCAAGAGGGTGATGGCACACCGAACCCAGGGGACAGAGTTCGTCAGCAGTACTGTTTAGTGAACATGGCCTTTCTTGTTTGTATAGAGCTCTACAGGATAAACCACAGCCCACGGAACAAACCCAGCCACCTGTTTGAACAGATGGGGGTTTGAGAATAGTTTGTTCTTTAAAAGTAAATTTTTATTTTGAGATAGCTATAAATTCACGTGGAACTGTGGGAAATGATGCAGGGGTCCTGTGCACCCCTTACCTAGTTCCCCATAAGATTAACTTCATCACACCTATCCTGAGTGTCTGATAGCCTGCCACCATGCCACCAAGATGATTTGCAGGTCCTCACAGGGCTTCCCACTTCCTCTGTTCCTGATAGCTGTCACATTATCTCTTTTCCCTGTTTTTCACTCCTCTTTTTTTTTCCTCTTATTTTTTTTATTAGATATTCTCTTCATTTACATTTCCAGTGCTATCCCAAAAGTCCCCCATATCCTCCTCCCACTCCTCCCCCCCACACTCCCACTTCTTGGCCCTGGTGTTCCCCTATACTGAGGCATATAAAGTTTGCACGACCAATGGGCCTCTCTTTCCTCTGATGGCCATCTAGGCCAGCTTCTGATACATATGCAGCTAGAGACACGAGCTCCGGGGGCTACTGGTTAGGTCATATTGTTTTTCCACCTATGGGGTTGCAGACCCCTTTAGCTCCTTGGGTACTCCCATTGGGGGCCCTGTGATCCATCCAATAGCTAACTGTGAGCATCCACTTCTGTGTTTGCTAGGCCCCGGCATAGTCTCACAAGAGACAGCTATATCAGGGTCCTTTCAGCAAAATCTTGCCAGTGTATGCAATGGTGTCAGCGTTTAGAGACATATTATGGGATGGATCCCCAGATATGGCATTCTCTAGATGGTCCTTCCTTTCGTCTCAGCTCCAAACGTTGTCTCTGTAACTCCTTCCATGGGTGTTTTGTTCCCAATTCTAAGAAGGGGCAAAGCGTCCACACTTTCATCTTCGTTCTTCATGAGTTTCATGCGTTTAGCAAGTTGTATCTTATATCTTGGGTATTCTAAGTATCTGGGGCTAATATCCACTTATCAGTGAGTATATATCATGTGAGTTCTTTTGTGGTTGGGTTACCTCACTCAGGATAATGCAGAGCAATTGTGATAAAAACTGCATGGTACTGGAATAGCAACAGACAAGTAGACCAATGGAATAGAATTGAAGACCCAGAAATGAACCCACACACCTATGGTCACTTGATCTTTGCACAAGGGAGCTAAAACCATCCAGTGGAAGAAAGACAGCATTTTCAACAAATGGTGCTGGCACAACTGGTTGTTAACATGTAGAAGAATGCAAATTGATCCATTCCTATCTCCTTGTACTAAGGTCAAATCTAAGTGGATCAAGGAACTCCACATAAAACCAGAGACAGTGAAACTTATAGAGGAGAAAGTGAGGAAAACCCTGGAAGATATGGGCACAGGGGAAAAATTCCTGAATAGAACAGCAATGGCTTGTGCTGTAAGATCGAGACTCATGGGATCTCATGAAAATTGCAAAGCTTCTATAAGGCAAAAAAAACCCATCAATAAGACAAAAAGGCCACCAACAGATTGGGAAAGGATCTTTACCTATCCTAATTCAGATAGGGGACTAATATCCAATATATATAAAGAACTTAAGAAGGTGGACTCCAGAAAATCAAATAACCCCATTAAAAATGGGGCTCAGAGCTAAACAAAGAATTCTCACCTGAGGAATACCGAATGGCTGAGAAGCACCTGAAAAAATGTTCAGCATCCTTAATCATCAGGGAAATGCAAATCAAAACAACCCTGAGATTCCACCTCACACCAGTCAGAATGGCTAAGATCAAAAGTTCAGGTGACAGCAGATGCTGGCGAGGATGTGGAGAAAGAGGAACACTCCTCCATTGTTGGTGGGATTGCAAGCTTGTACTCTGGAAATCAGTCTGGCGGTTCCTCAGAAAATTGGACATAGTACTACTGGAGGATCCCGCAATACCTCTCCTGGGCATATTTCCAGAAGATGTTCCAACTGGTAAGAAGGACACATGCTCCACTATGTTCATAGCAGCCTTATTTATAATAGCCAGAAGCTGGAAAGAACCCAGATGCCCCTCAACAGAGGAATGGATACAGAAAATGTGGTACACTCACACAATGGAGTACTACTCAGCTATTAAAAAGAATGAATTTATGAAATTCCTAGGCAAATGGATGGACCTGGAGGGCATCACTCCTCTTTTTAAATCTGATTATTTGGATATTTTTGAAATATTTTTGAAGATTTATTTTATTATTTTAGGTATATTAATGTTTTGCCTGCACTATGTATGTGTGCCACATGCTTACCTGGTGCCTGTGGAAGTCAGAAGAGGACATTAGATTCCCTGGACTGCAGTTACAGTTGTGAGTCACCATGGGTGGGCTGGGAATCAAACCTGGGTCCTCTGCAAGAGCAGCCCGAGCCTGCTGAGCCACCTGTCTAGCCTCTTTTGAGGCTTTTCAGTGTTTGCTCTTTTGGTGCCAGTATCCTGATTCTTACTCACTAGAGTTTACTTTGCTTTCCCGAAGGCTCATTGCTCAGCTTTTTGCCTGGTGCTTGTTTGCCACCCCTGGGTTCTCCTTGGTGAAGTGGGGTGAGCAGGGCCTTCAGGTCTTTTCACTGCATTCTAACTGGATTGTTGGCTGTCTTGCTTTTGGGTTTGGTCTTTATACATTCTAGACACGAGTTTTCCTCAGCCCTATGATTTGCAAATGCTTCCCAGTAGGTTTTCTTTTCATCCTTCTAACAAGGGCCTTTAGCTGAGCAAATGTTTTTGATTTTGGTTGCTCCCCATTTACCAATTTTCCTTTTTATGCATCTTGATTTTTCTATCTCATCTCAGAATGCTGCGTAGCTGCAAATCCCACAGTTTTTACCCTAGGATTTTTTTTCTAAAAAAAGATTTATGGCTTCACATTTATGTTTATGATCTGTTTGTATGTGTGTGTGATATATGCATGTGTATTTATGTGTTCAAAGGTCAATGTTGAATATTTTTATCTCTTTCTATGTAATTTGGGGAAACAGAGTCTCTCAAAGAACTTGAAGATTGCTGATTGTGTAGATCGGCTAGCTGTTGACTCTAGGCTTCTGCTCATCTCCATGCAGAATCAGGCACATGCCACAATGCCTGGTTTTTACATGAATACTGGAGATCTGAACTCAGGTCTCCTTACTTTCATGGCAAACACCTTACTACCTGAGCAATCCCCCAGCCCCCGCTGTTTTTTGATAGGATCTCACAGAGTAGTTCAGGATGACTTTGATAAAACTTTTCAGAATCTTGGTCTGAGCATTTCAAGTGCTACGATTATAGGCTTGTGCCATCACACCTGATACAATCTATTTTTTCACAATTATTAATTGTATTATTTATTAATTTCAAAAAGTTAATTTGACCATAAGGTGCACATTTTCCCATTTGATGTCCAGTCCTTCCAGCATTTGTTGAAATCTGCCCCCCCCCCCTCCTCTGTATTCAGAATGCTTGGACAAACTGGTGTGGGGCTATCCCTAGGTCCTTTCTTATCAGTACCTGCGATGGTCACTCTCAACTCTCAACTTGAGATCTAGAATCACCCAGGAGAAGGGCCTCTGGGCAGCCCTGTGGAGGATTGTCTTGATTAGGTTGCGGGAAGCAGGAAGCCCTGTCCCCTGTGGGTGAGCTCCTTCCCTGGGCTAAGATCCTAGACTGTATAAAAAGGAAGGAAAGCTGAGGGCAAGTGGCCGTCACTGTGCTTTGTGACTGAAGATGCAATGCGAGCAGCTGCCTGAGCTCCTGATGCTGCGCCTTCCTCACCACGGTGGACAGGACTAAAACAAGCTTTTCTTCGGTAAGTTGCTTCTATCGGGCATTTCATCACGGCAACAGGAAAAGCAGCTAACAAGAGCCCCCAATCCTAAGTGCTCTGCTTTGCAGGTAGTCACAGTGGCTTACCTTGTGGTCTCTATCCTGATGTCAATCACTGTTTATGAAACTGCTACTGTCCACTTTCAGCACAGAATTCCGTGATGTTCAGGCAATATCATCTGTCTTTATTGTAAGTAGACGTGTGCTTGATAATTTTGCTCAGTTGCAGGATAAGGTATACATGTGTAAGAGAGATGTAGCTAAGCTTCCGTGGTTGGAAGGTTAAGCCTGTATCTTCAACTCAGGCTATTTTAAATTTACAGTGAGTCAGGATAGAACCGTACTGTGTCTCACAAGTTGAGAGACAGCTGTGTATTGTCTTGAAACTAGATAGACTCACTTCTCTTTCATGACTTCATAGTTTTTAATTTTTTAAAAAAAATCCTATAATTTCTTTACCTTTCTATCTAATCTTGAGAATTATCTTGCTCCTGTCAACCAAAACCTCATGCTGGAATTTTGAGAGATTGTGTTAGGACATATTATCAATTTGGGGGAATTGAGCCCTTCACTGAGCCCTTTTCTATGCTGCCTTCCAATCCATAATGTGGCTTCTGCCTCTCTTCCTGTTTTTTTAAAAAAAAAATTCTTGATTTCTGTGACCTCAGCTTCCAACAGCTTTATTGAATTCAACTTCTAAACATATTTGTTAGGATTCTAGTAGGCCTTCCACTGATGTGATCACAAGAGGAATATTTTTTTTCTGTCAACATGCACATTCATTATTGCTATATACAGAAGCAATTAAATTTTGTGTGGTCATCTTTTATCCTGAAGGCTTACCCTGATGACTTATTAGTTCTAAGAATTTTAAGAATAGATACCTTGTGACATCCTATTAGGGAATTGTATAATTTCAGATAGGAAGGGATTTTTTTTAAGGTTTATTTATTTACTATATCTAAGTACACTGGAGCTGTTTTCAGACCCACCAGAAGAGGGCATCAGATCCCATTACAGATGGTTGTGAGCCACCATGTGGTTGCTGGGATTTGAACGCATGACCTCTGGAAGAGCAGTCAGTGTTCTTAACCACTGAGCCATCTCTCCAGCCCCTGTTTTTTTCTTTCTGTCTGTCACTTTCCCCTCTTACATGACTTTTTAAAAAATAACCCACTGGATTCATTAGAGTTGCTCCCCTGTGCACGAGCATGGGGTTACTTAGTGTAACAGGAACTGATCAGTGGCTGCACTCCACCCCCACAGCAGCCATTAACTGACTGACACTAGTATGTCACCTAGGAATGGGACCTTGCACACCTCTTCCCTATCAGGCTGTAGTATTGATGGGTCCAGTTTGGTGCAGGTCTCGATTGTATAGATAGCCACAGCCACTGCGAGTTGATGAGTACACCAGCCACTTAACACCAAGAAGCCAGTGTTTCCCATCTTCTGTGATGTCCCAGCTTTCGGAGGGAAGGTAGTTTGTCCCATTTAAGGATCAACACACAACAGTCACTCGTTTTCAGCACTTTGGCCAGTTCTGTGTGTTTGTGTTAACTGCTGCCACACAGAAAGAGGCACTGATCTATGGGTATAAACCAGCAGTTCTCAACCCGTGGGCCGTTACTTTTTAGAGCTCAACCCTTTCACTGAGGTCGACAAAGGCCATCTGCATATCAGGTTTATATTATAATTCATAGCAGTAGCCAAATTACAGTTATGAAATAGCAAAGAAAATAATTTCTTTGGTAATGGGAAGCACTGGTATCAACATACATATTTTAGAAGGCAGTTTGACAACATGTCCATTTAGTAAAACAACCTCCGTAGGTTTCTCTTGAGAATCCAGAGCCGTCGTAAGCCATGAGCTGTAGTGCAGGTTTATGGCACCAGGCATGAATTGAGCAGGGTCTTGGTCCACTTATAACATTGTCAGTTATCTTAACAGTTGTACCACTGTTGGACCAGTGGGCACATCTTGCCTGTTGTCATTGTTGCAGCATGGAGTCCACTGCTGAGACAGACCATTGATGACGTTTCTCTTCTTGCAGTCTACACAGCACCTGTTCGAACAGTAGAAAGAAGCTGGCCCGCAGGGACAATGGAGTTTTCACCTAATAACCAACGGATTCTAGCAGCAGTGACATTCACCCGTGTAGAGTAACTCTGTTCAAACCTCTGCAAACTCCCCCTTCTTAAAGTTATAGTTCTTTTTTTTCTTCTTTTTTTTTTTTTTTGGTTTTTCGAGATAGGGTTTCTCTGTAGCCCTGGCTGTCCTGGAATTCACTTTGTAGACCAGGCTTGCCTCTGCCTCCCAAGTGCTGGGATCAAAGGTGTGCGCCACCACGCCCGGCTAAGCTTACAAAGTTGAAGTTACTGAAAGGCCTTTCATACTGATTTCTGCTTTTGCTTTAAGGACTTGGTACAGTTTAAGTGGGTTTTCTGGTAACAATTGTGTTTGTAGCTGTACTGTTCTCATGTTGGTAGTTTAGACCCCTCTTCTTCCTTCCTTTTTTTTTTTTTTGTTAAGTCAATTTTATTGATTTATTTTTCAGAGACAGCTCTCTGACTTTTATCTACATTCTCCACTTTGCTTTCTAGGCCTCATTGGTCTTAAGAGTTTGGCAGATTTCTTTTCTTGACTCTTTCTTTTCTTTTCTTTTCTTTTCTTTTTTCTTTCTTTTTTTCTTTCTTTCTTTCTTTCTCTTCTTTTCTTCCTTCCTTCCTTTCTTTTCTTCCTTCTCTTTCCTTCTTTTCCTTTCTTTCTTTCTTTCTTTCTTTCTTTCTTTCTTTCTTTCTTTCTTTCTTTTTCTTCCTTCCTTCCTTCCTTCCTTCCTTCCTTCCTTTTTCTCTCTCTTTCTCTCTCTCTCTCTCTCTTTCTTTCTTTCTTTCTTTCTTTCTTTCTTTCTTTCTTTCTTTCTTTCTTTTTCTTTCCTTTCTCTCTCTGCATTCCTCTCTCTCTCTCTCTCTGTCTCCCTCTCTCTCTTCTTTTCTTTTCTTCTTTTCTTTTCTTTTTCTTTCTGCTCCTAGATTCTGGAGAGATTTGAGCCTTTTCCTATTTGCTAATGTGTGCATTTAGTTACTAAATTTCCCTCTTAGCACTGCTTAAGCCTGCTTTTGAAGAAGTCCTTACCACTGAGCCAAGGTCTATGTCCTGACTCTCAGGGTGGATAGTCTATCAAAGCCTCAGCTGTCTGTGATCTCTGACTGGATTAGTCTTCTTTTCCTGGAGAGAGGGGGATTTTTGCTGAGGCTTGTTGGCTCGATACTTTGACAGCTTTTCCAGCTCTAGTTCACGGATATGGGAGGGCATTGGGTTGCTGGGGCCGCCCTAACAGTGTATCACAGACTGGTATCTCAGATAGCTGGAATACACTGTCTCATGGGTCTGGAGGCTGAAAAGTCTGAAATCAAGGTGTTGACTGGGTTCCCAATGCATGCTGGGAAGAGGAATCTGGGGTCGGTCCTCCTTCCTAGGGGCCTGTGGTTTGCTGTCAATCTTTGGCAATCCTTGGCTGATAGAAACACAACTTTGATCTCTGCCTTCACCTTTGCTTAACAGCGTGCATCTATGCCTCTAGAGCTGTGAACAGCATACTGTTATTTACAACTTATCTGAGCTAAGGTATTTTGCTACAGTGGCATAAATAGACTAAAACAGCAGGTCATCACACTTGAAAAAACACAAGTTGACTGGATAAGTGAGAAGCTTAATTTTTTTTTAAAAGAATTATCTATTATCTGTGTGTGCTTACAGGCTTGCCCATGCCACAGCCTGCCTGTGGCGGTCTGGGGACTCCTTTGTGGAGTCTGTTCTCTCCATCCACCTCTCTGTGGTTCCAGGAATTAAATTCTGGTTATCAGCCTTGTGCAGAAAATACTCTAACTGCTGAGCCATCTTGCCAGCCCCATAATTATTTTATTACATTTTTTCCCTCTTGCTAAGAAAAAAAATCAACAAGCTGAAACCTGAAAAAAGGTGGAGTGCTGCAGGGGCGATGAAGGGGCGATTTAAAGCAAGCTTGCTCTTGGACTGATAAATCGCGTGCCGCATGGCGACACCTGGTCCTAAGGAGAAACTCTTCCCTGGCCTTCTCTAAGGTCTAAGAATGCTGTGTCCTAGAGATCTTGATTTCAGCCAGCAAGGTTCATCTATGAAGTCTCCCTGAGGAGACTCAAGTGGTCCAGGGCTTAGGAAATAGTGAATTCTAATCATTTCTATTTGGTTTGGGATGTATGTACAAGATGTAGATGAGATCAGATGGGTTTGGGGTGGTTTAGCCATAGGCTCCATTGCTAAACAAACACTTTCTTCCCATCTTCTAATGGTAACACTCACAAGCTTTTTTCCTCTATGTGCTTGGGGTTTCAGTCCTTTTTTTTTTTAAAGTATGTATGTATGTATGTATGTATGTATGTATGTATGTATGTATTTGAGTGCTCTGTTTGCATATATGCCTACAGGACATGAGGACATCATGAGTCACTACATGATTTTGGGGAATTGAACTCAGGACCTTTGGAAGAGCAGTCAGTGCTCTTAACCACTGAGCTATCTTTCCAGCCCTGGAGTTTTGGTCCTTTTTATTTTTGTGGTTCAGTGCAATACTGTTGTAGTTGCTTAATCCATTAATCCACTCGAATTCCCTTGGCAGCCAACACATTCCTTGCTACCCACCCCAATGCTCTGGATTCTCAAATGCAAGACACACACACACACACACACACTCACAGCCTTCTATTTTAATATGCCTTAGACAACTCAATGGTTGAGCCACTCCCAAACTTACATTGCTAACACCTCCCCTATAATACTCTTGAATTATTACTTATTAAAATCTATATTCCATTTTTGTTACCTTGGACACAGGCCTACAGCCTTCCTGGGCCCTGATCCCTGAATTTTACACATTGGCAGTCTCTCTGTCTCTCTGTCCTGCACTTCTCAGGCCTGGACCTTACCCTCCCCACCCCACCCCCATCCCCATTTAGTACCTTCCTCCTCCTCCTATATTTCTTGCCTGGGAATCCTAAAAGTCCCACCTCTGTCTCCCTGCCCAGCCATTAACCGCTGGCAACTTTATTTACCAATCAAAGCCCAGCTGGAAGCAGGACCCTCAGCATCCTACATGCAGACATGGAAATTCCCATAATTTCAGGAGCCCAATTAACATAATACAAGCAATAAACCAAATCCACAACAGTGCAGGATCAACCTCAAGGCTTAAAGCAGTGTTTTATTTTTATTGTGCCCAAGCTAGAAACTAGTCCATAATGTAAAGGTACCACAAATACTATGGTTTTCCTCACAAGGGGCTTTTGTGGGCACATTAAAGGCATGGAACTCCTCTGATGTTTTGAATATATCTTTATTTCCCATCTGCCTGCTTACAGGAAATGCTATTATAATGAGAGCCAAGAGTCAGAAATCCACATGTTTGCTTCTATCCTGCTTACTACAGGATACTTTTATTTTTTACTGGTTTTCAAGTGTATGCATATGAACACGTGTTTACCTGTGGGTGCAAGCAGAGGCCAGAGGGTGATTTCAGGTGTCCTGCTCTGTCATTCTTCACATTCCTTTCTTGAGAAAGGGTCTCTCATTGAACCTGGAGCTAGGTTGGCAGCCAGCAAGCCCCAGTGATTTTCCTGTCTCTGCATATATAACATGAAGCTTACAGGTATGTATCACCATGTTCTGTCTCTTCACATGGTTGCCTGGACCTGAACTCAGGTCTTCATGATTGAGCAGCAAGCCCTCGTTCTCACTGAGGCACCATGCTGACCCCTAACACACTAGTTTTGCTGATATCAAATGCTTAAGTTTAAATGGTGCTGATATGTGGGGTGTGTGTGTGTGTGTGTGTGTGTGATGAGCATACATGCATACTATATAGCAAGTGTCTCTTGTCTCTGTGTGTATTCCATCTTTAAAGAACAGGATATTGGCTTATCATTCTTGTGTATTTGCTATGTGAATTTCATTGTTCATCTTCTTGCTATTACTTCTGTAGAAACTGGACACTCTTGCAAAGCAATTGAGTTTTGCATTCCTTTATTGTATTACAAACAGTGGTGAAACGGAGGCAGCATGAAGCTGTGCATCTGCTGTGTCTCAGTGGCAGCATGACTCTGGCACAGTGACGGTTACTGTGCACACTGCACAAAGTCCTTGGTGTTAAGGCAGAATATTACAAAAGTGAATGTAAAAGCAGCAAAGACATTCCGTTTGCTTCTGAAACAAATCTTAGGTGTCTGCATAGTCCTCCCACTTTAGAAGTCCTTGGGTTTTGTGCCCAGAACAGACTGGCTGCACTCAGCTTCCTCACATTGGGAGGTGAGCACTTCCCTTTCTTGCTGCCTGTTACGCAGGCAATGGGACCTTAACATACATGATTAAAGTCAGAAATAATTCTGTTATAATCCCAAGCCATTCTTTATACAGGAAAGAAGCCCTTTGGGGCTATGCATGTTTATGCTACCCTAACAGAACAATTAGTATGTGAACAGAATCAGCTTTATAGAACAAAATCCTATTTTCTAGCTGCCTTACAGAAGTGATTTACTTGTGGAGACTAAGCCAGAGTTCTCGGTTTTATGAGTCCGCTTTGCAAGTGTTTCCCGGAAGCTTTTCTTTTTCTCCTGGAGAGGAAGCAAACAGAAAAGGTGCAAAGCTCATATGTGTCTACTCTGCTTGAGTTTGGTGTATTTGTTAAGCGTGAACTCGGTGTGTCTCTGCAGCTCATCGATGTGTGTGTTGAGCAACTTCTCAAGCTCCTTGGCCCGCCTCTCTTCCTCCATCAGGAAGTGCTGTGCAGCTAGGGAAGCCCGGAAGGATATATCTGGTGGAGACTGGAGAGAGGAGAGGTAAGTGAGGCTAGACCAATGCAGAGCACTACAGCTGGATGCATGCACTTCTCTGACAGTCAACTCTGCAACTTAATGAAATACTGAGTTTTGGACAGAGCCCTCCTCCTCTTGTAACATAGTCCATGTTACTGAAACTCTCGAGGATTTAAGACATCTCAGCACCAACCCATTAAAGATCTCTAGAAAAGAAAACTGCAGTGACCAGCTACAAATCCAGGTGGATGTAAGGACCAGAGATCCCAGCAGAACACACTTTGTTGACTTACAAGCCAGCATTCCAGAACACGGCACGTCCCAAATCTAAAGTGATGATGCAGCAGATTGCATAAAGATGGCTCATGAGGAAACAGAAATCAGGATAGGTTTGATGAGGGGCCTGAATGCTTAGGAGAGTAGTCAGGGAGGAGGCTGGCTGAGGATATCCTGGTGGAGGTAGCTGCTTGCCTGTGTGCCTGTGCGTGTGTGTGTGTGTGTGTGTGTGTGTGTGTGTGTGTCTGTGTGTGTGACTTCAGTTCTTCCTCACGAGTCAGGCTTAGAGGAAGAAATCTGAGTGATGTCCAGTGTACCTGGCTGAGAGATGTGGGGGCATGTCACAGCTTTTGACATGTTTAGTGTATATTTAAGCAAGAAGGAAAATGTTATGGAATAAAGGACAATATTAGTTTTATTTTTAAAATAGAGAATTATTTTAAAATTATCTTTTAATTTTCCAGTTCTTTTTTCTATCGTTTTTCCTCCTCACTAGTCTCTGAGACAGTGTTTCATGTGGCCCAGGCTGGCAGGTAGGTGAGGGTGACTTTGAGTTCCTGATCATCCTATTTTAACCACAGTAGTGCTAGCTATCATCCTATTTTAAGCACAGAAGTGCTAGCTGGTTTCCAGGTATACACCAATGCACTAGGCTGCCTTTATTGTCGTTTACTTTTGTTTGTTAGGAAGAATGAAGCCCTATGGAAGTGAACTTGGTTAGAACTTTAGTTCATCAATACATAAAAACTTGTGATCATAGCAGGTGTTGGCAGAGCAGCCTTATCCAAGTGTTAAATCCCAACTGTACCTCTGCACTGGCTGCAGCCTCTACTCCCAAATCTGAGGAAACAGCCTGGAACATGCAGTGTCTGCAAACACCCTGAGCCCACTGTGTTTGCCTTGCAAACATAGGGCAAAGAGGATCAGAAGCAGCCGTCCACTTGTGGGTTAGACACTGTTGACACCACATTCCCATCCTGGGCTGATTATGTGTCACAGTTAATTGCATAGGCCCTTGTCCATACGGACACTCAAAAGACCATCCCTGTGGACTAACATCAGGTTAGTAAAGCCCATGAACGCAAGGCTTGAAAGTATGCATCTACTTTAGAGGGTGAAACAAAGCCCCACACAAGCCCCAGGGCCTTGACATGTCATTAGGTTGTGTGGTATCCGTGTAGAGTACAAGTTAACATGCACAAAAGTTCTGTGTTCTTGGATAGAATGACCTAATGCTATCACTGGGCAGCACAGAAGGCTGCCAGGCCTAGAACAAAGGGGTGTGGGGTTCCACAGTGGGTTCAGGATAGGTTAGAAATCCTGCCACTGAGGTGAGGTGAATGGTAAATCCTGTGGAGAGAATACCTTGTCCATTTCATAAGCCTCAGGGGGAAGGCCGTGCTGCAGAAGTTTAAGACCAGAGTGAGGCTGTGCACGCTCTGCAGGTCACTCTCTCTCCTGCTGCTGAGTGAGGATGACACAGAGCATCTAGCAGGCACACAATGTTACCTGCCCATCTTATGTTCTTGGCAACCCCAGAGGATATTACGTATGGGTCTAATAGCAGAGTGAGTCTCTCAGTGAGAGCTACATATTTACCTTCTGTTGACTCTCAGGCCACCTGAGCACAGCAGATGTGCCACCCCTCAAGAACACTGTGGCTTCTAGACTTCACAGGGTCCCACACACTGTGGAGAGGGGAGGGTTTTCTCTGCACTGGAAGTGATCTGCATTCCTGGCTAAACTTTCACCTCAGGGACTTAGGACTCATTTTGATGCTTTGTGGGATGACCAGGTATGTGGTCATGTATAAAACTTATCTGGGTTTATTGGCTCATGCCTGTCATCCTAACACTTGAGAACTTGACTTGGGAGGACTGCTTCAAGTTCAAAGCCAGCCTGAATTCTAGCTTCAGCTAGAATGAGATCCTGTCTCTAAGATACTGGGAACAAAAACCTAAAAGGTACAGCTATTAATTCGTGATGGGGTATCAGGTTCTCTTTCTGTTGGAGATAGGTGTGGTAAAATGACCTATAGTCTTACTTCAGAAATGGTGCTGCACATGTCTAATTCTAGCGCACTGGAAGCTGAGGCAAGTGGATCACTGAGATAGCCTGGTCTACATTGTGAGTTATGAGAAGGCTACATAGTGAGACCCTGCCTCAAGACAGCAACAACCCAAACAAAAAGAAGTGACATTTTAATCTAACCATCCTTTTCTATATTAGACACAGGATTAATTAATCCACCTTTAAAGGGAAAATTACCTTTCAGGAACTCACCAGAGGGAGGACTTCATTGTCACCAACCAATGGGCTTGCCATTTCTTTGGTCTGAAATGGCAAAGGCGACAAGGGTGTCGGGCTTCTGTTCAGCTCGCAGTCTTGGCTAATTCTAAAAGAGAAGAAATGGATATCAGCGCCTTGCCTAACTATCTTAGTTTCCTTTTTTCCTATTGCTGTGATAAAATACCATGACCAAAACAACTTGGAAAAGAAAGTATTTAATTTCACTTATGGTTTCAAAGGGTTAGGATTCACAATGGTGGAGCGAAAGGACAGCCAAGAGCTCACATCTTCTCCACAACCACAAAGCAGAGAGCTAACTGGGAATGGATGGCCTGAGTCTATTGAAGCCTCAAAGCCTGCCCCCAGGGACACACCTCCTCCAGCAAGGCCACACCTCCAAATCCTTTCCAAACAGTTTCACAAACTGGGGACCAAGTATTCCAATATACAAGGCTATGGGAGCCACTCTCCTTCAAACCATCCACCAAAGGCCTTGCTTCTTGTAGCTGAAGGCTTTGATTTCCCTGTTGTTCAACCAGGGAAAACCAATCAAATAATTGAGTTTGTCTGGGTATTTCTTTGCAAATAAATGGTCTTTCTGAATAATCTCAAATTTACTTTAAAAGCTTGAAATGTAGAATGAAGAGGCAGAAAGCGCAATGGTTGCTAGGTAGCCTCAGCCTTCCTAATTCTGTGTGGTGATTTTGTGTTTCCAGGTCACTTAAATAACTGAGGCACATTTGACAGACAGACCAGCACTGCCGAGGGCAGTTTTAAGGAGAGCGTTTAAGGCTCTTTGCTGTGTTTATAGGCGCTCATAACAAGACATGCTTTGTGGATAGGGCACTGTGTCACTGTATTACCCAGCTCCTCTGGGTTCACTAGCTTACACCCTGATTCCCGCTCACACCCTTCCAGACTCATCACACACTTCATCTGACTGTGTTCTCTGCCTTTCCCCCTCGCTTATGGAAAGGGTTCTCAGAACAGGCAGAGGGTTCCTGCATGTAAAACAGCTAGAGCACAGTGCCTGCTGCAGGCTAGATACCCAGTAAGGATAAGGTGTCATCTTGATTCCTCGTTTGATCTTCAAAAAAAGCACAAGTGGATATTACCACAGATAAGGAAACTAAAATGTAAAGTTAAATTAGTTACCCAGTCATTTGCTTCTTTTTTCTTTCTGGTACTGGGAAATTGAGCCCAGGTTTCTGCAAAGAATATTGGTAAAGTGCCTTACCACAGGCTATACCCCTAGCTCTATTTGTCTCTTATTTGAGATAGGGTCTCACCAGACTGTTCTTGAACTTGAAGTTCCTTTGTCCTAGTGCCTCTGTCTTCTCCTGACACCCTAGCACCACTGAGTGTGGGATTATATGCCTTTGAGTCACCAGGCGCACTTCAATAATTTATTTTAATTATACAATTTTCTTTTACTTTTGAGATTACAACATAACTACATCATTTCCTTCTTTTCTCTCCCCAAACCCTCCTATACACCCTTAAAGCCCTCCTTGTCTTAGTCAGGGTTTCTATTCCTGCACAAACATCATGACCAACAAGCAAGTTGGGGAGGAAAGGGTTTATTCGGCTTATACTTCCATACTGCTGTTCATCATCAAGGAAGTCAGGACTGGAACTCAAGCAGGTCAGGAAGCAGAAGCTGATGCAGAGGCCATGGAGGGATGTTCTTTACTGGCTTGCCTCCCCTGGCTTGCTCAGCCTGCTCTCTTATAGAACTAAGACTACCAGCCCAGAGATGGTCCCACCCACAAGGGGCCTTTCCCCCTTGATCACTAATTGAGAAAATGCCTTACAGCTGGATCTCATGGAGGCATTTCCTCAACTGAAGCTCCTTTCTCTGTGATAACTCCAGCTGTGTCAAGTTGACACAAAACTAGCCAGTACACTCCTTAAACCCTGCTTACTCTCTTTAAAATTCATGGCCTCTTTTTTTTTCATTAATTATTGCATGCATATACGTATATATTTACATATTCCTCAAGATAGACTGCTCAGTCTGTCTAATGTTACTTTAGATTCCAAAGTAGGGAAGCAGTCAACATCTTTACACAGCTATGATACCTATGAACCACATCAACAAGTTAGCAATAACCAACAACTCTCTAATTGGACTTAAGACCCACTCAAGAGGGTAATCATGCATGTGCTGGAAACCTAGCAACTCCCCAGGACTAGTCAAGTCGTGCATCTTGGAGGAGAATTGACAATTTTTACTAAATCAGCATAGTCCCTAACTATATATGACAGTTGTCACTCCTCAGGAAGGACACTTCTGTTTGCAACAATCAAAAGCCATTACAGAAAATCATACCTACAAAATGTAGAGTTGTGGATCCCGTTCCCAGTAGATACATCTACAATAAAGCTGGCATACTTAAGGCTCAGGAACATTGCAGAAGACAGAGCAGAAAGCCTGGGAGAGCCAGAGGATGGTGTTTGCTGTGAGACTGTCTCCTAGGAATGGAAATTACACCCATAGTCTCCCCAACATGACTACCCAGATGTGAGCAGAGCAAGGGAGACACCAGTGGACATGCCAGAGTGGATGGAGAAAGGCCATGGTGTTTCAACTCTACAGGGAGCTACAGGCAACCGAGGTAGGCTGAAGGGAGAGGTAATCTTCCAGAAACTCCAATGTTCATCCACACCAAACACTCAGCCCTACAAACAGTTGTTCCTCTAGAAGTGAGAATAGATAGCTTGTGACTTTGAATACAAGCTCAAGCTTTTCTGAACCTGAAACCCACAGTAAGGATGAAAAACACGATGGAATTTGTCGATTGTGCTAAAATGCTGGGTGGGAAATGTAAGTAAAAAACAAACAAACATTGGGCTGATAATTGAATAATGAAACAAAATGACATCTCATAAAATCTGACCAAAGACCACCCCACCCAGGGGTTTAATCAAATCATCAAGGACCTTGAAAACATAAAAATCTGTTTGAAAACTCTTTATCCTTATTAATATGCCCAGGTTTCCCACAGGTGCTAACCATTTTCAAAGCTGTGTTTTGAAACAATTGAAAAACCCACACTGTGGTTTTCTGTTCTCATCCAAAGCCCGGTCCACATAGACTTGCCTCTTACGCAGGCTTGCAGCCTGTGCATACAAATGGCACTAAACACCGTGCTAGGCCTCTGCAGATCAGCTCAGAGGAACAAACACAATGTGTTTCTCCGTTTTACTTATCTTGAAATAAATCTTTCTCCCCATTATTTCACACCATAATTACCATGGAAACAGAACAGCAAATTAAATGGAAATACTATGGTTTATGATATGAACAATAGATGAAACATCTCACATTTCAAACTGAGCTGTATCAATTGCATAATGCATTCTCATAGAATCTCTGGCCTGTGCCTAGTGTCGACACTTCAGGGTGGAAAAACAAGACAATTACAGAGGTGATCTGAGAAACATTATATGTACGTATATGTGCATATATGTGTGTTTGTGTATGTGTGTTCGTGTGTATTTATATATGTATGCATATGTGTGTATGTGTGTAATCTCAACTGTGCAGAAATTTTATAGAAAGTATTATTTGTTCTAAATTATCTAAATAGTTATCCCAATTATCCATTTTGCTGTGAATGCAGAGATGGCTTTATGGAAATAATTACTAAGATTTATGTAGGAATATTTTTTATATTATAAGATCAATAAAATATTGAGATTGAAGGGAAAGACTACATTATGAAGTAAAGTGCCTTGGCTGAAATCATCTTTATGGATGGAAGCTCTTCTAGAACATAGCTATTCAAGTACTTCATAAAACCACCTTGCACAAAATGCTGCATGGATCAGTATAAAGTGGGCTTCAAAATTACTGCAGAAGGCTTTTGATATCCACAGTTGAACTGTTCAATTAGCTTTCCCATGGGCCCTGCTCTGGGCCACTAAGTATGGCAGGCTGGTCTGCTTGATGGGCAGGCAGAACTCCTCATGGAGTGTGAGGTCCTGACTGCAGTTGGCACGGCCTCACACATATGCCCCTGTCTCTTCTCCAGGTCCTTCTCCTGGACTAGGGGGTGATTTCCTAGCCAGGGATGAGAACCCCCATTGTCAGTGACCTCCTTCCAGCCTTGTCTTCTCAGTCTCCAGAAGATCCCCCATTCTGTGACCTGCACTGTCTCCTGACCTGGAACCTTTGTTTGGTCTGCTGGGACCGGCTCCTTATTGGCTAATACCACAGTATAGAGTTTTCATAACTTATTTTTGGCTTTTAGATTTGTCCCTTGATAAGGGACCTAGCAAGCAGTAATGGCAAACCTGTTAATTTTGTGGGGTTTTCCTGTTAAACAATGTATTAGCTATACATGAACCCATCTTAATGACTAATGTTTCCAGTTACTAGTCTCTTCTCAGTTCATGATATAAGAATTGAAACCATGCATTGACTTTTTAAAAGATTTATTTTTATGTGTATTTGTGTGTGCACCCATGTGGGTTAATGTGCCCCAAATGTATGCAGATGCTGGTGGAGGTCAGAGGGCATCAATTCCCTGGAACTGGAGTTACAGGAGGCTGTGAGCCACCTGATATGGTTCTGGGAACTGAGCTCAGGTCCTCTGGGAGAGTAGTCAGTGCTATTAACCACTGAGCCATCTCTCCAGCCCCTGTGGCTTCACTTTTAAGTGTGTATTCTCATATAAAGACAAGCTCCATTTATTACAATATTGGTTTGACATTAAAATTAGTTGTATATTAATAGTTCTGGGTCCCAGTACTCTAAATCCGCTTGTAAATTGCCTTGCAACTTCAAAGCGCCATCTTTAAGAAGACCATTCAGAGCATCTTAACCAAACCCCATTATGTCTCATAAACTTTTTAAAGTGATGACTATATTATTATTCTAGACACTGAGTGAATGACACCAAGAGGTCACTTCAGAAGGGAACAATAGCTAACAGGTTGTGTAACTCACTGACTTCTTGGGTGTTCCTCCATTACAAGGGGTAATTTCACAGACTGTGACCTTGAGGCTTTGTGGAGTAATTTTATTTTTTCTTCTCCAAATAGTTTAACCCATTGATATATAAAGATGATGGGTATTTTCTGATTAACTTATGCCTGACAAATGTATGGATATATCCTACATGCACAGACCCACAACATACATATACACATATAAACTATATATACATATATACACACATGCACACAGATACATACAGACACATACATACTTGCTCACACACACACACATATATATGTATATATGTATATGTGTATATATATATATATATATATAAATAAAACAAACACATAGATACATACAGACACATACATTCATGCTCACACAAACAGATACATATATACCACAACATATACATACCATACATTCATATACATATATACACATATATACACCACACATTTATGCATACATGTGTGCATACACACATACATGCATGCACATGCACACATATGTACATATAACTTTTGCTAGTTGACTCCCTGAGCCAGGCTGGAAGGGAGCCTTCCTTTTTTCGCTGCTGGCATCAGCAGGGAGCTACCTGCTTTCCACTTTCACCGCTGAGCTCAAAGAGTCCCCACATCGCAACAGCTTTTCCCCATTGTGAGTTTTACATGGCAATAATTTATTCAGGACATTTGAAATGCTGTTTCTTTTCAAAACCAGGTCACCGAAGAACACTGAAATCAGACAAAGCATTAAAACAAATTTAAGGAAACTTTCAGCAAACGGAACTGGCAGAGCACAGCTTTGCAGTGGGAACATTTTTCCAGGCTGCTTATTAAGATAGTCTCCCACTGAGCCTTTTACCTCTCCCTGCCCCTGTCCCCACTGCTTTGGGTTTGTTGGGCACTTTTTTTTTTTTTTAAAAGACAGGGTTAGCCCTGGCTGTCCTGGAACTCATTCTGTAGACCAGACTGGCCTCGAACTCAGAAATCAGTCTGCTTATGCCCCCCAAGTGCTAGGATTAAAGGTGTGAGCTACCACCGCCTGGCTTGTTGGGCACTTTTAATACATGCTAGACTGCCCGACAAAGGAAGGTGAAGGGCCAAGAAAAATATTTTTGAAATAACAGACTGCAGTGTAACTGTAGGGTTCTTCACCTGAGGCTTCCAGAGGTGCTCCAGGGAGCCAGGAGAGAGGTGGGAGCCCAGAGCCCTCAGTGACTCGCTGACATCAGCCAGCAGCCACACAACCCGACCTGGCATCTTCAGGGCTGTGCCTTGTTTTATGGAGACTGAAAGTAGTGAAGCACTTTGTGGGGTTCTTATTTTGGATTAGAAAATGACCCCTTAGAGCAGGTTCCCAGTCCTATTGAGTGATGCTCAGCCATCCGATGGCTTTGACTGTGGCCAGGGCCTCTTCATTTCCCCACAGGGCTTACTCTGAAGACTCCAGGTACCCAGCAGAACACCACAAGGACACTCCCTCCATGGCTCTCCAACCACGAGACTCCACTCTGACACCTGCACCACATAGCTACCACAGTGAAATATCCACAGTGGTACACCACCATGACAGCCACGTGACATTACTCTCACCATGGCACCTCCATCATGGCATCCCCACTAGAACACCTCCACTAGGATATCACTCTCACTGTGGCACTCCCAGTTACGACCTACCATGGTACCCACAACAATATGCCCACCACGGCACCTCCTGCACAGTACCCATATCCTGGCACCCTCACTATAGTACCACCACTACCTTAGCAAGGTGTCCCCACCACAGCACCTTGACCTTCCCTCACTCTCCCCTTTCTAGAGAGGGATTACTTTAGCACTTTGGAGAGTCTTGGGGTTACTTTCAAGAAGCATTAGAATTGGTAGAATCCATCTTTGGAATTAGAGAGGGGTCTCCAATTTCTAGAAATACTTGTTGCTCTTGCAGAAGGCCAGGGTTTGGTTCCCAGCACTTCACAACCATGTGCAGCTCTAGTTTCAGGGAATCCATCCCTAACTTCTGGCCTCTGTGGACACCAGGCATGCACATGGAGCATGTAAAGATATGCAGGCAAAACACACATACACAAAAATAAACCTAAAATTGAAAAGAACCCATCCTTCTAGTAACCATAGGATTGAGATAGTGAAGGGAGCACACTGCTCTAGGGTCTTAAGAATACTGAACAGAGAGGGGGCTGGAGAGATGGCTCAGTGGTTGAGAGCACTGACTGTTCTTCCAGAGGTCCTGAGTTCAATTCCCAACAACCACAAGGTGGCTCACAACCATCTGTAATGGAATCTGATGCCCTCTTCTGGTGTCTCTGAAAAGAGTGACAGTGTGGTCACATATATAGAATGAATCAATCTTACAAAAAGAATGAGTGGACTCCCGCCCCCTATTTTGGTCTGTTCCATCGATTTTGCTTAGCTACCAAGATGAACTCTGGCACTACCTTCTTCGGACTTCAGGGTTAGCTATTAGATTGGTCACCAAAATATGCATTTTAGCTACCGTGAATTATCATTAAGGTGTTAATATTGCAAATATAACATTACTAATAATATTAGTGATAGTGATCAACACACATGCAACTACACATGCTACATGGATTCTCTCATACAATCCTCACTAACACCCTACAGACAAAAAACTGGAAACATTGCTAGCTGTTCATGCTAAGTATCTCAGGTTCTGAGGATTGGACCTCAGTTGCAGTGAGGTTTGGATCTTCTTAATGATCATGAAAAATGAAAGGCTCGTGCCAGAGAAGTTTGGCCAAGCCAGCATACCATAGCCCTTCTCAGAAACCTGAGAAGTTATGTGGGTAAAGAATTGCTTTGCAGAGCAGTTGTAGGTTTGAGGAAGCAGTGATTTGCCCCCAGAGACCTTTGTTAAGATTAAGTTAATTAGCATGGCTCGTTATAAACACATCAACTCTGGCTGTGAGTGGACCCATTTTAGAGATCATGGGAGTAAAGTGGACAGCAGTTACTGTTCTTCTATTCACTGCTCTCACTGCCCATGGGGCCCTTGCTTATGTGACCAGCTCTGAGTCACCACAGCAGGTGACAACACCAAGGACCTGCATCAGGGAAGGACAGAAAGAAGTGACACCTCCTTATGTTTTTTTGTTTTGCTTTAACATCAGATCTAACAGAGTAAATTCTGGTCCCCCCCTCCACTTCTCATACTGTTAAAAAAATGAGATTACTTATTTGTAGGGCATGTCTTCTTGCACGAGTGTTCTGAAGTGAGTAGCAAACAAAAATCCCCAGGGGCTCTGCACCCAGCTCAGGGGCTTTGCACCTGGCTCGCCGTTATTTCTGGACAGCAATTATTGCCAGCCTGTACTTTTTACAAAACAGTGTGTCCAGACTCCTGTGTTATCACTACCACATAGAATACAAACACCTGCAGAGGTCGTCACTTTATAATACTTACACATTTTCCCCAAGGGATTTCTAAATGTCTGTTTTTTTATGGCCAAGCTGGCATACCTGTCTCCACTGGTCTCCGTTTTCAGCTGGCTCTGGAAGACGTATGCCCCTGCTTCACCATAGCTGCTCTGATTGGGCCACGATGCTTTTCCATTGCCGTGGAGCTTGGCGAGATCGCTTCGGAGTCTTTCGTTCTCATATTCAAGCTTATTAATCGATGTGTACTGTGAATGCTTCTTGTTACTTAAGTCCACAGCCTAGGGAGTAAAACAGACCCCCACTGAGTGGACGTTTACGGGACACTAATTTTCCGTGTCTAGATTCCTGTGTTGCCAAGACCCTTCATTTGAACCAGGTGATGCGTTTTTTGTGAACTTTGTTCCCCCTAAAGATTTTAGATACAAATTATTAGTATTAATAAATTAATTAAAATATATTTAAAATACTTTTTAATGGCTGCATTAAAGAGGTGTTAAAGTTTAATCACCTCTATTCTTGAAAACAGTCTGTTTCAGAGTCATCAACAGAACTGTGACTTTCTCACGTGCAGACCTTCACTGGAAGTTCTTTACAACACAAGGATAAACTGAATGAAGATCTTTGAGGACCTCAATGGGAAGTCTACCCCTGTGCTACATTGCTCTCTTGCATTCAGGACTGGAGAGATGGTGCAGAGGTTACAATCTCTTCTAGAGGACCAGAGTTCAGTTCCCAGCACCCACAACGGGCATCTCACAACTACATGTAATTCTGACTTCAGTGGATTTGACACCCTTCTCTGGCCTCCAAGGGCATATGAACATACGATAAACACACACACACACACACACACACACACACACACACACACACACAAATAAAACTGAAAATAATCCTAAAAAGAATCTCATAAATTCCTATTAGTAATAGCCTAAAGGTCTTATTTTATTACACTCAAAATTTATCATTGCTATTTGTCACACTTGCCAATGGCAGGTAACGGCAAGCTTCATCGCTGAACTTGAATGGATACCCATGTTCTTTTTGGCAACTTCACACTATGTGGTCTCAGCTGCTTCTTGTATTCTTTGGCTCTTTTCCCACTTAAGAGTTCTTACTAATATCAAAATACGTTTTACACTAGAGACAGAAATCCAGAGTGTCTATCTCCAGTTGGTAGAAAGCATGGGGTTTTTAAAGGCATTTTTAAAGTTTTAGTTGTGTTGTGTGCCATGTTTTCTCTAGGAAGGGACTTTGTTGTTGTAATTTAAAAGCGCCAACTCTCCTTTGCTCCTTCCTCTTTGCCTCACATCCCAATTTTTTTTCCTTTTTAAAGAACTATTAAATATTTACTTTCACTTTCTTCTATTTGTTTTATGATTTCATTATTCCACCTTTAATTCTTTAGCATATTTTGAGTTAGTTCTGCTATAAAACTAGAGAAGGCAGTAAAATAATAAATTATTCCAATTATTCAAATCGCATATTGATTAAAATATTCATGCCCCACTGCTGGGTGATGTAACAAATTGCATGCTGAACTTATTGTGAACTGGGGTTGATATCTGGACCATTTTGCTGAATTGATCTTACAGTTGAGACAGAGCTAGCACTGCACATTTGGAGCAGGGTCGATTCATAGTAGAATTCTGCTACCTGATATATTAATGCCCCACTCCGAGGATGTAAAGTGAAATATATTTAAATTACAAAATGAATGGTTAAAACAAGAGGCTTAGAGATTTCTCAGGCTGTTTTAATTAGGCACTGTAGAAGTTTCCAGGACAGGTGTGTGTGTGTGTGTGTGTGTGTGTGTGTGTGTATGCTTGCTTGCTTGTATGTGCATAAGTACGCATGTGTGCATGCACTGTTCTTCTCATAAAGCTTTGTAAAGTAGACTCTATTCTCACACAACAACAAGTCATAAGGAAGCTGTGTTTGGTTCTCGCTTGCCCTCTTCCGTCTTCCAGACCTGTGTATTGAACATCCCAAGATGCATTGTGACTGATGGCACAGCAGTTCTCTGGGATCAGAAGAGCAATACCTTAGTATAAAATGCTTGACTCAAGCAACACATCACTTCTGAAGCTCCAAACATTTGGGATTTGAGGCCTAGAAAACTAAATGTTTGGAGCTTAGACATTTTTTTTTTTGAACTCCCTAAATTTCCAAGCATTGAGAACCATCCATATAGAATGGCATTCATAGTCATTCCAAACTTCCTCACACTGTGAATAACTGCATATTGATAATCATTCATACCATCATATTAGTATTGCATACTATGGAAGCTTAGGAAAGGCAGAGAAAGGTCTGGCTCTGGGTGAAGACTCACAGAAGGGCATCTAAGCATCTCACTGAGACCTGGAGAAATTTAGCCATCCATTCTGTGGCTGACCCAGCCAATCTTTCTCCATTGCCTGTGGGGCAGTGGCCTACAAAGTGGCTTTCTCATCACTGTGACTCGCATCTTTGGTCAAACTTTCTTCTCCAAGGAAGCAAGCAAGGAGCTTCAGAATTAGGCAACCAGAAACATTCTCAAATCTGCATTTATTTAGACAGGGCCAATTTCAAGTACTGGGGCTGCTGGAGTGATATCTCACTGGTTAAGGGCACTTGCTGCTC
The DNA here is from genome assembly GCF_978045245.1 of Mus caroli. Taxonomy (NCBI): domain Eukaryota; kingdom Metazoa; phylum Chordata; class Mammalia; order Rodentia; family Muridae; genus Mus; species Mus caroli. The sequence continues at coordinate 12,226,281 of NW_028227266.1, forward strand.
TTGCAGAGGCCCCAGGATTGGTTCCCAGCATGGACATGGCAACTCATAAATATCCTTTAATCCTTAACTCCAGTTCCAGGGAATCAGACACCCTTCTGGTCTCTGCGAACAACATGCGCATGTGGTAATCAGACCTACATGCAGCACCCCTTCCCCCCAAAAAAGAAAGGCAAAGAAAAAACAACTACTATTTTAATATTATCCAAATATCACAAATGTTAGGAGGCTGAAAATAATGTATATATTTTGTTTTTTTCTGCCTAGAGTGAAGTTTCAGTTCTAATCATTTAAGTTTATATTTATCTCTTCTAATTATTGCTGAAGTAATCTGATTATGGATTTTTTTTATACTTACAGGATTCTAATACACAGGAATAATAATTTTCTTCATTTCATAAAATTTGAAAATTGTAACAAAGTAAAATAAACCAGCATGTAGAAACTGATAAACTCTAATAATAAATTAAGCAGGGGGCTGCAGAGAGGTCTCAGTAGGTAGGAGTCCTGGCTGGTCTTCCAGAGGACTCAGCTTCAATCCTCAGCACCCATAGCTCACAATCATCTGTAATTCCAGCCCCAGGGAATCTGATGTTCTATCCTGGCCTGCACAGAGACTACACACTTGTGGGACACACTTGTGGATAGATGTAAACTATCATACAAACAAAATAAAGATAAAGGTTAAAATTTATCCAAGTAATAGAACCCTCAAAGCCATTACTTTTACACACTAGTAAGATGAACATGTGAGTCATAGCTAAGTCAAATGGAAGAGAATGTGTTCAATTATCCAAGACCAAGAGGAAGAAAGGAAACTAAAACCAGAATTGGGTATGACAGTTTATGTCTGTAACCCTGACACACAGGAGGCTGAGATAGAATTTCAAGGGCAGCCTCGGACAAGTAATGAGACCCTATCTCAAACAGGAAACCTAATAACAGAACTTGGGGGATGGGAGATGAATGACGGTGTAGTTCTAACTAACTTCAGTAGTAAGGAAATAAATGGAATGGAAACTTTTTCTAAAAAGATACAGCTGATCCAAATGACCTCAGGGAAAAAATAAAGAGATTTGAATGAAAGAGGGGAAGGTAAAGGCTGGTTTAAGTTTTTCAGTGGACATCCCATCGCCAGGAACCTCCAGTGTGAGTTTAAAAACAGTGTTACTTTAAAACAAGTACAAGGAGCTAAGACAAACTTTAAATAAAGTGTCATCACACCAAACCCAGCACTGTGCTAACACCGACAGAGCAGAGCATGACTACTATGGTTTGAACTGTGGCTCCCTACAAAAGCTTGTTGAAGCCCTAACCCCTAGTCCCTTAGAATATGGCCTTATTTTAAAACGAAAATCTGACTCATGAGAATCACGCAGACATGGGACCACAGCACACGGAGACAGAAGAGGGAGGAATCCGGTACACACACATCAGAGGAGTGTGGCCCTGAGGACACCTGTTTGGAACTTCTGTGAGTTAGTATGTCCTTCGGTTCTAAGCAAACACACTGTGGTATCAAGCCAATTTAGGATTGGGAAGATTTATTCCAGGAACCCAAATTCGGACAAAATCGGGAAATATGTCAACCATAGTCCCTAACACATCAACAAGTGAAAGGAGAACACTCACACAGAGTCATCGGTTGAAAAGGCTCAGAGAAACACTAGCAGCCATATTTCCCAATATGGAATCATGAATGAAAAACAAATTTATATCCCTCAAAACTCCAAAAGTGTGACATTTATAGTCAGAACCTAGAAAAATTTCCAGCAAGTACTGTCATGGCTCAAGATATTCCTGTCTTAGCAAAGGTAGAATGACAGTGACAAGAGCAGGTGTGAGGAGGAGAGGGGAAGGGGCAGCCAAACGGCACTAGGACAATGTTCTATAGAAGGTACAGAAGAAGTTGGACCTTCCTCAATATTAGCAATTAGCTGCTTGATATAGTAAAAACAAAGCTCTCCATTTGTAACAGAGACAGGAATTGTAAATAACTTGGGGAATAATTTTAAAGGAAGGAAAACGAACTATCAAAGAAAAATTGCATTATTGGGAAATGTGTTATGAAGAAATGAGGAATCACGCCATATCTTATTACAATAAAAGCATTAAGTCTTCAAAGTTAATACAAAAATGAATTCAATTTCAGATAGAACCCACAGGAAATTACAAGGAGAAACTTGGTACATTGAGCTTGGTCTTAATGAAAAGTTTAACTGTGTTCGTACATATTGCCTTTCAAAGTACAATTTAAATGGATCAAACAATTGCATGGAAAAGATGAAACCTCTGGAAAAAAACCCAAAAGTATGTATGCACATGTGGAGAACCCTGTTTCTAGAGAAGGAAGCTCTAAAGGCATCCATCTAGAGACAGTGACTTTTGACAAGTCAAACTAAAACTTCACTTATGGCAAAAACAAAGTTACAGAAAACAGACTGGAAAATGCTCCTAAAAATTGGCAAAGAAAGGAAAACTAACATCAGAGAAAAATACATTACATGTATCTAGTCCACCTTGCTACAAACTACCAACGAATGGGGCCCACCTGTTGTCAGGGAGCTGCGCATCAAAGTGCTAGAGAGAGTTACCTTGGGAACAGGGCGGCAATGAAAAAGGACGGCATAAAGGAGAGGAAGGAACAGGCTTGGACAGCTCGTGTTAGCATTACAATACACATCCTGGAGTGCAAGTGAGCCGATGGTTCCTCCTCCAGGAAGCCTCTCATGCTGGGATTTTTTATGAGATACTTAGTCAGGTGAAAATATGAAATATTTTCAAATACACTAGGGCTGAAATAGTTATTAGAAAGTCTAGTAAGTTTTTGGTATATACACACCATGGAATATTATAAAACGATCACAAAGGGCAAACTATGCTTGAGCCAGTTGGTATAGAAAGACACTTTGGAGCAAACAAAAATAAGACACACACAAATATGTCTATGTATGTGAGCCTAGTTTAAAAAAATTATATGTATCTGTATATGTGTGTGCGCACCTTACACCTTTTGTACACAGGAGCCTGAAGGAGTCAGAAGATGGTTTCAGATCCCCTGCAACTGGACTGTGAGCTGCCACGTGGGAGCAGGGAACTGACTCAAGTCCTATCTAAGAACAACAAATGTTCTGAACTGTTGAGCCATCTCTTTACCCCTGTCTGGCACATGGGACATGATGTGGAAGAGAAGGAAGGGGGCGCAGAGGCTAAAGCAGGGACTGTGTTCTGACGTCACCTGCCTGCACATATTGGGCTAATTCATAGACAGTCATGTAGAGTTTGAATGAGTATAAACGTTCCGAGCACTTGCTCACTGTACTGCTGTCCACACACACAGCTGGAGGTCGGCTCTGGACAATGCTTGAGTTACACATCTATAGTTGATGGAGACTGTCTCCCCAGCTTAGCTGTGCAAACGGTCAGGGGCAGGAGAAGCAACAGGAGCCACCATTTGCTTGTCAGCCCAGCATCCTCTGCTGCTCACATGGGGCTGGAGGAATCGTCAGGGTGGGTGGTGGGTGTAGGTAATCAGCAGCTGCTTTTTTATCTTTGTGTGTTTTACTTCTTTAAAAAGCAGAAGATACAAATGAACAAAGCCAAAATCCTACAGGAGCAAAGTGAAGCCCCTCAGCTGGGCTCTGGTGACCTGGGATATATACAAACACTTGAATTGAACTGAATATGTGTGTGTGTGTGTGTGTGTGTGTGTGTGTGACTTCAATATGTATATACATGTATATATACAAATATTTACAATATACACATGTGTATGTGTGTATATATGTGTATGTATTTATCTCTATGGAGCCTGGATTTGCTTTCTGTGTCCCACGTTAGGGAATGAAGAGGCAGAGGTGACGGGCAGGTGTTTAATGTAGCAGACAGGGAGACCAGCAAGCTTCCCTTTTTATCCATCTGTGCTCCAATCACAGGATCCACAGCCATTTTCAAGGAAGAAGGGAGAGTGCTTCCAGATGCTTCTACTGTCTTGATGCTGGAATATGGACTCATGTGAGAACAGTGCACAACAGGACAGAAATAGAACATTGGCTTCAGAGGGGGCTGGCCAAGGTCTCGATCCATGTGCTCACATTATTATGGCTAAAGGAACAGGCTAGCTTAAGCAGCCATGATGCCTTTTTTTTTTTTTAATATTATTTTTCTGTTCCTTGAACAGTTAAAACAAGATAATGGTAGGATTTTTTTTTTCTAAGTGAATAAAAGAAAATGTAACAAAGAATGCTAATATTTCAATATTTTGACCAACAAAAGTTCTACAAAAATCCAACCATCAGACAATGAAAGTGAGAGGCTTGGAGCCATTTAAGTTGTTTATGAGTACAGGTAGAGCCAGGGGCTAATTCATATATTCAGTCAACAAACACTGAACTCTTGCTCTATCCTGAGCTGTTGATCTTGCTAACTTCCTGCTTGTCATCAAGTTGAAAGGGACAAGCCACAAAACAAGTCAGCCAAATACGAATCAAGCAAGAACAGAACAAATCGTTCTGATTCGGGTTTGTGGGGAGGGCTTCTCTGAGCATAAGGTTGGCACTGAATTCCGGCTGTCTAGGATATGGGGTTTCAAGCAACTGCAGGATTAAAAGCCAGACAACGGCATGCTTTCAATGTCTGGGAAATGATCAGAAATGAGCCCAAATCAGGTGCCCCAACTGGGCAAGCTACGGTGTTAGGCAGTGCGCAGCTTGGCGCTCGTCGCACGCATGCTCAGTGACCACACTGACGGTCAGCCCTGACCAGCCAAGCCACAGCCTATTCAGTCTGGGGGAATGAATTCAGCATATTACCAAGTACCGTGCAGGGTCTAAATCGCCCATCATTCCCTTCAGGTGGGTGTTTTCTGTTCTGACAGCTTTGTATCTTCTGTCTGAAACCTGAAAGATTAGCAGATAAAAGGCACGTGTAAAACTCATGTTAATAAACCCTGTCAGAGGTGGTGCAAATACTTTCTGTGGTATGAGGGAAACAAGGTCCTCCCACCAGTCGGGTTCTCTTGTGCCTCCCCCGACCCCCCACCGTGCCCAGACCCCCACTCCCGCCTTGCTCCAACCCCCACCACCCCCATCCCCGCCTCTCTTCCAGTTTGAGCAGTGTGAAATTTAAAACACTTTAATCATGATTTATTTTTTCCCTACCAAATCTGAAATTCCACTTCTCATGTATAGGAATTATAATCACAATTAAGAAAAACCTTCTTGAAAATACTCTTGCCCGTTACACTTCTTCAATGCCCAATTAATATTTACAGTAAGCAGTATATGGCTTTCGGCGTTTAATTCGTTCCTTCTGGTATTCTGGCTGAGTTCCCTGTGTGCCTATGACTTTCTTTTGTAGTTCTTTCTTCTTTCCCTGATGTCTGTCGTCTACCTGAATGTTGGGATGACAGACTCATGCCTCCATGCCTAGCCTGCTCTTTTGTATATCTAAGGCTCATTTCTATATAAAACTCTTGCTTTAAAAATACTTATTTTTGTGAATTATAAGATATATGCTCATTGACAAAGTCTGGGAAGCATGGTGGTATGAAGATGAACTTGGGAGTTGTTCTTGTGCTGTTGTCCCCGACTATCGACAGCAAGGCACCCTGCTGTGCACTGCCCTGTGCTGGTTTCCTGTGTGCAGTCAGACTGGTCAGTCTGCGGCCTATGGCTGGATGAAGGCCCAGTCTTTCCTGTTTTTGTAAATACACATGATTGAACTGCTCTTATGGAAATTGTCTTGACTCATGCTTTGTGCTCTGAAATCACCTAGACTTAGAGTGAAAGGGCCATAAAGTCCACGCTGTCAAAAGCAGGCCACAAGTTGTTAGAGCAAGGAAAAGGAAAGAAGACATCAGGAGGGAAGGCAGGCACGAGCCTTGCTGGGTTTTAATGTGGAACCTCAAGGTCTTTGTTTGTCTCAGAGGACTGCTTCGTGCTGAGTGGATGCCTAGTAACTACGTACTGGTTTCTATGTTGTTGCCTCCATGTTTAAAACACTACTGGCAATCTATTAAATGGGGAGGGGGCTCAAGCAAGCTGGAATCGCTTTCTTTCTACTGACAATCCATTAAAAGGGGGGAGGGGACTCAAGCAAGCTGGAATTGCTTTCTACAAAATAAAGTTTAGTGGCAAGGTCCTATAGCAAAAGACTGAGGAAGGGACAGGGTCGTGTGACCTGGGAGGACAGCTGCAGGACCTTGGCATGCGACCACTCACACAGGTGTGCACCGTCTGGTCGGAACTTAGTGTGTCTTTGATGGTACTTTGTCCACAGCACAGGGTTTTATGGGGTAAGTCTCATTAACTGATCAGGCACCAAGGCTTTTGACGGACTGGAGTGAGGGCTAGGATGAGCAGGAGCAAGAGCCAAGCCTGGAGAGGCTCTCCCTCAAGCGTGCATACCTGTTGCTTTGCTAACATTCTTTCTTTTATTTCTAATTCTATCTTTAGCTGTCTTTCCAGAAGGGCAGCTTTCTTCATGACAGTTGCTATAGTGACCTCCTTCTGGTGAAGTTCCTGGGTGAGTTCGGAGATCTCGTTCCTCAGCCGTTCCTGTTCGGTGCATAGGCTTTCCTCCTGATAGAGCTGGCTTCTCATCTGGTAAGAGTGAGCAGAGACATGAGCAGCCCCTCCCTCACAGAGCAGCTGCAGCCTGTGCTGGGCTCTCTTAGTCCTCCTGCCCTGAATGGCTGCGGCTCATGACAGCCTACTTCTGATCACTGCTAACCAACTTAGGGGCATCCTAAGTCAGTTTCCTCCCAGCTCCCAAATCCTCAGCGTCTTATTGTCATGTGCAGCGCACCTGGACTCAGCTCTCTGACAGACTTGACAGAGACTGGTGCTAAGTGCTTTGTTGTGGTTTTGACGCAGGGTCCCCCTGCACAGCCCAGACTGCCCTATCTTTGGCTCCTCATGCTCTGGCCTCTGAAGTTCTCAGATCACGGGTGTCCACCACGAAGTCTGGCCATAATCACCTTCTTTATGGAGAAACAGCAACCTAAGGAGGGTAAGCAGCTTGCTCGAATCATTATAAGAGAACGTGCCAGATTTGAGACCGGAACTCATGGTCCTTGACTAGAAACATAAATCCTGCTGTGGCAGCGGTGTCTCCACACTCTGTCTCAGAACCACGTTGTAGCACACTAAGCTTGCTGTGTCGGTAGGAATGTCTTACTGCCTCTCGGAACCCTTAGAGTCCCTCACCATCTTCGCTTGTCTTTTCATAACAGAACCTGCTGGACTTGGCCTCCTTACAGCCTTCAGCTTTCCAAATCCAGCCAGCAACAGCCCAGGCCACCCTCTCAGACCCTCTGCTCTCTGTCCCCATTGCTCACACCTTGCCTACACCTTGTTCACTCTCCCTGGCATTGTTTTAAAGAGCCAACTCATTGCTTCTCACTTTTGAGAGTCACAGATAATGTACCCTCTTTCAGAACACACACACATATAGAGCAGGGGGAGAAAAAGAAACATTGATATCACAGGGAAGTAAGTGCTGTTTGAGGGATGTCCTGGAGGGTGCATAACCCAGCTAAGTGGGGGTGGGGATTGCATCAGGATGCTCTTCCCAGATGAGAGGTTATCACACAAAATACTGAGGGTAAGATGGGAGCCAGAGAGCCAGGGCACAGGTTCCCAGCAAAGAATGTAGCCAAAGGGGTGGGGGGAGGGTGCATAGAACTTGGGGTCTGATCAACCGCGCCCTAAGACATAAAGCCAGAGAAGGAAGTAAAAAAAATCCACAAAGAAACTTCTTTGAATGCATTCAGACACTTAAAAGGTGACAAGAGACTATACCTGCTCTTTCAAAGTTCAGTGTACATCTCTAAAGGAATAAGGGTTTCTCCCTCCTTTCTGTCTTTTCTCTCTCTTCCCAGAATTCCATGACAGCATCTTAATGACTAGCTCTTCTATATCACCAAATATTTTCAGGCAGAACTCAGATGTGAAATTGTCCCAAATCTCCAATGTTTTTCAAGTCTGTGAAACTGGATTAGGATCTCATCAGACCTGCCCAGCTCTTTCTGTCTGCCCTGTCTTTGTGTCTGTTTGGCTTTTCGTCTGATCCCATAACCTTGTTCTAGTTACAGCTCTCACGAAAGGCAGTCACTTTCTAAAACCTGTGCCCCCTCCATCCTGGGTTACGCCCCGGGACAGCCAGGTTCAGGACTGACACCTAGGGAAAGAGGATGAGCTAATGCACAGTTCCTGTATCCAGAGGCCAATCTGCTGCATCCTAGGCTGGGTACCACCCATTCCTTATCTGGTCCTGCTCTATGCTAAAGCTAGAAATGTGAACTAGATATGTTATGAGTCTCTTTAATTACATGTGTTTACATATGCATGTGCATGTCATGGCACATGTGTGGAGGGAGGTTCAGAGAACTCACAGGTGTTGGTCCCTTCCTCCACCGCGAGTCTTGGGCATGGAACTCAGGTTATCAGGCTTAGCTGCAAGCCCCTCTATCTACTATCCACCTTGCTCACTCCCTCTGAATCTCTTTGGTCCCCACCTCCTCTATTTATATTCTCCTGGCAGTTTCTTTGGTGAATCAGTCATATTGTTCTGCAGTTTGACAGTCTGGATTTTACTGTTTATGTCTCTGTGGTATACTTTAACACAAGCCTCTTAAAGACAAAACTTGGAAAATTAAGAAAATAAATATGCTATTCTGAAAGAGGATTAAGATATTTTTTATTAGTTTCCAGTGGTTAGATATTAAAACAATATGCTCTTCCATTGAATGTGCTTCTAAATGAGATTGGTTTATCTGTGCTTCCAATGACATGGCCTTTTTAAAATGTGAATTTTATCACCAAACAAGTGAATAAAAACAGCTCTGTACCCACAAAAGAAAAACACTCACAAAATTCGTAACACATGGCCCTCAATAGTGTTAGTGCAATGGAATGGAAATGCCCTTTGTAGATCTTTCTGGAAGCTGCAGCTAGTTACTTCCGCTATCCACTATTGCCCTGCAGAGCGCAGCTGCCTGGGCTGCCAGGAGCTTGGAAGATCTGTGCCTTGACCTCTCCTTCACCTCAGAGTCCCACTCATACAGGATTTCTGATTTTACTCTGTAGTTCTGACTTTGTCAGAAGCCTCTGAGGTTCAGGAGAGTGTAATCATACGTGGTGTTAGGCACCCCTTTTACTATGACAGAGTCTCATGGAATGCCAGTAAAGAGCATATATATATATATATATATATATAGGGGGGGGGTTCTCTGTGTAGCCCTGGCTGTGCTGGGACTCACTCTGTAGACTTCGAATTCATAGAGATCTGCCTACTTCTGCCTCCTAAATACTGGAATTAGAGGCATGTGCCACCACTGTCCAGCTGAAAGTTATATTTTTAAAATCAGTAAAATCAAGTGGTATCAGTGTTCAAAACAGGAAGGAAATGACAGTTGCTCTATAACAAATTTCGTAGGCTGGATCTGCATTCCTTCTCAGACACCCAGCTCTGCCAGGATCTGCCTTTAGGGGAGTCAGGGTCTTGATATGTAGCTTAGATTGGCTTCAGACTTGTGGCAATCCTCCTGCCTCAACCTCCACAAATATTGGGATTATTCACGTGAGTTACTGTACCTAGTTAAGATCTTTCCTTCCAATGTATTCCTATTGAAACTGATGAAATAGTTACTAGGGAGGTATATTGGTTGTGGATGAATGAAAAACCCAGTGCTCTGTGAGAACCATGCCCACACCCTCCTCATCTTAGGTTTTTTAGCATCTGGCAAAGTGCTTGGACCTTGTTAGGCCCTTAGTTAGAAATGTAGGTGTGGCCCAAACCAACAGTAGCCCACATCTTTCAGGTGATCCTCTGAGCCAGGTCCTGTTCTCAGCATGTAATTTGCATTAGCTCATTAGCTCATGAATTTTAACAGAGGTAAGCATGTAGTTCCTGGGGTGAGAGAGGCTACATTCAAAACTATCGTCTACAAATTATTATCTGTGTAATATGGGAGAATCTCTTCAACTTCCCTGCATCTTAGTTTTCTCAAGAGCAAAAAGAGGATCCTTGGGGCAGTGTCCTTGGCACATGGTGAGAGCCACAGGAGTGTCAGCAGGTATTGGCTCATTTCATACCCATCATAACCTCAGGGTGGTGGACGTTGTGTAACTGTTTCCTCTGGGCTGAAACATTTCTTGTACAGAAAGCAGAGCTCATAAGGCTCAGGAACCTAACAGAACACACCACAAGGTAAGGGTTGCAAAGCCTGTTTTAAGCAGTCAACAGTTGCTAGGACCAGGAGACTGCAGTGAGCGGCTGCCAGGAGCTCAGGGATTAGTTTCTGTGATGAATGACCCTTCCAGCATGGGCTTTTCATTGATGCAGCTGCCTTTGAATTACACATGATTCTGTAAGTACACACACACACACACACACACACACACACACACACACACACTTCTGAAGGCAGGAAACTCACTGGTTCACCACGTGAACCTTGAGTAGAATCCTTCTTCGGCTTATAGTCAGTGCTCCATCTGGAGTGACAGACATTTGTTCATGCTACAAATGAACAAGACGAGTAATCCAAACAGTACTAACCACATCCTAGACGAGGGCCCTCAGGCAAGGTGTACAGGGAGGTCTGTCCCCCAAGGTCACCCATACACTGAGTACCAGCCTGGGCACACATCTACATTGAATTCGCCCCATACCTGAAGATTTGTGTTCATACAAAAATGTCCGAATTTGCAGCTTGGCAGATTATTACTTTAGGAGGCCGAGGGAAGGTCTCAGAGTTAGTTTGATGCAGAGACACTAGAGCAGGGAGAATGGATCTGTTGTATTCCTTACCTTGTTTAATTCCTTTTCATGATTGGGTTGATCTGAGACCATTGAAAACAACTCCTTTCTTTTCCTTTCTGCTTCTTTAGGAGAAGGGGAATATGATGACTCAACTCTACGAATTACAAATAAAGCAGGCAACACTTAAGCTTAAGTTGGTGAATTGGTAATTATGTTGTTAGTGTAGATCATGGACGCTGTAATATGGTTGACAACATTGCTAGCTACAAAAAATGCAAATTCTAATAATTCCGGCCCTGGGAGTATTTCTATTTCTGTCTCTGAGTGAGTACAGTTTTAATGGGAGAAAATGGAGCATTAATAGGCATTTCGATTCTATATTAAAATGAGCATAAACATTTTAAATGTTATTTATTTACATATTTTGTGCATATGAGTACTTTGTATGTATGCCTGTACACTAGAAGAGAGTCCCATTATAAATGGTTGTGAGCCATCATGTAGTTGCTGGGAATTGAGCTCAGGACCTCTGGAAAAGCAGCCAGTGATCTTAACCACTGAGCCATCTCTATGGATTTTGAAAAGACTGCTTTCTGTAATAAAATAGCATAGACACCTAAGTGGAAATAAACCCAACTGCTGACCTGATGCATCAAGGCAAAGAAACATGTCAGAAGAATGTGGGGGGGGGGGCACACAGTCCACAGAAATGCTCAACATGAGGACATCTGACCATGTAGCCAGGAAGGAAACTCAAATGTGCCTATTTTTTCAGCTATTTACTTGTAAAATGGGATGGTAGCCATTTATTAATGTTGGGGTGGGGCAGTGAGGGAGTGGAAACTCCCAGAAGAAGAATGACTAGGACCCCGAGTGATGCTCAGAGAAGCCCAGCTGGTGAGAGTCACTTTCCCGGAGGGCAAGCCAAAATCAATCATGGAAACACAAAGTGCAGAATCGGGGAGGGGCAGCAGCTATACAAGTCATGTGAGGCCACCACTATGCCTGCTGTGACTCAGTAGGAGTCACCTGTGAGTGTAACTGGCTCTCCAGAGATGTCCTGAGGGGGTTCCCAAGATCCAAAACACAAACTGCACAAAAGCAAACCACAGCTCAAAATCTCAGTAATGGCAGAGAGAGAATTAGCTTAAAGATTGGAAATAAAGGAGCTCTCAAAAGGTGCAGAGTCATGGTGATACCCTCAAGGTACAGGGATTTCTAAGCCGATTGACCTTTCTGGCCACCATAGTTGTCATACCCCTCATCCCCCACCCCGCCAATACACTCTTCCCATGGTCTGTCGGGGTTCCTTAGCCCAGCAGAGCATACGAATGCAATCACCATTCTGTGTACTCAGCCTGAAGAACCGCTATCAGCCTTTGTGAACATTAGCCTCTCCCCTGTATATACAAATGAACATGCTTCTCGTATGATCAGTGTACACACTACATGTTATTTCCTGTGTGATCAGAGTGCATACTACATATTATTTTCCCATATCATCTGACTATATATAGACTTCATATTATTGTCCAGTGTGCTTGTGTTTCTCACTGACTGTGTTGTGAGTATTTTCCATTTCATCTAACATTCTTATGAAGCATCGGTTTCTAAAGTGGCCTTAAAATTTCTCACTAAGTGAGATTTTCAAAGGGAGAAAAGGATGTTCCCATTCCTAGAGTCTTCCCAAGCATTCTCATGAGCTGCAGTTCTGAACCAACCATGTTTTGTGGTTGGACTTGTCAAGTTCACCAAGTGCATGGAAAACATGTGATTCCTATGAAGACAGGTGGACAGAAAACGAGGCCACGCTAACATAGATGGATAAAGGAGGGATGGTTTTGTGTTTAGGGAAAGGACATTAGAATTATTTCTTAATGTAAACCATGTCATCGAATGGTGTCTGTGTCCTAATGATGGGAATGGAATGCTAATGATTGAATATCATCGAGGAAGGTTTAGGGAATGAACAGAAGCATCCTTAACCACCATACCAGTGCCTGGCAGCTTCACCTTAGTGAACCATGCAGAAGAGGCAGAGTCCAAATCAAAGAAACCCAGACAACACACCAGACAGGCAGCAGCCACAGAGACCAGACTAAGGATATGAAATGTGCAGAGGGAAAGATGCAAGGCAGCGAGAGTGACACACAGTAGAAAGCTCTAACCCTCAGCATGTGGCACCGTCAAGTCCCAGAAGGAGATGACTTCTGAGGGAGTTCCTCCAAACGAGAAAGACATAGTTTGAGGACTATAATGTTCATCCAGTTTGACAGAAGGATTGGCCAGATGTGTAGGAACCATGTACTGAAGCACAGCTGGCTACATTTGGACAGAACATTATTAATCTTGTTATTTTGTAGCACCTGGATACACTGAAACTCACTCTGTAGACCAGGCTGTGCTAGAACTCACAGAGATCTGCCTGCTTCTACCTCCCTAGTATTCAGATTTAAAGGCCTGCACCATTATGCCTGGCCTGACACTGGCTTTTTAAAAAAGATCTATTTTTATTTTATGTATATGGACATTCTGCCTGTATGCATGTCTGTGCACCATATGAGTGTGTATAGTGCCAGCATAGGTCCCAAGAGGACATTGGACCTTCTGGAACTAGAGCTGCAGAAAGCTATGAGCTGCCATGTGAGTCCTGGGAGTTGAACCTTGGTCCTTTGGAAGATCTGTCTTTGCTCCTAACTATTGAGCTATCTCCCCATGTTACCATGTCCTACAACTTTAAAGTAAAATAGATCACTTAGCTATTCAGAGGTTTAGAAACCATGTTTGTTTCATTAGCTTTCTGATTCTCAGAAGAAAGTTCCATACCAGTGAACTGCTAAAGAAATCAGACTATCTCTTCAAAACCTCAAATACTGAGAATTCTCAGACGACCCACTTTTTGGTGGATATGCAGTATATGCCTACTCTTAAGGAGGGAAAAATTGGTGTTAATAATAACTTTTTAAGAAAAGATTTGTTTTATTTTAAATTATGTGTATGTCTGTCTGTCTGTGTATATGAGTGCAGATGCCCTCAGAGGACAGAGGCATCAGATTCCTTGGACGTGTGGTTACAAGTGGTTGTGAACCATCTAACATGGGTTTTGGAGACTGACCTAGGTTCCTCTGGAAGAGCAGCAAGATCTCTTAACCACTGAGCCATCCATCTAGGACAAGCAAGGACTCCTTATGTGGAGCTACAGGTCATGAATTCAGAGGCAGAGTTACCATATCATCAGCAAGTGAAAAGGTTAGCATCAGGCTTATAGGCAAACAAGTAGATGCAATTAGAATAAATAATAAATCCAATTTCTCTGCAAATCTGTAATTAAACACCAGCTCTACACTGTTGTTTCTACTGAAATGCACTCTATCCTAAAGAATGCATCCAAATTAAACTTTATTCTAATTCAAATGTGAAGGGTGTGGATGCCCACACACACATCCTGCACACACATCCTTTACATACATGTATCCTGCACACACACACACACACACACACACATTCTGCACACACACATCCTGCACACACACGTCCTGCTTTGGGAGGCTCCTCTGAGAACTGTACCTTTTCCTGTTATCTTGAGCAGTCTGCAATTCTCCCATTTTCAGCAGTTCTCTATGCAAGTGCAGTCTTTCCATTTCTATAATCCTCAGGAGATCGTCTCGTGATTGTAACTCATTCTTCACCTCTGACAGTCCTGCTTCCATGGCCTGCATTAATAATTTTTTGATGTTCACTTTAGAATTATGGTGCACAATACATTAAAAAACACTTAATATCTAGCTCTTAAAACAACACAGTCTACTGCCATTGCTCTTGGTTGCCCACTAGATCCTACTGCTGAAGTGCATACTTTGATTGCAAGACACAGGGAAATGAACCTGGTGGTGTCCTCCTTGCTGGATAGCTTTCACGGCACCAGAATGTGCTGCGGGAGAAAAACCATCAATGGTACAACCTAGTGGATGGCCCTGAGTGCTACCAATGTGCCAAGAGCCATGGTGCAATAGTGGCAGGAATGCTATGGAGATAACCAGTCACATTGTGATTGGATATGAGTCTTGCTCCACAGGAAGGAATTCGTACCTATGGTTGTAAGTCTAGTAAGAAGTTGACAGATGATGGCGAGATCATAGGTCTTCAGGAAGAAGCTGCTACTGTTACTTTACTGAACAGACGTGTTTCACTGCCTTCTAAAGACTTGCTTATGACTAAGTTAGCAGTCGTGCCCTCAGCTTTGGCCATAGAAGCTTCTTTTGGCAAAGGGCAGTGCTTAATTCAGAGACTTGTTACCGGCCAAAATGCTGAAAGTAAGTCACAGTGGGTGCTCAGCCTTAAATGAGACGTTATGTCACCCACTCCTGTAGGTCTCAGGAAGAGTTCCTTGGCACCATGTCTAGTGGACACGCCATCACCGTTGTACCTATGAACTCATAGCAGCTGTGGTTATCTGTGCAAGACAGGGCCTGTTGACATTCCATTCAAGATGAGAGAAAGCTCTTGAGGTCTCACTTCTCCGTCAGAAGCTACTGGCTGTTAATGGCTACCGGGGAAGGGGAAGCCATTGGTGTAACAGCCAAGGTGCCCATGTTCTGACCCACAAGGTCACATTCTCTCTCTCTCTCTCTCTCACACACACACACACACACACACACACTTTCTCTCACACATGCTCATATGTACTCCCCCACCCCCTTTCACACCTGCATAACACTCCCCCACACACACACTCACACTCATACATACTCACACACACATTCACTCACACACAAACACACCCACTTTCATACACACTCAGGCAGACACACACTGACACACAGACACCCCCCACTCATACACATGCACTCAGATGCACACACATTGGCACACACACACAATGACACACACAGAGATTCACTCCCACATTCAGACACACACACACAGAGTCTTACACATGACACACACACTCATGCCCACACTGACACACACTCATGCACACACACTGACACACACTCATATGCACACACACTGACATTCACACCTACACTCATACACAAACATTGCAGTCACACGCACACTAATACAGTCATACACACGACACACTTAGAGACATGAAAGTTGGAAGGGGGCTTATTGGGAAGGGTGAGAGGGAGGGGCCTGAGAGAGAGTGATGATGAGTGAAAATGACCAAAATTCACTATATACATATGCATGCATGGAATTGTTAAATAATTTAAAAGAAAAATAAAAAACCCAACACTTCCCACCTATAAATCAGTGTGTTTTAAGTGAAGCCTGCTCACTCTTTTCTTCCCTCAGTCTTACAGAGTTTACTTCACCTTTCATCCATTGAGTTCCTACCATGTGCACTGGAGCACAGATACTAACTGCCCTCAGAGTGTTCACCACAGAGGATCAGGATGAAGAGCAAACGTCCAAGCCACAGGCCTCAAGGTGCTCCCACTCTGTGTGAACCTGAAGCAGTGAAGTTTGAATAAAGTACAAAGTGTAAACTCTAGTCAATTAAACTCTAGTCAATGCTGGTCCTTTCTGATTAATAAAATAGTAAGTAAATGACAGGTAATCTTGTGACCAAAGCCATCAGTGTGCTTTCCGGCATAGCCAGCAGCAGGATGATGCGTTAGGAGCGCTTTTCCCTTCGTGCCCCATGGCAGTGGAGCTATGCAGAAACAACTAGGAATACCAGGGACCCTGTGGGTCCACAAGAGGCTTGAGCAGTTCAAAGTGAAGGAGAAGCTCAGGACAAGAAGAAAGGGCAGTAGCAGTGGGAGCCCAAAGCATCAGTGAGAGAACCTGGAGTCTCCTCCCCTCAGTAGCAGGAGAGAAGGAATTCTGTAGTAGGATAAGGGGAGCTCGGAGCTTGGCTGGCTGCTGTTGGAAGAGAGGAGGGGTCAGGAGCGGGGTTATGGACAAGCATGCTGGCACCCCTTGACAGTGCTGTGGACCCATTTCAGGCTCATGACCGGGGCCTGTTGGATCATCTGTTGGATGTACTGACAGTTCCTAGGAGTGAGAATATGGCATGCAGCTCCCATAGCTGTTTCTTTCCCTCAGGACATTCCCCCGGGGCTCATCCCTGCCGTATTCCATCTGTCCCTGTCTATGGCTGACTTGTGTCCTGTTCTGAGGCTACAGCACATTCTGTTCTATTCAGCAGTTGGTAGGCATGGTGGCTTGATTCTACTTCTTACAACGTGAGCAACGATTTCACTTAAACAAGGGAAGTTCTCAGGAAGTTTTCTTTAACCAAAAAACCCAAAACACCAAAACCCCCTTTGATTATACACCCTCCCGAGGGCCTCTCAGCCTGGGTTTGGGAGGGACAGGTTACTATGCTTTCAGACATAAGTATGATGTCTTCTGAGATTAGTTTAGACACGCTGTTTTGAACAGCAGGAAGTTTTCAGATAGAGTTAAAATTTCAAAACCCAGAGAGACATGAAACAATAAATCGTACAGTAGAAATGCAGTTTACCTTATGAAACCATACATTATTGTTCATTGTTTAAAAGTCGGTTTTCCTTCTTGTAAATGTCACCTGTTATGTCATGCAGGTGAAGAAGGACCAGCTTGGGCTTTAAAACACACAGGAGAAGGCAGAAAGTGGGTGTGTCTATTCTGGGGTGGGGAGAGGAGTGGGAAGGCCCTAACTCCAGGCTGGGGACCTGCAGTGTCAGGTTGGCAGAGTGGTCTGTCCTGTTACAAGAAAACATCTGTGTGTGGTGACGAGCATCCAGAAGAAACTCTCTGTTTAATGATCCAGAGACACAGGTGTGAGGGTGTAAGTTAAGACAGAAACATCTCATTAGACAAATTGGTAATAATGATTGGACAGATGAATAGGTAAAATAGATTGTAGCTGACAGAATTCTGTAAATTGGCTGCAAGAACATAAGAACAATTAGAAGGATTTGTTGATATTGATAAATCTAGAATTATCTTCTTAGCTTTGGATTCAATAAGCCCGAGTTGACATGAGAATTAATTGATTTTTAAAACTAGGTTGTAGTTTTGAAATTGGTACAATTTTGTATGAGAGTCAAATCAATGATTTGCAATGTGTCAAATATGTGGTAAGATGATTTTGTTATTGGGATATTCTCAAGCATTCCTGGATCAATTTAAGCTCCAGAAGCTCCCTTAATTGTGATATTTTATGAAATCTAAATATAGATCAGGCATTTAACATTGAAATGTAGGAATGTCGTAGGTATGGCATATATACAGATTTCTGATGACTTAATATGAAGACCTCGATAATTTTTACATCTTGATTACATTTTAGATGACAATGTTTTGATACACACATATATTGGCTTGGATAAATATATGACTTACTCTAAGTTCTCTCATCTCTCTGTAGCTCTTTAATGTGCTACAAGAAGATTTTAAATCAAGTTTGACTCTGGAGCTCAGTTGGCACAGTGCTTTAGCTAGCATCCACGAAGCCCTGGCTTCTACCTTTTGTTCTGTGAAAACTGAATATGATGGTATGCACCCCAAATCTCAGTCCAGGGAGTGGAGGCTGAAAAGTTCAGTCACCTTAGACTATACAGGGAGTTTGAGGGCATTCTGGGCTACCTGAGACTCTATCTCAAAAATGAAAGCCATGAAACACACCAGAAACCAGTAACAAAGACTCCAGAATTTAAATTAGAGCTGTGGGTGGATTGTACTTTTTTGGGGCAGCATTGCTCAAGTTCTTAGCGATATATTAACCAGCAAATGAAGTTAACTTTCCCAGCACAGATGTTTGAAATACGCAGAAGCATTTATTTTTGTCATTAATCTCTAGTGGGGAATACTGCACACTTAGAAACCCGAGGGGCTTGTAGCATAGTAAATAAACATGTGCACTGGGCTGTGTGTGCTGGCACATTTCAGGGTTGTAGAAAGACAAATGATGGTGTGTCTCAGATGATGCAGACACAGCTGTCGTCAAGTGTGCTGCAACATATTAAATGGCAGCGATTTAAATTGAAATAGTTGTCTTTTTGCATTCATATGAAAGATGTGGAACATCAGGTGACTAAAAAGAGACAGCTTTTTTTTTTTTTCAAATGTATACTCTGGTTCCAAGATTATTTATTTGTAGTTATCCTTATTTGGTAAAATGCAAATTTTGAAAACCAGATCTAAGGTCCATCCGTTTAGTTAGGAATGTGTCTGATGCTGGGAAAGGAGCAGTGATTTTAACCCTTCAAATGAACTGACAAGCAGTGCACTCTCCACGTTTGTGGGAAGCACGAGGACAGGTCGTGAGTGACACCTGGACCTGACCCAGGGAGGAGTGAAGAAGCAGGGTGCTAAGTGCTTTTTCCAAAGAGAAATCTTGAATTACTTTTCAAAAATATTTTTATTAGGACAACAGATATTTTTTCTCTTGAACATGTTCTACAATAATTGGGTTTACTTTTTTTTTTTTTTTTTTTTCCGAGACAGGGTTTCTCTGTGTAGCCCTGGCTGTCCTGGAACTCACTCTGTAGACCAGGCTGGCCTCGAACTCAGAAATCCGTCTGCCTCTGCCTCCCAAGTGCTAGGATTAAAGGCATGCACCACCACACCGGGCTTTGGTTTACTTTTTAATATATGTAGTGTGTGTGTGTGTGTGTGTGTGTGTCTGTGTGTGTGTGTGCCTGTGGCATGAAAGTACACATGTGTATATGTCAAGGCTCTCCACCTTGATTTTAATGAGACAGGGAGACAAAGTCTTTTGCTGAACTTGAAACTCACTATTCAGCAAGACAGTCTGGCTAGCAAAACCCCGTGGGTCTTCATGCCTGTCCCCACTGGCTCAGCAAGCCCTGCAGGGAAAGGACTTGGAGGGGCCAGAGCGAAAAAGACCCCAAGAAGAGGCAAAACAGAAAGCTCTTCAGTTCATACAGCTTGAACCGAAGCCCAGGACAGAGGACTTTGGAGAGACCTAGAAAAAGAATTCACTGAGTGTGATCCTGGGACAGGCTCCATCAGTGAAGATAGCAATGAAATGTATGCTTAAGTTGTCTTTTGACAGAAACTAGAACCAATGTCCCATATCCCAGAGGAGGAGAGGATCCTGCTGGACCCAACAGTTTTGCACAGAGCTCTCCCAGGTGTGTGTGTGTGTGTGTGTGTGTGTGTGTGTGTGTGTGACCAGCAAGCTTAGTATTTTCAGTATAATCTGATTTGTTCATTTACATCTGTATTCTAGTTAATGTTAGAATAATGTCTTTCTCCAGAAAGAGCTGGAGTTCATGATGGGGGAGATACAGTCTCTTAGAAATGCCACTGGAAGAGAGAGATCTGAGCCCTCCCAGATGCTGATGAGGATGCTGATGAGGATGCAGATGCTGATGCAGATGTTCCAGGACAGCACACTGAAGTGTGAGGGAGGGGAGGCTGGCCCAAGACTAAGAAATGAGCCTGGGGCTAAAGAGATCTGCAAACCTGTAGGTGCAACAACATTATGAACTAACCAGTACCCCGGAGCTCTTGACTCTAGCTGCACATGTATCAAAAGATGGCCTAGTCGGCCATCAATGGAAAGAGAGGCCCATTGGACACGCAAACTTTATATGCCCCAGTACAGGGGAAAGCCAGGGCCAAAAAGTGGGAATGGGTGGGTAGGGGAGTGTGGGGGAGGGTATGGGGGACTTTTGGGATAACATTGGAAATGTAATTGAGGAAAATACGTAATAAAAAATATTAAAAAAAGAAATGTAAATAAAGAAAAAAAAAAGAAAGAAAAAGAAATGAGCCTGGGAGTAGAAGAGCAGAAGCTACAGGGCAGACTTTCTCAGAGAAACAGGGTCTGCTAGGCAGTGTGTTTTAGGATGGGGAAATGAGAGGAGTTGAGAGATGGTTGAACACATTTGGAGGTGGGGAAGTTAGAATGGAAGCAGAGAAAGGCTGGGGAGGATGAAGGCTAGTGAGGATGTCTCGAAAGGCTGAATGAACACAGAGAAGATCTGAAGAGGCTCAGCAGGGGCTGATTTTGAAGGGTGCTGGTCCCAAAACTTCTCTGCTAATTGCAAAAAGTAGAAGGAAAACATTTAAAAGCTGGCTTAAGGAAGACAAAGCTGTTAGTCTATCACTGCTCAACAGAGACTATCAATATCTGATCACCAGATCTGGCCAAGGGCCTGTGTGCTGTAGCCGTAATCTCTAAAGAGTCTTTACAGGCTAGATGGTTGGGCCTTTGGGAGATGGGGTCCAGTGGGGACCCCAGCCTATCCTCCTTCCCCTTTGCTTGTGGGACATGAGGATTTAGTCTACCTCATTTTCCTGCCATGATATTCTACCCCACCATAGTCCTGAAGTAACCAGGTCCCTCCCAAACCAGGAGCCTAAAGGAACCTTAAATCTTCATGGATTATCTCAAGTGTTTTGTTAAGTGATGGGAAGTAGACTAACGTGGAGCAAGCACTGATAAATCAGAAAGGGTACTCCACTTGGGTCCCCAAGGTCTAAACTTGCAAATAAGATAGGAGGGGGAAGGGTGGTGACTGGACACTGCTGTGTGGATTTTAGGCACAAAGGCTTTTGACTGCTGTTCCAATGCACTGGTTACACACTGTCACACTATCATCATGCTGATGCAGGACTCAGAGGCTAACATACCCACTGGGCTACTGGATTTACTCAGGTGAGAACCACTTAGAGAGGGAGGTCTGACTGGAGTTGACAGTACATTGGCAGGCTGTCCTGCGGCTCTCTGGATCCCTGTCCAGCCCATCAGTAATGGCTGGAGATGAAGCTGAGCGCACAGCCTCACCTGGCACTGCCTCTGGTACATCTTCAGTTCCTGCAGGAGCTTCTGGTTTTCATCTTGTAACTTGTTCCTGCTCAGCGCGATTTCACTCACGGCCGACTTTAACTTCTCAATAATGAACTCATCTCTTTGAGTGGCTTCACAGCCAGGATCTGACTCACACACCAGGCGAGGGATCTCAGAGCTGCTGTCCTCTGGGCACTGCTTTTTCCCATTTAGCTGAGTTTGGTAATTTTGTGCCTGTTTCTGAGAAATATGACAACCAGGTAAATGGAGTGAGGAATATCATATTTAAGCTTCCACAGAGGCAAAGAATAAAATAATTAGTAAAGATCTTTTAGTATGGAGTTTGGCTTGTACAGTATAGGTTATACTTGTTTCTGATCTCAACTTCAGATGATGTGGAGAGAAAATCTGTGTAACTCTGGAGCAAAGATATAGAGAAGGGAAGGGGTGTGCAGGAGGAGAGGTCTTTCAATAAATCAATAAAGAAAATCTAGAAGCTATAAAAAAAAGAAAAATATTAACTAAATCACATACTAGTCAAAAAATGCCTCTATGGTAAAGAAATAAAAACCAGAAACAGATCAAGGGAAAAATAGTTGCCAACACAGAATTGTTTTTAGCAATTCTCTCTTTGTAAACCCTCTACATATCAATAGGAAAAGCCAGTGGCACAGAGCCAAATGCGTGGAACATGGGGGAATCATGCCCGGAGGAAGAAGTGAAAAATGCTAACATGTACATAGGACATGCTGAGCCTTACAGGTGGGTGGGGCATGTAAAACAAACCACAGACACACAGACACACACACACACACACACACACACACACACCATATACTTTGTTTTGGTTTTGGTTTGTTTTGAGTCTGAACTCTGTTATACAGTGCAGGCTGGCCTCAAACCCATGGCCTTCCTGCGTGTGACCTCCACAAGTGCAGGGATTATAGTCGTTTTCCCAAACTGCCTAAAAGCACACATTGTCTAAAGCTGTAACAGCACCCAACTTTCAGACCCAGAGGCTAAAGTCATGGTCACAAAGGGCTTCCTGTAAATATGCTGTTTCCTGAACCACGATGGCTACTGTCCCTCTCAGTTTCCACTTCCATGAGAAAGTAGACTCCATGCTGAGTGTCACGCAAGGACAGCAGTACCTAACCTCTGGTGGCACTTTCTTTCTGATTTATATGGTAGGTAGTAACCGGTCGTAGCAGCTTACCTGAAACTGGCTGCACTTTTCAGAGAGCAACTTCTGCTGAGCATCCAGCGACACCAGGTGGGTCTGGTAGAGGACCTCCTGCTTGTCCCACTCCCTCGACTTTGCTCGGAACTCCTTGTGCATGGGGAGGCAGGCAGCAAATAGGAAGCTATTAGTCACTAAAAGAGCAATAAACTTTCTTCCTTTGTGTATTTTCCTTATAAAAACAAATAAGTCTATTCTCTATTAGGAAAGCAAACAAGAAATTGATGGAGTTGTGCTTTGATTAATTACTGCAGGCTCAGCATTCTGCATCAGAACCACTTGGGACAGGGAGTTTCATCTCAGATTTTGGGTTATTTGCATATTCACAATGAGATGCCTTGTTGATGCCATCCATGTTTTAACACACACTCATCTGCTGCACACAGCATGAGTGCACTCTGCTAAAAGGTGACCTTGTGTGCTGTG
The DNA here is from genome assembly GCF_978045245.1 of Mus caroli. Lineage (NCBI taxonomy): Eukaryota > Metazoa > Chordata > Mammalia > Rodentia > Muridae > Mus > Mus caroli. The sequence continues at coordinate 12,249,470 of NW_028227266.1, forward strand.
TTTGGTGCACACATGTTGTGGCCTTCCATGCTGTGCCTCTGTTATTACTTGTGCTATTATGCCTCCGATGATTTCTCTCATTCTCTACACTCAGTCACTCAACACATTCTTTCACTACTTGAGAAGCGGGGTCTAGGAGCTGGAGAGATGGCTCAGCGATTAAGAGCATGCACTGCTCTGTTGGAGGATGAGGGCTCAGTTTCCAGCACCTATGCCAGATCCAAGGGACCTACTACCTTTGGCCTCAGCAGGTACCAACCACATTCATATGCACATACCTGCCCTATAATTAAAAATAAAATAATCCTTTTAATAAAATGTCTATTTATCAAGTTCTATGAACTCAGGGTTTGCGCCTCTTCTAAATACATACATTGAAGCCTAATGTTCACTGTAAGGAAAATAAAAGTTGGGCCTCTGGGAAGTGACTGAGTTATGATCCTGGAGCCAGTGTGAGTTGGATGAGTGTCCTTGTAATAAAATATTAAGAAATACAGGGGGGCTGTCGAGATGGCTCAACAGGTAAGAGCACTGACTACTCTTCCATTGGTCCTGAGTTCAAATCCCAGCAACCACATGGTGGCTCACAACCACCCATAATGAGATCTGATGCCCTCTTCTGGTGTGTCTGAAGGCAGCAACATGTACTTATTTATAATAATAAATAAACCTTTGGGCTGGAGCGAGCGGGGTTGACCAGAGTAGAGCAGAGGTCCTAAATTCAATTCCGAACAACCACATGAAGGCTCACAACCGTCTGTACAGTTACAGTGTATTCATATACATAAAATAAATAAATCTTAAAAAACAAAAGAAATGCAGGGATCAGGATGGGCAAGGTGGTGTACACCTTTAATCTCAGCAGTTGGGAGGCAGAGTCTGGTGAAACACTGAGTTCCAGGACAGCCAGGGCTATAAAGAGAATCCTTGTCTTGAAAAATAAAAATAAAGAGAGGGGTGGGGGTGGGGCAAAGGGATGAAGAGAGGGAAAGGGAGATGGAAAGGGAGAAGGACAGACAGACGTCTAGACAGTCAGGGATCTGGGAGAGCATTTACTGTGCAAGTACGAAGACCTGAGTTCAATCCCCACCCGGTGTATAAAAATTCTGGATGGTGCATTGGTGGCCACTTATAATCCCTATCTTCTGGAGAAGCAGAGGCAGGAGGATCCCTAGGTTAACCATTCTAGCCAAATAGGGTTTCAGTGAGAGATCCTTATCTTTAAAAGGGTGGGGGAGGGTAAAAAAATGATGAGGAAGACACCTGATTCTGACTGTTGGTTCTACACATACACACATCTGCATGAACACATACACCACCACAGCAAAGGGAAAGAATTTCTTCTCATTTACCCCCTTTCCTGCTGTATAACCAGCAGACAGTTGTTCATGAACCTGGAGGAGGTTTTCCTCAGAATCTCACCCTATTGGCTCTTTGTCTAAGCTACCCAGCCTCTGCATTCTGCTACAGTAGCTTGAGCTAAGGCGCTGTCTTTGTTGGCCTCTGGTTTTCAAAGCCATCATGTATAGGGTGAAGCTAAATAAAATCAGCTCACTTGGGGGAACAGGTGTCAGTTGGTGAAGAAAATGTGGGACCAGCTGGATACAGCATGCTCAGTTGCTCACATGCCCACTCAGGCAATGTGGTGTAGAGTGTGATGGTCCACTCACAATGGAACACTAAGAGCAAAGAACATGGCTTCGCAGGTGCCAGAGAGGATGTCCCTGCATTGCGCTTCTCCCTGGGCTGGCCTCTGCAGTGTGCCTTTCTGTCCAGGCTGTAGGAAACAAGCACAGAGGACTGACTGCATGATCGGGCTGTGCTTACAGCACCTGGTGGACCTGCTTTATGATTAACCCTCTGCCCCACTCTTAAAGGAGCAGCATGCGTGCATAAGTAAGCTATTCACGGTACACAAGTACAATACAACTGTCACATAAAAGCTGCAGGGATATTTTTTCCTTCCATGTTAAATTGGAATCTGTGTGTTCTGCTGGGGTGTTTTAAAAATGGCTACAGGAATTGGCTGGGCTGTGTGTTGATTCTGAGAATGCAAACTGCATCTTGCTTAGAATGAGAAAACAGCACTTTTCATATTTCCTACACAGAAATGGCTTTGAAGAATATTTGGGGAAGTTTACAGTTTACTTTTTAAAATACATATCTATGTATATATATATATAGATATATATATCCTAATCAATGAAGGAAATCTATAAGTGAGGAAGACTTTATAGTGATCAAAGCAATCTGAAATTAGTGGTGGTAACATCACCAAGGAAATGGTGTATATACCGCCCCATCTACATATATAAAGATACCTTATGACAGCCTCCATTTATTAAGGTAATGGAGACAGTCCACTTAGTGTTATGGACCAATTCTGACATTCAAGGATGTAAGCATTAAGTAGCAAAGGTAACAATGACATTTACCAAAATTAGGCTCCAAACAGATGCTGGGTAACATTTAATAATCATATAAGTTAGATTTCAAGAGTTTGATTTTAATATTTGTGACGATGCTATGAGGAAAGCCATTAGTTTCTATGCTAACTTTGGGAAATAATTAAAACTTTAATTTAAAAAGAACTCTTTGGGGAAAGATAGCAAAAAATGGAATAAGGTTGACTTTAACAGTAAATGTTTTGTTTTTGTTTTTGCTTTGTTTTGTTTCAGATAGGGACTTAGTGTTCAGCCTAAGCTCTTGAACTCAAGATCCTTCTGCCTTAGCCTCCCAAGTACTGAGATCAGAGATATGACCCATTTGCCCAGTTTAGAAACTATCTTTTAGATAGTAAATATACTTATCACCTATTTAACAACCTCAAAAATCCTAAAATAATCTTAAAATGAATATTCCCCTGGTGTGGTCAGCCTATTTTGGTTGAATGGGGCTTGCTCCGGTGACCCAGTAGAGAACTCTACAAGGGACGGAAAGGCAAGCCACGTTCTCAGAGCCAGGTGCCTGTCCATAATTCTGTGACTCAGTCACGCAGACAATGTCCCAAGCTTCTGGCATTCTGGCTAGACTGAACCCCTACAGTGACCTGACTATAGCCAGGTATGCTCCTCCCCACAGTTACCTAGCAACAGCAAGATAGCCCAGCCCACTATAAGAGGGGCTGCTTGGCCCCTCCTCGTTCTCCTAAGCCCTCACCATTCTTACTCTCTAGCCCTCCTTTTCTCTCTCCCTTCCCCCAGCTCCACGTGGCTATGGCTGGTCTCTCTTTCCTTCTACCTTCTCTCCTTTCTCCCTGCCTTTCTACAATAAAACTCTAAAACCATAGACTGTCTCTGATCATCAAGGCCCACCATGCTTGAACGATGGGATGTGCTTTCTCCTAACGAGCCGCCAGAAGGCCATCCTGTGCTCTAGCCACTGACCGGACCAAAGACTCTCCCCTATGTGGGAACCATCCAGCGGCCCCTCTCCTCTGCCCTCTCCTACCTTCATCACCAGGGCTGTCCTGGGGCCCATATTCTGTTCTCAGCTCCTCCACCATATCTAGCGTGGGATGTCGGAGGCTGGGAACCTGGTACCTAGGGCTGCCCCTTGTCCACCACCCGCTGACATGGGGTCAGTGGCTTAACACAACCAGACACCCACCCGTGGCCACATGGAAAGGGTGAGACAGTCCTCCTGCGTCTGCCTGCCCAGAGTACCGGAACTCTGGTGGGATGCGGGTTCCCACTTCCTCTTTCCCCAGAACCCCGGCATGCTTTAGGGAAGACAGCAACATTAACCTTAGCTCGTAAGAGCAAAAACAGGTATAGAGAAGGTCCAGCCCGGCCAGACAGTGCCACAGACCTATCAATGGGTACTGATTCCTTGGATAGTCCGGGGCATTGGTTTCAAAGTTAGGCAGCCAGCATGGCTCAGGTTCAGCATGGTTCAGGAGTGGGAGGTTGGATGCAGACATCAGCCCTGTGGGGTCACCCAGTCCTCCAGTGGATATTCGTATGGTGGTAAAGTCTTCTCTGAATGACTTAGGCTGAGAGTGGGTCATGGTCACTAAACAGCAGAGTTTATTAAATCTTTAAAAAAAGAGCCCTTCTTCTAAACACTGGGAAATGGTGTTTAGTGATGTGTTGTTAGTCACTCTACAAATCACAAAATGATCTTAACTTTTCATTAGGAATTTTTTAATACATAAAAGTACAGAGTAACAAAAACCACATGATCTTCACTCAATTTAACTGTCATTATCAGTCTAATTTCTCACTCTTATTTGTTGAAGTATTTAAGAGAACTTTCTGAACTCATGCATTTTCACCCCTACATGTGATTTATCTATCTATATATCTGTCTACATACATCTTTTTCAATTCATGAGTGTATACATACAGTATCTTCTGGTGTGTGTGTGTGTGTGTCTGTGTGTGTGTGTGCGCGCACACACGTACATTGGAAGACCAAGGGCAGGTCTGCCTCATTCCTCAAAGCTGTTCACCTTGGGTTTTGACAGTATGTGCTACTTGGCCGGGAACTTAGTGACTGGGCTAGGCTGACTGACCAGTGTGATCGGGCATTCACATATTTCAGTTTACTTGTGCTGGGATTACAAGTGTGTACTCCCGTCCAGTGTTTACACTTAGATTTTGGAGCTTGAGCCCAGGTCCTCATGCTTTTGAGAAAAGCACTTTATGAATGGAATTGTCCCCCCCCCCCTCCATCAGCATAATTTACTGAAGGAAAGATAAAGGTTAACACTGCTTAAGTGTCACAAAGTGAATAAAAGAGTGGGTTGGCGGATGTTCTGTGCTATAAGCCATGATGTCCCCTACTGCATATACACAGTGTCCCCAGTGATAGTACTATAGCGTTGGACATGCTTGTCCCAAAGGAGAACATACTGCATGTTCTAAAACAAGGACAGTTCATCTCTTACATGCTATTTTCGGATGGTTGTACAAAAAACAGCCACAAAGAATGCATTATAACCATTCAAGTTATACTGCATCTACTTAAAAAGCTTTTGCATAAATATAAACATATCCATGAGAATGTGTGTGTCAGAAACATGGCCCCATCCAGAAGTTCGCAAAGAACCAACCAAATGGACAGTTAGTGTCTGACCTTCCTGTCAAGGAGGGGTGGGTTCTACAGAACCTGTGTTTGAGCAACCCAGCAAGGCCACTCCTACCCCTTGAGAGGCTGGGAGGAGGTGTCAGGATTTCCTTGGGTGCTATTCACTGGGTGGCAGTGACTTTATATCTGAAGAACTGTATCCTACCTAGAAAGATGTAGAATCTGGGGCTTTGGAAGGTGAGACCTCGGCTTTCTACCAAACTGTCTAGTTCCATGGCTGCGGTCTCTACCTGAGATTCTGTTGTGATGACCTTTCTGGCAGTTTAGATCCCTAAACTGTTTCTGACACATATTTGGAGCAGAAGGAGTAAGAAAAAGAGCAGATAGAATAAGGTGGCTGTGTGGAAGGACAAGGGCAGTGCAGCTGGAGGATGATGAAGAGAAAGGTTGATGATCCCTAAACTGTCTCTGACCTTGGTCATTGGGAGGCACAGGGTCGCCCTGAGCTCAAGAGTAGGAGAAAATGAGACTGTTGGCTGGGGATGGGTCTCTGGGCTTAGGTCCTGAGAAGAATGAAAAAAAGGGAATTGGGTGACACAAAGTTTAAGGAGAAAGTGACCCCAAGCAGCCCAGGAGCCCAGCAGGCCAGATGTCAGGGGCTCACAGAGACGCCACACCTTTGGGATTCTCCACAGGGCTTCTCAGGAGCACAGGAAGGAAGCCTGCTGCTTTGTGTTTTCTAAAGCTATGGAGTTAAGAGGCTAAGAAGAAGGATCTTGGCAACTGGACCTTTTCAGAGATGGACTTTAGAAGTTCTTGGTGACATGGGGCAACTTAAATGGATGGCCACTGTGCCTTTAAAGAGACAAAACAAAACAAAGAAAAACCAAACCAAACCAAACCAAACCTGGAATTTCTGGCCCTACTCTGAAAACATTTAGCAGTTCATTGGGATTTAGTACCTAACAGTTAAAAGGACATTAAAAGACTTATGAGGTATTGGTTTAACTGACCCCAGGGGTCATTCATTTACACTCAAGAGCTGAAAAGTCTTTGTACATTTTTTTTAGCTCTCTCAATTATATATAACATATAAGATATAAGATATAATGCAAATCAGATATTTGTTTAATTCCCTAAGTGCCTGAAGCAGAACATGCACTGAGGCCATACTGAGTGCTGTGTGTCTGAAACCAAGCTCTTGCACATCTGCAGCAAACCATCTTAGGAACACAAGTGACTGGGCCTGTGCACTCACCTCCAGTTTCTGGTTCAAACTGCTCAGCTCAAAGGGCAGCTCTTCTTTGCTGGAGGACTCCTTTCGGTGAATTTGGCTTTGCTTCATTTGGTGTAACCTCAGCTTTTCGAAGTTACTGGTTAGCTTAGAAAACTGCAGAGGCCAGGAGACAGTAACAGTTAAGCACAGCTGGCTCCCACAGTATTTTTTTTTTTTTTTTTGGTCACAGCTCTTCAAAACTTAAGTCATGATGAGAAAGTGCAGTAAGACTTTTAAGTCCTAATTGATGAGGATGGGACCTGATATTTAAACTGTTACTGAGGCTGAACATGATTTTCTGTGTCTGTAAATCGGGGCCTTCATTAACTTCAGAGAGCAGATTCACTTGATGTTTGTTTTAACTGTGTAGGCAGCAAAGCTAACAGTTTAACACACACACACACACACACACACACACACACACACACACAAAATATGTGCCAACAATTAATCTCACTAACACAATTGGTGTGTCAGTCTTCCATGGATGCCTGTAGCACCATGTCGTAGCATCTGAGATTTCTGAGTATCTGTTTATGGTTTTATTCATTCTTTCTGTGCTGAATGAAGTAAGTAAGCTGGCTGCTGAGCTGCTGCTGCTGACAGACTCTGAGTTCATCTCATCTGCGTCTCCTAGTGCGTTCTTTAGCAGGGTGTTTGTTGAAGAGCTAATCTCTTCTATTGAATCATCTTGGCAACACATTTGCCTTACGTTTTTAAACATAGTAACACACTGGTTTTGTCTTTCCTTTTACTTCCAGCTTCTCTGCATAGTCACTTCAGATTTAGGTTGCCATCTTTGTAGGGGAAAGCAGGGGTCCGGGAAGCCAAGCTTGGTTGTCATAGGTCTTAGATGCTCTGGTCTAAGATCAGAAATTTTGTAATACAAGCTGCCTCCTAGTGGAACATGCCTGAATTGCAGGCAAAATGTAAACCATGAGTTTTGTAAGATCCTATCAGTTAAGTCAGTGGCTTTAAATGTTTCCTATTCCATTCTCAGTGGGTGACTCCCCTCTTAGCAAAGGTGCTCATGGAGGAGCATTGAAAGCGTCAGGCCCTTGGACTAGCTTATGTCATATGAAATCTTTGCTTTCTAAAAAAAGATTGTGGTATGAGTTCAAAATGAAGCCACCTCCCCTGCTGACTTATACTCTAGGTTAAACCCCAACAACTTCTGGGCCTGCAGTGCTGAGGCGATTCCTGCCCTATGGGATATCTGTGGTAGGCGACAAGACTTTGAGGAGAGCTTAGTAGGGGCTGCAGAGATGAGTGACCAGGAAATCAGCACCCCTTTCGTGGCATGTGTTGCCATTGATTAACAACCTATCATAGCTGGAGCATTTGGTTCTTTCAGCTGCTTACTTCGTAGTAGCAAGCACCTGTGGAAGCAAGCCTATCCCGGTCAGGAAACGGCCACAGAAGAGAATTTCAGCTTCTGTTGTTCTCATAACTAATAATTACAAGAAATTGCCTCTAGAGAAACAGAAAGTTATTGGTCTAGTACTCTGACACTAGTGAAGGCAGTGCAAATGCTATCTAAGCTGACAGTCTATTAAGAGAGACAAATCAGGACCCACGAGATAATGAAAGTCTGAGATAAACATGCAAGTAAGACTCAAGAACATTTGCTTGTGTGTAAAACAATTTTAAAAATTAGCACAATTTTATAGGTTAAAATATGTATGAAAATATATAAAGTTCCATTGAACAGATTCCCTTACTTGAGCTTTCAGGGTCTGTAGCTGCCCCTCGTAGTTCTGAGTCATTACTAGATTACATTTCTCTAGACTGTCCAGCTTCTGTCGAAGCAGCCCCACCTACATTAAAAACAAACTTTACATTAGCTCTTTATGAATTTGACCTTAAAGAAAATCAGAGAATGTGCAAAGGAGAAGTGCCGTCCTCAGAAAGGCGCTGCACAGAGCCAAGGGCAAATGTTTGTCATGCAGTTCTTAAGATAGCACTAATACCTGAGTTCACAGAAACCAGACAGCACCAGCCCTTCCCCTGGCTGTGCTCTAGGATAGTGTGGAAGTGTGCTTAACAGAAGATCCTTGGCACTGTTGCATTTTAAATTAAGATTTAGAAGTTACTTCATATCATCTGTTTGGGAGGCTGTGCCACTGTTACTTACATAAAACGTCTGCTAATGTAACTCAAAGATTTCCATTCCTTACCACTTCAGTGGCTCTACGGATAATTGTCCTAATTTATAAGAACTAACATTAGTGAGAACATAAAATGTTTAAGAGTATTTGTTAAGACTTTGGATTATTTTCTTTAAATGCCCACAAGACGCCTACTTACAAAACTGTGTCATTGTAGGTCCTTGCATATGCCAGGGCCAGTGGACCTGCCTTTCCTGCATAGGGAAGCAGGAACCAACGGCCACATCCACCTGCAAAACACTGATCCCTCAGCTTTGCCAAAATCAGGTTCCACCCAGAAGTCAACAGAGCCGGAAGGTGGCTGCTGAAAGCATCTGCAATGCTGTGGACCTGCCTGGAGAGCTCTCTCCTTGCATGTCTCCCCTAGAAGAGTAGGGCATCGGGCATGTACGTTTGTGTGTGCTCTTCCTCAAGCCCAAGGCCTGTGCACCCCCACATTCTCCTGTGAGCACTGGCTCAGCACTGAGCAGCTATGAGAGGAGGAAACCTTCCTAAGTGGGCACTACAGGCATGTGCCCCCGTGCATCCATGGATGTGCCTATACACATGCACACTTTCCCCCATATACTCTCCTTTGGCAATTTATCCTTGATATGCCTTTTTTTTTGGTTGTTTACAAAATATTTCCTAGCAGATCAGAAGCAGTGAATGATCCTGAATGCTGAATGAAGACAGCTTTGGCCACCAAAAGCCAAAAGCATTTTAACCTTTGTTTGCAAACAATGTTATTTCACATATATCTTAAACATCTGTTCACATTATTGGCAGCACTGATGTGGTTACATCTGTCTCCATCAGTAGATACCTGGTTTAGTTTAGTCTCTGCATCTATTTGATAGCATACACTTAACACCATATTTGCCGACAGAACTGTGACAAATGAGTTTGGTACATGGACACTCTTCTGACATGTGTGCTCAGTACCTCCTGGCCTTTCTGGTCCAAGCAAGTCTGTGCGTTGGCCAACTCTTGATCCCGAAGGTCTAACCGTGTCTCTAAAGCCCGCATCTTCCTTTCCCAGTCCAGCTTCTTGTTGCTTACCATGATGTCGATTTGTTCCATCAGTTCCTGAAGCTCAGCTTCACAAGGAGAAGCTCTGGGAAAAGCAGAAAAGTGGGAAGGTTTCATAGGAGAAAGACAAGGCAGGAAGGATCCCTGCATTACTCCATGCAGCTTCACCACTTCCTTAAATGGAACAATTGGTTAGGTGGGAAGAAGCCTCCAGGCTACTGGCTAGTCCCTTAAGTAAAAAAGAGAACTTCAGAGCGGACAGTACTTGTCTCAGCTAGGATTCTATTTTTGTGATGAAACACCATGACCAAGAAGCAAGTTGGAGAGGAAAGGGTTTATTTAGCTGACATTTCCACATTGCTGCTCATCATTGAAGGTAGTCAGGACAGGAGGAACCCAAGGAAGGCAGGAACCTGGAGGCAGGAGTGAATGTGGAGGCTATGGGGAGTGCTGCTAGGAAGTGCTGCCATGAGGCTCGCTTTCCATGGCTTTCTCATCCTGCTTTCTAATAGAGAAAGGACCACCAGCCCAGGGATGAAGCCACCCATAATGGACGGGGCCCTCCCCGATCCATCACTAATTAAGAAAATACCTCACAGCTGGATACTATGGAGGCACTTTCTCAACTGAGGTTCCCTCCTTTTGGATGACTCTAGGTTGTGTCAAGTTGACATAAGACTAGCCAACACATGATATATATATATATGTGTGTGTGTGTGTGTGTGTGTGTATATATATTTTAAAGACATATATATATATGTATATATATATATATATATATATGTCTTTAAAAACAACAACAACTTGTCGCCCACCTATAATCCCAGAACTCAGGAATCAAACTCAAGAGGATTGCCCAGGTGGCCAGTCAGGACTATATAGTAAGTTCCAGACACATATCTCAAAAAAAAAAAAAAAAAAAACAAAAACCAGAATTGAAACGAAACCACATCTAACAAGCAAACGCCATCTTTTTAGAATATGCTAATCCTAAGGGATATGGTAACTCTGAAAAATGCTTAGCACTTAGGGATCCAACACGTGAAGACAGACATCATACTTCAAGGAGATTGACTGGCACAATGGGTCGCCAGTCAGGTCCAAGGCCTCACCCTCATCTGTAGAAGTGTCAGACACTGGTCTCAGCTTCCTACCTGTGGAGTCCTGTGGCAGGTTCTTTTGACAAGAACTGGCTTACAATCTATGGTTCTGACCACAATAGCCCTCCAAGTCCTGTTTCCAGAATTACCCAGACCATCTGAGCAATGCTGTCTATTTAGTTTATCCAGAAGATATCTCTGACATTAGAGAGGGCCTATTCACCAAGTGTCATTTGGAAACATCTCATGGTAGTCCTGGACTAGGGCCTCAAATGCTTTTTAATTTTTGTTTAAAACTTAAATCCAAGGAAATATGCCAATTCTTTCATAGACAGCATGACTAATTGTTAATTGGAGTCACAATGTTGAGAAGAATAGAACCATGGCCTTGCATTTTCACATTGTTTTTTCATAACTACTTGTATTATCCTTTTGTGTAAATAAGATTTCTTTTCTTTGTTAGTGTAGGCTCTGAGAAAAAGCTGTTAGTTTTGTTCATCACTATTTCACCATCTCCCTGTCCAATGCTCCAACACAGAGGGAGTGCTCCAGCATGTAGTGAGTGCTCCAGGATGTGGTGGTGAGTGCTCCAGCATGTAGTGAGTGTTCCAGAATGTAGTGAGTGCTCCAGCATGTGGTGAGAGCTGTAGCATGTGGTGAGAGCTGTAGCATGTGGTGAGTGCTGTAGCATGTGGTGAGAGCTGTAGCATGTGGTGAATGCTCCAGAATGTGGTGAGTGCCGTAGCATGTGGTGAATGCTATAGCATGTGGTGAGTGCTCCATTATGTGGCCAGTGCTCCAGCATGCGGTGAGTAACCTAGCATGTGGGTAGTACTCCATCAGGCGGCAAGTGCTCAATTCTCTGGCATGTAGGAATGCAACATGCTAGTGGGATTAAAATACTGACCCAAAATAGAGTGTGGAATAATGGAATCTATTTCATTGGCTTTGTTAAATTATTAAATGAATGGCTTATGTCCTGTCTATGACTATGGTATAATAAGTTAGAACACGGACTCCCAGGGTAGAAGGAATCACACAGACCATCTAACTTCCCTCTATGTGCAGTGTGTGCATTCTTTCCACGTGAATTTCTGAAGAGTGTCTTTCACACAGTGCTGACCAGATTGAGTAGGCCTTTGACAAACTTGTGGTCAATGACAAATATCAAGTGATTCTCTACAGTCATCTATTTTACAAAATCATCACAATGATGTCACCCAGCAGAGGTTCGAGATTTTCCTGAACAGGCAACTGTCAGTCTCTGAGATGATGTTGTTTCAGCAGAAAGGGTCACAGAGGTACTGTTTTCACAGTGACATCTTTCCCACTCTCTAGCCCTACTGTGATCCTGAGGTCATCTAGGGTTTCCAACACAGTATGACCACACAGTACGGAGTCATCTTTGTGTGGGCACAGTTATGGTTGTGCTCTGTCTTCTCAGTGTTCTGCATTAGAACCTGGAGATTCGAGGGGCAGGGAGCACCATCTTGGTTCCGGGACTCCGCCGAACTTAGGAACTTAGTCTGCACAGGTGAGAGTGTGCACCACAGAGGCAGACAGCTTCTGGGACAGGCAGGAGCCACAGAGCCGCTGAGGCAGCACCCTTTTGGGGCCGCAGACATCCAGCACCCTCCCAGCCTGAGGACAGTGGTCCGCCCTGCACGGGAGACCTCTGCCTCAGGAGCAGGGAGTGCCATCTTGGTTCCAGGACTCCACCGAACTTAGGAACTTAGTCTGCACAGGTGAGAGTGTGCACCACAGAAGCTGACAGCATCTGTGACCTGCCAAAGCAACACAGCATCAGGGAATGTTCCTGTTTTGGGCCTTCTTCTTCGGCCAGGAGGAGGTCCAAACACCAGATATCTGTACACCTTCCCTGTAAGAGGAGAGCTTGCCAGCAGAGAGTGCTCTAACCACTGAAACTCAGAGGAGAGAGCCTGCCTCCCAGGTCTGCTGATAGACGGTAATCAGAATCACCAGAAGAACAAATCTCTAAACTGAGACAACTATAACAACTAACTCCAGAGATTACCAGATGGCGAAAGGTAAACGTAAGAATCTTACTAACAGAAACCAAGACCACTCACCATCATCAGAACCCAGCACTCCCACTTCGCCCAGTCCAGGGCACCCCAACACACCCGAAAAGCTAGACCTGGATTTAAAAGCATATCTCATGATGATGGTAGAAGACATCAAGAAGGACTTTAATAACTCGCTTAAAGAAATACAGGAGAACACTACTAAACAAGTAGAAGACATTAAAGAGGAAGCACAAAAATCCCTTCAAGAATTGCAGGATAACATAACCAAACAGGTAGAAGACATTAAAGAGGAAACACAAAAATCCCTTAAAGAACTGCAGGAAAACACAACCAAACAGGTGATGGAATTGAATAAAACCATCCAAAACCTAAAAAGGGAAGTAGACACAATAAAAAAAACCCAAAGTGAGGCAACGCTGGAGATAGAAACCCTAGGAAAGAAATCTGGAACCATAGATGCGAGCATCAGCAACAGAATACAAGAGATGGAAGAGAGAATCTCAGGTGCAGAAGATTCCATAGAGAACATCGGCACAACAATCAAAGAAAATGGAAAATGCAAAAAGATCCTAACTCAAAACATCCAGGAAATCCAGGACACAATGAGAAGACCAAACCTACAGATAATAGGAGTGGATGAGAATGAAGATTTTCAACTCAAAGGACCAGCAAACATCTTCAACAAAATTATAGAAGAAAACTTCCCAAATCTAAAGAAAGAGATGCCCATGAACATACAAGAAGCCTACAGAACTCCAAATAGACTGGACCAGAAAAGAAATTCCTCCCGACACATAATGCACTAAATAAATGCACTAAATAAAGATAGAATACTAAAAGCAGTAAGAGAAAAAGGCCAAGAACAACAAATGCACTAAATAAAGATAGAATACTAAAAGCAGTAAGAGAAAAAGGCCAAGTAACATATAAAGGCAAGCCTATCAGAATTACACCAGATTTTTCACCAGAGACTATGAAAGCCAGAAGATCCTGGACAGATGTTATACAGACACTAAAAGAACACAAATTCCAGCCCAGGCTACTATACCCAGCCAAACTCTCAATTAACATAGATGAAGAAACCAAAGTATTCCACCACAAAACCAAATTCACACATTATCGTTCCACGAATCCAGCCCTTCAAAGGATAATAACAGAAAAAAACCAATACAAGGACAGGAACCACGCCCTAGAAAAAACAAGAAGGTAATCCCTCAACAAACCTAAAAGAAGACAGCCACAAGAACAGAATGCCAACTTTAACAACAAAAATAACAGGAAGCAACAATTACTTTTCCTTAATATCTCTTAATATCAATGGACTCAACTCCCCAATAAAAAGACATAGACTAACAAACTGGCTACACAAACAAGACCCAACATTTTGCTGCTTACAGGAAACTCATCTCAGAGAAAAAGATAGACACTACCTCAGAATGAAAGGCTGGAAAACAATTTTCCAAGCAAATGGTATGAAGAAACAAGCTAGAGTAGCCATTATAATATCTGATAAGATTGACTTCCAACCCAAAGTCATCAAAAAAGACAGGGAGGGGCACTTCATACTCATCAAAGGTAAAATCCTCCAAGAGGAACTATCAATTCTGAATATCTATGCTCCAAATACAAAGGCAGCCACATTCATTAAAGAAACTTTAGTAAAGCTCAAAGCACACATTGCACCTCACACAATAATAGTGGGAGACTTCAACACACCACTTTCACCAATGGACAGATCATGGAAACAGAAACTAAACAGGGACACAGTGAAACTAACAGAAGTTATGAATCAAATGGATCTGGCAGATATCTACAGAACATTCTATCCTAAAACAAAAGGATATACCTTCTTCTCAGCACCTCATGGTACCTTCTCCAAAATTGACCACATAATTGGTCACAAAACAGGCCTCAACAGATACAAAAATATTGAAATTGTCCCATGCATCCTATCAGATCACCATGGACTAAGGCTGATCTTCAATAACAAAATAAATAATAGAAAACCAACATTCACTTGGAAAGTGAACAACACTCTTCTCAATGATACCTTGGTCAAGGAAGGAATAAAGAAAGAAATTAAGGACTTTTTAGAGTTCAATGAAAATGAAGCCACAACATACCCAAACTTATGGGACCCAATGAAAGCGTTTCTAAGAGGAAAACTCATAGCGCTGAGTGCCTCCAAAAGAAACTAGAGAGAGCACACATTAGCAGCTTGACAACACACCTAAAAGCGCTAGAACAAAAGGGAGCAATTTCACCCAAGAGGAGTAGACAGCAGGAAATAATCAAACTCAGGGGCGAAATCAACCAAGTGGAAACAAGAAGAACTATTCAAAGAATCAACCACTCAAGGAGCTGGTTCTTTGAGAAAATCAACAAGATAGATAAACCCTTAGTCAGACTCACTAGAGAGCACAGGGAAAGCATTCTAATTAACAAAATCAGAAATGAAAAAGGAGACATAACAACAGATCCTGAAGACATCCAAAACACCATCAGATCCTTCTACAAAGGCTATACTCAACAAAATTAGAGAACCTGGATGAAATGGAGAAGTTTCTAGACAGATACCAGGTACCAAAATTGAATCAAGATCAGGTTAATGATCTAAACAGCCCTATATCCCCCAAAGAAATAGAAGCAGTCATTAATAGTCTCCCAACCAAAAAAAGCCCAGGACCAGATGGGTTTAGTGCAGAGTTCTATCAGACCTTCAAAGAAGATCTAATCCCAGTTCTTCACAAACTATTCCACAAAATAGAAACAGAAGGTACTCTACCCAACTCATTCTATGAAGCCACAATTACTCTGATACCTAAACCACAAAAAGACCCAACAAAGATAGAAAACTTCAGACCAATATCCCTTATGAATATTGATGCAAAAATCCT